>NC_083433.1:21767479-23071888 GCF_020745735.1 Hemiscyllium ocellatum | reverse complement strand
TAGGAGTCGCCTGGAAGTGATCTGGCACTATGTGACAACAGGAACTGGAATAATAATGTTGCTAAAATTATGGTTAACCATGGCGACTTGATTGTGCTGACATCTGGCTCTGAAGCTCTGCAATCTGGTGTAATTAAATAGATGCTGAAATAAAGGCAGCATTGTATTTGTTTTGTCCTCAACGCACCCGCAGAATGACTGTAATGGTGGATGAATTGAAGGAGATGAATTTGCGTGAGAAATCAGTGTAAATACCAGCATCTTCCAAAGAAAATTGAGCTCTGCTTTGAAAGGTGAGGACGTAATGGTACAGTAGTAATATCACTAGACCTAGTAATCCAGAGGCTTAAGCCTATGTGTTAGGGACATTTTTCAAAGCCCACAGGAGCTAGTGAAATTTACATTCAAGCAATAGATTTTATTTTAAAATCTGAAGTTGAAAGCTAGTTAGATCAGGAAACCATCATTATAAACTAATCAGACACAGTAATTTCTTTAGGCAAAGAAATCTGCTGTTCTTGTCTTAATCCTTATTTTAGCAATTCATGGGATACACTCTGCTAGCTAAGCATGTATTTATTGTCCATTCTAATTTGCCTTTGAGAAAGTGATAGTGAGCTGCCTTCTTGAACCTCTGCAAGGAGAGGTGATGGCCTAGTGGTATTATCAATAGATTATTAATCCAGAAACTAACTAATGTTCTAGGGACCTGGGTTTGAATCCTGCCGTGGCAGCTGGTGGAATTGGAACTCATTTTTTAAAATCTGGAATCAAGAATCTGTTGATGAACATGAACTCATTGCTGATTGTCGGAGAAAACCATCCAAAACCATCCAAGAAAATTAGGGAAGTAAACACATGGCTAAGGGGTTGGTGTGGGAAAGAGGGATTCCACTTCATGGGGCATTAGCATCAGTTTTGGAACCGGGGGGGGATCTGTACCGTTGGGACGGTCTCCACCTGAACCAATCTGGTGCTAATGTTCTAGCGAAGAGGATAAATAGGGTGGTCAGTAGGACTTTAAAATTCGAGTTGGGGGGAAGGGAAAGTGAAAGAGACAGGGAGTATGGAGTTAAATGGAAAGATAAGCAAGAGGATAACATGTATGCAGGTGGATTTAAGCTTGAGGCAGACTAGGAATGCAACAAAAAGGAAGGATAACTTGGGACATCTTATGACTTCCAATACTTCTAATGATAAGAAAGTTAGCATTAAGGCACTTTACCTGAATGCTCGTAGCATTTGTAACAAAGTAGATGAACTAACAGCACAGATCATCGTGAATGATTATGATGTGGTAGGCATCACAGAGACATGGCTGCAGGGGGGTTCAGGACTGGCAGTTAACATCCAAGGATTTACAACTTATCGAAAAGACAGGGAGGTGGGCAGAGGGGACAGGGTGGCCTTGTTAGTTAAGAACAAAATTAAATCTATGGCACTGAATGACATAGGGTCGGATGATGTGGAGTCTGTGTGGGTGGAATTGAGGAACCACAAAGGCAAAAAACCATAATGGGAATTATGTACAGACCTCCTAACAGTGGTCAGGACCAGGGGCGCAACATGTACTGGGAAATAGAAAAGGCATGTCAGAAAGGCAAGGTCACAGTGATCATGGGGGACTTCAATATGCAGGTGGACTAGGTAAATAATGTAGCCAGTGGATCCAAAGAAAAGGAATTCATGGAATGCTTACAGGATGGCTTTTTGGAACAGCTTGTCGTGGAGCCCACAAGGGAACAGGCTATTCTGGACCTAGTGCTATGTAATGAACCAGTCTTTATAAAAGATCTTAAAGTAAGGGAACACTTAGGAAGCAGCGATCATAATATGGTAGAGTTCAGTCTGCAGTTTGAAAGAGAGAAGGCAAAATCTGATGTAATGGTGTTACAGTTAAATAAAGGTAATTGCGAGGGCATGAGAGAGGAACTGACGAAAATTGACTGAAAGCAGAGCCTAGCGGGGAAGACAGTAGAGCGAAAATGGCAGGACTTTGTAGGTATAATTGAGGACACTGTACAGAGGTTCATCCCCAAGAAAAGAAAAATTATCCGGGGAGGGATTAGACAGCCACAGCTGACAAAAGAAGTCAGGAAACATATCAAAGAAAAAGAGAGATCCTGTAAAGTGGCCAAGAGCACTGGGAAATCAGAAGATTGGGAAGACTACAAAAACAAACAGAGGGTAACAAAGAGAGAAATAAGGAAGGAGAAGATCAAATATGAAGGTAGGCTAGCCAGTAATATTAGAAATGATAGTAAAAGTTTCTTTCAATACATAAGAAACAAACAACAGGCAAAAGTAGACATTGGGCCACTTCAAACTGATGCTGGAAGGCTAGTGATGGGAGATAAGGAAATGGCTAGAGAACTTAATAAGCACTTTGCGTCAGTCTTCACAGTGAAAGACATGAGTAATATCCCAACAATTAAAGGGAGTCAGAGGGCTGAGTTGAGTATGGTTGCCATTACAAAAGAGATAGTGCTAGAAAAACTAAAAGGTCTTAACGTTGACAAATCTCCTGGCCCCGATGGGCTACATCCTAGAGTTCTGAGGGAGATGGCTGAGGAAATAGCGGAGCGTTGGTTGAGATCTTTCAAGAGTCACTGGAGTCAGGGAAAGTCCCAGATGATTGGAAGATCGCTGTTGTAACCCCCTTGTTCAAGAAAGGATCAAGATAAAAGATGAAAAATTATAGGCTATTAGCCTAACCTCGGTTGTTGGTAAAATTCTAGAATCCATCGTTAAAGATGCGGTTTCTAAATTCCTGGAAGAGCAGGGTCGGATTAGAACAAGTTAACATGGATTTAGTAAGGGGAGATCGTGCCTGACTAACCTGTTAGAATTCTTTGAAGAGGTGACAAGTAGGTTAGACCAGGGAAACCCAGTGGATGTGGTCTATCTAGACTTCCAAAAGGCCATTGATAAGGTGCCACAAGGGAGGCTGCTGAGTAAGGTGAGGGCCCATGGTATTCGAGTTGAGCTACTGGCATGGATTGAGGATTGGCTGTCTGACAGAAGGCAAAGAGTTGGGATAAAAGTTTCTTTTTCGAATGGCAGCCGGTGACAAGCAGTGTCCCACAGGGTTCAGTGTTGGGGCTGCAGCTGTTCACGTTATATATTAATGATCTGGATGAAGGGACTGGGGGCATTCTAGCGAAGTTTGCCGATGATACGAAGTTAGGTGGACAGGCAGGTAGTACTGAGGAAGTGGGGAGGCTACAGAAGGATCTAGACAGTTTGGGAGAGTGGTCCAGGAAATGGCTGATGAAATTCAATGTTAGCAAATGTGAGGTCTTGCACTTTGGAAAAAAGAATACAAGCATGGGCTACTTTCTAAATGGTGAGAAAATTCATAAAGCCAAAGTACAAAGGGATCTGGAAGTGCTAGTCGAGGATTCTCTGAAAGTAAACATGCAGGTTGAATCCGTGATTAAGAAAGCGAATGCAATGTTGTCATTTATTTCAAGAGGGTTGGAATATAAAAGCAGCGATGTGCTACTGAGCATTTATAAAGCTCTGGTTCGGCCCCATTTGCAGTAGTGTGTCCAGTTTTGGGCCCCACACCTCAGGAGGGACATACTGGCACTGGAGCGTGTCCAGCGGAGATTCACATGGATAATCCCTGGAATGGCAGGTCTAACATACGAGGAACGGCTGAGGATCCTGGGATTGTATTAATTGGAGTTTAGAAGGTTAAGAGCAGATCTAATAGAAACTTATAAGATAATACATGGCTTGGAAAGGGTGGACGCTAAGAAATTGTTTCCATTAGGCGAGGAGACTAGGACCCGTGGGCACAGCCATAGAATTAGGGGGGGTAAATTCAGAACAGAAATGCGGAGACATTTCTTCAGCCTGAGAGTGGTGGACCTGTGGAATTCATTGCCGCGGAGTGTAGTGGAGGCCAGGACGCTAAATGGCTTCAGTGCAGAGATTGATAACTTCTTGATGTCACAAGGAATTAAGGGCTACGGGGAGAATGCTGGTAAGTGGAGTTGAAATGCCCATCAGCCACGATTAAATGGCGGAGTGGGCACGATGGGCCGAATGGCCTTACTTCCACTCCTCTGTCTTATGATCTTATGGTTCATTGATGTCTTTCAAGGAAAGAAATCTGCCATCCTTACCTGACTTGGCTTAAACGTGACTCCAGATCCACAACAATGTGGTTGACTCTCAACTGTCCTCTGAAATGGCCTAGCAAGCCAGTCAGTTCAAAGACAACTTGGGATAGACAACAAATGCTGGCTATCCAGAAATGTCCATGTCCCACAAGTGAATAAAAAAATGTCCGTGTGGTAAAAACCCCTGTTAGGGAGAAAGTTCCTGGACATTTGACCCAATGACACTGAAGCAATGGAGGTCACATAAACCTAGAATAATGACAATGGTGGATAATGAAGAATTCAGGGATAGTAATAGTAACCCTGAGGAATATCTACAGGGAAGCCCTGTAGCTAAGATAATTGGGCCCCAAAAATCACAAAGATCTTCCTTTGTACCAGGTATAATTCTGACCAACATTGATCCAATTTGTTACACGGCCATGTGTCTCACAGCATTGACTTCTATCTGCCATGCATGAACCTTAGAGACCTGCATAGACAAAATTAAAGAAACATAACAAAGTCCCCCATGCACCACCCTATCCCACCACCCAGCCCTTTCCAAACTATTGCCAAACAGCATCGCCATTAATGTTAAATTGAACTGTCTCCTGTGTTAACATTTCTGGCAATGAGGTCAGCACAATTATCACAATCACTGCAAGTACTGGACATCGCCGCTAATCTGTTACCTTTTTGTTTCAGGATAAAGTGTTGGAACATGACATTCCAGTATTTGCTTGGAAGCTCAGGAATTGCTACCTAAGCAGGGATTTTGCGCTTTGGGAGATTCCATTCGTGTCTGCTCTTCATCTTCTGGTTTAACTTGATCTCAATGGGAATTCAGCCAGACTAAAGTGAGTTATTTTTCTTGTCTTGTCTTCTAGAAAAATATCCCGCTCTAACCAAAATGAATTTTGAATAATTTATCAATGTGCATTATTCTCTTTTCAAAACATGTAAATCCATCATATGAAATATTCCAATTTTTCATGTGTTTTTCTATTTATTTCTTTCTCACCAAAGGGAATATTGATCATAGTAACTCCAGGAGCTAGGGTAGGCCTATCAGACTCTGAAGCCTATCTGCCATTCTGTAAGATATGGCTGATCTGCCCCAGATTTCAACTCCTGTTTTGTGCTAGTTCATCATTGCCCTAGACTCTACAATATTTCAATAGTCTATCTACCACCTCTTTAAATACTTTCAGTGATCTATCCTCCACAACTCTGCAGTAGAGATTTCCAGACATTCACTACCTTCTGAGAGAAGAAATTCCTTGGTATCTCAGTTTTAAATGAATGTCCCTTTGTTATGTACCTATGTCAGTTGGTGCAAAATTCTCTCAGTAGTTGAAATATCTTCTCAATATCTCCCCTGTCAAGTCCCCTCAGAATCTTATATGTTTCTTGAGTGCAGCTGCTACTTAATACATGACTGATTCACATTCTGCTGCAGTCCCATTATAGTAACTTATTTTTTATGGTATATGTGAGGTCATGACTTTCAAAACGAACAGAAACACAAATCATGTATATAAATCAAAATTCAGAAATTTAGTTAGAAGAAAAGTTTAAATTATTCAGTCACTTTTGGACACACAATCAAGGCCGTGTTGCTTTAATTTTTAATTTTTAGACCATAATAATGCTGTACATTTCTTCTTGATTTGTCTCCTTTAATGAGGGTTTTAGGTTGCTTCAATCTGCTGGCCATGCTTTCCTTTCTTTCCAAACCAGAGGCTTCAAATTTTTGACTTCTCATGTTAATTCTGCTCAAGTTACTGGGGGGGGGCAAACTTTCACACTCAAATTGGATATGCAGAGTTGGAAAAATTTCCAAACTTAGCACCAATCCTTCATCACAGAGTGACCAATCAAAGCAATTTGTAATCCCAAACCTGAAAGGGACAGAATCTGTGAAGAGCTGCCTCGGTTAAATGTTCCACCCCTGTCTATATACAATGGAAATGCATTCGCTGTGATCTTATTTGTCTATGGAAGGTGCATTTCGCATGTTGGCTTTTTTAAGAAGAAATTTTTTAAAAAAGCTTTTATTGTTAATTTATGCTTCTTGTCTCATGCCTATTTAAATACTGTGGTGACTAGTACGTTAATATTTTTCTTTTGTGTTTTTAGTTTTAAGATAAATTGAGGCTTGATAATTGAGGATAATTGACAAATTCTTCTCATTCTGCTTCTACATGGCTGCACTGCCTAGTAAATGAGTTAGTTATAATGAAAAAGTAGCCTTTGAAAATCAAAAGGTAGCCCTTGAGAAAATCTTAAGAAAACTCTTGAAATTATTATTTTGATGAAAGGCCAGATTCAAAAAAAGTGGTGCTTTTCACATCATATGAACAACCAAGTGATGTGCAATTGTCAGTCAAAGCTATGGTTGTAAAGTGTAGCATATTGAAACTAATGTTTTCAATGGTCTTCATAAATATGGCATAGAGTACAAAAGCAAAGAATTTTCTTGTTGAACTAATATAAAACAATTTGACCCTGCAATGATTGTGATTTCCAATTCTGGACACCAGAATGATATGAAAGCTTTGAATAGACTTTACAAGAAATTTACACTAGAACGGTTCCTGGGATAAGGAATTGCAAAGAGACTGGCTAAGATTAAACCCAAGAAAGCTGAGGGGATTTGATGAAACTATATAAAATCATAAAGTGTTGATAGAATAATAGAAGCTGTTTCAAGTAGCTGGTAAATTGATAAGCAGATGGCTCAGATTTAATTTCATAAGTTGATTGGCAAAACAATTGGAGATAGCACATGGAAAATGTTTAGAAAAAGTGGTTAGAATTTGGAATGCACAACCTATGTGATATTGTATTCGATACAGATTCACATTCATGGTCAAAAGAAAATTGAAAATATACTTGGAGAAAAAATATAGGTAAGTAATAGATTGGAGGAAGGAGGACTGATTAGATTTTTCTTGAAAGGAACTGGTGCACTCAGTGGGCTAAATGACATTTTCCTATGCTGATCTACTCTATTCTTTAGGATCTAAAGCACATTACAAAGGTGCAAGACAAAGTTGGTGAAGGTTAAAAGGAGTGTCATTTTATGGGTCCTGGGAACAGGAGAAGCCTTGGCCCATTCATTGTAACTCATTCCACCTCATGTCTCCTACCCAACGTCCATAGTCTCTCAAATCCTTCTTGCCAAACTGACAGAATCACAGAATTGTTATACCACAGAAGGAAGCCATTTGACCCAAAATGTCTACATTGGCTCTCTGAGTGAGCCTGTGCCCCTTTATCCACAGCCATGGTTCTTCACTTTCCATGCAAGCCTACCTTCCAGGATATCTCACTCCTCTGTACTCAACACCATAGTCCTTTATAACCTCTATGTCAACTTTCCAACTTTATTCCTTCCATGCCAACACACTTTGAATCCATCGTGAGGGGTTCAGAAAAGAATTACAAGGATGTTGCCAGGGTTGGAGGATTTGAGCTGTAGGGAGAGGCTGAACAGGCTGGGGCTGTTTTCCCTGGAGCGTCAGAGGCTGAGGGGTGACCTTATAGAGGTTTACAAAATTATGAGGGGCATGGATAGGGTAAATAGGCAAAGTCTTTTCCCTGGGGTCAGGGAGTCCAGAACTGGACGGCCTAGATCTAGGGTGAGAGGGGAAAGATATAAAAGAGACCTAAGGGGCAACTTTTTCACACAAAGGGTGGTACAGATATGGAATGAGCTGCCAGAGGAAGTGGTGGAGGCTGGTACAATTGCAACATTTTAGAGGCATTTGGATGGGTATACAAATAGGAAGGGTTTGGAGAGATATGGGCCGGGTGCTAGCAGATGGGGACTAGATTGAGTTGGGATAGCTGGTCAGCATGGAGGGTTTGGACCGAAGAGACTGTTTCCATGCTGTACATCTCTATGACTCTATGAGCAGACCTCAGCAGCCATGTTGAAATGTAATAAAATAAAGTTCTATGTATGTATTGCCATCTTCACTATATTTAAAAAACACAGTCATTGATTAGAACCATTCAATAGATTTGAATTCATTGATGTTCATCATTCCTTATAACAAAGATTTTTATCATAGCCCCACATCAAAACCAGCTAATTCCTTTATAATCACTTAGAACAACCAAACAAACTGTAAATTTATGACTGCATCCCCCTCCCCTCACTGCAGTAATGATAATGTTTCTTGACTCTTTCCACAACTAATTGCATAGCAATTACCCTCAGGCTGATGTCAACAACATTTAATTTTAAAATTTAATGAGCGGGGATAAGTACATCACATCTGGGCAGTTCCATAGATCTAATCCATTTTTATGCACACTCAGACCTACTGTTAACAATATCAAAGGGTCAAATTCTCAAAGTTGTAAATCCCAAAAGTCATGTTTCAGAAACTTTAATGATGAAAAAATTGCTCTTAACTGAAATGGCTTCACTTTGAAATGTGCCAAAACCTCCAGGGATATGTGAAATACATCCTGCCCTTGTTTCCACTGTACCCTTTCAAAGAAACTAGTGAGTGCTGTGTTCAGGAGCTAGGTATTCAGAATCGATCATATATACTGACATGTAAATTAGGAACAACAGTAGGCTATTCAGTCCCTAGAGCCTGCTTCGCATTCAATAAGATCCTAATTGATCTGACTGCTGCACATTCCCACCTTCTCCCAATAATCTTTCATTTCCTTGCTCATTGGAAAACTAGTCTTCAAAATATGCAAAGATTCTACTTTCACCATCTTTTGAAGAAGAATGTTCCAAAGACTCAACCCTCTGTGGAAAAAGAATCTCCTCATCTGTGCCTCAACTGGGTGATTCCCTTATTTTTAAACAGTGACTCCTAGTTCGAGATTCTTTCACAAGAGAAAACATCCTCTTCACATCCACCTTGTAAAGACCCCTCAGTATCTCAGAATCAGGACTCTAGGACCATTTTGGAATGATGTCCTTCCATTTTTTCAAGGATTTTGGCCAGGAAATTATCTAGATGAAAGTCGCAATGGGAGTGATACCATCAAATGTACCACCTCAAAGGACCAACACAGTAGATGCATGGAAACCACCTGTAAGTTCCTTTCCTCATTTGGAAATATGTCATCATTCCTTCATAGTCATTGGGTCAAAAATCTGCAACTGCCTTTCAAGTTGTGCTGTTGTGGTGCTTACACTGAAAGGACTACAGCTGTTCAAAAGAAAGCTCACAATACCGTCTCCAAGGCAGTTAAGGATGAACACTAAACAATGGCCCAGATCAATATGCCCACATCCCATAAATAATTGGAAAAAAAGGTCTTGTGATCATGATCTATCTTGAGATTTTCCACTCTTTAAGTTCCAGAACTTGACGTTAGCATTGTGGAACAATGTCAACTAGATTCTCAACGTTTCTTACAGGGTTAGAGGAAATGTCATTAGGATAGTTGCTTTGATTCTCAGATGCACATTTATCAATGGTTTCATTCTGAGCAGCACTGGTGAATGTCTGGAATTAGTCTGCCCCTAATAATGAGACTTGTCACTGTCATTGATAGTTGGAGAGAGCAGAGGGAGGACACAATAATCTATTTATGATTTTGAAGTAGTATCAGTTTTTCTGTAAAAATTATGGCACAATAAATCAAGAAATGTCTTTCTTCCTAGGTGTACACAGAGCAAAATGACACAGCCAATCAGGGAGCCTCTGCAGAGGAGGAAGTCTCTTGGGCCAATGTCTCCAAATGCAGCCAAGAGACTATATCGCAACCTGTCCTTCAGACTAAAGGGTGGTTCCAGCTCGGAAGAAGCCTGTCTCATTAAAAAAATAGAGAAAGAAAGAAGCAAGAAATCTTCATCGCTGGTATGGATTCACAATTTAACTCTGATTATCAACAGTTTATTAAGCTAGCTTTTGGAGAAGTTGGTGGACTGGCCTTAATACCCCTAAGCCCAGGCTAATGTCTTGGGGACATGGTTCAAATCCCACAACAAAGCTTGTTCAATTTAAATTCAATTAATTACTCTGGAATATAAAGCCAGTCTTAGTGATGGTGACCCTGACAAGTACCACTGACTGTTATAAAAATCCACCTGGTTCACAACTCCCTTGAGTAAAGAAAATTTTCCATCCTTACCTGTCTGGTCCACCTATAATTCCAGACCCACAGCAATGTGATTGACTGTTAACTATCCTCTGAAATGGTCTAGCAAGCCACTGAGTTCAACGACAGTTCTAGATGGGCAATAAATTCTGGCCTTGCTGGCAATGTCTGTATTCCAAAAAAGAATAACAAAAAAAGGAAGGTACGCTGAGGATAAATCCAGAACTCTCCTAATTTACAATCTTTGTCACCACCATTATTCTCAGCATTTGTGTACTGTGAATTAGGGAAGAACCAGTTGGATTTGTAATACTGCAATAGATTGCTCTGCTTAGCAAGTTTATTCAGTATTGATGTTCTATACCAGTATGTACATTCATATATTTCTAATCAAGGATGTGAGGTACATAACACTGAAAATGGTGCAGATGTCTCTACCACTGTCAGATCTGACAGAATCTCAATGACCACAGTAACAAACTCAAGAACTACCCACAAACCAGGGCATTTTGTTCTACATTCTAACTTGCACCACCTTCAGGAGCAGTGAACATTTAAATGCCTAAGATGTAAAATCTCAATGTCCAATGTCAGATGCTGAGATGGTTGAGTCTTTGGATTGTAATAAACTCACAGTATATAATTACACTAGGGTTCAATGTAATTCCACTCTTTTAAACCAAAGTATGACTTGAAGAGCACACTGACATCTCAAAAGTATTGTAGTAAAATGCCACAGTGCAAATGAATCACACTGGAAAAATATACCCGCATTGTGACTCATATCGTAAGTTGAAAAGAAATGTGCATCATTGCCTCTCAGACTCGCTAATTCTACAGAATGGAGTCTGTCATTGCTGTTGCCATAGAAACCAGTCACAGCCAGGTTTTCCAACAATCGTTCCATTTTTCAGTTCCAGATAAACTGAATGCTGACAGTCACATAAACAATTCTGAAAATAAAAGTGATTCATAAAACAAAAATATCAAAGGGAGGAAAAGAACTCTGTGGCTAATCAGGTATTAGTGATGGTACAGAGGGATCGCTCTGGGTCAGTGTTCTGGGGCTGGTTACCAGAAACTGAACTGCATCAACCACATTGACAGTGGTTATAGGAGCAGATCAGGGGCCAGGAATCCTTTCAAAGTAATTTACCTTACATCTCTTTTACGCCTACCCACCATCTACAACACACAAATAGGGAGTGTGATGGAATATTCTCCATTTCCCTGGATGAATGCAGCTCCGTCAACACTCACAAAGCTAGGTGCCATCCAAGACAAAGTAGCCTTGTTGACTGGCACTCACTCGCTACTTTCATTGTACACTCCTTTCACCACTCACACAGTGGCAGCAGAATGTACCATCTACAACCAACTCACCCAGACTCCTTCCACAGCATCTTCCAAACTCTCAACCTCCACCACCTAGAGGGACAAAGGCATATGATACATGTGAACACCTCCATTAGCGAATTTCCCTCTGGAAACACACCATCCTGACTTGAATCTATACTACTGTTACTTGTTGCTGGATCAAAATCTCAGAACTCCTTTCCTAATAGCAGTGTGAGTGTTCCTATATGCCAAGGATTGCAGCAGTTCAAGAATGTTGTTCATCACTGCCTCTCAAGGGCAATTAGGAATGTGCAATAAACGCTCACCCAGCCAACAATACTGATATCCCATGAAGTATCTATGGTGAAGTCTATGGATCAGTATCTAATCAGAGATAGTACAAGTAGTATTCATATGCATAGAGCGGGATCACAAATGTTTGATTTCTTCTGTCTGAATTGTCTGTAATTTGTCTGTCAACTATTAGAAATGCTGAAGATGGGAGTGTGGTGGGGAGGGTGGGACTGGAGCTGGGAAAACACAGCTAGGACCTCATGTGTTCATTTAAAGCATTGAAGAGCTATTTGTGATACACACATTTCTTCTTAATTCTGAGAATTTGAGCTGTGGCAAAAAGCCTGCACTCTTTATAGTAATGCACAAGTTCAAGTCGATCATATGGAACCATCAAGCAGAAATCAGATCAGTGTTAACTGGGTGACATTAAATATTTTATTAGAGGATTTTCTTATAAGAAGGAAAAAGAGGGAAAGTAGTGAGTGAGAAAGTCTGTGTGCTTTTTCAGCATCACACTTTTTGACTGTGAATCACTACATGACTGGGATGCAGAGAGATACCAATCTTAATCAATAAGTGATATGCAGGTAGTCTGAAAGGGATCCTAAGCAAGTGTGGTTTGGTATCTGTTTCCAGCGGATGCTTTGTGATGGGTCAAAGCAGTTCCATAGTCTCAATATTTGGAAAAAATAAATTTGCTCAGTTGGTCTCTCTATAAGCTCCAAAATCAAGATACAGAATGATATCTTTCAAAATTGCATGAGGGTGTTTTACCTTTTAAATTCTAGAATATTCAGTACGATTCAATCTTTGATGCTGTGGAACATGAAGACCTTGATGCAGTTCAACGGATACTTAATCAACCAGGCACACAGGATGACCTGAATGAGGTTACCAGCAATGGACTTGTACCACTGGATATTGCTGTGCTGACTAACAACATCTCAATGGCGAGCCTCTTAATGAATGCTGGAGCCAGGGATAACCATCAGTGTGAGTAGAGAATGCTGAAGGCTTCACTTTGATTCACTTCTTCTTGTTTCCTTGTGTCTGAGGTGGAACTAACTGATAATCTGGATTAACACCACTATGAGATTCAACAATACACTTACTGTGATAAGCCTAAGTGGTCAAATTTTGCTTTTCCTTTTAAATATCAAATATTTTGTAAGTTCCCCCTATTAATTGGCCTGGTTAAGAATTGGCAACCTCTCATTCTCTCAACCAGTGTACAAACTATTGAGTAAATGATACTGTTTCCTGAAGCTTTCATTGCTGCATCAATCAATCCAGTTGTGACAAGAGGACATTGAAAAAAGTTGGAAAAGATTAATCCCATTTATTTCATTTATATTAAATGGAAGTTCCCCAAGAACCAGGAGAATCCACTTTGATACTCTAGCCTGTGGGGAATTAAATGAGCACCTGCAGGGTTAGAGTCGCTCTTCAATCAGCCAGATTATGCAAGGAAGAATTTATTCAGGATTCCCGCTTCTGATTTCAATCCAAGGATCCTGTGTTGACAGGTTTGAGCACAATTATAAAAGCCACCATGAGTTAAATAGTCATGCCTAAGCTGACCCACATAGAATGACGGGAGTGCTGTGCTGGAAAAGCACAGCAGGCCAGGCAGCATCCGAGTAGCAGGAGAATTGACATTTCGGGCAAAAGCCCTTCATCAGGAATGAGGCTTGTGAGCCAAGGGGATGGAGAGATAAATGGGAGGGGCTGGAGCTGGGGGAAAGGTAGCTGAGAGTGCGATAGGTAGATGAAGGTGAGGGTAATGGTGATAGGTCGGAGAGGAAGGTGGTGTGAATAGGTGGGAAGGCAGATGGACAGACCATAAGGGGAGTGCTGAGTTGGAAGGTTGGATCTGGGATAAGGTGGGGGGAGGAGAAATTAGGAAACTGGTGGAAACCACATTAATCCCATGTGGTTGGAGGGTCCCAAGGCAGAAGATGGGGTTTTCTTCCTCCAGGCATCGGGTGGTTAGGGTTTGGCGATGGAGGAGGCACAGGACTTGCATGTTCTTGAATGGGAGGGGGAGTTGAAGTGTTCAGCCACGGGGTGATGGAGGAAGATCGCCTCATCTTCTGCCTTGGGTCCCTCCAACAAAATGGAATCAATGTGGATTTCACCAGTTTCCTCATTTCCCCTCCCCTCACCTCATCCCAGATCCAACTTAGCAACGCCCTCATGTCCTGTCCTATCTGTCCAACTTTCTTCCCACCTATCCGCTCCAACCTCCTTTCCGATCTATCACCATTACCTCCACCTTCATCTACCTATCACAATCTCAGCTACGTTTCCCCCCCAGCTCCACCCTCCTCCCATCTATCTCTCCACCCCCTTGGCTCATAAGCTTCATTCCTGATGAAGGGCTTTTGCCGGAAATGTCGATTCTCCTGCTCCTCGGATGCTCCCGGACCTGCTGTGCTTTTCCAGCACCGCACTCTTAACTCTGATCTCCAGCATCTGCAATCCTCACTTGCTCCACATAGAGTGACACCTTAATTGAAAAAGCTGGGAGGCTGCTAACATAAAATATCGCATATCCAGGAGATTAGAAAATGTATAATAAAGTTAAAGGAAAAGAATCATTTCCATTTTTATGAAGTTTATAGTCTGTAAAATAATATAAAATGTAGTCACTGGAAATGCAAGAAACAGAGCAGACAATTTGTCCATAGCAAAGAGGTTCATACAGCAATAATTACCAGATTATTTGCTTCATGGTGTTAGTTGTAGGATATATAATGACCAGGTACCAGACAATGCTCTTTGACTCTTCCTTGTAAACATGAAATCCTTTACTCACCTGGGAAGATTGGCAGTTCTGTTTAACATCTTGTCTGAAAGACAACAACTCTGAAAGTGCAGCACCACCTCTATATGAGTAGTGAGTCGAAAAGTGTGGTGCTAGAAAAGCACAAGCTGTCAGGCAGCATCTGAGGAGCAAGAGAATCAATGTTTCGAGAATCAGCCCTCCTGATGAAACATAGATTCCCATGCTGCTTGGAGGCTGCCTGACTGGCTGTGCTTTTCCAGCGCCACACTCTTCGAGTCCGATCTCCAACATCTGTAGTACTCACTTTCTCCTAATGGGAGTAGTGAGCCTAGATTTTATGTTCTTCTCTAAAATAAGGTTTGTGTACAAAGCTATGTGACTTTTCAGTCATGTAAGCCCTGATAGATGTTGTCCTGGGTTATGTAATGCCCATTATTCTGGAGTTAGTCTGCCATTCTGATGAAGTTTGACCCCAGGCAATCTTCCATGCTCTGGTCATTTTAATGTTAACCGTGATCCTTCCCCCTTGGGCTTTAGAGTAGCTTTTGCTGCAAGAATCTTTATAGATGTTACTGATATCCAGTTCCAATCAGCACCATTCATTCCATCAATCTGAGAGCAATTGCACAGTCCCTATCAGTCTGTGTCCCTCATCCAACTTTGAGATATTGAAATAAAAGCAGAAATTGCTGGAGAAACTCTACAGGTCTGGCAGCATCAGTGGAGAGAGAGCCACAGAGTTAACTTCAGTATGTCTGTTCTGAGTTCTGAAGAAGAGTTAACTCTGATTTTCTTTGTCCACAGATGCTGCCACAGCTGCTGAATATCTCCACCTCTTACTGTTTTATTTCTGATCTCCAGATTCTGCACTGTTTTGCTTTTATCTTGGATATTGGGCACCTTTCAAACTGCATTCAGTCACGAATAGAAGAATGTATGTCAAGAGGACGTGTTTCCTTCATTTGTATTGTGGATAATGTAACAGTACAGTGACATCTCTAAGTAATATTGCACCTACGTCCCAAAATTCATTTGAAGCTGGTGTGAAAACAATGACGGTTTATCAACTTTCTCAGTCTTGTACTATTTGTATCCTCATTCTCTTTTTCTCTTTTCTCTACATTCTTCATGCTGATGTTCTGTCCTTCTAGTCAATGAAGGCAACTGGGAAATGCACCTGACCACTTTAGTGAGCAAAGCAACACAGAAAATTACAGAACTATTAGAACTCAGGACTGAATCTTCAGAGGCTGATTTCTACAGTAAGACCAGGGAACTCCGGACTTGGAGGTTCAGACAAAAGCTGTATAAGCAAATGAAAACTGCTTTTGAGAATGCACGTAAGTACATATAGTTAGTGAAACTACTTTAGAGGCTGACGAATCACTATTTTACAGAGTCTATATGTCTCTCAGCAAAGTTCATTCTTCAAAGAGAATGATATGGTCATCAAAGTCAGCAAGTGTTGCTTGTTAACCTTTTATTGGATCCACTACCCTATACAGGATTTTACTGAAAGGTCATACACTGGTTGTTCCTATGGGGAGTGATATGTCATGGATCTACTTCTGTAGCTACCTATGTGGTGTGGTCCAGATTCTAACCCTGTATGAGCTAGATATTTTCTTTATTTCTTTCCATGTATAGCAAGAAAATTAAAAGAAACCAAGTTAAATTCAGTTCTGGTATATTTCGTGGTACAGTTACCAGCTCTACATGGATCCATTCCAAATGGCTCCATCACATGTTTCTCATTTCCAAGCGCCACACTCCTGTGGTACGTTGCTACTCACTAACAGGTACTCTTTTCTTTAATTCTTCTGGTTCATCCCAACTTGCTGTTGAGAAAATAGTAGTGAACTGCCTTTTTTAACCACTGCAATCCATGTGGAGAAAGCCCATGTGGGTCTTTAGACTATCAAGGCGAGAGTTCAAGCTTTCTGACCTAGTGACAGAAAGGAAACAGTTATGCAGTCCAATCGGGGTGGCATGTGGCTTGAAGGGAACTAACAGGAGGTGGCGCTCCTATGAATCTGCTGGCCTTCCGAATCTAGATGGAAGAGGTCATGGGTTTGAAAATGCTGTCACCAACCACTGCTGTCTCCTTCCTCCATTCTGATCCGATTTACCTCTTTCGCCTGAATTCCACTCACTGCAATGTTTGGTTCAGTATCACTGCCCACAAACTAATTAAGAACAATGAACTGTGGAATAAAGGGTTAGCTATACCTTTACTGTAATGTTAACTACTTATACTATGTAAAGGTGACATCAGAGGACATGGAACAGGGACCTGAGTGTGAAGAGTGTGAAGAAATGTCCTCTCTTAATCTCTCCCATGTATAATGTGTATATGTAATAAAGGTGGACAAAGTTAAAAATCATACAACACCAGGTTATAATCCAACATGTTTATTTAGAAGCACTAGCTTTCAGAATACTGCTCCTTCATCAGGTAGCAAGTGCTTCGAAATAAACCTATTGGACTATAACCTGGTGTTGTGTGATTTTTGACTTTGTCCTTCCCAGTCCAACACCAACTCCTCCACATTGTAATAAAAGTCATTGATCATAAGTTATAGAAACAGGATTAGGCCATTCAGCTTATCACGTCAGCACTGCTATTCGATCATGACTGATGTATTTCTCAATCCCATTCTCCTGCCTTCTCCTCATAACCTTTGATCACCTTAATTATTCAGAACCTATCTATCTCTGTCTTAAATACACTCAATTACTTGGACTCTATGGTTTTCTGTGACAATGAGTTCCAGATTGAGGCTGAAGAAATTTCTCCCCATTTCAGTTCTAAAGGGTTGCCCCTTCACCCTGAGGATGTGCCTGTAGGTCCTAGACTCTCCTACTATTGAAAACATTTTCTGCACATCCTGTCTATCTGGGCCTCTTGGTATCCTGGAAGATTCAATCACATTCCTCCATCATTCTTCAAACTCCATCGATTAAAACCCAGAGTTCTCAACAGTTCCTCATAATACAGGCCCCTCATTCCTGGGATCATTCTTGCAAATCTCCTCTGGGCCCACTCCAATGCCAGTTCATCTTTGCTTAGATACAGATCCCAAAATTGCTCACAATATTCCAAATGATGTTCACTGCCATGGGTGTATCATCTTCTATCAACAACCCAGGGCTGATCTTATTACATAGTGGCAACTGGTGACAACAACCAGAAAACCAACAAGTGACAAGAATGTACTTGAAGAGAAGCCAAGTGGAGGACTTTAAAGTTAATCTGGTGATGACATTACAGGGAAGAAAAAGCCACACAGCACCCAGCCACTGGCACAGGCAAGACATCAGCAGGCCCAAACCTTAGATACCCTCCAACCTACCCATCCTAGAGCTTTCTGGAATGTAGAATGCACACACAGGTCATGCAGGGATAGAGTTGGAGTAAGCTGTTTTGTAAAGTTCAGCTTGGAGGATGCAGAACTGTAAGAGTGTCTCAGCAGCGAGAGATGTGCACCAATTGTAACTTTCCCACATCCCTGCCACATTGAGTGGTGGGGACATATCCTCACCGGAGCCAAATCTGCTCCATTATCAATGGGAGATTTAAGAATAATTTGCCCAAACAGCAGTAAAGGATTTCCATCTGAAGGGCAGAAGTTTGGACACAGACAACTCAAGTCTACAATTGTCAAGGAAATCGCAAATGCAAAAGAACAAGTATCCTCCTTCTTGATGGATTTCTGGTATACAGATATCATGGATAAAGGCAGGAAAACTCAGTTTGCTTTAGATATGAGGACATGTGTCTCCATTCAATGGGATTCCACACCATGATTGTAACCCAGATGTCTCCAAGTGCCTTTAATTCAACTTCAAGGTGCAAGAGGTATCTGCGAGAGGCAGATACAGTCTGAGCTTCATCATAATGGGAAAGAGATCATCAATGTTTGGACATCATTTCTAATCACAATTCCTATTTATTACTTGTAGGTGCTTTTGAGGTTTTGAGCCAACTTTGTTTAGAATCAGTGTCCATGACAGAAACTCCATCCACAAAACCGCAGGGAAATAATGTAGATCTTTCATTTCTCTTTGGGGCAAAGCTAGAAGAAATGGGAGGGATGAAGGTGGCCGGCTGGAAGAGGGTTTCTTCAGGAAGGAGTGGCAGAGAATGGAGCTGCCACTCGTGTTGTTGATTTTGTGGAAGCAGTATCATGAATCTTCCTGTACCTTTTGACTCCACTACCAACAATCATGGCATCTCTGTATCTCTTGGAAAGAGAATCAACTCTTTTTGGAACAAAGCAACAAAGAGCTGCATTTATCTGTCTATTCCAGTGAGCTCACCGATCAAAAAAAAACAGCAGCAGCAAATACAATTAGGTGTGGAAATTTCTACTTGTAATGAATGTCAGAAGCCATGCAGGGATGGAAAAAAAGACTGACATCCTGAAATCTCCATTTCTGTCAGTATATTCAACATTAATGATGGTGAGTATCTAAATAAAATTTCAGGAAACTCAATAAAACTAGAGGACTTGCCAGTGTTTCAGGCTAAGTGCAGTGAACAAACACTAATTGTAGACACTCAAGCAGTGAGAGGGAAAGCAGATGAAGACAATTTTAAAGTGTTTCACCCACAAATGAACACTAGTGAAGTTTCAAAACTTACTTCCAACATTTAGAATTAAAAACAGATCTTCAAACATACATGAAGGAGATTTCAGAACTTTGACACAGATTCATGAGCATTGAAGATTCAGAGAGGCTGGATTGTACCTTGCGTGTATAGATTTGGATCATCATAGAATCCCTACAGTGTGAAAGCCCATCAAGTCCAAAGAGCATCCCACCCAGACCCAACCCCCTATTCTAACCTTGTAACCCTGCATTTCCCCTGGCTAATCCATCTAACCTAACATCCCTGGCTATTATGGGCAATTTAATATGGCCAATCCCCTAGCCTGCACATCTTTGAATGGTGAGACGAACCAGAGTACCTGGAGGAAACCCACATTTCTATTAGCAGAAATCAACTGCATATGGCATACATTTACATGCCAGACGTTCTGAAGAGTGATCCATGAACTATGAATTTGTATAGCATGTTTTGTCCTCTTTCATTTTCAAATGTTCCACATCAAAAATAACCACTAACAAAAGATAAAGATCAGTTTATAACACAGTGGCTGAAAGTTACTGAGTAAAAAGGTGATGCAGATATGCACTACGTTATAGATACAAAGATTAAAAATAGGTACAGATGAAAGCTATTTATAAAGATGAAAGTAATCTTTACTCAGAGACTAGTAAGGGTGTGGAATGCTTTGTCTGCAACGGTAGTAGATTCGCCAAGTTTAAGTGCATTTAAGTTGTCATTGGACAGGCATATGGACATACATGGAATAGTGTAGGTGGAATGGGCTTCAGATTAATATGACAGGGCGGCGCAGCATCGAGTGCCGACGGGCCTGTACTGCACTATAATGTTCTATGTTCAAGTCCCACCTATGTTCAAGGTGGGACTTGAATCCTGTCAAAGGGTAAGGAACTACCATGTACTACAAGAGGTCCTCTCAGAATTCTTCTTGGAGTTCTGTCAAAAATGGTGGTTCATTGCCTGTCTTAACTTAAAAGAGTTACAGCATTAATTTTGAGGAATTATTTTTATAGAAACAAAGTCAGTTATGTCAGGCTGTGATGTCCTTCTAGACACTTGTTCTTTCAGAAGATTTGAATTCTCACAGCTTTAAAAAGATCTTGTTCAAGGTTTTGTCTTGTCCAAAGTTTAATCAAATTCTGAGCGTCTTTCTTTATGATTTGATACTGAGGTAATACACAAGTCTGTCTGCTTTTTTGGACTGTATTGAATGAACATAAACAAGTAATTTTACTGCTAAGGTCCATCTTGCAAGATTTAGTGTCTATTTTTTAAAAAAACCAATTGGCTTCCTTTGCAAATTATGTAATATTATCAATGTACTGTCATAACAAGACAATGAGCAAACAACATTCAGATGAACTTTACAGATTCAAACCTCTGAAACAGATCACCAAGAGGTGGTTCAGCAGCTATGGGAAGCTATTGAAAAACTATCAAGGCAGAAGGAGACGTTTAAGTCCAAATTCAGTCAATCAATATTGAATATTTTGAGATTATAACTCAGCAGAAATGTCAACTAAAGTCTGCAATTGAGTCTCATCAGCTAGCCATATAAGTATTCAAGTTTTCTATTAGTAAAAACAGCAGAGCATTTCTAGAGCTCAGGAATACCTTAGAAATGTTTAAAGCCAAGCATCAGTTAAGAGCAGCTAAAAGACCAGCCCTATTAGCAATCACACAGAGCTATATAGCCACAGACCTGGATTCACAAATTACAAAGGTCCCAGTACAGTACATATTATAGCACAGGAATGCACAAATGCTGTACCACATCCAAAAAGATTACAGTACTATCAGATGGAAGTGTTTGCTGTTTGCACACTTGCCTTCATTGCTCAGACCATTATGTGAAGGAGTTGGGACGTCATGTTTGTAGTTATACTTTTGGAGGAATGTGTACTGTTCTGGTCACCCTGCTATAGGAAGTATGTTATTAAATTGGAGAAGGTACAGACAAGATTTACAAGGATGTGACTGGGTCTGGAGGATTTGTGTCATAAGGAGAGGCTGGGACTTTTCTCACTGGAACGTGGGAGGTTGAGGGATGACCTTACAGAGGTTTGCAAATTCATGAGCTGCACGAGGGACTTGAAAACTAGAGGGCCTATTTTTAAAGTGATCTTAAAAAGGGCCTGAGAGACAACTTTATCACACACAGAATGGTTCATATGTGGAATGAACTGTCAGAAGAAGTTCATAGATTCATACAGCACAGAAAAGACTCTTTGGCCCACCAAGTTAGCACCAATGTAACTCCCACTAAAAGTGCACTAATTCCAATTTCTTGTACTTTTCCTATATCCTTGAATGTTATTTTTTTTAAAGATTGTAAGATTTCTGGCCTCCACTACCTTCCCAGGCAGTGCACTCCAGATTCCCACCACCCTCTGAGTGAAAAGATTTTTCCCAAATCCCCTCTGAATTTCTTGCCCTTTGTCCTAAAGCTATGTCCCCTCATGATTGACCCCTCTTCAAAGGGGAACAGCTGCTCCCTACCGACCCTGTCCATACCCCTCATAATCTTTTACATCTCAATCATATCCCTCCTCAGTATTTTCTGCTCTAAAGAAAACAATCCAAGCCTATCTAGTCTTTTCTTAAAACTCAATCCGAGGCATCCTAGTGAACCTCCTCTATACCCCTCCAGTTCTATCACATCCTTCTTGTGTCCCCACCTCCTGGCTACTGCTGCAGTGTTTCATGACTGCTGTTGGAAGCCAAATGCCCTGTAGAGTCTGGGTCTGACTTTATACTGCATTAAATTTATAGGATTGCCAGTTATTGTGTCCCTGCCTCCTGGCTGCTGCTGTGAGGTTTCCTGACTATTGCTCCAAGCTAAGGGCTCTGTAGAGACTAGGCCCAAATCCACACTGCACTAGATTCCTAGGCTTACTGGTTACTGTGTGCCCACTTACCAGCTGCTGCGGGATTTCCCAACGGCAGCTGCAAGTTAAGTGCCCTGTAAAGACTCAAAACGAATCCTTACAGTGCAAAAAGAGGCCATTCAGCCCATCAAGTATTGTTACGACATGGGGTAACCCCTCGCCCCGGTTATTTTAAACCAACAACACAGAAAAGATTTATCCCATGCAGTAATGTGTGAAAATTCGAGAGGCCAGGAATTACTAAAAGTAAAAGTAACAACTATAACAGAGAATAATTAACTAACAACTATTTAGTACTCCTTCCTCTAACCTATCTTTCACTTCCCCTTCTGTAATACTAGTCTGATAAATGTTAAGCAGGAATTTTAACAAATTTCAAAAGCAGCCAACTGTCAAATCTTCTCTGTATATCTTCCTCTGTTGTCTTTTCTTCTTCTTAGGGATTTCTATTTCACAGGTCACTAATCGATAAAGGTACCTTTAAAAGAGTTATTCTGTAGTCTGCATGTGTTGATGGCTTGGCAGTTCTCCTTCAACTGTTCAAGTTTTCTCAGTCTTATACCCGAAAGCATCAGATTGTGTCATTGATTTTTAATATTGTTAATATACTAATTTCAAACTTAATTTGACTTTTTTTAGGGTGTAATTTAAACTGATTGGCACAATTCAAATTTGTTTTTGTCTCTAGGCAACCAGCTACACTGGCTGCTGGACCAAGAGGTTACATTGTATCTTGTTCAGAACACTTGGTGTTGTCAGATAGTTCTGCTACGTTTTAACTTTCCTAAAGGTACAGTACACCCACATCTTCATAACAATATGCAGCAACCTTCTGAAGAGCATCCCTTCCAAACCTAGCCCTTTACCATATCCCCATATTCCCCATATATATCATTATGGACTAGGCCAGTCACCACCACCACCAACCCCACCCCAAATATTTTAAAAAGGTAGCCTAGACCCTAACTTTTTTCTTATTTTAAAGGAAGATGTGAAGTGGATATTCTAGGTGTAATGCAGCTGGTCAACCCATTTGGCTTTAAGGAAAACAATTTATTTAAACACTACCCAGTTGAACAAAAGGAAGTAAAATTTATAATAATTTAACTGTTGGAAAATTTAACCAACCCATACGGTAACTATTACTAATTGACTCTTCCAATACGGTAGCATTCCTTAAACATTTGGTAGCTCAGTGGTTAGCACTGCTGCCTCACAGCACCAGTGACCCGAGTTCGATTCCTGCCTCGGGTGATTGTCTGTGTGGAGTTTGCACATTCTCCCCGTATCTGTGTGGGTTTCCTCCGGGTACTCCGGTTTCCTCCCACAATCCAAAGATGTGCAGGTCAGGTGAATTGGCCTTGCTAAATTGCCCATAGTGTTAGGTGCATTAGTCGGGGTAAGTATAGGATAAGGAAATGGGTCTGGGTGGGTTATTTTTCAGAGGGTTGGTGTGGACTTGTTGGGCCGAAAGCTTTCTCCCCACACCCACCCTCCTCTAGCTTATCTCTCCACGCTTCAGGTTCTCTGCCTTTATTCCTGATGAAGGGCTTTTCCCCGAAACGTCAATTTCGCTGCTCCACGGATGCTGCCTGAACTGCTGTGCTCTTCCAGCACCACTAATCCAAAATCTGGTTTCCAGCATCTGCAATCATTGTTTTTACCTTGTTGGGCCAAAGGGCCTGTTTCCATTCTGTAAGGAATCTAACCAAATCTTGTGGTGGAAAATCGTGAATACGTGACAAAATTAAACTCTTTAGCCAAAAAGTACATTCAAACGTAGATGTTTACAGGCAGGAGGGAACAACATCCAAAGAGATTTTAGAAGAAAGTTAGAGGAGTTCTTTATTGAAGCCTGCAACTCCCCTGGATTCACACACTTTGTGACTGCTACAGCTAAAACAAACTAGAAAAAAACCTGAACTGGGCAAACTGGCCACTCTTGTTCTATTGTTAAACCAGACACTTTGCCACCTCTGCCTTTACAACCTCTTTGCAAAGAAAATACCACGGACAAAATAACCTTCTTAAAATGACAGCATCGACACAATACCATGGCCATTCCACCTAACCTGCATATCTTTGGACTGTGGGAGGAAACAGAGAATGTGCAAACTCCACACAGTCACCCAAAACTGGAAACGAATCTGGGTCTCTGACACTGTGAGGCAGTAGTGTTAATCACTGTGACAGTGTATTGCCCAAATGGTATACGTAGATACAGTTACAACATTTAAAAGACATTTGGACAGGTAATGAATAGAAAAGTTATAAAGGGATATGGATCAAACACAGGCAAGTGGGACTAGCTTAGTTTAGTAAACTTGGTCAGAATGCACAAGTTGGATCCAAGGGTCTGTTTCTGTTCTGTATGACTCTATAACCATATATCTGTATAACCGTAGCTGTGAAAGCACCGATACTAGCTACCTTTCCCATTACCAGTGAGACCCTAGTAGAGAAAGTGCAAGATCCTGATGTTAAACCTGCAAATAGGTCTGCAAATCAAAGTACACCACAGGAACTTCCTATGGATCCTAATCCAGATGCAAGTGTTCAAGACAGTCTGATTCCCTCAAATATTCTAGTGATTTTATTGTTGATGTTGGTGCACTCCTGCCTTCTGTTTCTGAGGTGTCCTTGTGTAACCTCAAGCTGAAGTTAAGTGTAGAGGCATTACCATCACATAAGGAAGAATAAATGCCTTCCATAGGAGAGATAGAGAAATCATCATTTTCTCGACTGCAAAATTGTTTTCAGAATACTCATTGTTCTTCATTTCATTGACTAGATTAATCTCTGGATCACACTGTTGTGCAAAATGAAATGAGAGGGTGATTTTTTTGTTCATTATGTTCTGTTTTCAAAGATTTGTGATTATTCAAGTTCTGGAAGCTTATCTCTTTAATCAGCTTTTCCTTAATTCTACATGTTAATTTAACATTCACTGGACGTATCACAGCCCAAGTGCCAGAAGAGAAGCTGCCATCACAGTCGAATAATGCATTTGGCATCCAAGGAAATGATCAGGGAGCACATACATACTAAAAGTCCTCCAGGAGAGCCAAGAACACTGGCATAATTGACACCGCGGGTGAAAGAGATTTCGGGTAGTGGGAACATAGAAGTTGGATGGAAATTGTAAATAGTTCATGAGGTTAACTGTTTGTGAGAAGAGAAGACTTGGGGGAGATATAGAGAAAAGGGTTAATGGTATAGTTTTATTGTAATAATAGCTACTGAGCATGTGCATAGGTAACTATGTCATGATGATGTCAGATCATATACTGAGTCCCCATTGTGTAGTCTTCCAGACATGTCCTGTCTAATCGTCTCCTGTATAAAGTGTGCATACTTAATAAAGGTTGTTGATGTTCCCTGACATGGAAGTGGACTTCCCTTCTGAGAACAGCCAAACCTGACTTCATAATATAAACTATCAAACTGAGGAATGCAGTCATTTCCCTGTGTGCGTCAACTGTTTCAGGCAGATTCAGTTTTACACTGAATGATAGGATGACCTGAGTTATCTCTTTCCTTGACAGATGTCCCTGATTCTCCAGAGAAAGTGTGTTTGTCAGTAACTGGTACTACATCCCTTCGAGTCACATTCCAGGAACCAGCAAGGAGCAACACCTTGATAATCACTCGCTACAAAGGTAATCTGATATAATTGCTCCAGATGTCTCTGCTGCAACTTGTCTGCTGTAGGGCTGCTAGCTGTTTAATTTGTGAGCAGGCTTTGCAGAATTTCTGTTCTGTGCAGAATTTCTTTCCATCTCTACCACTGGGTAAGGCTGTGAGTAACTGAATAATATTTCACAGGAAATGAACAAAGTCAACCACACTGTATTGTATTAACTGATCTCTGTCAGTCACAACTTTCCAACTGACCTCAGCACACCTCCTTTAAGTGAGGGGAAAATCAAATTAGGAGTGTGCTCCTAATCACTGTCAAGTGTCTGTGTGTTAGAGAGAGAGAGAGGGAGAGAGAGACCCTGAGTGAGCACATGACTGTGCTCAGTTATGGTCTCTGCTCCAGTGGTCACAAAGCCTGCCAACACTCATTGCGTAGTATTAGACTGTAAGAATAGTAACATTGGCAAGAGACTGGAGGACACTGGCCACATGTATAGCTGAGTAAGAGAGTGCACTACTTACAAAAGAGGTTGGGAAAAAATTGGTAAGAAAAATATTTGTTCAAAAGTAAGTTCAACAGTATCAGACTACCATTTTGAACTATACCAATACTGATTTCTTCTTGTTATAACTGTAAATGGCATTGTTAAGACCACACTTCCTGTTTTGATCTCGTTCCTTAAGGATGCATTTACATTGGAAGCAGTTCCAAGAAGGTTCACATTCTTGGGATGAAGGAGTTGTCCTATAATAAAAAGTTGAGCAGGCTAAAACCATACTGATTGGAGAGAGAAACATACACACTTCTGAGGGAGTTTGACAGGGTGGAAGCTTCCTTATGGGAAAATCCAAAACAAGCAGACACTGTTTAAAGATTCAGAATTATCTTCCCCAGACAACAGAGGAGGTTGGGTCTTTGAAACATCCAAGACTGAATTTGATAGATATTTGATCAAAGAGACTTAAAGGATATGGTATTGCAAGGCACAGCAAACTCAAGGGACTGAATGGCCTTCTCCAACTCCTGTTGCTTATTTTGTTTCTGTATTATTATCTCATTTCATGCAGGAGCAGGCTCGATGGGTCGAATGATTTATTACTGTTACTGTATGTTAAAATACTACAATTATTAAGTGCTGTAGGGAGATCAGAGGATATGTATTTTTATATAGAAGCTTCCAGCACAAAACCTCGCACCAGCAGGAAATATTAAGGATGTCAAAACAGTGTTAGGCTGCCATCCTTTCTGAGCAGCCACCAAAAGAATACCTCAATGCATTAGTGGAAATTGCAGTATTTTGCCAATCATTAACCTCTGCTGTCATCACGTTTCTTCTTCAAGGAGAAGACTGAGAGGTTACATCTACCAGAAAATCCTGAAGAAACTGGCACTGTTTTCACTGAAGAAGATTAAAGCTGAGAGGTGATCTCATTGGGGCCCAGAGAAGCAAGGCTGAGATCGTAGAAATGAAGCCAAGGCTGGGGAAGCAAGGTGGGAGTAAAGCAAGTTACCAGGCAGGGCAGGGATAGAGACAGAGAGACAGACAGGAGACTGCAGGAGTTGGTGGAGGAGGGAGAGAGAGGGCAGAAGACTGTAAGTCTTAGAGAGGTAAGAGAGAAGGTGCAGGGTCACTGGAGGAGAGAGGCAGAGATTAGGGGAGAGAAAGATAGAGGTGGCAGATGTTAATAGGGATAAGAGAGAGGGGAGAGGCTGCATAACCTCGGGTGGGAATTTGGGATTATATTCGGCATGGACTCAATGGACTGAAGGGTCTGTTTCTTTGCTGTATGACTCAATGTGAAAAGAAAGAGGGAGAAGGAGTCTACAGGGGTGGGGGAGACAAGTCTGGGGTGGTCTGTGAGAGAGATCACTGGATAAGGAGGAGAGACTACAGAAATCAGGGAAAAGAGATAGAAGCAGCAAATGTCAATCGGCAAGAGAGTGACAGGGCTCCACAGGCTGGGGAGACTTAATGGATCGGGAAGATGAAGTGGGAAGGAGGCTGTGAAAGTTGTTGGAAGAAGAGGGAATGGGGGAGGTGCAGGATTTTGGGGGAAGAAAAGAAGCTGGAGGGTTGAGGTGAGAGAAGCAGAGGTTATTGGGGGAGACACAGGAAAAGGCTGCAGGGTTTAGTGGGATTTGGGGAGAAGAGGTGGTTGCAGCATTGAGGAAGGGAGGCTGCATGGGTTGGAATGTGGGGAGAGGGAAGGTGCAGAGATCGGGGAGAAGGACGAAAGGGAATAATGGCTGCATGAGTTGGGGGACATAATATGGATAGAGGGGTGGTGAAAGAGACAGAGGGAGACTGCAAGGCAGGAGAGGAAGGCTGGAGGAGGTAGGAAGTTGGAGAGAGAAAGAAGTGACAGGAGTGTAGAGAAGGTGCCTACAAGGAAAGTGGAGAGACAGAGGAGGCAGCAATAGAGAATGAACAATTTTATTCTTATCGATAAAGTGATACCCTGAATGGGAAATCTCTATCTTCAGGCTGTAAATGTTAAGGAGCTTTGATGTTAGGGAATAGGAATTGTAGTGGGTGTTATTTTAATGAACACTGTCAATTGTTAAATTCAAATTTGGATTGAGATCTAATTCGCAGTGAAAAGGATAATAACTGGTTAAAATGTTTCAGCTCTGTGCAAAGTTGGCCATGCTGAGTTCGTAAGTTCATTAGATATAGGAGCAGAACTGGCCATTCGGCCCATCAAGTCTGTTCCACCATTCGATCAGAGCTGATATGCTCCTCCCATCCGTTTTCATGCCTTCTCTCCATATCCCTTTAACCCATTACCAATTAAAAATCTGTCTAACTCCTCCTTAAATTTGCTCACTGTCCCAGCATCCACCACATTTCAAGGTAGCAAATTCCACAGAATCACAGAACTTGGGAGAAGTAGTTTCTCCTCAACTCAGTCTTAGATAAGGGGTCGCAAATTTAAAACAATGACTTCTCGTCCTAGAATGCCCCACAAGAGGAAGCACCTGCTCCACATCTATTTTATCCACACCTTTTATCATCTTTAATATCTCAATTTTATCTCTCCTCATTCTTCTAAGTTCCAGGCCTAAACTCAATCTAGCAAGTTTTGAGAAGACTTGTAGCTCAGATTGAAGTTCTGGATGTCGGTTTGCTCGTTGAGCTGGAAGGTTTACAGACATTTTGTAACCATGCTAGGTAACATCTTCAGTGAACCTTCAGATTAGGCACTGATGATGATTCCTGCTTTCTGTTTATATGTTTGGGTTTCTTTAGGTTGGAGATGTCATTTCCTGTGGTGGAGTCATTTCCTGTTCTTTTTCTCAGGGGATGATAACTAGGGTTCAAGTCAATGTGCTTGTTGATAGAGTTCCGATTGGAATGCCATACTTATAGCAATTCTTGTGCATGTCTCTGTTTGGCTTGTCCTAGGATGGATATGTTGTCGCAGTCAAAGTGGTGTCCTTCCTTATTTGGATGTAAGGATACTAGTGAGAGAGGGTCATGTTGTTTTGTGGCTAGTTGATGTTCATGTGTCCTGGTGGCTAGTTTTCTGCCTGTTTATCCAGTGTAGTGTTTGTTACAGTTATTGCACGGTATTGGATGTGTGGATTGGAAAAACAGGCTTCAAGAGAAGAATACTAATGATATGTGGAGATTGTTCAAGGAACAGCTACTGAGTGTCCTTGATAAGTATGTACCAGTCAGGCATGGAGTTAAGGGTCTTGTGAAGGAGCCGTGGTTTAATAAGGAATTGGAATCCCTTGTGAAAGGGAAGAAGGCGGCATATGTAAAGATGAGGCGTGAAGGTTCAGTTGGGGCGATTGAGAGTTATAAGGTAGCCAGGAAGGATCTAAAGAGAGAGCTAAGAGCAGCGAGAAGGGGACATGAAAAGTCCTTAGCTGGTAGGATTAGGGAAAATCCAAAGGCTTTCTATAGGTATGTCAGGAATAAAAGGATGACTAGGGTAGGTATCGGTCCAGTCAAGGATAGTAGTGGGAAGTTGTGCGTGGAGGCGGAGGAGATTGGAGAGACACTAAATCAATACTTTTCGTCAGTATTCACTCAGGAACAGGACACTGTTGCTGGTGTGAATATTGAGTCACAAGTGATTAGAATGGATGGCATTGAAGTATGTAGGGAAGAGGTTTTGGGAATACTGGAAAGGATGAAAATAGATAAGTCTCCTGGGCCTGATGGCATGTATCCTAGGATCCTCTGGGAAGCTAGGGAGGAGATAGCAGAGCCATTGGCCTGGATTTTTATGTTGTCATTGTCAACGGGAATAGTACCAGAAGACTGGAGGATGGCGAATGTGGTCCCCTTGTTCAAGAAGGGGAGTAGGGATAGCCCGAGTAACTATAGGCCAGTGAGTCTGACTTCTGTGGTGGGCAAAGTCTTAGAGAGAATTGTAAGGGATAAGATTTATGAACATCTGGATAGGAATAACGTGATCAAGGATAGTCAGCATGGTTTTGTGAAGGGCAGGTCGTGCCTCACAAACCTTATTGAGTTCTTTGAGCAGGTGACTAAGGAGGTGGACGAGGGTAAAGCAGTAGATGTTGTGTATATGGATTTTAGTAAGGCGTTCGATAAGGTACCCCATGGTAGGCTAATGCAAAAACTACGGAGGTATGGCATTGAGGGTGCATTAGAGGTTTGGATTAGAAATTGGCTGGCTGGAAGGAGACAGAGGGTAGTAGTTGATGGTATAGGTTCATCTTGGAGTGCAGTTACTAGCGGTGTACCTCAAGGATCTGTTTTGGGACCATTGCTTTTTGTTATCTTTATAAATGATCTAGAGGAGGGGCTTGAAAGCTGGGTGAGTAAGTTTGCGGATGACACAAAAGTCGGTGGAGTTGTGGATAGTGAGGAAGGATGTGGCAGGTTACAGCGGGATATAGACAAGTTGCAAAGCTGGGCAGAAAGGTGGCAAATGGAATTCAATGTAGCTAAGTGTGAAGTCATTCACTTTGGTAGGAGTAACAAGAAGATGGATTACTGGGCTAATGGTAGGCTACTTGGTAGTGTGGATGAGCAGAGGGATCTTGGTGTCCATGTACACAGATCTCTGAAAGTTGCCACCCAGGTAAATAGTGCTGTGAGGAAGGCATATGGTGTACTGGGCTTTATTGGCAGAGGAATTGAGTTCCGGAGTCCTGAGGTCATGTTGCAGTTGTATAAGACTCTGGTGCGGCCTCATCTGGAGTATTGTGTGCAGTTTTGGTCGCCATACTATAGGAAGGATGTGGAGGCATTGGAACGAGTGCAGAGGAGGTTTACCAGGATGTTGCCTGGTATGGTAGGAAAATCGTATGAGGAAAGGCTGAGGCACTTGGGGCTGTTCTCATTGGAGAAAAGAAGGTTTAGGGGAGATTTGATAGAGGTGTACAAGATGATTAGGGGTTTAGATAGGGTAGACACTGAGAACCTTTTACCGCTCATGGAGTCAGCTGTTACTAGGGGACACAGCTTTAAATTAAGGGGTGGAAGGTATAGGACAGATGTTAGGGGTAGATTCTTTACACAGCGGGTTGTGAGTTCATGGAATGCCCTGCCAGTAGCAGTGGTGAACTCTCCCTCTTTATGGTCATTTAAGCGGGCATTGGATAGGCATTTGGAAGTTATTGGGCTAGTGTAGGTTAGGTAGGATTCGGTCGGCGCAACATTGAGGGCCGAAGGGCCTGTACTGCGCTGTATTTTTCTATGTTCTATGTATTTTGTAAATGACATTAATTTTGCTTGTCTGTATAGGGTCTTTCAAGTTCATTAGCTGCTGTTTTAGTGTGTTGGTGGATTTGTGGGCTACCATGATGCCAAGGGGTCTGAGTAGTCTGGCAGTCATTTCCGAGATGTCTTTGATGTAGGGGAGAGTGGTTAGGGTTTCTGGACATGTTTTATCTGCTTGTTTGGGTTTGGTGCTGAGAAATCAGTGGACTGTATTCATTGAGTACCCATCAGCCAGTCATTTATCCAGGCTAATAAATTACCCCAATCCCATATGATCCAATTTTGTGAATTAACCTTTTGTGTGGCACCTTATCAAACATCTTCCAGAGTCCAGATAAATTATATCTACAGTATCCCCATTATCCACTTTGCTTGTTACATCTTAGAAGAACTCTAGCAAGTTAGTCAATCATGATTTTTCCTTCATAAAATCATGCTGATCTAATGGATAGCGTTTTGACTTTCTAAATGTCCTTAAGTGAATTAGCCATGGGAAGTGCAAGATTACAGGGAAAGGGCAGGGGATGGCTCTGGCTGCGATGCTCTTCGGAGGGTCAGTGGGACTCAATGAACCATTTGGCTTGTTTCCACACTGAAAGTATCTTTTGATTCTAATGCAATGGAAGTGCAATAGCTGTGCTCTAATCTGTCTGCAATGGGGGTGTGTAAGGTGATGGCTTTTTGTGTTGAAAATGTGTTGCTGGAAAAGCGCAGCAGATCAGGTAGAATCCAAGAAGCAGGAGAATCGACGTTTCGGGCATGAGCCCTTCTTCATTCCTGAAGGGCTCATGCCCGAAACATCAATTCTCCTGCTCCTTGGATGCTGCCTGTCCTGCTGTGCTTTTCCAGCAACACATTTTCAGCTCTGATCTCCAGCATCTGCAGTCCTCACTTTCTCCTAGATGGCTTTTTGTGTGTCAGTTATTTTGAAACAAACTTTGTCGCTAACTTCTGCCTACTGTTTTGTGTCAATTTAAATGTTGTGGAATCTGTGAAATTAACGCTTTCATTGTTTATTGTGGCTTTATGTTTAATGGAGGCTTGGTAGTGTTTGAAGCCATTGATGTATTCTTCTAAATATGCTGTGGTGTAAGTCCAAATATCCCATATGTCAATAAATAAAAGGTGTTGTTACTGTTTGACTGCATTACTTAATATCTGTTGCTTGGAATGAAAAATAATTTGAAAATCTTAAGAGACTCCAGAGGAAATCATAAATAATCCCTGTTTCCAATCCTCAAAGGTGTGAGTGGAAAGTTAAAGTAGGGGATATATGAGAGACACAGAAGCAGGAAAAGCACCAGAGTCCATGATTTTCCTCCCTGGCCTTGTGTTATGTTTGCATCTATGCATCTGAATGTTCATGTTTGTGGATGTAATTTAATGTATAGGTGCATGACCATAAGACATAGGAGCAGACGTTAGGCCATTTGGTGCATCGAGTCTGCTCCACCATTCAATCATGGCTAGGATTTTCAATCCTATTTTCCTGCTTTTCCCCCATAACCTTTGATCCCCTTAGCAATCAAGAATTTATCCATCTCTGTTTAAATATACTCAATGACCTGGCCTCCATAGCCTTCTGCGGCAATGACTTCCACAAATTCCCCACTCTCGGGCTAAAGAAGTTTCTCCTTATCTCCATTCTAAAGGATCTTCCCTTTACTCTAAGATTGTGCCCTCAGGTCCTCGTCTCTCCTGCCAATGGAACATCTTCCCAATGTCCACTCTGTTCACGCTATTCGTTATTCTGTAAGTTTTAATCAGATTCCCCCCTTCTAAACTCCAAGTGTAGTCCCAGAATCCTCAAAAACATGCCTCATATGGTAAGCTTTTCATTCCTGGGATTATTCTCATGAACCTCCTCTGGACCTGTGCCAGGGACTATACTTTTCTGAGGTATGGGGCTCAAAATTGCTCACAGTACTCTAAATGTGGTCTGACCAGAGCCTTATAAAGCTTCAGGAGTATATCCCTGCTTTGTTCTAGTCCTCTCGAGATGAATAACAACATTGTATTCCTAATTACCAACCCAATGCAAGTTTACCTTAAGAAAAACTTGGGCTAGGACTCCTATGTCCCTTTACAATTCAGATTTCTGAATCTTCTCCCCATTTAGGAAACAGTCCATGCTTCTATTCTTCCTACCAAAGTGCATGACCTCACACTTTGCCACGTATTTCATCTGCCACTTCTTAGCCTACACTCCTAACCTGTTTAAACCTTTATACAGCCTCCCCACCTCCTCAATACACCTGTCTCTCTACCCATCTTTGTAACATCTGCAAATTTAGCCAGAATGCCCTCAGCCATTTCTTTGTTCCCCATTACTACACAATTTTCCAGCAATCCAATGCCTACTTTTGCCTCTCTAAATATATAAAGGACAAAAAAGAAACTCCTGCAATCTTTCCTAATATTGGCAGATAGCATATCCTCATATTTAATCTTCTCCCTTCTTATTTCTTTCTTGTCCTCTGTTCGTCTTTGTGGTTTTCCCAATCCTCTGGCTTCCCACTGCCCTTCCCTACATTATATGCTTTTTCTTTTGTTTTCATGCTGTCCCTGCCTTCCCAGTCAGCCACAGTTGCCTCACCCTCCCTTTAGTGTGCTTCCTTTTTCGTCAGGATGAATTTTTGTTGTGTCCATGGGATTACTCCTAGAAACCCACTGTCTTTCCTGCTAGGCTGCTCTCTCAGTCAATTCTACTCAGCTTCTCCCTCAAGCCTCTGTAGTTCCCTTTATTCAGCTGTAATACTTTACATCAGTTTCCACTTTCTCCCTCTCAAATTGCAGAGCAAATTCTATCATATGATGGTCACTGCCTCTTAAGGGTTCCTTCACCTAAGCTTCCTTACCACATCTGCCTCACTGCACAACACTAAATCCAGGATTGCCTGTTCCCTGGTGGACTCCACAAGCTGCTCCAAAAAGCTATTTCAAAGACATTCCATAAATTCCTTTTCTTGCGATCCACTACCAACCTGATTTTTCCAGTCCACCTGCATATTGAAATGCCCCCCATGATCACTGTAACCCTGCCTTTCTTACACGCCTTTTCTATCTCTTGGTTTATGTTATGCCCCAAATCCTGTTTGGAGGTCTGTAGATAACTCCCATTAAGGTTTTTTTTTAACTGTGGTGGTTCTTCAACACTAATCACACAGATTCTACATCATCTGACCCTACTTTGTATATTGCTATTGATTTAATTTCATATTTTTAACCAACAAGGCAACCCCACCCCCTCTGCCCACCTGCCTGTCTTTTTGATAGAATGTATATCCTGGGATATTTAGCTCCCAGTCCTGATTCCCTTGCAGCCATGTCTCTATAATGCCCACCACATCATACCTGCCAATTTCAATCTGACCCAAAAGCTCATTTACCTTATTTCGTCTACTACACGCATTCAGATACAGCAAGTAACTTTCACGCCACACAAATGCTGATTACCACCACCAATAAGAGGCACTCTAACCACCACCCCTTGACATTCAACAGTCTTACTATCATCGAATCCCCCACTGTCAACATCGTTGGGGTTACCATTGACCAGAAACTCAACTGGACTCACCATATAAGCACAGAGGCTACAACAGCAGGTCAAGGACTAGGGATACTGCAGTGATTAACTCACCTCCTGCCACCCCAAAGGCTATCCACAAGACACAAATCAGGAGTGCGATGGAATACTCCACACTTGCCTGGATGGGTGGAGCTCCAACAGCACTCAAGAAGCTTGACACCATTCAGGACAAAGCAATGCACTTGATTGGCACCACATCTACAAACATTCAATCCCTCTGCCACCGGGGCTAAGTAACAGCAGTGTGTACTATCTACAAATGCAGAAATATACCAAGGGTCCTTAGACAGCACCTTCCAAACGCACAGCCACCTCTACCCAAAAGGACAAGGACAGCAGGTATTTGAGAATACCACCACCAGCAAGTTTCCCACCAAGCCACTCACCACTCTGACTTGGAAATATACTGCTGTTCCTTCAGTCATTGGGTCAAAACCCTGGAATTCCATCCTTACCGGCATTGTGGGTCTACCCACAGCAAGTGAACTGCAGCGATTCAAGAACGCAGCTCACCACCACCTTCTCAAGGGCAAATAGGGATGGACTGTCAATGCTGGCCAGCCAGCAATGGCCAAGTCCCACAAGTGAATTAAAAAAAACTTTAGTCCTATAATTGACTGTCCCTCTTCTCATTATTATTTGATTATCCAGTGTATTTGAAGTTTAATTCCTAACCCTTTCCAAACACTCTGTCATATTTTGTGTGCTGAAGACTTTAATAACATGTTCTAAGTTCTCCTTTCTTCATATTCATGTAAGTGTGACTGTGCATGTGCGTGTATGTTTATGTGAAATACAACTTACCAAAATGTAGAACACTAGAAGAATGGGAGAGAGAATGAAGCAAGTCAGGGAACATTGCACAGGAAAGGGTCATAGGTAGAATGTTGGGTGGTGAGAGCTGGTGGCAGCAAGTCAGTTCTCTAGATTAACAATCTTAGTGTCCATCTCTTTCAGTGGAGTGGAGTTACACCGAAACCTTTGAATCTACTGTAGGAGCTGCAACTGTCGAGGATCTGAAGTCACTACAGTACGCAATAGAAGGCCTCAACATGGTTAGTGATAGCAGTATACATTCTTGCCTTGTGTTTGGTCTTTCATCATTTGTCTATGACATATTCCAATTCATAGCCCAAACTACATGAAGGTTCAATATGACTATTCCTTAAAATGCATTTGCAAGAACATTGACCTCACAGCTTTCTTATTCTGGTTGTCTGGCTGATACACTCATTCATATTGTGTTACTGCATAGGGAAAGCTTCATGTTGCAGGTTAGGAGTCAGCAGTTCAACCTACATCTCATCACATCTGTACATACTGAAATAATAACTTGCTTCAAATGTTGCACCACTCGCAGTTATTACGTATGTTGGACTATGAGATTTGATGCGTGACACTGAAGAAATATGTGCAGTATATCTTTCTGATGCGAATCAAAGCTGGATGGGAGGATGAACTATGAGGACAACGCAGAGATGCTTCAGTGTGATAAGTTGAGGCAAGTTGAATCAGTGGGCAAATGCATGACAGATGAAGTATAATTTGGACAAATATAGGGTTATCTGCTTTGGTAGCAAAAAGCATGAGGCAGATTATCTGAAAGGCAGTTGATTTGTGAAAGGGACTTGGGTCTCCATGTGTACCAGTTGCTGTAAGCATACATGCAAGTACAGCAGATGTGAAGAAAATAAATGGTATGTTAGCCTTCATAGCCAGAAAATTCAAGTTCAAGAGTAGAGATGTCTTGTTGCAATTGTATAGGGCTTTAGTTAGAGGCAAAAAAAAACTGCAGATGTTTCGGGTGTAACCCTTCTTGAAGACCTGAAGAAGAGTTACACCTGAAACATTGACTTCTCCATCTCCTGATGCTACCTGGCTTGCTGTGTTCTTCCAGCCTGCTGACTGTATAGGGCCTTGGTGAGATCAAACCTGAAGTAACGTGCATTGTTGGTCACATATCTGAGGAAAGATGTTCTAGTTATGGAGAGAGTGCAGTGACGCTTACCAAACTGATTCCTGGGCTGGCAGGACTCACCTATGAAGAGGGACTGAATCAGGTAGGACTATGTTCACTGGAAAATGAAGGGGAAATTTCATAGAAACCTATAAAATTTTAACAGGCCTAATCAGAGTAAATGTGATAAAGATGTTTCTGATGACCAGAGAGTCCAGAATCAAGGATCATGGTTTAAGGATACAGGATAGGCTATTTAGGACTTGAGATGTGGAGAAATTCCTTGACCAAGACAGTGTGAACCTATGCAGTTATCTGCCTCAAAACATTGAATACTTTTAAGAAGGAGTTAGATATAGCTCTTAGAGCTCAAGGTATGGGAGAAAGTGGGAACAAAGTGCTGAGTTGGATTATCAGCCATTATTATATTGAAATGCAGAGCAGGCTCAAAGAGTCAAATAGATAAAAACGAGGACTGAGGATGCTGGAAACCTGAGTCTGGATTAGAGTGGTGCTGGAAAAGCACAGCAGATCAAGCAGCACTCAGTCAAATAGCCTACTCTTACTCCTACCTTTTTGTTTCTATGAATATTCTGTGAATATTTGCATGTTTTCCCAGCAACTCAATTTTGGTTTTGTGGAGTTTAGTTCAGTCCTGATAGTTTTTAAAAGAGCAACAGACAAGATAAATCAAATAACAATCAACATACATTTCCAGGGAGGACCAGATTCTGGCCAGTAACATGCCAGAGCCTGAGATATTTATTCAGTCAGTCATTTCCCACAGAGGTGACACAACTTTCGCATTGCTTCTGCAACCAATGAGCCACATGAACAGTAAATCCAGATCCCTCTCCTGACCGAAATTATGAATGCCTAAGGATAGAAAGTCCTCTGTAGCATATAACCTAAAGCCTTCAGGAGAGGAGAAGAAAGGATGGCAGCTCAACCAGAACTAATGCCACTGCCTTGTAATTAAACCATTTTATTTTCACACAGTTCCTGCTTTGTAAAGGTCACAGAAATGATTTCATGTGATTTGGAAATGGTTTTTAACATACGTGTGTGGGCTGGGGAGGTTGATCACAGTGGCCAAGAGAGGCTGTGATTAGCAGAAAAGTAGCCAGAGATTCACTTGAGGTGTCTAATGGTTGGCTGAAGAAAGGAGGGTGATAGGTGAGTGAACATTCGTGCTCACCAGAAATACTCATGCTTCTGTTTCACTACCTTGGAAAAGCCAACCTGGTCCTCCTCCAACACTGAACACTTTCGCCACACAGGCACCACCCCACCTGACTCCACCTCCCCAGGGAAAAACAGGGCAACCTCATTGGGCAGGTATAATAGATTGTCCCAGGACAATTCACTGTAGCTGTTACCAAACAGCATTAGACAACAAACCACAAATAGATATTAGATTAGCAACATAAAGTTTGGCCAAAACAGTAGAGCTTAATAGGACATGGCAAAAAAAACTTTGGAACGGGGAGGAGACCATTTGGTCCTTCAAGCCTCTTATGACGTTTAATAAGACTGTGGCTGTTTAGATTCTGATCTCAACTCCACCATTATGACTGCCTGCCATCATCATTGACTCTCTTATCTATCAAAAGCTATCCAATTCAGCCTAGAATAATTGAATGATCCAGCCTCCATTGCTTTCCAGGGAAAAGAATTCCACAAACTAATGACCCTCTGAAGGAAAAAAAAGTCATCTCTCTCATCAGAGCGAGACCTCTTATTCTTAAATCCATGCTGAAAATGTGTTGCTGAAAAAGCGCAGCAGGTCAGGCAGCATCCAAGGAACAGGAGATTCGACGTTTCGGGCATAAGCCCTTCTTCGGCTTATGCCCTAAACGTTGAATCTCCTGTTCCTTGGATGCTGCCTGACCTGCTGCGCTTTTCCAGCAACACATTTTCAGCTCTGATCTCCAGCATTTGCAGACCTCACTTCCTCCTTCTTAAACTCTATGCTCTAGTTTTAGTCTCTTCTACAGGAAAAATGTTTATGTCAAGTTCCTCAGGAATGTTCTATCATCCAATAAGATCATCTCTTATTTTTCTCCAGTGTATACAGACCCAGCCTGTCTAACCTTTCCTCATAAGATAAAGTCTTCACCCCCTGAATGAGTTGAGTGATCCTCCTCCCAACTGTTTTTAATGTATTGTATCCTTTTATCCAATAAAGAGACAAAAATTGTACACAGTACTCATGATGTGTTCGCAGCAAGGCCCTGTGCAGTTGCAGCAGAAGTTCTGTACTTTTATTTTCCATTCCCCTTGCAATAAATGTCAAGCATGCCATTTGCTTTCCTAATCACTTGATATAATCTATAAACTAATGTTTTCTGATTTCATGCACCAGGATATCCAGATCCTACTATAGTATTGAGTTCTGTGATCTCACTCATTTGTCCTGCTAAAGTAGATGTGTTCACATTTTCCTACTTACCACTGATCTGCCAAATCTTTGCCTTCTCACTTAAAGTGCCCATATCCCTTTACAGATGACCCGGGGGGGCTCAGATACAGCTTCCAACTGCCTCACATATGTGTCATAACTTGATTTAAGTAACTATTCCTTTGTAGACTCTCTACCATCATTTGACAACTTACTTTCTTGCCTACCTTGATATACAGAATGTCTTAAACGAAGCGAGAGATATAGAAAGATAGAGTGGATCACAGAGTGAATTCCAAAGATAATGACCCAGGCAACTGAAGCCACGACTGCCAATGGTGGAGTGCTGAAAATCGGGGATGTGCTAGAATTAAGAATTGGACGAATACAGAGATCTCAGTGGGTGAGGGAATCTAGCTCTGCTTTCTCTAGCTGATCATTTGGTGAAACACTGTAACTGCCCAAGGTAACTCACCAGATTACCTTATTTTCCTTGTGCAAGAAACATGAGGCCTCTCTGCACAAAGGCTAATATTTTCATTACTATTTCTCCCTTCTCTCCTCCAATTTTCCTTCCTGCAACTGGCCCAACTTTGCAGCCAAACTGACCAAACCTTCCAATGATACTCATTAAATAGCACTGGGAATCCAAAAAAGATTACATTTTTCTGTCTCCTCATGGACACCGAAGCTGCAATTGCAACCCCAAAAATCAATATTGAAATCAATAAAACACAAAAATGGAGGTGCATAATTTCTACTGTCTTCTTTTTGTCTTTAGGGAACTCTATACTATGTGCGTGTTTCGGCGTATAACGTGAAAGGCTGGGGGCCAGCAAAGGTATCAACTCCTCCCTGTGCTATTCCATCCAGTAAGTGATGCTGATTATTGTTGCTTAACCTCAAAAAGAAGGAATTGCATTCATATATCCCCTGTCACATCTTCAGGATATTCATTTACAGTCATTGAAGCACAGTCCCTCTTGAAATGTAAGGTATACAGCCAATTTGTGCACAGCAAGCACCGACAGACTACAACTTCTTAGGCAATCCCTTGGAACCAAGAATAACTCTTTTGTTCCAGTGGTGTGGTTCCTGAGGTGACTATACTGACCAATGTTGGATCTGCACAACCTGCCACAGATAGGGCAGGTGGCATGTCAAGATGCAGATGGGATGTGATGCTTGGATTTTTGCACACTCCTTCCAGTATCTGCACTTGGCCTGCACCTTGGTCCGTGGAAATATCTCAATGTGCTAAAGACCAATTAATCTGTTTAATCTGTTGATTCAAGGATAAATGACCAGGATACTGGGGATAATTCCCCTGTTCTTGTTTTAGATGGTGCCAAAGGATCTTCTGCTTCCATCTTGTGTGTTATGTCTTCTCTGAAAGCTGGTAATTCCAGCTCTGCAGTACTTCTTTAGTACTATGCTGGGAGTGTCAGCCCAGATTTTTGTGCATAAGTAACTACAGTGGGACTTGAGCCCATGACCCTCTGACTCTAAGGTAAGTATGCTAGCCGCTGAGTCTCAGCCTAGCGCCATTTGGCTACCATCCTGAACAGTACAAAGTGTACTTTAATGTATGAAGTAATGACAGTACAGATGCCTCCCAGGAAGCAGCACAAAGCAGGAGGTATCGCCTCAGAACAAACAGAAGATAATGGAGAAACACAATCAGTCTTGCAACATCTAAGGAGAGAGAAAAACAGAGTCTTTGAGTCCAATATGACTCTTTTTCAGAACTGTGCCATTCCAGACTTGAAACATTAACTCTGTTTCTCTCTTCACTGATGCTGTCAGATCAGCCGGATTTCTCCACCATTTTCTGTGCTTGCCTCAAAGATTTCCAGTACCCACAATATTTTGTTTCTATTAGGTATCATCTCAGACTTTGTGGGGCATTTGGGACACATGGTTGATGTGAGATGATACACCTCCTGCATTGGGACAAATTTATATCATACTGTCTCTTTGTTGTGATTTATTTTTCCTTAAACTAAATTCAGGTGAAGTCCAGGAGCTGAATTTTAATGCTGCCCCAGGCAGGGGTGGGGTCATAAACTTTGGTACCATCCTAATTGGGAGAGTGCATTCCCAGCATCTGCTTGCTTGCCGCACCCTGCTGCAATTTTATCAGCCTCCTGTCCATGGGCCATTCCACCGAGAATGTCTCAGGAGAAGTCCATGCTGAGTGTGCAACCCTGCTACTTTCATTGCTCAAGTTGGTGGCCAGTCAAGTGGAAAGATAGGGAATCTCCTCGAAAGGTAGGGCCTCCTGTGCTTGTCAAAACTCTCCCACCCTCTTTACACATTCCCAATCTGCGCTTCCACTCCTGCCCAGTCTATCCCGACCCAACCCAAATCATTAGCACCACTACTACCAAAGCTGCCAGCCTGGCCTTGCTGAGATTCTGTACAGGCCTTCAAGCCTGGTTCTCTCACAGCATGAATGGGAGAAGAGAGCCTGCCTTAAGCAAGTGAACCACTGTTGGCTGTTCAAGGGGTGCAGAGTGAGCCTGCAAAAGTGAAATGAGCTCACTGTAACCTTACATTGGGATCCACAGCCCCTCCCAAACAATCCAGCCCCAGAATCTATAAATACAGCAACCTTCTGGTATCAAGGGTAAGTCATCAGTTCATCAGGGTGGCAAGGAAAGTAGGATCACTCATGATCATATCTAATAGTGGAGCAGGTTCTAGGGGCTGATTGACCTACAGGGTAGTTCTCCTATAATGCCGTAGTTAGGTTCCTGTGCAAATCCGTGTTATAGAAAATCATACAATAGAATTAATGGGGCCTATGGGAAAAACAGGATTTGGGCAAACCACCAAAAATACCAATGAAAATTGAAACAAAAATAGTAGTTAGCCTAATACGAATGATAGCACAGTCTATATAAATGTTGACCTGCTGTATTGTGCAATTCATCAGAATCTTCAAATGATTACTCTCAATTGGCATCTATACCTTTTGGCTGCATTACATCCTAGCCAGTCTTCTGACCCCATCCAATGGTAACACAAGTCAGATCCCAGAATGAAACTGGCTTAATAGATCAAGGGCTGAATCTCAATTTCTTTTGCTGAGTATCAGTTTTGTTAAGTGTCTCAGAGTGTTACATATTGTGATGCTTGGAGATGTCTATCGCCTTATTTTACAAAACCCACCTGATTTATTATCTATTCAACCCTTTGGTGCCTGTCTCACACATTCCAGCACCATCATATCATGTGCCATTCCAAAACAACTCACCACTTCCTGGATATCCCAAAATTGAACAATATCCATGATACGGTACTATCTTTAAAAAGATACTGTGCACCCAGACAAAAGCTGTCAGCCTGGAGCTGCCCTGCATGCTTCCTCTCATTGGCCCTGGATGTGGGCAAACAATGGAAAATTAGTGCTGCTCTTTGTGGGCAGGGACATGGAGGTACTGCTGATGGGGATGGGCTTATTCAGAGGCTGGATATCCTTTTCCTCCAGGCCAACAAAGGATACCATTCTACTGGAACCAAGCCACCCTAGACCAGGGTTACCAAAAGGCCAGTACAGTCTCAATCATCTGAAGAAATACACAGAATGTAGGAAGAAGATCAATGACGTTCTCCATTCTGCCAGTGAAAGTACCACCATCTTCTCTTTGATACCTCACACTCTATTTTTGCTACTGTACGCACCATTTCCTACAACATCTTTCCCCATTCACTCTCATCCTCACTAACATCTGACCCTGACTAACCCTGAATCTCTTCTGCACAGCCTACTCACCCTCTCAGGCCATTTCCACGCATGCACGAAAAGTAATAGTTTGCCACCCACCTTTCTCTCCCTCGCCCACTATGTACACTCTGACCACCCTAAGCAGCTGACTGACCATGTCCAAGCCCCTGTACTGGTTTGTTTTTGCAGTTGGTTGCCATAGTGATTAGTCAGTGAAACAGATTTACATGAGTCTGCAGATAGCCTTTAACATCTAAACTTTTTTTTTAAACAAGAAGAGAGAAAGAAAAAGAGAGAATCCAAACAACAAAGCCAAGTTTCAAACTGCTTGTCAACACTACCCCTTTACTGTTAGTTAATTCTAGTGAAATTTCACTCTTATCTCAACTCTTTTTAAATTAACAGATTGCTCCCAGCTTCTTGTCCTTGGCCTGTAGAGACATTTTCTTGATGCTTTTCCAAGTCCACTAGTTCTTCATTATACCTTTCACAAAGCTCTTCACAAGAAAGCACACTGTCTGACTGGTCACATGGTACTGACGCAGAATCCAGTCCTCAGCGCACCGCAACACTAGTGCTGGGGATGAGATTCGTGTAACAGCAAATGGAGTTTGCTTTATTTTTTAAAAAGTCAGCAGTTCACAAATTGCATTACAGACAGATCAAGTTTAGTAAATGCGCATCATAGGAGAACGTCCTGTACTCCTTCTAATTTGTAAACTCACCTGTATCTTTGTATCTCGCTACAGTGGCACTTCCCATGAAGGGGTCCAGGCAATGAGTTTAATGAATCAACTGTAGAGCCACTTTTACCTTCACTTGTGTCTATATGATTGTGTTTTCCTGCTAGGGATGGGGAGCTGGCATTTCTGCTTAAGACCCCAATTTGGAGGCTGTCCGGTGCCCAAAGAAGCTGTCTAAAATGTCACCCTTGTGAGTCCGTTTCTCAAAATTCAGTTAAGGTTTAGCAGTAATTGTCAGTCTCCTGCAATTCACAGGAGTGCCTTGTATCAGAAATGATCAGTAGGTTGCCAAGACAAGGAGATTTCATTTGCTTCTACCCATTCTGTTGCTGATGCTTGCTGTTGATAGAAGTGCCAAAGGTACAACATTGACTTCTTTTAAACAGAAACAAAATCTGTTAATTTGAAGAAGCATAATGGAAGTGGGTGTAAGTTAGAGTGTAGAAGCTATTTTATAGAATCAGTGATTCATTATGGGGAGATGAAAATCAGGATTGTTGTCTAATGGACAGCCGATGTATCATCCCCTGTTTTACGCTATCATCCCTATCTATTCTAAAACCCGTGAAGAAACTTCAATACTCAGGAGATTGTGGATGTTGAAACGTTGCCCTTGATCCTTGTGCAGGTTGGAAGGAGTGTGCTGAAGTTAAATTGAGGCAGAAGGACCAAAGCCGAGCAGTGCAGAAACTTCTGGAGCAGATAAAGGCTCCTCGTCATCGGAGCTTCTTCTTAGGTGAGTGCAAATGTGAATCTAAACTTCATTCGTAGTCATGGTCTAAACCACTTCCACCAAAACAAAAGTATCATCAGTTGGGTCAGATATCCAGGCCTGGGTACGAATTTTTATTTTATTCATTCACTCACTTGGACATCACTGGCTAGGCCTGCATTTATTGCCCAGAGGGCAGAGTTAAGAGTCACAAACATTGCTGTGAATCAGGCACCTCTTTCAGGTCAGAGCAGGTAGCGATGGCAGAATTCCTTCATTGGACAATGGTGAACCAGATGGGTTCTTACTGACAATTGACAAAGATCTTACGGTCATCACTGGACTCTTATTTCCAGATTTTTATTGAATTCAAATGGCACCATCTGCCATGATGGAATTAAACCCAGCTTCATAGAATGTTACCTGAGTCTTTGGGTTGATAGCCTAGCTGTATTATCACTAGATTATCACCTGCCTGTGGCTCAGGTGGCTGAATGGATGTCATATTGTACTGTGTAAAACCTTTGTACAACAGTAGCCATATACAGATGGAACTCCATGCCTCCTGGGATTGACAATTATTTGACAAGTACACTGTCTTACATGGCTTTTATCAAGGAAGATCCTATATGTGACCTCTCTACAGCCAGATCCAAAATTGGAATAGTTCCCTGTGAGAAACAGTGTCCATCAAAGACTGATTACTATTGTACATGCTGTACCTCTGAGGGTACATGATTTTCTAAATTTGCAGTAGGTTTATTTATAAGGGATTCTAAAAGATGTCTGCAATCATGCTTGCAGCTCAGCTTCTAATAGTTGCAGTGATTACTCTGATGCCACACACAGGCTAAACCAGCCAAGAACAGTGAGCATAGCCCAGTTACCAGGCTGTCATAAATAAACAGATAGACCAAAGATAGATATGAGATTTGCACCAGACCATTGCCCCAGTCACACCTTCCAGAGATGGCAACACCGACCTTTTGGTGGGCAGTTTTGCATGTGTTATCTGGCTGCTTATCCATTCACTAAAAAGTTTTGATAAGTCTCATAACCTGAAGCCTAAATGTAATTCGAAGTGATTGATGTTGGTTGAAGGAATTCTGTGATGCACAACCATTACAAAAAAAACTCATGATCACAGACTTGAGAATAGTTGAGCACTACAAAAAGTTCTGGCTCACAGAGTTGACTGGACTATTGACACAGATTGCTGTTTTTAATTCTTTTTTTCTTTCATGGGATACAAGCATTGCTGACAAGACTAACGTATGTTGTTCGTCCCTAATTGTCCTTGAACCAAGTGGCTTGATAGGTCATTTTAGAGGCAGTTAAGAGTCAACAATAATCTGTCGGTCTGGAGACATTTGTGGACCAGACAAGGTCCGAACAGAAAATTTCCCTATCCCCCCCAAACAGGAAAAACGGTACAAATATTTAAAGAGACCTCATAGCCATCAAAACTGATCCAAACTCTATCTCTGCTGTTGCTGTCTTGACTCCCAAAATCTCATCCCGTGATCTTACTGGGGCAAAGAATCCTTGTTCAGCCAGTAATGCCTACATCCCGTGAGTGAATTTAAAAACCACAGTTTAGGAGTCCCCTGGTAACAAGTAAACCCTATTTTCTCCAGTCTTTTTCTCAACCTGACATACTTCCATAGTAATAAAAGTAAAATACTGAAGGAAATCCAAAATTAAAGCTGGAAATTAAAGACTGGAAATGTTGAGCAGTTCTGGCTGCATCTGTGGAGAGAGAAATGGAAATAACATTTCCAGTAAGTATGACTCTTCTTCAGAACTGCAGGGAGGTAGAAATGTAATGGTTTTATGCTGTTGAATTGGAGGAGTGGGTAAGAATAAAATGGAAACTGTTGAATAAAGTAGACATTGAGAGTCAAAGATGTCATGGAACAAAAGGCAGAAAGATTAGTAATGGTTGTACCAAAGAGACAAATCAATGACCTAGGGTGAATGTTAATAGCCAAATAATAAACAGCATTACTTCCAGGTTCTTTTTGAAGGGATTAGCTTGCTGTCGGCCCTCTTTGGCCATGTTGCCTGAGTATTGACCATAAAGCCCAAGCTTTATCCACATTATCTTTTCCAGAAACCTGCACAGTTCACACACCCAGTAAGAAACTGTCAGTCTCTCGCAGCCTCAAGTACCTCTTTCAAAACACAAACAAGTTTGTCAAGACCCTGCAGAGGTGAGTCTGGCCATTGTACCCAAGCTGATGCACTGTCATTGTGAATTTCCTTGAGGAAAATGATCAGCGTGCTGGGTGTGGAATGGGATAAATAGAATGAAGAGCTTGGAAGCTAATGCCTTTGGGAAGAATGAGGCTAGAGTTTGAGGCTTCAGGTATATATGTGTGTAGTGTGACAGGACTTTTAGTTACCAACTGCAGCCAGTTTGAAAGAGAAAACAATTGATAAAGCACAGGACAAGAGTACTTTCTTCTAACGTACAATACCACTAATTCCATTCTGTGGGTTTTGTTGAGTGTGAATTGGATTGAGATTCAGCTGAGCTCATTTTACAGGGAGACCCTTTCAGGCAAGCAAAGAGAGAAAAGGAGTTTTTCATCCTGTTGGTCTGAGATGGATTGATAGCCAGCTACCAGAAATAAATGTGGTAATTTTAACTTTAACTGACAGGATCAGATGCAACACTGGTTTCCTATTTCTGAATGGAAAGGAATATTTTTAGAAATGTAAAACCCAGCTCCCCCTGGGTTTCTCATCAGTAGAGTTTTAAAATGACCCATAATTGTTCACTCATTGACTGTTTTCAAGATGGAGGTCGATTGATTTTTCCACATGAAGGGAATCCACGATTGTGGGGATTAGATGGGAAAGTGCTTTTGAGTTTGGTCAGTCATGATCATTGTTGCATGGATGAGCATACTTGAGAGTCTCAATGGCCTGCTTCTGTTTCTTATGTACTTCCATTCTGAACACACCCTGGGGAAAGCGTTTGCGTGGTGCCGCTTCTGCTAAATAGGCTTTCATTTACTGGGATTAGCAGCACCATGGACATTAGTGTACCTTTTGAGGTCAGCTCCATAAATATGGAGGTGAAGTTCCTACAAAATCAACAATGATGAGTTTAGCACTGTGCTGGGATGGCAAAGAACATCTTCTCCTCTGGCTTACATTTCCTTAACTCTCTACTGTCCAGAGTTCCACCGGTGGAGGATAAAAATACTTCAACAATACTCTGAAGCAGTTCTTGAATTGCAGCCCCATTGATCTTAATGACTTGGAAGAGCTCACTACCAGTCCTTCAAAACAGTTACAATTTGTCCAGTGAGCTTTGAGTCCAAAGTCCTTAATGAGGATGGAGAGTGGTAGCAAAAGGAAGCATACCTCCCTTCCTGAATCTCACTTCCTTGTGGAATGTCCTCCGCCATGTGCCCAAAGATCTGCAGGTGGAAAATTGGCCTGTCCAGTCACATGGAGCCCTGCAGCACAGACCCGTGACCCTGAGCAGACATCATTCTCCAATCAAAGGACAGCTTCCACACCATTCCGCACTGATGTCACACACATCCCATCACACCATCAGGATAGGACATAAACCTGTATAGTGTCATGAGGAGTGACACAGAGAATTAATTTCTTCCCCCGTCCCACACCATATCCTGAAACATTTTATCAACAACCATGGTATCTTCCTTTTGAATTGTGGGGAGGGGAATTTCAACTTGATGCCTGCTGCAGATCAGCTGCTTCCTATAGAAGTTTATTTCCACAAACATCTGTCGGAAAGTAATTAAAGCGTTTTCTATGACACGTGTTGAGTGGCAAACTGAAAATTTGCCTGTGCCCTGGGGTTGAAGCTGGCAACTTCAGTCCATGCATCTGAGCTACTCACTGGGACTGAAACTGAATGTCACAGGCCAGCTGGTGTGAACTGAATTTGGGTACAGGTAGAAGAACCCAATATTAGACTTCTTTTAAACATAGAAAATAGAAGCAGGTCATAGCTGATCCTATATCCGACACACTCCTTCCATATCCCTACACCCTTTTAGTGTGTAGAAATCTGTTTATTTTTTAAATATGTTCAGTGACTTGGCGTCTGTGGTAGAGAATTCCACATCTCTGAGTAAAGAATCTTTTCTTCCTCTCAGACCCAAGTGACCTTCTACACATAATGAGGCTGTGACCCATTGCAGAATCCCCCTCCTACCGGGAGGAACGTCATCCCTGCATCCAGTCTGTCCAACCTTGTCAGAGATTTCTACATTTCAATGAGATTCTCTTTTATTCTACCAATGAATACAGGTCCAGTTGAGATTGCAGAGTACGTGGAAGTGCATCATAAAATAGGGCTGAGTTAGCATGGCTTCATCAAGGAGAGGTCATGCCTAACAAATCTGTAAGAATTATTTGAGGAGGTAACAAGCAAGTTACACAAAGGAGAGCAAGTGGACATGATCTATTTGATGTTCCTCAAGCCCTGTGACAAGGTGCTGTACAGGAGGCTGTTAAATAAGATGTGTCAAAAAGTGTGATGCTGGAAAAGCACAGCAAGTCAGGCAGCATCCGAGGAGCAGGAGAGTCAGAGTTTCGAGCGTAAGCCCTTCATCAGGAATGTGGGCGGGGGAAGGGGGCTGAGAGATAAATAGGAGGGTGGGGGTGAGGTAGCTGGGAAGGCGACAGGTGGATGGAGGTGGAGGTTGATGGTGATAGGTTGGTGGAGAGGACAAAGCAGACAGGTGAGAAGGAAGCTGGCCGGGATGGCAGTTTAAGAGGGCGGTGCTGAGTTAAGGGTTGGATCTGAAGTAAGGTGGGAGGAGAGGGCATGAGGAAACTGATGAAATCAGCATTGATGCCGTGTGGTTGGAGGGTCCCAAGGCCGAAGATGAGGGGTTCTTCCCCCAGCCGTCAGGTGGCTTGGATTTGGCGATGGAGGAGGCGCGAGACTTGCATATCCTTGGAAGAGTGGGAGGAGGAGTTGAAGTGGTCAGCCACAGGGCGGTTGGGTTGTTTGGTGCATGTGTCCCAGAGATGATCCCTGAAATGTTCCACGAGTTGGCATCCTGTCTCCCAATGTAGAGGAAACCACATCAAGGACAACGGACATAGTAGATGAGGTGTTTGGATGGGCAGGAAAATCTCTACCAAATGTGAAAGAATCCTCTTAGGCCTTGGACAGAGGTGATGGGGGAGGTGTGGGTGCAGTTTTTATACCTCTTGCTGTGGCAAGGGAAGGTGCCTGGAGTGGAGGGATGGGTTGATGGAGAGTATGGGCTTAATGAAGGCGTTGCAGAGGGAGTGGTCTCTGCTGAATGCTGATAGGGGTAGTGAGGGAAATACAGCTTTGGCAGTGGGATCTAATTGTAGATGGCGGAAACAGTGGAGGATAATGCATTATATCCAGAGATTAGTGGGTGAGGACCAGATGTGTTCTATCCTTGTTGGAGGGTTGGGGTTAAAGGGCAGAGGTGCATAAAGTGGAGGAGATATGCTGGAGGGCATTGTTGACCACGTGGGAGGGGAAATTGCAGTCCAAATAAAATGAGACCATGGTGTGAGGGTTCAGGTACTGACATGAATAGAAGATTGGCTGACTGGCAGAAGGCAGAGTGGGAATAAAGGGGTCTTTGTCAAAATGGCAGCCAGACATTCCCCAAGGGTCAGTGTTAGAACCACAACTGTTCACATTTTACATTAACAGTCTGGACAAAGGAACTGAGAGCTTTGTTGCAAAGTTTGCAGATAATACAAAGTTAAATGGAGGGACAGGTAGTGTTGAGGAAGCATGGCTGCAGAACGACTTGGAAAAGCTAGGAAAGTGGCAAAGAATTGGCAGGTGAAATGCTATGTGGGAAAGTGTGAGGTTATGCTCTTTAGTAGGAAGAATAGAGTATTTTCTGAATGAGGAAGGCTCTGGAAATGTGAAGCATAAAGATATTTGGGAGTCTTAATTCCGAATTCATTTAAGGTTAACATGTCAGTTCCATCAGCAGTTAGGAATGCAAATGCAATGTAAACATTTCAAGGGGGCTATAATGCAAGAACGGAGATGTACTGCTGAGGCTGTGTAAGGCACACTTGGAATATTTTAAGCAGTTTTGGGCCTTGAATCTAAAGAAGGGTGTACTTGTTTTGGAGGGGGTCCAGAGGAATTTTACGAGAATAATTTTGAGGATGAAGTGCGTATGAGGAGCGATTGAGGAAACTGGGTTTGTAATTACTGGAGTTTAGAAGGATGACAGGGGACTTCATTGAAACTTTGAATACTGAGAGACCTGGATAGGAGCTAGAGTATATGTATCCATTAGTGGGAGAGACTAGGATCTGAGGACACAGCCTCGGAGTGAAGGGATGAGCCTTTAGAACTGAGATCAGGAAGAATTTTTTCAGTCAGAGAGTGGTTAATCTATGCTGCAAAAAGATATGGAGGCCATGTCATTGAGTGTATTTAAGACCAATGGATAGATTCTTAATTAGTAATGGGATCAAGGGTTTTGGAGAGAAGGCAGGAGAATGGGATTGAGAAACACATAAGCCATGATCAAATGGCAGACCAGACTCAGTGGGCTGAATAGCCTAATTCTGTTTGCACATTGTATGGTATGATGGTTTTGTGGCCTGATCTCTCCTAAAATGACAATCCTGCCATTCCACAATCATTCTGGTGAGTCTAAAACAAGCCATCTGCTTTCTACGAATTTTTTGGCAATGGGCCTTGAATAACATGTAAATTGAGAAGTATACAACAGCTTTCAGGGAGTGGAGATTGTTGGGGTAGGGAGGGGGGATTGAGAGGCACAAGGGTCCTTAGGAGAGAGAAGGGATATGACACACAGAGATAAGCAATCGAAAAGGTGGAACTGGGCAAGGAAGGGGAAATTGAGAGATGGAGATAGAAGACTGATCATGACTAGAACCATTAGGAGAAAATGATATGAAGGAAGGGATGATGAAAAGAACAGAAGGGGTGAAGAAGTAGGGGACAGCCAAAGGAGGATGACAGACAGAGGAAGGGGAGAAATTAGGAGGAGGGGTGATCAGATGGGAGAAATGATTGGGTGGGATGGGGCAATTTGAGTTCAAGCAGGCAAACGAGAGGAAATCAGTGGGAGGGAACCATGATGTTATTATTGAATAGGTTGTGACATAGATGTCTGAGACCAAATGGAACTAGGGAACATGTGATGCCAAATGTTAGTTAAGGGATAATAGGGTGAGAGCTTGACCAGAATTATATGTAAATGTTGGAAGCAAATAGTTGGTGTACTGACGTGTTGTGTGTGATCTAGAAATAACACTTTGACTGGAAAAGTATATGTCTGCACTCTGCCTATCCAGCTCATTAGCCACCAGTGTTTAACTATTCAAATTTACTGCTGTAAATTTGTCAGAAGCATTCCCATTGTCCCTGGCTTCACTTACAGGTACATTTTAATTTACTTCCTACTTCTACAACGGACAGTGATAAAGGTCTGACATCTAAGTTCTGGAATGCAAGTAAGTAGACAAACATGTCATCACTTTGGTGCTGGAGTGTCTATTCTGCACAGGAAAGACAGAGAGAGTAATAAATTCTGGGTCACCCAGTGAAAGCAGATTCAATCTCACCTTTTAAGACCTCAGAACAGCCCACTTGTGTTTGCTGTGGCTCTGACATTAACAGACCCAGTTTTTTAATGCCTTGTCTTTATTTGTTTAGGGGTGTTTATTTAGCTGCCATTTTTTTCTACAAGGAAAACATTCTGGTCACAAATGAAGATCAAATCCCGATTGTTGAGATCGACAGCTCCTGTTCTGGCTCTGACATGCAGGAATTCCTCTGGTTTTCAAAGGTATGCAGCTGCTTTCTTATATCCTGGACAGGGTCAGCCCCCTCTGTCAATATATCAGTGCTGGAGCATTGTTATCAAATTCTTAATTCAAAGTATTTGTGAGTCATTGGTAAAGTCAACATTTGTTAACCAGACCTTTAGAACAATTAAGAGTCTGGAGTCACATAAAGGCCAAGCAAAGTAAGGAAGGCAGATTTCCATCATGAAAGGATATGAGTGAATCAATTGATTTGTTATGACAATCAGTTATGGTTTTGAGGTGCCATGACTGAGACGAGCTTTCAGTTCTAGATTTCCTTTTCATCGATTGAACTTGTGAATTAAATTTAGAGATGGGTCCTGAACTCGTGTCCCCTGAGTATTACTGACCCAGTGATATTGAATAGAGCATAGTGTTTGTGAACAGCCTGGTTCAGCCGCAGGCAATACCTTTGATCAAGAATAGTGCCAATAGCTAGGGAACGGAGTTGCAGCAGGGTCTGAAAACTACAATTGTGTTTTCCCAATATTTAATTGGAGACTTTGTTGTGACCTCTCTCTCTCCCTCTCTCTCTCTCCAGCTTTCCTGTATGTGGAAGGACATCCAGTGGTTGCAGCAGGGAATGAACTCGGCACTTTCCTCCTCCTCGTCGGTGCTGCAGACCAGGCAGAAGATGTTATTAGCAGTGTCCCAACTCCAGGTATGAAGTTGTTTAATGAGTTGGGAACATGATCTCAGCAGGAGGGTCTCATTTCATTAAATTTTCTGACTATTTTATGTATGCATACTTTTTTCAACAATATGTTGCTGAAGCTTTTCATCTTGCACTCATCAGGGCAATGCAGGAATGCCAAATTTCAAATGATCATAGTTATTTATACTACAGGAAAATAGGAGCTGATTGGTGGCAAATCAACTCCAGTTAGTCAAGACATTGCCACAGGAGAAAGCATCAAGGAGCTATAGTCGCCCCAAGCTTGTGGATAATTCAAATATTTTGAGCAACAATTAGAAGAAGTTCCTCTTCATCTTATTTCTAAAATATTGGCCTTTTATCTTTCATCCTAGCTTCCCCAACTAGGGGTCTTATATTTACTGTCTATCCCAATAAGACCCTTCAAAATCTTGTACTTTCTGATCAGATCATTTCTCATTCTTCTGAACCCCCGTGAATGTATACACAATTTACTCAGCTTTCATCATAGGGCAGCTGTCTCACTCAGGAACCAATTGAGAAAATTATCTATGCTGCCTCCTAAATATGAGGAGCAAAAAAACAACACAGTTCTAAGTATGACCTGACCAACTCCCTGTAAATTGCAGCAAAACTTGTATGTTCTTGTATTCCGATCCACTTGCAATAAAGGACAATATACTATTTATCTTCCTAAATGTTTGCATTCAAATTTCCTGTGTTCCATTTACAATTATGTCCAAGTTTCTGTAAAATCAACATTTATAAGTTTTGTATTTTTTTTAAAAATCATGTATTTATGTTCTTATGATCAATCAAATTGAATAATTTTGCATATCCCCACAGCATACTCCATCTGCCACTTATTTTATATTCTGCGTGTCTCTTTGCAACCTTTTTGTGTCCTTGTCACAGCTAACAATTCTACATATGATTTGGAGATGCTGGTGTTGGACTGGGGTACACAAAGTTAACAATCACACAACACCAGGGTATAGTCCAAAAGGTTTAATTGGAAGCACTAGTTTTCGAAGCACTTCGAAAACTCGTGCTTCCAATTAAACCTGTTGAACTATAACCTGGTGTTGTGATTTTTAAAATTCTACCTATCTTTGTAATAACAGCAAATTTGGATGCAATGCCCTTGATCTCTTCATCTAAATCATCAATCTAGATTGTAATTAGTGAGACTGCAGACTGATCATTGTGCCAATCCACTCGTAACAGCCTTTCAACCTTAAAGTGTCTTTTTATCCTTACTTTCTGTCTCTGATCAATTAACCAATCCTCCATCAATGCTAATATTATCTCCACTTCTGTGAGTCCTTATCTTTACCTATATGTAGCTCTTTGGAGCCAGTATGTGTTATCTTTAAGGAGATTGATGGAAAAATCTGAGCAGACAATATAAGAGGAGGCGTAATGGAAATCAAGGAGATGAGACAGATGGGTTTCAGTTGGATCCACAAATTAGTGCTGGATTAATTGTTCTCAGTGTGGATCAAACACTTGGCTATCAGGAACACGGTCTCAAAATTTAATAACAGCGTGAAAATCAGTTTAAGAACAAAAGGGCTGTAATAGAGGTAAGGAAGAGATTGGCAGATTAGTTCAATGGGCACGTTGGTATCAGACACAAGTTAATTTGCAAAAGTGTGAAGTTTTGTATTTTCAGTGGGGGAAGAAATGTACAGGTGTAATGGGAAGACCTGCTAGGTGTTGATAATCTAAAAATCCTAATTCATTGGCCTGAATTTCTCTGTCAACAACTGAATAGTTACAGTCGAGAGTGTGTTGCTGGAAAAGCACAACAGGTCAGGCAGCATGCAAGGAGCAGGAGAATCGACGTTTCGGGCCAGAGTCCTTCATCAGGAATGAGGCTAGGACCCTCGGGGGTAGAGAGATAAATAGGAGGGAGGTGGAGCTGGGGAGAAGGTTGCTAAGAGTGCAATAGGTGGATGGAGGTGGGGGTAAAAGTGATAGGTCAGAGATGAGGGTAGAGTGGAGAGGTGGGAAGGAAGATTGACAGGTGGGACAGGTCATGAGGATGGTGCTAAGCTGGAAGGTTGGAGCTGGGGTAAAGTGGGGGGAGGGAAAATGAGGAACTGGTGAAGTCCAATTGATGCCCAGGGGTTGAAGGGTCCTGAGGCAGAAGATAAGACATTCTTCCTCCAGGTGTCGGTTGGTGAGGGAGGAGGCCCAGAACCTGCATGTCTTCGCAGAGTGGGAGGGGGAGTTGAAATGTTCAGCCATAGAGCATTGAGGTTGTTTGGTGCAGGTGTGCCAGAGATGTTCTTGCACAGCACTCTGCAAGGAGGCATCCAGTCTCCCCAATGTAGAGGAGACCGCATTAGGAGCAACGGATACAATAAATTACATGTGGTAGTGCAGGTGAAGTTTTGATGGATGTGGAAGGCCCCTCTGGGGCCTTGGACGGAGGTAATGAGGGAGGTGTGGGTGTAGGTTTTGCAGTTCCTGGGGTGGCAGGGGAAGGTGCCAGGAGGGGAGGGTGACTTGTTAGGGGGCGTGGAACTGAACCAGTTAGTCATGGAGGGAACAGTCTTTCCGGAAAGCGGATAGGGGTGGGGAGGGAAATATATGCCTGGTGGTGGGGTCCATTTGTAGGTGGCGGAAATGTCGGCAGATGATGCAATTTATGAGGAGGTTGGTAGGGTGAAACCTCTGCATAAATCGCACCTCACCTTCCACCCCACCATGATGATGAAGGGCTCTGGCCCGAAACGACAGTTCTCCTGCTTCTCAGATGCTGCCTGACCTGCTGTGCTTTTCCAGCAACACACACTCGACTCTGATCTCCAGCATCTGCAGACCTCACTTTTTCCTAACAGAATAGTTAAACTCTGCTGACCTCAAAGATTTGGAAATTAGTGTAGATGTCCACTTTCCTTTGATTTTAGCATCTGTTGAAGGGCATTTCCGGTGTCCAGAAACAGTGATGTCATCAAATAGCCTCAACAATAATAACATTGCTGGATTCTCACAGACAACAAACCAAGAGTTACAATTATGTTATCATGAATGAAGTAAACACTGAAGAATATTAGGCTGCTTTTAATTAGAAGGATTGGAAATTAATTTCCTTTTTACTTGGGGGAAAGCCCCCCGTAGCTTGGAAAACATTTGTTTCTGTTTACAGAAATCCTGCTAGAAGTTGAATGTATGGAATAATCTATATTAGAGAAAGAAGTCAGTTCATAAAAGTTAGAAAATGGGTTGCCTTGGTGTGAGGGTTTTGGTGTGAAAGTTCAGACCTGTAGTGTTTGATTAGAACCCTGAAGGAGTTACTTGAAGTTGAGAAAGTCAAAGCTCAGTTATGCAAATATGTAACAAAAGAGGCTATCAGACTCACAAGACCACGAATTGGATTAAGTTAAGTTCTTAGATGTGATAGAGAAGTTAAGGAATAATTGTTGGGATAGTTGGAATTTTTAAAATTTTACTGTGCTTCAAAATCTTTCGATTGTGTTATACATTAATAGCTTGGTTTATTCTAATATATCTTGTTTACATTTGCTTAGTAAACTTCTGTTATATTATTAAAACCAAATCTACAGTACAGCAGCTTGTTTCAGAGAAAGAAGCATTTTTTATAAAATATGATCTATCAAACCTAATTTCAATCTGGGTGCTAACAAGAGATTTACAATTCTGAGGGAATCACAGGGAGGAGGTGAAAGGGCAAGTGTTACACCTTCTGTGATCACAAGGAAAGATCCCTGGGAAGGATGGGGTGTATTAGGGTGTCATGGAGAGAATGGTCCCTCCAAAATGGAATTGGTTTTAGATTAGTGCAACAAGCAACAGCATGTGACTCAAAATTGGATTGAATAATCCTTTTCTATACTGATAATGCCTACGATTCAGTTTCAAATCAAAGGCACAAGCTATAATCTACACAAGTACAGTATTCAGTCAAATTCCTGGCACTGTGTTTAGATTGTTGGCTTGTAGCACCACTAGGTGTCACCTCATGGTAATGCAGCTATTGTGTCGCACAAGCAATCTCCTAATCCCATAAATCAATATTCCTTTAACTACTATTGTAACCTATCCTCATGAATGTTTTCAGTTTCAATCACTACATTCCACAACATCTAGATAGGTAATTAGCCCTGAGGACATAGATGACTTTGTTAGGAAAAGTGAAAGACAATTGGTTACACAGTATTGCTCACATCAGGCATTGGGCAAAACAAAGAAGTTGCCCTCGAACCCCCACAGCCAGTGCAGGATTGAACCTGCAGTATTGGTATCCTGTTACAGTAAACTCCAACGTCAAGGTAACTTACTACAATCCTAGTGTAAACACATTTCTTTTCTTACTTATCTAGGGCGGCACGGTGGCATAGTGGTTAGCACTGCTGCCTCACACCGCCAGAGACCTGGGTTCAATTCACCACCTCAAGTGACTGACTGTGTGGAGTATGCACATTCTCCCCGTGTCTGCATGGGTTTCCTCCCACAGTCCAAAGATGTGTCAGTTAGGTGAATTGGCCACGCTAAATTGCCCGTAGTGTTAGGTGAAGGGGTAAATGTATAGGTGGGTGGCGGGTCGGTGTGGACTTGTTGGGCCGAAAGGCCTGTTCCCACACTAAGTAATCTAATCTAATAACTTCCATTTGATTTTATTTCGACATTCCCTAATTCTGGACCTCTTACTCAATGTTCCATTTTCATTTTCATGATTTGGAGATGCCGCTGTTAGACTGGGGTGTGCAAAGTTAAAAATCACACAACACCAGGTTATAGTCCAACAGGTTTATTTGGAAGCACTGGCTTTCAGAGTACTGCTCCTTCATCAGGTGGTTGTGGAGTATGAGATCATAAGACACAGAATTTATAGCAAAAGTTTACAGTGTGATACAACAGAAGTTGTATGTTTAAAAAGACCTGGATTGTTTGTTAAGTCTCTCATCTTTTAGAATGACCATGTTGGTTTCAGTTCTTTCATATGTAAATCCCAGAATCTATGTTAAAGTTACATTCTCAAGTGTTCTTTAACAATAGGTGCCATGTCAGCCCAGATAATGCATTGGAGGTGTGAGGTGCCCTGTGTGAGACTGTCTGTGTCCCAATGTTCAGTCTGATTCTATGCCTAAAAGAGGGATTTACAGAATCTTACATGGATTCATGCAATTTTTGAACAAAATGACATGCAATTCTGCATGTGCAAGTTCACCCCATAAATTTATATGTGGGGTGTGGGGAGGGTGGAGTGAGTGTCTGTGAGAGAGTGTGTGTACCTGTGTGAGTGTAAAGGGGTATAAGTCTGTGAGAGGGTGCATGTGTGGTTGTGAGTGTGTGGGGTGTATATGTGTGAGCGTATGAGAAAGGGTTTGCATGAGTTTATGGGTCTGTAACAGTGCGTCTGTGCACACGTGCTTATGTGCATATATGTGAGAGTGTGTTAATGCAGTGGGGTCACCTGTAGTATGACATGAACCCAAGTTCCCAGTTGAGACCATTCCCATGGGTACTGAACCTGGCTATCAGACTATGCTTGACCATTTTGAGTTGTTGCCTGTCCCGAAGTCCGCCTTGGAGGATGGTCACCCGAAAAAGTTTACAGTGTTGGCGAGACTGAGCAGACGCTACAGCAAGGGTTGAATGGACACCACACAACAATCACTACACAGGAGTGTTCCCTCGCAGACGGAGAACACTTCAGCAGTCCGGGACATTTGACCTTGGACCTTCAGGTGAACACCCTCCAAGGCGGACTTCGGGACAGGCAACAACACAAACTGGCCGAGCAGAGGCTGATAGCCAAGTTCCGTAAGCATGGGGATGGCCTCAACCAGGACCTTGGATTCATGTCACACTACAGGTAACCACTGCACTACACACTCTCTAACACACTCACACATGAGTGCGTGCACACGCGCACACATTCCTACAGACTCATAAACTCACGCAAACCCTCTCTCATACACAAGCTGTCTCGTAGCTCATACATACACACCCCCTACAGTGACACCCATACATGAACCCTTTCACAGACTTATTCCCATTTACACTAACACTCATGGATACACACACTCTCACAGACATTCCCCCTGCACGCACACACACACACACGTTTGTGGGATGAATTTGTACTTGCAGAATTTCGTGTAATTTTACTCAAAAACTGCATGAATTCATGTAAGATTCTATAAATCCCTTTTTCAGAAATAAAATCAGTCTTAACATTGGGGTACAGACAGCTTCACACAGACCACCTCGCGCCTCCAATGCATTATCTGAGCTGACAAGGCACCTATTGTTAAATTTCACTTGAGAATGTAACTTTAAAAAAAGTTCTGGGATTTACATACGAAATGAAACCAACATAGTCATTCCAAAAGATGAGAGACTCAACAAACAATCCAGGTCTTTTTCAACATACAGCTTCTGTTGTATCACACTGTAAACTTTTGCTCTAATTTCTGTGTCTTACGATCTTATACTCCACAACCACCTGATGAAGGAGTAGAGCTCCAAAAGCTAGTGCTTCCAAATAAACCTGTTGGACTATAACCTGGTGTTGTGTGATTTTTAATTTTCTTTTTCATGGCTTTATTAGCTTGATGTGCCGCATTTAACTTCTGTTTAATTTCAAACACCTATGCTTTTCCATATCTCCCAATCTTCCTCATTCAAAATATAAACCAAAATGTAATACGCATGTTGGTCATTGAATTTGTTTTACCATCATGTTCACTCAAACTGCCATCTTATTACTAACGAATAAAAAGTGAGGTCTGCAGATACTGGAGATCAGAGCTGAAAATGTGTTGCTGGTTAAAGCGCAGCAGGTCAGGCAGCATCCAAAGAACAGGAAATTCGACGTTTCGGGCATAAGCCCTTCATCAGGAATGAGGAAAGTGTGTCCAGCAGGCTAAGATAAAAGGTAGGGAGGAGGGACTTGGGGGAGGGGCGATGGAGATGTGATAGGTGGAAGGAGGTCAAGGTGAGGGTGATAGGCCGGAGTGGGGTGGGTGCAGAGAGGTCAGGAAGAAGATTACAGGTTAGGAGGGCGGTGCTGAGTTCGAGGGAATCGACTGAGACAAGGTGGGGGGAGGGGAAATGAGGAAACTGGACAGAACCCCACTGGTTCTCACCTCCAACCCCACCAACCTCCATATACAGCATATCATCCGCCGTCATTTCCGCCACCTCTAAACGGACCCCACCACCAGGGATATATTTCCATCCCCTCCCCTCCCCTATCAGCGTTCCGAAAAGACCACTCCCTCCGTGACTTCCTCGTCAGGTCCACACACCCCACCAACCCAACCTCCAGTCCCAGCACCTTCTCCTGCAACCGCAGGAAATGCGAAACTTGCACCCACACTTCCCCCCTCACTTCTCTCCAAAGCCCCAAGGGATCCTTCCATATCCGCCACAAATTCACCTGCACCTCCACACACATCATCTATTGCATCCGCTGCACCCGATGTGGTTTCCTCTATATTGGGGAGACGGGCCGCCTACTTGCGGAACGCTTCAGGGAACACCTCTGGGACGCCCGGACCAACCAACTCAATCACCCCGTGGCTCAACACTTTAACTCCCCCTCCCACTCCACAAGGACATGCAGGTCCTTGGACTCCTCCATCGCCAGAACATAACAACACGACGGTTGGAGGAAGAGCGCCTCATCTTCCGCCTGGGAACCCTCCAACCACAAGGGATGAACTCAGATTTCTCCAGTTTCCTCATTTCCCCTCCCCCCACCTTGTCTCAGTCGATTCCCTCGAACTCAGTACCGCCCTCCTAACCTGCAATCTTCTTCCTGACCTCTCCGCCCCCACCCCACTCCAGCCTATCACCCTCACCTTGACCTCCTTCCACCTATCACATCTCCATCGCCCCTCCCCCAAGTCCCTCCTCCCTACCTTTTATCTTAGCCTGCCTGGACACACTTTCCTCATTCCTGATGAAGGGCTTATGCCCGAAACGTCGAATTTCCTGTTCCTTGGATGCTGCCTGACCTGCTGCGCTTTAACCAGCAACACATTTTCAGATCTTATTACCAACCCCCAGTGGCTTCCTTTGATAATCCTAATGATCTACTGTGCTTCCAGTTTGAGTCCTGCGTGCATACCTGGCTGCCACTCCTGTGGTGCAGTGGGTGGCACTCTGCCTGTGAACCAGAAGCTCCAGGTTCAAGACCCACTTCGGAACTTGTTGACCACAGAAGTGTATTTATAATGGCCACACAAATTGAATATTAGCTGGCAATTCCTTCCAAACACCCCCATGGCAGGTGGTAAGAGAAGGGAGCAATCTATGGTCAACCAGACACTGAAAGGGAATTGGGATCTCTACTATCGCTATCCATATCTGGCATGTTGCGACAGCGACCCAGACACTCCCAGGGAGCTGTGACACTCCACATCACCACAAGCCTTCAAGGATGGGAAATGGGTTTGTGTTTTGATTCTAAGTTATGGAGTTCTTGTTCTTAGCCGTTGTCTGTGAACCAGGTAATTCATCTCAGCAGCAGGGACTGATGTTTTGGTTGCCAAATTTGTTGATAACATGAAGATTTTTAAAGGAAAGTAGGTTGTTAAGAGCACATGAGGACACTACAGAAGGAATTAGATAGCCAGTGAACAATATGATAAATGAGTTTACTGTGGCAAAATGTAAAATTGTCAATTTTAGCATGAAGAATTAGCAAAAGCATATTATCTAAATGATAGAAGATTACTGAGCTCTGAGATGCAGGCAAATCTAAGAAGTTTTACTGTTTTAATCTCAAAACCTTAGTGTGAAGGAACAAATATTTGGAAACAGTTTAGATGTTATTACTTATTGTGAGGGGAATTGAATGCAAAGATAGAGAGGTTGTGTTTCATATTGGGTTGATGAGATCGCATCTTGGAGTATTGTGTATAGTATTGGTCACTTTATTTAAGATAGGATTAAATGCATTAGAAGCTGTTCAGAGAAAGCTTATCTGACTAATATTGGGAATGAGTGCATTGTCTTAGTGAGGAAAGGTGCGACAGGCTAGGCTTATATCCACTAGAGTTTAGGAAAGTAAGAGGTGTTTGAACCTGAAGGTGGATATGAAAAGGATGTGACCACTTGTAGGAGATTCTAGAACAAGGGTTCACTGTTTCAATATAAGAGATCGCCCATTTAAGACAGGGAAGAGGAAAGTATTTTCTCACAGAAGGTCATACATTCTCAAAAGGTAATGGTGGTAGTCTTGAAATATTTTAAGGCTTAGGCCAGTAGATCCTTGAGAAACAAAGAGGTGAAAAGTTAATAGGAATAGATAGGATTGTGGAGTAATAAATTAACCATGCTTTTATTGCATGGCTGAGCAGGTTTGAGAGGCTGAATGGTCTACTTCTAATTCATGTGTTCATGTTGGAGGGGAGTTTAAGTTGTACAATTCTGTTCTCCAGAGTGCATTGGGAACACAGGACCTGGGCCAAGTGCATTTTGAACCAATCAAGGACAAACTTGGGAATGTTTTGATCCTAACCATCAAGGAGCTGCGGCCATCCCAGGTGCTGGAGAATGTCCGGTGGACTGCACTTTCAAAGCTTCATAACTATCGGAAATCTGTCTCTGCTTTTGAGAGCTTCACTGCCCTGGACATGCTCTTCATGACTTTGAAGGTAATATTATCTTGTAAAAGGATGTTAGGATGCGTAAATGTTGTGCACAGTTTTGTTCTATTCCTCATTGCTTTTGCTTTATAATTCGTATTATCTTTTCACTTAACTCCTCATTTCCCAGACCTGTTTCAGCATGGACTTGAATTGTAAAAATGTACAAACATTCAAACTCTGCTCTGACTCTGAACAACATCGATTAATTTCTGTAGGCTAAAGCTAGTGGAGCAATAAGTGGTTATATAACTGTTTTATGTGTGCTAGTCACTCTGCCCCTCAGCAGACATTAACCCCTTGTCAGGAATGTTTGATGTATATTAAAGGATTTACATTTTTATTATACCGATCTCAGAGGAAATTGCCTCTCCCTCCCATCTCCTCTAATCCTGAATCAATAACCAATAATTCAACAAATCTGCTGCCATTGATCTGATATAATTCACTCCATTGCAGACTCGATCTCACCCCAGGACAGCTGACATGAAACTGCTTTTATTGGCCATTCCCAGTTACAGATCAATGGATAAACCTATCTTTATTCATAAATGTGAGCCCTCATGGACTTCTTCACTATGAAAATTGAGTTCCTTATTTTCCCGTGAGATGTGGGTCCCACTGACAAGGCCACATCTGTTGCCCATCCTTAACTGCCCTTGAATTGAATGCCTTGCTAGTCCATGTCAGAGGGTAACTAAGAGTCAACCACATTGCTGTTGGTCTGAAGTAAAATGTAGGCCAGACCACATAAGAACAGTAAATTTCCTTCTCTAAAGGGCTGTAGTGTATCAGATTGGTTTTAGTAACGATCAGTGGTATTTTGTGATCTCCATCACTGAGACTAGCTTTATGCTCCACATTTTACTAAGTGACTTCATATTCTTGCAGCTGCTGTGGTGTGATTTGAATCTGTGCCCTCAGAGCATTAGCCTGGGTTGCTGGATTACAAATCCAGTGACATGGATTCCAACCTCGGGCAACTGTCTATGTGGGGTTTGCACATTCTCACTGTGTCTGCGTGGGTTTCCTCAGAGTGCCCCGGTTTCCTCCCACAGTCCAAAGATGTGCAGGTTATGTGAATTGGCCATGCTTAATTGTCCATAGTACTAGGTGCATTAGTCAAAAGGTAATGGGTCTGGGTGTGTTACTCTTCGGAGGATCAGTGTGGACTAGTTGGGCCAAAGGGCTTGTTTCCGCACTGTAGGGGATCTAATCTATCACCAGTACACTACTGTCTCTCCTCTCTGTTGTCTCCTAACCTATCCCTGGCTCACTGGATCCCAACGTGTCTAAGGCTCCTCTATGCTAACCCCGATACTGGGTCTCTACCTCTGTTTCTCTACTCTCATTTCCCTTTAAACATCTTCTGAGCTTGCCCTGGCTGTGAGAAGTACATCCTGCCCCTTTGAGCTCCTTCTCATGAAACTACTGACCATCTAATGTCCTATCCTGGGGCTTATGGTAATCCATTGTCTTGTCTCCCAAAGCTTGCCACTTTCCTTTCAAAACGATCACCATTGCTCTAACTTTAAATCCAGTTTGTTGGAGTGGATAGGGTGAAAGGATCTCTTATTTGTTAACAGGAAAAGTTGACCCACTTTGACACTTTTATTTTTGTTCTTCTCCAGGACAAACTGGATTATCACCTGAGAGTCAACCAGGCCTTACCTCCAGGTCTCTACCTCGGTTATCTGAAGCTCTGCAGCTCTGTGGATCAGATTAAAGTCCTCGTTCCATACAGGGTGCCCAACGTACTCTGTCACACCAAGATACGGGACAACAAGAACGTGTCCCGGTAATAGAAATTATCAGAATGTTCCTTTTTATATTCTCAAGCTCTTCAAACTCACTGTCTCTTTTTCTAATTTTGTTCTGCATAAGCTTTTATCCCAAGACATGTCAGATCCTCATGCTCCCACCTCAGTTACCTCTCTCACCCAATGGCCCTCACTCCTTTCTTTGCAAGCTCGTGTCTATTGTCCAAATGGTGATTCCTACCCAGTATTCCAGCCTAAGGTTACCAACTGATCTGGAAGCTTCAGGAATTGAAGAGGATCTCCTGGATAGCCCTCCCTGCAACCAGAATCCATTAATCGGCTAATGGAGTGTGATACCTCTTTGGGATTGGTCTGAGGGGCGTGGTGTTCTCTGGATGGATAAATTACCAATTTTGGGAGCGCACAGCAACAGAGTGGTTAGCAGACAGGAGGATCATGTGACATTACCTCCAAGACTACAACCAGCCACAGCAAAATTGCCTCAGTAACTTGGGCACTTTCTGGCTGATGGATTTCGGCTTCTAGATGGGAACAGCTCTTAGTATTCATGCGATGTGAAACTGAAGGTTTCTTGGTCTGTAATGTAAGCATCTGGGAGATTGGGGAATTGTAAGACTACTCTAAGTTAAATTGCAAGAGTAAGACAGGGGCCATAGTTTCAACCCAGTAAAAGGAAGGGTTGACATGATGAAGATCTTCATTCAGAATGACCAACATGTAGAAAAGAGTCATTCATATAGTGATGGAGAAAAATTCTTTGAATTAATTAAAGGGACAATGAATCTTACACTTGGGGATATTTGTGTCACTTTAGACAAATGAGCCAAGATGGACCTAGTGGATTGCCAATAGTATCAATTCATATTGTGAGGAGACAGTGACATAGTGGGAATTACCTAGGTTGATGTCCAGGGGAATACAGGTTCAAATTCTCACTATGAAAGTAGGTACAATTTAAAGTTGAACCAGCAGTTTTGAAATTCAAAGGTGATCTCAGTAATGGTAACCATGACAACTATTACCAATTATTGTACACGTTCCTCTGGTTCAATAATGTCCTTACCTGGTCTAGCCTATATGTGACTCCAGACCTAAGTCATTATATTTGGCTTTTAACTACCCTCTGAAATGGATGAACAAGCCACTCAATTTGAGGGTTGATTAGGAATGAGCCATAAATCCTGGCCTTGCTAGCTATGGCCATATCCACATAAAGACTAAAGATCCCAAGTGATCTTTTTGTAAATGTCTGTTAACTCACTGGTTGAACTTTTACAGAGACTTCTTTTAGCCTTGTTTAATGCTGTCATAAAGTAATATATCTGTATCAGTCAGCCCAGCTCACAGTCTGTCATCCCCAGCTAATCTTCCTCCTCCCACTGTTGTAACAAACATGCCATCTCTGTACGCTGTACAAGCTGCTGCTAATGGCGAAGATACTGTCACTATCCTCTTCAAAGCAGAAAACTACAGGGCCTGCTCGTCCTAATATGTTAGAGGGTAACCATTGCCTAGTCTAGTTGGAAGACTGTTCTATAGTTAACAATGTGTAGTTTATTGCATGTCAGCAGTTAGTTACAGGTTACACTGATATGATCCACACTTGTTACAGAGATCTTAAGGAAAGCCAAATATTAGGTTTTAGCCTACAAGATCCTAACTTGTGCTGCCCAAAAGTCAAGGGTATTGCCTACAGCATTCCTCTTTATTCATCTTTTCTGGCCTATACTTAAAAAACACCTGTCACTAGGCAAAGTAACTCCACACAACCAAATTCACTGACATATTACCTTTTGGGAAACCCTCTGATTTCCCTGCATCTCTTTCCAAAGCATTTCAAATCAGATTGGCAGTCCAATGTGTGCCAGAGGCATCACAAATATTGTGCCTGGAGAGGCATAAAGTAAATAGACTCATAAACAGCAATAGGCTATGTGTGTCAAACATTTACACAACAATTTCAATCAAGTCCAAAAGTGCCATTCAAGAATGCTGCCATGTCCGATTCATTAAGTTACATTAGACATACCAGCTTGTCTTCAGAGTGCCAGACAATGAACAGTCCATCTCAGTCCAGGCTCCAGTGAGAAACCTTATCTCATTTTGTTGGTTGCAGGGAGGAGTGGGAATGGTTACGAAGTGTGTCATCCCTGACTGATTCTATTGCCACAGAGGGAAACACAGGGAGCTCACTGTGTACTTTTCTAGACGGGCTACGTACAGCTGTGAAAAATCTCCTCCAGCATCTGGACATGGCTCTTGGTCAGGTAATCCCCACTGTGTACAATTTTCACATTGAAGCAATAACCTTTAGCTGTGCAGACAACAGAAGAGCAGTAAGCACTGGGTGGAAAAACTAATTCCAAAATTGTTCTTTTTCATTAGAAATACACAGTAGGTCTGTTCCCATCTCTAAAAGAAGGGGGACAACCTAAATGCTTCCTTAAGATAAAGTGACACAAAGTTTTGAACTTTGATTCAAGCCATCTTTACAAAGCAGGTTTTAAAGATTTGTGAATCTAAGCTGGTTAGATGAAGTTATGTTAAAGACAGCCGGGATCTAAGTAATTGATCAGAAAAGACTCAAGGGGCAGAATGGCCTCCTCCTCTTCCTTTCAAGTGCTGATGAACCCGTTCTGTATTTACAGAATATTCTATTTTGGGTTCATTTTTTATAGTTCTTTAACGATCGACCTGAGAGATCCTTCCAAGCCAACCTGACAGTTATGGTACACACAGGTACCAGGTTGGTCACCTGATCCACTGTGGTGACCAGGTGTGGGCAATGGAGTTGTTACATTGGTACAGGAGGGAGAATCCTTCTCTGAAATTAAGCATTGCTTAAATAGTCCTGAATTGAGAATACTTTTAGCAAGTTATTGCCCAACTCCATTTGCCCTAGTGGTATATATGAGGTGTTTTCTTGAACGTCTTCAGTCCATATAGTACACCCACTCCCTGTTAGGGAGGGAGTTCCATGAGTTTGACTCCGTTACGGTGAAGGAGCTATGATATATTTCCTAGTCAGGATATGTGCCTTGGAGAGGAAGTGCAACTGGTGGTGTCGCAGTGCAACCGATGCACTTAATGTCCAGATGGTAGAGACTGCGCGTTTGGAAGACACAGTTGAAGAAGTCTTGATAAGTGCTGCAGTGCATATTATAGATGATACACACTGCCACTATTGAGCATCAATGGTGGAAAGAGGGACTGTTTAATGTGTTGGTTGGGTTGTTTTATACTGGATCATGTCAAGCTTCTTCAGTGTTGTTAGAGCTGTACTTATCCTGGCAAGTGTGAAATATTCCACTCCTCACGTATGCCTTGTAAATGGTGATAGCCTTTGGGAGGATCGAGATAAATTACTCACTGCAGAATTCCCAGCTTTTGGCCTGCTCTTGTAGACAAAATTTTGTGTTGCAAGTCCAGATGCGCTTCTGGTCAATTTCAATTTAGCAGAGGAGGACAAAGGGATTGAATAAGAAGGGAGAAATATAGTACAAGAGTAAGCTTGCAGGATACATACAAACTAATTTCAAAAGCATCTGCAGGTATGCGAAGAGAAAAAGATTGGTGATGACAGTTATAGGTCCCTTACAGTCAGAAGCAGGGAAATTATATTGAGGAACAAAGAAATGGCAGACCAATTAAATACATATTTGGTTCTGCCTTCACAAAGTGGGACACAGATAATGTCACAAAAGTGTTGGAGAACACAGGATGTAGTGAAAGGGAGGAACTGAAAAAATCAATTTGCAGATAAATGGTGTTAGGAAATTATGGATTGAAGGTCCATAATTCCTCAGTGCCCAATAATCCACATCACAGAGTACTTAAGGAAATGGCTGTAGAAATAGTGGATGCATTGGTCATCATCTTTCATGAATTAGAGAATGGCTAATATAACTCCACTGTTGAAACAAGGAGGTAGAGAGAGAAAACGGAATCATAGACTGGTTAGCCTAATGTCAGCAGTGGGGAAAATGTTAGAGTCCATTCTAAAAGATTTAATAGCAGAGCACTTGGGAAATGGTAACAGGATTGGACAGAGTCTGCATGGATTTATGAAAGGGAAATCATGCTTGACAAATTTACTAGAATTTTGTGAATGTAACTAGTAGAGTTGATAAGGGGGAGCTGGTGAATATGATCTGCTTGAGTTTTCAGAAGGCTTTATTAAGGGCCTACATAAGAGATTAGCATTTAAATTAAAGTGCATGGAACTGGGGGTGATTACTATCTTGGATAGAGAACTGTTTGGCAGACAGGAAACAAAGAGTAGGAATAAACAGGCCTTCCAAGTGGCAGGGCAGGGACTAGTGGAGTACCACAACACTCAATGTTTGGACCCAAACTATTCACAACATATATTCATGATTTAGCAAACTAAATGCAATATCTCCAAGTTTTTGGACAACAAGCTGGGTGGGAAACTGAGTTGTTGGGAGGATTCAGAGATGCTTTAGTATAATTTGGACAAGTTGAGTGAGTGGACATTTGCTTGGGAGATGAAGTATAAAATGGATAAGTGAGAGGTTATCCACTTTGGTAGTAAAATCTGGAAGGCAGATTATTATCTGAATGGTGATAGATCACAATAGGTGGACGTGCAACAAAACCTGGATGTCCTTGTACTTTTTCATGTACTAGAATGTATGAATGTAGGTTCAGCGGATAAATGACATGTTAGCCTTCATTATGAGAGGATTTGAGTACAGGTGCAAGGATATCTTGCTGCAGTTGTACAAGGCCTTGGTGTGATCACACCTGGAGTATTGTGTTCAGTTTTGGTCTTCACATCTGAGGAAGGATGTTCTGCCTCTGAAGTGAGTGCAGCAAAGGTTGATTCCTAAGGTGACAGGACTGACACATGAGGAGAAGTTGAATTGGTTAGGATTATACTCACTGGAGGTTAAAAGAATAAAGAGGGGACCTCATGGGTACCTATCAAATTTCAAAAGGGTAATTGAAGAAAGGATGATCCTGATGATCACAGAGTCCAGAACCACAGGTCATAACTTGAGGATATAGGGTAGGCCAGTTAGGACTGAAATGAGGAGAATTTTTTTCTCCCAGACAGTGGTGAGGCTATGAAATTCCCTACCACAGAAAGTGGTTGAGGCCAAAACATTGAATATTTCCAAGAAGGAGGCAGATATAGTTCTTAGGGCTAAAGAGGTCAAAGAACAATGGGAGAAAGCAGGAACAGGTTTGGATGGTCAGCCATGATCACATTGAATGGCAGAGAAGGCTTAAATGGCCGAATGTCTCCTCCTCCTGTTTTCTATTTGGATTACTGAGTCACACTCATTCAACTCATTTTATTTGGGTATGAAGATTTCAGAGCCGAATTGTAGCCTGAAAGTTTTCTCTGTTTTTAGGCTGCAGATTTTCGTCTGTACACCCAGGAAGTGTTAGAGTTTGGACATGAAGTCTCCTTCCTCCTGTTGCTGCCTCCCTCAGATGATGTGTGCTCAGCCCCAGGACAGGATGGACATCCCTCAGGGTTTCTGACCCTGCCACTTCAAATCTTCGAGCTTGGTGGGTAAGGCCATTGTGAACTGATTTACGTCCATGTGAAGTATAGGAACAGGAGCAGACCATTCAGCCTTTTAAGCCAGTTCCACATTCTGTTAGAACATGCTTATCCTCAATGTATGTACCTTAGTTCCATAACTTTGTTACCCCCTTTTCTAACACAAAGCTGAGATCAATTAATATTGGGGTCGAGAGTGTGGTGCTGGAAAAGCACAGCAGGTCAGGCAACATAGAAGGAGCAGGAGAATGGACGTTTCAGGAATGCAGGGCTTATTCTCCAAATGTTGATTCTGCTGCTCCTTGGATGCTGCTTGACCAGCTGTGCTTTTCCAGCACCACACTCTTGACTCTGATCTCCAGCACCTGCAGTACTCACTTTCTCCTCATCAGTTATTATTGCACTGTGATCAACACAAGATCTTCCTCACCTGTAGGTTCCACTTCTCACTTTTTCTCAGAACTAGGAAGACTTTAGATGAGGTGATTTTTGACAGTTTCATGGTGCGTATGGGCCTTACGCAAAAAAAATCCACTAAGTTGGACATTCCGTCCAAGAATTCTGCCTATGTCTTGTTATGGACCAGACAAAACCCCTTAAAATGTATTAAGAAGATAGCCTAGATCCTAATTTGTTCTCATTTTAAAGGTAAGTGTAAGACGTTGCGTTCCTGATGCAATCCAATTGGTCAAACTATTCTATTTTAATCAACACATAGTTTATTTTTACACTACAGTTAAAATACAAATGAAACAAAGAAAAGAATTGGCTTAACTGTAAATTTATCAAAATACTAATATATAAACTGCTACTAGTTAACTGTTCCAATATGGTAATATCCCATAAACACACCCTTGGCAAAGGCAAATAGATTGTCTCACATATAATTCAAGCAACAGGAAAAGAACCCTGGCTTTTAGCTGTAGCAGAGAGAGAGATAAGAACTTCCACATCCAGCTTCAAGACCCCAGTAGCTGCTACTAAAAGCTAAAACTAGAAATCCTGGTTTTGTGGGAACTTGGGCCCACCAAATCAAGGTGCTTTTATTGTTCGAATTTTTTTTAAAAACCCAAGACTTCACAATTTGTTTATTTTTTTGGCTTTGATCTGTCACCTCTGACTTAGCCTTTCTTCGTAAACAAAACTAGGACAAAATACACCTCTTCAAGCCACAGTATCTTTGTAGCCTGAAAATAGTAAAATTCTCTGACCCAGTAGGGAATGTTGTCCCAAACTGGGGAGTGAGATACATTTGTTAATGTGGAGATGAGGGGTTTTATCCTGCAAATAAAGGTCACTCTGTACAAAATTAATTAATTAACTGTGAAGCGCTTTGGGAACATCCTATGGTCTTGAAAGGTCCTATATTTATATAAGTCTTTCTAATCTCTGATCGGGGGTGCTTGAAATCGGAGGGGAAATGTATCAAATTAGTACCACTGACCGCATTTTCTAAAAAAGAATTGAAGGAAGACTCCAAACATAGCAATAGATTTGTTACTCTCCTTACTTAGTTCCTGGCGAATATAGAGCTAGGGCCACAAACACAGGATAAGGGGTCAACCATTTTGGGATGAGGAGAAACTTCTTCACTCAAGGTTGTAAAATTTGGAATTCTGTATTTCAGATTGCTGTGGATGTTCAGGCAATAAGAATATTCAAGCGAACAATTGACATTTGGGAACTGAGGAAAACATGGGTTGGGAAAGTGGTGTCATTTTAGAGGATCAGCCATGATTCACCATGGAGATACACAGCCACAAAGGTTAAATTATGAGCAAAGATTACATTGATTAGTTTGTATTCCCTTACATATAGAAGGTTAAGAAAGGTGATCTAACTGAAATGCTTAAGACAATCAGAGTTGTAAAATAGCAACTTTCAGGATTCAGTATTTTGGCCACTTGAGTCTGTTCTAAGACTTAATTAAATCATGGCTAATCTGTCAAATCCATGTACTCAGCTTTGCACATATCTGCCTGAATGCTGTCCTATGCTGTATCATATTATGATGATACACAATAAAACCAAGAGACTTGGTGAATTCATCCAAAACAAGAGGGCACAGATATTTTTAATCAGCCATTTGTTCACTCCTTGTTCATTTATAAAAATCTAACCTCTAACAACTGGTTATTACAGTGCATTTCTCGACCTACGAGCAGGAGCTCTTCACAAAGTACTGCCAGGCTTCAATTTTATTGGAACTTGACTCGCTGCTGTCACAACAAGCTTTGAGAGAAGCTATAGATAACACTGAATTAATTGAAGCAAAGGAGAAACACAGACAAATTATAGACCTTATTCAGGTAAATGGTACCTTTAACAGCATGTTCCATCTCTTGAAACAGTCATGGCATTATACAGTGATGAGACCTGCTTTCCTTATCATTCCTTCCTCATTCACTCAATCTTCCCTTTATCCCTCCATCCCTTCCTCCCTCTTTCTCCTTTCCTCTTACTCCCTTCGGCCATCTCTCCACCTTTCCCTCTCTCCCTCCCCTCATTCCATCTGTCTGTCTCTTATGACCTCTCCATGTCATCCCTTCTCAACACCTCTCTCATTCCTTCTTCTTCCTCCCCTTGCTCCCAGCCTCTCCCATGCCTTCCTCCCTCCTCCTCTCCCTCAATTTTTCTCTTTATTCATCCCTTCCTTCCTCTTCGTCACTTCTCTCTCTCTCTCTCTCTCTCTTTCCATCCCTTCCTTCTCTATTCCTTCTCTCCCTTTTTCATCATTCCATCCCTATTTCATACAATATTTACAAACAAATTAAATCTGTTTCAATTTTAGCAATTGGATGACATTTGGAGGGAGGTCCGTTGGATTACAGATGTACTACAGTATGCTCGGTACAGACAACCTCCCACTGGCACACCTCTGTGCTGGATCCTGGAGATTTCAAGTATGGTGGGGGTAGATGAGAAACCAGAATCGGTCACAGAGCATGTGAATTCCACTGCCTGTTCTCCAGTTGAAGACAGGAAGAGGGAACATCCAGGTGAGCTTCCATTGAATAAAACAGATGGAAACTGGTGGGGCTCAGGTCTGTTTTTATTTGTGGGATATGAGCATTGCTGAGAAGACTGTCCTACCCTTGGTTTATGGAGAAACCTGCAGGTTGGGTCCTTTCAGATGATCAACCATATTGCTACAGGTCTGGAGTCATTTGTAGGCCAGTGTTGCTAAAAGTTAAATATTCATCAGTCAACTTGTTTCAGAGATGAAACTTGATTGGGATTTTTCTCCCCCAATTATCTTCAAGTATTTATTCAACACAGTATTTTGATGGATAGAACTGTCCCAATTGGACAAGCAATAACTGTCTTGGGGAATGGTGTCAGGTTTGCCTGCTCTTCTCAGTCATAAGGTGTAATTTCAAGTTCCGTTCCAGAAATTGAAGCCATCAATGCAGGATTAATTTGACTCGAATGAAGTTTCTGTCATTCTGTTAATTGGAAACCTAAGGTTTCTTATTGTCTGTCCTCTCAGGTGATCTAAACCATCCCCTTGCTCCTTGTGAAGAACCAGGGAGTTCTTCTGGTCTCTGAGCAACATTTATTGAAGATTAGAATGTGAAACTCAATACTACAAGACATGAGATGGAGGCTCAAAAGGAAACTAGATAATTAAATAAGAGAAAATATATGCTAAAAGGCTGAAATATGTAGCTGGAATCAGGCAAGACTTGTGAAGAGTATAATGGCTGGCACAGACTAATTAGGCCAAATTGTCTTTCTCTTCGCTATTGGTTATACATAATATATAGCAACAAAAGAACAGCAGGTTGTCAAATTCTCCACCAAATTAAAATGTCTTCTATATATCTATCCTGTCAACCCTTGCATAATACCCTGGTCATGTGTCCCACTTCTGGGAATTCCCTGTGTGTAAATTGTGACTTAAGTTTGCTACATTATACAGTGCTAAGTCCCCAAATTGTACTTCATTGGAGGTGGTACTTTGAACCATCCTGAGATTGTAAAAATGCTATATAAATGCAAATTCAGTTGTTTCTCCCTCTAAATATTTAAACTCTAACTGAATCATTGTGTGCACTTTGGGATTCAAAGTCTTAGAGGTGCATTCTTCTGACTGGACACTCTTAAGCTTAGCAGTCATAAATTGATACAGCACAGAATGAGCCCATTTGGCCTATTGTACCTATTCTGCTTCTTCAAAGGAGCTCCCCAATTAGTTACATGCCCCTGCATTTGCCCGACAGTTTGGCATATTTTTGTTCTTTTATGTATTCCAATTCCTTATTGAAAGTTCTTGTTGAATGTGCCTCCATTCAGAAAGAACATACCGATCAGAATAAGGCTCTGTCTAAAACTCTCCTCATCTTCAATCATAGATTTAAAGTAAAGGGTAAAAGATCCTGTGTTCATGTGTGAGCAGAAACAATTAGTCCTTTATTAAAATTCATCAATATTTTGAACACCTGCATTAAATCTCTCCTACACCTTCTCTACTCTAAGGAGATCAATCCCACCTTCTTCAGTTTCTCCACAGAACACAACTCCCTCATTGCTGGTATCATTCTAGTAAAGTATTCCCTGTATCCTCTCCTTGGCTTTGACAAGCTTCCAAGGTCTGGTGCCTAAAATTGGACACAATACTCCAATATAGATCTAACTAATATTTTATTAAAGTTTAGCATAATTTGCATCATGTGAGCACATTTCAAAGTTACAAAAGGAGGATGTTGTTAAATACAAGAGGTTAAAATGTTGGTTGGACAGAGTTCATGCATATGTGTTTCTGGTCAGAGATTTATGCCAGATCACACAACAGGAAAGTCCAGCTCCGCTGATTATTTGCCTCCACATCCACCCAGTGAAGTACTTAATCAGTTACCCCTTCATTAACATAGAACTTGATAGAAACCTTTAAAATTATGCAAGGGTTGATAGAGTAGATATAAAGAAGCCATTTTAATTTGCTGGAGAATTTGATAACCTACTGTTCTTTTCCAGCACCACACTCTGGACTCTGATCTCCAGCATCTTCAATCTTCACTTGCTTCTCCTTACCCTGAGGTTGTGCCCACCTGTTCTAGATTTGCAGTAGAAACAGCTTCTCAGTATCTGCCCAATCAAGCCCCTTCAGAAGCTTGTATGTTTCAGTGACATCACTTCTCATTCTTCTTAATTTCAGAAGATATAGGATGACTTAATTAGATTTGTGTCTGCAATTCTTTTCAGAGTGTAAAGAAATTACAGATGAAGATGATGTTTTCTGGCCAATGGAGAGAGACTGTGATTCGAAACTCTCCCTGAGCTCTGATCAACTGGACTGGGTGGACCCCCAGGGCAGTGAGCACCATCACTCCAGGACAAGCATTGCAATGGACACAGACAGTAAAAAACCATTGCAGCATGTAGATCTCCACAGAGGACAGCACAGACACAAGGGAGCTGACAGAGAGTTCCATCGGACTGGGAGTCTGGAATTTACCGAGCGGACACTGAAGGAAGCCAGCGCCTACAAATTCTGGTCACAGCCAGGATCAATGGATGAAGGCACTGAGGAGTTTGATCGTGAAGGACCATACAGTTTCAGCAGTGAGATTGTCCGACACATCAGTCTGCCTGGATGCAGTCTGGTTGAGTGGATCAAGACATCGCAGGAGACTTAAGAATCCTGTTACCTTAAAGTTGGACTCATCGTTCCAATGTAAATTATTTCTTGCTCTGAGTAAAGAGTCTCAAGTATCTTTAAGGTGTTTTTTGGAAAGAGTGGAGGGGTCACTTGGACATTGCAGTGAGTTAGATACTAGCCTGTGTTTCCTGAGACTTGCAGTTCGGTTCAGATAGAAGGGGTCAGGCTCTTCTGTCTTGGTTAGGTGAGTGTGGGAGGTCTCCTCAGGGCACCTCAGTCAGAATTGTAAAAGGCAGAGCATGGTAGTTGTGGCAAGTGGAGATAGTCACATCCATCTTCTTCTCAAGTTGGGAATTGAAGCATATTTGTGGGATGATCTTGAATGAGGTTAGCTCCCCCTCTAGCCAAGCTTTCAAAGAGAAACGGACATGGTTTCAGGAGCAGTAGATCCTACAAGAATCAAGATGCTCAGTCTTTGAAGAGCAAATTTCTGTCAACAGTTTGATGTATCAATTATTTACTAATTCCCAGCATTTGTGGTATGTTTATCCTTTAATATCATCAAATTGTAGAATAATTAGCAATGAAGTAGGCAGTTCAACCCATTGTGTTTGCATTATCTCTTGAAAAAAATCTCTCCTGTTAGTCCCACACTGACCGTGTATTCCCCATTGTCCTGCAAACTTACCCATATTTATCCAGTTCTCTTCTGAAAATTCTATTGAAATTGCATCCACTATTTGATTTAATTTATTGTTGTCACATATACCTTGGTACAGTAAAAAGTTTTGTTTTGCGTGTAGTACAGACAGATTATACCATACAAGGACATATAGATCATAAGGTGATCAACAACTTGTGCAGATGTATCAGATTGCATAAGTTGAATCAAGATATATCAGTCTATAACAGGTACATCAGGCCATCGATAGAGTTATGATAGATTGTGTACAGTTTATCACATGTGCCGTGTATCCATCACCCTTTCAGGGACTGTGATTCAGATCAGCAACTCAGTTAGCCCTCATGTTGACCCTGACTCATTTACCAGTTACTTAATGTTGGCTGAGAGATTTGGAGCCTGCAAACTCCAAGCCCTGCAAAATACCTTCACTGCCCAGGCTGCTCCGTGATGTTTGTACTTGTTCCTTATTTGCTGGTGTGTATGTTGTGGGCTTGGAAGGCTGGAAGATCTAAGCTCTGTTCTCATTGGTGGATAATTCAGAATGTTAATTAGCATCAACAAGAAGCTACGTTTATTTAGTACCCTTAATGTTGAAGAATCATTGAACAGACTAAGTTTGACAATGAGCCATTGAAGGAAATATTAGGACAGTTGACCAAAAACTGAGACATGCAAGATAATGACGCTGCAATTATAAACTTCATAGAGGTCCCTGGTTGCATCATTCAGCTCTTCAGGAATGTATTATCACTTTATGAAGGATTTTAATTTTTCTGCACAGCATGTACTGATGCCCATTCAAGTGGCACATATCCAGTTGCAGGACTCAGAGAATGCTATTGTAAAATGAACAAAGAGTAGACCAAGGAAACTCAATTCCTGTTTTATTTAAACCTTGAACTTCCTTGCTTAAGATTCATTCAGAACTGCAGCAGCACTAAATTCACTTTTGTCAGGCTTTGTTCAAGTAAATCGAGGTCAGTCGATCTGTGTACAGATGCATTGAGTTATGTACAAGTGTGTTGAGCTATGTACAGGTTGATGCAAGTTAATCCAGACTGCATACAGGAATGCCAAATTGTAATGGTATGTCAGACTGTGTGCAGTATATTAAGGTATGTTGTGTTGTATACAGGATTAAAGTATGTCAGACTGTACATGCTTGTAAAATCATGTAGAGACTTGTTGAACTTGTGTAGATATTTCAGATTGCATAAATTGAATCAAGATATGTCAGTCTGTAACAAGTATATCAGACCATCTGTAGGTGTATGACGGATTGTGTACAGTTTATCACAATATATGCACAGATCTCGATCTCTGTGTGTGTGTGCGCGCGCGCGCGTGTGCATGCATGTGTGGGAATCTCAGGGCCATGTGTGCAGGCATCCCAGGGCCCATGCGCGGGTTCTTGGGGCTGCGTGCCCAGGGATACTGGGGCCGTGTGCGCAGGGATCTCAGGGCTGTGTGTGCAGCTTCTGAGTGGGGCTTGACCCACAATCTTGGAGGCAAGCTGCTTTTCACTGAGGCCACCTTGTCACATTACTTGGTTAGAATTAGCTTAGTTTGTAAATACCCATCAGATAGTGTGTTGCAAAACGACTCAGAGTCTTGCATAACTCTGTTAATATGCACATGTTACATGCACCTTGTGATCTTGAACCATGGACAGTGATGGTCAATGGTCTATCATTGTTTCCACCACATGGCTGACCAGGAATCTGTCCCATTCTTACTGCTTGCCATTGACATGTGTTTGAAGGACTGAAGGTTGCTCCTGAATGTATTTTGCCATGTTACAAATGTACTTCCCGCAGTCACATCCTTGCATGGGGCTTGAACTTCAAGCTTCTGTCTCAGAGACAGGGTCACTATCCACTATGCCACAAGATCACCATCAGCAGATTTAACAAGTAAATAGATAAACAAGGAGGAGCAATTGCACAGTATTGATAATTGCCTTCAGTGTTATCATAGTCTGTCAAAAAAGAACAGAAAACTGATTAGAGAGCACTGCCAAAGAGCCAGCACAGGCACATTGGGCCAAATGGCCTCCTTCTCTGCTCACTCATTCTGTGTTCTCTGGAAGAGAAGTTGCATTGCAAATGGAACCAGATATAATGTAATGTAATAATTCAGGACAGTAACTATCATTACCCACGCTTTCCATTGGCACACCTGTATGCAATGGTGAATTGAGTTTCACTCACCACGTTAGGAAGGGTTTCATTTTGTAAACAGGAATCAAAAGTAGCTGGAAGGGCAGAGAGAGAGCCCCAAAACCTTGGACTCTGCCCAATCCAAAAGCATGAAGATCGAAGGAAATATTTTCATTGCCTATGAGAAATGGTTGCAGAGGAAGACTTTCTTAATCTAGCTGTCTTAATCTCTGCTCACACAATCACCACCTACATTTGAGTCGATTCCACCCCCAGGCAACTGTCTGTGTGGAGTTTGTACATTTTCACCATCTCTGCATCGGTTTCTTCCAGATGCTCTGGTTTCCTCCAAAGCTGTGCAGTTTAGGTGGAATGGCAATGCCAAATTGCCGATAGTGTCCAAGGATGTGCCGGCTACATGGTTTAGCCATAGGGAATGTAGGGTTAAAGAGATAGGGTAAGGGAATGGAGCTGGTTAGGATGCTCTTTGGAGGGTCGATGTGGACTCAATGGGCAGAATGGCCTGCTTCCATACTGTAAGGATTCTATGATTCTACAACCACTGTCCTAATGCTAACTCCCCATCTACTGTTTCTCTGCACTCTCCTACCATGAGCACACTACACCACTCAATTTCTTCCAATTTATGATCGTTAATATTGCTACCCTCTTTTTCCAGTACTCTCTTTCACTTCATACACTGCATGCCAATTATTTGAGAGCAGCAGGAGCATTTACTAAGCACCTCCCAAGACTATTATTAATGCACAACCTTCTTGTAGAAGATGATTGCTTATCAGGAAGCTTGTCTGTTTAGCCTCTCCTATGGGAAAGGAAGCATGGATGGAGAGAAAATTATAGTTGTGAACTTTGGATGGCATTGAGAATGGTGCTTACACACTTCCCCTAATTTTCTGCTTCTGCTGTTTTTACGTCACCTCACATGCCATCACTGTTTTCAGGAGCATTCCTCTTTCCTCCAAACCCTTTATAGTGAAGACTAACTCATGTCCCTCTCTATCATATTAGGCATTGAAAATGTGGAGGTACCTCTGCCACTTCAGGAAAAGGATACCAACCTTCCTGAAGATGCTGCATTAATCACTCTGACCCTGCACCAGTTTAAGGACTGTGACCACCCACCTTTTAGAGAGTCAGCTAGAGAGAGACATGACCACATTGTGAAAATACCAAAATGCAGGAAGAATGGTGCCAACTCACCAGAGGCTAGAGGATTCTGGAAGTGATTTCGTAGATACCAAAGGATGTAGAGGATAGATTCAAGTTGTTTGGCTGAAGTGACGGATGCTAGCACTCTGGTACTAAATACAAGCTTCTTCCTACCCCTCATTGTCTCATTTTATGGCAATATCCTCCTATTTCTTTCTCTTTCATGAACTTATCCAGATTCCCCTTGAAATCTACTAGGATTATTCACCTCAATTACTCCTAGTGATTCCAAGTTCCACATTCCTACCACTTCCTTACAATGTGATGTTTTACTGAATTTTCTGTTGGATTTATTAGTGACTCTCCTTATATTTGTAACCCTTAGTTCTCGTCTCACTGCTACCCCACCCCTTCCTGTAATTCCCTTTCTATACACCTCGCCTGTCAAACACTTCAATAATTTTAAAGATCTCAATTAGGTCAGCTTTCTCTTTTCTAGAGAGCCTCAACATCTGTTTGGTGACTTAACTCTGTGATTCTGCATATGGTGCAATATCATAGGACTATCAGGTCAACAAGGTAACAAAGAAGGAATACTTCCTTTGACCTGAGAACAGCCAGTATCTTGGAAACTGCAGAAAGCAAGCATCCTGATATTTATAAATTGTCTTCACTGGAGTCATCTTCTGTCAAGATGCTTCCACTTGGAGGGAGGGAGTCCAATAAGACAGTTACAAATAATAGCATTCAGGAAAAATGTGTGCTCACGCCACAGTTGAGGTGAATGGCCTTAATACCTTTAAGGCTTCCCAAACCTTTTACCACCACACATGACATCATTTCCGCCCCTCACATCATTGCTGATGTCACACGCTCAATGACTTCTGCCCCCCTACTGCCATGTTTGTCACCACTTCTGCCCCCACCAACGCCATTCACCTGCATTCTGCTGACATGCCCTCCACAGATCCCACTGCCACCATCCCCGCCCCCAGAATCCTGAGGGAAACACCACACCTGCTCATGACTCCACCCTCATTCCTCCCACCACCACACCCACTCCAGTTACAGGCTCCGCCCCCACTCCCAGCTCCACACCCACACAAGCTCCCAGCCCTGCCGAGATTTCACCATCCCTCCGGACCTCCCCCTCACTGAGGACGAACAATCAGTCCTCAGCAAAGGACTCACCTTCATCCTCCTCCGTCCAAGCATCAATGAATTTAATACACACCGTGACGTTGAATACTTCTTCCGTCACCTCCGCCTCCGAGCTAACTTTCACAATCAGGACTCCCGCCCACCTTCTGAGGACCCCTTTGCCCACCTCCAACACACTGCATCCACTTGGACACCCCGTGCTGGCCTATTACCCGCCCTTGACCTCTTCATTTCCAACTGCCGCCGGGACATTAACCGCCTCAACCTGTCTACCTCCACTCCAACCTCTCACCCTCACAACGCACAGCCCTCCAATCCCTCTGTTCCAATCCCAACCTCACCATCAAGCCAGCAGATAAAGGGGGCGCAGTGGTAGTCTGGCGCACTGACCTCTACACCGCTGAAGCCAAATTCCAATTCGAGGATACCTCTTCCTACCACCCATCGACCATGACCCCACCCCCCATCACCAAACTATTATCTCCCAGACTATACAGAACCTCATCACCTCAGGTGATCTCCCACCCATAGCTTCCAACTTAATAGTCCAGGAACCCCGCACTGCCCGGTTCTACCTCCTTCCCAAGATCCACAAGCCTGGCCGACCCATTGTCTCAGTATGCTCCTGCCCCACAAAACTCATTTCTATCTACCTCGACACTGTCCTATCCCACCCCCTAGTCCAGGAACTCCCCACATACATTCGAGACACCACCTATGCCCTCCACCTCCTCCAAGACTTCCATTTCCCCCGCCCCCAACGCCTCATCTTCACCATGGATATCCAATTCCTCTACACCTCCATCTGCTATGACCAGGGCCTCCAAGCCCTCTGTTTCTTTCTTTCCCGATGTCCCCAACAGTACCTTTCCACCGACACTCTCATTCGTTTGGCCGAACTGGTCCTCACCCTTAACAATTTCTCCTTCAAATCCTCCCATTTCCTCCAGACCAAAGGGATAGCCATGGGCACCCGTATGGGCCCCAGCTATGCCTGTCTCTTTGTTGGCTACATAGAACTTTCGATCTTCCGTAATTAGACCGGCACCACTCCCCAACTCTTTCTCCACTACATTGATAACTGCATTGGCGCCACCTTGTGCTCTCACGAGGAGGTTGAGCAATTCATCAACTTCACTAACACATTCCACCCTGACCTTAAATTTACCTGGACCATCTCTGACACCTCCCTCCTCTTCCTGGACTCTCCATTCCATCAATGACGACTGACTTGACACCAACATTTTTTACAAACCTACCGACTCCCACAACTACCTGGATTATACCTCTTCCCACCCTACCTCCTGCAAAAATGCCATCCCGTATTCCCAATTCCTCCGCCTCTGCCGTACCTGCTCCCAGGAGGACCAGTTCCACCACAGAACACACCAGATGGCCTCCTTCTTTAGAAACTGCAATTTCCTTTCCCACGTGGTTAAAGATGCCCTCCAACGCATCTCGTCCACATCCTGCACCTCCGCCCTCAGATCACACCCCTCCAACCGTAACGAGGACAGAACGCCCCTGGTGCTCACCTTCCACCCTACCAACCTTCGCATAAACCAAATCATCCGCCGACATTTCCACCACCTCCAAACGGACCCCACCACCAGGGATATATTTCCCTTCCCACCCCTTTCCACCATCTGCAAAGACCATTCCCTCCGTGACTACCTGGTCAGGTCCACGCCCCCCCCCACAACCCACCCTCCCATCCTGGCACCTTCCCCTGCCACTGCAAGAATTGCAAAACCTGCACCCACATCTCCTCCCTCACTTCCATCCAAGGCCTAAAGGAGCCTTCCACATCCATCAAAGTTTTACCTGCACATCCACCGATATCATTTTTTGTATCCGTTGCTCCTGATGCGGTCTCCTCTACATTGGGGAGATTGGACGCCTCCTAGCAGAGTGCTTGAGGGAACATCTCCGGGACACCCGCGTCAATCAACCACACCGCCCCGTGGCCCAACATTTCAACTCCCCCTCCCACTCTGCCGAGGACATGGAGGTCCTGGGCCTCCTTCACCGCCGCTCCCTCACCACCAGACGCCTGGAGGAAGAACGCCTCATCTTCCGCTTCGGAACCCTTCAACCCCAGGGTATCAATGTGGACTTCAACAGTTTCCTCATTTCCCCTTCCCCCACCTCACCCTAGTTCCAAACTTCCAGCTCAGCACTGTCCCCTTGACTTGTCCTACCAGCCTATCTTCTTTTCCACCTATCCACTCCACCCTCCCCCCCGCCCTATCACCTTCATCCCCTCCCCCCACTCACCTATTGTACTCTATGCTACTTTCTCTCCACCCCCAACCTCCTCTCATTTATCTCTCCACCCTTCACGCTCTCTGCCTGTATTCCTGATGAAGAGCTTTTGCCCGAAACTTCGATTTTACTGCTCCTCGGATGCTGCCTGAACTGCTGTGCTGTTCGAGCACCACTAATCCAGGACCTACAGTCATTGTTTTACCAAACCTTTTACCAGTCTAACATGATGTTAATGCTTCCTGTATACCCAGAATGTGAAGCAGAAAGGGCTGGCGGAGGCTTTAGTTGTACAGTAGGAAGGAATAGCTATTACTCTTGATCATTGTGGACTTGGAAATAGGAATTGAATGTGGGCAGACTTATTCAGAGGCTGTTTTTTTGCCACACCAACTAGGATACAGAGTCTATTTGACCACACCTATCATCAAAAGAAAATACAAAGATTTCAAGAGACAGCAATTAGCCTTTATTCCAAGCCCTATGGTAGCCACTTCTGAGTACATGAGTCCAAAGTCTTATCTCACGATCCCACTAAGGGTCATGCTGCACAGTTCCGGAGGCCATACTTTAAGGGAAGCTACGTAAACACATGAGGGAGAAAGAAATAGGAGGACATGCTGATACATGAATCAAGATGAAAGGTCACTGCACTGTTTGAGCTGTACTTCTGTGTGTGATTGAAAATGTACTGCACAGCATAACAAATAAGTGACACGCAACTAACATCCCCCATAGGATCTTAAAGGGACCAGACAGTGTAAGAAACAGGTTGGTACAATGAAGGAAATGTGAAGGAACATTGTTAGGTGGCTCGTATAGAGCATTGTGACCTGTAGATGAAAATATCTCTTCCTGTGCAGCAAATACTATATAATTCTATGAACAGAGTAATGACTCATCCCAGATCAAGACTCACAGTGTAGAACACAGTCATTTCAATCTGAAAGTCTTTGATTGAGTCCTGGTTGTGCACAGAGTTAGTTACCAAGTCAGCATTCAGTGTAGTAAGGTTGGTTGAGGGAAGGAAAATAAAACATGGAACAAAAATGGTTTATTTTTTGATGACTCGAACTGGGTTCCCACTCAGTCTAACATACTGACGTTCATTTGTAGTCTGTGCAAAACACACACGTTCAAATATGTCACTTAAAACATTTTTTTCCCAGATCTCTTGTAGTATCTCGACAAGCAAACAGATACAATTCAGATAACCAGTAAAACAGTTGCAACTTTTATTAAACATATTGTTAGAATAAATATGCCACTCAACATTTAATTACAGCATTGTCCAACACTCCCCAAATATATACTTGAACTTGGGACGGGCTGGTGAAGCTCACAAAGTTCACAAGTCTTCCTCTGCAGAAGTGATCTCAGACCACAGCTGAGCTCTCTAGATAGAGGGTATCCTTGCATCTTGGGTGTAGCGTCTCTTATGGTGGAGTTTCTGCTGCCTTCCATAGGCCAAATACAGGGTTACAGTGTACAGAGGAACTTCGATTGTCCGAATATCAATTATTCGAATATCGGATTGTCCAAAGGAGATCTCAAGGTCCCAATAGAAACATTACATCAAAGACGTATTTCCAACACTGATCAAGTTTTTTGTTTACAGTAATTAAAAGTGAACTTGGCTTACTGAAATGCTGCCGAGTACAGTCCTGGACTGATGGGAGCACAGGCACCATGTCTCTCTCTCTCTCTCCCCACACACATGTTCCCTGGAGTTCTACACAGGGGTGTACCCTAAACTCCCTTTCCTCAGATAATGTCTCCAACATTGTCCTGTACAGGGGCAAAGATGGAACCTGTCAAAAAGTTGCAGAAAAAATTTGTGTTTGCGTGCACGCACGCTATTTGGAGACCTCCACCCACCCCACCCCCAGAAAGCAGCAAAAGCCTTGTTGTTGGTGTCCAGTCCGGCTGCCCCAGAGAGGGAGCCAGATGGGGTCAGAGCGGTGTTGGATGAGGTGGGGAGAGGGTGGGGGGCAGTGTTGGACGGGTGTAGGGGTGGAGTGGGACTCGCGCAAGTTGTGCTGCTGCCTAGTCTCCTAAATAGGGAGCAGACTTAACAGAAATCTCTGAGCCCTAGAGGAAAGGCATTGAATTGATTAACCGAATAATCAATGATCTGAAATAATGCCCACCCATTTTGTTCGGATAATCGAGGTTCCTCACTATACCTTTCTGGCACATTTACAGAAAGTTCTGTCATGCTGTCTAATCAGAGTACAGTCCTTAATTTTCAGACATACTTTATGTTGCATTCCAGGAATAATAGTAATGTCTTCAATTGCTTCCATTCTTTCCCCTGCTCATGGCATAGATGCCAAAGACCAGATACTGTTCTGCCTGGGAAGAGTTCAAATGTAAAGTGGCTTTTGTCTCTATCGATACCATGAATCATTTGTGTCCATTAGCACTTGCTTAAGTCAGGAGGCCCTAGTTAGCGCCCTTGTGTTATGGCCTAATCAAGTCTGCATCCTGTCTGGGTTCTGCAGAGAGTGCAGACTTTTTTAGCCAACTTTGTTTAATTCCCACCATATGTTGGTAGGACAATTGTAGGCCAAGTGCCCCAAAAGCCACCTGGCTACACATTAACAGGAACACATGCAAAGAGTGCTTGCTTGGACATAAGAACAACCAACATCCTGAAGCTGGCAGGGAGCAAATATCTTTATAAGAAAAGGATTTCCTTTTTAAAGATACAAAATGCACAGTATCATGATTTATTATTTCAGTAAGCACGAATGAGACCAGTGTTGGAGCAGTGTTAGTTTGTGACTGTGAGCAACAGACTTAGATGCCACCAAAAAAGTGATTGGCCACTGAGGACCTCACTTGAAGGATTGTTAGAGCAGAATTTACTACCTTTCCCTGAGGGCAGAGTAGACAATTTCCTGCCTTTCCCCTGATAAACTTAAAGACAGGAAGGCTTATGGGTGACCCTACCACCCCAAAGTCTTTTGATTGATTCATGTACCAAGATACAGTGAAAAGTGTTGTTTTGCATGCTGTACAGGCAGATTGTACAATGCAAACTGCATTTGGGTAACAGAACTGAATACAGAGTTACAGCCACAGAGAAGGTGCACAGAGAGAGATCAGAAAGGTCCATTAAATTTTTTTTATTAACAGTGGGGAAGAAGCTGTTCTTGAATCTAGTCATACGTGTATTCAAACCTTTATATCTTCTGCCTGATGGAAGAGAGTATAATGGAGTGAGAGGGGTCTTTGATTACATTAGTTGCTTTCCCGAGGTAGCGGTAAGGATGGATGGAGTCAATGGATGGAAGGCTGGGTTGTACTCAACCACTCTCTGTAGTTTCTTGTAGTCTTGGGAAGAGCAGTGATGCATCCAGATAGGATGTTTTCTATAGAGTCCTTGTGAACATGCCAAATTTCCTTAGCCTCCTGAGGAAGTATAGATGTTGTTGTGTTTTCTTGATCTTCGCATCCACACAGGATGGACCAGGAAGGTTGATGGTGATCATCACTCCAAGTTACTTGGCCTTCTCGATCATCTCCACCTCATCTCACCTCATGCCCTCCACTCTGCTTCCTGAAGTCAGTGATCAGCTCCTTCATTTTGCTGACATTGATGGAGAGATTGTGGTCTATACACCATGCCACTAAGCACTCGATCTCTTTCCTGCCATTCTGTCTTGTCTTTGTTTGATATCCAACCTACAACAGTTGTGTTGTCAGCAAATTTAGCACAGAAAAGGCCCTTTGGTCCAATTCATCTATGCCAACCAATTTTTCCAAACTGAACTAGTTCTGTTTGCCTGCATTTGGCCATATCCCTCTAAATCTAAACCTTTCCGATTCTTGTGCCTGTCCAAGTGTCTTTAGACGTTGTAACTGTTTCTGTAACTTGAACCATTGCAGTCTATGTGATGGTGGTCGACCCACAATGCCCTGAGGGAATTCCAGAATTTTGACCCTGTGACAGTGAAGGAATGGTGACATACAGTATTTTCAAGTCAGAATAGTAATGGCTTGGAGGGAAACTTGCAGGGAGTGGTGTTACCATCTATCTGCTGCCCTTGTCCTTATAGATGGACATGACTGTGGGTTTGGAAGTGCTGTCTATGGATCTGTGGCAAATGATTTACCCTATTGCTTATATTCTGACGTGTTTCACATTAGTGACTGCACTTGATGTGATCTGATCCCAGGTATAGCAGCCCCAAATGGCAGGGCTGCAGTCAGAGCATCAGCTACACTCTACCCTTGTTACTGTGTTGGCTAATGAACTGTGAATGAGTCTCCTCCCAGCCACCAAGTCACACCAGCACTGGCTAGTGTTTGGCATTGGGATAATTAAATGTGTACAATTGGATGAGTTGATCTCTGCTCTTAAAAAATAAAAGCAGGAGTAAGCTATTCAACCCCTGGAGCATGTTATGGCATTCATGGTCACAGAATTGTAGCAAGTGTAAAAGAGGTAATTCTGTCTAATACGTCTATGCTGGCTGTCTAAATGAGCACCTCACCTAATGCCATTCCCCTGCACTCTCTCTCTGTAACCCTGCACCTTCTTCCCTTACAAATTACCATCTAAAACCTTCCTTCCACCATACCCTCAAGCAGTGCATACTAGACTCGAACCTCTCGTTGCATGAAAGATTTTTCTCTCATATCACTGTTGCTTCTTTTACAAATTACTTGAAATCCAGCCCCTCATCCTGAAGGCTTTCAAAAGTGAGAACACAGTCTTCCTCTTTACTCTGTCCATAATTTTGAATCCTACAACCAGATCTCCTCTCAGCCATCTCTTCAAGGTAAGGGGCATGGGTAGGATAAATAGACAAAGTTTTTTCTCTTTGGTTGGGGGAGTCTAGAACTAGAGGGCATTGGTTTAGGGTGAGAGGGAAAAGATATAAAAGAGACCTCAGGGGCAACTTTTTCATGCAGAGGGTGGTACATGTATGGAATGAGCTGCAAGAGGAAGTGGTGGAGGCTGGTATAATTGCAACATTTAAAAGGCATTTGGATGGTTATATGAATAGGAAAGGTTTGAAGGGATATGGGCCGGGTGCTGGCAGGTGGGACTAGATTGGGTTGGGATATCTGGTTGGCATGGACAGGTTGGACCAAAAGGTTTGTTTCCCCGTTGTACATCTCTATGACTATGATCATGGCTGATCTTCTCCCACAATACCAGTTTCCTCATTAACCACACGTTCCTTGAAATCTTTAATATCTAGATATCTCAGCAATGCCCCTATAATTGCCAATGGGTTTCCAGTGAACTGAAGGATGTTGTTTGGTATCTTCCCATCACTTGCGGAATACTGCGTTCAAGGTGCAGGGTTACAGAGAGAGAGTGCAGGGGAATGGCATTAGGTGAGATGCTCATTTAGACAGCCAGCATAGACGTATTAGGCAGAATTACCTCTTTTATACTTGCTACAATTCTGTGACCGTGAATGCCATAACATGCTCCAGGGGTTGAATAGCTTACTCCTGCTTTTATTTTTTAAGAGCAGAGATCAACTCATCCAATTGTACACATCTAATTATCCCAATGCCAATCTCCCTGCTAAAGAAGAGATGTGAAACTTGAAAGGTTACAGAAAAAATTTACAAAGGTGTTGCCAAGGTTGGAGGGTTTTCCCTGGAGTGTCAAGGTGAGGGGTGACCTTATAGAAGTTTATAAAATCATGAGGAGCATGGATAGAGTGAATAGTTAAGATCTTTTCCCCTGAGTGGAGGAGTCAAAAAACCAGAGGACATGGGTTTAATGTGAGGGGAAAGATTTAAAAGGGACCTAAGGGGCGGGGGGCAGTGCGTGTATGGAATGAGCTGCCAGAGGAAGTGGTGGAAGTGAGTACCATTACAACATTTGAAAGGCATCTGGGCAGGTATATGAATAGAAAGGGTTTAAAAGGATATGGGCCAAATGCTAGCAGATGGGACTAGATTAATTTGAGATTTCTGGTTGGCATGGATGAGTTGGTTCAATGGGTCTATTTCATGCTGTACATCTCTGACTGTATGACCTATCCCCAAATCACTAACAAAGGAACATTTCAGATCCGGAATGGAGCAAAATGAGTCTCCTGTCATCAAATTACTATCACCTTCCATTATATTACCTGAGATAATGAACCCTTAAAGGATCAGAACCTCACTAACACAAATATTCAGAGAGTATAGTGCTGCTTCAATGTTGGTCATTTCAATCCAAGCATCAACCTCCTCAATCCGACTCTCAAACATAAGGTGAAATCATCCATCAAGTCCTTTCCCAGACAAATGTTATGCTAACTATCTTGGAAAGTCAAGATAGCTCAGATATTCTGTGCTATCTGGTGTGGAAGTGAGCCATACTTTCCAGATACCAATTAGGCTTCTTCTGATCTGAATGATGTAATAATTGACCTTAACAGCCTGAGCTTAGGCACAGAAGCAACCATGGATCACACAAATCTAGTCATTGTCCATTAGTTCATGTGGGAACATTGTAATTGCAGGTAGAGGAAAGGATCAGAGATGGCTGTGATGCGCCCTATTGTCAAGTTGTCAACTAATAATCCACTACCTGCACATGAGACAGTTACCTAGGCAAGGTACTGGAGGATAGATTCTGCCTGTGAAATTAATAAAATATCCATCAAAGCCTCAAATGACTCACTGAGCCTGTGTAACAACTCTCAAGGAAGTAAGCCACATGAGAGGGCAGCAACAAATTATTTCTGCAAATCAAGTTCTTAGTGTGAATTTTGTTCTAATCACAATCTACCTAATCACAATAGGTACTTTGTCATATGTTCTCAGCAGCAAAAAGAATGAATTCTAATAGACATCTTTTGTCAATTTTATCTGCCCTTAGGATAGCTTCTGTAGCTTAGATTTGATGTCATGAAGTTGCCATAACACCAGGGAGTCCCTATAATGTCAGCTCCATTGCTATGACATCATGTGATGTCAGGCTGTCACCATGACATTTCTCCATGTGGTATTGTAACTGGGAGTCTACTGCTGACCTTGCACTTGACTGTACTGAGATTACAACTTAACAGACGAGAGGCTCACAAGACATGCAGCAATATGTTGAAGTTGTCTGATTGTGGAATTGAGATTCAACAACACTGCACAAAACCCCAAAATGGCAACCAATGAGAAAGTATTGTATTTGTGTTTAAGATGCGTTAAGAAGGGATATTTTACCATACGAAGATTCAGCAATTCCAACAATATCTTAATTTCTCATACTGTTACATAGAGGATTGATGTTGTCCAGTTTTCCTGCCTTGTCCAAATATTCCTTCCCTTCATTTACGCTTCCTTTGTAACTTCCATGGATGGCAAGATATTGCGAGGTGTTGGAGAATCAAAACATCCCAGACAACTGCAGCACAAGGTGAATACTGTAATGGAGATGATGACACCAATAAACAGTATAACGATAATAAAACTGTAAAAATAAATTGGGTCATTCAGCTTTTGGGTGAAGTGAATGGCCAATCCTGTGAAGGTTGAACTGTTTGAGACTATCCACATGTCTTCAAAGTTGCCCCTTAGGCGACCAGGAAAAATCCCAAAATGAGTCTCTAATGGCAACTTTTATCGTACAGGAGCAGTGATCTTTCTAGTTATAAGCCATTGTAACCACTTACTACCAAGCTGATGATGTTGGTTACTATGACAACAAGAAAATCAGAAACACTCAACTGATGATCAATTTGTCTCAGGAAGAAATTTTCAAGGGATTGTCAATATTTGTCAGTATTTTCTCAATAGTACAGCACTTTGGTTGAGGGGAACAGGTGTGATTTAATCCATACAGACAGTTTACAGATGCAGAAACAAGCCATTGTGTCTTACTGTTCGATTCTTGAGGAATGAAATCCAACAAGAAGGAACTGATCTGTGAAAAGCAAAAGAAATGATGTACAATCCCTAAACTGGAGCAGAGAGACGCGATAACATGTGGTCATCAGAACCACGAATTCTGGAATTCTAAAATAAAACATAAAAGGCTGGAGAAATTCAACAAATCTGTCAGCATCTCTGTAGAGAAACAGTTAACATTTCAAATCCAAAATGACTCTTCCTCAGAACATTGAACCTCTAAACATTCCTCTCTCCATCTCAATATGTTGAAAGTTTGAAAAACTCATTTATTTATGAACATCTTCCATCCAAAATTAAATATGTTTTAAGAGTAGTTGCTGCTTCAATGTCAGAACCACACTGCACACAACAAGCTCGCCCAAAAAGCTCATGAAATGTGGCCAGTTAATGTGTTTTTGGATTAATGGATAAATACCACAGCATTCATTGCATAATCTACTATTCTCACTGCTCTTCTCCTTACCACAACATATCCTTCTCTCCCACTCAACTCCTCCAATGTCTGACCACCTTATACATTCCTCATGAAGGGCTTTTGCCCAAAATATTGGTTTTCCTGCTCTTCGGATGCCACCTGACCTGCTGTGCTTTTCCAGCACCACTCTTATCTTGCTTCTGATTCCCAGCACCTGTGGTCCTCACCTTTGCCTTTTTATACTGCAGCACTGTACAAAGCAAGGTCAACAACCTGCTTCCAACTGCCCAACCCCCTGTTAAACATCCTTTTTTAAATCTTTATTTTCCAAGGTTGTTTCAAATGGATTAATATACAAAATTGTTACTTGCAACCAGTGCCCAGGCGATTAATGTTCAATTTCCAGAAGCTTCAGGCTGGACAATCATGGAGGATTAGCAATCATTAAGTGAAACAACAGGCTTGGACACTTTTACATTAGGACCATTGAAAGTTGGCTGCTGGCATGATGCTGACATTCTCTCACAGGATTGGCATGCCCTGGCCACCTATTGACTCCTGCCATGATGCCACCACCTAATTCATTAACCTGTCCCCTCCCCTTTCGGTATTCCGAAGGGGCAGATTTATCTGGGATGCTGTGGTCCTCAACAACTCCCCAATACTGACTCCTGGTCTCATAGCACCTTAGTGTGCCTGTTCTTTTACCCTTCCTCACGGTCCAGGATCCTAAGTACTGATTTCCTTGTACATCTTTCCTGTATTCACTGCTCATGAAGTCATCTCCTATATGCTGGGGAGATGGCTTTGTTAACCAATTCCATTCAGTCCATAGACATACTCCAAGCATCCAGCTGCCTACCATTTTAATTCTATATTCTGATCCTACTCTGACCTCATTGTTAATTCAACACTTAAAGCCTTCTGTTCTTAATAATAATTTCAACCATTTCAGAGCATCACCACTATTGTTTCTATTGCAGAGCAGCTTCTGATAAGGTTTCTCCTGCTCTCAACCAATTTTCTGTCCTTTTCCTTCTCCTATGTTCCTGGCACCCAAGTGACTGCTGTGTTCCTATTCAGTAATGCTTGCTGAACCCCAAGAGCTGCCCATCTGATCAGAGGGCCAGCAGCTCAGCAGCACACTACAAGCAATGGTCAAGGCTGGAACTGCATAGGCAAAATGAAGGTAGATTGAGGGCCTTATAAATGAGTAAGTACGAGGACACAGGATGGTGCAGTTGCCCTCCCACGGCTGGCAATGTACCAGTGGAGGTGGGAAGAGGCCCCTAGTTGACCGCTTAAGTGGGCAAGCCTTCCTGACTCTGGCAAATTGGCGCAGTGGTAGGAAGATGTCAAGGACACATCAGCACCTTCCCACCACCTTTACACACACACCTGCTTCCCACCCATAGCCATTTAGCTCTGCTCTTCCCCCCCCCCCCCCCCCCCAGCTGCTACTTGATCTGATAACAATTTCCACCTTTGTTTTTTTTTCTTTCCGTGGTCTTTTCCTGTGGTGCAGGAACCCTGATTCACCCAATATGATTGGAACCGGAAACTGGGCCATTTAATCTCCAGGCTCTTGCTGTGGGTAAATTCACTGCAGCTTTCTATTTTAGTCGCTGCACTTTACTGACTGTGTTTTTCAAATGACACTAGATAATCACAAATAATTTATTCCTACCCTAGATACTGGGCTTGAATATTCTGACCTGTGGCAACACAATGAATTAACATGCTGTTAATGCAGCACTATCTCAGCTATAGATGTAGCAATGTGTTAGGAGAAAGTGAGGACTGCAGATGCTGGAGTAATGTGTGATTAATCCAATTATTTTCACACCCCTGTTTTGGGAACTGAAGATATCCTGCTGAGACAGAGATAAAGCTGGACAGGGGTGTTTTGTCTGTGTCACTCATTGGGGAATCTATTTTCAAATAAACTGACTTTCAATGATCTCTCGAGAAGATGTGCAGTTTCTGTGAAAATTTACCAGTTCCTGTTAGAGGACATGCCACAAATTTGGCCGTTCAGACCCTCAAGTATGCTTTACCTTTGGAACTCCAGGTGACTCAACAGGGATAATGCTTGATATGGCTGTGGGTTTTTTTTAAAGGTCAAACTAGAGTTAATGGAATCTCACAATCAAGGAAGTTAGTGACAATTCCATTCATGGAATGCCTGGGAATTGGATGAGTGCAGAGCACCGAACAAAGACACACCAAAACCTTGTGGGGTGATGGTGGTGTAGAGAATGTATGTTAATGGATTGATAGGCCAGAAGCCCACACTACATCACATAAAGGCATAAAATTTCAGATTACTTCCACTATTTCCATCCCCACGACAGTTAAATTTAATTAATAAATGTGAAATGTAAAAGTAATTTCAGTAATTGTGACTATAACACCTATAAGTGATTGTTATAGATGTTTTAAGTGATGTGGTTAACAACTCATAAAAAGCACTTGCAGTAGAGGTCACTGACTATTTTTCTAAACAAGTCGCTTTTCTGAAAATAAAGCTGAACAAAATTGCATGCTCTATGATTTGTAGTTACAAATTACCCAATATGCACAGTCACAAAGAAAATGATGATTCACAGAGTCCTATGGCATGGAGACAGGCTCTTTGGCTCAAACTGATCCATGCCAACCAAAATATCATCAACACAAACCCCATTTCCCTGCACTTGGCCCATATCCTTCTAAACCTTTCCTATCCATGTATTTGTCCAAATGTCTTTTAAATATTGTTAATGTACACCCCTCAATCACTTCCGCTGGCAGCTCATTCCATGTGCATACCATCTGTGTATAATAAAATTGTTCCTCAGGTTCCCCTTTATTCTTTCCCCTCTAACCTTAAACTGATGCCCTCTAGTCCTTGATTCCCAAACCCTGGGAAAAAGACTGCATTCAATCTATCAATGCCTGTCATGATTTTATTCTTCTTTAAGACTCCCCCTTCACTCAGACTGTTGAGTTCTGGCAACATCCTCGTAAATTGCTTCTGCACTCTTTCCAATTTAATAACATCCTTCCGATAGCAAGGTGACCAAAACTGAACACAACATTCCAAGTGCAGCCTCACCAGCATCATGTACAACTGCAGCATAACTTCCACACTTCTATACTCAATGCCCTGACTGATGAAGGCCAGTGTGCCAAAAGCCCCCTTCTACCTGTCTACCTGTGAGTCATCTTTCAGAGAACCGTATACCTGAACTCCAACGTCCCTCTGTTCCACTACACTGCTTAAGGCCCTACCATTCACCATGAAATTCCTACCTTGATTTGACTTTCCAAAATGAAAGACCTCTTATGTATATTAAACTCCAGTTGCCATTTCTTGGCCCACTTCCCCAGCTGATCAAGGTCCTGCAGCAATTTCTGTTAACCTTGCTCATTATCCACGATACCTCCCATTTTAGTGTCATCTGTAAACTTACTAAGCATGCCTTGTACATTCTCATCCAAATCATTGATATAGATCACAAACAGTAATGGGCCCAGCACTGACCTCTGAGGGATTCCACTAGCCATAGGCCTCCAGTCCGACAAGCATCCTTCCACTATTACCCTATGCTTCCTACCATCATGCCAATTGTGAATTTAATTTACCAGTGCCCCTTGGATTCCATGCAATCTAACCTTCTAGACCAGCCTACCATGTGGAATCTTATCAAAGACCATATGAAAATCCATGTAGACTGTCTACCACCTGCCCTCATCAACCTTCCTGGTCACTTCATCAAAGAACTCAAACAAATTTGTGAGACATGATCTCCGACACATAAAGTCACTGACTATTCCTAATCAAATCCCATCTTTCCAAGTGCATGTATCTATATATCTTATCTAATTAATAAAAAAGTCAGTGTGAATTCTTATCAGTTCCAATGTCAACAATCCCTGCACATGTACCACATACATAGACTTTTACATCACACTGGTCTTCTAATGTTCTGTATGCACATTGTCATCGGTTATTCCTCTGACATATTCCCTTTTATAGGGTAATGTTACTTTAGAGTGTTTTGTTCCTGTGGTGAGTGTAATTATAGCTTGTTGATAATCCATTTCTGTTGCTGGGGAACAGTGAAACTCCTGGACTGATGGTCATTCTGTAAATCTGTGCAAATGATGAAATCACTGCTTCCCGATCCACTGGCTACAGTGAAAACACAGCTTTTCTAGATGTACAGTATGTCGATGTCTGCAGTTTATGATGATATATCTATTAGAAGGATATTATGAAAGGATTCAGAAAAGATGTAAAGAATGTTGCCAGGTTTGGAGGGTTTGAGCTGTAGGGAGAGACTGAGTAGGCTGAGGCTATTTTCCCTGGAGCATCAGAGGCTGAGGGGTGACCTTACAAAAGTTTATAAAATCAATAATGGATAGAGTTAGTGAGTCTAAAACTTTGGGGCTTAGGTTTAAGGTGAGAGGAGTAAGATTTAAAAGGAACCTAAGGGGCAACTTCTTTCATGCAGAGGGTGGTGCATGTCTGGAATGAGCTGCCAGAGGAAGTGGTAGAGGTTGGTACAATTACAACATTTAAAAGGCATCTGGATGGGTACATGAATAGGAAGGGTTCAAAGGAATATAGGCCAAATGGTGGCAAATGCGACTAGATTAATTTTGGATATCTGGTCAGCATGGACAAGTTAGACTGAAGGGTCTGTTTCTATGCTGTACAGCTCAATGTCTCTAAGGTTGTTCACATTTGTTTTGAGGTGGAAACACAGGTCCCAAATTTCTGCATCAGATGACTTGCTCACAGTGTTGAACATGTTGACTCTGACTTGCTCTCCAGTGCTCAGCTCTGGCAATAACTTTGGTACACTGCAAAGTGTTTCCTAACCCTAATCCTATCTCAGGTCATTTCACTTTGATTTTGACATTTATGTCTGTTACTACATCTGGCATCACTCGTTGTTTGCTGTTAGAGAACTAGTTTGGGTGCAACGTGACATTAATCTTTCAACTGGATTACTTTCCATGCTTTCAGTCGGTGAATTTGTCTTAAGGACTGCCATGTACAAGTCTGTGCAGGATTTGCCTAATTATTTTACAATCTTTCCATTTGACCGGGGGCAGTGTGAACTTGATGTTTATTGTTGGATTTCTTAATCCTTTATGAAACTTCTGAATTCTTCACTTGTACATTGAAGACCATTGTCACTCATCACAAAATCTGAAACGTTGTAATGAATGAAGTCTACTTTCAGGCACTCTGCAATTTCACTGGTAGTGATTGATGTTGGTGTAATTCCAATATAAGGTGTTCCAATATATAACACTTAGTGTGTTAAGGTTGAGTTCCCGTGACTTTAGACAAAAGGTCTTTAAGTGAAGCATTGATTCCTGAACAAAATCAATGTTAAAACCAAGGTGGGTTCTATAGGGCCCTCCGGAGCAGAGAAAAAAACATTGAAACGTTATAATTGCACTGATAAGTTGCAATACAATACTATCTGTACTTTAAGTGGTTAAATTCTTATACTGGTAAACTAACTAATTATGAAAACAAAAATTGAATATGGCCCTCCCCCTATAGCGGGCCATCTGAAATGGTGTTAGGCACTTGCACAGGACTTGGGCAGGAACAGGGCTTTGCTATTTGGGATCCAAGCTGCCTGCTAGAGCCATCACCAGTTGCTGGCTGCACTAGAGCCCAAGCATAGTGGTACCTTTATTGTGAGTCCAATGCGATTGTTACTGACACCGAGATTTGCTCATATGACTGTGTGGTGGGGCTCTGCTTCTTGGCTAGCTGTTGGGTCATGGCCTTCCTCTGGCTCTTGGTTGTAGCACGATCAGAGCTGGGCTCCGTGGCATTTCCTCCCCTGACTGTTTGGGAGCCAGGGTCATGGTGTTTTTGCAGCATGTATCGTGGGAATGCTGGGAATTCTGGCCCGGGAGAGGAGAGGGGAGATTGGTGGCATATCTGGTCTGTATAGAGTATGGTGACTCCTACATTGTTCCTAAGTGTGAAAAGTTCTTTACGCAGAGGGCGGTGGATGCCTGGAACACTTTGCCAGCGGAGGTGGTAGAGGCGGTTACAATAGTGTCATTTAAGATGTATCAAGACAGATACATGAATGTGCAGATGGATACAGACCCTTAGAAAATAGGGGACAGGTTTAGACAGAGGATTTGGATCAGCGCAGGCTTGGAGGGCCAAAAGGGCTGTTCCTGTACTGTAATTTTCTTTGTTATAGGTCGGAGAACAGAGTGGTCTCAAGTCTGAGTGAGAAAGAGATCAAATGGTGGCAATTGGGTCAGGAAGGTAGCGTACCCAATTAAACAACAATAAAACAAATATTGCAATGCTCAGCAACCTTTCCAGACCTAATAATGCAATGACATTCACACAAAACAACTCCAAAAGGGGCAGCAGGAAACAATGACTCCCTGTAGTCAGCATAGGCAAGTTAATGGGTTCCTGTAAGATTGAACAGCTTCATTCATGGTCTGCCTGGGCTGCCATGTGTCACAGGCCACTCTTCAGCTTGTTTTGTTTGGTATTCATTCCAAGCCCTGGGCTGGCTGGTAAAGGTCCTACCGCAGTTAGGCGAAAGTAAGTACTGATGCTGGAGATTAGAGTCAAGTGTGTGGTGCTGGAAAAGCACAGCAGGTCAGGTAGCATCCAAGGAGCAGGAAAATGGACTTTTCAGGCAAAAGCCCTAGACTACGCCTTCTCCCACCATACCTCTTGTAAAATCTCCATCCCTTATTCCCAATTTCTCCGCCTCCACTGCATCTAAAGGGAACAATGGAGCTATGAGGGAGGAGCTGGCCAAAGTTCAATGGTGCAATACCTTAGCAGAGATTACAGTGGAGGAACAATGTCATATATTTCTGGGTATAATGCAGCAGATGCAGGATCAGTTCATTCCAAAAAGGAAGAAAGATCCTATGAGGAGGCAGGGGTGGCCGTGTCTGATGAGGGAAGTTAAGAATCACATAAAGTCAAAAGAGAAAAAGTATAACACAGCAAAGAATAAAAGGATGACTAGGGTAGGTATCGGTCCAGTCAAGGATAGTAGTGGGAAGTTGTGTGTGGAGGCGGAGGAGATTGGAGAGACATTAAATCAGTACTTTTCATCAGTATTCACTCAGGAACAGGACACTGTTGCTGATGTGAATATGGAATCACAAATAATTAGAATGGATGCCCTGGAAATATGCAGGGAAGAGGTTTTGGGAATATTGGAAAGGATGAATATAGATAAGTCTCCTGGGCCTGATGGCATTTACCCCAGGATCCTATGGGAAGCTAGGGAGGAGATAGCAGAGCCATTGGCCTGGATTTTTATGTCGTCATTGTCAACGGGAATAGTACCAGAGGACTGGAGGATAGCGAATGTGGTCCCATTGTTCAAGAAAGGGAGTAGGGATAGCCCTAGTAACTATAGGCCAGTGAGTCTGACTTCAGTGGTGGGCAAAGTCTTAGAGAGAATGGTAAGGGATAAGATTTATGAACATCTGGGTAGGAATAACGTGATCAGGGATAGCCAGCATGGTTTTGTGAAGGGCAGGTCGTGCCTCACAAACCTTATTGAGTTCTTTGAGAAGGTGACTAAGGAAGTGGACGAGGGTAAAGCAGTAGATGTTGTGTATATGGATTTTAGTAAGGCGTTCGATAAGGTTCCCCATGGTAGGCTAATGCTAAAACTACAGAGGTATGGCATTGAGCATACATTAGAGGTTTGGATTAGGAATTGGCTGGCTGGAAGGAGACAGAGGGTAGTAGTTGATGGATTATGTTCATCTTGGAGCGCAGTTACTAGCGGTGTACCACAAGGATCTGTTTTGGGACCATTGCTTTTTGTTATCTTTATAAATGATCTAGAGGAAGGACTTGAAAGCTGGGTAAGCAAGTTTGCGGATGACATAAAAGTCGGTGGAGTTGTGGATAGTGAGGAAGGAAGTGGTAGGTTATAGCGGGATATAGATAAGTTGCAGAGCTGGGCGGAAATGTGGCAAATGGAATTCAATGTAGCTAAGTGCGAAGTCGTTCACTTTGGTAGGAATAACAAGATGATGGATTACTGGGCTAATGGTAGGCTACTTGGTAGTGTGGATGAGCAGAGGGATCTTGGTGTCCATGTACACAGATCTCTGAAAGTTGCCACCCAGGTAAATAGTCCTGTGAGGAAGGCATATGGTGTACTGGGCTTTATTGGCAGAGGAATTGAGTTCCGGAGTCCTGAGGTCATGTTGCAGTTGTATAAGACTCTGGTGAGGCCTCATCTGGAGTATTGTGTGCAGTTTTGGTCGCCATACTATAGGAAGGATGTGGAGGCATTGGAACGAGTGCAGAGGAGGTTTACCAGGATGTTGCCTGGAATGGTAGGAAAATCTTATGAGGAAAGGCTGAGGCACTTGGGGCTGTTCTCATTGGAGAAGAGAAGGTTTAGGGGAGATCTGATAGAAGTGTATAAAATGATTAGGGGTTTAGATAGGGTAGATACTAAGAACCTTTTACCGCTAATGGAGTCAGGTGTTACTAGGGGACATAGCTTTAAATTAAGGGGTGGTAGGTATAGGACAGATGTTAGGGGTAGATTCATCACACAGCGGGTTGTGAGTTCATGGAATGCCCTGCCCGTATCAGTGGTGAACTCTCCTTCTTTATGGTCATTTAAGCGGGCATTGGATAGGCATTTGGAAGTTATTGGGCTAGTATAGGTTAGGTAGGATTCGGTCGGCGCAACATCGAGGGCCGAAGGGCCTGTACTGCGCTGTATCCTTCTATGTTCTATGTTCTATGAGTGGGAAAATGGAGGACTGGGAAGCTTTTAAAGAACAGCAGAGGATTACTAAGAAGGAAATACGCAGAGAAAAAATGAGGCACGAAGGTAAACTGGCCAAAAATATAAAGGAGGATAGTAAAAGCTTTTTTAGGTATGTGAAAGGGAAAAAAATGGTTAAGACTAAAATTGGGCCCTTGAAGACAGAAACAGGGGAATATATTACAGGGAACAAAGAAATGGCAGAAGAGTTGAATTGGTACTTCAGATCTGTGTTCACTGGGGAAGACACAAGCAATCTCCCAGAGGTAACAGTGGCTGAAGGACCTGAACTTAATGGAATTTATATTTGCCAGGAATTGATGTTGGAGAGACTGTTAGGTCTGAAGGCTGATAAGTCCCTGGGGCCTGATGGTCTACATCCCAGGGTACTAAAGAAGGTGGCTCTAGAGATCGTGGATGCGTTGGTGATTATTTTCCAGAGTTCGATAGATTCAGGATCAGTTCCTGTGGATTGGAGGGTGGCTAATGTTGTACCACTTCTTAAGAAAGCAGCGAGAGAGAAAGCAGGAAATTATAGACCAGTTAGTCTGACCTCAGTGATGGGAAAGATGCTGGAGTCAATTATAAAGGATGAAATTACGACACATCTGGATAGTAGTAACAGGATAGGTTAGAATCAGCATGGATTTATGAAGAGGAAATCATGCTTGACTTATTTTCTGGAATTGTTTGAGGATGTAACTCTGAAGTTGGACAAGGGAGATCCAGTGGATGTAGTGTACCTGGACTTTCAGAAAGCCTTTGATAAAGTCCCACATAGGAAGTCAGTGAGCAAAATTAGGGCGCATGGTGTTGGGGGCAAAGTACTGACTTGGATTGAAAATTGGTTGGCTGACAGGAAACAAAAAGTAGTGATGAACGGCTCCCTTTCGGAATGGCAGGCAGTGGCCAGTAGGGTACTGCAGGGATCAGTACTGGGACTGCAGCTTTTTACAATATATATTAATGATATGGAAGATGGTATTAATAGTAACATTAGCAAATTTGCTGATGATACAAAGCTGGGTGGCAGGGTGAAATGTGAGGAGGATGTTAGGAGATTACAGGGTGACCTGGACAGGTTAGGTGAGTGAACAGATGCATGGCAGGTGCAGTTTAATGTGGATAAATATATGGTTATCCACTTTGGTGGCAAGAACAGGAAGGCAGATTACTATCTAAATGGAGTCAAGTTAGGTAAAGAGGCAGTACAAAGAGATCTGTGTGTTCTTGTACACCAGTCAATGAACGCAAGCATGCAGGTACAGCAGGTAGTGAAGAAGGCTAATAGCATGCTGGCCTTCATAACAAGAGGAATTGAGTATTGAAGAAAAGAAGTTCTTCTGCAGCTGTACAAGGCCCAGGTGAGACTGCACCCGGAATAGTGTGTGCGGTTCTGGTCTCCAAATTTGAGGAAAGACATTCTGGCTATTGAGGGAGTGCAGTGTAGGTTCACGAGGTCAATTCCTGGAATGGCGGGACTATCTTATGTTGAAAGATTGGAGCAACTGAGCTTGTGTACCCTTGAGTTTAGAAGACTGAGAGGGGATCTGATTGAGACCTATAAGATTATTAAAGGATTGGACACTCTGGAGGCAGGAAACATGTTTCCGCTGATGGGTGAGTTCCAAACCAGAGGACACAGCTTAAAAATAAGGGGTAGGCCATTTAGGACAGAGATGAGGAGAAACTTCTTCACCCAGAGAGTGGTGGCTGTGTGGAATGCTCTGCCCCAGAGGGCAGTGGAGGCCCAGTCTCTGGATTCATTTAAGAAAGAGTTGGATAGAGCTCTCAAGGATAGTGGAATCAAGGGTTATGGAGATAAGGCAGGAACAGGATACTGATTCAGGATGATCATCCATGATCATAATGAATGGTGGTGCAGGCTCGAAGGGCAGAATGGCCTACTCCTGCACCTATTATCTGTTCCCAGGATGACCAATTCCACCTCAGGAAGTCCGAGATGGTCTCCTTCTTCCATGATCTGAACTTCCCTTCCCACGTGGTTGACAATGCCCTCCAGCCCATCTCCTCCACTTCACGCACCGCCACTCTTGAACCCCACCCCTCCCAATGCAACGAGAACAGAATCCCCCAGTCCTCACCTTCCACCCCACCAACCTCTGCCTACATCTCATCATCCTCCGCCATTCCTGCCACCTACAAACAGACCCCACCACCAAAGATGTATTTCCCTTCCTACCCCTATCAGCGTTCAGAAGAGACCATTCCCTCCGCAACTCCCTCATCAGGTCCACATGCCACGCCCCCACCAGCCCACACCCCACCCTGGTACCTTTCCCTGCCACCGCAGAAAGTGCAAAACCTGTACCCACTCCATTCCCCTCACCTCCGTCCAAGGCCCCAAGGGATCCTTCCACATCCATCAGGAATTTTCCTGTACCTCTACCAATGTCATCTGCATTCGTTGCAGTCAGTGTGGTCTCTTCTACATCAGGGAGACAGGACGCCTTCTTGCGTATTATTTCAGAGAACATCTCTGGGACACCCGCACCCACCAACTTCACCGCCGTATGGCTGAAAACTTCAATTCCCCCTCCCGCTCCACCAAGGACATGCAGGTCCTGGGCCTCTCCCACAGCCAAACTGTTACCATCCGATGCCTGGAGAAAGAATGCCTCAGATTCCGCATTGGGACCCTGCAACCACACAGGATAAATGTGGATTTCAACAGCTTTTTCATTTCCCCTCCGCCCATATTATCCCAGTCCCAAGCCTCCAACTTAGCCCTACCTTCCTGACCAGTCCATCACTACCTCCTCTGACCTATCACTTTCTCCCTCACCTTCATCCACCTATCGCTTTCTCAACTACCTTCCACACAGCTCCACCTCCCCACTCCCCATTTATCTTTCAGCCCAGGCCCACAACCCTCATTCCTGATGAAGGGCTTATACCTGAAGTGTCGATTCTCCTACTCCTCGGATGCTGCCTGACCTGCTGTGCTTTTCCAGCAACACACTCTCGACTCCTCCATGGTCCTTAATCTCACTGCTCATACATAACCAATAGAGCACTTCTTTTGCCTTCCTCAAACTGGACTCAATTCCACAATAACTTGCCTGGATATACTTCAATGTATTTTTTTCTTATCTCCTTCGGGATAATGACTAATTCTTTTGTAGAAGATACTGTTTTGGTCACCCTTAGAAAAAACATACTTCGCCTTGAGAAAGTGCAACAAAGTTTCACGGATTGTTTTCTGACATAAAGGGAGATGAAGGAGAGATTGAATAGACTAGGCCTATATTCTCTAGCATTTAGATAAATAAGATTTACTTTTTGGAAGGAAGATTTATGTTTTTACAAAGTCTAGTGTTGTCTAGTTTTGTGGCCAAATGAATAAGGAGCCTAGCCTCCTAAGCCAGGGATTGTGGGTTCAAGTCCCACCTGGGATAAGGTTAAATTCTAAATGACTGGGGTAATAATGGCCAATCCTGGGAGAATGCTACTCTGAATGGGAACCCTTTGTGGTTTTAGAAGGTGGTCAGTCAGGGCTGAGAGCAGGACAAATCCCTTCAGTCAAAGGGCAGTGAATTTTTGCATTTCCGTAATGACCTTCCAATCTAGTTCCAGCTGCCATTTTCCATGAATGGCCCACTGAGCTTGTGGCCTATGTTATTTGAAGGTCACAATATTAAACAGTTCCCATATGGTCAAACTGAACCTGAAGGCAGCAATTCAGAGCCATTGCTGCTGCCAAACTGTGTGTGTGTTTCACTGTAGAGCCTGGTCAGTGTCACATAAGCTTTGCTCCCCTTCTACCAGATGACAGTCCAAAAACATGGAAAAGTTTTACACCTGGAGGAATTTACAGAGAACATTGTTTAGAATGTGCTGTCAGATGTTCTGCATCTGACTGACCCTGCGTTTCTTGCTCCCTCTTACAATACCAGAAATTTATTTAGATTCTTCCTATATCCACTTACCAGATATTTTTGCAGATTCTTGCTACATTCACTTTCTTTTAAATTAGTGGATATTTCTCCCTCACTCTAGTACGGTTATCTTAAAAAGCTACCTCACCCCAGATGGGACTTGAACCCACAATCCCTGGCTTAGGAGGCCAGTGCCTTATCCATTAGGCCACTAGGGCTGAATAAGGAGCAGTGTTGTTGAAACAGTAAATAATCTTCATTGTGGTAATACTGAACCTGTCCTAAGAGGGGCCAACAATAAAATTAAGTTATTCAACAATCTGCTGATCTGCAGGAAGCAGCAGTCCACATTCAGATCTGTTTGTCCATGAAGCTGTTAAATTAAGAATGCTTTGAGTTTACAGGAAGTGCTTGCTCCGCATCTACTAATGTTCATTCCTACGTTACAATAGTGATTAATTCAGAAATATTCAATTGGCTGTCAAGCACTTTGGAACAGTTACCTGAGATTGTTGAAGGCGTTATGGAACTGAAAGTTTTTCTCAAGGATTTTTATTTAAATGACAGTGCAGAGTCTCAAAAGAAGCTGTTCCACCATTTCATTGCAATTACATTTTTGCAACATAGCAGCAGCAGTGTTCCATTCAGCCTGCTCCACTATTCTATCTCATGGCCAATATTGACTTCAACACAACAAAATCTATTGCATTTTGTGTTACAGTATGAAAGCTTGTGGTGACAAATGCTTGCACACTTGTACTTTCATCTTCTCCCAGAACATTCTGGCCTTTGCTAAGAATCAATAGGACAAACAGTGACCTTCCTCCTAGATCTCAGTGACTTAGCCTGGCATCCCTGACAGTCTAGAACAGAAGAAATAGGAGCAAGTGTAGATCATTCAGCCCTTCAAGCCTATCCTACCATTCCATAAGATCATGGCTGATGTGACCCAGGCCTCAACTCCTCTGTCACGCCAGTTTATCATAGCTCAAAACTCTGCAATATTTCAATAATCTATCTTACCTCCATCTTAAGTACTTGCAGTGATCTAATTTCCACATCTGTCTGGAGTAGAGCTCCAGCTGTTCACTATCCTCTGGCAGAAGAAATTCCTTGGCATCTCAGTTTTAAACAAGTGACCCATTATTCTGTAACTATGTCTGAGTACTCCTTTATTAACAATGCTGCCCATCTCCTTTTCCTTTTTGCCTATTTTCCTGGAAGTGTGAATACCCTTGAATGTTGAGTTCCCAGTCTTGGTTACCCTGCAACCACATCACTGTAATATCTATGAAATCATATCCACTTGTTTCTATCTGTGGCATCAACTGATCTATTCAGTTCCTAATACTGCAACCATTCGGATAAAGAGCCTTTAATTTTCAACATTATTATTTATTCTGATTATAATTTCTGCTGCACTCTTCTGCTTACATATTCTGCCCCATATTATTTGATTATCATTTACCTCTTCACTACCTTGCATCTCTGTTCTCTCTTTTTGATTTTTTAAATCTTCTCTTCAACTGAACCCACTCTCCCACTAATTAGTTTAGAGTCTCATTTATTTCCCTAGTTATGTAAACTATCAGGACACTGATCCCTGTTCTAATTAAGCTCATCTCAATGAAACAGCTCAGTCTTTGTCTCTCCCTTTGCCTCGTCCCCCCCAGCACTGGTATCAGTCCCCTATGAATTGGGACACATTTCTCCCACACCAAGCTTTGAGCCTCCCACTTACCTCGCTAATCTTATTTACGCTATATCAGTTTCCATGTGGCTCAGGTAGTAATCTGGAGCTTATTACCTTATGGTTCTGCTTTTTACTTTGGCCCTAATCCCTCAGCACAATCTTTTTCTTCATTCTATCTGTATGATTGGAGCAAACTCGATCCTTCCTCTTCCACTCTGAGTTCTTCTCCAACCCCAAAGAGATGTCCTTAACTTTGTCCCCTTAACTTTGATTCTCTGTCTTTGCAGCAGAGAACATTATTTATTCCCCTTTTTCCTATCACTGCTACATTTCTGTTTTCGCCCAACACATGAATGGAGCTCTGTACCTTGATGCTGTGGTCATTTTACTCATCCTCCCTGTTGTCAGTGGCCTAGTCCACAGCAGGAGCAAGAACGTCATCGCTATTGGACAAGGGTACTGGCTAAGACTCCTTCAAAGCTAAGTTCTGGATCCCTGTACCTGCCTCACCCACAGTCACACCTTCCTGTCACTGGCCATGGAACATATTTGTAGTTCAAGGATGTGACTGTTTCCTGAAATATAGTGTTCAGGTAACTCTTCCCTTCCCTGGTGTGTCGCAGTGTCCGCAGCTTGGACTCCAGCTCATTAACTCTGAGCTGAATTTCCTCAAACAGCCAACACTTGCTGCAAACATGGTCAATATGGGTCACACTATTGTCTACGAGCTCCCACATATTATAGCTGCAACACATCACCTAGCCAGCTCCCTATCTCTATTCTATTTACTTCATTTCTTTCAAAAGTGCATTCCCTAATTGTACTCAAGCTGTAATAATGTCTTCTGATTTAAACCACTTAACTAATCAAAGGGGACACAGCAGAAATGCTGATCAATCATCTCCCTGTTTTCCTGTGATGCCAAATTTCAGCTGTAATGGAAAGAAGCTTTCTGTTTGCTATTGTTCTCTCCTGATGCTACCTGTCTCATGCAGGTCTGTACTCCCAGTCTGCTTCCTGGTGGTGCTGACCTGCTGCACCCTCCTTCCAGTACTCCCCGTTGACCAGGATGTGACTTGTTTGATAGCGGAGCCATCAAAGAAGAGCTGAAGCCTTTATAACAAAACATTATAGTGCAGAAGGAGGCCATTCAGCCCATCATGCTTCTACAAGGTGACAAGAAGGCATTGGTCCTACTTTGCAAATACATAGACACACTCAAGTCTCTTGTGGTACCGTAGTCATGCCCCTACCTCAGAGGTCCTGCGTTCAAGCCCCACATGTCATTACATATTCATAGAATCCCTACAATGGAGAAGCAGGCCATTCAGCCCAACAAGTCCACACCAATCCCCCCTCTCAAACAACGCCCTGCCCAGACCCACCCCATCCTTGCAGCCCTGCATTTGTCACGTCTAATTTACTTAGCCTTCATATCCCTGGGCACCAAGGGCCAATTTAGCATAACCAGTCCACCTAATCTGCACATCTTTGGATTGTGGGAAGAAACCAGAGCACCCGGAGGAAACCCACACAGACACAGGGGAATGTCTGCATGGAGTTTACAGAGTCGCCCAAGGCTGGAATCAAATCAGGTTCCTGGTGCTGTTAGGCAGCAATGCTAACCACTGAGCCACGGTGCCATATTGAAATTAGGTTAATCTTTTTTATACACAGAGACACCAAACCCTTGCAAAGTTGACTTATGAGGCATGTGCTTGTAATCCTCCACTCAACAAATAAATATCAGATTCATTAAAGTTTGACTCCAGCACTGCCCTTTGCCAATTGGCTTTCCAGAGCATTGAAAATCCCACAAGGACTTGTCATAGTGTTAGGTTTTTTTTAAATAGCTTCTGCTAAGGTCATGATTTGAAGATGCCGGTGTTGGACTGGGGTGCACAAAGTTAAAAATCACACAACACCAGGTTATAGTCCAACAAATTTAATTGGAAGCACTAGCTTTCGGAGCGCCACTTCTTCCACAAAATCCAAAAGCTAGTGCTTCCAATTAAACTTGTTGGTCTATAACCTGGTGGTGTGTAATTTTTAACTCTGGTAAGGTCAACTTACTCACCTCATCAGAGCCAAGCAACCCATATGGTGTGATACAACATGAGATACAGTTCTTACTTCCAGGGCCCTCAAAAAGGAAACCCTGAAAATCCATCTCTCTCCTTCCAGTGAAACATAGAAAATAGGTGCAGGACTAGGCCATTTGGCCCTTTGAGCCTATACCATCATTCAATATGGTCATGGCTGATCCTGCAATCTCAGTATCCCATTCCCCCTTCTCTCCAGACCCCCTGATCCCTTTAGCCACGAGGGCCACATCCAGCTCCCTCTTGAATGTATTTAACAAACTGGCTCCAACAGCTTCCTGTGGGAGAGAATTCCACAGGTTCACAACTCTGAGTGAAGGAATTCTTCCTATCTCAGGCCTGAATGGCTTATCCTTTATTCATAGACTCTGATCCCAAGCTCTGGACTTCCCCAACATCTTCCCACATCTAGCTTGTATATGTCCCATCACAATTTTATATGTTTCTAGGAGATCCCCCCCACCCTCCCCACCCCTATTCTTCTAAATTCCAGTGAGTACAAGCCCGGTCAATCTAGCCTTCCCTCATATGTCAGTCCTGCTATCCTGGAGATCAGTCTGATGAACCCTTGCTGGACCCCCTCAATAGCAAGAATGTCCTTCCCCAGGCTAGGAGATCAAAACTGCACACAACACTCAAGGTGTGACCTCACAAAGGATCTGTAAAAACATCCCTACTCTTATAATCAAGACCAGCATGCCAATATCCGTTTGCCATTTCCAGTGAGGCTTTGGCCACTGTTTCTCTCTGAAATAAAATGAATGGTGTCCGGTTGCTTCCTGTCCTAGAGAGAGACGTGGAGCCATTCAGAGGGAGATCACAAGGCTCTGGTTAGCAGAGAAGCATGAAAGGGCAGCTCGCCATGTGAACATCAATTGCTTTACAGCAAATCTGGGAACCACACGTACAAGGAATAACGTTTTCAGGTCAGTCCACAACTGAAATGTTATTGGGTTGAAAATAAATGTCACATCTCTCACATCAGGTAATGTATTTGCTCTTAAAAAAAAGCAATTGGCTCCTGCCTAGACTGTGCAGGTGTCAAATATAAATCCCAATATCCTTTCCCTTGTCTAGTCAGCCTTCCGAGCAGAAGAAAGCCTCTGACTTTAAGCAAAGGATTAACGGTCTCCAAAATGAGCTGATAAACCAACTGCAGAGTCCTGTCTGCTGTCTGACCACCAGTGTCCACTCCGTCATCATTGTCTGTGTTCTTTTGCACCGAGAGAAAGTGAGGACTGCAGATGCTGGAACGTCAGGGTCGAAAAGTGTGGCGCTGGAAAAGTATAGCAGGTCAGGCAGCATCCGAGGAGCAGGAGAATCAATATTTCAGGCACAAGCCCTTCATCAGAAAGTCCTGAAACATCGACTCTCCTGTTCCTCAGATGCTGCATGACCTGCGCTTTTCCAGCACCACACTTTCGACTCTTCTGCACTTGTCAGCTAATGAAGACTTTACTAATTGACCTGTACAGTGGAGTGGTTCAGTAGTTAACACTGCTGCCTTACAGTGTCAGGAACCAAGGTTCAATTCCACCCTCAGGTGACTGTCAGTGTGGAGTTTGCACATTCTCCGTGTCTGCGTGGGTTTCCTCCGGGTGCTCTGGTTTCCATCCACAGTCCAAAGTTGTGCAGGTCAGGTGGATTGGCCAAACTAAATTGCTCATAGTGTCCAGGGATGTGCAGACTAGGTGGATTAGCCATGGGGAATGCAGGGATAGGGTACAGGGGCATTGGTCTGGTGGGATGCTCTTTGGAGGGTTGGTGTGAACTCAATGGGTTGAACGGCCTGCTTCCACACTGTAAGATTCTGAGTTTAAGATTAGAAGTGCCATGTGCCTGGGAGCAGCCTGGCTTTAAGGCACTAAGACAGGCTCCTTCAATCTTCCTGCTCACTGTTCTCAGCAGGAATCTGTATGTGAAGCCAGGCAGAAGAATGTGATTTAGGGAACGCTATTTGAGATGCTGAATATATGGGACTTTTTGTAAATGAAGAGCATCTTAGTTCTCTTCATCATCTTTCACAACACTTTCAACCCCTTTACACACAGGTAAATAGATAGCAGAAGACCACAAACTGTAGGGCAGAAGGACGCCATTTGGCCCATTAAGTCTGCTACAGCCTCAATGAGAGCATGGCTGATATGATAATCCTCAACTCCATTTTCCTCCTTTTATCCCCAAAACCTGCAATTCCCTGAATGATTAGAAATTGTCTATCTCAGCCTTAATGACCTAGCCTGGACAGCCCCCTGCTGTGAAGAATTCCACAAATTCACTACCCTCCAGGAGAAAACAATACTTTACCATTATAGTCATTGTGTAACTACCTGTCTCCCATGTATGACAATTTCTCCGTCTGTATACACTGCCTGCCATCCCACTGTGGCACACTTCTAACAGAAACTGCCTGTGGAAATCTGTCATTGCAGTGCCACCACTGCACTAATTACACTAACAGAATCACAAGGTGAGGAATTTGTATTAGGAATAGAAAGGTAAAGACAGAACATACAAGTTTAAAATGTAGACTGAATCTCTCTTGTAATGCAGAGGGAGCCCTTGCCGGGGCACAGGTTCAATTCCCACCTGCTCCAGGGAAGAGTTATACTATACCTGAACAGGTTAATTAACAATACCAAAAACATGACTGAATCGCACCTACACATCAACATCCTTCACTGCCAATCCCACTTCAACAAAAACACTCTGTGTTCATCGTATCAGTCCTTGTAAAGCATTAAATTCTGAGATTTTATGTAGTTCAAATATCACAGGGTCAATATTTACATGAGTAATATTTTGGAAAGTTTGAATACAGGCTCAGATTGATTTTAGCCTAAGTGATTTTTGAAAAAAAAGTATTGCAATGGATTAGAGTAAAAACCCACAAAACTACACAATTTATATTAATTTTCTAACCCTTAATGATTCTATAAAATTACACACATTTCATCCAACTCACTGTATAAATTAACTACAACACTTCATGTTAAAATCCTTCAAAATCATTCTGACCACCATCCAACTCATGGCAAATTTATCCCAATGGCCTAAGGAGGATCTTTTTCATGCAGAGGGTGGTGCGTGTATGGAATGAGCTGCCAGAGGAAGTGGTGGAGGCTGGTACAGTTACAACATTTGAAAGGTATCTGGATAGGAATATGAATAGGAAAGTTTTAGAGGGATAATGGCCAATTGCTGGCAAATGGGACTAGATTAGGATATCTGGTTAGCATGGACAAGTTGGACCGAAGGCTCTGTTTCCATGCTGTACATCTCCATGCCTGGTTGTCTAAAATCACTGGATAGACCCACACTCATCTTTATAATCATTATCATCATTAGTAGTAACTTTGACATCATCATTCTATGTGTAATCGTCTTCAGTGCCATTCCCTGCTTTCAATATTCCATCTTTGAGAAATGATTCTTTTTTGAAAATTTTGGGATCAGGTTGTGTCAATAATCCATTGACACAATGTTGCTCATGAGGTGTTCACACTGTTCCACCTTCAGCGAATGTTCCTTCATCTTCCAAAACTTAGTGGCCCCAAATCTTTCAAATAGTTTGAAAGGTCTATTCATGCCCACACAAAAGGCCTGGATGACTACTGAGAATGAGTGATGATCGATCTCATGCCACAGGCTACTATGTCAACAAGGTGGGATTTGTATATCTCCCAGATGAAAAAACTTGATTCTATGTGTAGTCTTCCTAATCTCAAACTCCTCAATTTTTGGATCTATTGCTTGCAAATTGCCTTCATCTATCCAGCTTTTCTTGAGAACATAGCCAACATCTCTTTTCCAACATTTCTGTTTGGAGGGAGATTTCCTTTTGAGAATCACCATCAGCTTTAATATTGTGCACTTACCAGATAAGATGAAACTATTGTGATCTGTTCCATCTCATAGAGGTGGTGGAAACGACATGATTTGAATATGGAGACGGGTTGGTTGGGAACACATTCTGGAAAAACTGCAAAACCTCCAGACCACCTAAATTTGAGAGGTCAGAGCCATTTCTGCCATCTCCAGTGGGATACCACCACAATTCACATTTTCCCCACCTCCCCATTGTCAGCGTACAGCAGGGACCATTCTTTCTGTCACACCCTGGTCTGCCCTGCCACTTCCTCACTGACCCTGACCTCCCACTTGCTTACCGTTTCAACAAACCACCTTGTTCTCATGTTAACATTAAGTCTGACTGTAATGTATGTCCCAAAGCATTCCATCTAGTGTTCTTCTGGAGTGTGCTAACTACACCCACACTGTTTTATTTATACTCAGTGATGGGCAGCTCCATTACATCAGAGTCCTATTTTAGAGTCCTATTTTCCTTACATAAATATTTAATATTTTGGCAATATATAATGTCATCAACAGTCGGAACTGTTGATTATAATAGTAATTATTTGTTCAGCTTGAGATTTAGTATTTAATTTTGAAATAATGCTATATCATAGGAATTATTTTCTTCAAAATATCCAATCCTATGTTATTTCTGGTCCATCTCTGACATTAAATCTTGATAGCAATGTTTTATACTGCCATTTTTTCTTAATATGATTACTTATTCTTATTGTTTTAAAGCTGTTTTAAATTTTGTTGTATCTACATGCTGGTTCCTTTCTGCTTTGCCAAAGGTTTAATGATTCTGCAATAGTTTTAAACTGTGTAATCTTGTATTAAATCAATGCTGTTCTAAATCTTAATTCTTCAGTTCTGTTCAAATGTTTAAACTATACTCTCTGTATAATAGTATTTTGTCTGCAAGCTTTCAATATCTGTATTACAGCAATGCTGTACTTTTCCAGCATAACACTATTATTTCAAGTTACTTTTTCATTTTACACATAGCATCTCAGTTCTGCTTACTGGAGGTTTTCTGACCATTTATTCTAACTTGAAAAGGTAGATTCCCAATTTCTGGAGGATATCACAACTTCTGGAGCCAATCTGTTCGAGGGCAGGGGTGGGGACTGTGGACGTTTTCATGGGCAAATGGACATTCTTTTGTGGCTGCATCTTTAATAAATTGGTCTAGTTTAAATCACAGTTTATATTATGAATGTCTCGCTGTCTTCAGATTCTTCTATGTTCTTCCATTTGATTTTTTGAGTTCAGAATCTTTTAAATTGCTTTTTCTCACTTTTAAGAGTACCCTGATTTTTCTGATGCTGCAGCCTTGGCATAAATTAATGTCTGGCCGCTCGCTGTGTCTCTACTACAGCCATGCTTCATGGAGTCTGCTGACAACAGCAACAATGCTTATTTTGAAGCGTAAGAACTCCTTTTCACGTCTATCTCTCCCAGTCTGATCTTTCATGTCATTATTTTAATGTTTGTCTCTCCCTTTCCCTACCGATCTCAAACTTTATTGACAGGGGTACAAATTCCTCGTACACATCCTTGTTACTGTTTTATCCCAGTTCAGGTAAACGCTTTCAAATCCAAGTTTTATTTCAGCAAACCACACACCATAAAACCCCAGACCCAAACTGGCTGATTCTTCTTTGTTTGTTCACAACTAACTCGTTTGATCATAACATCAGTTTGCCTTGTGACTTTCAACTCTGAGGTTTTTAGCATTTAATTAACAGAAATAGATACTAATAGATTTCATTCTTTTAATAAAATGGAAAAAATTAAGCAATATCCAAATAGATAATACATTGTATATGGCATTACTATGTAATTTTTAACAAGCTCCATACTCTATCTTGCAAAATAAAATGTTTGCAATATGGATATGTCTTTGTTTCCATAAATAATATACGCCGTCATTTCCGCCACCTCCAAACGGACCCCACCACCAAGGATATATTTCCCTCCCCTCCCCTATCAGCTTTCCGAAAAGACCACTCCCTCCGTGACTCACTCGTCAGGTCCACATCCCCCACCAACCCAACCTCCACTCCCGGCACCTTCCCCTGCAACTGCAGGAAATGCAAAACTTGTGCCCACACCTCCTCCCTTACCTCTCTCCAAGGCCCCAAGGGATCCTTCCATATCCACCACAAATTCACCTGCACCTCCACACACATCATCTATTGCATCCGCTGCACCCAATGTGGCCTCCTCTATATTGGGGAGTCGGGCCGCCTACTTGCGGAACGCTTCAGGGAACACCTCTGGGACGCCCGGACCAACCAACCCAACCACCCCGTGGCTCAACACTTTAACTCCCCCCCCCACTCCACCAAGAACATGCAGGTCCTTGGACTCCTCCATCGCCAGAACATAACAACACGACGGTTGGAGGAAGAGCGCCTCATCTTCCGCCTGGGAACCCTCCAACCACAAGGGAGGAACTCAGATTTCTCCAGTTTCCTCATTTCCCCTCCCCCCAACTTGTCTCAGTCGATTCCCTCGAACTCAGCACCGCCCTCCTAACCTGCAATCTTCTTCCTGACCTCTCCGCCCCCACCCCACTCCGGCCTATCACCCTCACCTTTGTGGAAGCTCAGCCTTGAGCCCCTGGGCTTCTTGTGAACGCCTGTCCAAGAACAGAGAACCACCACTTAATTAATTATACAAACAAGGCTTGGGAGAAAAGCCACCTTAGACCACGCCGGGTACTAAAGAGTGGATTCTCTCACCGTTGATAGGGAAAGTTGTTACATTTATACATAACTTCGCACGCAATACAGAGTCCCGTATCATTAAGCTATCGCACAGTGTATTAATCAAAGCATACTTTATTGGAAGCTTACACATCAAAAGTGCTCTAAATCTAACACACACACAGATACCAACAGCCATCTGGTTAAGCTCTTAACACTATCTCTAAAGTCCGACATAGCCCTCATTATTCTTACTCTGCTTTTCAAGGTAACATTCAGATATCAAAATTGCTCTAAACTAAACATGTATTCATTAGTACAGCTCTAAAACAATGAGGCTCCAGTATTCCTCTGATGGTTGCCCTTTGATCTGGTGCTATGTACTATATCATCCTCGGACTTGTGGGGAGGATTGTTTATACAGCTAGGCTGGCTTCTTACAAATTGCTATGTTAGCAATTAGTTTCGCTTAGCCTGTCGCTTAGGATGCCGGGAAATACAGCTAATGTGCCGGGGCCATTTTAGTTAACATTTCTGAGCTCCATTTTCTGTATGGTCACTATATCTATTTCCAACTTATCATTCCTCCCTTTTTATCATTTTATGATAACCCTCAGATATTAATACGTTGAAGTCGAGCAAACTCTTTTCCTGTTTCTACATCTGAATTGTCATCAGTCAAAAGTGTCGGTGTCAATCCTTCCTTCTGTGTCCATATCGGGCTTGTCTCCTTTTTACATCGGCGTCGTGCGGGACAAGTTTGACAACTTCTCTTAATAAGGGCCCAAGCGATTCGGATACTAATACAAATGCCAAGAATGATGGCCAGAATGGAGAGAATGTACAGCCCAATAGACTTTAGCCATCCCAACAGCTGACACAGTAAATTCCACCAGGCACAGGTCTCTTCTGAGACTGAATGGTCCAGGTCATATGCTTTAGTGGCAACGTCGTTAATTAGTGAAGTGTCATTATATACAGCCGAGCTCTCATCCTCAATATAGGTACAACACTCAGGGCCAATAACTGCACATGCTCCCCCTTGGCTTGCTAAGAGATAGTCTAAAGCCATCCTATTCTGTAAGGTCATCATTCGTAGGGCAGTCTGCTCGTGTTCCAAATGACCCAGGGCATCAGCAGTGGCCTTAGCCATTTCCTCAAGCTCGTGACTGAGATCACGAATCTGGTCCAGGGCTTGCATGACCCCATAATTGGGCAGAAGGGCGCCAAAGAATCTGCTCCAAAATGTCTGTTGGTGGAACAGATCTCTCCGGCCTCGAGCATGAGGTTTGTAATTTGAATTAAGATCATGCCACTTCTTCCATTCGCTGTTAACCTCTGGGGTTGAATTCAATAACCGGAATGCTGGGAGGTGATATATCAGCGCACAGGTGCCCTTAAAGTTAATGGGTAGGTATTCATAGGCTGTGTGATTGCATAACCAAAATGTCCCATTAAGTGCAGGCGTAATACAGTGTTTAGCGTGGAAGAGGACAGCACCATGCGGCTTGTAGGGGCGTCGGGACGAGTCTTTTCGTTAACACAAAGGTCCCAATCGTCCTCTGGGAGGCCCCCAAAGGGGTCTGACTTGCTGACTTGGTTTGGTCATGAGATATTATTACCTGGCATCTACTGTCTTCTAAGTCTCCCATGGCATGTTTTCCTGTAACACTATGAATGCACCATTTAAATTTTGGCACCATCGCTACTACAAAACCTTTTGGTACCACTTGCCAGGTGTCATAGCAACGCCTGAGGTAACCATACTGGATCAGGTACTGGTCAGAAATGTCTCTATAGGGAATAATTTTTGGGGTTTGTTGGGTACGCCTGTAGGTAAGACTGCATAGTTCATCCTGACCAGTAGGGGCCGCCATCATGAGGAATCCGGACCCTACCGAGTGTGGGCCTGGGACACATACTACTTTGGTATTCTTTCCTTCATCAGTCTGATTGTCAAGATGAGTTTTTACTTTTTCAAGGAAGCCAGTAAAGATGTTGCCAGTAAGGCTCGTTGCTTCCGGTAAATTGCTTCTTTTCTTTCGGTGGGTCTTAAGAAAACGGTGCGGTGTGTGGGCGAGATTTTTGATTTTAAGCAACCGGGAAAGTTGAACAAATAGTCTCTGGGGTCCGCTGCAGTATTATTCACAAAGGCATGGCAGCACGTGCGTGTATCATTTAAGTACGTATAGGTATCCTCGGATTTGGTGCCATTTCCTCGTAGGCATACAGACATTACTTCCTGGCAGATGCCAGTATTATGAATTGTTATATTATGGGGACATTCTGTCCTGGCATCCAGAGTTGTAATATTATATCCAGGGCACCACTGTTGAAGTCCTGTTAGGTTTTGCAAATGCTCTATGCAATCCTGTGACCATGCAAGATTTTGGATGACTATGCTGCTATAATTAGAAGTGGCCTTAGAGTAGTCAGGAAAGCCGACCAAGGGACAAATTGTCTGGTTAAACCCACTGTTACCTGGGCCATGACGATCACACGTGGCATTCACTCTGACCTGAACTATTCTCGTGGGGCCTGTGTTATTCAGCGTTATGCTATTCTGTTTCCATACCCACCAATCCCCGATGAGGTTGCAAGGGGTAGCTAAGGTCTGACTGGACTCACTTATATTATTAGACTGGGTACCTATCACTCTGGGCAGTGATAAACTCATTGGGGGGGTGCTAATAGTCATATTGTTACTCATAGCACTCACGAGATCCCTCGGGACTATTACTGTACCATTGGGGCCATCAGAAGCAATACGTGGTGCCATACTCACAAAACCATTAGTCATTTTAGTAGTAACATCTGTAGAGTGTGACGTCATCGCGGGGGTGCCTGTTTTTATCCACGTCTCCGCGGTGGCTGCACTAGAGTTGCTTGTAGGCCCTTGGAGAGTGGGAGGTGCACCGCTGGTGGTGTTACTGGTCTGCATTGATGTCCATGTCGCTGTTAGGCAGAGGCCAAAGAGAAAGAGGGTAGGTTTCATCGTTTCACTTTTCTTCAGTCTTCCTTCCTTAGTGGCACCTATGTCAAGGGAAGAGAAAATACATACAGCAGTAGCTGCCCCTTATTATCATTCCTCCCCAATAAGCTTGCAATGGTGTAGGCTGATCCAGGCTTTACGACCCTCAACCTTAACAGCAGTAGGGGTGGTAAGGAGGACTTGGAAAGGGCCCTCCCACCGGGGTTCCAAGCCGTGCTTTCTGGCAAAGTTTCTGATCAATACAAAGGTGCCAGGTCGGATGTTTGGAGGCAACGGCAAATCCGACCGCAAAGGCCTGGCAGCTTTAACCATCGCATGGTTCATGCGTAAGGCATCAGTTAAGGATAAAACATAGGAGATCATCCCATCTGACATCTGATGGATGTCAACAGGAGAATCAGAGAAGTCAGAGCTAAAGGGAGTACGGAGGGGCCGCCCATACAAAATCTCGGCGGGGGAGAGACGGTGGGCTCCTGCCGGGGACACCCGGAGTTGAAACAAGGCAATGGGCAAATTTTGGAGCCACGAGAGACCATTGTCAGCTGACAGTTTGGCCAATTTAGATTTCAAGGTCTGATTAGCCCGTTCCACCACTCCCGCACTCTGAGGGTGGTAAGCACAGTGGAACTGCTGCTTGATATTAAGAACTTTACAAAGTTCTTGACTAACAAGGGCCACAAAGTGAGGGCCATTATCGGAACTGAGTGTCCGCGGCACACCAAATCTAGGAATAATCTCCTTAAGTAAAGTCTTAACAACAGTGTCAGCCTTGTTATCGGCTGCAGGATAAGCCTCAATCCATTTACTAAAAACATCTACAATAACTAAAACATATTTACACTTGGCCGTTCTGGGTAGCTCAATGAAGTCCATTTGCAACGTATCGAAGGGGCCTTCAGGCAGCGGGGTTCTACCCTGTTCACAGGGGACCCCCTTGCTGGGTTTATGCTGCATACATGTCAAGCATTTTTTAGTTTGTGCTCTAGCCAATTGCAGAACACTGGGATGCCACCAAGATTCCCAGACTAAATCTGCAGTTTGTCTAGCCCCACAGTGTGTTAAGTGATGGACAACATCAACCACCCAGACGGCTAAAACATCAGTCATACACACCTGGCCTGCTGGGGTTTTCCAAAGACCGTCAACATCCTTGAAACATCCCAGATCAGTCCATTCATGAAGTACATTGTCAGGGGCATCCCCCTGTAAAGCAACAATATCAGCGGTGGAGGGAGGCAGCTTGTCAGGAACTGAGGCCCTAATAGATTTCCTCTGAACCATCATAAAGGAGCCAGGGAACTCCGTAGCCTGTTTAGCAACTTCATCTGCCTGTTTGTTTCCCATAGAAACCGGATCCGTTCCGGCAGAGTGCGCGGAACATTTAATAATGGCCAATTCGCGAGGACTTTGAATGGCCTGTAACAAATTAATGACTTCCTCCCTGTGTACGATAGGGGTCCCAGACGTGGTGAGGAAGCCTCGATTTTCCCATAGTGTCCCAAAATCATGGGCAACCCCGAAAGCATATCTAGAGTCAGTATAAATATTAGCTGTAAGTCCGGAGGCTAGCTCCCATGCCCTAGTTAATGCAATTAATTCAGCTTTCTGAGCGGATACTGCGGGTAGGAGGCGATGCTGCTCCACAATCCTACCCCCCGCATCCACTATACCATATCCAGCCACCCTTTCTTCATTCTTGTTTACAGAGGAGCTACCATCCACGAACAAAGTGACATCGGGGTGTGGAAGGGGGCGGTCAGTCAAGTCAAATCTGGGCCTAGTGTCTCGCATGATTTTGTGGGTGCAATCGTGAACGGGGACAGGACTCTCAGCAGGGATGTCAGACAGAAAAGTTGCCGGGTTAATACTTGCGCAATATTTGAAAGTCAACAAGGGGTTCCCTAAAAGGAAGATTTCCAACCTGGGACATAAAAATCCGGTTCCAGCTGATAGCCTCTATTGTCAGACTGCAGCTGGGGACCGGATAATCTCCACAGCCCTTGCTGCTGTGTCTGCTGGGGAGGGGTGGGAGGTTGCCGCAAGGGGGCCATGGTATTTTGATCACTTTCCCGTACAACAAATTCAGATTTAATAGGTTTTTTCGGCCTTAGGACCGTCACCCTCGCCCCATAATGCTTTAATTGCCCTAGCTGTATCACCCTGTGAGGAATTGATCCAATTTAAGTTGTTAGTTTTCCATCTATCTTGTGTAGGTTTAGGCAAAGTGTTCATCAAGAGACTATTATACTGTTGTGAGACAGCCCCCGCTCCCAAAGGGAAAAGAGGGTCCCCAGAATATGTGCCATAAGTTTCATTAAACCTCTGTAGGTATTCCTCAGCACCCTCCCCCTTTTTTGGTTTTAAATCAATGATTTTTGCTAAGTCAACCGGTTTTCTGAGGACCTGCCGTGTTGCTTCTTTAATTTCCTGCTCCTGTTGTTGTTGATTCGGGTGTTGTGCTGTAAAGGCAGTCCAACTGTTGGCACCAGGGGGCATATTTAATATTTCCAAAAATTTTGTCCACTTAGAGCCAATAAACACAACCCTCAAAAAGTTCCAGATATCTTCTCCCACTGCCCCGTAAGCCTGCCAAATACTTTCAACTGATTCACACCATTTTTGTGGGTCCTTATCTTTGTCAGGGAGATTCATAGTCAGTGCCAAAATTTCCTGCGGTTTCCATGGCGTAAAAATTTCTATGGTAGGGGGGTAAAGAATCGCAGCGACAGGAGGGTTAGTGCGTGGCTGGCCGGGGACTCTTACCCGTCCCCCTTGAGGGTTGGGAACAGTACGCATAGGGAACATGTGGCCTGAGGGTTCTTCTATCTCTGAACTGTCATCGTCAGCCTCCTCTGTTCAAGGGTAGGGCAATTGCCGTTCGGGTTCACACTGTGGTGGAGGCCGATATCCTTTTTTTCCTGTGCTTGGGGTAAAACTCCTTTCACTACGTGCCTCCTGGGGTATTGTACCCGATGGAGGGGGTTGGGGAGGGGATTCCACATTCCTAGAACTAATTCCCTTATCCTCCCATTCTGCACCCAGCCTCAGGTCTGACAATGCCGTCTCCACCGCTTGGTTGGCCAACCGTTTGTTCTTATTAATATTTTCATCAAAATCTGCACATGCAACCTTGAGCTCATGGAGGGTCAAAGGAAGCCCATCCTTAGTGACACTTAGCCCCCTTTTTGTAGCATTATGTAACCAACTGTTGTAAACCTTCTGCTCATGTTGTTGTTTAGCTTCCTCTTTCTTTTTTAAGCATGCATCTCTTAGTTTAGCCATAATTTTCTTACCCTTCTTTCCCCCGTTCCCTTTTTCCATACTAACTCCGTAGCTCTCTTTACAATCTCCAATTTCCACGTACCCCCTGCAGGCCATTCATCAGGTCCCAATTTTTCTGTTAGCCATCCTGACAATTTCCTGAGTGACTGCGCATCCTCAGGATATTCTGCGCAGACTATTACAATTAATGATCCTGGATCCTCACATTTATCCATGAACTGTCCCATAATGTTCCCTAAACTTTCCCTAACCTTTTGTGAGTGTTGCTTTTATGAGATCCTGCTCAAGGGACTTTAAACCCTCTCACACAGACGTACTGTGGTGCTTTTATGGGGACTCTAACCCCAAGGGACTTTAAACCCGTACGTATCTAACTATTCTTATTTCTCCCCGCGCTCCCAGCGCTCTTTTTTTTAAATTGTCCTACCTTCTATAGCACTCCCAGCGCTTTTGTGGTGGTCCCTTTAAAAAGCTGTTCACTGGTTCGTTCTGGATCCCGTCCGGTAGCAGCTCCTGCTGCGTTGAGTTGGATCCAGGTCCGCCCCTGACTTGGGGAGACACTAGTCGTGAGTCCCAAACGGTATACTCACGTCCTAGTTGGGCCCGTGTCCACCTTGCCACAGCAAGACCGTGTCCTGTTCAACCGTCACCAGGAGCCGCCTTCCGTTGGGATCCCACCACTGCCACCAAAATGTGGAAGCTCAGCCTTGAGCTCCTGGGCATCTTGTGAACGCCTGTCCAAGAACAGAGAACCACCACTTAATTAATACCTTTCAACAGCACTGTTTTTATTCAAGACTGTCAGTATACGAATATACAAACAAGGCTTGGGAGAAAAGCCACCTTAGACCACGGCGGGTACTAAAGAGTGGATTCTCTCACCGTTGTTAGGGAAAGTTGTTACATTTATACATAACTTCGCACGCAATACAGAGTCCCGTATCATTAAGCTATCGCACAGTATATTAATCAAAGCATACTTTATTGGAAGCTTACACATCAAAAGTGCTCTAAATCTAACACACACACAGATACCAACAGCCATCTGGCTAAGCTCTTAACACTATCTCTAAAGTCCAACATAGCCCTCATTATTCTTACTCTGCTTTTCAAGGTAACATTCAGATATCAAAATTGCTCTAAACTAAACATGTATTCATTAGTACAGCTCTAAAACAATGAGGCTCCAGTATTCCTCTGATGGTTGCCCTTTGATCTGGTGCTATGTACTGTATCATCCTCGGACTTATGGGGAGGATTGTTTATACAGCTAGGCTGGCTTCTTACAAATTGCTATGTTAGCAATTAGTTTCGCTTAGCCTGTCGCTTAGGATACCGGGAAATACAGCCAATGTGCCGGGGCCATTTTAGTTAACATTTCTGAGCTCCATTTTCTATATGGTCACTATATCTATTTCCAACTTATCACCTTGACCTCCTTCCACCTCTCGCATCTCCATCGTCCCTCCTCCCTACCTTTTATCTTAGCCTGCTGGACACACTTTCCTCATTCCTGATGAAGGGCTTATGCCCGAAACGTCGAATTTCCTGTTCCTTGGATGCTGCCTGACCTGCTGCGCTTTAACCAGCAACACATTTTCAGCATGGATAGGATAAGTAGACAAAGTCTTTTCCCTGGGGTGGGGGAATCCAGAACTAGAGGGCATAGGTTTAGGGTGAGAGGGGAAAGATATAAAAGAGACCTGATGGGCAACCTTTTCACACAGAGGGTGGTACGTGTGTGCCAGAGGAAGTGGTGGAGGCTGGTACAATTGCAACATTTAAAAGGCATCTGGATGGGTGTATGAATAGGAACGGTTTGGAGGGATATGGGCCAAGTGCTGGCAGGTGGGACTAGATTGGGTTGGGATATCTGGTCGGCATGGATAAGTTGGACCGAAGGGTCTGTTTCCATGCTGTACATCTCTACAACTCTATGAAACCGGTTTTCAATGGCCTGCACTACACCTTAAGGCTCACTTTATTATTTCTGAGACTCCATCTTTAATAAAAACCTTTCTGTCTACATGAGTGTGTTCACTTGCTCCAAACAAATGCTCCCTGCTCAAGCTGGGTCACTCATGATAATGAGATTTTAGGCTATTTACCGAAAGCTAATTAATACCAACTATATCTGCTTACCATCTGTAAAGGGTTCTTAGAACATACATCTGGAACAGATGAGAACTTACATTTGGCTGACTTGCAAACTTTTATGAACCATTTTATCTATTCCCTGCATTTTCTTTCTCACACCCCATTCTAAAAGGATTTTTGCTGCTGTATTCATAACTAAAGCGTCCATATTTGCACATTAATCTCTCCATTCATCATTAGCAAACTGCCCCACTGTGTTGAGTGAGTAATGTTGCCAGTGGTCCAAGACCAATCCCTATCCACTTTTCCTTATCCACAATCATTTCTAATTTTTACTATGTATTATTGTCCACTGACAAAATCTGGTTGCCAAATTCAAAAGATGTAAAACTAACATACTTTCTTTATCCATATCTTTAACTCCACAGCCGCTACCTCATTTGAAATCTTCCATTGTCTTGTCCTGGGAGCAATGCTCTTGCTGGTGCCTGTCTGACCTGCTCTTTGTGTGTCTTTGGTATTGCTGGGTTGTGAAACTGCCCTCGGGGCTTTGGGATAGCTGTGTTGCTCTGACATTGTTAGTGGGAGCTTGAAGTGTATTCCTTTGTCTGTGAGTGCTGTCTAGTTTGGCTTGTCAGCCTGCCTGGTCCCTGCTGAGGCATTCTGGGTGTTTTTTTTGGTACCGTTGGCCAATTTTGCTTTTGTGGGCCTATCCCGGGTTGGCAGGGTGGCAGATCTTTTCCCACAAGAGGTTATATTCCATTGAAAGAATGCAATAGTGTTCTAATTGTGCAAATTGCTCATTTAGAGAGTTTACAAACACAAAAGCTTTGTTATTTTCCATATCCAGTTTCATCTGCACATTCTTTATCAATGACCAACTTCACTAGATACAACACCCATGTTAATAAAATGGTCAACTCCACAATCTTACAAGGAATGATGACTTTTTTAAGGATTTTAATGTGTCACCATCTCACAAATTTGAAACCAGTGGAATTCTCGAATTGCTTAACTTTGTCAGAGAATCTCTGCAGAGTTTTAGCCAAACTATACCACACACTGTAGACTGTGTTACACTGCACAACTGAAAGACTCTACCATTAACACATTCACGACTGAGCTGAAACTTCATATAACCAATACAATGTCTTCCAGTTGATGCATATTTGCACCTTCCTACTCCAAATATTCCATTCCATGTTTAGTTTTGAGTATTTTATTATATCATTTGGGACAGTTCATGCCATATGGATCTTTAAATTATAACTGAGACATTGATTGACTATGAGCTGGGCATTCCTGAGATTCATTGATTTATGGTAAATTCCAAAATCGCTTTGCTTTCCAAAATTATGAAAAGCTTTCAGTGTTCATTTTTCTTAGATACAATTCTCCTTCCATACTGTTGCCTGTGACTGTTTTGAGACAGTCTTAGTGTTCCGTTACTGTTGCGCCTTCCATTTCTGATATATCATTGACTGCTCCCTCCACATCACGAACACTGCTGGAAAGGTAGGCTTTCCAAGGATTTGTTTTTCTTAGTGCTTCCAATATTTGATCTAGCAATCTGAGTTTCCCTGCAATTTTAACTCCTGCAGCCAGAGATTAAAATCTGTTCATACTCGATTCTTTGGCAAGTCTCATAACTAAAGTACAAGCACACATTGGGGAATTTGCAACTGAAAATTCTACAGTCTTGCATACAATCTACTGAATTCCATTAAGTACTCTTCCATGGAATTACCTTCACTCTTTCTAAATTTGTCAGAATCTGTCCCCACATCAGAAAAAATTCAGTAAATCAGCCTTTTAATTAATTTGTTAATTTTCATGAATAAATCTGTTCAAACCTTCGTCCATGTTCAAATCATCAGATCTAGTTCTGAAAAAAAAACTGTTTCTTATCCTGCTTCACTATCACAATGAGACTATGAAGGTGATACCTTGTTTACTCTTTAATAAAGAAGTTACACAAGTCCACATTGTAACTTCATTCTTGCATTGGTCATACAGTTTCCACTCAGAAAACAGGGTGTATAATTGTACCCTGAAAGATTACATTCTGATGTATTCATTTGACCAATATGGACATTAAAAATTAAATACTTTTAGACAATGTCCATACACTTGCAGTTGGAGTTTTATTTCAACCAAGCACACACAATAAAACCCAGGCAGTTTCTGGCTGGTTTTTTTTCTTTATATATGAATACAGTAAACTAACTAGTTCACAACTCCTTGTTACCTTTATTTCCCAGATATTTACCATCATATTAATAGGACAAGATACCAACACTGCCCGTATATAAGGACTTTGTCACTTCCTCCAGTTTTTACTCTCTTTCTAGCCCACACTGTTTGGTTTTCCTGCACTTCCTACCATCTCTTGGGGGGTTCAAGTTTATTTCAGCATTGATGCTTGTTCCTGATATTTACACACTCAAACCTGACTCTCCTTTGAAGACTAAACTCAGTTTCTGCTAAAAAAAATTTCTGCCTGGGTGTAATGGGTTTTCTTTCCCCCCCACACAATCATTACCTTGAGATATTTATGCAGCCTCCCCCAATGCTGGTCACCATGTTGTACAATGCAATACTAAATACAGGTGGTGTGCTACCTCCAAATCTGCTTCCCATGTATTTTAACTGACCCTCACATAGACAAAGAACAATAGGAACCAGCCCTTTGGCCCTCCAACCCCGAACCAACACGTTTTGCCCTCCCATACTAAAACTGTCTTCATTTACAGGATCTGTATCCCTCTTTTCCTGTCCATTTTCATATATTCCTCCAGATGCCACAATCTTCCTTAACTGTTCTTCCTGTACTAACGTCCTGTGTAATTTAGGAGTGGTGGAGGATAAACCACATTTGAGATGTTATGGACCAGACCAGACCCTCTAAATCTTTTTAAGAAGGTAGCCTAGACCCTAACTTTTTCTTATTTCAAAGGCAAATATAAAGTGCTGTGTTCAGAAAAAGATTTCGACTGGTTAAGCTACTCAGTGTTAAGCAAAACACAATTTATTCAAAAATTATAGTTAAAATGCAGCAAAAGAAAGCAGAACATAGAATAATTTACCTCTATTGGATAGTAAAACGGAACAATAGACAGAGTAACTATTACTAATTAACTGTTCCAATATAGTAACATCACATCAACACACGCCTTGGCAGAAAGGCAGTCAGAAACAGATTATCTCAGATGCAATCCAGCAGCAGGGAGAGAGAAAAAATATCAAGTGAGAACTCAGAGTAACAGCCAGGAGACATTTACTGCGACCTCCGATCCCAATGAGACCCCAACAGCAACCCGCTGCTGAATCTCAAAGCTCAAAAACTGAAAATGAGAAATCCTGGTTGGTGAGCACTGGCCACACCCATCCAGGCTGCTTCTATTGTTCTAACTTTCAAAAAAATCCCCAAGGCCTCACAAGTTGTTCATCGTGTCATAGACTGCCCTACATCTCTGCTCCAATTTCTGTCTAAGAAACCAGCTCAAAATACACCTCTTAAAGCCGCACCATTATCAGAGAGAGAAGATGCACTTGCATCCACAATATGATGTAGTTACAAGTTACATTGATTTGCTAGGTATAATTACAATGATTATCAGGAGCAAGAGATAACATGTCTCTCTCTATTCAGACCTGGTTTCTCCACTCAAAGATTGTGTGACATTATCAGATTGGGTGGAACTAAATGCAACTTTGACATTAACTCTTTCAGATCCTCGTACAGCCGCATCAATTGTTCCCACTCCTGAAGGAATAAAGAACAATGGGACACAGATTCAAAATAAAAGGTCTCCCATTTAAGATGGAGGTGAGAAGGAATTTCTTCCCTCAGAGAGAATGTTGTTAATCTTTGAAATTCACTCCCCATACAATGAAGGCTTCAGGTGTCATTGAATGCAGTCAAGGCTAAGTTAGATTTTTGATCAATAACAGTCATGAGGGAAAAGACAGCAAAAGCAAGAGTTAAAGCCACAATCAGATCAGCCTTGATTTATGTAGAAGCTCATAATCTCACCTGGTTTGAGGGGTTGAATGGGCTACTGTCTCAATTCAGGGTGACATCTCTATCAGAGTCATATTGCAAACAATCAGAATATTAGGTTTAAAATGAAAGTTTGTGATATCAAAACCTTTCTAGCCTAAAGCTAGGGTGAGATATTTCAAGTGCTGCTCATTATCCCTCATAGACTTTGTGGATTTTCAGTTTCCTGAAAAAAATGTCAGGCTGCACATGTTCTGCCTTGTTCCTATGTACACAGTCTGCCTGTTCCTGAATATACAGGCTGTCTACACCTGTACACACAGTCTGCTTACCCTTCTACACACAGTCTGCCTGACCCTGTGCTGCTGAGCTTTCAGGCTGCAAGCAGACATTTTGTGTGGAATTCCCCCTTCTGGGTGACATCACAAGTTGAGGGGAGGAGGGATTTCCTGCGACAACAGCCGAGGAAGACAATCAGTACAAAATGTCTGCTGTCAGCTGTCAGGCTTCCAGCTGGAGACAGCTGCAGTCAGAAATGCTGCACAGAGAGAGAGAGAGGAGGGTGGGGGTGCAGTTTCTGGACTGTATCTGTTACAGACCCTTCCCTTCACAGCAACGGCCAGTCAGAAAGATCAATATCCATCGCGATAATACTGCTATACAATTTCTTCCCTGTAAAATGTCTTACAGGGAAAAATTAATTCACACAAGGTGGCGCTGGCAGATAACAAGTAGTTTCCACAGCAGTAATCTATCACCTCACTCTTTCTGGAACCGTATGTGTATGTTTCATAAATTGAATGAAGTTTTTGTTTAGGAGCGCAGCCCTCTGCCTTTTGTTTCGTAATTAATAGTCCTGGAAATATGCTCTAGTTTCCCCAGTGCCTTTTGTTGCAGCCTCTCAGCTTGCGTCATAAACCTTCAGAGATTTAGACGGAATGACTCCTCTGGTTCAGCAACTTGACAGGGGGGCAAGACTTTGTGCAGGACTGGAGTTCATGTTGCAATGGAGAGCCCCGACACTACGGGCCGAATGGCTTCCGCCAGAACCTGCCATATCTATCCCAGGTATGTGGCACATGTATTCAGTCAGACCTTTTCTCCATCAATGGGGGTTCAGAACCCAGGGACTAGAGGTCATTCTCTTCGAGAAAGGACAGTGAAGGCGACTACTCATAAGGCTCCTAAGTAACAGTCCATGACATTGGGAACAAAAACAGAAATTGCTGGAAAAACTCAGCAGGCCTGACAGCATCTGTGGAGAGAAAGCAGAGTTAACGTTCTGGGCTCTGTCATTTTGGAATCCTAAATTAGCAAAGATAGAGGATTGGCTGATTCATAGAGGACAGAGAATGGGATGGGGGGAGGGGGAGCAGTTTCGAATGATAACCTGTAATAAGTGCAGTGCCACAGGGGTCAGTGCTAGGGACACAATTATTTACAATATATGTTAATGACCTGGGTGCGGAAAGTGAATGTATGAAAGTTATGTTTGTGGATGACACAAAAATAGGTGTGAGAGCAGATGGTGAGGGTGGTACGATGGCTCAGCGGTTAGCACTGCTGCCTCACAGCACCGGGGGACTCAGGTTTGATTCCAGCCTCAGGCAGTTGTCTGTGTGGAGTTTGCACATTCTCCCAGTGTCTGTGTGGGTTTCCTCCAGGTGCTCCAATGTTTCCTCCCACAGTCCAAAGATGCACAGGTTAGGTGGATTAGCCATGTTCAATTAGAAGGGAACCAAAGCTGTTCACTGTATTCCAGCTGTGGTCTGACTAGTGCTTTGTACAGCTTTAGCAATACTTCCCTTTTTTTTACACACCAGTCCCTTTGAAATTAACACCAGCTGTCCATATACTTTCCCTATTAACCATTCCATTTGGAAGATAGCTTTTTGTGATTCAAGCACAAAGACCCGAATCCATATAGACTGTAGCTTTCTGTAGTCTTTCTATATTTAAATGTGAATAGCTTTGGTTCCATTATCTAAGGAAAGACACATTGGCATTGGAGGCAGTCCACAGAAGGTTCACCAGGCTGGTACTGGGATTGGAGGAAGTGAGGACTGCAGATGCTGGAGACCAGAGTCAAAAAGTGCAGTGCTAGAAAAGCGCCACGAGTCAGGCAGCATCCGAGGAGCAGGAGAGTCGACATTTTGAGCATAAGCTCATCATCAGGAATGTGATGAAGAGTTTCTGCTCGAAACGTCAACTTCCCTGCTCCTTGGATGCTGCCTGACCAGCTGTGCTTTTCCAGCACCATACTTCAGATACTGAGTTTGGAGGATTTTCTTATGACAAGAGGTTAAGTAGATTGAGACTGTATTCATTGGAGTTTAGAAGAATGACAGCTGACCTTATTGAAATATACAAGGTTTTTCAGGGACTTGACAGCATAGATATTAAGAGGCCAGACCATCAGACTAAGAAATAAAAACAAGAGCAGATGATCATGGCCGATCTAACATTCCAGGCATCCACTTTCCCACTCTCTCCCATAAACCTGCTTCCCTTACTGATCAGGAATCTATCTACCTCAGCCTTAAAATACACAAGGACTCGACACCTCGGCTCTCTTTGGCTAGGATTTCCAAAGACTCAAAATCCTCTGAGAGAAGAAATTCCTCCTCAAGTTTGTTTCTCTTTGAGGAAGAGTCTAGGACTAGGGGGAAAATCTCAAAGTAAGGGACAGAAATGAGGAGGAATGTCTTCTTTTGGAGGGTAGTGAATCTGTGGAATTCTCTATTACAGAGGACTGTTGAGTTTGGGTCATTATATTCCAAGGCTGAGATAGACAGATTTTGAAATCAGTACAGAAATAAAGGGTTATGGAGATAAGGCAGGAAAGTGGAGTTGAGGATTATCGGATCAGCCATGATCTCATTGAGTGGCAGAACAGACTCAATAGGCTGAATGATCTCGTTCTGCTCCTACATCTTATAGTCTTATGAGGTTCACTGTTGCTCACCCCAGACCATTGGTAACAAGAGGTTCCTTCAGCTTGTTCTGCCATTTAATAAGGTCAAGATTGGTGTATGACTGAACTTCATATTCCACGATACGTCTGGTTACCAAACACCTTTCTACCTCAGAAATAAAATTAAAAATTGAAGGGAATTTCAAATTATCACTATTGTGTACTGCAGGATTTACTCATCTTGTTCCCTAAAATGTCTAGCTCTAATTTTCAGACTACAGTCTCGAGTCCTCAGCTCCCCAGCCAGTGGTAATAGTTTTCTCTCTCTGTTCCCCTGTCGTTCATTCCCAGCCAGTTACATGTGGCATTACACATTTTAGGAAGGAGGCAAAGGCTGTAGAGATGCTGCAGAAAAGGTTTGAACGAAAAGAGCCAAGGATAAGGGACTTCGTTTATGTGGATAGAAACCATGCTAGAAGTGTTTAAAATCATGAAGGGTCGACACAGAATACATGGTGAGAAGCTATTCCCAATAACACATTAATGAGCGGCTCAGTGGTTAGCACTGCAGTCTCACAGCGCCAGGAAGCTAGATTCAATTCCAGCCTTGGGTGACTGGCTGTGTGGAGTTTGCATGTTCTCTTTGTATCTGTGTGGATTTCCTCCAGGTGCTCTGGTTTCCTGCCACAATTCAAAGATGTGCAGGTTAGGTGAATTGGCCGTGCTAAATTGCCCATAGTGTTAGGCGCATTAGTCAGGGGAAAATGTAGGGGAATGGGTCTAGGTGGGTTGCTCTTCAGAGGGTTGGTATGGATTTGTGGGACTGAAGGGCCAGTTTCCACACTGTAGGGAATCTAATCTAATCTAAACTGCCCATAGTATCAGGGATTTGCTGGCTAGGTGGATTAGCCATGGGAAATGCAGGTTATAGGGTGGGATACTCTTCAGATGGTCAGCGTGGACTAGATGGGCTGAATGGCAACTTTCCATGCTGTAGGGATTCTATGATGAAGAACCAGAGAACACTAATTTAAGGTGCTCAGCAAAAGATCCCAACATGGGCAAGACTAAAACTTCTTTATGCAGCGAGTGGTGACTGTAGTGGAAGCAAATTCAATCATGGTTTGCAACAGGGATTGAGGTACAGGACTGAAAGGAACCTCTGTGGGGTTCTGGGGAAAGTGGAGTTGCTCAAGAAATGAACAGAATTATTCCTTTCTGTGCTGTAACCATTCTAAAATCGCCTTCAATTTTATAAATTGCACAGAAACAGACCATTCAGCCAACAATTCCATGCTGGCACTTGTGTTCCAATCAAACCACCTCTATCTTTCCCCAACTAAGTTGGCCAACAAAACTTTATATTTTCTCTCTCATTCACTCTGAGCTTCAACGCAGCCAAACTACTCACTTCAGGCTCTGCCTTTGGTAACAAATTCCACAATTTCACTATTCCTCGAGGATAGAAGTTTCTTCTAAATTCCCCTGGTGACTATCTTACATTAACAGCCTCTAATAGTGCTCTTCCCCACAAATGGAAACATTTGCTCTAGATACACTTGTTCAGAATAATTACTCTTTTTAAAATGGTTGATTTGCTCACAAAGTAATTGCATGCAATGGCCACGTTGCACCCAGTTGGAGCTGTTGCTTATTGATTGGGTTTGGACTCCCCTGCAATTGATTCTTGGATGAATTTGGGCTCCCCCACCATTGGTTATTGGTTGTGTTTGTGCTCCCCTGTCATTGGTTATTCATTGGGTTTGGATTCCTCTGTCAGTGGTTATTGGTTGGGTTTGGACTCCCCTGCAATTGATTCTTGGTTGGATTTGGGCTCCCGCACCATTGATTATTAGTTGGGTTTGGGCTCTCTTGCCATTGGTTTTTGGTTGAGCTTGAGCCAGATGGAAGCTGCTAACTGATGGATTGATCTGCCCAGAATAACAGCACATCTACATGTCCTGCATTTCCATTCTCACCCACCTATGCCCATTACTACATCAGATCACCAAATGGTTGGTTTTCTCACATATGTCCAGATGAGGGTAAAATCTTCATCAACATGTCTCTCTCTTCAGCATAAACAGACAAAGTAAGTTTTTCAGAGGCATGTTCACAAACCTTTGGAAAAGGCAGGACAGGTTGATGCAGTTAAAGAGGCCAGTGGCGTTTTAACTTTGTAAGTAAAAACAAAAAAAGCTTTGTAAACTTTTACAAATCTCTGTTCAGCTCAGCAGAAGTATTATATTCAATTCTGGGCTTCACACGTACAAAGAGAGGCAAGGACTTGAAGGAGCATGCAGAGGATATTTAGCAAGGTGACACCAAGGATCAGGGACTTCAGTTCTCTGGAGAAGCCGGAATCGCTCTCCTTGGAGCAGAGATGGTCTAGTGAAGACTAAGAGCAAAAGGGGAAAATACTCTTCCGGCTGGGAATTCAATGACAAGAGATCATTGGTTGTAAGTAATCATCAAGTACAAGTGGGTATGTACTAGAATATAAATACAGCCCTTTATTCCAAGGGCTATTTAACTATAGAGGAAAATCGAGGCAGGGATCAAAGCATTCTTAAAGGAAAAAATGGGTACACATTTGAAGTAGAGGAAAACACGGGCTAATGAGCAGCAAGATTCATTATAGACTGATTTGGCACAGGCAGCTTCAGCCAAGTCGCCTTCTCAGCTATAAAAGTTTAATAATTATTTTGTTAATTTGTTTGATTTGGATCTCTTAAGAAACAAATGCGCTGCAGAATTTTATTAAGTGTGCTAATTGCCCAGTAACCTTCTAGAAACCACTTGCCAACATCTGAAATAGTAATTCAAGAAGGCAGCGGTTTCAGAACCACTTGACACAGTATTTTGAAGGGTCTAACAGTGCTAATCAAAGGGATAACTTGTATTTTTAAGCACAGCGTTCACAACCTCAGAAGTGCTTTATAGCCAATTGAAGTATGACTGAAGTGCAGGTACTTCATCAGATGAAGGAGCAGTGCTCCAAAAGCTAGTGCTTCCAAATAAACCTGTTGGACTATAACCTGGTGTTGTGTGATTTTTAACTTTGTACACCCCAGTCCAACACTGGTGTCTCCAAATCATGGCAGCCAACTTACACACAGCAAACACCTCTAAACGGCAATCAGGTCACCAGTAACCAATGATGTGTACATCACAAAGTGATAAAGTCAGGAGCACAGTGGTAATCTCACTGGATTAGTAATTTAGAGGATCAGACTAATGCTCTGGGGAACATGGTTTCAAATACTCAATTCAATTCATAAAAATCCAGAACGAAATCTAGTCTCAGTGATCTTTAGACTATCATTTCATAAAGACTCATCTGCTTTCTAATGTCCTTCAGGGAATGATATCTGCTGTCTGGTTTGGCCTACCTGTAACTCCAGAACCACGTATTTATTTGGTGTGTAACTGTAGGGACTCAGTGAAAACGCCAGTGTGGAATTAATGTTATTCAATACTTCCACTGCCAAGAAAAACACCCACATTGCCGGGGAACCAATAACAAGCAAAGCCCAATAAGGGCAAAACTTAAGTGAATAAAGTGATACAGGTGGGTAGAGGATAGGGATCAAAATAGAATTGGAGGGGGAGTAAAGCACTCCACCACCACCCACCGCGGTGCCCACCTCTCCCTAAAGACATCAAGAGTGTTAGTAGACAATTTGTGCTCCCTCTCCAGGGACACCAGGCTCGAATATGACAGCAGAACAGAGGCGGGCAGTTGACAGAAATTACCTCCTCCACAGCCCGCTGCCTGAACCTGTTAACGATCAGCCTTGCCAGACCCAGGAGCAGACCCATGAGAAGATCCTTCAACCTGCCCACAGTGGGTGCCCAAAGGTCAGGAGCGTGTGGCTGAAGTGTAACCAAAAACATTGCAACATGTTCTTCAGGTAACTAGGAAGTTCAAACGCCTACAATCAATACACGCATGCAATCCACAGACTCCACAGTGCCGCAAAACACACAGTTGGGCTGGGAGTCTGTGAGCCACTGCAATCTGTGGTTACAAGGGACTGCTGCATGCAACAGCCTTCACCCTAAGCTCCTGAAGGAAAGAGGGAGGGCTCCTACATAAAGAGCCTTCCACTGGGGATCCCACTGTTCCGAGGTAAATGGGTACGCATGTGTGTCTGAGCGGTGGATAAAAGAGCAGAAGTGGATGGTGTGCAGCAGCATCAGTCTGGACATAGCCTGAAAGACATACAATGTACATTTCGGAAGTGGCTCAGGTTGTGGGGCATAGGCTCCTGGGGCCAATGTGAAATTCTGTCTGGGCAGGGATGTGCACAGATGGGATTCCACCACACACCTGGTCATCGTGGGTTGGTACCTGGGACTTCGATGTTGTGGCCATTACAGAGACGTGGGTAGAACAGGGACAAGAATGGCTGTTGCACGTTCCAGGGTTCAAATGTTTTAGTAGGATCAGACATGGGGGTAAAAAAGGGGGAGGCGTGGCATTACTTGTCAAAGACAGTATCACAGCAGTGGAATGGACGATGGAAGAGGACTTGCCATCTGAGGTAGTTTGGGCTGAGGTTAGAAATAGGAAAGGTGAGGTCACCCTGTTAGGTGTTTTCTACAGGCCTCCTAATAGTCCTAGAGAAGTAGAGGATAATATTGCGAGGATGATTCAGGAAAAGAGTGAAGGTAGCAGGGTGGTTGTTATGGGGGACTTTAACTTCCCAGATATTGACTGGGAGAGCTATAGCTCGAGTTCATTAGATGGGTCGGTGTTTGTACAATGTGTGCAGGAGGGTTTCCTGACACAATATGTCGACAGGCCAACAAGAGGGGAGGCTATATTGGATTTGGTTCTAGGTAATGAACCAGGCCAGGTGTTAGACTTGGAGGTAGGTGAGCACTTCGGGGACAGTGACCACAACTCGGTGACTTTTACTTTAGTGATGGAGAGGGATAATCGTGTGCCGCAGGGCAAGAGCTATAGCTGGGGGCAAGGAAATTATGATGCAGTGAGGCATGACTTAGGATGTGTGGATTGGAAAAACAGGCTTCAAGGGAAGAACACTAATGAGATGTGGGGAGTGTTCAAGGAGCAGCTACTGCGTGTCCTCGATAGGTATGTACCAGTCAGGCATGGTGTAAAGGGCCTTGTGAGGCAGCCGTGGTTTAGTAAGGAATTGGAGTCCCTTGTGAAAGGGAAGAAGGCGGCATATGTAAAGATGAGGCGTGAAGGTTCAGTAGGGGCGATTGAGTGTTATAAGGTAGCCAGGAAGGAGCTAAAGAGGGAGCTAAGAGAAGCGAGAAGGGGACATGAAAAGTCTTTAGCTGGTAGGATTAGGGAAAACCCAAAGGCTTTCTATAGGTATGTCAAGAATAAAAGGATGACTAGGGTAGGTATCGGTCCAGTCAAGGATAGTAGTGGGAAGTTGTGTGTGGAGGCGGAGGAGATTGGAGAGACATTAAATCAGTACTTTTCCTCAGTATTCACTCAGGAACAGGACACTGTTGCTGATGTGAATATGGAATCACAAATAATTAGAATGGATGCCCTGGAAATATGCAGGGAAGAGGTTTTGGGAATATTGGAAAGGATGAATATAGATAAGTCTCCTGGGCCTGATGGCATTTACCCCAGGATCCTATGGGAAGCTAGGGAGGAGATAGCAGAGCCATTGGCCTGGATTTTTATGTCGTCGTTGTCAACAGGAATAGTACCAGAGGACTGGAGGATAGCGAATGTGGTCCCATTGTTCAAGAAAGGGAGTAAGGATAGCCCTTGCAACTATAGGCCAGTGAGTCTGACTTCAGTGGTGGGCAAAGTCTTAGAGAGAATGGTAAGGGATAAGATTTATGAACATCTGGGTAGGAATAACGTGATCAGGGATAGCCAGCATGGTTTTGTGAAGGGCAGGTCGTGCCTCACAAACCTTATTGAGTTCTTTGAGAAGGTGACCAAGGAAGTGGATGAGGGTAAAGCAGTAGATGTTGTGTATATGGATTTTAGTAAGGCGTTCGATAAGGTTCCCCATGGTAGGCTAATGCTAAAACTTCGGAGGTATGGCATTGAGGATACATTAGAGGTTTGGATTAGGAATTGGCTGGCTGGAAGGAGACAGAGGGTAGTAGTTGATGGATTATGTTCATCTTGGAGCGCAGTTACTAGCGGTGTACCACAAGGATCTGTTTTGGGACCATTGCTTTTTGTTATCTTTATAAATGATCTAGAGGAAGGACTTGAAAGCTGGGTAAGCAAGTTTGCGGATGACACAAAAGTCGGTGGAGTTGTGGATAGTGAGGAAGGAAGTGGTAGGTTACAGCGGGATATAGATAAGTTGCAGAGCTGGGCGGAAATGTGGCAAATGGAATTCAATGTAGCTAAGTGCGAAGTCGTTCACTTTGGTAGGAATAACAAGATGATGGATTACTGGGCTAATGGTAGGCTACTTGGTAGTGTGGATGAGCAGAGGGATCTTGGTGTCCATGTACACAGATCTCTGAAAGTTGCCACCCAGGTAAATAGTGCTGTGAGGAAGGCATATGGTGTACTGGGCTTTATTGGCAGAGGAATTGAGTTCCGGAGTCCTGAGGTCATGTTGCAGTTGTATAAGACTCTGGTGCGGCCTCATCTGGAGTATTGTGTGCAGTTTTGGTCGCCATACTATAGGAAGGATGTGGAAGCTTTAGAACGAGTGCAGAGGAGGTTTACCAGGATGTTGCCTGGAATGGTAGGAAAATCTTATGAGGAAAGGCTGAGGCACTTGGGGCTGTTCTCATTGGAGAAGAGAAGGTTTAGGGGAGATCTGATAGAAGTGTATAAGATCATTAGGGGTTTAGATAGGGTAGATACTAAGAACCTTTTACCGCTAATGGAGTCAGGTGTTACTAGGGGACATAGCTTTAAATTAAGGGGTGGTAGGTATAGGACAGATGTTAGGGGTAGATTCTTCACACAGCGGGTTGTGAGTTCATGGAATGCCCTGCCCGTATCAGTGGTGAACTCTCCTTCTTTATGGTCATTTAAGCGGGCATTGGATAGGCATTTGGAAGTTATTGGGCTAGTATAGGTTAGGTAGGATTCGGTCGGCGCAACATCGAGGGCCGAAGGGCCTGTACTGTGCTGTATCCTTCTATGTTCTATGTTCTATCCTCCAACTGGTGCAGGATGTCAGGTCCAACCACTGTCATTTTAAGGCATTGGATGGCAGTGATTGTCAGCCGGACTCCTACCGCTGCCCTGCGAGCCAATACGATTAACTTTTAAAAGCAGGGCAATTCAAGGGCAATTAGGGATGGGTAATCAATGTGGACCTTGCCAGTATCACCCACATTTTCATTTTCCTCATCAACCTGTTCAAAGGGGATATTGCATACATCGAGAACAGGTAGCTCTTGAACCTCGGCCTCCTGGCCTTGAGGTAGGGGAAAACATGCCATGAAAGAACAACAGACTGTTTAAACATGCCAATTTGTGTATATTGTTTATGCTGTGTGGGTGTGGCTCAATTGCTGTTCCTTCAATCATGATTAGAGTGGTACTGGAAAAGCACAGCAGGTCAGGCAGCATCCGAGGAACAGGAAAATCGACATTTCGACAGGAGCCCTTCACCAGGAATCTTCCAGTACCACTCTAATCATGACTCTAATCTCCAGCATCTGCAGTCCTCACTTTCACCTAATTCCTTCAGTCAAGTTCAGTGATTCAGTTATGATCCACAGTTTGTGTCATAGTTGAAGATTTTTTTGCAATTTCCTACCAACACCAATCTCTGTCAGTCCAAGTGGGGAACAGTGCAAATACAAAACAGAAACAGCCAGGAATGCAGAGGTTTGCTGAGTGTGTTTGTGCTATAGATACTCCCAGGTCGGATCCAGCACAGACAAGTTGGAAAGCTCCGTAACTCCCAGTCTCGATCCTGGTAGAGTGGGAATGCTAGTTTGTGCTCTTCCTGGTGCTGCCTGTGCTCCTCCAGCCTCCTGCTTGTCTACTTTGGATTCCAGCATCTGCTGTGTTTTTATGTCAATTTCCTGGACTTGTCCCATATCCTTGAGTGTTGTCAAGTGCTGATCCAAATATTTTTAAAGGTTTCCAGGCAGTGCATTCCAAATTCCCATCACCCACTGAGTGAAAATGTTTTCTCCCAAAACCCCTCTGAATCTCCTGCCCCTTGCCCTAAAACTATGCCCTCTTATGATTGACCCCTCAACATGAGAAACAGCTGCTCCCTATAATCTATCCATGCCCCTCATAATCTTATGCATCTCCATCATGTCTCCCCTTCAGTCTTCTTTGCTCGAAAGAAGACAATCCAAGCCTATCTAGTTTCTCCCTACAGCTCAAGTGCTCCATCCCAGACAACATCCCAGTGAACCTCCTGTATCCCCTGTAGTGAGGTGACCAGACTGCAGACAGTACTACAGTTGTGGCACACAGTACTCCGACGTTCTATACAACTCCAACATCATATCCTTGTTCTAATACTCTAGACCTCAACTTGTGTAAACTATACTGGATCTGTACAATTTCACACAACAATCCACCAACATGTAGCTCTATCTTGGGGTAGGGGAATTTCTAGCTACTGCCCCAGTCATCTCCACTTCGTAATATCTCCAGGAACATCAGCTTCTGTACACACTACATCACTCTCAGCAGTGGTAATGCATTGAGCTAAACAACACGCCTCACACCGCGACAGTGACAGCTTCGTTGGATCTGAACTCAGAACAGCTCGTAATCTGCTCCGTGCACCCTTATCTCTAGCGGCAGTAGCTGAAAATGTCAGTGCAATACGGAGAACAGTGTGTTGCCGAGAGAGCCAAAACATTCAGCAAAACCGCTTCTGTTAGTATTGCTAATTTTAAAACCCCTCCCCCCACAACAACCACCATACAAATTTACTATTATTCCGTCCGTTTAAACATGCTCCGGATGCCCCACTCTGACTGCCATCCCCTCAGCCTCTGCCCGTAGCGATGAATCAATCAGCTCTGCAGCAACTTCCCCGGGGGGACGGTGCAGAGCAGCCAGAGGGGAAACCCTGTTTAAAACCGGCGAGCTCTAAGACCCAGTGGCTGTCAACGCAAGCAAAGCTGTGCGGAGGCAGAAAGCGGTGCTGCGGCTCCAGCTGACCACGAGGTCCCAGCTGTTTCCCGCCATTGCTGAATGTTTTTACTACAACAGTGTATGTATTAAAAAAAACACGCGAGTCTGCCAACAACAGCTTTGATCTTCTTGTGTGTATTTTGGAAACTGGATTGCAAAAGATTCGATGGCTTATTACCCGGGACAGAAGACCTTGCAAGAATTCCGCAAAGCGGAGAAGGAAGTGATTGGAGGCTTATGCAGGTTTGTATCCAGTTTGTTTATTTCTGAAACAATGTATCAATGGAGAAACATCAGGAGAGGGAGACATTTAGATAGGACGTCCACGTGGATGGGTGTTGAAAGGGGGCAATCCCAGAGTATTGCGCCGGGGGAGGGTCAAGTTCCCTGTAAAGTAAGAATGCAGAAGGAGCAGCTGAAAATAATTTTGGCCCTTTTTAAAAAAATAATACAAGGAATAAAGCTAAACGAGGAAACGGGAACCTATGCAGCAGTCGCGGGAAGCAACCACGTGGGAATCGCTTGGATCACCAAATGTTCCACTTTGGAATCTCAGCGATTGTATCCAAAGTTTACAACATTTAATAATGTATCCGTGTTCCAAAGGACCGCGCACGTGGGGAATTCCCTCGGCTGCAACCTCCTCTCAATCAGATTTTCTCCGCTTCTTGTCCAGCAGATAATGGCCGCTCCTCTTCTCTCTAATTTGTTTTGTAATAGAGGGATCCTCCCACTTTTTTAAAAGAAATTCGTGTCCTCCTTCTAAACAAACAAAAGTTGCTTTTTCTTCCCCACCTCCATCTGTTTAATTTTTCATTTTACCTTTTAACGACTTGCAAGTTCTACTCCAATATTTATTTTTGCAGGATTTGAGAGGAGAACCCCTATTCTGTTTGTTGTTGCTAGTAGTAGGAACTGCGTACAAGCCTGAGATAACGCATTTTAAAGCTCGCTTCATAACCCTGTTTCGGTTGCATTTCTCCTTGGAGGAGCCAGGACAGGAGAATAATTGCGTCTTGGTGGGTCGCCCGATCTGAGACGAGTTAGGTTCGAATGTACATTTTTAAACGGATCTGTCCACTCTTTTACCGCATCACCCTCGCCGAAAAAAAATCCAATTGGAATCCAGTGCCATATTTTGTTGATCGCCGCGTAGTAAGATTTCGCTAACTGTTGAGGGAAAGTGCCTGCACACAACCATCGCAGAGCAACTTTAATGAATAATCAATATATTTAATTTAAACTTCTCATTCATTTTATTTTTCAAAATGGGAAGGAGGCGTGCGATGCAACGGAATTAAAATTTAAGATCACAAATTCTAAAAAGTGCCTTTAGAAAAATACGTAATTACCAGACATTTGTTTAGAAACTTGACCACCTTATTCAGTTTGCGAAAGATGTATTGACCTCCATACACGGTCAAAATAGACACTATTTATCATGAATGTGAATTTTTGAAAGAAAAATGCAAGTCAGTGGAAAGACGAAATAAACCCTTTCCTTCTATTTTTTTTAAAAAACCTTGTATTGGTAATTTATTACGTGCAATTGTAATTGTAAAAGACCCGTAGTACTGGAACTCATTGAAGAAGTTTAGAGAGGGACATGTGGTGAATTTTATGAATGGGCCTGCAATTGACTCGAGTGTTGAAGAATACGATTGGTTGACGAAGCCGTAATCGGTGTGTGATGGGCAGCGTCGCAAGGGGGCGTGAACTCTGGGGTGTTTCGAACTGACTTCTGTTTACGCTCGTGGGTCTGTGTACTGTACAGTCCATTGCATCAGCAGGATCCTCTTAATATAATGTTCTGTCCCTTCATCGCTGCTCGTGTCTTTTTTTTAAATAAAAAGAACTGTTGTATGTTATGGTGTCGATGGTCACCATGACTTGGAGATGCCGATGTTGAACTGGGGTGTATAAAGTTAAAAATCACACTACACCAGGTTATAGTCCAACAGGTTTATTTGGAAGCACTATTTTCGCAGCGTCGCTCCTTCATTAGATGGCTGTGGAGGTTAGGGATGAAGGAGATGTGGAGGTTAAGATAATATTAGATTCCCTACAGTGTGGAAACAAGCCCTTCGGCCCAACTGACCCTCCGAAGAGTAACCACCCAGACCCATTTCCCTTTGACTAATGCACCTAACACTATGGGCAATTTAACATGGCCAATCCACCTGACCTGCACATGTTTGGACTGTGGGAGGAAACCCACGCAGACAGTCGCTCAAGGATAGAATACGAACCTGAAACCCTGGTGCTGTGAGGCAGCAGTGCTAACCACTGAGTCACCGTGTTACCAGTGGATGAAGCGTTTGGAGTGCCCCTCCTACATTAGGTGGTTGTGAAGGTTAAGGATGAAGGAGCAGCACTCCGGAAGCTAGTGATTCCAAATAAACCTGTTGGACTATAACCTGATATTGTGACTTTTTAAATTTGTTGTTTTAACCCAAAATACAGTTGCTGTGGATCAACTGTGACTGAGTGGATCGTACACATGCCTCTGAATCAGCCAATTCAAGTTCCACTTCAGGGCTTGAGCTCAAAAGTCTGACGCTGCAGTGTAGTACTGAGCAGGTGCAACATTGTTGCAAGTAATATTTGTGCTACACACAGACCGGGTCCAAAAGATAGAATCTAATGACTTTCCCTTAATAGTGAATAGCATTATAATTGCTGAATCTCTTCATATCAATATCCTGGGGGTTACCATTGACTAGAAACTGAACTGGACCCATCATAAGAATATGGTGGCTACAAGATCAAATCAGAGTATGATTGAAACATGCAGCACTGGAAAAGCGCAGCAGGTCAGGCAGCATCCGAGGAGCAGGAGAATCACCGTCTTGCGCATAAGGAATTCCTGATGAAGGGCTTATGCCTGAAACGTCAACTGTCCTGCTCCTCAGATGCTTCCTGACCTGCTGTGCTTTTCCAGCGCCACACTTTTTGACTCTGATCTCCAGCATCTGCAGTCCTCACTTCCTCCGGGTCAGAGTGTGGGAAATCTGTCGCAAATAACTCCACCTAAATGCCCAAAGCCTGGCCATCAGCTCCAACAATATTCAAGCAGTTTGACACCATCCAGGACAAGATAGCTGCTTATTGGCACCTCATCTGCCCCCTTAAACAATCATTCCCTTCACCACTAACACACAGTGGCAGCACTGCATACTACCTGTACACTGTTCAGCAAGGTTCCTTAGACTGCACCTTACAAACCCGTGACCTCTACCATCCACAAGGACAAGGGCAGTAGGTGAGCAGGGACACCTGCAGGTTCCCCTCCGAGCCACACACTATCCTGACTTGGAAATATATCACTGTTCCATCATTGTCACAGGGTCAAAATCCTGGAACTCCTTCCCCACCAGGATTCATGCAGCAAATGGATTGCAGCTCTCCAGGGCAGTTAGGGGTGGGGCAATAAATGACCATAAAGCCAGCAATGCCCACATCCCATGACATGAGGAATAAATCTTTACACAGCAATTGGTTAAGATCTGAAATGCATCCTTTCAAGATTGACTGATTTAGTATTGTCACCTGCTGAGATACAGTGAAAAGTGTTGTCAGCACTTGCAGCAGATCTTACCATACAAAGTGCATCAGGAAAGAAGGACAGAGTACAGAATATAGTGTTATAGTTGCAGAGAAGGTGCCGATAGAGAGAGAGAGAGAGAGATCAGAATTAACATTTGAGAAGTCGGTCTAAAAGTCTGATAACAGCGGGGAAGAAACTGCTCTTTAATCTATTTATACATATTTTCAAACTTTTTTATCTTCTGCCTGGTGAAAGAGAGGATAACTTGGGTGGGAGCGTCCTTTGATGATGTTGGTTGATTACCCGAGGTAGCGGGATGTATAGATGGAGTCATTGGATGGAAGATTGGCTTGTGTGATGGACTGGCTCTGTAGTTTCTCATAGTCTTGGGAATAGCTGTGATGCATCCAGCTTCCTAAAGTATATCTATTAAAAATTGGAAAGAGTCCTTGTGGAAATGCCAAATTTCCTTACCCTCCCGAGGAAGCAGAGATGTTATTGCGCTTTTTTGATCATTGCATCCACAGGGTATGATGATCATCAGTTCAAGTAACTTGACCTTCTCAATCATGTCCACCTCAGCACCCATGATGTAGACAGAGGCATGCCCTCCACTCTGCTTCCTGAAGTCAATGACCAGCCCCTTTGTTTTGCTGACATTGATGGAGAGATTGTGGTCTTTATACCAAGCCCTCTATCCTATATTCTCTCGCATTCTTGTTTGAAATCCAACCTACAATGTTAATGTCGTTAGCAAACTTGTAAATGGAGTTGAGGCAGAATTTGGCCACACAGTCATGAGTACAGAGGAACCTTGATTATCCGAATTTCAATTGTCTGAAGAAGGTTTCATGGTCCCACAAAAAAAGTGATGTTAAAGTGTCGTCCCGTTCCCACCTCAGTCGAAGCAAAATGCTCAGAGACATGGAATGGTTTTACTTCCTTCATCTTTATTCTGGGCTGTGGAGGGAGAGAGAATGATTGCCCATATGCACAGAGACATGAGTTCTCAGTCTTTTCTCGAACAGCTGTTTCGTAGTGAATTATGTAGTCACTTTACAGGGAGGAGCATGAGATAAGGCAACATACATATTGATTGGGTGGCTATTACAATCAGCGAGTATCAATAGTAGAGATTAAGCGATCTGGCATTATACAATGAATAACTGGCTCATATATTGAACACTTTTCACCTTGTCAACTGACTTTACATACTGAATGCTCATCTTGTTAAATGGCTGTACATAATGAATGCTTTTCCACCTTGTTAACCCATTACCCTTGCCTCCAGCACCTCATTGTTAACTGTAAGTTCTTATCTGATCTGAGTCATGTTCAACTGAACCTCTTGTTTCACAAAACTCAGAATTTAACTCTTTCCCTGCCTGCTCATTCCCCCTCCACATTCTCAAAAGAGGTAAATGAATTTGGATTACCTGTACTGAAGAACATGTGAAAATGCTGGCAGAAACAAAGTAACACAAGCAGCTCATGCATCAGCGACTGGATTTTTTTTTAGATAAGGGATGTTACACAGCCCTTTGCAAAAGTGAGTGTTTTACAGTACAAGGTATTCCTGTCACTTTATGGCGGAGAATGTAAATGCACGTGTGAGGCAGTGCGTCATGTCTTTCTTTCGTGAGACTGGAAACTGACGAATGCTCTTGCGATCATAAAAGCTGTTTGGGACCTTGTTTAATGCTGTCCTCATCACTCCTTGCAATGGAAACTACTGCTGCATTTTTAATAAGGTTTCTCGTGTTATCAATGCTTTATTTAGTTCATCATATGAAATCTGTATCGTCTTGCACTCAATACATTAAAATTGTAGATATAAATAAATTCTCTGGTAGAGCATAATGTTAGATCAGCATGTCTTCCCTTGTTTAAGGTAAAATCAATTATCCGAATAATCAATTATCCAAATGAAGTAGTGCCTGCCCATTTCGTTTGGATAATCGAGTTTCCTCTTGTGAGAAACGAAGCTCACTGCCAAATAATCTTAGTCCGAATCAAATTCCAAAGCAGTCTTTATTCATACGTTCTTGCAAGACTGGGTGTCCAAAAGTAGGCACACCCCTGAACAATTTCAGTACATTTTTATACACTCTCAGTACTTCCCCTTTTATCTCATATGTGACAGTTGCAGTTGCTCTGTGCAGCTGCTAATCTAATCGGTTTACCACATCCATCTGTGGCCTGTTGTTAGTGTGCACCCCTGTTACCCGCCCCCCCCCCCCCCATAGCTGAATCTTATGACTTCTGCTGAAGCAACATTGAGTCTTATCACTTCTGCGTATGTGACTTCTGCAGAATCCACACTTACACACATTTTCCACACTCTGTATATAAGGTGTACAGTAAGGGGCTGAGGATGAAGCCTTGCAGGACACCAGTCTTGAGGATTACATTGGAGGATGTACTGTTACCTACTGAATGCATGTATAGGTCAGGATGTTGAGAATCCAGTTACAGAGTGCGGGGAGCTGAGACTTCGGAGTTTAAAGATGACTTTGTTTGAAAAAGGGTATTGAAGGCTGAGCTGCAGTCAGTAAGAGCCTGAGGTTGATATCCCTTGTTATCCAGGTGTTCTAGGGATAAGTGTAGGGGCAGGGAGATAGTGTCTTCTGTGGACCTGTTGCATCAGTAGGCAAATAGCAAAGGATCATGACGATTTGGTAGGCTGGAGTTGATGTAAGCCATGACAAACTTCTCATAGCACTTCATAATTATGGAGTTCAGAGCCAGCAAGTGATAGTCATTGAGGCATGCTGCATGATTTTTCTTTGGCACCAGAATGATGATGGTCTCCTTGAAGCTGGTGGGGACCAATTCAAGGTAGACTCAGTTGAAGCATTCAAAAGGGAATTGGATCAGTTTTTGAAAAGGGACGTTTAGTGCAGCTATGGGAAAGGACAGGGGGTAATTGCTTTGGGTGAACTGTCTTACAGAGAGAAGACACAAAGAAAGGGCTGACTGGCTTCCTTTGGTTGTATTTATGAAAGAAATTTACTGACCTTCAGGTGAACTTGGAACTAAGAGGTCCCACTGTACTCCAGGGCCATCTCCCCGGTGTCCTAGGCAATATTTATTCCTGAATCAATATCACAAAGACCGGATAATCAATCTTTCTAATCACTTTCCTGTTTGTGGGAATTTGTTAAACACGCATGACTTGTTTCATATCCTAGACTTGAACAGTGACTGCTCTTCCAAATAGAACTTCATTGATATTAAAGCACTTTGAGACCTCTGGCAGTTGTGAAAAGCACCATTTCAATGAAAGTCCTTTCTTCCCTCGTAGATTGTCTAGCACTGAAGGAGGCAATTCAGCCCACTGTGTCTGTGTCGGCTCTCTGAAAGAGTTCTCCAATTGGTATCTCCTCTGCTCTTTTCCCCATATCCTTGTAATTCCTTCCTCTAGGTGTTTACATCCAATTTCCCTTTTGAAAGTTGCTCATTTAACGTTAGTCACCTTTGGCTGTTTTAGCAATAACCTTTAATCTGTCTGCAGCTCTGAATCTCTGGATGATTTCCAAATGTTGAAAAAAAAACTTTGTAACAAATTAGATTGGGAGGGATTTGAAAGGGCTTTGCTACACGAGGGAATTTTCTCATTCTAACCTCCCCCTCCCTATTCCAAAACAAGGTGAGCCATTCTGTGCAGTTGTCCCACAGATGCTTTTTGGTACCCAGTGTGTGGCTATTTCCTTGCATAAACCTAAATATTCAGAGTCAGAGATGTACAGCACGGAAATATCTTTCCGTCCAACTTGTCCATGCTGATCAGATATCCTAAACTAAACTAGTCCAATTTGCCAGCACTTGGCCCATATCTGCCTCAACTCTTCCTGTCCATATAGCCATTGCCAAGAGATTTTATCCACAGAGATTATTTAGGGCATGTAATGTTCCTCTGTGATTGCAATCAGTTAGTTATTGATCCTGACCATATTCTGGTTATAGCAGTGAACTCCAAGAGGGTTGGAGGGTGATCAAGTGAGGGGCAACAGTGAAGCACAAATTCATTACAACAGATGCTTACGAATTAGGCGATAGGTTTAGATAGTGGATTTGGATCAGCTCAGGCTTAGAGGGCTGAAGGGCCTGTTCCTGTGAAGACCTGCGTCCCCTCAAGAGGGGCTTCTTGGTTAGAGACCGGTCAAAGGAATCGACAAATGTGGTTTATTCAAAAAGCAAGGTTCATTAGTTTTTATTGAATGAAGGTACCTTGACGCAATTCTATCCAGAACACAGAGATTGAAGCTTCTGTGTTCCGTGATGAAGTGTCGCAATTACATTTGAAAATTACACATTATTTATATGTTTTTTAAGAAATAGTACAGCCTTAATTAAAAGAAAGACCAATCGCATATAATAAGGTGACATGATTTACAGCAAGTTAATCCAATGATATTTTCTTTAAAAAGGATATCTAATTTACGTAAATTGTCATGCCATGTATTAGTTCAAGGTTAGTTCAAATGGTCAATTAATGTGTCAGTATTCATCTTCTGAAAACTCTATTGTCCTCTTATCTTTGACCTGCAAGTTAATTCTGCAAAACAGCAGTATGTTCAGCAGTATGGTTTACAGGCCATTTTGTAGTATCCTTTTAAATCGAGAAACCATTTTGTTGAAATAAAAATCTACATATTTTGTTACCTAAATTCCAATTTTAGATCCTCACCTGGGCTGTAAATTTTCTTTGTTCTTTGATAGCAGAGTTTAAAGGGTTAAGTTAGGAGGGCAGTTGAGTCAACCTTGTGCCAGTCCCCTTGATGTAAGAATTCTGGCGAAGCTGATTGTGGATTGAAAGGTTTGATAGGCCCTAATAGAGCGGAATGTTTCCTTTGATGGTTGAGTCAAGGGATGATGAAGAGAGAGGTTGTTTGGGAGAGAAATTGGAGATGGCGCTGTGGGACTCATGCACACACACATACACCCTCCAAAAGCCACGGTTTGTTGAACCTTTCAAGACAGAGAATGTTAGGTTGTTGCTTTCATACGCCATCAAGACCAGGAGTGTGGTGCTGGAAAAGCACAGCCGGTCAGGCAGCATCCAAGGAGCAGGAGAGTTAACATTGAGCATGAGCTGTTCATTAGGAATGAAGGGGTGGCCCAAGGGACTGAGAGATAAATGATGAGGGGGGGGGAGGCGAATCCAACCTTCCAACTACCTGTCCATCGAGCCATTCCACCCCCCTATCCAACCAATAACTATCACCCCCCCCCACCTTCATCTACCCATTGCATTCCCAGCTATCTCTCTTTCCCCCAGCCCCACCCTACACCCCATTTATCTCTCAGCCCCCTTGGCCACCCCCACATTCCTGTTGAAGCGTGCACACTCAAAACGTTGACACTTCTGCTCCTGTGACCTGCTGTGCTTTTCCAGCACCACACCCTTGACTCTGATCTCCAGCATCTGCAGTCCTCACTTTCTCCAATCAAGGCAAGGGGCTAGGAATGACCCTCCGGTATAAATCGAATAGAATAGTTGGTCAGCTCGGAGGGGCTGAATGGCCTTTCCCAAGATTCGGATTCACTGGCCCGGTGGCAGCCCCACTCGGTGGAACTGCTACTGAGCACGGGTGGGGTATGCTTCTCAAAGAAGGGAAGCCGATTTTACAGCAAAGTTTAGAAAAACAACCTCGATTCTTGAGGTGCCAGAAGAAGCTTTTTTAACAACATCACTTCGACTCTTAAAGCTTGGCGTTTTGTGATCACAGAGCTGACTTTGGTAGGAATATTCCAGTTGATAGTGAGGGGGGAGGGTGAGTTTAGTATTATACAGTCAGAGATGTACAGCATGGTATTTTGGGAGCTCTGGGTCGGACAGTGTTGCTGTTAAAAGCCTGGTCCTGGGGCCAGGCAGCGTGTGTCTGCTGCGACTGTTTGTTCATTTCACTGCAATCACCTGGGCCGGATGTTCCGTTTGCCATTCGAGACTTTGGCTGCCTTTCCGAAGATTGGACTGTGTCCAAGAAGTGAAATCTGGCCTGAAGCCAGCTGTGAGACAGAGGCCCCTGTGAGCAACATATCTCCGCACTCTGATAAACAACTTGGGGCTGGTCTAATTTTTGTTTCAAAATGCGCTGCCGAGGACTGTGACAAACAGCCAAGGTACAGTGCCATCACTGAATTAAATTATTTATTTTTTAAAAATCGCCATCGGTAACTTGCAGAAGATTGGATGTTAACCATCACATGATCTCTTTCTTGTTCAACACCCTATACATTCATCAGTGTTCAATGCTCTAAACCTAATATTGCCCCCAACCCGTCCTCTACCACTCACTGACCAGTCTGTGACTGTCTGCTTAGCCCCAGAGTTGCAGTATTCAAGAAGGGCAGATTATGTGGAATACAGCAACTGATTCAGGCTACTCAGCCCAACTAGTTCATTCTACAAGTATTTACTTTTTTATTCTCTCTACTATGGCTTGAAGAGGTGTATTTTGTCCTTTTTTTCTAAAATGAAGAAATAATGAGACAGAGATACCAGGCAGTTTGCTCCAACACCAATGAAGTAAACAGCTTGTGAGGTCTTGGGGTTTTCATTTTAAATTTGGAACAATAAAAGCAGCCTGAATGGGTGGGCTCAAGCTCCCACAGAACCAGGATATTTTTAGTTTAGCTTTCAGTAGCAGTTGTTGGGGTCTTGAAGCTAAAATCTGGAGTTCTCTCCTTCCTGCTAGAATTGTACGTGAGACAATCTATTTTGCTGAATTTGCACTTGCCAAGGGTGTGTCTATCTGACACACAATTTTGGAACAGTTAACTAGTAGTAGTTAATATATTATCATTTTGATAGAGTTGCAGTTAAGCCAATTTCTTTCTTTATTTTTATCTTGTCTCTTTTAACTGTAGTGTAAAAATAAAGTGTGTTTTGCTTAAAGTCGAATACCGTGACCAATTAAATTGCAGCTGGAACGCACCATCTTACGCTTATGTTTAAAATAAGAAAAAGATAGGGTCCAGACTATCATCTCAATATATTTTGAGAGGTTTTGGTCTGGTCCATAACACACTTTCCACCCCACCCACCCATTTGCGCTACCACGAGACAGGATTCCAGATCCTGTCAGATTCAGATTTTAAGTGCAGTGAGAGACCAGGATTCAGTGAGAATCTGGTGACAATATTGCAGAATCTGGCAAATTGGTCACCGTGGGTAGATTGGGGGTAGTGAGATTGTGGGTGTGGTGGAATTGATTGTTCGACTGTTGACCCTGGGTTAAGGGAAACCCTGTCTAAAGGCCATTCTGTGCCAACTATTATCTGTGAAGAAAGAGCAAGTACTTGTCCTCAAAAGTGACTCACACAAAGATCGTGCTCAGTATCCTCCTTTAGATCTGAGCTGATTGTGACAACACCTCAAACTGGTGGAACTCCAGAGGAGAGGAAAGCTGAGCGTAGGCCTGCAGCTGTGCTGAATCTTCTACTAGCTGTTGTTTTTTTTTATATAAATTTGTTCAAGGATGTTACTGGCTCAGCCAGCACTTATTGCCTATCCCTAATTTGCCTAGAGAATCAACTATATTGGTAGGGCACTTGTGGTACTGCCCCTACCCCTGGCCCAGGAGACCTAGGTTCAAGTTCCACCTGCTCCAGAGGTATGTCAAAACATCTGAGTGGGTTGATTAAAAAATATGTTCAACCCCATTGTTGTGGGTCTGGAGTCATATGTAGGCCAGACCAGGTAAAGATAGCAGATTTTCTTCTCTGAAGGACTTAAGTGAGCCAAATGTGTTTTTACAATGATAAATGTTGACACAGTGTAGTTCTTTATCCCAATTTTTTTAGTTTTTTTGAATCCAATGTCCCTATTTGCCACAGCAGGAACTTTGGCCTGGAGTTCTGAATTACTAGTTCAAGTGACATTACCACTTTGAGACTGCCTCCCACTCTAAGTTTCATTCAGGGGTTTTCAGATCTTCATGCAAGCTCAGGCCTGACTTCTGAGTTTCTTTTAAAAACCTGTTAAGAGTTTACACAACAGTAAGGCAACAGAACAGCACACTCCCAGCTCTCCTGGTTCCAACCTCTTGCCACAGTCCTAGCACATGACCACTGATGTCACAGTTACATCACAGCTTACCTCAGAGACTCATCTGCATATTCATTACAATTCTGTCTCTAAAAGAACTGACCCCTAAAATCAGAATATTTGTCTGATTTAAGTTAGGGACCTAACGACACAGGATATAAACTTAGACTGAAGCATAGGATCCCTACAGTGTGGAAGCAGACCATTCGGCCCATCAGGTCCCACACCAACTTTCTGAAGAACTTTCCGTCTAGACCCTACCCTGCTACACCTGCATTTCCTACTGCTAATCCACCTAACACGCACATCTTTGGACTGTAGGAGGAAACTGGATCACCCAGAGCAAACCCACATTGACACAGAGAGAATGTGCAAACTCCACACAGACAGTTGCCTGAGGCTGGAATTCAGCCTGGGTCCCTGGTGCTGTGAGGCAGCAGTGCTAACCACTGTGGCATCCCATGTTTGGACTCAATGTTGCTGCTTGTTTGGAATTTAATTTTTATTGTTCTGCAGAAGTTATATTAAGGTTCCAGACATGAACTCTGGAGAATCTGAGCAGGAAGGCAGCATCTGTGGAGAGAGTTAAAAATCCCACAATGTCAGATTATAGTCCAACAGGTTTATTTGGAAGCACTAGCTTTCGGAGCGTTGCTCACAACCACCTGATGAAGGAGCAGCGCTCCGAAAGCTAGTGCTTCCAAATAAACCTGTTGGACAATAACCTGGTGTTGTGGGATTTTTAACTCTCTCCACAGATGCTGCCTTCCTGCTCAGATTCTCCAGAGTTCATGTCTGGAACCTTAATATAACTTCTGCAGAACAATTTTTAACATTGTCCACCTCAGTCCGACACCGGCACCTCCAAGTCTGTGTAGAGAGAAAGAGAAAGAGAAATTGAGTCCAGTGACCTTCCTGAGGTTCTCCAGTAATTTAAAATTTTGTTTCAGATCTTCATCATATGAACTGTTTTGTTCTCTCCACAGAAGTTGCCAGACCTCGTTGAGTTTCTCCAGCGGTTTCTGTGTTTTGTTAAAATTTGAGATCTCCGGAATGTGTGGGATTTGGATTTGATTTGATTTGATGGTCTCAGTTCCTGTTGTCTCTCTCTCTCTCTCTCCCTCTCTCTGTCCTTCACTGCAGCCTGTCGAACATTGCGTTGACGCCGGAGAGCCAGCGGGATCATGACCGGCGGATCCGCAGGGAAATTGCCAACAGTAATGAGCGCCGACGCATGCAGAGCATCAACGCTGGCTTCCAATCACTCAAAGTGCTGCTGCCTCACACAGACGGAGAGAAGCTCAGCAAGGTCTGTTCACACCTGCAGGATCCATCTTCCTTCCTTCCTTCCATTGTCCTGAGCAAACAGCCAGGCGCCTGGCAAACAAAAAGCTTTTCCTGCCTGTTATATTTTTTAATTGGAACTTTACGCAACACGTTCCTTTTGTTTTAAAGACTTGAACTACACTTGCACAGCTTATTTTGAGACTTTTCTTTTGGCTCACGTTTTCAGCTTTCTGCCTCGCACCCCCCTCCATCCTGTTCCTACCTCTGCTCACCACTAACTGTGATGCTCCCACGATCAATCAGCCTAATGGTGTTGACTAATCTCCTACAGCACCAGGATTCTCTGCATCTCCCCTTATTGTGAGCTCTGTTCATTCCATTCCCAAACCAGTTCACAAGGATGAGGTTCAGGAGCTGATTGGCTTAGTGGGGGAGGCAGAATCATATATACTTAAGGGATGGGTTCTTAATCAGTCAGAAAGTGGAGGGCTACAGGGAAAGGGCAGGAATGTGAACGTAAGGAATGATGTGGAGGAGCCGGTGTTGGACTGGGATGGACACAGTTACAAATCACACACCAGGTTATAGTCCAACAGGTTTAGTTGGAAGCACACTAGCTTTCAGAGTGCTGCACCTTCCAGCTATCTGATGAAGGAGCGTCGCTCCAAAAGCTAGTGCTTCCAAATAAACCTGTTGAACTATAACCTGGTGTTGTGTGATTTTTAATGATGCAAGGAATGTCAGATCAGCCAGTGGTTAGCACTGCTGCCTCACAGCGCCAGGGACCCAGGTTTGATTCCAGTCTCCGGAGACTGTGTGCAAACTCCACACAGACATTCTCCTTGTGTCTGTGTAGATTTCCTCTGGGTGCTCTGGTTTCCTCCCACGGTCCAAAGATGTGCAGATTAGGTGGATTGGCCATGCTCAATTGCTCATAGTGTTCAGGGATGTGTAGGCTAAGTGCATTAATCAGGGGAAATGTAGAGCAATGGGGTAGGGGAATGGGTTTGGGTTGGTTACTCTTCGGAGGTTCGGTGTGGACTTGTTGGGCCAAATGACCTGTTTCCACACTGTAGGGATTCTATGATTCTATTAAATGGTGGAGCTGGCTGGAGGGGCTGAATGGCCTATTCTTGTTACTATTTCTTAAAGAATGAAACAGGAGAGCTAGTCTCCTTACCCGTCCTTCCCAGAGGGCTTTGACATTGTGGTTCATGTATATATCGTGGAAATGCGGCTCCCCAATCCTGGCATCTGGATCAGGCGTTTTGGCGACCATGCCTTCAGCTATTATTTCCTCCTGAAACCTCTCTACCTTTCTATAACTCTCCCTTATCTTCCTTTGTGACTCTTCTTCAAAATGGCCTCTTTGTCTATTGATCTGCCTGCCCTAACCCTTCCCTGATGTTATTGTGTCATATAGATTGTTGTAGAACACAGCGCACAATTAACTTTTTGGGATCTTGTGGCACAGCGGTAGCGTCCCTACCTCTGGGGTAGACGATACTGATTCAAGTCCCACTTCAGGGAGTGATGGCATAACATGACCAGACTGATTGACTGAAAAAACATACAGAAAATGAATTCTGGAAAGTGATTGATTCTTATGTCTCTCTCTCTCGACAGGCAGCAATCCTTCAGCAGACTGCTGAGTATATCTTTGCTTTGGAGGAAGATAAGACCCGACTGGTCCAGCAAAACGCACATCTGAAGAGACTGGTGCAGGTGAGCAGGACAGTGGGTTGGCATGGAACCTGTGGCTGATATATATCTGCTGGAACCACTTGCTGGTCTAACAGGAATGTCATAGAACATAGAACAATACAGCACAGAACAGGCCCTTCGGCCCACGATGTTGTGCCGAACATTTGTCCTAGCTTTAGCACCTATCCATGTATCTATCCAATTGCTGCTTAAAGGTCACCAATGATTCTGACTCTGCCACTCCCACAGGCAGCGCATTCCATGCCCTCACCACTTTCTGGGTAAAGAATCTACCCCTGACATCCCCCCCCCATACCTTCCACCCTTCACCTTAAATTTATGTCCCCTTGTAAACACACTGTTGTACCCGGGAAAAAAGTCTCTGACTGTCTACTCTATCTATTGCCCTGATCATCTTATAAACCTCTATCAAGTCACCCCTCATCCTTCGCCGTTACAATGAGAAAAGGCCTAGCACTCTCAACCTATCCTTGTACGACCTATTCTCCATTCCAGGCAACATCCTGGTAAATCTCCTCTGCACCCTCTCCAAAACTTCCACATCTTTCCTAAAATAAGGCGACCAGAATTACACACAGTACTCCAAATGTGGCCTAACCAAAGTCCTATACAGCTGCAACATCACCTCACGACTCTTGAATTCACTCCCTCTGCTAATGAACGATAATACACCATAGGCCTTCTTACAAGCTCTATCCACCTGAGTGGCAACTTTCAAAGGTCTATGAACATAGACCCCGAGATCCCTCTGCTCCTCCACCTTACTAAGAACCCTACCGTTAACCCTCTATTCTGCATTCTTATTTGTCCTTCCAAAATGGACAACCTCACACTTGACAGGGTTTAACTCCATCTGCCACTCCTCAGCCCAGCTCTGCACATATCTAAGTCCCTTTGCAGCCGACAATAGCCCTCCTCACTATCCACAACTCCACCAATCTTTGTATCGTCTGCAAATTTACTGACCCACCCTTCGACTCCCTCTTCCAAGTCATTAATAAAAATTACAAACAGCAGAGGACCCAGAACTGATCCCTGTGGAACTTCACTTGTAACTGGGCTCCAGGCTGAATATTTACCATCTACCACCACTCTCTGACTTCGACCGGTTAGCCAGTTCTCTATCCAACTGGCCAAACTTCCCACTATCCCATGTCTTCTGACTTCCCGCATAAGCCTATCATGGGGAACCTTATCAAATGCCTTACTAAAATCTATGTACACTACATCCACTGCTCTACCCTCATCCACATGCTTGGTCACCTCCTCAAAGAATTCAATAAGACTTGTAAGGCAAGACCTCCCCCTCACAAATCCGTGCTGGCTGGCCCTAATCAAGCAGTGTCTTTCCAGATACTCATAAATCCTATCCCTCAGTACCCTTTCCATTACTTTGCCTACCACTGAAGTAAGACTAACTGGCCTGTAATTCCTGGGGTTATCCCTATTCCCTTTGTTTTTGAACAGGGGCACAACATTTGCCACTCTCCAGTCCCCTGGCACCACCCCCATTGACAGTGAAAATGTCACATTGGTGCATTGAACTTTAGTGGTTGACATGTACAACTGCTGTGGGCCTCCCAGCATTTCCAAAGAAGGAGACCAAAATTCAGGATTGCAAACATCAAATAGTCACTAATAAATCCAGTCAGGAATTCAGAAGATATCTCTTTATTGGCATTGGTGAGGGGGTGGAATTCCCTCCAGGGCCGTGACCGGTTTACATGAATAACAGAGGGATTTACATGAACGTTACAATCTTGGAAAACCTCACAAATGGTGAACATAGTTTGTAGTGGGAGACAATTGGTGAGCTTCCAACAATCCAAAAATCACATTCATGTAGAGGATAAAAAGCAACAAAAATAACATTTTTGACAAATGTTAATAAATTTCCAAATTTGCAGATGATACTAAGCTAAGGAGAATAATGAATTGTGAGGATAATGTCGAGTGGTCTGTAGAGTCATTTAGTTATACAGCATGGAAGCAGACCCTTCGGTCCAACTTGTCCATGCCGACCAGATATCCTAAATTAATCCAGTCCCATTTGCCAACATTTGGTTCATATCCCTTTAGTTTCTTCCTATTCGTATACCCATCCAGATGCCTTTTTAAGTGTTGTAATTATACCAGTCTCTACCATTCCCTCTGGCACTCATTCCATACCCACACTACCGTCTGCATGAAAAGTTGCCCCTTATGTCCCTTTTAAATCTTTTCTCCCTTCACCTTAAACCTGTGATCTCTAGTTTTGGTCTCCCCTACCCTGGGAAAAAGACTTTGGCCGTTCACTCTATGCATGCCCTTCATGATTTTATAAACCTCTACAGTACAACGTCGATTATCTGAACATCGCTTTTCCAAATTTCGGATTATCCGAACAAGATCTCAAGGTTCCAATGCTTGAGTAAACTGTGTTATCTGAACATTTGATTATCTGAAAGTTTGATTATCCGAACAAAATACTCCCTGCCATGTCATTTGGATAATTGAGATTGCCCTGAATAAAGTCATACCTCAGCCTTCGATACTCCAGGGAAAATAGCCCCACCCTATTCAGCCTCTCCCTATAGATCAAACCGTCCAATTCTGGCAAAATGACTGTAAATCTTTTCTGCACCCTTTCAAATTTCACAACATCTTTTCTACAGCAGGGAGACCAGAATTGAACACCGTATTCTAAAAGTGGCCTTATCAATGTACTGTACAGCTGCAACATGACCTCCCAACTTCTGTATTTCAGAGGGACACTGATGGGTCAAATGGGCAGACACCTGACAGATAAATTTCAATGCAGAGAAATGTGAGGTATTGCCTTTTGGTGGAAGAAACGAAGAGACAATACAGGCTCAATGGTAAAACTTTGAGGGGAGTACAGGAGTATGATTCACCTGCATGATTTCTGAAGGTGGCCAGGCAAATTGAAACATTAGTTAACAAGGTTTATAGGATTAGATTAGATTAGAAGGGAAACAGGCCCTTTGGTCCAACAAGTCCACACCGACACCCTGAAGAGTAACCCACCTAGACCCATTCCCCACTGACTAATGCACCCAACACTATGGGCGATTTAGCATGGCCCATTCGCCTGACCTGGGGTTAGGATCCTTGGGTTTATAGAGTCATAGAGATGTACAGCATGGAAACAGACCCTTCGGTCCAACCCGTCCATGCCGACCAGATATCCCAACCCAATCTAGTCCCACCTGCCAGCACCCAACCCATATCCCTCCAAACCCTTTCTATTCATATCCCCCTCCAAATGCCTCTTAAATTTGCAATTGTACCAACCTCCACCACATCCTCTGGCAGCTCATTCCATACATGTACCACCCTCTACATGAAAAAGTTGCCCCTTAGGTCTCTTTTATATCTTTCCCCTCTCACCCTAAACCTATGCCCTCTAGTTCTGGACTCCCCGACCCCAGGGAAAAGACTTTGCCTATTTATCCTATCCATGTCCCTCATTATTTTGTAAACCTCTATAAGGTCACCCCTCAGCCTCCAACACTCCAGGGAAAACAGCCCCAACCTGTTCAGCATCTCCCTATAACTCAAATCCTCTAACCCTGGCAACATCCTTCTAAATCTTTTCTGAACCCTTTTAAGTTTTAGAACATCTTTCCAATAGGAAGGAGACCAGAATTGCATGCAATATTCCAACAGCGGCCTAACCAATTTCCTGTACAGCCGCAACATGACCTCCCAACTCCTGTACTCAATACTCTGACCAATAAAGGAAAGCATACCAAATGCCTTCTTCACTATCCCATCTACCTGCGATTCCACTTTCAAGGACCTATGAACCTGCACTCCAAGGTTTCTTTATCCAGCAATATTCCCTAGGACCTTACCATTAAGTGTATAAGTCCTGCTAAGATTTGCTTTCCCAAAATGCAGCACCTCGCATTTAAATGGAAGTGTAGAGTATAAAAGCAAGGAAGTGATGCTACACTTCGACAAATCATTGGTCAGACTACACTTGGAGTTTTGTGTTCTGTTCTGGGCGCCTTATTTATGGAAGAATGTTAAAGCCCTGGATGGAGTTCAAAGAGTGTTTACGAGAATGATGCTACCAATGAGGAATTTTAGATATAAGGAAAGATTCAAGAAATTAGGCTTATTCTTCTTGGAGCAGAGAAGACTAAAATTATGAACAATTTTGAGAGGGTAAAGAAGGATATTCTGTTTCCACTATTTGGTACATCAGTATCTGGAGTTTCAAGATTGTCAGCACGAGAGCTAGGAATGAAATGAGGAGAAATGTCCTTAGTCGGAGAGTTGTTAGGATTTGGAATGCACTGCCTGGTAGAGAGGTGGACGCAGTTTCCATTGGAGGTTTCAACAGAGAGTTGGATAGACAATTGAATTTAGAGAGCTATGGAGGATGAGACTAGTTGGGTAGCTCTTTCAGGAATTGGTACAGACACAATTGAATAGCCTCCTTCTGTACTGTGAATTCTATGGTTCTGTGCCTACTAGAAATAAAATAAGGCTTTTCCCCGTTGTATTCATTGAGATGTATCACATGAAATTATGACGCAAAGGGGAGCAACATTTTGATCCTGTGTGTGCATATAGCACTGGTGGGTTAGCAAGCAAATGCTAATGGGTAAAGCCGTTGACACGGGGAATGCACCAGTTAGATGATGATTGATAGTTAACTGCCAGGCTTTGCTTTAACTTAAACTTGGCAGGTTGACGCTGATTTTTGTCAAGGCATTGCCCTGAGAAACGGACCAGATGATAGCTGTCAGCTACTTTGTTCAGTTTTTTTGGGCACATGGTCTTCCTGGCTGTGGCTAGTCAGCTTCTCAATGTGGCCCTTTTGCATGTACTGAAAGTTATATATACAAGGCCCTGTTTTCTGTGGTCACTGGTCTCCCTAACAATATAAATTATCAATGATTAGATGCCTACAAACCCTTAACTGAATATTGCTGGAAAGTGGGTTGTTGCTGAATCTTTTCATCTTGCACTCATCAGGATCAAGGCAAGAATGCTAAATTTCAAACAATCAGGGACCCATTCTCTGCAAACCGAAGGAATATATATCCAGCCTTCTGCCTTTTGTGGATGACATGGAAGCTTGGGGGACCTGTAGTTTTCTGTTGATGGGAATGCAGCTTTGAGCACTTGACAGTTGCACTGTGGTAATGTTCCCGACCTAGTGAACCAGAGGGTCAGGCTATTGTTCTGGGGACACTGGTACAGCATCTGGTGGAATTTAAATTCAACCAATGATTTCCTTTAAAAAAAATTGTCTAGAACATAAAGCTGGTCTCAATAATGGTGACAGTGGTGATTATTGTCAATTTGTTGCGAAAACTCATCCGGTTCACTAATGTCCTTTTTAGGGAAGGAAATCTGCTGTCCCCATCTGGCCTGGCCTACATGTGACTCCAGACCTACAGAAATGTGGTTGACTTTTAATTGGGGTGGTCCAGATAGCCAAACAGTTCAAGGACAATTAGGGATGAGCAATAAATGTCAGCCTTGCCAATGACATCCACATCTCCTGATAGAATGGATTCCTTTTGTTAAATTTGAGTGTGACTTGGATATGTTTAGAGGGGAACAGAAAGATGTGGACCGTGCAACACAGCATTCATTAAACCTCTGCCGAGAATTATGCTTCACATTCAAATTGTTTTCATCTAAACCTATCAGCAGCAGATCCTTCTGTTCCTCTGCTATATCTTCAATCCATTGGTGCTGTTAACACTAGACTCCCTGCAGTGTGGAAACAGGCCCTTCGGCCCAACCAGTCTACACCGACCCTCTGAACAGTAACCCACCCAGACCCATTTCCCTCTGACTAATGCACGTAACACTACGGGCAATTTAGCATTGCCAATTCACCTAACCCGCACATCTTTGGACTGTGGGAGGAAACCGGAGCACCCAGAAAAAACCCACGCAGACACAGGGAGAATGTGCAAACTCCACACAGACCGTCACCTGAGGCTGGAATCAAAGCTGAGACCCTGACGCTGTGAGGCAGCAGTGCTAACCAATGTGCCACTGTGCCGCCCCCAAATCCGGGTGATAGTATACTCTCACCACTCTCTGGAAGCTTCTTCAGAAATCCTTCATGATTTTATTAATCACCACTTTATATTTGTGATCCAGAACCTGCTGAGCCAAGTGGCCTTTTTCTGTGCATTAGGTATTTCAGTGAGGGCAACATTTCACAGTATTGAATATTTAAGAACTCTAAGTAAAGGTGTATGATTAAAGCTCAGCGGTTTATAAAATCCTCTGAGATTGTGTTAAGGGAGGGAGTTCTAAATTATCTGGCTTTACCTTCTACCATCCTGTTTGAACAAAATGCTGATCTGATTGGGAAAATGAGCAGCTACAGAAAGCGGCGCTGATCTGATTTCTGTTCCATTGCCACTATTTCTGTGTTGCTTTGTGTGTGCTGATTGACTGACTGTCTGTCTGACTGGGAATGGGCCACAGCTGCCAGAGCAGCTGCTTTCTCAGCTGGTCATCGCCTGAAACTGCTGCCCGTCCGACTGTGAAACAACAAGAGCAGCGAAACCGACAGAGAGACAGTTTTTCAGAAACCCCTCCGAGACTGGAGCCCCCAGCTCTCCATTATACAGCTTGAGTAGAATTTTTCACTAACAGGTCATTCACCTCAATGTGTCCATGTCTGACATTATGCTGCACACAAACCTGTTCTCAGCCTCGTTCATCTCAGGTATCAGCCTACCCTCCTTTTCATCCCACAGTGGTTTCACTTCCCCTTAAAAGTATGTATTGTTCTTCTCTACTCTCTGGGAAAAGAGGTTTCTCTTGAATTTTCTGTTGGATTTGTTGATAGCTGTTTGATGGAGATTGTCCCCTTGTTTTGGACTTTGCCACAAGTGAAAACCTCTTCTCCACATTCACCCTGATCAGACCCTTTTATCATTTTTATACCATTTAAATTGCAGAATCCAAATACTTGAGCTGTTAAATTCGAAGGACAGTGAGTGGGCGGCTGTTTTGTGTGGAATAAGGACCTTATTCTTTAGCACTGTGTCATTACCCACCCATCCCACCCCAAGCGAAGTATTTATGAATTGCCCTTGTCCTTGTTTGCTCTTGATGCCAAGGTGCAAGGCTGGACATATTCCTTTTGTTTGCAGAGGATGTGTTCCTGTAAAAGATTGTACGCCACCAGTGGAAGTGAGCCAAGTTATGAGCTCAACTGATTACCTTAAATTGGTAGCTAGTTTGAGGAAGCTGTTCAAGCTTTGAGCCTTTCTTTTGGCAGAAGTTTGGTGAGCACATGATTTCCTGATGCTGTATCCATGGCAGCACCAAAACTAAGCAGAGCCAACTTACTGACCGATCAGTCTCCTTTTCTGCTGTCGTATAAATTGTGATGGTCTGAAATTTGTCCTGATTAGTGAAAGACAAAAAAAGAACTTCAGCAAGTTGTCACTGTTTTCAGCAGTGTTCAAATTCTGTTCTACCATGTGGATCTTTGTAAGTTTTGGGTCACTTAGCTGATGTTTTTCCTCCTGAACAGGACAGTGCTGGATCAGGGTAGCAGGTAATGTACTGTGCAGCTGGTCTTGGAGTGCCTCATATTGGATACGAAAAATCAACCTGGTTCCATTGATATCCCTCATTTTGGGATATCCCTCAGATGCAACTCTTTAGAATATTGAAACCGGGGGCCATTCGGCCCTTTTAGTCTATTCCACCAATCAATGCGATTGTGACAAATCTGTGTGTTAATTCAATTCATTTACCTTTGCTCCAATATCCCTCTATTCCCATTGAAAAAAAAATCAATCTCTGATTTAAAATGTTTAATTGCTGTGCTATTTCACACTTCCACCAGCCTTTGGTTAAAAATAGTTCCCTCCTGATTGGCCTAGCTTTCCTTTTAATTTAATGTCCATTGGACCTCTCTCACCGGGAGGTAAGTGACTCTCTCTTTACCCTGTGTTTATTCAAAGTCCTTAAAAACTGTAATCAGATCACCTCCCCAGGCACAGCTCATTTATGCAATCCCTCCTCAAAACCTAATGTTTGGAATGCTGTTGTTGGTGTGTTCTGTATCGCAATGTCTCTGTGGTCTGGTCATCCTTGCCAACTGAGCCTTGTACAGACATGGTTTCTATTTTCCTCCTTCCTCCCCATACCTGCTCCCAAACCCAGGAATACTCAGGCTCCTCCCCAAAACGGAAACGAGGCGACGAATCCGACGAAGGGATCGGTTCTCCGGATTCCGCGGATGAAGAGCTGGCTGAGCTAAGGCAGCACTTGGAGAAGGAGAGGCTGATCCGGATCACACTGGAAGAGAAGGTTTGTTTTGGTCCTTTGCTTCAGAGGCTGCTGGGGCCATGCCTCCCTCCACAATCTGTCTGTGACGTGGCCCTCTGGCCTGCCCTCGGGCTTTGTACTTGGCAGCAGACTCCAGCTCCTCAGATTGTTGGTTACGTTCCTCACACGGTGCCCACTTCCACTGACTTGACATTGTCTCCCCCACTTCTGACTGAAGTGTGTGAGGCCCTCCCCACCAAAATGACAGCGTGGAGTCCCCCTAGAGCTGGGAGAGTGCCACTGCAGCCTGGACTTGCTCCATTGCAGAGAAACACAGGCTGAGTTCTTGTCAGTGTCCCCAGTCCCACCGCTGCTCCTGGATTGTGTGGACACAGGAACCAATCTGGACTGCAGCTGAGGAATGAAGTGTGTATCCAGATCATAATGCCACAGATACATGTGGACATCCAGAACAGCCACACTCAACCATCCATTACCATCCACAACTCCCCAAAGATACACTCATCATTACACATACTGCGCACATACGTTGCACCCAGTCTTAGTTTGGGGTGAAGAAGCCCCAAAAACTAAAGAAGGGTTCCAAGAATGTGGGGATAGGATTCAGGGGCTGGAGGGTGAAGAGCAGAATAGAACTCATTGGATTGCACTTGCAAAGAGCTGACGGGCTGAACATCCGTGCTGTATCACTCTGTGGAGTCACGTCGGCAGCTGACCCATTGGCTTTCTGACCTTTTTTTTTACTTCAGGTGAAAGCTCTGGAGTCACAGCTGCAGCCCGGCAAGCTGAAGGAGATCCTACACCAGGCCCAACTGCAGCAAGAGCATGACGTGTTGCTGGAGCGGCGGAGGCAGCTTGTGGAGGAGCAACAGAGAAGCAGCAACGCAGCAGCACAGGTACCACCTCCTGCATCTCCACCCACCATCCCTCGGACAGCCTGGACCAGACTGCATTCTCTATATCCCTGGCCCCTCTTCTCCTCTCTGGAGGAAATTGCTGCCTCCTCGACATCTGAGGGGGTAGCATTAGGGCAGCACGGTGGCTCAGTGGTTAGCACAGCTGCCTCCCAGTGCCATGAACTCAGATTCGATTCTAGCCTTAGGTGATTGTGTGGAGTTTGCCCGTTCTCCCTATGTCTGCATGGGTTTAGAACATAGAACATAGAAAAATACAGTGCAGTACAGGCCCTTTGGCCCTCGATGTTGCGCTAATCCAAGCCCACCTAACCTACACTTGTTCACTTTCCTCCATATGCCTATCCAATGCCCATTTAAATGCCCATAAAGAGGGAGAGTCCACCACTGTTACTGGCAGGGCATTCTATGAACTCAGGACTCGCTGAGTAAAGAATCTACCCTTCACATCAGTCCTATACCTACCACCCCTTAATTTAAAGCTATGCCCCCTCGTAATATCTGACTCCATACGTGGAAAAAGGTTCTCATGGTCAACCCTATCTAAACCCCTAATCATCTTGTACACCTCTATCAAGTCACCCCTAAACCTTCTTTTCTCCAATTCTTCCCACAATCCAAAGATGTGCAGGTTAGGTGAATTGACCATGTTAAATTGCCCCATAGAGTTCAGGGATGTGTAGGTTAGGTGCATTATTCAGGAGTAAATATAGGATAATAGGGTAGGGGAATGGGTGTGGGTGGGTTACTCTTCAGAAGGTCAGTAGGTTGGCCTATTTCTACACTGATGGGATCATAGAATCATAAAATCCCCATTCCTGAATTTTGACCACCTAATGTAAGGAGGCCAGTCTAGGAACCTCCCTGTGGGCTACACAGGAAGGTCCAGACTGGAGCCAAGCTGTGGAAGGGATTGTGGTGTGAATCCACAGTGTGCATCTTTATGTGAGGCCTTCCACACCCAATGGGCTACAAGTCCTGGCCAGTGTAATGCAAACCAGCAATTATACTATTTAACTTAAAACCAATAAAGTACACTTCTTCTCTATTACATCCTTTAAGCAGGCAGTATTATTGACTGACAAACCTGCGCATTGTCTCCTTCTGTGGTTTTTAGTTAGAAAAATCTTACATCACAATCTTTGAATGAGTTTAAAATGTTCAGAATTTAGTTTTGTTTTGAAATACTGGGCTGCAGTGAGTTGGGGGTAAATGCGAGTGAAAAATTGGCATTAATTTATTGGATTTAAATCTGACAAACACAAATGGGGGTCTTCACAGAAACAGCCAACCTGAATGTAACCCCTTCATGATTTAAATCTATCCAGGCACCTTGTCGTGGTGCTCACATTCATTCTTTTAAGTCCCACTCTACCTGTTTAAAATCAAAGATCCCGTGTATGAGGTCAGGCACTTTGATGGGAAGAATAGGGGCAAGGACTATTTTCTAAATGGGGAGAAAATTCAGAAAGCTGGAGTACAAGGGGACTTGGGAGCCCTAGTCCGGGATTCTCTTAAGGTAAACTTGCATGCTGAGTCAGTAATTGGGAAGGCAAATACGATGTTGTCACTCATCTTGAGAGAACTAGAATATAAAAGCAGGGTTGTACTTCTGAGGTTTCTTCTTATCCCATTCTAAAGGTCTTCCCTTTACTCTCAGGCTGTGCCCTTGTTCCTCATCCCTCCTGCCAATGGAAACATCTTCCCAATGTCCACTCTGTCCAAGTCTCAACAGGATAGAGTCATAGAGTCGTAGAAATATACAGCACGGAAACAGATCCTTTGGGTCCAACTCATCCACGCTGACCAGATATCCAAACTTAATCTAATCCCATTTGCAGCACTTGGCCCATATCCCTTTATCCAGATGTCTTTTTAATGTTTCAATTGTACCAGTCCCCACCACTTCCACAGGTAGCTCATTCCCTATATGCAGGCCACATTTGGAGAACTGAGAGCAATTCTGGTCCCCATACTTCAGGGAGGATGTATTGGTCCTGGAGCAGGTCCAGAGGAGATTCATGAGAATGAACCCAGGAATGAAATTAACATGAGGAATGGGACAATACTCGATGGAGTTTAGAAGGATGAGGGGCCTGTTTTCCCTGGAGCAGAGGCCAACGGGTGACCTTACCGAAGTTTATAAAATCATGAGGGGCATGGATAGGGTAAATAGACAAAGTATTTTCCCTGGGGTGGGGGAGTCCAGAACTAGAGGGCATAGGTTTATGGTGCCCTGGTACAGATGTGGGAGCTGGGGCACCTTTGATCACCCTCGCTTATCACCCACAGGTATAACCTGGTCTTGTCTACTCTGTTACTTGGGGTGCCTAAAACACACACTTTTCCCTTCTAAGGCATACACTGCTTGGGAGAAATGTCTAAGGCCTATAAAAAACATTCTCTAAGTGCATCCTATTGGTCTTAGCTGTTATTAGCAAATCATCTCATTAAATAGCGACCTGGGGTAGACTTTGGTGGGCCTGATTCCTGGTCAGTTATATAAATGATTTGGATATGAATATAGAAGGCATGGTTAGTAAGTTTGTGGACGACTCCAAAATTCGTGGCATAGTACATAGTGATGGAGGTTTTCTAAGATTACAAAGGGATCTTGATCAAATGGGTCAATGGGTTGGAAAATGGAAGATGGAGTTCAATCTGGAGAAATACGAGGTATTGCATTCTGGTACAACAAACAAGAATAGGGCTTATACAATTAGTGGTAGGGCACTGGGTAATGTTATAGAACACAGGGCTACGGATGCAGGTGCATAATTCTTTGAAGTTTGCGTCACATATGGACGGGTGGTTAAAAAAGCATTTGGTAAGCTTGTTTTCATTGCTCGGTCCTTTTGAGTATAGGAGTTGGAAAGTCATGTTGAGGTTGTACAGGACATTGGCGAGGCCTCTCCTGGAATACTGTGTCCATTTCTGGTCACCTATTTACAGAAAGGATATAATTAAGCTTGAGAGGATTCAGAAGAGATTTACCAGGATGTTGTGGGTATGGAAGGTTTGAGTTGTAAAGAAAGGCTGGGATGTTTTTCACTGGAGTTTAGGAGGGTGAGAAGTGACCTGATAGAATATTTATAAAATAATGAGACGTATAGATAGAGTTAATGGTAGTTGCCTTTTCCCTAAGATGGGGAATTTCAACACTTGGGAGCAGCTTTTTAAGTTGAGAGGAGAGAGATTTTAAAAAGATTTGAAGAGGCAAATGTTTTGCATGGAGGATAGTTTGTGTTTGGAATGGACTTCCTGATGTAGTGGTGGATGCGGGTACAACTGCAAAGTTTAAAACACATTTGAATAAGTACATGAGTAGGTCAGGTTTGGAGGGATATGGGCCAGGAGCAGGCAGGTGGGATTAGTTTAGTTTGGAATTATATTCGGCATGCACTGGTTGGACTGAAGGGTGTGTTTCCGTGCTGTATGGCTTTATGAGGTGAGAAATCTTTTCATTAGGACAAATGGAAGAATGCCAAATTCTAAAACTTCCCAACAATTTTTATAACAGAAGAAAAGGATACTGATTAGCCATTTTCTCCATGGCAATGCCTCTGCCAATGGAGAACTACAGGCTCCCTGACTTTCTGGGTTATTTGTTATTTTTTATATGCATGTTGCAGTCATGTGTATCGTAATGGTGAGACTCTGGTTCCTTCCCATTAGTGGTCTAGTGGCAATGTAACTCAATTTATAATCCAGAGGCTCAGGCTAATGCATGGCTTCAAATCCCACCATAGCAGCTGCTGAAATTTTGGAATTCAATGAATAAATCTGGAAGTTGAAAACTAGTGGTGACCATGGATTATTCTAGTTTAGCAATGTCCTGTTAGGGAAGAAAATCTACCAGGTGTAGGCCACAGCGTTGCAGGTGACTTATAACCATCTTTGAAACTACCAAGCAAGCCATTCAGTTCTGGGCAGCAATGATGCTGATATCCCATGAAATGATTTTATTTAAAGGCTGGCTCAGGAATCTCTCCTGTACTTACCACCTGCTGGTTGGAAGAATAACCCGTTTGGCTGCATTATGAATACACTTTCCTTAGCTAACAAGTTCTGGGGCGTGGCTTGAACTTGAGACTTTCTGTTCACTGCACCACAGGGCCTCATTGTCCAAAGCTAACACTCTCAAATCTGAGCGAACTAATAAATGTAATAAGGAATTGATGAGAAAGCTTTATACCCACAGTCTGGAACTTGCTCTCACGAAGATGTGAATAGTTCAGATGTATTTAAGAGAAAGTAACACAATACGCTGATAGGGTCAGATGGGAAAACACCTGTGGAGCTAGTATGGACTTACTGGGCCAAATGGCCTGTTTCTTTGCTCCAAGATCAATATTTAACAAGGACTGGAAGGGGGGCAATGATTGGTGGCAAGGGGGTAGGAACTGGGAGGGGAACCCTGCATGATATAGAGCAATGAGTTAATAATAAGTTGTGCCCCTGGAATTGAGCGGGACAATTATATTCTGGGATTTCTCCACTCCAACTCGACATTCCTGAAGGGGTTAACCCTTCCTTGTGGGCAAGGGCAGCCTCTCTCTCAGCTGTCTGTGCTACTGTTTGGTCTCTGTTGATTGGTTTTGATTTTCTCCTGTAAGTGGATATGGTCACAGCTGCTGCGGCATTTTTCTTTGGTCTGTTGCCAGTTCAGCCTCACAGCCTAGTTGGCTGATCCTTTCCTTCAGGCCCGTCACTCTCCTCCCACTCGGAATCAGCTGCTCCAACCCTGCCTTCTCCCAGAAAAATGTTTAGTATGCTTGCCTTCATTGTTCAGACCTTTTGAGTATAAGAGTTGGGATGTCATGTTGAGGTTATAGAGGACACTGGCAGGGCCTCTTCTGGTGTACTGTGCGCAGTTCTGGTCGTCCTGTTATAGGAAGGGTAATATTAAATTGGAGAGGGTTCAGAAAAGATTTACCCGGATGTTGCTGGAAATGGAAGGTTTGAGTTATGAAGGAGAGGTTGGGTCCTTTTTCACTGGAGTGTAGGAGGTTGAGGGGTGACCTTTATTGAGGTTTATAAAGTCATAAGGGGCATAGATAAGATGAATAACAAAGGTCTTTTCTCTAGGTTGGGGAGGTGAAAACTTGGGAGCATTTTTTAAGGTGAGAGGTGAAAGATTTAAGGACATGAGGGGCAATTACTTACCACAGTGTGGTTCGTGTGTGGAATGAACTACCAGAGGAAGTGGTGGATGCAGGTGCAGTTACAAAGTTTAAAAGACATTTGGATAAGTACTTGAATAGAAAAGGTTTGGAGGGATATGGGCCAAACACGGGCAAATGGGGCTAGTTTACTTTGGGAACACGGTGGATGTGGGCTGGTTGAACTGAAGGGTTTGTTTCTAGACTGTATGACTGCATGGCCCTGTGGGTTCCACAGGTCACTGTTTCTCAGCAGCCTTGCTGTTTGGGAGTTTCTGAAAGGCTATGCGTGCAGGTTGCTCAGAATGGGCTTGTATTTGGTCCAACCAGTCCATGCTGAACACGATCCCAAACCTAACTAGTCCCACATGACTGCTCCTAGCCCTTTTCCCTCCAAACCCATGTCTTTTAAATGTTGTAATTGTGCCTGCATCCACCATATGTGAACCACCTTGTGTAAAAAAAAACTTGGTCCTCATGTTTTTCTTAATTCTCTCCAGTCAACTTAAAACTATGTCCCCTAGTCTTGAAATCTCTATCCTGGGAAAAGACACTGTCTATACCCCTCATGATTTTGTAAACCTCTATAAGGTCACCTCTCAAGCTACTACACTCCAGTGAAAAGTCCCAGTCCTTTCTTTATACCTCAAACCTTCCATATCCATGTGGAGAAGATTAAAGGGCTGGCTAACTGAGGTGTCGTTATGAAGATGAAAGAACTCAATTGAGATGGAGAGCAACTACTTCCTCAGTTAGGAGTCTTCAACAATGGGACTTTTATCTTAAAATTAGAGCCAGCTCACTCAGGGATGATGTCAGAAAGTACCTCTTCATACAAAGGGGAGGGGGGGGGGGCGGAGTAGGAATTTGCAACTCTCTGCCTCAAAAAATGCTGCTAAAACAGATGCTGAGGGAGGGAGGGTAGGTTGCCAATGTCAAAATTAAAAACCGAGATTGATACACCTTTGTTGAATGTGCATATTAAAGTTTATGGATCTAAGTTGGGTCAATGGAGTTTGGTTGAACCATGGCTTGGTTGGAATCCTATCACAGAACAAGCTTGAGGTTTCTTCATGTTCTTGAGACCCATACTAAGTGGCATATTTCATTGGAATTTTGGAGTTACCATGTTACCCTTGAGTTTTGGCTGCAAATGACCCCTTAAAAAACATGGTCTGTGTTTACCTCCCCTCCGTACCAATTTTTTAAATTAAGTTTTTATATTTGAGACCCTCCCTCTCTGTCTCTGCGATGGCTTGGTGTGTGGGTTGAGCAGGTGAGACAGTCACTCCATTCCAGCACAGAAAGTGTTATTCAAACCCACACCAATGCTCCCGTCATTAAATTGATGACATTTTCTCAGTCTAAAAATGTGCAGATGTCACGTTGCACAGAAGACTCTTGGGAAGTGAGGGTGACAAAGCTCAATGTTTCCTTCTCTTTCTTTTCTTGACAACGTTGAGGAGGGAGAATGGGTAGGCAGGTGGTCACTTATGGAAAAGGGCTCCTCCCCAGTACTTCATTTCAAGTGAATGTCAGAATCCATATGCTATGCTTAACAATATAGTAATGAGGGGCTGTGGTCTGTATATTACAGTCAGATCACAACTATTTTTAAAAATTTCTTGGTCCGGTAGATTCCCTAGAGTGTGGAAACAGGCCATTTGACCCAACAGGTCCATACCGACCCTCCAAAGAGTAACCCACCCAAACCCATTCCCCATTACTCTACATCTATCCCTGACTAATACACTTACCTTCACATCCCTGAACACAGTGGGCAATTTTAACATGGCCACATCACCTAACCTGCACGTCTTTGTACTGTGGGAGGAAACCCACACGGACACAGGAGAATGTGCAAACTCCACATAGACAGTCGACCAAGGCTGGATTCGAACCCAGGTACTCTGGTGCTGTGAGGCTGCAGTATTAACCACTGAACCACCGTGCTGCATTTTTTTTAATGTGCTTCCCTACGTTCTCCTTTTTTGACCCACTCTTTCTGTCCTAAGCCCATCTGTCCGTTTGTATCCATTTCTTCCACTGCCTGTATTTCTCATTCCAGCTTCCACTTTCTCTGCCTAACTCACTCTCTGCTGCCTGTCTCCCCCTCCTTCACTTGTTTGCAGCTGAATGTTTTATATAAACAGCCTCTGATGCTTTTTCTGAAGATGTTTTTCGTTTCTCTCCATTAGCTGTCCGTCGCACACAGTCCCCCGGCACCAACTCAACACCCAACTGTCATAGTGCCAGCACCTCTGCCTCCAAGTGTCCTCCAGGTCAACGTGGTAACCATGGCACCGAGCTCCGTCATCAGTACAGTGTCCACATCGAAACAGAACTTGGACACTATTGTACAGGTATGGGGGTGTGTGGATTCAGAAGCACAATATCTTATTTACAGGATCAGAGCGCTGCAGTAGGTTTATGCATTGCTCTTGGGGGTGGTCACTCTTGTCCAGGGAGTGGTTTCCTCCTTCTGTCAGGATTGAGATGGCCTACAGTCTCCTAAGTCAAAGAGTGTGGCACTGGAAAAGCATAGCCAGTCAGGCAGCATCCAAGGAGCAAGAGATTTGATGTTTCGGGCATAAGCTCTTCAGGAATGAGGGGATGGCCCAAGGGGGCTGAGAGATAATTAGGAGGGGGTGAAGCTGAGGGAGGGAGGGGAAGGTAGATGAAGGTGGGGGTGATGGTGATAGGTTGGAAAGGGAGGTGGAACGTTTAGGTGGGAAGGAAAATGGACAGGTAGGACAGTTTAAGAGGGTGGTGCCAAGATAGAAGGCTGACTGTGGGATAAGGTGGGGGGAGGGAAACAATGAAACTGGTGAAATCTACATTGATCCGTGTATTTTGGAGGGTCCCAAGGCAGAAGACGATGCTAGAGTTTGGCCATCCCCTCATTCCTGAGGAAGAGCTTATGCTTGAAACATCGACTCTCCTGCTCCTTGGATGCTGCCTGACCGGCTGTGCTTTTCCAGCACCACACTTTTTGACTCTGATCTCCAGTCCTCACTTTTTTCCAGTGTCCTAACTGGCTGATTTGAGAGGAGATACCTGAGGCAAGTGCTGGACTTTGTGGATCTGTCAGCACAGTAGCAGGGTTGGGGTGGGGAAAGCTGACCCATTTCATAAAAGGGGACTATTAAATATTGAGATATATTTGCATAAGAGGGGTCATCTCAGTATTAAATTTATTTTGTTGTTTTTAGCAGTCACCTAAATATTCTTTCTCTTCTAAGGCCATTCAGCACATTGAAGCCACTGAACAAGGCATCAAAGAGGAGCCAGTGAGAGTCGAGAAAGAAATCTCAGCTTTCCTTAATCTTGACAGGATGCAGGAGGGCGTCAAGGAGGAACGGGAATGGCATGGGCTGGTGGCAGCTTCGCCACTGATAATCAAGAGCTCCTTCGGTGATGCGGAGTCTGAAAGTCAGGACGCTGATGGAAGACAGATGCTGGCAATGCTTAGGAGGCCCAAAGTGGAGGTGGAGCCAGTTCCATCTGTGCTAGTCCCAGGGACTGGCATCCTCTAAGGGAGACTGAAGAGACTTGTTAGTGTGAACTGTGAGAATGGAGGACAGTGTGGCCAGTCTATTGAGTTTGAGATTAAGGGACCTTTTGAGTCGCATTCCTCCCAAACTAAACTCCTTCCCATCCTTCCAGAGTGAGAGCAGCCTTGAGTGTCCTCTGGTCCCAGCTCTGTGAACAAAGGTGGAAGGGGTTGTTTTTTTTCTTGGCCAGTTCAGATTGCTGCAGTTTCCTCTCTGGCCAGTTGCCTCTGAGCAATAAGCTTGTTGTCTGGATCTCCTGTCATTGAGCCTATTGGCTCATATGGCTGATTTTATAATTTCACAACATCCAGGTAAATCCAATAGCTGTTACTAAATTTACTTCAGCAACCACCACATTTTAGCAGCAAGTAAATGTTTTAAATATGAAATTACATTTTTTTAATAACCCGATTTTTGGAATTTGTCTACCAGTGTCAATCTAAATGGCAAATTAATCCATCATTAAAAGAGCAAATCTCTTGTTATAGGAGTTAATGACAGGCGCGAGAACGTTGGACCATTTGTCTCCTAGTGAAAGACTGTTGCTCCTTTTTATTTTGTGCCTTGCTTCCTGGAGACTGTGCCTCAGTTGAGGTACTGTGTCACTTACCTGCGCTCCTTGCTATGAGGTGACTTTCCCTGACATACATATCTTGCTTAACAAACACTGGCAGTCAGTTTGACTGGGGGAGTAATGTGCATTGTTTGCTGCTTACTTTATCACATGCTCGTACTTTCCACCGAAAGGTTACTAGAGTGTGAATTGGCAGCAATAGGCCAGGCTTCATTACTTTATTCCTGGCCTGACCCAGGAGATCCAATTTAGCAGTGCAATGGATACCTCAGAGCAACTTTGCACAGACCAGAAATGGAAACTGGGACCTTCTGGCTGCCACTGCATCCAGCAATTGATTTATAGAGTTGTGTGATTGGAAGAACCCCAAGACACGTTAAGATTTAATATCAGTTATGAAGCAAACACCATTCTTCACACTGATCAAGCCAAATCACTTCACAAAAAATGTTTGAAGAGAAAATATCGGGTTAATGGTAAAGAATTTGATCTGAGAGAAAGAGTGACCCTGTACCTTCTGGGATGCTCTACCTGTGGTCTGAGATTAGGTTGATTCTTAAGAAAGATTGTGGTCAATTTGGAAACTATTTGGATGGACCCTGTATTCACACGGACATTTTTGTTTCGAGTAATTTGGGCTGACTAACCGCTTCATGGTATTCAATGCATAGTGGAGTCACTACAGGGTTTGATGTAAAGTTTTATTGTAGGTGGTATCTTTTTACATAATTTTTTTCAAAAAAAAAGTGCATTTATGGGATAATGTTAAAGAAGAATTTAGCAGTCTTTTTTTGGTGCAGATTTGAATAATCTTTTACAAGCCACAGTATGAAATGTTGTCAGTGTAGTGTGTGGCAGAACAATCATTGGTACCAAGCCTTTCAGCACATTGCTGAAATCTGGTTGGTGTAGCCTGGTCTTAAAAGGACTGCTCCTGTCTGTACATTGTATGGGAGGGGAGGGTTGTATAAAATGTTTTTAGAGCACTTAAAATCGAGTTTTTAAAAGTTATTTGTTTATTTTCTTAAAAATCTCACTTCAAATTATACAGTCTTTTTGACAATTTGAGCTTAATGCTTTGCACACAAGATTGACTTGTGACTTTTTTTGGGAAAAGGCTTAGATCTCAAAACTAATGGTTTGTGTTCTTTTTAAAAGAGAGCACTCCATATATAAATGTTATCATTCTGAATGCTGTTTTTGCAATGTTTACTCAAAAGGAGGGTGGATTTTTACTGGTGTGCCACTGGCAGGATTAGCAGTTTCTTGGTGGCCGCCCACCTTTCCAATAAACATGGGTGTGGACCAGGTGCATTTGGGCTTAGCCCCATGTCCAGCAATGTTGGCACACCCTCCACGCCTGCTTCCAGAATACAATCCACTGATTTGAGAGACACCAAAGGAGATAACAGTAACAGCAGGATTGAAAAAAAAATCAAGGAAAACAGTAAAAAGAAGTGTCTAGGAGAGTGGAGTTAATGATTTGATATGATTTTATAAGAATAGTGGAGCAGACTTGTAACTATTTCATCAACTGGCTGCTTTTAATCAACTGTGGTTGGCTGATCTTATAATAACTAAGTACAGGAAGCAGCCATTCAGCAGGTTGAGTCTAGGCCAGTGGGGTGGTTGAGTGTTTCTTCCAAGCAGTTGCTCACAGTCCAGTGGGAGTTATGGTACAGGCTGTGGTGGTTTGTAGCCCCAGGTGTTTTGACTTTTCCTGTTGTGGAAAGTTTACAGCAGTCAAACAGCAGAAGCCTCATTGTGAAATTCTCCCAAGTGGGTTCAGAAGAAATTTATAATCTTGCCACAAGACCCAGAGCAGATTGATACGGGGATTGACTGATGTACTTCTACAATTCATAGTACCTTATTGAGTAAACAGCCCTGTGTGACCCTTGAAACACTTGGCACCAGAGTGTGATTCACAACCCTTGAAGACTAGACTTGAGCAAGAACTGGTGCCCATCTTTCCATGAGGTGAGCTACAATGCTCATACCAATAGGACTACAGACCTCACTGAGCTGAGATGGTATTCAAGGATAGGGATGAACAAGGACATGAGAGTACACTGGGGTTGGACAGAAACAGCAATAAATGAACATGAACCATGAATAAAGAATAATAATTAGTGACAGGTTTGAAAAATGCTTATGTTAGGGAGGCTGTACATGAAGGAATCCTCCAGTTTTGTTAATGGGTGTCATATGCTCCAGCTGCATTGAGGCTAACAGGACATTCTTCATTGCTGTATGTTTGAACATGTGAAGAAAACAACCAGCATCATTAAAGCACTAGCAGGGTTTTTTTTCTAAAATAGACTTTCATTATATTGTGTTGTTAAGAAATTCTTTTGGAGGAGAACATTTGATGTTTTATTTGTTACTTTTTAAACATGGAAGGATGACAGTCTGTTCAAGTTTGAGTCTGGGAGATCCCGGTCCCTTTCAGCCTCGATTTAATATGTCATAAGTCACACGACACCAGTTTTTAGTCCCATAGTTTTACTTGAAATCACTGCTGCTGACTTCATCTGACAAAGGATCAGTGCTCTGAAAGCTTAGGATTTCAAATAGACCTCTTGAACTATAACCTGGAGTCATGTGACTTACGACTTTGCCCACCCCAGTCCAATACCAGCACCTTCATATCATGGCTACCATCAATTAACATTCAGAGAAGGTGAGGGGGAGGGAGGGAAGGAGGAACAATTTCACCCTAGTTCCATTTACTTCCGGAACTAAAAAAAAACTCCCAAGTGATCATAGACTTACAGCTCCATCCCCCTGAAGGGGTATCCACAGTTCATCAGAGTTAGCAGATGGGAGAAAAGGGCAGCATAACTACATACATCATACAGATTCTGCCCCTTCAGTATAGAAATTTCTACAATTATACCTCTGGGAACTTAATTTCTCCGACAAGAGTGTAAAATTGCCCACTTGCTCTTTTCATCTGCTTCCCCACTATTAAACAAGGATGGTTAATAGTATAGAGTTCTATAAAAATATAAAAATCTTGTTCATAAGAAATCAGTCTACAACAGTCTAAATAACACTGGCTTAATACAGACACAACCATGAATTCACCAGAATTTAATCTTCTGAAGGAGGCAAACAAAGACATTTTTAGGGTCAGAATAAGTAGAGTTCTCATGCTTGATATTTACATTTAATATTGCTCTCGTCAGATAGTCATTAATCTGCTTTTCAAAATGTATTGATTGTTACTGGGTAGAAATACAACTGAACCAATTAACCTAGTTGCAACCTCAGCAGTAACTACTTGACAACTGGGTGCACAAAGTTGTATGGTGGATAATAAAGACCAAGGTGTTAGTTTGTATCAACTGACTAGGCTGTCATGTAGTGGGTATCAAGGGCAATAAAGTGTCCTTTTGACTGAATACCCAAAACATTTCACATAGGAAGTGCTCAACCTTCATTCCTTTCCCCTCTAGTACCTTACCATGAAACTAGCATTTATGTCGACAGTCAGTCATTTATCCTTGGCTGCAGCTGTAAGGGTACTTGCAGCCCACTGATACATCTCCCGGTTTGTCACTTTTAACAAAAATAGTTAGGTCAGAAAGCTGCTTGGCCAGAGTGTAAGTTTGTCAAACTTCTCTTCATATTCAAAAACCACAACATGCAGTAAAATCACTGGATAGTGAAGTAGGGATTGCTCACCTATGTAGTCAAAGATGACCCACAGCATCCAAATGAATCCCCCTGGAGATTAGCTAACTCAGCAGGCAGGAGAACAAGGCTTCTTTAATGTTATCTAGCAGAGGATTAATCAAAGTTTTAAATCTGAAATACATCTGCTGCCTATAGTCTCATGCCACAATACAAACTGTGCTTAACTATGCCAAAGGTAGGTTAGAAGCACATTAATGTCTGGACTCCACACATACAGTTAATTTGTTCCCGTGTTTTTCTTTCTAAGGCAATCCATGTTTGTATTAACTCTCCACTCTACAGTTTTAAACAGTTTATTTTAGCATTAACTGATTTGCTAAAATAGAGGCATCAAATATCCCCAAAGTTTGCTAGTGAAAGGGTTAGAACTCCAAGTCTCGGTGTAAGTAATAAACCTGTTACCAGACCCAGGTCACTAAAGATATTAAGCAGCAGGAGAGGTTTTGCATGAGCAACATTTTTTTTTACTGTTGTGTCAAAAAAATTCCAAAAGATCAAATTAAATCTAGTAAGAAAAAGACCCAAAAATAAAGCAGGCTACTCTGAACTTTGGGAGGTATATAGATGCAAGAGCAGTGCATGGGTGGTAGGGAGGGAGTTCTAATTAAGATTTTATTTCAGACATTCCGTGATCTGGCTCTTTATGGCTTGGCACCAAATTTAGATGATAGTTTCTCCACGAAGTTCATCACCTTGGGGTTGTTCTGGTATTTCGAGATGTTAGCTGGGTTCTGGGCCACATCTTGGAATGCAGCCATTATCTCAGGATCCTGCAGAGAAAAACAGTTAAATAATGCTTTAATAGGCACGGAATGTAGAAAAATGCTGAAGGTTTAAGGCTAGCTTCATAATTTTCTTTTGATTAACTCTTCCAGTTTCTGAGGCTAACTAAGGATCACAGCATGCAGTACAATACTAAGCAAGGTCCCAGAGTTACTCCCCCATTTGTACTCAATTAACAGGTGTCATGAAAAGTGATGGAGCAATCTCAGGTTAGCGATCATGCCAACTCCAAATCACAAATGTGAGTTTACTAGAAGTACAGCCATCAATAACTGTGGCAATGGTTCAGTTCTCCTCATTCACATACACCTTAGCCATTACAGGAAGGGTAAGTCTCACCTAAGGGATAGCAACCTTTTGGTTAAACCAACACTAATAATGAGAGCAGCCCTATGGTCCTCTACCTTACTGTCACCCCTTCCCAATTCCCAATACAATTCTGTCCAAAACGATATTAAACATGACTTTGGGGGGGGGGTGATACAGTTTCTTAGCTTTACATGAAGGTGCATTCTAGTATGAATCACTGCCTTCAAAACAAGATGAGGGGGAAGTGAAAACATCTCTCTCTTCCTGTACATGTGCTGCTTTTGACCTGTAACTAATCAAATAGAGTTGGTGCAACGCAGCTGAAAGGACTACAAACTGCTCTTTTCCGACGTGATTAAAAAAGAGGGGAGAGGGAAACAATGATTGGAAGAGAGAACAAGTACTTCACAAATGTACCAAGAGGAAACACAATGCAGAATGCACATCTCACTTCTCTATGAGATGTTCACCAGAAGCAGTAGTTTCTCAAGCTGGACATTCACATTCCATATTTAGAAAAAACACCCACCATCTACCTGTTTCAATAAGCCAAGTCAACAATTTGACACTCCTGGATATGTACAGTGACCTGGCATCATTTGGATCAGACAGCACAGGGGCTTAAGTGTCAGGATTCCAATCCCAATCTCTCAACTACCCACCACAGTAATGGTGATTCTGGTGACGAGTGCATTTTAGTGAGCAACTACCAGATAGGACTGCACTCCGAGATTGAAAATTCGTATTACAGTTACCTGCATTGCTGCAAGCACCTCTGGATCACCAAGTAGATCATTCAGACCAGGCATTCCTGCCATCCCAGGCATTCCACCTGGAAAACCACCAGCACCTCCTGAAGATAGGAAAATTAACATTGATGCTGAATTCAAGAACAAGGTGATTATAAAGCAGCACAGATACATTGATCTCTCCCATGATTGATGGATCTGAACTCTAATTGAACAGATACATATGGAAGGCTGTTGCTTGTATAAACACCAGCCAGACTGCATATATGCAAAGGGAAAGCTGACCTCACTGGCAAATGTTAGAAAGCAGCAGCCAGCTTCCAAAATGACATGATACAGAATATGTTCAGAAACATCTTTCAGGTTCTGACAATTGTTTTAAAAAAATTTTAAAAAAGAGGCTATTGCATTTCAGTTGCAGACAACCCCCCCCCGCTACCCCAACTCCCACTTCCATGGATGACCCTTGTCCCTGCTCTAGCTGGGAAGGGAAAAGCCTTAAGCTCCTCAGTCCCTTCCTCAGCAGTGCATGCACTAGCACGGTCAGTGTGCTCAAAATAAATGCTTCTTCCAGCTTGTCCTGTGCAGCTAGCCTCATGTCACATGCAATACCTTGACGTTATGGATAATCACTCCGTTTATGGAAAACTACAATATAGGTAATGAGGAAAACTAAACGGCACTGGCTTACACGCAGACTCAGAGACCATTTAAACTATCAGACATCCAAGACCATATTAGAACACAAGTATTTAGGTGCAAATTACTGCAGATGCTGGAATCTGTACTGAAAACAAAAAAATGCTGTTAATCACAAGTCAAACAGCATCTACTGAGAGCAAGCTAACGTTTTGAGCCTTAAGACCCAAAACTCAAGTTTGTTCTCTCTCCACAGATGTTTCCTGACCCATTGTGATTTACAGCTTTATTTCTGTATAAAAACTTGATCTACAATGTAGAATTGAACTCAGTTATTAGTACATCAGTCAGGAATATCTATGAATAATAAGCAAATTGGATTTCCAAATTATCCTGGGTTCAAATTCTACAGAGTCAGACAGCACAAAAATGGACCTTTCAGGCCGACCAGTCCACACTGACCATATTCCCAAACTAATCTAGTCCCACTTGCCTCCATTTGTCTCATATCACTCTAAACCTTTCCTATTCATATACTTATCCAAATGTTTTTTAAATGTTCTAACTGTACCCACATCTAACACTTCCTCTGGCAGTTCATTCCACACAAACCATCCTGCGAGATAAAAAGTTGCCCCTCAAGTCCCTTTTAAATCCTTCTCTTCTCACCTTAAAAATATACCCCCTAGTTTTGAACTTTCCCACCCCAGGAAAAAGACCTTTGCTATTCACTTTTATCTATGCCCCCTCATGATTCAATAAACCTTTATAAAGGTCACCCCTCAACCTCTTATGTTCCAGTGAAGAAAGTCCCAGCCTATCCAGTTTCTCCATATAACTCAAACGCTCCAGTGCTGGCAACATCCTGATAAATCTCTTCTAAACCCTCTCCAATTTAATAATACCCTTCCAATAGCAGGGTGACCAAAACTGTACACTGTACTCCAAAAGTGGCCTCACCAATGTTCTGTACAACATGACATCTCAACTTCCATACTCAAATGGTATGAGCAATGAAGGTAAATGTGCTAAACGCCTTCTTTACCACTCAGTTCTTTGAAACTTGCGTTGCAGGTAGACAACGTACCTGAACCCTTAGGTCTCTGTTCAACAACACCACCTAGGGCCCTACCATCAACTGCCTTTGCTTGTTTTACCAAAATGCACTCATACAAGAGCAGCAGATATAGGAAATGACTAGTTTATGAAAGTCACCCAGTCTTCACTGAGACAGCAATGGCCAGTTACTTTTGGTCTAGCAAGGCCAGACACTGAGTTTCTGACTTACTAACTCCTGTTGGTAAGTGTATATGTAATGACATTTGAGCAAGAATAGGAGCAGAGTTGACTGCGATGCCCTCTATTATCAACTGCTGACATTCACTGTCTGGGACAGCAAAATGAAAATCAGCCACTTCTTGGGAACAATCAGAATGTTGATTGAAACTGTAGCCTAGTAAGAATTGGACGTGATGAATTAAAATGATGCAAAAGTGATGGAGTGTACATATTACTGGCAGTGTTGCAGAACTCAGAGCTTAATTTGAGGAGGCTGTCAGTTTGTGATCAACCGGAAATAGCATACAGAAAGGCAAATCAAGGCCTTCTAGGGACACACAAGTGCATTTTTTCAAGGACAACTTCCACAGTGAGTAACCAATTCAAACTGATGCTAAAACATTCACAAGCTAAATTAGAAAGGAGGCTAAAGGTGAAGAAATCAAAAATTTTGAGGCAGCAACCACTAGCTACAGAGAGCATGGGGCCTACTCTCTATCTTTGTTCACCGATCCCTACCTCACCCCTCTCCCATTTACACCCACCCCCAATCCTGAAGAGGAGTTACTTAAGAAACATAGACTTCACCTCCTGATCCTGCCTGGCTTGCTGTTCTTTCGATCTCCCACTTGATTACGGAGAGCATCTCACCACCCAAGGAACATTGATAACCATACCAGAAATGTGAAATATTTCATTGCAAATCTTGGCAACCCCATTTTGATGAACAATTTTTATTTCAAAACTGTTCAGGTCCAATCTAATTTAGTGAAGTGGTTGGAAGGATTTGCCCAGTATAACATTTAGTGTCCCTGGTCAGCTGTTGCGTTTCTCGCAGCTGTCTTAAAACAGCAGTCACCACTGAATCGGGATGTTCATCCTCTATTGGCCAAAGGAATACAGAAAAACCAACCTGGGAAACCACCGAATCCAGCTGCCCCTGGACGGCGAGCCTCTTCCTCCTGAAATAAAGAGAAGTTTCTGGATCACACATGAAGGCTACAAATCAAGAAATTAAATATTTGTTTGAATAGAGTGGCTGTTGAGACAGCTAAATGCAGATGTACCAGACCACAGGTACCCTTCTGGAGTTCAGACTCTATGCAGAAACTTTGATGCCAATTATTTTTGCAGGGTGCAAATGTCTTCAGCCAGATATCAGACTGTAAAATGCTAGTCACAAATCAGAGTCTCCTTAAAAGCAAAGGGAATCTCCAGAGTCTAATCATTATCAGGACAACACATCCCATGAACGTAACAAAGTGCTTCAGTTCCTGACTGCCAGGCACTTCCTAAACAAGAATCTAACATCCCAACTCAGTAATGACTCCTGCTCTGCTCACATGAGGAATAAAGTAAGGACTGCATTTGCTGGAGATCAGAGTCAAAAGCTATGGCGCTCGAAAAACACAGCCAGTCAGGCAGCATCTGAGAAGCAGGAGAATTCCCAATTAAGAGCTTATGCTCGAAACATCGATTCTCCTGCTTCTTGGATGCTGCCTGACCGGCTGTGCCTTTCCAGCACTACACGTTTTGACTCGGTTCACATGAGTAAGATTGCTTCTGCAGCATAAAGGTGGGGCAGCACGGTGGCTCAGTGGTTACCACTGCTGCCTCTCAGTGTCAGGGACCTGGGTTCAATTCCCCCCTTGGGCAACTGTGTGTGGAGTTTGCGCATTCTCCCAGTGTCCGCGTGGGTTTCCTCTGGATGCTCCGGTTTCCTCCCACAGTCCAAAGATGTGCAGGTTAGGTGAATTGGCAATGCTAAATTGCCTGTAGCGTTAGGTGTATTAGTCAGGAGTAAATGTTGGGGAATGGGTCTGGGTGGGTTGCTCTTCGGAGGGTCGGTGTGAACCTGTTGGGCCGAAGGGCCTGTTTCCACACTGGAGGGAATCTAATCCTTCCCAGAATCAGCAGAATGTCTAAATGACGATTCATAGTCAACAGCATGCCGGGTGAAACTGACCGTCTAACATGTAACATATCTGCCAACCATAATGTCTTATTGCAGCAAGCATTAAAAGCATATTTTACAATCTTAATTCCACACGGAGAAGGAAAATAAACCCAGAAACAAGAATCAAGAACAGGCAGAGGCACGGCAGTAAAAACTACCAGTTGATTTGAATTTCCACCCAGCATCTCAACAAAAGCTCGAAATGGGTCAGTTCATTTTCTGATTAGCTTTGGAGATTCATTCCAGTGTTTAAACCAGCCTCCTACCCTGCTTTGGGCTTTTTATGTCATGCCATTTTGAAGTCTACATAATTTAAATCTGCTCATTGAAAGCCAAGAGGATTGGCAACAATCGACTACTAACCAGATTGCAATTGAATTTAGCTGCTAATTAGGTCTTCAGCATCAGAGCAACTATAAAACTGAAGATTGTAGTAATTGAGGTTGCCCAGCAAGTAATTCACTGACAAACAAATCTCTATGATCAGGTGTCCCAGCATTTTACAGATCAGGTGAGTCTCGAGTTGTTGTAGTATTTGGCTTCAAGCCAGAAATATTATCCCACTCAGGATGCAAATAAGTAATCGAGGCTGAAAATTCTGTGCAGTACTTTTAGAAGACACTAGATTGCCCGCTAATATGAATGTAAACTATTCCATTACTACGTTTGAAGAGCCAGGATTTTCTTTTTAAGTGCCATGGCCAGTATTCAACTTTTATCCACAACAAATAAACGAGTCACTTGTGTCATGTGCTTGGACCCTACTGTGTATAAATTGGCTACTACATTCACTTCACAGTGACTACATTTGAACAGAATAACTTATTCACTTAAGTTTTTTGGGATGCGCAGACAATGAGAAGCTTTACGCAAGAGCTTGACTTCTTTGGTGAAGACTTGTCTGAAAAAAATGTCAATGTGCTATGAAGCAACAAGAAATGTCCAGATTTCACTTGTGACCTGTGAAAGGGCCATAAGTTCAGACAGATGATATCTGAACTCTTGAATTGAGTTCAAAATGCCTTGCAACTCTTTTTGCAGTCTTCTTTTCAAACACTTCTCAAAATTGATTACTGTGTGAACAATTTTGTCACCTCTATTGATATAGTTGTGAGAAGAATTAGGTGTCCACTATTACATCTTCATATTTGTGACAGAATTTGGGACTTTTAGCATGATTAAAAATGCTAGGTAAATTGCTCAACCAGTAAGAAAAACCCAACTTTTTGTATTTGCAAATGCTTGATAAGAAGAGCTTTTATAGTATTGCAATCTGAAGTTTCAAGTAGCTCTTTATTTTGACTTAAATTGATTTTTTTTAAAATTCAGAATTGTGAAACAAAATAAAAACTGCTGTAAATCTTCCTCTCTCACACACAATGCTTTATTACAATCAGAGCACCAGGGAAATTTTCTACAGTTAGACCTAGCTTTACGGGCGCACCAACATGGTCAAAGATTCTATTCAAGTGTCATGAAAACATGAAGATTTCACACAAACTCTAGTTAAACCATGACCATGAGCGAACAAATCTAACATTCAGACATCAGTTTCAATTATAGAACATGAGGTTCAGGTGTACATCACAAGCAGCATATGGATACCATCACACTAAAATTACTGACAATCCTGATGTACTGAGATTCAGATGGCTTTGCAAACTTAACTATGGTTCTTTAGGACTTGTATAATCTTAAGCCAGGCTCCTTATATGTCACTTTTCAAATATATGATCACTACTATCTAGAAGGACAAGGGTTGGTGCAGGGCCAATTACTGTTTGTTATCTATGTCAATGATTTGGATGAGAATGTACAAGGCATGATTAGTAAGTCTGCAGATGACACTAAAATAAGCGGTAAGGTGGACAGTGAGGAAGGTTCTCAGAAGTTGCAGCAGCAACTTGATCAACTGGGGAAGTGGGCCAAGAAATGGGAAATGGAGTTTAATATAGGTAAGTGTGAGGCCTTGCATTTTGGAAAGTCAAATCAAGGTAGGAGTTTCACGGTGAATGGTAGGGCCTTAAGGAGTGTAGTGGAACAGTGGGTTCTTGGAGGTCAGGTTTGCAGTTCTCTGAAAAAGGAGCAACCGGAAGAAGGGCAATGAATGTGACTTTTGGAACACTGAGCCTTCATCAATCAGGGCATCGAGCAAAGAAACCGGGGAGTTATGTTGCAGTTATACAGGACATGGGAGAGGCTGCACTTGGAGTAGTGCGTTCAGTTTTGGTCGTCTTTTTATAGGAAGGATATTAATAAACTGGAAAGAGCACATAAGAAATTTATAAGGATATTGCTTGGACTCAATGGTCTGAGTTATAGGGAGAGGTTGGACAAGATATTACTTTTTCTTCAGAGCGTAGGAGACTGAGGGGGAGGAACCATATAAAAAGGTGTAGAAGATCATGAGAGGCATGAATAGGGTGAATGCAGTCTTTTTCCCAGGACTGGGCAAGAGAGGATTGGAGGGCATTAGTTTAAAGGTTAGAGGGGAAAGAATAAAAGGGAACCTGAGGGGCAACTTTTTTTTAAAACAATAGTACGCATATGGCATGAGCTGCCAGCAAAAGTGGTTGAGGCCAGTACATTAGCAACCGTTAAAATGGCATTTGGACCATTACATGGATAGGAAAGGACTAGAAGGATATGGGTCGAGTGTGTGTGGTGCTGGAAAAACGCAGGTCAGGCAGTATCGGATCAGGAGAATCGACGTTTTGGGCAAAAGTCCTTCATCAGAAATTCCTGGTAAAGGGCTGTTGCCCGAAACATCGATTCTCCTGCTCCTCAGATGCTGCCTGACCTGCTGTGCTTTTCAAGCACCACACTCTCGACTCTAATCTCCAGCATCTGCTATCCTCACTTTCACCTTAGAAGGATATGGGTCAAGTGCAGGGAAATGGGGTTAGTGTAGACAGACATCTTGGTCGGCATGGTCCAGTTTGGGCCAAAGGCCTCGATCTCCATGCTATAGGATTATCGCTCTATGGCAGAGATATAGAAACACCACCATCTGCAAATTGTCCTCCAAGGCCACAACGTCCTGACTTGGAAATATTCAGTCAGCATCACTGGGCTACAATCTTGGAGCTCTCTCCCTAACTATTTTATGGGCCAGTCAGCCAAGAGACTTCAGCAATTCAAGGCAGCAGCTTACCATCACTGACTCAAGGGTAACTAGGGATGGGCAATAAATGCTAGCCCAGTCAGTGGTACTTACATCCTACAACTGAATAAACAAAAACCAAGATTGTTGCAATTCAAGTAAAATAGGGGCAATGTAAAGAATAGTATTATAGTGTTTCAGGTTTCCCTTAACAGGCAAGATAAAATATATGTGGGAAGAGGATGAATGGACCTGTTGGGGCAAGAGAACCATTTCTGCTTTGGACTCTATATAAAAGTTAGAGATACTACGCACAGTTACTGTCCTGTGATTCTTGTCATGAAGCGCATGCATGGGCATGGAGTTCAGTTCTACACACCCTCAAGTTAAAAGTCCATTAATATTCTCTGACCAGAATCTCTCTCAAATTAATATTTGTCCAAGCAGCTGAAATATGCACCATTAGGAGAGGAAAAGGGAGATTTTAGAGTAAAGCAAAAAAGTGAATGTGATTTTCAACACCATGCAACTTACTTTACGTGCTTTTTCATGTTCTTCCTTTGCTTTTTTAGCCCGCTCTATTCGCTCTCGAATGTCCTTCTCTTCACGCTTCCTTTCGTATTTTCTTCTGTGTTCTATAATCTTTTGAGCCTAAGGAGATTTGGTCAAATACATAGATTCTTTAATAAATAGATCTGTTCATCACCCCAAAAACCTGCTCAAAGCTGAACTCCAAAAACAGTCAGATCCTCTGCATATATATTACAGGCTATACCTGTAAAGGATTTCTTTTTTGGAAACTTTTGTCCATGCCTACTCTGGTCCTGATTTAAATGGAAGAAAATTAGCTAACTACATTTTATGGTTCGTAATCATGCATTACAAAGGGATGTAAGAGTTAATTAGAAATCCCTAATTAAGTTTATATCCACAAAATATTAAGAACAGACTTCGCCCAATGAACTTCCTAAGAACTAGGAACAGATTAGGCATTTCAGCCCCTCAAACATGCTCTGCCATTTAATAAGATCCTGGCTGATCTCATCTTGGCCTCATACCCACTTTCCTATCCATTCCCCATAACCTTCTAGCTCATTACTGATTAAAGATTTGCATACCTCCTCCTTGAATCTTGGCGATTTATAAGTAAATTATAAAGTAATTATATATAATTTATACACCATAAAGGCAGAGAATAATAGCAGGAATAGGAGTATAAATAAGTAAACATGCAATGATGATAAAAATATGCAACTTTTTTGCATATGTCAACTGATGCTTTTTTTTGTTATTCAGAAAAATACGTTTTGGGGAAAATTTGGCATGTGTATACATCAGCCATTATCTCTCAATGACAGAAAAGGCCTGAGGCTCTAAATGGCAAACTCCCATCTCTATTTTCTTCCCAAAACAGACAAGCACAATGAGATGTTTGTGCTTTTTTTAGCTAGTGTTGTTAGGATAGAAGAAACAGGAAGTAAGGAGTGGAGTTATGCCACATTGCTAATAGTTCAAACTACATGTTTAAAATAGTTTTCTGCACCGTGCTCTAACAGTGCAGTCCACTCTCAGAACAGCTGGACTCTTGGTCCATCAGCATTTGTAATTACAAGTTTTATTTTCCACCTGCGAGTTTCATAGTGCACTGAACATTTCTTTAGCCCAGCTACTTTTACAAAGAGTTGCAGCATACAGTGACAGACAGCTGAGTTCACACAAATTCAAAGTAACAGCTTTGAATTCTTGCTGCTTACATGGTTAGGTCTTCAAGCCTATACTTGTACAAGTCAGAGCACAGCTATGGCTTCCACTCCTAAACCTAATCCAGAAACGTGGTCTTGCCAGTCTTCCCTCTCTGATGCACAAATTATTTTAAACAACATTGTCTCAATCAATACCGATTCCTCAACAAACATCAAAAATAGCGTACCTGATCAAAGTGCTACTTATGGGGCTCGCTGAGTGCAAACTGCCTGCTGCATTTTTTACATTGGTTAGAGTGGATTATTGTAAAAGCCCAATTGATTCACAGATATCATTTAAGCAGAAAAAAAACTTGATGCCTTTAGCCATTCTGGCCCATATACAACACCAGCCCCATACCAAAGTAGTTGATGCTTAACTGAGCCCTGCAGCAAGTGTAACAAATCAAGATGTCTAGGAATGGCTATTAAATGTTGGTCTTGTTATATTTCAACAGTAGAAACTAAGGTAACCAGAGCTTTTGAAAGAATCAGTGACTGCACTTCAAAAGTACTTCAATGACTACAAGAACTACCTCCAAGTTCGGAGAGATTCCATATCAAATTTTGTTTAATGCTTTAGGATGCTATTATTACATTAAGGGCCCTGTATTAACTGCAGATTATTGTTGAAATTTCAGGTTTGTTTTCAAGCAGGACGCATTTGAAATGCTAGTCCTCCATCTTTCCCCAGCTGTCTGCACATGTTTAAAGTAACCAGCAGGGTAGACTACCTTGGGTACAGTCACAGATTCTAAACTTAAAACAGCTCCAATTATTTTTTTGTAAGCCAAATCTTGGAACTGATCATCTCAATGTTTATTTGCCTTACATAAAAATGTCTTGATGTGATACTCCAGTTAAATGGAGGAACATTTTGGTGCAGAAGCAAGCTCATTAAGGGCCAGAATGGTTCAGAACATAATGGTAGGTGGTGATTAAGTGCTAATGTTATTGGATTAGTAACCAGAACCCCAGGCCTATGTTCTGGAGATATCAATCTCATTGGATGGTGCAGTCTGAATTCAACAAAAGAAATCCGGAAGAATAATCGAGCCTGATGGCTCCCATGGTAACCACTGCTGATTGCCACATAAACCCATCTGGTTTATTAATGAACTTGAGGAAAGTAGCTATCTATAACCTCAGACCCACAGCAATATGGTTGACTCTTAAACAGCCCTCTGGGCAATTAATACTGGCCTAGCCATCAACACCCACATCCCATGAACAAAATATAATTTTGGCCACTGAAAATTCCAATGCCTACTAACCCACTTCACATTTCCAGCATTAACTGTTATTTCATATTACAATTATAAGCTGAGAACTTGATCACTTCTCTTTCCATTCTGTGGTACTAGCAGATTTTAAGTAATAATGTAACAAGTAATGTAATAAATTAAGTAATTTGAAACAACTTTCATTTACATCAAGTATTCTATAGTGCTTCACAGGAGCACTAGCAAAGTTTGATACTGAAGCATTAAAGAGAAATTACAGAACATAGTAAGGAAAATTTTGGTGAGTTAGGTAGGCTTTAAGCATTGTCTTCCACCAATGTCATCTACTGTATCTGTTGAACACGATGTGGTCTCCTCTACAATCGGGGAGACAAGACGCCAACTTGCATATTGTTTCAGGGAACATCTCTGGGACACCCGCACCAACCAACCCCACCCGCCCTGTGGCTGAACACCAACTCCCCCTCCCACTCCACCAAGGACATACAGGTCCTGGGCCTCCTCCATCGCCAAACCCTTACCACCTGACACCTGGAGGAAGAAGGCCTCATATTCCGTCTTGGGACCCTGTAACCGCTTGGGACCATTGTGGATTTCACCAGTTTCCTCATTTCCCCTCCCCCCACATTATCCCAGCCCAAGCCTGCAACTCAGCACTACCTTGTTCTGGATTAGTGGTGCTGGAAGAGCACAGCAGTTCAGACAGCATCCAAGGAGCAGCAAAATCGACGTTTCTGGCAAAAGCCCTTCACTACCTTTCTCTTCTATCTGCTCCACCCTCCTCCCCGACCTATCATCTCTCCCCCACCTTCATCGACCTATCGTATTCTCAGCTACCTTCCCCCAAAACACACCCCCCCCCTCCCATTTATCTCTCAGCCCCCCAGCCTCATTCCTGATGAAGGGCCTACGCCCAAAACGTCAGTTCTCCTGCTCCTTGGATGCTGCCTGACCTGCTGTGCTTTTCCAGCACCATGCTCGAGATTTCCTTTAAGGATAATCCCAATAGAAAGGAGTGGGGAAGGTAAAGAAGTTTAGGGAGGGACTTCAGAGGCTGTGGCCTCAGCATAGGTAACTAATGGCATTGTTGCCAATGGTGTCTTGATTAACACTGGGGATGTTCAGAAATAAAAAATGGCACTACGCTATAGAACGAGAGGAGTTTACAGTAGGTATGGAATGAGACAGCCAAATGAGGGATTTGAAACTGGAATAAGATTTTCAAAAGCACTTCCACATAATGATTTTTACGCAAAAACAAATCTGAAAACTGCATGAAGTTGGGTCAGAGAAACCAATTCCATCAGTAAATCCTTACTTTGCTATTTATTCTCCAAGACACAACATTTTAAGCAAAAATGTATCCAGAATGTGGTCACTTACCCGAGGTTGCACCTCCTTCAGCATGGCGCTAGCATCATCATCGTAATCTAGTTTACAGGCTGTGGCCAGATCTCGGGCTGCCTCCTCCCAGTGACCAAGCAATCTATTTGATAGAGTAATTATAAAACAGCAAGGTTTACAACTAGAAGCTTCAAACCCACAGATTCAATAGCTTTTCAACCACTATCAATAGTTACTAGAATTGACATGTCTAAAGCTGCCAACAGGGCAGAAATTATTAACGACAAGCAAAGTTTACCTGCACATTCATATCTTTATTTCAGCACGAAATCTTACATTATTACTTAAAATCTGCTAGCACCACACAATGGAAAGAGAAGTGATCAAGTTCTCAGCTTCTCAGGAACAAGTGAAAGAACACAATAACTAACAAATCCTACTACTTTAAACATTTCCCATTTTCAGCAGTCCCACGGGTTCAAAAGAGACTAGCTGCCACTCTTGTCTGATGATTCTGATAAGTCCAAAGAGAGTTTAACCAACCAATGACTGAGTGATACAAGCCAAGGGAGTTCCAGATCAAAGTCCTAGTATTGCACAACTTAGCTGATTTCAGCCAGGGTTACATGGCTTCAGCCGCCCTGGGTTAAAAGGGGGAGAAACAATCAGCTCCTCAGAACTACTGACTCTTACTGGACATGCCCACCTGCAGAGTCAGGATAGGATTAAACACATTCAAATATAATCTCTCTGGCTACGTGGAAGGCATCTTGAAACCTATTGTACAGGGGATCTCCAGCTTCTGTCGCGACACGACGGATTTCTTACAGAAACTCAGCACCCACGGACCAGTCGAACAGGGAACATTCCTCGTCACAATGGACGTTTCCACACTCTACACCAGCATCCCCCACAAGGATGGCATTGCAGCAACAGCCTCAGTACTCAACACCAACAACTGCCAGTCTCCAAACACCATCCTACAGCTCATCCGCTTTATCCTCGATCATAACGTCTTCACCTTTGACATACAATTCTTCATCCAGACACACGGAACAACCATGGGAACCAAATTTGCACCCCAATATGCCAAGATTTTTAAGCACAGGTTCGAACAAGATTTCTTCTCTATGCAGGATCTCCAACCAACATTGTACACCAGGTACATTGATGACATTTTCTTCCTCTGGACTCATGGTGAGGAGTCACTGATAAAACTACACAGTGACATCAACAAGTTTCATCCCATCATCAAACTCACCATGGACTACTCTCGACTGTCTCATTCTTGGACACGTGCGTCTCCATCAAGGGTGGACACCTCAGCACCACACTCTACCGCAAACCCCACAGACAACCTCACAATGCTACACTTCTCCAGCTTCCACCCAAAACATATTAAAACAGCCATTCCCTATGGACAAGCCCTACGCATACACCGGATCTGCTCAGATGAGGAGGAACATGACGGACACCTGGAAGTACTCAGGGATGCCCTCACAAGAACGGGGTACGATGCTCAACTCATCGACCGCCTGTTCCGACGTGCCACAGCAAGGAACCGTAATGACCTCCTCAGGAGACAGACACGTGCTGCAACTGACAGGGTACCCTTCGTTGTTCAGTACTTCCCAGGGGCTGAAAAATTACACCATGTTCTTCGTGACCTGCAACACATTATCAATGAGGATGAGCACCTCACCAGGACCTTCCCCACACCTCCACTACTTGCCTTTAAACAACCGCCAAACCTCAAACAGATCATTGTTCGCAGCAAACTGCCCAGCTTTCAGGACAACTCTATACAACCCTGTCACGGTGGACGCTGCAAGACGTGTCAGATTGTGGACATAGATACCACTATTACGCGTGGTACGACTATTACCTCCCACCTTGTACATGGCAGGTACTCATGTGACTCAGCCAACGTTGTCTATCTTATACGTTGCAGGCAAGGATGCCCGGAGGCATGGTACATTGGGAAAACCAAGCAAAGGCTATGACAACGGATGAATGGGCACCGCACTCTCAGTTGGGGAACACTTCAGTGGTCCAGGACATTCAGCCTCGGACCTTCAGGTGACCATCCTCCAAGGTGGACTTCGGGACAGGCAGCAGAGGAAAGTGGCCGAGCAGAGGCTGATAGCTAAGTTCGGTACCCATATGGAGGGCCTCAACCGGGACCTTGGGTTCATGTTACATTATAGGTGATCACCATTGCACCACACACACACACACACACACACACACACACACAAACACACAGACTTAAGACACTCTGCACTCACTACACACACTTTCTCTCACTCAACCCCCACCCCAAACAGACACACACAGACAGACAAAGACCCACATGCACACATTTTGTGTAGTGAATTCGTACTTGCAGAGTTACATTGCATTTTGCTCAAAAACTACATACATTCATGTAGAACTCTTGAGCTCAAAAACTTGAATTTATGTAAAACTCTTATTTCACTTATTAGATTAGAATCAATCTAAACATCAGGTCATAGACAGAACACAGGGGGCTAACACCTTCAACATATTGTCGAGCTATCACCATTGTTAACAGCTAACCCAAGAATGCACCTTTTAAAAAAAAAAGGGTTTTGTGATCTACAAATGAAAGAAGTGAAACTATCACTGTATTCTAACAGATGAAAGGCTGAACAGAATCAATTTTTCAATGTATCATTTCAGTTACATCACACTGCAAATTTTTGCTATAAATTCTGTGTTACGATCGAGCCCTCCACAATCTCCTGATGAAGGAGCATCGCTCCGAAAGCTAGTGTGCTTCCAATTAAACCTGTTGGACTACAACCTGGCGTGTGATTTTTAACTTTGTACACCCCAGTCCAACACCGGCACCTCCAAATCATGTCAAATATAATAGCCCACCAACATGCGGCCAAGACTTATATACATGATGCCCACATGGCCACATTCTAGCTTTGGCAAAAAGAAAATGCAGAGTAGAGCTAGGGAAATAAATGTAGCTACAATTATATACTGCATTCTCAGAATAAGACCACTCTATAACTGAAAACTGACCAGAAAAGATGCCACTTTTAAAATAAAAATCACAAAGATCAATTTGGTCACACCAGGAAAATCAGGAATCATTTCGGCATCACGAAAAGTCAGTTCTCTCAGACAGATGACCAGCTTGTCGCCTGGGGTTTGACTCGCTACCTTGGTTAAGTGGAGGTAACAATCCCCTGCTCAAGGATTAAATAGACAGTCATGAAGGAAACGCTCAAGAGAAATTCAAAAGTTTTCTGCGTCCAGTGAAACACACTGCATTCACTATGATCAGATGACCATCTAGAATATACTGTTCTCCACCGTTCCAGAGACCCTGGCCTACTCAATCTTCAAGGTTGATTCAATGAAAATACTAAAGCAACTGAGAAGCCATCACAGAAGAAACATCACCTTTACAGGGCTTACTTCAATAACAAATTATTAGCCAAACATAATCATTATCAAAACATTTAAAGGACTGAGATGAAAGGTGTCTAATTCATTCATATCAATAACATGTAAACAGAAATAGGCCATTAGTCCCTTGAGCCACTGCCATTCAGAGAGATCATGGTCGATTTGTGGTCGAACTCTATAGACTTGCCTTTGGCTCATATCCCTTCATATAATTACTTAACAAAAACGTGTGTCTCTCAGATTTAAAAATACGAACTGATTCAACCACTTTGCGGAAAAGAGTTCCAAAATGTTCACTACTCTGTGCATGTAGAAGTGCTTCTTAACATCAATCCTTAATAGCCTGGCCCTAATTCCCAGACTACGCCCCCTCTAAGTTCTAGAATGTCCAACCAGTGGAAATGATTTATCTTTATCGACCATGTCTTTTCCTGTTAATTTCTTGAAGACTTCAATCAGATGACCCCTTAACTTTCAATAAACATTAAAATAGGCTTACTATGTATAACGTCTCCTTACAATTTAATCCCTGAAATCCAGATATCATTCTTGTCACCTATGCTGTACTCTCTCCAAGGTCAAAACATTCTTCTGATCTGCTCACGGTAGTCTAAATGGAGTCTAACCAGGGTTGTGTGTGTAGCTGCAGCATTACATTTGCACCCTTATCCACAAATCCTCTAAATGTAAAGACCTGCATTCCCTTAGCCTTCTTGATTATTTTCTGTACCTGTTCACAACAGTTCTGAACTTCCAAGTCTCTTTCGACATTCCATCTAGAAAGTATTTTGATCTACCCTTTTACAGTCCAAAAAGGATAATCATATTTGCTTACATTGAAATCAGTTTGTCACAGTTTTGCCCATTGACTTAGTCCATCAATACCTCTTGGCAATTTTTATACTATTTACTGTCTACAATGTAGCCTAATTTTGTATCGTCACAGAATTTCCATTTTAAACTAGCGGCATTTGGGTGCCAGTCTATTTTTGTGAAGGGGTTTAAAATCTAAGTCAGCGTTCCCTGAATCATGGTTAGAAATTAGCACGTCAGAGGGCCGACTAACCGAAATTTGCTTACATTGCGGGACTTACGACAAGAGTGAGTGCTTGTGGGAGTATTTCAAGCATATCCTCAAATCTCAGCTGTCAACAGTCTTTCCCATCTATGCGCTCCTCCCTCCTCTCCGACAAATCACCTTCTCCCCCACCTTCATCCACCTACTGCATTCTCAGCATACATCTAGCCGCCATGATGAAGGTCTCCAAGCCCTCCGTTCCTTCCTCTCATGCCATCCCAACCATACCCTTCCAATGACACCCTCATATGCCTGGCCGTAATGGTCCTCGCCCTTAACAACATCTCCTTCCAATCCTCCCACATCCTCCAAACCAAAGGGATAGTCATGGTTACCAGCTATGCCTCTGTCAGGTATGTGGAACAGTCCCTCTTCCCCAGCTACACCGGCACCATTCCCCACCTTTTCCTCCACTACATCGATGACTGTGTATCAGCACTACCTCGTGCTCCCACGAGGAGGATGAACTGTTTCTCATCTTCACTAACACCTTTTATCCTGACCTCAAATTCACCTGAAACATCTCAGACACTTCCCTCCCCTTCCTGGACCTCTCCATCTCCAACACTGGCACCAGGGACAACTACTACTACAAACTCACCAACTCCCACAGCTACCTGGACTACATATCCTCCCACCCTGTCTCCTGTAAAAATGCCATCCCTTATTTCCAACTCCTCCACCTCATCTGTTCCTAGGATACCCAATTCCACCATAGAAAATCTCAGGTGGCTGTCTTCTTCAAAGATCGCAAGTTCCCCTCCCACATGGTCAACAATGCCCTCCAATGCATCTCCTCTATTTCCAGTACCTCTGCCCTTGAACCCCACTCCTCCCAATGCAACAAGGACAGAAACCCTCCTGGTCCTCACCTTCCAACCTATCAACCACCGTGTACATTGCATCATCCTCAGCCACTTTCGCCACCTACAAACAGACCCCACCACCTGGGATATATTTCCCTCCTCACCCCTATCAGCATTTCTGGGAGACCATTCCTTCTGCAACTCCCTCGTCAGATCCACACACCCCTCTCCCAGCACTTTCCCCTGCCACCCGCAGAAAGTGAAAAACCTGCGCCAATATCTACCCTCTCACCATTGTCCAACGCCCCAACGGATCTTTCCACACCCGACAGAAATTTACCTGTATTTCCACCAATGTCATCTACTGTATCCATTGCACCCGATGTGGTCTCCTCAACATCAGGGAGATAGGATGCCAACTTGCGGATAGTTTCAAAGAACATCTCTGGGACACCTGCACTAAGCAACCCCATCGCCCCATGGCTGAACACTTCAACTCCACCTCCCACTCGACCATGCCAAACCTTTACCACCTGATGACTGGACGAATTATGCCTCATCTTCTGCCTTGGGACCCTATAACCACACAGGATTAATGTGGATTTCACCAGTTTCCTCATTTCCCCTTCCCCCACTTTATCCCAGTCTCAAGCATCCAACTCGCACCGCCCTCCTGACATGTCCATCACCTTTTCCAAATATCTGCTCCACGCTCCTCTCCCTCACCTTCACCTGTTTACTGCATTCTCAGCTACCTTCCCCCACCCGCACCCCAACCCCCTATTTATCGCTCAGCGCCCCCTGGCACACAAGCCTCATTCCTGAAGGGCTCATGCCCAAAACATCAATTCTCCTGCTCCTCAGATTCTGCCTGACCTCCTGTGCTGTTCCAGCACCACACTCCTGACCCCATACCCTCAAATCAACCCAATGAAGAAATAAACCACCACATGTTGCTATCTCTTGTGATCCTTTCACACATTAGAAATAGCAAATGCAGTCAAACTCCCGTCTTGCAGCAAAGCTACAGCAGCTTTATTCATTTTCTGTGGCATAGTGGCAATATTCCTCGACTGGTAATTCAGAGTTCCAGGCTAATCAATGTTCTGGGGATATGGGCTCAAGTTTCCTTATGGCACATAATAATTTTAATTAAATTCATAAAATCAAGATTTCATGCTGGTTTCAGCAACAGCAATCATGAAACTATCAATGGTTGTTGTAAAAGCCCATCTGGCATACTAATGTGGAGGCAAGAAAATAACAGTAATGTGGTTCATTCTCAACTCCCCTCTGCAATGGCCCAACCATCTGCTCCACTCATGGGCAGATATTGATGGATAACAAAAGTCAGTCATGTCCACAAAGAATTAAGAAAACAGGTGACGCTAACCCAAATGAGTTCTACATGGCCAGAGGTCATGTCTGCTCAAGAAGCTCACTTTCTGACTGAGAAAGCATCCACCATCCTGGAAGAATACAAAAACTGCCCTTCCAAATAGGTGGAATTGAAATCTTGGGATAGCTGTCATGAAATCTCACACCTGCCCACTTTAGACAGAATCCTTCCAAACCATCTGGTAGAGCATCTCAATTAGGATCAGCTGAGAGACAGACTTTGCATTTTAAAAAAGGTTTGAGAAAGGTTGAGAAAATACAGTGCTTGCAGTTGACAGCTCCAGCAGAAAAGCAAGAGCAGAACATGTAGTCTTTTGTGGACTTGACTAAGATGGTTGACAGAGTCCTTGAGGGGCACTGGAAGGGATTCAGCTTCCCTCAGAAATGCATAACAATAAATTCATGGTTTATATACGTTGGGGGATAGTGAGTCTTCTGACCCATTCCCAGCTATTAACAGAGTTAAACAGGGCTGCATACTAACACCAACTGTTTTTCTCCACCATGCTCTCTGATGCCTTCCATGATGATCCTCACATCAAAATTGCAAATGGCGTAACAGAGGAAGCTGCTCAATCTGAAACAACTTCATATAAAGACTAAGTCTCCAAAGAAAATTTTACAATTTATTTGTCAATGACTAGTGGACAGCTTAGAGCTGGACAGGCAATGTAGCATGGCTTTGTTTTCCAATGTACGCAACAACTTCAGCCTTACAGTCATCACAAAGGAAACCAAATAACATACGCACTAGCCCTCCAGTCCTACCTCAAGACTGAAGTTTCAGTCATTATCAAAAACCGTCAGTACTGGATAAGTTCACTTAACTCAGTAGTACATGATCACACATTGTCCAAATAAGACGCTTAACTACTTTCACTGAAACTGCCTTTGGAAGCCACTGTAGATCCAACAGTAGCTTATTTAGGAGCTCAAGTGTCACCTAAGTCTAAGTCTGGGAAAGACTCATACATGAATGCCACACACGGCATAAACTAAAAAATGAAGCAGCCTCCCCAAAAGGAAATGCATACGAGAGATGGAAAGAAAACGTATAGAGAGGAAGTCCTGAGCCAGCAAGTAATTCAAAACTCAATCTTCTCCTACTGGCAGCAGAACCTTGCAGGTACTAAGTCATGTAACTGATGGTAACCTTACCAAACAACTCAAAATTTTCTCATCACCCAGAGTTCAAACAAGGAAGAATTGTCAGATTGTTGGCGTGGATTAAGATCTTTCGTTATTGACATGAAGGATCTTAATCCAAGCCTGCAATCAGGACAGGACTTGATTAATGTGAAGTGGGCATTGGGCAACTCTGCTTAATGTTCAAACACTCACCAATACTCACAGCCTCAAACATTGCTCCTGAAGGTAGGGACGAAAGCTGAAAGTCTAACTGTACCCCATACAGCAATCATGCAGAACAGGGACAGGAAAAAGGGTACATTTTAAAATAATATTCTGGAAGGACACTGGATAACATTTAATAAGGGGTTCCTCTTCGCTGTAAAACACTTAGATGCCTACAGCATTCAACCCTTTTTGCTTGTGTTTGTTTTAAAACAAGCTTCTATCTTTAAAGTTCATTGCAATAACACCACATTCTTGTCCTCACCTGTGTGCCTTCCCCCTCCATTTGTAAGGCTGTGCCGAGTCAGGATTGATGCTGATGGCTTTGTCACAGTCCCGAATGGCTGCATTGGGTTTCTGCATTTTCACATACACACTGAAGAGAAAAAAAAAACACACTGCTTACTACAGGATAAGAAAAAACAAAGAGGTAACCTCATGCTTTTCAAAAAAGCATGAACAGGATAATATGCAGTCTGAAGCAGGAAATATTGTCTTGTGCTGTTTCACTAAATATTTAGTATCAAATTAGTGGTCTGACGGGGGGAAAGGGATACGTCGAAAAGTGTGATCCTGGAAAAGCACAGCAGGTCAGGCAGCATCCGAGGAGCAGAACAGTTGATGCTTCGGGCATAAGCCCTTCATCATGTCGACTCTCCTCATTAGATGCTCTCTGACCTGCTGTGCTTTTCCAGTATCACACTTTTCAACCCTTGTCTCTCCAGCATCCTCTTTCTCTCAGGAAAAGGTCACATGGACATATTCAGATCAAAAGGCCTCATATCCAATGGCAAATCCCTGTCAAGTGAGGTAATCCCAGCAAAGACAGCATTAGGAATATTATAACCGATCTGAGCCCCCAAGCTACAAGGTGGAATGGAAATAAATTCCAAGTCCTGATTGCTATCTAGTGACATCTACTGGGAAGAATCTATTGGGCATCAGTGAAAATAAGACCTGTGTCTGAGTTGGGGTACAGTCTCTTGCCAGTACGCTCAGCGCAGGGTCACACAGTACCATCAAGATGTTAAGAAACAGAAATTAGCTGGCGAGTTTAGAACAAGGGAGCATAATCTCAGGATAACAATTTAGGTTATTTAAGACTAATTAAGAAGAATATTTTTAACTCTTTGGAATTCTCTACCCTAGAGCATCATGGAAGCTCAAACATTGAAAAAATACGTTCAAAACAGAAATCACCTGATCAGCTTAATAGCCTACTCCTGTTCATTAATAGCATTAGAAATTATTCAGAGACCTTTTTAAATTAGAGCTGTGGAACACTCCACAAAACAAGGAGAACACATGGGTCAAAGTCTTGAACAGTATCAGGGTAGCAAACATAAGTTATTCACGGGCATATCAAGTTCATACGGTCAGTTAATATTTGTGGAATAACAGTGCATCTATTCAAATCTATCCTAACCTTGGTTATAGTTGGAAGGGGATGGGGTAATGCAAGGAAAAGAATCTGGGAATACAGGGAGCAACGATTTGTGGTCCCCATTATGCACTTAGTGGCCAGTTCACAAAAGACCAAATGTATGGGTCAATTCAATTGCGGCTAGCGCAGAGACATATTCATTACCAAAAAGCACCAATAATGGATCAGAAGAACAAATATAGGCTATATTTGTTAGGACAGCTAATAGCCCAGTGATTAGCTAGATGATGATGAAGTAGCAAAACATGTAAAAATCACCACAGCCCCAGAGCACCATAGGCTGCTCTGAGATGACTGTTGGTGAGGTTAAATGAAGGGTCATCATGCCTCATAGGAGGGGTGATGTTGAGGGAGAGGTCACGATGACCTCGACCAATATGGGAATTCAACTGGGCAAGTGGCGTCATTCTGTATCTCAAACCAGCCACCTACCGAACTGAAAATTAGAGACTCAGTCTACTAAAATTTTAATTCCTTTTCAGATGTAATCTATTACTGCACACAAGGAATAGTGGAGTAGCTGGAGAGCAAGTCAGTACTTCTAACTTTCATTTCAGATTCATTTATTCAACATTTTCCTTGAAATCTAGTAATTAATTTATAATGGCCAATAACAGCATTTCCCAACAGATTGGCATTAGGATGATGTCACCAGAAGTTTTCAGACTCATGCCAGAGAAGTGCCCAGGGACCCATCCCTTAAAAATAGGATCTCAAACATTCTTTCTCCTACTCCAGCGTGCAGTGTTTAAAGGGACACTTCAAGGATGATACTTCTCAGCATTTTATTCTAGAAATACACAAAGATATAAAGGCACAAAAAAAGGGAAATCCTATTTTACACAGACTCCCAAAACAAAAGGACATTTGTAGATAAACTCTGCCAATCGATAATGTTTCCTTACATTTGGTGAAGGGTCAACCCTAACCTGAATTCTCAATTCTGGATGTTGCACCTCTCCATTTGTTCCTGAAGTCAGAATTTATATGTTCCTTCTAAGCGTTTCAGACATTTGACTAACATTATAGTTTCGGCAACCCAGGGGCTGTGGTGTGACGATTCTAACATGCACCTCTAAAGCGAGCACAAGGAAACATCATTCCTGCCCTCTACTACGGCTTGGTGCCTTGTTCAAGTTACTGCCCTGACTGACATCTGGAATTCCTGTCTTCAAAAATTCTACTGTAAGCCACTGGCTCATTTGCAAAGCTCCATTTCAGCATTCTTACCTGGCTCGCTTCGCGTAAAGAACAGCTAGACGTGGGTTCAACTTAATGGCCTCTGTAAAGTGGCCAATGGCTTTTTCCAAGTTCCCTGTATCAAGAAACCAAAAAGCTTAGACCGAGTACAGGATTTATAAACAAAGGACTGGAAATTTCTAGGAGGGTTCCATCCCTGTAAATAAGCAACATTGATTCTATGCCTAATCTATTAGCAAAAAAACAGAGTTGTACAGCATGGTCTAACTTGTCCATTCTGACCAGATGTCCTCAATTTATCTAGTCCTATTTCCCTCTAAACCCTTCCTATTCATGTACCCATCCACATGTCTTTCAAAGGTTATAACTGTACCAGCCTCCACTACCTCTTCTGGCAGCTCATTCCATACATTCACCACCCTCTGGGCAAAAACATTATCATTTCAGTCCCTTTTAAACCTTTTCCCCCCTCACCTTAAAATCTATTTCCTTGAGTTTTGGACTCCCCTACCCTGGGGAAAAAAAAGACCTTGGCTATTCACCTTATCCACACCTGTCATGATTTTATAAACCTCTATAAGGTCACCCCTCAGCCTCCAATGCTCCAGGGAAAATAGCCCCAGCCTATTCAGCCTCTCCCTAAAACTCAAACCACCAGTCCTGGCAACATCCATATTTTCTGAACCCTTTCAAGTTTAAAAACATTTTTCCTCTTAGGGAGAATTAAGGCACGTAGCAGCTATGGATGTGAAGAATTTAAGAAATATGGACATGCTCCAGGTACAATACCACAACTTCAAGTTATACCCAATAGAAAAGGATGAATAATCTGAACTCTTTTCTTAACAAAAGAGATGGTTGACGATTGACCGAGCAGAGCTCTTTCTGATTAAGTGGACACAATGTATTTACTTGCAAAGAGGTAGTTTTTTTAAAAAAAAGCAGTAAATGATCATATTGAGCCTGCATCGTTATTTAACTAGATTGAATTGATTTGGAATTTCAACTATAATCTTCCTCCAACAGCCTTGGAATCTCTTAATACCTAAATATCTTGCCATCTCTGTCTTCATTATGTTCACTGAATGAACATCCATTGGAGTCTTTGACAAAGAAATACAAGTCATCAACTTCTGAAAGAACAAACGGAGGCCAAATTGTTTATCCTGGCATTACAAGCCTTACTTCTGGAATCTCCAGCATTTCAGAATTCTTCCTCAATCGCCAATGTCATTAGTCATTAGAGTTAAACAAAAAAAACTTTCAAGCTCTCCAAATGCTGAGCATTAACCCTTCCCTACCTCAAAAATATTTGCTTCAGTTTATACCTACCTTCACTCAATGCATTAATGGCTTCTATTTTCTTCTCATTGGCTTGATCCATTTGCTCCTCAGAAACCTAAAGCAATACAACATTGTTCAGTGGATCATCATTACCCAATATCAGGTACAACAAAGACAAAATCTACCTTATTTAAACTGACAGTTATGATTGCTACAACTGAAAGGTTACTGTCCACCTTCTAGCATGAAGAATGATCAAATAAGTGAGCCTCCAGATGGCTGTGGGAGGTCAGTGCAATCATTGTCCAAACGGGAGTGAAACTACAGACAGAAACAGTCCCAGCAATCTGACTCACCCATGGAACTACAGACAGAAACATGACAGGGTGATGCTGACTTCTTCCTGAAATCAAGAGAGAGTTCTATCTGTAGCAAGGGAAGAGAATTAGAGGCACCAAAAAAAAAGTGTGTTTGGACATTTGAGGGGGGGGGAATGGAAAATAATATTTTGAAGTACAAATACTTGACAACTGAAGGAAATATGGCCTAGCATTGCTTTATTTCAATAGATGCCTGAACCCACTGGCAGTGTATAGCAAACTCCCCAGGCACAAATCTAATTATCTTCACTATTTGTTGCACAATTATCTTCAAGAGGAAAACCAGAGATCTCCTTCAAAGCTGCACAAACCTGATAGTGAAATGGTGAGATGTCTGGGACAACACACCTAATTATTCCCATTTGGCAAGTGTATAGCCGAAAGAACTATGGTTGTACATTCATCTCATCACTCGACAACTCCTAGTTCCACATCTTCATTTTGAACAAAGAACTTAATCCTTTCCTCATTCCTTTGGCGTACATACCAAGATTTAGGGTGTAGGTTTGCTCACTGAGCTGTAGTTTTGATATTCAGACGTTTCATTACCTGGCTAGGTAACATCATCAGTGGCGACCTCCAAGTGAAGCGAAGCTGTTGTCTCCTGCTTTCTATTTATATCTTTCTCCTGGTTGGGGTTCCTGGGGTTTGTGGTGATGAGGGGTTAATAGATGGCATCTAGATCTATGTGCTTGTTTATGGCGTTGTGGTTGGAGTGCCAGGCCTCGAGGAATTCTCTGGCATGTCTTTGCTTAGCCTGTCCCAGGATAGATGTGTTGTCCCAGTCGAAATGGTGGTTTTTTTCAATCTGTGTGTGGGGCTACGAGGGAGAGAGGGTCGTGTTTTTTTGTGGCTTGCTGGTGTTCATGTATCCTGGTGGCTAACTTTCTTCATATTTGTCCTACGTAGTGTTTGTGGCAGTCCTTGCATGGAATTCTATGGATGACGTTGGTTTTGTCCATGGGTTGTACTGGGTCTTTTACGTTTGTTAGTTTTTGTTGAGAGTATTGGTGGGCTTGTGTGCTAGTAGGATTCCAAAGGGGTCTCAGTAGTCTGGCTGTCATTTCTGAAACTTCTTTGATATATGGTAAAGTGGTTAGAGTTTCTGGCTGTGTTTTGTCTGCTTGTCGTGGTCTGTTCTTGAGGAATCTGCGCACTGTATTTTTGAGTATCCGTTCTTCTTGAATATGTCGTATAGGTGGTTCTCCTCTGCTTTTCAAAGTTCGTCTGTGCTGCAGTGTGTAGTGGCTCGTTGGAATAGTGTTCTGATACAGCTTCGTTTGTATGTGTTGGGATGGTTGTTGGTGTAATTGAGTATTTGGTCAGTATTTGTCGGCTTTCTGAATACGTAGGTTTATAACTCTCCCTTGTTCTTTCTTTCTACTGTGACATCCAGAAATGCGAGTGCGCAGATTCCTCAAGAACAAACCACGACAAGCAGACAAAACACAGCCAGAAACCCTAACCACCTTACCATATATCAAAGAAGTTTCAGAAATGACAGCCAGACTACTGAGACCCTTCGGAATCCTATTAGCACACAAAACCACCAATACTCTCAACAAAAATTAACAAACTTAAAAGACCCAGTACAACCCATGGACAAAATCAAAGTCATCTATAAAATTCCATGCAAGGACTGCCACAAACACTACATAGGACAAACAGGAAAAAAGTTAGCCACCAGGATACATGAACACCAGCTAGCCACAAAAAGACACGACCCCCTCTCCCTCATAGCCCTACACACGGATGAAAAAAACATCATTTCGACTGGGACAACACATCAATCCTGGGGCAGTCTAAGCAAAGACATGCCAGAGAATTCCTCGAGGCCTGGCACTCCAACCACAATGCCATAAACAAGCACATAGATCTAGATGCCATCTATCAACCCCTCATCACCACAAACCCCAGGAACCCCATCCAGGAGAAAGATATAAATAGAAACAGGAGACAACAGCTTCGCTTCACTTGGAGGTCGCTGATGAATTTAGCTAGCCAGGTAATGAAACATCTGGATATCAAACCTACAGCTCAGTGAGCAAACCTACACCCCTAAACCTCAACCGGAGCTACAAACCTTCACATACCTTGCGAATACCAAGATTAAACTACATTAGCAAGCATTTGAAAATACACAAGTTAATCAAGGGCAGTCAGCATAGATTCATTTTAACTTTTATAAAGCACAACATGCTTTAAAGTTTTTTTTTTAAAAAAAAGAGACAGTCTACTTCCCTGCCCAATGTGCCAAAGGGTACTTGGTCCACAATGCAGAAATTGTAAAACATGCAGAATTTCTAATTACAGCCCAATAATGTTTCCCAAAAATAAGCTTACAGATTCCAAATGTGGACAGGTCATTGATGAACTCTTGCATATATTTCATTGCCTTTAAGTATGGAAAATAGACTAAAAAAATTTTGTTTACCTCAATGCTTTCATCTCCCATTTCCTGGGGTTCTTCAACATCTGGCTCAATCACACCTTCCTTATCAATCTCTGAAGAACAAACCACACACATTAATAAAAACATATCAAAAACCAAACAAGTGCAATGCGTCTTAAGAGAACTGATTCACTGTTACACTAAATTGCATCTGCCCCAATCTGCTCCATTTCAGGGCTCATAGCATACCTTCCACCACCACCTGCTCAAGGGATCGCAATAGCAACCTTTTGATTTGCAGGGGCTCCTTTTTTCAGTCTCAAACCCACTTCATTTGGGGATGCAATCACTTAATAACAATATCATTTGTATGCATGTTAATTTTTGGAGGACATGGACTCTTTTGAAGGAAAAAGAAAATTCATCAATATCTGGACTAATCATCACCAATCCATTAAACTTAATATTTTCCTTGGGGTGTGGCTTTAAATCCTGGACACCATATTTAAATTAGCGCGAGACATTAGGCATAAGCTAGCAACAATTACTTAAAAAGAAAGACATTTCCACAAACAAGAAGCCAACCCTAAATAATCTTCTAGCAGACTGAAGGCACACCAAACTATTGCATGTTTATCTCTAAATGATCACGGTAACTCAAGTAATTCATAGTATGCGAAACACTGATGCGATAACACTAACCTTTACAAAAAGAAACTGTAAATAGGTTGAAAGCCATTGGTGTTCATTACAATTACATTTACATTTTCTCCCCTATAGTAGCTCTTAAACTTGGCAGCTTTAATCAAGAGACACTGCAATAATTCAAAGAATTAATTAATTTTCCTGACCCCAAATATGAGTGTGTTCCTTTGCAAAAGGTTTACATGTGGTTTCTCCCCTTTCCAGTTCCTCCTTTACCAACCTTTGCAGTCATACTGCGCCCTTTGTAGCTCTTCTTCCCATAATTAGAGTCCTCACCTTAATTCTGCAGCCTCACCCTCCCATGCCAGGCTCACTCCTGAGTCTCAAATCCCTGTTCCACCCTTGTTTCCTCAGGCTTTGTTGATTGCTGCTACTCACCTCATTACTCCAATTACAGGTTGATCCCCTTTTGAGCCTACAAGCAGTAAGAGTCGAAGTGACACTTTTGCTCCTAATAGACTCACCATGAGGCTATTAACAACAAACACAGGAGACAGCCAATTTTTGAACAGAGGTGCAACTCACTATTTTCTTCCTGTTTATTCATTGGGGTGGCTTTTCATAGAACATAGAAAAGTACAGCACAGAACAGGCCTGTTGTGCCGAGGTTTAATCCTAATGTAAAATATAATAACTTAACCCATGCACCCCTCAACTCACTGCTCTCCATGTGCATGTCCTGCAGTCACTCAAATGTCCCTATTGACTCTGCTTCCATCACTACCATTGGCAACACATTCCACATGGGCAGCACGGTGGTACATGGTTAGCACTGCTGCCTCACAGCACCAGAGACCCGGGTTCAGTTCCCGCCTCAGGCGACTGACTGTGTGGAGTTTGCACGTTCTCCCCCTGTCTCAGTGGGTTTCCTCTCAGTCCAAAGATGAGAGAGTCAGGTGAATTGGCCATGCTAAATTGCCTGTAGTGTTAGGTAAGGGGCAAATGTAGGGGTATGGGTGGGTTGCGCTTTGGCGGGTCGGTATGGACTTGTTGGGCCGAAGGGCCTGTTTCCGCACTGTAGGTAATCTAATCTAAATCATGCATTCACAACTCTTTGCATAAAGAACCTACCTGTCATCTCCTCGATACCTTTCCCGTAATATTTTAAAACTACGATCCCTTGTACCCATCAATCCTGCCTGGGGAAAAGTCTCTGGCTATTGACTATCTATTCCACTCATTATCTTGTATACCTCGATCAGGTCGCCTCTCTTCCTCCTTCTCTCCAGAGAGAAAAGACCGAGCTTTTTCAACCTTTCTTCATAAGGCAAGCTCTCCAGTCCAGGCAGCATCCTGGTAAACCTTCTTTGCACCCTCTCCAAAGCCTCTGTATCTTTCCTATAGTAGGGTGACCAGAACTGGACAAAATATTCCAAGTATGGTCTCACCAGGGATTGTGGAGCTGTAGCTAAACTTAGTGGCTCTTAAACTTGATCCCCCTGTTATTGAAAGCCAAAACACCATATGCATTCTTAACAACCCTATCCATTTGGGTGGCAACTTTGAGGGATCTATTTACTTGCACACCCAGATCCCTCTTTTCCTCCATACTATCAAGAATCCTGTCTTCAATCCTATATTCAGCATTCGAGTTTGACCTTCCAAAATGCAGAGTGTTGTAGAGATGTACAGCATGGAAACAGATCCTTCGGTCCAACTTGTCCATGCTGACCAGATATCCCAACCCAATCTAGTCCCACCTGCCAGCACTCGGCCTATATCCCTCCAAACTCTTCCTTATTCATATACCCATCCAAATGCCTTTCAAATGTTGCATTTGTACCAGCCTGCACCATTTCCTCTGGCAGCTCATTCCATACATGTACTACCCTCTGCTCACTTCGCATTTATTCAGGTTGAACTCCATCTGCCGTTTCTCAGCCCTGCTCTGCATCCTGTCTATGTCATGCTGCAGCCTGCAATACCTTCTATACTATCGACGACACCTCTAACCTTTGTGTCATCTACAAATTTACTAACCCACCCCTCATCCAGGTTATTTATAAAAACTACAAAGAGCAGAGACCCAAGAACAGACCCTATGACCTCCAGGCAGAATACTTTCCACCTACACCCACTCTCTGCCTTCTGTCAGCCAACCAATTCTGAATCCAGATAGCCAAATCTCCCTGTGTCCCATACTTCCTGACTTCATGAATGAGCCTACCATGGGGAACCTTATCAAATGCCTTGCTGAAGTCCATATACACAACATCCACTGACCGACCTTCGTCAAGTTGTCTTGTCACCACCGCAAAAAACTCAGTAAGATTTGAGAGGCATGACCTGCCCCTCACAAAGCCATGCTGATTGCCTTTAATCACGTTTTGCTTTGCCAAATAGTTATAATTCCTATCCCTCAGAATTCTTTCCAAAACTTTGCTGACCAAAGATGTAAGACTGACTGGTCTGTAATTGCCAGGGATTTCCCTATTACCCTTCTTGAAAAGAGGAACAACATTCGCCTCCTTCCAACCCTCTGTACGACTCCCGTGGAGAGGGAGGGGGCAATGAGCTTTGCCAGCGGCTTAGCAACCTCCTTTCTCGCTTCCTGGAGCGGCCTAGGGTAAATCTGGTCTGGCCCTGGGGACTTCTCAATCTTACTGTTTTCCAAAATTTCCAGGACATCAACTTCATCGATCTTGATCTGGTCACACCTGTATCCCAGCTCCTCAAAGTTCTCATTCACAACAAGGTCCCTTTCCTTCGAGAAAACTGAAGCAAAATACTCATTTAGGGCTTCCCCTATCTGATCAGACTCCACACACAAGTTCCCTACGCTATCCCTGATCGGCCCTACCTTCTCCCTGATCCTTCTCTTATTCCTCATGTATGAGGACAGCCCCATAAGATGATTTTCCTGGGCAATTTCAGGGATGAACCTACCTGCCTGCTAACCCTATGTATTTTGAGCACTATTCTTTATCACATTCACTTCTGCAAGACAGTAGATATCCAGACAATGCAAGTCCCAAATAACATTTTCTGTGAAATTAGATTGTTACTTTTTCTCCACTTGTTCTTTTAAAACAAATGCATTACCAGAAGTTTTATTTTAACAACTATGATAGTTATCAATTCTCTGCACTCACCCAGTTCGCTCTCTTCGCTCTCAGAAGATGGCTCTGGAGATGGAGCCGGTGCCTTCTCTTCTGTGTTTGCTTTCTAAAAGAAATGCAAATTATATTAGTTTTACTCAGCCAACACTGCAGATACACACACGCACATCTAGGAAACCTATGACACACTTGACTTGAGGAATAGAATGTCTGACTTTAGGCACCAATACCAGCTACTTCACAGATTTAGTGCAGAGTAAAGCAGACACAATGGAAGATCTTGGAGCACATTGCTGGCTTCCCTACCTCCGAACTAGAAGCTGAGTCTGAGTCCCATTCCTTTGGGATGGCTACCAAGCCACTGAGGTCAAAGGCAATTAGAGATCAGCACGTTGCGGGTATTATCAGCAATGCACACATCATAAAACAGCTATGTAGCAAGATTAGTAATATTCAAGCATCAATCACATTGGACAAGGAGTCACAGGTAGGCCAGAACAGATAAGGATGGCAGATTTCCTTCCATTAGTGAACCAGATGGGTTTTTACACTGATAATAACAATGATTGAACTAAGACTCACTCTCAATTCTAGGTTTATTAATAGAATTTAAATTCCACTATAGTGGTATTTGAACCCTATCCCAGGCCTTTAGATTACTTGATTAGTGATATTACAACTGTGCCAACAGTCCCCTCAGTGAAGCCCAAATAACTTTCAATATGTAAATGTATCTGAAAAGGAATATAAGTATGGAGAAAAAGTGGGAGAGTGCACAGACTTTTCAATGATACAGACAACAGGCAAATAACCACTTTCGGTGCTGTTATAATAACCACGATGCGTCAGGATTAAACTCATTATCCCTAGAAAATCCTACCTGTTACTTGTGAGTTTTGCACAGACATACAAAAATCATTTGGAGCACCAGCTGTTATTCAAACAATGCACAAGAAACAGATATAAAAGAATGCAAAATATCAGACAAAAAAAAGGCAACTGATCCATTAAGCCTCGGCTATAGGACAGCTATTTTGATCTTGATGACGTCAGATCCATTGTTTGACCAGCCACCAGTTTATCAACTAATTTAGGTTGCTCCTCCACATTGGGGAGACTGGGCACCTCCTAGCAGAGCGCTTTAGGGAACGTCTCCGGGACACCACACTAATCAACCACACCGCCCCATGGCCCAACATTTCAACTCCCCCTCCCACTCTGCTGAGGACATGGAGGTCTTGGGCCTCCTTCACCACCAGATGCCTGGGGAAAGAACGTCTCATCTTCTGCCTTGGAACACTTCAACCCCAGGGCATCAATGTGGACGTCAACAGTTTCCTCATTTCCCCCTCCTCCACCTCACCCTAGTTCCAAACTTCCAGCTCAGCACTGTCCCCATGACTTGTCCTACCTGCCTATCTCCTTTTCCGCCTATCCACTCCACCCTCTCCTCCCTGACCTATCACCTTCATCCCCATCCCCACTCACCTATTGTACTCTATGCTACGTTCTCCCCACCCTCACCCTCCTCTAGCTCATCTCTCCACGCTTCAGGCTCACTGCCTTTATTCCTGATGAACGGCTTTTGCCCGAAACATCGATTTCGCTGCAACTTGGATGCTGCCTGAACTGCTGTGCTCTTTCAGCACCACTAATCCAGAATCTGGTTTCCAGCATCTGCAGTCATTGTTTTACCTGTACAATTTACATGCCTATTCTCTCCTTCCTCTTAAAACAATGTTAAATGTTGTGTGTCAGGGCTATTTTATAAGCAATTTCTGTATTCTGTGCAGGAGGCTGGGAAGGAGAAGCTCCAGACACCAGAAAACAGTGGACAGGAATCAATAGAGCCCACGGCATTGGAGGTAGCATTTTAGCATGGACAGAGGTTTAGTCAACTAAAAGAAGATAGGGTGTGTAGATAAAGGGGGCCTTTTTAGTATAGCAATCTGTAACCAGTGGAGTACCTCAGCAATCAATGCAGAGACCACAATTATTTATAGACTACATTAATGACCTGGATAAGGAATGCAAATGTAGGATTGACGAGTTTGTAAATGCCAAAGAGAGGTGGGAAGGCAAGTGTTGAGGATGACAGAGTTCATGGAGGAATTTAGACAGGTTAAGTGAGAGAGCAAAAACTTTGCAGATAAATATAGTGCGTGAAAATGGAAGGTTTTGCACTTTAGCAAAAAGAACTTATGAAGTTGAAGGCATGTACTGCACCTTTAAGAGAGACTGAATGCTGTTTTGCACGGAGAGCTTACAAGCGCCTGTCATATGACTAGGAGAAAGTGAGGGCTTCAGATGTCGGAGATCAGAGTCGAGAGTGGGGCACTGGGAAAGCACAGCAGGCCAGACAGCATCCGAGGAGTTGGAGAATTGATGTTTTGGGCAAGAGCCCTTCATCAGGAATTGAATTGAACTAAAACCCAATCAAGTTTGAGCTTATTGATTTTGCCAACATCAAACCAATATGATGATCTGACATTGGGAGTATATAAAAGAAAGCAGGCACTTTGAAAGTCAGGCAGAAAACCTGCCATCGAGAGCGAGTCAGAGCCCCAAAAGATTGAAACACTCTATCAAAGATACCTTTTAATACGAAACATCTTCACGGTAAAATGGCGACCTCCCAGGGAAGTCTTCAGCCAAAAGAAGAAAGATACAGACAATGACAGCCGCTGTATGGTTTTGAAATTAATTTTATCTAATTTTAACAAAAGTTTTATTGGAACAGTATATTGTTATGGAGTTGGAGGCAGATAATAAGCAGTTAAGAGAAAGGGGGGACTTTGTGAATAGTTGTTGCTTAATGTTCAGTTTGAGAGTTCAGAATAAATTGATATTATTTTTGTTAAATAGTAGATTGTGGGAGTTTTCTGTCACTCATTTTAACAGATTAAAAGGAGATGAGCTTTTCTGGGTGTTCAGTTTAATTAACAGAGTTGCAAAAGAATAGAGGGGATGCATTTTATTTAAATAGAGATAAAGACTACAGAAAACTGCAGAACCAGAGGGATTTGGGGATCCGCATGCACGAATCACGAGAAGTTAGTATTCAACAGCAGAAGATAATAGGGAAGCCAAATGATATAAATGGCCTTTATTTCAAAGGACCTGGAGTTAAAAAACAAGGGAAATTTTGTTAAAACTATACAAGGTACTAGTCATACCACATCTGGAATAATGAAAAAAAAGTTTCTATCCTCCCAGCTAAGAGAACATGTACTAGCACTGGAAGTAGCCCAGAGAAAGTTTATTTAGTTGAGGACGTTCAGCCTGTACTCATTGGAGTTAATGAGAAGTGACCTTATGGATATAAATAAAATTCTTAGGGGGCTTGACAGGGTAGATTTGGACAAGTTATTCCCCTTATGAGTGTGTCTAGGACCAGAGGGCATCATCCTGATGAAGGGCTCCAGCCTGAAACCTCGATTTTCCTGCTCCTTGGATGCTGCCTGATCTGCTGTGCTTTTCCAGCAGCAAACTCTCAACTCTGATCTCCAGACCTTACTGTCTTCTAGCCATTATCGCAGAATCAGGGGTTACCAAATTAAGACAAAAATAAGGAAGAATTTCTTCTCCAAGAGGATAGTGAATCAGTGGCATTCAGTACTGCAGAGAGCTGATACGTTTGGGTCATTAAAGACTATTCAAGACTGACATAGGTAGGCTTTTGATCATTAAGGGAATCAAGGAGTATAAGGAAAAGGGAAAAAAGTTGAGGATTATCAAATCAGATATGATCCAACTGAAGGTGGAGCAGAATCAAATCAACAAGATGGTCTACTTATGCTCCTGTCTCTTCTGGAATCAACCCAAAGATCCATCCAGCTTATCCTTGAACATCACTAAATCAATACTCTCCATCAACCAAACACCATGTGACGTTTGAGATAGACAAAAACAAAGTGACCGTTAAGAGGAATGAGAGGATGGAAAAGAACTTAGGGAAATTCTTATTGGAGAATTACACCCAGATAGGCTCAACAGACACTGACGATAGCACAGTATTTAATAAAATGGCATACCTTTGGTGACTCTGAAAATTTCGGGTGTTCTGCTGCTGGTGGGATGACTGCTCCCATACTGTAAGAAAAAGCAGAGCTGTAATTTTAGAAAATCTAATAGCTACCAAACTATTAGTCATAGACAGTTGAGTCACTACAGAGCAAACATTTGAATAAGTGTAATGATCCTTATCTTTCCAAAGTGCATCAAGGACTCAAGAGCAAGACAGGGCTTATTAGTATGTTGTCAGCGACACCAGGTTCCATGAGCACAGGGAGTGGAGGACAGGAGGGTAAAAACAATGACTGCAGATGCTGGAAACCAGATTCTGGATTAGTAGTGCTGGAAGAGCACAGCAGTTCAGGCAGCATCCAAAGTGCAGTGAAATCGACGTTTCGGGCAAAAGCCCTTCATCAGGAATAAAGGCAGAGAGCCTGAAGTGTGGAGAGATAAGCTAGAGGAGGGTGGGGGTGGGGAGAAAGTAACAGAGTACAATAGGTGAGTCAGGGAGGGGATGAAGGTGATAGGTCAGGGAAGAAAGGGTGGAGTGGATAGGTGGAAAAGAAGATAGGCAGGTAGGACAAGTCTGGACAAGTCATGGGGACAGTGCTGAGCTGGAAGTTTGGAACTAGGGTGAGGTGGGGGAGGGGGAAAATGAGGAAACTGTTGAAGTGTTCCGAGACGGAAGATGAGGCGTTCTTACTCCAGGCATCTGGTGGTGAGGGAGCGGCAGTGAAAGAGGCCCAGGACCTCCATGTCCTCGGCAGAGTGGGAGGGGAAGTTGAAATGTTGGGCCACGGGGCGGTGTGGTTGATTGGTGTGGGTGCCCTGGAGATGTTCCCTAAAGCACTCTGCTAGGAAGCGCCCAGTCTCCCCAATGTAGAGGAGACCGCATCGGGAGCAATGGATACAATAAATGATATTAGTGGATGTGCAGGTAAAACTTTGATGCACATGGAAGGCTCCTTTAAGCCTTGGATAGAGGTGAGGGAGGTGGTGTGGGCGCAGGTTTTACAGTTCTTGCGGTGGCAGGGGAAGGTGCCAGAATGAGAGGGTGGGTTGTAGGGGGGCGTGGACCTGACCAGGTAGTCACAGAGGGAATGGTCTTTGCAGAAGGCGGAAAGGGGTGGGAAGGGAAATATATCCCTGGGTGGTGGGGTCCGTTCGGAGGTGGCAGAAATGTCGGCAGATGATTTGGTTTATGCGAAGGTTGGTAGGGTGGAAGGTAAGCACCAGGGGCGTTCTGTCCTTGTTATGGTTGGAGGGGTGGGGTCTGAGGACGGAGGTCCGGGACGTGGACAAGATGCGTTGGAGGGCATCTTTAACCACGTGGGAAGGGAAATTGCGATCTCTAAAGAAGGAGGCCATCTGGTGTGTACTGTGGTGGAACTGGTCCTCCTGGGAGCAGATACGGCGGAGGAATTGGGAATACGGGATGGCATTTTTGCAAAAGGTAGGGTGGGAAGAGGTGTAATCCAGGTAGCTGAGAGAGTCGGTGGGTTTATTAAAAAAAAGTCAGTGTCAAGTCGGTCGCCATTAATGGAGATGGAGGTGTCCAGGAAGGGGAGGGAGGTGTCAGAGATGGTCCAGGTAAATTTAAGGTCAGGGTGGAGCGCCGATGCAGTCATTAATGTAGCGGAGGAAGACAGGCAGAATGTAAATGAAAGATATTTCATATGCCAAAGGACCAGGCTGCTTTTTATTTCCATAATTTCAAAGGGCCTGGTACTTGTAATGTCAGGCAATTTGTCTCAGCTCTGAAGCCATTGTTTCTAATCCTCTAATATCGGGGAAATGAGTGGCAAGGAAGACCTGAAGAAGCTTCTGGGCAATTTATGTAAGTTGTGCGCATGGGCAAATACATGGCAGATGCAGTTTAACATGGATAAATGTTTGTTTTCATACCAAAGTGGAAAACCTGAATTGCAAAGTATTGTTTAAATGGTGATAGCTTGTGAAAGGTTGACACACATTAGGGATCTGGGTGCCTTTCAATACGGGTCATTGAAAGCAAGTAAGGAGGAGCAAACAGAAGACAGGTGGCCTTCACTATGAGAGAGCTTGGATACAGGGGCAAAGAAATCTTTTTGCAACTTTGGTGTGACCATACCTGGAGTGCCATGTGCAGTTTTGCTCTTTTTAATAAAGAGAAGATATTCTTGCCATAGGGGGAACACAGTGAAGATTCAGAGCAATTTCTGGTGTTTCAGGTTTGTAGTAAGACAAGGAATTGGTTGACAGGGCACATATTCACTGAGTTTAGATGAGAGAACACATAAAAATGTATAGATCAGTCAGGATTTTAAACAGAATGGATGCAGCGAAGATGTTTCCCCTGTCCAGAACAAGAGACATCATCTGAAGATGTATGGTAGACCATTTCAATCCGAGTGGAAAAGAAATTTCTTCACTCAGTAGTGATGGCATGGAATTCATTACCACAGAAGGCAATGGAAGCAAATGCACTGAATATATTTAAACTCAGGCAAAGACAAAATTCCAGAAAATGATATGGGGAGAGAGCGTGCAGGAATACAGCATTAAGACAATGATCACACTGAGTGACAGACTGAGTGTAATGGGCTGCATAGATTAGTCCTGCTCCTATTTTATGTTTCTATGAATGAGTCGTCGCAACCTCCAAAGAATGTAGATCCCAGTCCCGAATGCACACTCCCTTCATGATCAGCTGCAAGCTTATTTTGAGAGAAAACAATGTCACTAGTTAAGTCATTTGGAATGGTTTATTGCTGCACCTTAAAACAGATAAATTACAACAATTTGCATTTACATAGAGACTTTATGCAATTGAACATTCCAAGATGGTCAAAGAAATGTTAATTAGTCAAAATTGTAACTCCAACCTTGATCGTTACAACATTTAAAAGGCATCTAGATGGATATATGAATAGGAAAGTCTGACAGAGATATGGGCCAAATACCAGCAAATGGGACTACGTCAGATTGGGATGTCTGGTCAACGTACACAAGTTGGACGGAAGGGTCTGTTTCCATGTTGTATGACTATGTAAGCATATGGGGAGATGACCAAAGAAGCAGGTTTTAAGAATCATCCTAAAAGGCAAGAGGTGGAGACACTAAAGCAGAGAATTTGAGAGTTCAGGCTGTACAGCAGAGATGACCAATGGAAGGATAAAAGAAATTAGGAATGCACTAGAGCCAAAATTAAAGAAAGTGTGTTCTGGATAGATATGGGCGTGAGAGACTACACAGATAAACCACGGAGGAATTCAAAACAAGGATACTTTTTATTTTAAAAAAAAGCTTTGAGGAACTGTAGGACTGTGAACCAGTATGATTCAGCAATCAGAGAACGATGGGTGAATGAGTCTTGGTGCAAACTAGGACGGTGGGCAGAATTCTGCACACGTTCAAACTTACAGAGGGTGAGGGGGGGAGATGACCAAGACAGCACTGAAATAGACAAGTTCCAGGTGATAAAAATACTGAAGGATTCTTCAGCAATGAGCTGAGGCAGAAGCAAATAAATGGAGAATTAGAGGAAAGATAAAATGTTTCTAGTAGATCCATAATTGTTTGATCAATGCAAAACTAGTCTTTGGCTGCAAAGATGCAGAATTGTGCAAAACCAATTCAGATGTAAAGACCACAAAGACTCAGAGGTACAGCACGGAAACAGGCACGTCGGTCCAACTCGTCCACGCCAATCTGGTATCCTAAATTCATCTAGTGCCATTTGCCAGCATGGGGCCCATATCCCTCTAAATCCTTCCTATTCATATACCCACCCAGATGCCTTTTCAATGCTGTAATTGTAACAGCCTCCACTGCTTCCTCTAGCAGCTCATTCCATACATGCACCAACTTTTTAATTTTTGATTTGTGGACCACAACTGAAAAAATACTGATTTGAATCTACTGTGGAAAGAGAATGGCTGCAGTTTTTTAAAATCATGTTTATTGGAACTGTTTGCAGCTCAAGGTATATGAGAAACTATCACTGTTTGGAGACACTGAAATCAAGACAAATTAGCACTTGTTTATGTCGAGTGTGATTTTATCTATGACACTGGTTTGACTGGCTTTTCCATTTACCAGTTAGTGTGGGTACAAGGGAGTCCACCTTAATACCAGTGTTTGATTTGGCCCCTGACCAGGTGATGAGGTTGAGACAGTAAGCAGTGTAGATGAGATATCTTAACCTCTGAAAGGAAAGCATCAAGTTATAGCCTGCTGTCCCTGTTGAGAGAGATGCACAATTCTTGCTGTTCTCACCATATATTTTTCCTTTAATTGCTTGTTTTGCATACCTCTGTCAAAGGAAAGAAAAATAAAGCCTTCAAAAGGTAATGAAAGGATCAATTCTCAGATTAAATGGGAATATCTCTCTGGACATTAATATTATATTAAAGAGTTAGATTGTAAAACTGAACATTCTGGAAGTGGGTAGGGGCGACACTGTCTCATAGTTAGCATGCAGGAATGTGGATGACTATCCAGTGTAATTCAGACTTCATTTAGATAGTCATTTGCTTCTACTCCCCCTGCTATTACCAAATTAAACTATCATTCAGAAATGCTTTCTAGCCATCCCCTGAAGATATGTCACACATGCATTGTCTTGGGGAATCACCGAGTCAGGAAATCGCTTGCATAACAATTCCCCAGGATTAGGGCACTTAAATCATCTCGAGGATGTACCTGAGGGAGTGGGGTGTCTGGAGTGACATGTGACTATCGGGGAAGCGGCCAGAGTATCTGTAAGCATGGCCAACTAACCTGTACAAAGGAGGTCACCTTGAACTGTTTGCAGAAGTTGGTGTGTGAGAGAACTTAAATTGTATCATGTGTGTGACACCTCAAGAAAAGAACCTAACAACAGGAAGACTGAGCATTGATGCAAAGAATCTTGTATTGTCAAAGAATGAAAAGGGATCAAAGGAAACTGGAAGATGTTGAACTAAAACTCATTGAATTCTGTACTCCAAAAATATGTATTACTAAATTGTATTATCCCTGCTTTTTGCCCCCACTCAAAATCTGTGTGTGTCTTTGTGAGTATTAAAGAAGGGGTAAAGTTATACAATTTTAATAATTCATTTTTTGGGTCAGACAATTTGTTCATTATAATGTTTCTTTATGCTTAAATACACAAACCTGGTGGCACATATACCAATCTGAATAGACAGGTGGAATTGGGCAATTCAGTGGTACTCAAATTTTCTCACATTTCTGATGACTCTTGAGAGTAGCAGAGCAGTACAGTGCAGCAGTGGGTCATAACTGGAAAATTTTTATTCCCTTCTCCCCAGACAAGAGAATGAGCTGATTCCAGTCTGCTCAACAATGGGATCGCAACTCACTTGGAAAGGTACCCTCTAAAAGTAAACTTTTTCTGTTTGAAGCTGATATAGCAGCACCATTATGTGCAACCAAACCACAGAGGAACAAAAGCCAAGTTGAACCTCATTAGAGGCGACTGCAGTGATCACATCACCTGAGGACATCTCATAGAGGGGCAAAAACATTTGCTAGTGTTTCTATTCGGGTCACAATCTAATAATTCCCACGAGAAAACATTCTTGTACATACACTGGATTGACGTTGACTTGTTATGGTAAAACAGTGGATACAGTATCTGAGTTTTTAAACTGACTAGGAGGAATGATTAAATTGTGGTGTTCAAGATGATTGAAGGATGTTGTAGTGTAGGGAGAAACTGTTGACTTCTAGTTGGTTTGATCAAAGAGCAAGAGGACTTAACATTAGAACTAAGCCATTCAGATGATGCCAAGAAACACTTCTGCACATGAAAGTTCGTCTTAAGCTCCCACCACACTCCTTTCTTTCCTCTGCTCTTTCACCCACTCCCCACCTCTGCAACACACACACAAACAAAACCCCTTCCAAAACAAAACGCTGACACTGTAGAGTCAATTAAAAATTTTTAAATTGAGACTGATTGATTCTGAACCTCTCAAAATCTAAGTGGGTAGTTGACAGCAAGACAAAATCAAGCATAAAATGATGGTATAGCAAATTCAAGGGCACAAATGGCCTAATGTTGCTTTTTGCAAAGTTATGGGGAGGACACCGCCTGCAAAAGGATATATAGGTAAAGTAATGAGCAAAACATTGGCAGGTGAAGAGTATAATACGGTAAAATTAGATTTCCGCTGATTTAAAATGGAGGAACACTGCACAACGTTGCAATCCAGAAGGATCTGCGTGTTCTTATACATAAATCACAAAACGCTAGATACAGCGAGTAATTAGAAGACAGAAAGAACATTGGGAAGCTTGAGCAGATTGCCTCTCTACTTTAGCAAAATAAGAGATGACATTGAGAAGAGTAAGATTTTGAGGAAGCTTCACAGGTTAGAAGCTGAGGGAATGTCTTCCTTCATTAAGGAATCTCGACTGGAAGCACAGATTCAAAGTAATGGGGCCTAATTTCAAATTGGAAGGAGGCTGAAGTTTTTCTCTCAGGTGGCTGCGTCGTTAATAATATTCAACGCTTAGTTAGACCAAATTTAGATCTATACCAGAGTCAACAAGTATGAGGGCAGGCAGGTAAGTGGAGTTAAGACCACAATGAGATCAGCCCTGATTTTACTATATGACAAAACAGACCAGAGGGGTTGAATGGCCTACTCCTTCTCCAATTTTGTATAATCATATGATGGTCGAAGTACCATAGTGTTGTTAATGCAAGTGGAACTTTATCTCCAGCAATCAACAACTCCAGGGAGGAGGTCAGAGACAGAGAGAGATACACAAAATAAAACTAATAAGCCAGTCAATTTAATCTTATCACTAGATATTTCAACAGAAATAAGAAACCAGAATGCGTCATTTGTAGAAAACAAAATTCAAACCTTTCATTTAAAAAAAAAATCAGTGGTTTACACAGCATTTTTGACAAAATTACACCACAGAAATAGGCTATTTGGCCCAGTGTTTGCCCTCCACACAGTCGGTCTAATATCATGTGGCTTGCTCATTCCCCTTCCTTCATTTATCTAATTCTAAAAATATTTAGATGATTTCGGCTTCCATCAGGAAAACCTTAATGTATATTCCAGGATCTTTCAACCCTTAATATGTTTTCTCTTGTTTATTAATTCCCTGACATTATACACTTTAATAGATTTCACCATTTGTTTTCCAGATTGAATAACTCCGTTATATCAATTATACACCAAAATCTACTAAATATTGACCCCCATAAACAATTTCATTACTAAACATGATTTGGAGATGCCAGTGTTGGACTGGGGTGTACAAAGTTAAAAATCACAACATCAGGTTATAGTCCAACAGGTTTAATTGGAAGCACACTAGCTTTCAGAGCGACGCTCCTTCATCAGGTGATTGTGGAGGGCTAGATTGTAACAGAATTTATAGCAAATATCTGCAGTGTGATGTACCTGAAATTATACATTTGAAAAATTGATTGTTTGTTAAGACTTTCATCTGTTAGAATACAATGATAGTTTCACTTCTTTCATGCGTAAATCACAAAACCCTTCTTTTAAAAGTTGCATTCTCGGGTTAGCTGCTAACAATGGTGATAGCTAGACAATATGTTGAAGGTGTTAGCCCTCTGTGTTCTCTGTCTATGCCATGATGTTTAGATTGTTATCTCACTTATTAGATTAGAATCACTGTGCAATACCAATTCACCACACAAAATATGTGCGTGCATATGGGTCTTTGTCAGTCTGTGTGTGTCTGTCTGTCTGGGGTGGGGGGTGTGCGAGAGTGTGTGCGTGCGCACCAACGCGCACACAGACACCCACACACGCACCCCCTTACAGACTTAAGACACTGCACTCACCACACCCCCCCCCCCCCACACACACTCAATCACTACCCCCCACCCCAGACAGACAGACACACACACACAGACAAAGACTCATATGCACACACATTTTGTGTGGTGAATTTGTACTTGTAGAGTTACATTGTACTTTGCTCAAAAACTGCATACATCCATGTAGAACTCTGAGCTCAAAAACTGCAGGAATTTGGTGGCACAGTGGTTAGCACTGCTGCCTCACAGCGCCTGAGACCTGGGTTCAATTCCCGACTCAGGCGACTGACTGTGTGGAGTTTGCACGTTCTCCCCGTGCCTGCGTGGGTTTCCTCCGGGTGCTCCAGTTTCCTCCCATAGTCCAAAGATGTGCGGGTCAGGTGAATTGGCCATGCTAAATTGCCCGTAGTGTTAGGTAAGGGGTAAATGTAGGGGTATGGGTGGGTTGCGCTTCGGCAGGTCGGTGTGAACTTGTTGGGCCGAAGGGCCTGTTTCCACACTGTAGGTAATCTAATCTAATCTAAGTCCACACCGACCCTCCGAACAGTAACCCACCAGATCCATTCCCCTACTCTACATTTACCCCCTGACTAATGCACCTAACACTATGAGCAATTTAGCATGGCCAATTCATCTGACCTGCACATTTCTGGATTGCAGGAGGAAACCTAAGCACCCAGAGGAAACCCATGCAGACACGGGGAGAATGTGCAAACTCCACATAATAAACTACCCATTTGGAAAGCACAAGATGACTACTGTCTATGGAAATCAGCTCAATAAAATTCTGTTCAGCGTAGGAAGCACACCAACACAATTTAGGATAATGGGTATACAACCTGCTATTAATGTACCATGCTAAAATTATAACAGACCCAGCTGTCAGAGCAGACACTTGTTTTTCAAACTCATTACAAAATTCATGTTACAAATGGTTCCACATTATCAACCTTCTACTAATGAGATGCTTTAAAAAGTCACTCTCTTTCAATGAACAGTAGGAACTTTAATATACTAAATTCATTTGCTAAAAAATGTGTTGCTGAAAAGGCACAGCAGGTCAGGCAGCATTAAAGGAACAGGAGAATCGACGTTTCGGGCATAAGCCCTTCTTCGAGAATGAGGAGGGTGTGCCAAGCAGGCTAAGATAAAAAGGTAGGGAGGAGGGACTTGGGGGAGGGGAGCAGGAATATGATAGGTGGAAGGAGGTTAAGGTGAGGGTGATAGGCCGGAGAGGGGGTGGGGGCGGAGAGGTCGGGAAGAAGATTGCAGGTCAAGAAGGTGGTGCTGAGTCTCAGGGTTGGGACTGGGGGGGGGGGGGGGGGAGAGGAGAAATGAGAAAGCTGGAGAAATCTGCATTCATCTCTTGTGGTTGGAGGGTTCCTAGGCAGAAGATGAGGCGCTCTTCCTCTTGGCGTCGTGTTGCCATGGTATGGCGATGGAGGAGGCCAAGAACCTGCGAAACGTTTCAGTGCATACCTCTGGGACACCCGCACCAACCAACCCAACCGCCCCGTGGCTGAACACTTTAACTCCCCCTCCCACTCCGCCAAGGACTTGCAGGTCCTTGGTCTTCTCCATCGCCAGACCATGGCAACACGACGCCAAGAGGAAGAGCGCCTCATCTTCTGCCTAGGAACCCTCCAACCACAAGGGATGAATGCAGATTTCTCCAGCTTTCTCATTTCCCCTCCCCTCACCTTATCTCAGTCCCAATCCTCAGACTCAGCACCGCCTTCTTGACCTGCAATCTTCTTCCCGACCTCTCCGCCCCCACCCCCTCTCCGGCCAATCACCCTCACCTTAATCTCCTTCCACCTATCAGATTCCCAACGCCCCTCCCCCAAGTCCCTCCTCCCTACCTTTTATCTTAGCCTGCTTGGCACACCCTCCTCATTCCTGAAGAAGGGCTTATGCCCGAAACATCGATTCTCCTGTTCCTTTGATGCTGCCTGACCTGCTGTGCTTTTCCAGCAACGTATTTTTAAGCTGACTCCAGCGTCTGCAGTCCTCACTTTCTCCTGAATTCATTTGCTAATCCGTTTAGATTTATTAATAAACAATGATATTTTGACTCCACTGAAGACAAACTGTTGGTGCAACTTAATAGAATGTCATTCCTCTGACACTACTACTTAGACAAAAGTAGCCCCTTACAACTAAAGTAGCTCCTCTTTCAAAGTAAATTTTTTATTTCCACTCAATGCTGATAGTATATACATGCAAATTCAAACAGCCTATCAATACTCTCAAAAGAATAAATAATCCCTAAACAGATATATTTCAATGTTTAAAAGCAGACATTTCTAGGAAACCTAAACGTTATTAGATCAGTTAAATAATTAATGAAAGAGCGCATCCTGGTTGTAACAGGATAAGCAAGTCAGTCAATGTGGCTCCAGGATCAGGTCAAAGGCTGGGCATCATGCAGTAATTCACCAACTGAATCCTCAAAGCCTGACCAATCTACAACATCGTAAACAAGGGTGTGGCAAAAACAATCCTCATTGTCTGGATGAACGTGGGTCCAGTAGAAATCAAGGCACTCAACACCATCAGAACAAAGTAAATTGAATGAGAGGCAACCTGCTCATCACTTCAACATGCATTTCCTCCACTATCAGTGTCGCCACAAAGATGCATTGCTAGAACTCACTTCAACAGCATCGTGCAAAACTATGACTGCTAATGTCTAGAATTGCAATAACAAATGGTGATTGAGACCAGCAACTGCAAGTTCCTTTTCCAGTCATATCAATACAGTTTGGCACAAAGTCATAATTCTTTCAGTCACTGAGTTGAAATCTCAGGACTTCTTTTTCCAAATGACATTCTTGCAAACTGCCTTGATGAGTGAAAGTTAAAGACTTTGACAAAATGTATTTTTTTTAGCAATACATGATCTCGATGTGTTGGGGAACAGACTCATATTTGGTATAAAATGGTCAATTTAGTAATACAGAGGTTAGCATAATGATAAATAAACATATACCCCAGAGGTAACAGAGCTGAACCTCTAGTGAAAGAAAGACATACTACAATGCATTGCCTCTAAATGCCCACAATTAATACGATGAATCTAAAGCAAATGAGCTGAGCACACAGGGCAATTTACAAAACAAAGGACACCATTTTGTGCTACATATATATAAACCTACATTAGGCTTCATCAAGTACTCTCCTCAGCCTCAATACTCTCACATGGATAGAGGCTTTGAAAAAGGTACAGAAGATGAGTCCAACATTGGATTCTAGTTTAAAACCTGTTAGCAATGTACATAACTCTAAGCCCAAGCCAGTATGCTTCAAAGCAGCATAAACTTGGTGATTTGATTCAAGTTTAGTGAGCTGAACATAGAACAATACAGTGCAGAACAGGCCCTTCAGCCCTCGATGTTGCGCCGACCTATGAATGACCTGAGGTCATTAATATTTCCAAGCAAGCTAGACATGTTACAAATACAGAAGAGATCTTAGGTCAGGTTAATTTGATCTCTTAACTAGTTTCAATCACCTAAAGTCGCAAATTTTACAGATTTACTACCATAATTGGCCTAATTTCCATTTTTTTCCCTTCAGCCGAACACTTTCAATATTCTCAACACAGAACAGCCATTCACCCCAATAGATTATTGCTGCTATAGCATTTATCCTGCACACTGTGCACCTCAAATCCAATTAACATACCTTTCTCTTTCTTTATCTTTCACATGTTTTCTAGCTTTCCTGGTATGTGCGCATGCTCTTCATCTAAACTACTTCACTTAGTCACATGTCCCACATTCTTGCAACTCACATCGATTTCTCCTGAATCCTATATTGGATTTATTAGGGACGTCAACATTTTGGGGGCAATCCTGGCCCTGAGCACAAGTGTAAACATCTTCTGCACATTCAATAACTTGAAGGTTACTTTTCAGTCACTTTTTTTCCAAAATAAAGAAAGACTACCACTTGTTGAAGCACACTTGTCTGATACACGTACAGCAATATGGTTTCAGCAGAACTGTGTGTGTATTACAAGGCACAGTGTCACATGTCTAAAATGAATGGAACCTGCCCAGCTTGTTTGTCGAAATCCAGACTCCACTACACAAAAGCAGGTGAATGATTATCCAATCCACCATGCAACCAAAGTTGGTTGGTGTTAGCTGTTGCACACCTGCTGTGTCACAAATTCCTAAAATACTTGGAGGTTCCAGTTACAGAGGGAATGGCGCTGCACGTGAAGCAAATACCCTGAACTGTGAAGTTTTAAGATTTATTGGTGGAGCTCAAATATACAAAGAAAGTGGTGAACTCTGATTTGAAAACACAATCCTGGTATAAAATCAATTCTGCAGGAAGCTGAAAGATTTTTTCAGACTGTCCCTCAGCTTTACAACTACATTCTGAATACATTCTACACCTAACCATCCCCACCTTCGCCCCCAGTTCATGCCCCATCCCCTCCCCCTCCACATACTACCCACACCCCCTCTGCTCCCCCAGCACACTGCCCACATCCCCTCCCCCACCACACACTATCTACGCCCCCTCCCCTCTTCCAAAACACTACTCACGCCCCCTCCCGTGCCACTCATGAAATCTTTACCTTTCCAGCCATTCCCGAAAGAAACGCAACTCGGGCATATGCAACACGGCCGGATTCCCTTTGCAAAGCTGCACAAAGGCGCTAAGATCCCGAAGTTTCTGCGGGTCCATGCTGGCTGAGTTACTGCGCGCTGCAGCTCTCCTCTACTCCCGCCCCCTCCGCACGCATGCGCAGAGCCGCTTCCGAACGTGCCTTCAGGAACCTTCTGGAAATTGTTACCCGGACCACGGCCTGTTTACAAATCCTGGGTTGATCATGAAACTACCCAAACCAACCTCTGATATCAATTCCTTACTGTTCGTTTTTTTTTATTCTACTTTAAAACCCTTCCAGCCATCTTTCCTGAGCGAAGAGTTTGAAAAACTAGGCAGTGTCGAGACCACCCATAATCTCGGCTGCGGCGGTTAGCTCCTCATTAACCAATCGTTTTACGAGATTGCGTAATTCTCGACCAATGGAAGGCGGGAAGCTCGCCATTTCGTCATCACAACGCGACAAAGCTGTGAAGGGCTAGAGCAATGTCTTTGACCTGAAGTGGCTTTCTGAGGCCACATTGGAGATAGATGTTGTTCATATAATTTTATGTGCAGTGTTTATAAATGGTGCTAACTGACATATAGTTAATCATGTTTGTCAAAACATTAAGAAACATCAGTACCGCTTTAAAGAATCTCAAGATTCAAGGTTAGATACTCAAGTTGTCAAGAGGAACACGTTGATTAACATCTGGATAAACGTCCAACATTATCTAGGAAGCTTAAGTCACGTTAAAGCTACTGAATTAAAAAAAATAATTTTGAATTGAGTTGATGGAAGGAGTGTAGGGACTTGTGGGTATGGTGAAAGCCTACATTGCAAATGAGTCTGAGAAGCCAATAGCCAATGCAAGCGAACTTTTTAAACTATAAATTTTTTTAAAAATCTTATTCTTTCATAAGCCCCCTTCAAGAAGCACTTGCAATTGTTTCAAATAAGAACAGAAAGTGCTGGAAATTGTACCCAGCGTCTGTAGAGAAAAGGAAAACATTATATGTTTCTGGTCTATGGCCATTTGTCAGAACAGGAGATAGTTTGGCCTTGGATTCCCATTAGTAGGTGTGTGAATCTAGTGTGAAGATTTTCAAAAGACGTAGTGGAGGATGGTACAATTACAATATTTAAAAGGCATGTGGATGGGTATATGAATACAAAGGGTTTAGAGGGATATGGGACAAAGTGCTGGCTAATGGGACCAGATTAGTTTAGGATATCTGGTTGGCATGGACGAGTTGACCAAAGGGTCTGTTTCTGTGCTGTACAACTCTGTGACTCTCTGGTTTTTAATGTTAAATGTACTTTCTATTCTTCAGGATGCAGTATTTGCTTCCACAAGAGATTTTCCATTATATCTTCAGGACAGAAGAACCTTCCCCCTCGCTATCTCGGTCAGCCTAGCCCCTTCACACACCCCCATCTCCTTAAAACAGGTATGAAGTCATTGAAAAAAATGAGTGATTGATGAAGGAGTATTTGTTGGACATCAGCTTCCAAATCTAGACAAATGAGTCCACAAAGTCCAAGCAATTCAGCTTCTTGCTTGTTCATGTTTGTTCCTTGCTGATTTCAGATGTTATAGGCCTGGAGGTTTGGAAAAGCCTACATTAACACTGGCTTTATTGGTGGAAATTAAGGACAATCTGATTTAATAGTATCAAAGGTACATCGCAGGAGGAGGCTATTAGGGAGAGGCTGAATAGGCTGGGGCAGTGTTCTCTGGAGCATCAGAAGCTGAGGGGTGACCTTGTAGAGGTTTATAAAATCATGAGGGGCATGGATAGGATAAATAGAGAAAGCCTTTTCCCTGGGGTGAGGGAGTCCAGAACTAGAGGGCATAGTTTTAGGGTGACAGTGGAAAGATGTAAAAGGGACCTAAGGGGCAACTTTTTCATGCACAGTGTTGTGTGTATTGAATGATCTTCCAGGGGAAGTAGTGGAGGCTGGGACAATTGTAACATTTAAAAGGCATCTAGGTGAGTATATGAATAGGTAGGGTTTAGAGGGATATGGGCCATGTGCTGGCAAATGGGACTAGATTAGGTTAGAATATCTCGTCAGCATGGATGAGTTGGACTCTGTGTCTTTGCTCATTCTTTAAAAGAGCAATTTAGTTATTCCCAATCCTCTGCCCTTTCCTCGTAAGCCCTGTTTATTTTTTCTTCTTAACATGTTCCCTTTTGAAAAGTATGATTGAATGTAAAATGTGCAACTTAGGAGAAGGAGTAGGCTGAAATGATCTGGCTTTGACTCCAATATTCTCCCTGTCACCCTTAACTCTCTTGTCAATCAAAATTATGTCAAGCTTAACCTTGAATATAACTCTGCTCCTCTATTTCTGGCCCTGTGTGCATTTCCAATCATACTTGCTTCATCATCAGTGACTGCACCTTCAGTTGCCAAGTTCTGGAATTCCCTCACTACACCTGTTGCACCTCAGTCTCACTTTCCTCCTTTAAAACACATTTTTAAAAACTACTTCTTTGACCAATCATAGCACCAACTATCTCCTACCTTGCTGAGGGTCACATTTTGTTTTATAATGCTTTTGTGCAACAATTATAGAATCATAGATTCCCTACAGTGTGGAAACAGGCCCTTTGGCCCAACAGGTCTATACCGACCCTCGAAAGAGAAACCCATCCAGACCTATTCACCCTGCCCTATATTTACCCCTGACCAATTCACCTAATCTACACATCCTTGGACAGTATGCGCAATTTAGCATGGCCAATTCCCCCAGCCCGTACATCTTTGTATGGGAGGAAACCGGAGCACCCAGAGGAAACTCACGCAGACACGAGGAGAATGTGCAAACTCCAAACAGATAGTCACCCAAGGCTTCTCTTTGAATGTTTGATTACATTAAAGGTACTATATAAAGATACATTGTTGTAAGTTCATCTGTGCTATTCATTTCAACTGATATGATGGGATTTGGATTAATCAGGAGAATTGCTCATAGAAAAGGAAATGTCAGTTCTCAAAATTAAAATTATGCTGAAAATCCAGCTGATAGTTGATCTGAGATGGAAGAATGGTCACCTTGTTCTCCCTCCCTCACCTCCATAAAGTTCTAACATGTTTTATTTCTATGAAAAGCGCTTCAAGAAGCTGTGATATTTCAGAGAATGTGACTGTATTTCTGTATCATTAACAGGTGAGGTCACCCCCGGCTTGTCACAGGTGGAATATGCCCTCCGTCGACATAAACTGCTGAGCCTGATCCACGAAAAGGCCGAGAGCTTGGGGACTTCTGACCATGCCATCATTCTGCTGTCTCATCCCACTTACTACATGACAAATGACATCCCCTTTCCCTTCCACCAGAACACAAATTTCCTCTACCTCTGTGGCTTTCAGGAGCCAGACAGCATACTGTTGCTCCACAATATTCCTGGAAAGAGCCTCCCTTCTCACAAGGCTGTCTTATTTGTGCAAAGAAGGAATCAGAACCGAGAACTCTGGGATGGCCCACGCTCTGGGGTGGATGGTGCAGTTTCCCTCACAGGTGTGGATGAGGCCTACACAATGGAGGAGTTTAGACCTTACATGCAGAGGTTTAAAGGTGAGTGGCATTTTGTGTAAGTGGGCAACCACATATAGGACTGGAAAGACAACCTCAGCCAGTGGGGAATTGTTTTCGTGGGGGAATAGGAATGTGAGACCAAATGTCATAATGAAGATGCTGGAGGTTATGATTCTGTGCAGAGCAGAGAAGAGGGAGCTCTACATCAGGTCTGCACTGCTGCTGGTTCGGTGTATTCTAGGTGAGGTGCCGTGAACAAATCAGTATTTTTCCCAAGAATAAACATGGTGATGATCAAACAAAAAAGAATGATCTTCATTTGCTGGAAGCCAGTTCTGTTGATGTGGTTCTATCAATGGTCCTAATGATGAGGAACTATTTTTTGAGGAGAAAGTGAGGACTGCAGATGCTGGAGATCAGAGCTGAAAATGTGTTGCTGGAAAAGCGCAGCAGGTCAGGCAGCATCCAAAGAGCAGGAGAATCGACGTTTCGGGCATGAACCCTTCTCTGAACTATTATTTGATACAGCTTCACACCAGATTTTAATTTTAATGATACATTTATTGATCTTAGCATTCGTTCTGGTTATTCATTCGTATGATGTGGCTGGTGGTAATTAAGCATTTATTCCCCATCCCTAATTGCCTTTGAGCCCCCTCCTTGAACCTCCGTAGTCCTTGGCGTGTAGGGACACTCGCAGTGGTGTTAGGGAGGGAAGTCCAGGACTTCGACACAGAGACTTTGAAAGAAAAATGGTATATTTTCCAGTCAGGATAGTGAATGGCTTGGAGGGGAACTTGCAGGTGGTGATGATGCTCCTCTCTATCTATTGCTCTTGTCCTTCGCAGTTGTAGAGGTTGCTGATTTGAAGGTGCTGTTGAAATAGCCATCATGAGTTTCTGCAGTGAATCTTGCAGCTAATGTACACTGCAGTGACATGGGGCAGCACAGTGGCTCAGCGGTCAGCACTGCTGCCTCATAGCAACAGGGACCCAAGTTTGATTCCAACCTCGGGCAATTGTGTGAAGTTTGCACATTCTCCCCGTATCTGCGTGGGTTTCCTCCAGGTTCTCCAGTTGCCTCCCACCATCCAAAGGTGTGCAGGTCAGGTGAATTGGCCATGCTGAATTGTCCATAGTGTTCAGGGATGTGTAGGTTAGGTTCATTAGTCAGGGGTAAATATAGGGTAGGGGAATGGGTCTGGGTGGGTTACGTTTCGGAGGGTCAGTGTGGGCTTGTTGGGCTGAAGGGCCTGTTTCCATACTGTAAGGATTCTATGATTCCATGACTGTCAATGTTGGAGGGAGTGAATGTTTAAGGTGATGACTGGGATGCCAGTCAGCTCATTTTTTTTTGTCTTGAATCATGTCAAGTTTCTTGAATGTTGTTGGAGCTGCCCTCATCCAGGCAAGTGGAAGCTATTCCATTATGCTCCTGACGTGTATTTTGTAGATGATGGACTTAGTGTTAAGCAACTTTATGTGACAAATGTAAAAATATGAATAGCTGCTACTCAACAATCGCTCATAAATGAGATTGGTTTGGGTGGAGTTGTGGGTGATCTGCTGAAAACAAGGTCCAGAAAATGTGTTAAATGCCAATGTTCTTGAGCTTTCCTAATGAATCCGGTCTAACTGACTTTCCCCCCCCTTTACTGTAAGTTTGATGTGCTTTGCATAGAATCCCAACTGTGGGGAAGCATGCCATTTGGCCCCTCAAGTCTGCACCAACCCTCTGAAGAGCATCCCACCCAGACCCACAGCCCTACCCAATCCCTGCATTTCCCCATTTCCCATGACCAGTCACCTAGCCTGCACATCCCTGGACACTGTGGGCAATTTGGCATGTCCAATTCACCTAGCCTGCACATCTTTGGACTATGGGAGGAAACCAGAGCACCCGGAGGAAACCAATGCAGACACGGGGGGAATGTGCAGACTCCACATAGACTGTCGCCCAAGGATAGAAGCAAACCCTGGTTCCTAGTGTTGTGAGGCAGCAGTGTTAACCAATGAGCCACTATGCTGCCTTATACAGTGGGTTTCTTATGATATGGAACCCAGGACCAGAAATGTGGTACTTCCTGCAGTGACTTCATCCACATTTATAACAATCAAATGGTAATCTCAGTGGCAAGAGCTACATTGACCAAGATGCTCCTAAGTTCAAGGTCTTTGTTAAAGCTGCACGGTAGACTATTGCAGAAAATACGGAATTGTGGGTGATTTAGCGGTTTGGACCATAAATTTGCTAACTGATGGGCTTTGGATTGGTTTCACAGGTCAGCGCATCATCGAGGGCTGAAGGGCTTGTACTACGCTATAATGTTCTATGTTGTATACATAAAGGCCTACGTAAAGCTTTTGATGATGGAAAAGCTTGAATTTTCAGAGTAGCAGTGAACCTGCTATTTGTTACACATCGAGGCAAAGCAGTATTATCTTTGGATGGTTAATCCAGGGTGGTCTGGGGACATGGGTACTGCCATGGTAGGTGGTGAAATTTGAATTTAATAAAATCTGAACTGAAAAGTGTGGTGAATGGCAACCATGTAACTATTGTTTTAAGAACACTCCGGTTACTAATGTCCTTTAGCGAGCTGAATCTGTCTGCAGATCCACAACAATGTGGTTAACTCAGAGCTGCCTGCTGAAATATTCTGGAAAGCCAATCTCAAGGGCAATTAGGATGAGTAACAACGGCTAGCCTTGCAGTGACGGCCGCAGTGACTAATGAGGCCAGTTGACAAGTTTGGCTGACTGAAAAATGAATTTGGAATTCAGATACGCAAATGTGCAAAGCTCAGTTCTGTGAGATGACTGGAGAGGTTGTCTTTAAGAGTGAAGGAGATTAATGAAAGACTGAACGAAGATGTTCACAACTACAACTAGTTTTGCCATGGTAAGCAGGGAGCAACTGATTCCACTGGCAGGGGGATTGGTAGGTAACAAGGTGTCACAAGGCTAAGGCTGTGAATGCTGTCAATGCCATCTCCGGGTGCACCGAAGCAGAGGCCCCTCTATGTAGTTATGAATGTTGGAAGCAGGAGAGCTTAGCTTCAAGATTGTACTGCCAACTGTTCCAGTTAGACGTGAGAACAGGACACGGGAACTTGGGGCTGACCAAGAGGAGCTTCCCCAGAAGATTCTGCAGGTCAGGAAAGATCAGAATTGAACTGAAGTCAATTGCCCTGTCCAGTCTTCATTATTAACTTTCAGACATTAGACTGTACCCCTCCCTGACCTTCTACATTACCTTCTCCCTTCCCAGAGCTAGGAAGCCATACCTGGTGGTCAGAGGTGATTTTGCACCAAGCTACCTCCTCGTTTAAGTTCCATAGATGCAATATCAGCCAGGCATGGCATCCTGCTGCTGGCAGGGCAGTGCATTTGCTGGGGAGGGCTGGGTTCCAAGGCTGGGGGGGGGGCAAGGAAATGGCGGGTACAGAGACACCAGCGGGGACTGGTAGTAATATATTCAGAATGTGTTAAATAGCTGCTTTTCTATACAATGCCACACAATAACCAGAGACTTCTCTGATCAGTGAAGTTGTCTGATTCATGTTACAAATGCAAGTGTGAGGCAAAGTAAAAAGATAATTTCTTTTAATTGAATATGAGTTGAAGTATGTTGTCACCACAGGGAATTATTTTCTCCCTCTCTTATTGTTATGTCTCAAAAATCAAGATCTCATGGGTAACCAGTAACTGGTGAACCCCCCCACTCCAACAAATGGTCATTGCCTTTGTGTGGGAGAGAGAGAAATGTAAAAGATAGCTTTGGTGGTTCTGGTCATCCATTAACTCAGTCGAACACACAGCCTAAATATTTTATGTTTGGAACAATCAAAGCACCCCATCATCCACGATGTAAGATAGGTAAATGTTTTAGAGGCTTTACTGAAGTGACTAATTTTATTGTACCAATCATGGGGCATGGGATTCAGACAATACTTAAGAACTTCCATGTGCTGTTAAACAGGAAGAACAGAAATAAAAGAAACAAATGAGATGCGGGCATTTAGTTTTTGCAAAATATTGTTTAATAGCAGACAATGCTAATATGTCAGACAGAAGGAGCATCCAACCCATTACCTTGGAAAAGCAGAGAGAATGTTTAGAAGTTGAACTTTCACACATACATTGCAAGTTTGCTGGACAGACTGGAAGTCCCAACTCAGTCTCACACTGTGAAATGAACCATCCTGCTGCCTCACAAGGGGTCATCATCCTGTTAAAAGGCAATTGGTAAATTTCCAATCTCATTGTGATCAATTACCCTGTAAACAACTTCAGTGTCAAGTATTGTTAAGTAATTAAATTGGTTCAAAACTTCAAAAATATCTCTTACCACAGTAATTTTGAGCTCAATAGATCTCAGTGCTGTAATAGGAACTCCAGACCTACAGCAATGTACTTGATCCTTAACCATCTGTCAAATAGCCAAACTGAGAAAAGGCTATTCATCAGTGAGGGACTGAGCAGAATACGTGTGTTCTGTCATTACAATGAATACAGTAGTTGTGTGATAGTATGTAGATGTCATGACCATTTTTCACAAAGGGACTGGATAGTACAATTGATTTAAATACATGCCTCCATTTGTTGGCAATGCTCACAATTTGGTAATTAAACAACTAAGTCCTGACAGATTATCTCTGGGATAGGTGGTTCATGAGATGGAGTAGTGGAAAGCAGAGGAGAGTGAATGTCAATGAAGCTTGAAGCACAGTCTAACAATTTTCATTTCAGTCTTCTGCAAAGTGTGCTGCAGGAATACCATCCAAGGAAGCAAATGAGCAAGTGCACAATAAAAAACCTATTGGGTTAAGATTAAAAGCTGTGCTGGTCCAGCACTGCAGTTCAGTCCATGCACGCAGCCACAGCATGGTGAGCTCAATTCTCTACTTATACGTTTTGATTGGCATGGATCCTACGCTGCACTTCTATCCATTAGTAATTGCCTATTCTCACTGCTCCATCAGTGTGCCTGTTTCCTCACTGATCCCTCAGTGTGCCTGTGTCCTCACTGCTCCCTCAGTGTGCCTGTATCATCACTGATCCCTCAGTGTGCCTGTATCCTCACTGCTCCCTCAGTGTGCCTGTATCATCACTGATCCCTCAGTGTGCCTGTATCCTCACTGCTCCCTCAGTGTGGCTGCCTGTATCCTCACTGATTCCTCAGTATGCCTGTAACCTCGCTGCTCCCTCAGTGTGCCTCTATCTTCTCTGCTGCTCCCTCAGTGTGCCTGTGTCCTCACTGATCCCTCAGTGTGCCTGTGTCCTCTCTGCTCCCTCAGTGTGCCTGTGTCCTCAGTGCTCCCTCAGTGTGCCTGTGTCCTCATTGCTCCCTCGGTGTGGCTGCCTGTATCCTCACTGATCCCTCAGTATGCCTGTAACCTCACTGCTCTCTCAGTGTGGCTGCCTGTATCCTCACTGATCCCTCAGTATGCCTGTAACCTCACTGCTCTCTCAATGTGCCTCTATCTTCTCTGCTGCTCCCTCAGTGTGCCTGTGTCCTCTCTGCTCCCTCAGTGTGCCTGTGTCCTCAGTGCTCCCTCAGTGTGCATGTGTCCTCACTGCTCCCTCGGTGTGCCTGTATCATCACGGCTCCCTCAGTGTGCCTGTATTCTCACTGATACCTCAGTGTGCCTGTGTCCTCACTGATCCCTCAGTATGCCTGTGTTCTCACTGCTCCCTCAGTGTGCCTGTATCCTCACTGATCCCTCAGTGTGCCTGTATCCTCACTGATCCCTCAGTATGCCTGTGTCCTCACTGATCCCTCAGTGTGCCTGTGTCCTCTCTGCTCCCTCAGTGTGCCTGTGTCCTCAGTGCTCCCTCAGTGTGCCTGTGTCCTCATTGCTCCCTCGGTGTGGCTGCCTGTATCCTCACTGATCCCTCAGTATGCCTGTAACCTCACTGCTCTCTCAGTGTGGCTGCCTGTATCCTCACTGATCCCTCAGTATGCCTGTAACCTCACTGCTCTCTCAATGTGCCTCTATCTTCTCTGCTGCTCCCTCAGTGTGCCTGTGTCCTCTCTGCTCCCTCAGTGTGCCTGTGTCCTCAGTGCTCCCTCAGTGTGCATGTGTCCTCACTGCTCCCTCGGTGTGCCTGTATCATCACGGCTCCCTCAGTGTGCCTGTATTCTCACTGATACCTCAGTGTGCCTGTGTCCTCACTGATCCCTCAGTATGCCTGTGTTCTCACTGCTCCCTCAGTGTGCCTGTATCCTCACTGATCCCTCAGTGTGCCTGTATCCTCACTGATCCCTCAGTATGCCTGTGTCCTCACTGATCCCTCAGTGTGCCTGTATTCTCACTGATCCCTCAGTATGCCTGTGTTCTCACTGCTCCCTCAGTGTGCCTGTATCCTCACTGCTCCCTCAGTGTGGCTGTCTGTGTCTCACTGCTCCCCTGGTGTGCCTGCCTGTATCCTCACTGCTCCCTCAGAGTGCCTGTTTGTATCCTCACTGCTACCTCAGTGTGGCTGACTGTATCCTCACTGATTCCTCAGTATGCCTGTAACCTCACTGCTCCCTCAGTGTGCCTCTATCTTCTCTGCTGCTCCCTCAGTGTGCCTGTGTCCTCACTGATCCCTCAGTGTGCCTGTGTCCTCTCTGCTCCCTCAGTGTGCCTATGTCCTCAGTGCTCCCTCAGTGTGCCTGTGTCCTCATTGCTCCCTCGGTGTGGCTGCCTGTATCCTCACTGATCCCTCAGTATGCCTGTAACCTCACTGCTCTCTCAGTGTGCCTCTATCTTCTCTGCTGCTCCCTCAGTGTGCCTGTATCCTCACTGCTCCCTCAGTGTGCCTGTGTCCTCTCTGCTCCCTCGGTGTGCATGTGTCCTCACTGCTCCCTCGGTGTGCCTGTATCATCATGGCTCCCTCAGTGTGCCTGTATTCTCACTGATCCCTCAGTGTGCCTGTGTCCTCACTGATCCCTCAGTATGCCTGTGTTCTCACTGCTCCCTCAGTGTGCCTGTATCCTCACTGATCCCTCAGTATGCCTGTGTCCTCACTGATCCCTCAGTGTGCCTGTATTCTCACTGATCCCTCAGTATGCCTGTGTTCTCACTGCTCCCTCAGTGTGGCTGTCTGTGTCTCACTGCTCCCCTGGTGTGCCTGCCTGTATCCTCACTGCTCCCACGGTGTGCCTGCCTGTATCCTCACTGCTCCCTCAGAGTGCCTGTTTGTATCCTCACTGCTACCTCAGTGTGGCTGTCTGTATCCTCACTGCTATCTTGGTGTCCCTGCCTGTATCCTCACTCCCACTGTGTGCCTGCCTTTGTCATCATTGATCCCTCAGTCTGCCTGTAACCTCACTGTTCCCTCAGTGTGCCTGTATCCTCACTGTTGCCTCAGTGTGACTGTGTCCTCACTGCTCTCTCGGTGTGCCTGTATCCTCACTGCTCGCTAGGTGTGCCTGCCTGTATCCTCACTGCTCCCTCAGTTTGCCTGCCTGTATCCTCATTGCTCACTCGGTGTGCCTACCTGCATCCTCACTGCTCCCTTGGTGTGCCTGCCTGTCTCCTCACTGCTCGCTAGGTGTGCCTGCCTGTATCTCACCGATCCTTCAGTGTGCCTGCAACCTCACCGATCCCTCAGTGTGCCTGTGTCCTCCCTGCTCCCTCAGTTGCCTGTGTCCTCACTGATCCCTCAGTGTGCCTGTGTCCTCCCTGCTCCCTCGGTGTGCCTGTGTCCTCACTGATCCCTCAGTGTGCCTGTGTCCTCACTGATCCCTCAGTGTGCCTGTGTCCTCCCTGCTCCCTCAGTGTGCCTGTGTCCTCCCTGCTCCCTCAGTTGCCTGTGTCCTCACTGATCCCTCAGTGTGCCTGTGTCCTCCCTGCTCCCTCAGTTGCCTGTGTCCTCACTGCTCCCTCAGTGTGCCTATGTCCTCCCTGCTCCCTCAGTTGCCTGTGTCCTCACTGCTCCCTCAGTGTGCCTGTGTCCTCCCTGCTCCCTCAGTATGCCTGTATCCTCACTGCTCCCTCAGTGTGCCAGTGTCCTCACTGCTCCCTCAGTGTGCCTGTGTCCTCCCTGCTCCCTCAGTGTGCCTGTGTCCTCCCTGCTCCCTCAGTGTGCCAGTGTCCTCACTGCTCCCTCAGTGTGCCAGTGTCCTCACTGCTCCCTCAGTGTGCCTGTATCCTCACTGCTCCCTCATTGTGCCAGTGTCCTCCCTGCTCCCTCAGTGTGCCTGTATCCTCACTGATCTCTCATTGTGCCTGTGTCCTCACTGTTCCCTCAGTGTGCCGTAACCTCACTGCTCCCTCGGGGTGGCTGTGTCCTCACTGCTCTCTCCGTGTGCCTATGTCCTCACTGCTCCCTCGGTGTGCCTGTATTCTCACTGATCCCTCAGTGTGCCGACCTGTATCCTCACTGATCCCCCAGTGTGCCTGCCTGTGTCCTCACTGCTCCCTCGGTGTGCCTGTATCCTCACTGATCCCTCGGGGTGGCTGTGTCCTCACTGCTCTCTCGGTGTGCCTATGTCCTCACTGCTCCCTCGGTGTGCCTGTATCCTCACTGATCCCTCAGTGTGCCTGCCTGTGTCCTCACTGCTCCCTCGGTGTGCCTGTGTCCTTACTGCTCCCTCGGTGTGCCTGTATCCTCTCTGATCCCTCAGTGTACCTGCCTGTATCCTCACTGCTACCTCGGTGTGCCTGCCTGTATCCTCACTGCTCCCTCAGTGTGGCTGTCTGTATCCTCGCTGCTACCTTGGTGTGCCTGTGTCCTCACTGCTCCCTCGGTGTGCCTGCCTGTATCCTCACTGCTCCTTCGGTGTGCCTGTCTGTATCCTCACTGCTGCCTTGGTGTGCCTGTATCCTCACTGATCCCTCAAGTGTGCCTGCCTGTATCCTCACTGGTTCCTCGGTGTGGCTGCCTCTATCCTCACAGCACCCTCGGTGTGCCTTCGTGTATCCTCACTGATCCTTCTGTGTGCATGCCTGTTTTCATACTATTCCCTCAGTATATTTGCCTGTATCCTCACTGCTCCCTCAGTATGTCAGGTAGGCGTGCCTCTCATCCTGGGCATCATTGTGCAGAGCCAGTGCACAGAGCAATGTTTCATCAAGGTGGAACAACGCAAATGCTTTATCCTGCCATTTTGTGCAGTTGCTAGTGGGTGCTCCTCAAAGTTTGAATTAATACAGTACTCAGAAATAGGATGTCCATGTCTCCATCTGTGGTAGCCTGATTATGCGTGGATACTGTTCCACAGCGCCCTGATCATGCACTATATTGGCCACACGTATATCTGCTTCCTCATAGGCATGGTAGACCTCAAACAATTTTGGTTCTCTTCCCTGTCTAGACTGTACCTGATCTTCCTTTGCAGGCTGTGCATCACCTGGAACTGGCCACAAAGAATGGTGATTATTAAGAAGTGCTTTCTGACCATTTTAATCTCATTGATAACCTTAGCCACAATGGCCTTCTTCACCTGACTGGCAGAGCAGAACTCACGCAATGCATAAAGTCACCCACAATCTCAATCAGCTTCTCAGCTAACTCAGTGTGTACTTTGGCCGACATTGTTCTGTACCAGAAAAAAACAAAACTCTTATTGATGTTGTAGATTCTACTCACGAACACGACCGGAATGCTTCTGTCGGCTTTCATGCCTGGCATCATGATGACAATGTGTTAGATGCTGTTCTCCACGCTGTCACTTAGTGAATTAACACTGTCTTCCCTTGCCTTTTGCCAAGCGTTCAGAGTCCAGATGTCTCTAAGGGTTACAGTTTTATTGAAAGCTGCTTATTCTCAATCCCAGTCTCGCCTTCTGTTCCCCTTCACCTATTCTTCTTGGCTTAGCTGGAGTTTCCTGGCATAGAGGTGTAAGTGCTCTGAGGGCTGGTTATGGCCAGTGAGGAGGAAATGGTTAGAAGTGATGCAAAGCCTGTTGCACTTCATATATCTCATCATCACGAAGGCCTCACAGTCAGTTGCAAGAAACCCGAGAGGTAATGCGAAAAATCAGTCAGAGCCATCCCGTCAGCAAATGTTGCCTCCCTGAGCCCCAGCAAGTCCTTCCCCATTGCCAATCTCCAGTGAGAGTGTGATGGATGACAGCTACAGGAAGGGAGAAAAACCACCGATACAGTCAGCAAGATGGGTTACCCCCAGGAAAGGAGAGGGAGGCAGGTAATACAGGAGTTTCCTGTGGCTGTCCCCATCTGCTTTGGAAAATGTAGGGGGTGATGGACTCTCAGGAGAATGTAGCACAAACAGCCAAGTTTCTGGTACCGAGACTGGCTCTAAGGTAACAAGGGGTATGTCAGGTTCCAAGCAATCAATGGTGATGGGGGACTCGCTAGTCAGTGGTACAGACAGATGTGTCTGCAGCTGGCAGCAAGACATCAGAATGGTGTGTTGTCTCTGTGGTGCCAAGATCAAGGATATCTCAAAGAGGGTGCAGAATGTTCTCAAAGGGGAGAGGGACCAGCAGGAGGTCATTGGAACTATTAACATAACAAGGGAAAAGGATGAGATTCTAGAAAGTTAGACAGGAATTTAAAAAGGAGTTCCTCAAGCTAATGATAGGAGGAATAGGAGGATAGAGTAGATGAGTGCGTGGCTGAGGAGCTGGTGCAGAGGATATTTGGATCATTAGAATCTTTTCTGCGGTAAAAGTGACCTGTACAAGAAGGATGGATTGCGTCTGAATTGAAGGGGACTAATATACTGGCAGGGAGATTTGCTCAAGAGGATTTAAACTAGTAATGTCGGGGGTGAGGGTGACTCGGGGAAATACTGAGAAAGAAAACAGTCTGAGACTGGTCCAGTTAGGAAAAGGAGCAAGTCAAACAGTCAGGGCAGCTAGAAACAAAGCAGAGAATGAGGTAGGAGTGATTAATTGCATTTATTTCGACGCAAGGGGCCTAACAGGGAAGGCAGATGAACCCAGGGCGTGGTTAGGAACATGGGACTGGGATATCATAATAATTACAGAAACGTGGCTCAGGGATAGGCAGGACTGGCAGCTTAATGTTCCAGGATACAAATGCTACAGGAAGGATAGAAGGGGGTGCAGGAGAGGATGAGGAGTGGCACTTATGATAAGGGATAACATTGCGACTGTACTTAGGGAGGATATTCCTGGTAATACATCCAGGAAGTTATTTGGGTGGAACTGAGAAATAAGAAAGGGATGATCACCTTATTGGGATTGTATTATAGACCCTCTAATAGACAGCGGGAAATTGAGAAACAAATTTATAAGGAGATTTCAATTATTTATAAGAATAATAGGGTGGTTATGATAGAGGATTTTAGCTTTCCAAACATAGGGAGCAGTGTTAAAGGTTTAGATGGAGACGGATTGGTTGAGTGTGTACAAGACAATTTTCTGATTCAGTATGTGGATGTACCTACTAGAGAAGGTGCAAACCTTGACCTACTCTTGGGAAATAAGGCAGGGCAGGTGACTGAGGTGTCAGTGGGGGAGCACTTTGGGACCAGCGACCACAATTGTATTAGTTTTAAAATAGTGATGGGAAAGGATAGACTGGATCTAAAATTAAAACTTCTAAATTGAAGGAAGGCCAATTTTGATGATATTAGACAAAAACTTTCAAAAGTTTATTGGGGGCAGATGTTCGCACGTAAAGGGACGGCTGGAAAATGGGAAGTCTTCGAAAATGTGATAATGTGATTCCAGAGATAATATATTCCTGTTAGGATGAAAGGCAAGGCTGGTAGGTATAGGACTAGGTGGATGACTAGAGCAGTTGAGGTTTTGGTCAAGAAAAAGACCTACATGTCAGGTATAGACAGCAGAGATCAAGTGAATCCTTAGAGTATAAAGACAGTAGGAGTATAATTAAGAGGAAAATCAGGAGGGCAAAAAGGGGACATGAGATCGCTTTGGCAAATAAGGTTAAGGAGAATCCAAAGGGATTTTACAAATCCATTAACGATAAAAGGGTAACTAGGGAGAGGATAGAGCCCCTCAAAGATCAGCAAGGCAGCATATGTGTGGAACTGCAGGAGATGGGGGAGATACTAAACAAGTAGTTTGCATCAGTGTTTGCTGTAGAGAAGGACATGGAGGATATAGAATGTGGGGAAATAGATGGTGACACCTTGAAAAATGTTCATATTACACAGGAAGAGATGCGGGACGTCTTAAAACTCATAAAGGTGGATAAATCCCCAAGATGTGATCAGGTGTACCCTAGAACTCTGTAGGAACCTAGGGAAGTGATTGCTGGGCCCCATGCTGAGATATCTGTATCATCAATAGTCACAGGTGAGGTGCTAGAAGACTGGAGGTTGGTTAACATAATGCCACTATTTAAGAAAGATGGTAAGGAAAAGCTAGGAAGCTATAGACCAGTGAGCCTGACATCGGTGTTGGGCAAGTTGTTGGAGGGAATTCTGAGGGACAGAATTTACATGTATTTGTAAAGGCAAGGACTGATGAGGGATAGTCAACATGACTTTGTATGTGGGAAATCATGTCTCTCTAACCTTGACTGAATTTTTTGAAGAAGTAACAGAGAGGATTGATGAAGGCAGAGCAGTGGATGTGATCTATATGGACTTCAGTAAGGCGTCCAACAAGGTTCCTCATGGGAGACTGGTGAGCAAGGTTAGATCACATGGAATACAGGGAGAACTAGCCATTTGGATACAGAACTGGTTCAAAGATAGAAGACAGGGTGGTGGTGGAGGGTTGTTTTTCAGACTGGAGGCCTGTGACCAATGGAGTGCCACAAGGAACAGTGCTGGATCCACTTCTTTTGATAATTTATATAAATGATTTGGATGTGAACATAGGAGGTATAGTTAGTAAGTTTGTAGATGACACCAAAATTAGAGATGTAGTGGACAGCGAAGAAGTACAACGGGATCTTGATCAGATGGGCCAAATGGCTGAGGAGTGGCAGATAGAGTTTAATTTAGATAAATGTTAGATGCTGCATTTTGAAAGGCAAGTCAAATCAGGACTTATACACTGAATGGTAAGGTCCTGGGGAGTGTTGCTGAACAAAGGGACCTTCGAGTGCAGGTTCATAGCTCCTTGAAAGTAGAGTTGCAGGTAGATAGGATAGTGAAGAAGACATTTAATATGCTTTCCTTTATTGGCCAGACCATTGAGTATAGGAGTTGGGAGGTCATCTTGCGGCTCTACAGGACATGGTTAGGTCACTTTTGGAATATTGCATGCAATTCTGGTCTCCCTGCTGTCAGAAGGATGTTGTGAAAGTTGAAAGGGTTCAGAAAAGATTTGCAAGGACGTTGCCAGAGTTGGAGGGTTTGAACTATAGGGAGAGGCTGAACAGGTTGGGGCTGTTTTCCCTGGAACGTTGGAGGCTGACCTTATAGAGGTTTATAAAATCATGGAGAGGGTAAATAGGTGGGTGAGCGCAGAACTGGATGGCATAGGTTTAGGGTAAGTGGGGGAACTTTAAAAGGGACCTTAGGAGCAACATTTTCATGCAGAGGGTTGTGGGTGTATGGAATGAGTTGCTGGAGGAAGTAGTGGAGGCTGGTATAATTACAATATTTAAAAGGCATCTGGATGGGTATATGAATAGAAAAGGTTTAGTGGAATATGGGCCAAGTGCTGGCAATGGAACTAAATTAGTTTTGGATATCTGGAAGAGTTGGACCAAAGGGTCTGTTTCCATGTTGTACATTTCTATGACTCTGTGATGTTGAACTAGCCAGCCTCAAGAATATTTTCATCATAATGGACATCATTTCTGTCAGCATTAACTTGTTCACTCACTTATTTTCCAGTTTTTCAAACCCATTTATCTTCTGTTAAAACAAACGGAGAAAGATAATATCTTGGCAAATCAGCCACCAGCATCAGAGCTGAGGGCAGTTAGAAAGACAATAAGCTGAGGCAAAACTCTCTTTCATATGGAAGACTGTGGATCAGTAAATGAAAGATGTCACAGACTTGTTAAAGGCTAGTAGTCACTGACTAAACTTGATTGAGACTTTTCACAATACAATGGAGAGGATTGATAAACGTTGTGCAGTCCATGTCAATGTGTAGGCATTGAATAGGACACCACACAACAAACTTGTTCACATAACAGAAACTCATGAAATTAAAGAGGCAGTGATACCCTGCATACAGCAAGATAGAAAACAGAGAGCAATGGGGTATTGTTTTCCAAATCAGAGGAACAAGTACAAGATTGTTTCTAGGGTTTCAGGTTCCTGTTTTTGTTTTGCTTTAATGATCTTAATTTGAGTACAGAGGAGGTCATTTTTGCAGAGTTTATGGATGACACCCTATTAGGAGTGTAATACATGCTGAGGAGGAAAGCGGCAGATTTCAGGGTGTGAGTCTGGTGAAATGGGCTGGTAAAATATAATGGAAAGGAAAAATGAGGAAAAGCAAAATGCAAATTAAATGGTACAGTTTTAGTGGACTGCAGGAACAGAGAGGTATCCACCTAGTGAAGGAGACAGGTTCACTCTCTTTTCCCTTGTCATGCACCTTTTGTGCCTCCATAATGTAAAAGGACTGTGAGCCATTCTTTAGGAATGCAGAGTTATCAGTCATTGATTACCTTGCTGCTGGCTTCTCTTAGTTGTGGTGGAAGACTATGTGCAGACCTAACCATGGCTAAACAACATGTTGAAGTGGAACAATGAAAGAGACCTGAATTTCCATCCTAGAAAGCAAAAACTTCAGATGTAATTGGCTTTAAGAATTGCAGCATCAAGTACAAATCCCTGGTTCGACCTCAGCTGGAGTATTGTATTTAATTTTACACTTTAGGAAGAGCGTGAAGTCTTGAAGAGTTTATGGAGGAGATTTGCTACAATGGTCCCAAGCTTCCATACACGCATCACCCTCTGCATGAAAAAGTTGCCTCTTGGGTCTCCCCTTAAATCTTTCCCCTCTCCCGTTAAACACTATGGCCTCTAAGTTTGGACTCCCTCACCCTAGGGAAAAGACCTTAACTATTCATCCTATCCATGCCCCTCACGATTTTATAAACTTCTATACGGTCACCTCAGCTTCTGACACTCCAGGGAAAATAGCTCCAGCATATTCAGCTTCTCCCTAAAGCTCAAACCAGGGTGGGACTAGATTTGATAGTGGCGTTCGAAATGAGAGGAGACTCTTGATTGAGTAGACAATGAAAAACTTTCTACTAGCAAAGGGAGTTCAATAACTGCGGCACTCTGATATGAAAATTCACAAAACAATTCATGGAGAATATGCAATACTTCTGTACTGTGTTACCTGAAAGGCTATTAGAAGTAGATTCTGTATAACTTTCACAAGGGAGCTGGATAAATACTTGATGTAGAAAGTATTGTCAGGTAATGGAGAAAGAGGTACAGAAATTGTTGCATTGCTCTTACAGTGAGCTAATATAGCATGCTGATCTGAATGGCTTTCTTCGATGCTGCATGATTCCACTCCTATCCCCATGTAGAATCAACCGGGAATTTGACACACAGTGTTTCTCTTGGGCAATGCTAATGACTGCACACTGCGATCCTCATTTGATAGGATCGAGTCAGGGTTGTTACGCTACCGTTAATCAAACATCCATCCATTCTAATGCCATTTTCCACCACTTGGCCCATAGCCTTTTATGCTATGGGATTTCAGGTGTTCGTCTTAAATGCCTTGAGTGTTCTTGCCTCTACCACCCTTTTAGGCAGTGAGATCCTGATACTCTCAACCTGCTGGGTGAAATATTTTTCCTGAAATCCCCTCTGAGCCTCCTGCTTCTTATCTTAAAACTGTGCCCCTGGTTATTGATGCTTCTTCAAAGGGGAAAGGTTTCTTCCCAGCTACTCTGTCTATGCTGCTCAATACTCAATCAGAAGTGCCCCCCTCCAAAGCCTTTTCTTCTCTAAGAAAAACAACCTGGATTAACTAGTCCCTGTTCATTGTGAATCACTCTAGCTCAGGCAACACCCTTATGAATCTTGTCTGCACCCTTCTACTTTTGTGTGGTAAGCAGAGCTGCTCACAGCACTCCAGCTGTGGCTTAACTAACGTTACATACAGCTCCACCATAACCTCCCTGTTCTTGTATTCAGTACCTTGACTAATAAAGGCAAGTATCTCATATGCCTTCTTAACGAACTTACCTACCTATCCTGCTGCCTTCAAGGATCAACAGGCATGCACACTAAGGTCCCTCTGATTCTCTGTACTTGCTAGTGTCCTACCATTCAACATTAACTCCTTTGCCTAGTTCGTCCTCCCAAAATGCACCAACGGCACATTTTCAGGATTAAATTTCATTAGCTCCATCTAATCATTCTGACTATCATCCTGTAGCTAAGGCTTTTCTGCTCACTGTTTACATCACCACCAATTTTCATGTTGTCTACGGATTTGATGATTAAACCTCATACGTCCATATATCTAGATCAGTAATACGCACAATAATCAGCACAGGACTCAGCGCTGATTACTGTGTTATATCACAGGACACAAGCTTCCAAACACCCTTTGACCATCACCCTCTGCCTACTGCCACAAAGTCAGCTTCGGATCCAATTTGCCATGTTGGCTTGGATTCTATAAGGTTCTCAGCTTCCTAAGCGGTCTGCCATTTGCGACCTTGCCAAAAGTGTCAAAACTGAAGGTAGACTACATCAACTGCACCAGCCTCACCTATCCACCCAATCACCACCTTCAAACATTCAATACAATTTGTGAGACATGATCTCTCCCTTAATAGCCATGCTGACTATAGTTAAGTTGGGGAAGTATGCAAGAAAATTTGGGTGCACAATCAGCATCTCAGAACAGAGTGAGCTGCACTGCCTTGTGCTCTAGATCACAACCACCTTAATGTTTTTGATTATAACCTGTGCCTTTGATCAAGCTTTTTGTCTAATGTGCTATTATGTACACTTAAGATTTAGTGTCAAATTCTGTTTTATAATTCTCTTGTCAAGCATGATGTTAAAAACACTATACAAATGAAAGTTGTTGACTGCACTGAATAAAGAATTGTCTGTTCCTCTTCTGTCTGTCTCCCAAACAGATGAAGGGTGCATGGTATGGTACGACAGTGAGCCAGTTGTTCACCCAAGGTTCCACGCGGACTACATTCAGCCCCTTATAGCTACTAAGATGCAGAGCAACAACACAGTCCAACCAGTTCAGAAACTTGTTCAATGTCTACGACTCATTAAGTCCGACGCAGAGGTAGAACTCATGAAAACAGCTGCAAAGGTCACCTCCAAGGTATGTTATATTGTAACAGGGCATTGGGAGTGAGTTATGAGAGGGGAATATATCAAATTTAGGGGTACAATTCGGCCATTTGGCCCCTTGATCCTGCTCCACCATTCAATAGCTTATCCAATTGTGATATCAACTCCAGTTTCCTGTCAGCTCCCCCAGTTTCCATTTGTGGGAGGATCCCAAAATTAGGTGCCACAAATATAAGATCACAGAATGTATTTTTGGACAGGTTAACCATAGCTTCCTTTTACCTTATAGGATCCATATGCTTTATTACCTACTTGCTCAATCTCCATCACCACTTTCAATAATTTGTGCACACGCAAAATTTCCGTCTCCGTCCCTTCAGAATTGTGTCCTTTATTTTACTTCCCTCTTCTTGTTCTTCCTATCAAAATGAATTTTTCATAACTCTGCATGTTATTTCATTTGTCACTTGTCTGTCCATTCACCAGCTTGTCTTTGTCTTCTTGAGGTTTATGACTATTCTGCTTACAGTTCACAAGACTCATTGTTTTGTGTAATCAACAAACTTTGAAATTGTACTCAAGTTAAAGTCATTAATGTACATGAAGAGAAGCATGGGTTCAAAAACCAACCCCGTTCCTAAGTCAGGGCAACTGAGACCAAATACCGTTGCTTCCACTGCCATCACAACTAACTCACCACAGCCTTGAACCTTGCTGGCTCATCCTCTCAGTGAGCAGAAGATAATCTTTTGCTTCGGCAGCAAATCAGCATGAAACCCAGTGTTTGGGCTGCCATCGGTCCCAAAGCAACATTAACTTGATTGGGTACAGCAGTTGCCACCATGTTAGTTCTGTTGCAGATTGGGAGTTTTAATACTGCTTTGAGTCATGGTTGACACCCCACCTCACTATAAAGGACAGTGGCTTCCACATATCTCTCCAGCAGACTTCTAAAGTGTAGGTGTGGCAAGAGATCGCATGGAGTCAGAATCCCAGGCATGAGCTATATGCAGAAAACGATCTGTGCAGTGGAATAAGTAGGCCTGAGGCCTGATTAAGACTGAACTTTGGACCTCATCAAAGGTAGACTTCTTTTAAAATCTGTTCATGGAATGAGGGCATCGCTGATTAAGCCATCATTTATTGCCCTTTCCTAATTGCCTAGAGGATGGTTAAGGATCAACCACATTGCTGTGGTTCTGGAGTCATATTTAGGCCAGATCAGGTGAGGACAGCAGATTTCCTTCCTGAGAAGACATTAGTGAATGAGATGAACAACCAGATGTCCCTGGGTAACTCACTGGTGAACAACATGAATTTTCTTTGACTGTGTTTGAAGATGACAGAATACTGTCAGGATGAGACCTTAGAGTTGCAAGCGCTGTGATCCACAATAGTTCAGTGGGACCCCAAGAAGTGAGACTCTTTTGTAAGAAACTTATGTGTTTGGTTGTAGCCTTCAATACTCTTTTAAAGTCTTGCCAGTCAGGCTGAATGGAGATGTAGATGCCCTGAGCACAGACCCGGTTTCAGCACCATTTAGGGTAGCCCACTGCAAGGGTAGAACTCCTTAAACCAGGCAATAAACGTCTTGTTAACATATACAAGGGATGAGCATATTTTAGCCATCTGTCTGGAATACATAAAAATGCATCCCACAATTTCAAAGTGGAACCAATTGCTGTGAAATCAAGGGGGAGGGTTTCTGCCCACATAACATATAGGAAGTATTTAGATATGCATTTGCAATGTCAAAGCATACAAGGCTATGGGCCAAGTGCTGATAAATGGGATTAGAATAGTTAGGTGGTTGCATTTGATGGGCCAAAGGAACATTTCCTGTGCTATCAATTTCTGTGACTCCATGGATTAGCCCACTGTCATCCCACTGCTGAATAAGTATCCTTTAAGCTTGGGAGAAGGGGACAGCGTGTGCCAGTTTCGCTGCTGATGAGTCTCAAAAGTGTGTGTACTCATCCCAGTACTTTCAGTTTTGTAATTGTGTTGTTGTGTCGCAGTTGGACTGCATTTTGTACAAATTTTGCAATTGCTAAGGAGCTGATACAAGGCTGGCTGTTTATTTTCAGGCATTCATAAGCACAATGTTCTCAACCAAGGCTCCAGTTGACGAGGCCTATCTTTATGCAAAGGTAAGCAACAAAGTATGGATGCTTTCATAAACAGAAGCAGCCAAACCTCCTGGAGTAATATAACAATAAGTACGGGTGTCTTAGCAAATGTATTGAATCCGAGAGGGAGGGCAGCAGAGATTCACCACTGTGAATCCTGAGAGAATGGGTCTTTTTCTCTGGAGTTCAGGGGAGTAAAAAGTGATCTTATTGAAGCTTAGAAAATCCTTAAAGGGATAGAAAGAGTATATGAAGAAAGGATGTTTCCTCCAGGCTGTGTGTCTACAGCCAGGAGACAGTGTCTTAGAATAAAAGAACGGCCATTTAACACTAAGTGAGGAGGAAATTTTTTATGCAGAGGGTGATGAATCTTTGGAATTATTCATCCATCGGAGCAGGGGAAGCTCTGTCATTCAATCGGTTCAACACAAGGATTGATAAGCCTCTGGTTATTAATGGTTATAAAGAGTATGGGGATTGTGCTGGAATATGGTGTTGAGGCAGATGATCAACCATGACCTTTTATGGCAACGTAGGCTTGAGGGGCAGAATGGCCTACTCCTGCTCCTAAACCGAAAAAGTGAGAGTTAAAATAGGATTGTGTACTGTGCCTTGATTTCCACACGTTAAGCACAGCTAAAGAGCATAAAAATTGAACCACCAAGATAATAACATAACGGAAATAAAGTGGCTAATGTAGAGAAAGATTACAAAAGCTGGGAATCAGTGACGTGGTGAGCCAAGGTATTACATCATGATCTGATCCCCGGAGATCAGTTGTCACCTTGAAATATGGTTCTTTTATTGTATATTGTGTACACTTGTATACATAAGGGAGTGTTTGACTATCCACTGCAGGTTTACCATTGATAGACTCCCCAAGTTATACTTAATGAGGTGTTACAATTTTGTTTCAGGTAAATGCCTGTTATCTGCTTGTTATACTGAAAGTGCAGGAATACAATCCCGAAATGCGTTTACTTTCTGTATAATGTAGATGAAACACATCAGAGAGTAGTCTTTCATAACATGCCGTTCCGTAACACTTCTCAATTTTAGTTTGACTTTGAGTGTCGAGCTCATGGGGCGGACCTCTTGGCCTACCCTCCGGTGGTAGCTGGCGGCAATCGCTCCAATACACTGCATTATGTGAAAAATAACCAAATGGTTAAGGTAAGAATGTAGTCATTCCTTATTACTGGGGTCAGAATATTTGCTTTATCCTAAGGGCCATTCTTGGAGATTTCTAAAGGGTTACTTTTTGACTTTCAGAAGCTGCTTTTTCATTCTCACTAACTCCTTCATTAGGTGGGAAGCAGGCACATACCTATATTACCTTCTGTGTTTGTGTTTACATGTGGAGTACTTGGGATTCACAGAAACAGAATTAGAAGAATTCAATAGTATCCTCAATAATGATCAACCCTCCAATATACGTAAAGCCACAGCACACAAGGAAGGCTTACATTTCCGAGTTTTTAATTTGGCACAAGACAACAAAAGTTAGCAACAACACACACCTGATGATATAGCTGATTAATTTGCAACGAATTTATTACCTCTAACTTCAAGTGTCCAGTTAACTCGTTATTGACAGGTTGTCTTGACAGCCTCCTTCCCTCTCCCTTTTGTAGTCACTGCTTTCACTCCTGTCCCTTTTTAGTCACTCACATCTCACCTTGCCTGAAACACTCCTGCTTCTACTAGCCTCAGTCATTCATTGCTGTGTCTCACCTTCTCACTGCTCCTACAAGCCAAGGGTCTGTTTGTTTGCTGCGTTTGTCACTGATATGCTCACCACTGGGGAGAAACAGCCTGTGATTGTAGGAACAGTTCTATTCTAAATTCCTCAGTCACCATGATTAATCTTTCCCAAGCGATTTGATTACTTCTGGAGCAGAACTTCTGGAGCCACTCCCTTCTACTTTGATGCTGATGAAACAGAAGGGTAAATGTGCTCCTGCCATTGATCAGTGGTTACATATTGAGGAATTTCTGGTGATATCTCCAAGGTAAGGCTTTTGTTGGCTCCTGGGCTGGCAGCTCCCTCCTTTACTATACAACTCCATCCTTCAGTGTAGGGAAAATGGTGGCATAATGGTAATGTCACTGAACTAATAAATCCAGAACTCCAGCTAGTGGTCTGGGAATGTGGCTTCTTCATTGGTTACATTTGAATTCAATAAAAATCTAGAATAAAAGTTCTCCTCGTCGTGACCACATAACCACTTTCGGATGGTCGTCAAAACCTATCTGTTTCACTAATGACCTTTAGAGAAGGAAGTCTGCCATCCTTACCAGGCCTGGCCTATTCATGGCCCCAGATTCAAAGCCACATGGTTGAATCTTAACTGTTCTTTTGGTAATAAATGCCAGTCGAGGCAGTGACACCCAACTTCCGTGAACAAATGAAAAATCTTGAGTTTCTCTAATCATTCAAATGGGCATTTTGGCTGCTCCTCCAAACCCAAGCCCATCACTTTCTTCATCCTTTAACCTTTTCTTGTTATGCTCATCAAATGATGCCTCTTTGACAAAATATTTGGTCACCTGTCCTAACTCTCCTCATGAGGCTCAAACAAAGTTTGTTTGACAGCATTCCTATGAAATGCCTTGGGATACTTAACCACAACAAAAATACTGTATAAATAAAACTAATTATTCTAAGACAAGTTGCATAAACTAGTCTTATATTTCCTTGAGTGGAAATGGAAGTTTAAGGGCTGATCTAATTGAAGTATTTATGATGATTAAAAGAATTGGAGTGGGTGCTTTAGCAATGTGAACTTTTACGTGTGTTGTATCCCAGAACGAATGGTGATGGTAGAGGCTTTGATGTTCTTTGCAGGATGTGGCTGAACAGGAATCTAACTTGCTCTTATCACTTGCATGGTGGGGTAGAGGTGGAGGCTGGATTTGGGTTGTGTTGTGCATTGGCAGAGAGGGAGAGGCTGAATAGAGGTTGGGGGAAATGTTTGGGTGGGATGCTCCTCAAAGCAAAATGTGTGGACTCAATGGGCTGAATAGCTTGTTTCCAAGCTGCTGGGATGCTATGATCTACAGAAGAAATATTTCTGCTGATGGGGTAGCCTACAATGTAGAGACCTAACTTTAAAGGTAAAATGGCCCATACAAGAATGACATTAAAAAGCACTTCTTCACACAAAGGGAAGTAGAGTTCTGGAAATCTCTATTTCAGAATTGCTGTTGAGGCTGAGTGCTAATTGAAACTTTATTTTGTTTTATTGAGCAAGGTTGTTAGGGTTACAGATTCAAGGTGAGTTGGGATACACGTCTAGTGGAATGACAGAAAAGGTATGAGATGCTTTTGGCCTTACCTTACTCCTTTACTAACCCACTGACTTCACTCTCTTCCCAGGATGGTGAGATGGTGTTATTGGATGGCGGCTGTGAGTATTCCGGCTATGTCAGTGATGTCACTCGTGTCTGGCCTGTCAGTGGAAGGTGAGCCACAGAGTTTGGATCCACCCACTAACCCCACCCTCCCAACAGCCACATTATTTTAATATCGTGTCCACCATTTTTCTTAGCACTCTTTGAGAAAGGATTCCCTCACATGATGTTTCGATTTCAGCCACTTAAAACCTGCTTAAATGGAAATTGGGTCTTTATGCCAGTCCTGAACATGCCTGCATCCAATATGAACACACGTACAGTATAAGGCTTTGGGCTTGTCCACCATCTCAGGTAACTGTCAGTAATCTCATGGCATCATTTTGAAGAAAAAGAAGAGGGTCGTCTCCCCAATTCTGGGCAATATCAATCCCTCCACTAACATCACTCAAATATGAGGGTTGTTTTTTGTGGAATCTTGCTGTGAACAAATTAGTTGTTGTTTTTCTTGCATTACAATGATGACTATGCTTCATAGTGTTTTTAGTTGTTTGTAAAAGTGCCTAGGAACATGTTGAGGCTGTGCAAGATGCAGTATAAAGGTCAGACTTTATTTACTTGATGCTAGGTTAACTGAGTAATGGAGAACATGGGGTTTTTTTTGCAATATGGCTGAAGAACATTTTAATATTTGTTTAAAGGTGCACAATTAGTTCATTCCCCCTGCAAAGGTCTTTAAACTTCGTCAGATATTGCTCCCATGTCAGAGTCATTGAATTATAGAGATGTACAGCACGAAAACAGACCCTTTGGTCAAACCATCCATGCTGACCAGATATCCTAAATTAATCTAGTCCCATTTGCCAGTACTTAGCCTATATCCCTCTAAATCCTTCCTATTTATGTACCCATCCATGTGTCTTTTTTTTATAATATATTTTTATTTTAAGAAAAAATAGATTTTTAAATATTACAACAAATACAAAACAATGCAATTCAAAAAAGTACAAAAATAATACAAAACTAAACCCAAATAATAAAAAAAATTCCCCAACCCACCTTCCTATATGAGTGTATAAACATATATAGAGAGATATAAAATTTTTTAAAAACCTAAGCAAACTATTTAACTAACTAAATAAATACCTAACAACAAACAAATAAATAGTAATAACTCAGCCCAACCAAACAAAACACTCATACATTCACAGTTCCTCCTCCCTGGATATTGGACTCATGAAACACAATCATTACGGCTATATAAAAGCCCTTGTTAGTGTGGCAGATAAATCTGTGTCCAAGTATTTCAAAAAGGGTTGCCATGTCTTGTAAAAATTCTTGGTTTTGTGGTGTACCATATTTGTGAGAAAATCCAGGGGAATATGCTCCATAACAATCTACCGCCAACCCGACAGGCCTGGGGGGTTTTTGGATATCCAACCTAGCAAGATATTCTTCCTTGCACAGAACGCAGGGATATTGACAAGTTTTTTCTTACGCACGTCTGCAGGAACTACAATGGGTAGGCCCAAAAGGAGAGAAATAGGGTCCTTCTCCACCCCGACACCTAAAATCCTCTCCACTGCACCCACCACAGCGCTCCAATATGTTTGAAGCCTGTCACAAGACCAAAGACAATGGGTAAGAGTACCCGTACAGACTTTGCACTTGGGGCATGCTGATGATACACCTGGTTTAAATTTTGATAAACGGTCTGGGGTTAAGTGGACCCTGTGGAGAATCTTCAACTGTAAAGCATGGGTCCTATTACAAATTGATATCTTCGTTGCATTCTCCCAAATATCCTCCATGTCTCTGAAGAAACTTCAACACCCAGCTCTCTTTCCCACATCTTGCAGAGTCGATCAGACTCATCTGAGGTGGCACCCCCCAATTGGTGATATAGAGTACTGACAGAGAGTGTACTCTTAGCCCTTAGTACCCCTCTTTCTATGTCAGATTTGTAGGGGTCAGTCAAAAGTGTGGTCTTTTTTTGAATAAAATCCCTAACTTGAAAAAAAAAGAGGTCTCTATTAGGTAACTCATACTTCCGGACTAACTGATTAAAGGGCATCGTTACATCTCCCTCAAATAAATCACCCCTGCAAGATATACCCCTAGCTGCCCAACGTTTAAATCCTGAATCTATCATACCCGGTTGAAAACCCAGCAAACCTACTAAAAGTGTAAACAAAGATGTTTTGCCAATATTACCTTCCCTCTGCCAAATTGCCCTCCATGCTTTTACAGTATTGATGACTATTGGGTTATGGCAATATTCCCTACTGTCCTCACCTTGTCCAAAAACAGCAAACTGGTAAGGGGGCACCTTGCCTGGGAGGCTTCGATATCTAGCCATATTGAAAGAAGGTCCCTACAAACCCAATCACTCACATATGTCAAAAGCGAGCTTAATTGGTCATTTTTAATGTCCGGAAGGTCTATTCCCCCCAATCTGTGAGGCAACTGCAGTTTGGCTAATTTAATGAGGGGCCATTTATGGTGCCAGATATAGGAGCTGAACCAACTGTTCAGTCTCCTGAGTGTTTGTTTATTGAAAATCAGGGGGAGAATCCATATAGAGTATAGCAAATGAGGGAGAATATTCATCTTAATAAGTGCTACCCGATCCAACCATGAGACTGGAAGTGCCTCCCATCTTTGGAGATCTTGTTTAATTTTTCAAATATTTGAGTAAAATTGGCTTTTAACAGCCAATCCAGAACTGGAGTAATGAATATGCCCAAATACACAAACTCCCCCCCATGACCACCTAAGTGGGAATCTATAGTCACTCTCAAGAGCCAACTCATTCGTAAGACCACCCATAGGCATAGCCTCTGATTTAGCAAAATTAATCTTATACCCTGAAAAAGCGCCAAATGTGTGAATGCATTGTATCAGGCAAGGCACTGAGACTGCTGGATTTGTCAAGAAAATTAGAACATCGTCTGCATACAGCGAGAACTTATGTAATTTTGACCCCACTTCTGGAGCTGATATATTGAGATCCCCACGAATGGCCTCTGCCAACGGTTCAATCACCAATGTAAAAAGTAATGGTGAAATATTAAAATTGCTTGATCGTACCGCATTGGTAATGACCGCCGCGAGAGGTACACTGTAGAGAACCTTTACCCATCTTATGAAAACTTCGCCCAGACCAAACCGGTCTAAAGTATAGAAAAGGTACGGCCACTCAACTCGGTCAAATGCCTTCTCTGCATCTAAAGAAATCACCAATCCCAGTATTGACTGCTGTTGGCATGCTTGAATTAATTTAAGCAGCCTCTTAACATTATTAGAGGATCTGCGACCCTTTATGAAGCCCGTCTGATCCTCTTTAATAATAGAGGGTAACACAGCCTTCCAGATCCTTCCCTTTTTTAAGGATAAGTGAAATATTGGCCTCTCTCTGAGATGGTGGTAGACAATCATGACTGTATGAATCATTAAACATATTCAGCATCAGACCTGACAGTATACTTATAAATTCCTTATAGAATTCACTGGGAAGTCCGTCAGGACCGGGCGCCTTTCCACTCTGAAGCTGCCTCACAGCTTCCTGCACTTCTTGCTCTGATAATGGGGCATTGAGAAAGGACTGTTGTTCGGGAGTCACACCCGGAAGCTTCAGATCTCTAAAAAACTATTCCATTTTGGCCTGCCCCTCCTCACAATTCTCAGACTGATATAACTTAGAGTAGAATCTCTGGAACGCCACATTAATCTTTTTAGAATCACATGTTAGGTTCCCAGACCCTTCCCTAATCACTGTAATGGTTTGTGGGGCACTTCTCTTTCTGGCAAGGTATGCTAAGTATTTGCCTGGCTTGTCACCATGCTCGTATAACCTTTACTTTGCAAAAGCCAGCTCCTTCTTTGCTGTCTGCATGAGCACGGAATTTAGTGCAGACCGCAGTGCCGTAATCCTCTGTGGTTTGACCAACGAGGGTCTGTCAAAATAGGCCGTCTCGGCTGCCTTCAACCATGCTTCAAGGAGACGTTGCTGCTCACCCTTCTGCCGCTTCCTACTGGTGGAATATGAAATAACTAACCCTCTGGCATAAGCTTTGGCAGTTTCCCAGAGAACAGATGAGCTATCAACCGAGCCTATGTTGGTGTCTAGGAATGCCCGAAATTCCCTAGAGAAATACTCCACAAACGTACTGTCCATGAGAATAAAGGGGTCCATTTGCCAGTACTTTGAATCCACTGTAACATCCTTTATCTTAACCATGAGGTACACTGGAACATGATATTACCAAATGTACAGGATGCTTAAGATCCAGGGTTACCGCAGGGGTCAGAAAAAAATCAATCCTCATGTGACATCTATGTGGATTGGAGAAAAACGTGAAATCCCTACCTGTAGGGTGAAGACACCTCCAGACATCCACCAACCCTAATTACCCACACAAACCCAATAACTGTTTAGTTTGTGCAGAGGGTATCGAGGGACCTTTAGGCAACCCGTCTCCTGTGGGGGTCCATGATGCAGTTAAAATCTCCCCCTATAATGATGTGCCAAGACTTGAGACTTATCAGTTTAGAAAAAGCATCTACCGAGAATTTAAGAGGATGAGCTGGGGAACAATAAACATTTAAAATGTCATATTCTTCCCCATTTATCAAGGCTTTAAAAATTACAAACCTCCCGTATGTGACTTTAACACATTCCAACAATTTAAATGAGAGATTTTTCCTCACCAATATAACCACTTCCCTACTTCTGGTATTAAATGATGAAAAATAAACTCGGTCAAAGCCATTCTGCTGTAATTTCAGATGCTCCTTGTCATCCAAATGTGTCTCCTGTAACAAAGCAATATCCACCTTCTCCTTTCTAAGACTCAAGAGTACCTTCTTCCTCTTAATTGATGAGTGGCTTCCCTTGATATTCCAGGTACACCATTTAATCAAATCATTAGCCATAATCTTCTGCAATTACATTTACATTCCAGAGAGGAGGAACCTGAACCACAAATTGCTGAGCCTTAGTGTCGCATGGTCCACCAAATATAAAAACTACACAAACTAAAACCACTACATTTAACAAACATACAAAATTATTAAAAACAAAAAAACAACAAAAAACAAACCAACATATAAAGCGCCAATATTGCTGAGTAGGGGAACTCACCCCCTACCCAGAGGGGGCAACTACCCATCCCGAACTGCCCATAAATAGGCATCTAACCATCTCAACCACCTTCACTTCTCCCAGCTAGAGCCGCATCGCAAGCACAAGCTAAAAAGAATAAACACCCCATAGAATATCAATAGAAATTTTAAAAAATTATTTTATTTAAGAAAAGGGGAATAAATAACCTACCTATCCTTTGGTATGTTCTAACTTAGGAATTTAAAGTGTACATCTTAACCACTGTCAGACATAGTTTAAACTAAATTATTATCAAAAGAGGAAAAAAAGGGGGAAAAACAAAGCTCCAACCGGATGTCCTGCATTTCTTTTACAGAATGATCAACACATACCCAAGCAACAATATTTATACATACTACAATTGTTTAAATTAGGTTAGTTTGTCCACAAAGTCTCTTGCCTTCTCCGTTGTGTCAAAGAGATGCATGGATCCATCTAAGGTGATCCGAAGCACTGCCGGATATCTCAGGGAGTACTGAGTCCCAAGCTCCTTCAATCTTCTCTTAGCACCATCATACGATTTTCGTTTCTGGATCACCGCCACTGAAAGGTCCTGAAAAAACATGATCTTAGACCCCTTGTAAATTAGGGCCTTTGGATCCTTCCCTTGGAGTCTGGAAGCCTCCGTGACTCCCTCCTTATCCCGGTAATGATGGAATCACACCAGGAAAGGACGAGGATGTTGACCCAGACCCGACCTCCATGCTGTGACCGGTGAGCCCTCTCTATCTTCAATCCTCTCATGCCAGTCTCCAAGTCAAGGAATTTCAGAAGCCAATCTTCAACAAATTCTGCAGGTCACTCATCTTCCTTCCCCTCAGGCAGACCGATGATCCGAAAGTTTTTTCTCCTGCCCCTGTTTTCCAGATCATCCACTTGGTCATGCAAATTACAAACCTGCGTCTTCAGGGCTTGGATCTCATCCTTAATGAACTGGCATCAGCTTCCACCACTGTGACCCTGTCCTCCACCTCATTCGTCCTCTTCTCCAGCTCTCCCAACTGCTGCTCATATTTCTGCAGCATGAGAGAGACTGGAGCCAGCTTCTCTTCAATCTGTTTCCCCAACATCTCGCGAGATTTCGAGAGCTGGTTCACTAGGTCCTGGAGAGTAATCGGCTCCGAGGCTGCTGCAGACCCGGCCTCGGATGCTCCCCCTCCCTTTTTAGGTATCTCTGAACAGCTGAAAATACAGGTAAGTCATTTTTTAAAATGTTTCTTGGGGCTCCACATTCTTTCCAACGCCCCAAAAAGTCCCGATGACCTGGGTTGGGTGGGTTAAAGGATCGTCCTGCTCCTGCTGCGATGCGAAGCTCTGCAGTGTGATCATCTCAGATCGCCGCCATCTTAGATCCCCCCCAGGTGTCTTTTAAATGTTGTAATCATACCAGCCTCCACCCCTTCCCCTGGCACTGTCCTTGGTTGTATGCTATTAATTGTCACAACCAATGTTTTACCTTGCTTTCATAGTCATCTTTACTGGCTGGGAAACAGAACATCTCTTCTCTATTTATTCTCTGTCTTCTCTGTTCAATCGATGGCAACAGAAGTTCAATAGCGTCAAAACAAGGTGTCCTTATGTAACTGATTCTTTACTGCAGTCATAATATCTCTTTATTTGTGCGACTACTTCAACAATTGGATTGTAACAAACAATCACTTCTCAAGAGCACTCATTTGACAGATATTTCAGAGTGCTTCTCAGAAGATGTTTCTGCTCTGCAAGCTCCTTTGTTACTGCACCTAATAGGAGTCCTTAGTGCCTGCTTTAGCTGTACAAATGAGCTTCAATTGCCCTTCTGGTGTTTACTGATGAAAAAGTAACTGCTCACACTGCAGTAAATCACTTAGAGACCACAATACCTTATTTAGAACTCAGTAGTCCACATAAGAAGGTTCAGCACCAAGTCTCTGCCAAGAGAGTAGTAGAGCCACACTCACCCATCAGGAACACTAAATAAAAGAGAGAGAATCTCATCTAGTATTTCCTGTCCCATTTCCAATCCCTAGCTCTGGAATGTACATGTGTCAAGATGGATAGGATCAAATTCTTGTCATGATTCTGTTGAATAGTGGATGTTCATTGTGTGGGAGAAAACACAAGGAATCTTGAGGTACAGATGGCTGCTGCTGTCTGTGAAACTAACTTCAGCCTCATAGTGTATACAGGGGAGGAATGGGATCTTCTCTACTGCAATTAATCAGCACGCGCGTATATATATATATATATAAAAAATATATATATGTACATACACATACACACAAGCACAGATTATGCATTTCAGCCCAACAAGTCCACACCAATGTTGGTGTTTCTCCGACCTGATAAATACATGTGCTGTTCCTTCCTCTCTCATTTGCTTATTTACTTTCTTAAATGCATCTAAGGTGCCTCAACTACTGAAGTTCCACATTCTAACTACATTGTCCATTTCTTCTGACTTCATTATTGGATTTATTAACGGCTGTCTTATTTTTATGGCTTGTAGTTTTGTACACAAGTGGAAACATCTTCTCTACATCTACTATCTCAAAGTCCTTATAATTAAAAGCTTAAATCTTCCATTGGCCTTCTCTTTTTTTAGCAAAGCAGCCCCAGTCTATCAAGTTTTGCCTGATTCATATATCTTCTCAACTCTGGGAGGGTGGCTTCCTTGGAAATGTTTTTTTCCCCCTTCTTTAGGGGCAAATCCTTTTAATAATATGGAGACCAAAACCAAACACAGTCTAGTTTAATGAAGGATCCATACAAGTTTAATGTGACCATCCCACTTTTCAATTATATCTCTGTAGAAAATATGGAATAAAAGTGTATAAATAAAATGTAATTAATTTTTTTTCCTAAAGAGCCCTCTGCTTGAACTAACCTTAAGCAAAGGTCTGATGGTTAATATTTAAAGCACATCCAAAGAGGAGTCATTTTCTACTTGAAATATTAACTCCTGTTTCTCTCTCCACAAATGCTGCCAGACCTGCTGAGTTTCTCTAGCACTTTGTTTTTATTTCAAGTTCCCAGCATCTGCAGTAGTTTGCTTTGTCATCCTTAAATTGCAGGTTTGTCCCTCAGAAGCAGTCCTACTTAAAGACACTGCATGAAGTTGGTATTATAAGGGATGAAGTTGAGTCAATGTGTTGGAAAGGCAACATGTGATGATGCATAAAGCAGATGGCGAAAAGTCAAGGCTGCCTTTACACATATGATGATTTCATGACCAATGGAAATGAAAGCTGCTAAAGGTCAATGCATATTGTGGACGAGTGGGTGACAGTGATGATCTGAAAGCTCCTAACTTCACCAGTAGTCATGCAACCTTCAAGCAATGCAAAACAAGCAAGGAGAAACACTTCCAAAAGTGTTTGTGTACAGTTGCATTTCATATAGTTTGAAAATTGAAAAGGCTGGTTTAAAACTTATGTGTGAGGAAATTATTTGGAATTTTGTTCCAGAGCATGAGTTAAAGAGAGTGACTAAATGGGGAACTTATCATAGCAAATAGTGTAGAAGCACATAAAAGAAAAAGCAATGGATGAATATGCTGGTGGGATGAGCTGAAGTAAATTGGATGAAGTTCATGTGGAGCATGAACACTGGCATGGATGTGTTAGGATAAATAGCCTGCTTCCCTTTGGTACAGAGTCATAGAGATGTGCAGCACGTAAGCAGACCCTTCGGTCCAACTCGTCCATGCTGACCAGATATTCCAACCTAATCAAGTCCCATTTGCCAGCATTTGGCCCATATCCCACAAAACCCTTCCTATTCATAGACCCATCCAGATGCCTTTTATATGTTGTAATTGTACCAACCTCCACTACTTCCTCTGGCAGCTAATTCCATACACGCACCACCCTTTGTGTGAAAATGTTGCCCTTTGGATCCCTTTTATAACTTTCCCCTATTGCCCTAAACCAATGCCCTCTAATTCTGAACTCTCCCACCCAAGGGAAAAGACTTTGTCTATTTATCCTATCCATTCCCCCCCAAGATTTTATAAACTCTATAAGGTCGCAATTCTCCTAAACTGCCTCCTGTGAAAATGTGTGACATGTAAAACCTTGCTGACATGCTGTTGGAAACTCCTGAGACTTACTTGCTTTGTTGCAGATTCACAGAACCTCAAGCTGAGCTGTACCAGACCGTCCTTGATGTACAGAAGTCCTGCCTAAGCCTCTGCATTCCGAGTATCAGTCTGGAAAATATCTACACTTTCATGCTGACCACCCTCGGACAAAAGCTGAAAGACATAGGGATCCTGCAGAAGAACTCTAACCAGAATGATGCTTACAAGGTTAACACCGAGCACTGGCACATTTATAGCCTATAGGATAAGCTCACTGAGTTTGTAAAATGTTAACTTGCAAAGGTTTTGCATGGAGGAGAGGGTAGCGTAGCAGTCATGTCACTGATGCAGTAATCCAAAGGTGCCAGGGTAATTCTCTGTGGACACTGGTTCAAATCCCACCACTGCAACTGATGGAAATAAATAATAAACTTCTTCACTTTAAGATGTAGCAATGTGTTTTAGAATTAATAAAATATTTTTGAAATGTATTCAGTGTTTTGAAGCCAGCAAAGTTCAAGCAGAAATGTCAGCAGGATTGAGTTTCAACCTAGGAGCTCTGTCCCCTTCCCTTACTTTAACAATTAGACATGGTTTAGACATCATTTAATTGGTAACATTCCTGTTACTGAGTCACGAGAGTTCACTGTAGGGCTTGAGCACGAACATCAAGGCTGATACTCCACTGCACTGCTGACAGAGTACTGCACTGTCAGAGGTGCTGTTTTCCCGCTGAAACATGAAACCAAGGCCCTACATCGCTGGATGTAAAAGATCCCTTGGCACTATTTCAAGGAAGATCGGGGGAGTTGTCCCATTAATCCCTAAATCTACATCACAAATTCACATCATCCGACCATTATGATTTGCTGTTTTGTGAGTTTGCTGAATGTCGTGCTTCCTTCATCACAACCAGATTCAAATATATTTTATTAGCAGTAAAGCCCATTGAGACATTCAGATTTTGTGAAATAAAAATTATATAAATGCAAGTTGTTCTTTTTCTTTTCCTATACCCATGCTGCATTTTGGGACTTGAGCATGTAAATTGCACTTTTAAAAGTGCCATCTATCAAATGATAAATTATTGCAAGGTTCTGTTTGTGGGGACACAAAGAAGGGCAGGACCAACATTTATGCCACTAAGGGAATCTCCCTACTTTTTTTTTAGAAAATTATAGCATATATTGGACAAAGAGATTTCTCTATTGTCATTGCTCTATTGTCATTGAGCAGAGTTCTGTTCTATCCCTGCAGGCTGCTGTGAATTATTGCCCGCACCACGTTGGACATTATCTAGGGATGGATGTCCATGACACGCCAGGCATCTCCCGGTCCATTGCCCTCCAGCCTGGGATGGTGGTGACAATTGAACCTGGTAAGAAACAATTGTCCAACTGTAAGTTTGAAAAGCTGAGTCCTGCACATAAGGTCAGCGATTAGGTTGAACGCCTGACAACTAGTTTTTGCCTTGTGCTAAATTTGAACTGCTGTTCTGACAATCATAGCCCATTATTTGGACATCTGACACACCCATTCACTTCAGGTAACAACCTTGGTGCATTTACTAACAAGAAAGCATACTTATCGAAATGTCTGCCGGTCTCTCTGTCAGACGTTTTCTATTTGTTAGTCTAGGGTCGATTTAATAATGTCCATGAACCACAACAAGCAGGACCTATGATCAAAGCTCCAGCAAAGTCTCCCAATAAGAACACCATTTTTCCAGCAAAATGTTAACTAATAATACCGCTAAAATATTTTGTCCTCCCTCCTTCATTGACGTCTTCGTGTGGCCTAAAGTAATCAGTTACATGTCAAATATGTCACATCTGTTCTGATGATGCCATCTTTAACAGGGCTGTTCCCAAAATATCTTCCTTTTTCCTCAACTAAGGATTCTGCCCCACTGTGGTTGACAGGGCCCACTGCCATATCTGACCCATTTGTGCCATATCTGCCCTTGCCCCATTCCTCTCCATCACAGAACAACAACTTGTCCTTAATTTACATTCTACCAGCCTCTGCATTCAAAGAATCATCCTCCATCATTTCTGTCACCTCCATTAGAATACCACAACCAAGCACTTCTTCCCCTCCTCTCCCTTGGCAGTATTTTGTAAGGACCATTTCCCCGCCATACCCTGGCCCATTCATCCTTTACTCTAAGCACGTCTTCACTCCCCTGTGGCACCATACCATGCACTTGTCCTTTTACCTCTACCCACCTCTCTCCCCCCACCAACCTCACTGTCCAAGGCTCCAACACAAACCTCCAGGCGAAGCAGTGATTTGCTTGTACTTCTTTCACTCTTGACTACTGCATTCGCTGCTCAAAGTGCAGGCTTCTTGGCATTGACAAGATCAAACGCAGCCTAAGTGACCGCTTTGCAGGACACCTCAGCGCAGTCCATAAGATGATCCCAACCTTCCAGCTGCTTGCCATTTCAATATAGCATCTTGCTTTCATGCTAATATTTCCTCGACATGCTGCATTGTTCCAGCATGCTGCATTGTTCCACATGCTGCATTGTTCCACATGCTGCATTGTTCCAGCATGCTGCATTGTTCCACATGCTGCATTGTTCCACATGCTGCATTGTTCCAGCATGCTGCATTGTTCCACATGCTGCATTGTTCCAGCATGCTGCATTGTTCCAGCATGCTGCATTGTTCCACATGCTGCATTGTTCCAGCTGCTGCATTGTTCCAGCATGCCATTTTCCACTGAGGCACTTTACAGTCTTCTGAAATTAACATTGAGTTCAACAACTTCAGACCATGAACACTGACCTCTATGTTGATTATACTCCCTTCTGCTCTCTCCTATCTTCCCCTCTTCCCCCATTCCTTATCAATCGTCATGCTTTTAACACCTACCATGACACTTACTGTTCATCTATGTTTACCCTGTGATCCTATTAGTATTCCCTTTGCCTTTTGCTGTGGGCTCCCTCACCATCATTTCCACTTACTCCTCCACTCCCCTTTGTCAACAGCATGAAACCCATAATTTTCGTGCCCCCTTCAGTTCTGAAGACAAGTCCTCTTATACTCGAAACATTATCTCTGTTTCTCTCTCTCTAGATTTCCCTAGCACTTTCTACATTGCCATTCCTTCACTGTTGCTGGATCAAAATCCTGGACCCCATTCCTAATAGCACTATAGATATCCTTACACCACATGGTTCAAGAAGGTGGCCCACTATAATTTTATCAAAGGTAATTAGGGATAAGCAGTAAGCATTGGTCTCGTCAGTGAGGTCCATATCCCACAAATGAATTAACGTAAGAGTATTAAAAAATACTTCGAGACAATGGTTACCTAAAGATGTTGTCCATACTAATCACCCCAGCCCTCGTAAACAACTACTCAAATCAATATGATTGTAGATCAATTGGACCAGTCCGGAAGGTCACAGACCCTTTACCCCCTTTGCCTGTCATTCATCTTCAAACATCATCCACAAACATCAGGGATGATTGTCGAATGTAAGCCTGTTACCCCATTTAGTTCTATAAAGACCTCCACGTCTTCAGCCTCCTTACTTTAAACCACTTGATATCTTTGCCATCTTCTGTTTAAGGCAATTATATCGTAAGAGGCCTTTTCTAGGCACCTTCTGAAACGTTTTCCCTGATACTTTGCCAGCCTTCCCAAGTTTTAGCCTCTTTGCTTGAGGGTGCTGCCTGCAAATTGTTTGAATATCTTGATCTACACCTTAAAACTTCCAATGAAAGAAGTGCCAGAGTTAATCACTTTCTGCCTGTTTTATTTTCTTTTTTCCTCTCTCATTCTCACTCTCCCTTACTCACTTCACTCTCCCCCTTCTTCCTTTCTTTCAGGAAAACATCCACCTTTGCAAAAGTCACTTTGAAATTGGCCCTTTGCTATGTGAGATGCTAACCCACAACTTTTCATGTACTCTTGCTTATGCTGCCATAAGTGGCCATTTTACTTCAAAGCTTGACCTTTACTATGCAACTAATAAATTTGCTTTTGGGATCTTTCATTCCACTACAGGAATCTACATCCCAGAACATGACACATCAGCTCCTTCAAGATTCCGAGGAATGGGAATTCGGATTGAGGATGACGTTTTGATAACAGAAGAGGGGCCAATTGTTCTGTCTGCAGATTGTCCCAAGGAATTACACGAATTAGAACAAATTTGGGCTGACCGTTAACAAGCAGCCCTTGCGCTGATGCCTCCATAATTTATAATGAACTGCTGTAAGTGACAAGAAGAGTCCCAATTATTCCAGCATCTCCATTCAATGTCATAACTCTGCATGACATATTGCGATGCCAGCATATCCCAGTATTTTATTCTGTCCAGATATGTAAAACCCTGAATAGTATTTATCTATCCTCCAGGACAGAAGATTGTACAACAAAATACTGGAACAATACTTGAAAACTTTTATTTTAACTAAAATGATGGGCAAAGATTGGCCGGTGAATCGCACCTGTGCTACACAGACACGGAATAACCAAGCACCTTGCCCCCGAGTAACAGCCAGGTGTGAGATGAACACCCTTGGCCAAATTGGAATCTAAACATGGAACATTTCCTCTCTGACTTCAGATTTCAGGAGATGATGGTTACTATGCGGCACACCCAGCACTCCACCTAGATTCACACTCTGATATCAACTACAGCTAGGAACTCATTTGGCTCCCCTTTGAACATTTGGTGTTGATCGTCACAAACCTTCAACTCCCTTCAAACTCTTTTCTATAGAACAGAATTTTTTTAATATATCGTAATCTCTCCCAAGTGTTATCTTGGCAAATGACAGCTAGTTTCTGACCTCAACTGTTTAAAACCCTGTGCTGGTGATGTGTGTAATTGAAAGCTGCTATGGTGCTGAGCTGTACTGAGTGGAAATGTCTGTTTAAAGCTGGCAGAATGATGTCATGTGCTGCCATCGGGTCATTAAATCTGGCTGTTGTACTACTGGACTAGAGAAATAAAAATCAATCAGGATTACCATTCTGGATCCAAGACTACTGTTCCCTCTAACATCTGTTTGATGTCTGCAGCTGCTTGTTGCACTGAAGGGTCCATTTGAATTTAAGATGCATCTTAAAGAGAATGTTTCTTGTATGTGGCCTGTTTACTCTCTGCGCTGCATATTCCTGTGTTGCCATCTGTTGCTTGCATCCATGCTATAAATTTTGTGTTTGTGGTTAGTTCAGAAAGGTTGTGATATCTTTCTAAGTGAACAACTCTTCAGAAGCTACCATCTTGTGGTGAAGGGACAATTGAATTGGGTGCTAAAAGTCATTTGGGGCTTCTGTCAGGAGATGAAGGATCTTCTTTTTAAATGCAGCTGTAGAAGCAATGCGGGTTATTGTCCATTGGTATCTACTTGTATACATATTCGAGAGTCCAAAATATTTAAATGTGACTGTGGTTTAACATGCCTATATGTCAATATATCGATCTAACATGCCATAATTTAGTGCGTCAGTAATATTTTTCATTAAATAACTGATTCTTTAAGCAACCTTTCATTCCAGTAAATTAATAATCAAGATTAAAATTCTTAAGCGGGGGGATCCAAGATGGCGGCGGCCCAGCAAGTCTGAATCTACAGTGCCCTTTCCAAGACTTGGGCAAAGTGGGTCACCCACCCCCACCACACTCACTAAATCATATAAAATAGCTTTTATTTAATGTAATTAGTTGTTTAGTATTAAATTTAAATAATCTAATCTTCAGTAAAAATGACTAAAGGGAAGAAAGCCCGCAGCTCTCAGCAAGCAGGAACCCCTCCCCCACCCTCTCCAGCTGCAGCAGAGGCGTCCACGGCCGCCCCGGGGGACTTACCTACAGTAACAAGCCTTGTAGAACTGATCTCCAAACTGGATGAGAAGATCGACGCTTTTATCGAAGAATCCCGAAATCGATGGGACTCACTCTTGGCCACGCTGCAGAAGCACGACCGAGACATCCAGGGAATCGAACGCCGAGTTGGAGGGGCGGAGTTAAAGGCCGCGACCTCCGAAACTGCAGCTCAATCGGCCGTGGATCGGGTCCGGACTCTCGAACAGTGAGTCCGGACCTTAGAGAATTACATCGACGACCTCGATAATTGAGGTCGCCGAAAAAATATTCATTTGCTGGGCCTTCCCGAACGGGAAGAGGAAGGCCGGCTTGCAGCATTCCTCGAACAGTGGCTGCCACAACTTTTGAAGCTGGAGGCTGGATCAGGCCAGGTATGGGTGGAATGGGCCTACCGGGTCGCAATACGTGGGCCCGGCTCGAACCAGCGCCCACGCCCGGTCCTGTTCCGGCTGCAGAGCTATAAAGAGAGGCAAATACTCCTAGAAGCTTCTAGAAATCTTGGAAAAGACCCCCAAGCTATGATCTATAAAGGATCCAAGATCATGCTATTCCAGGACTTTTCCCCAGTTCTGGTCCAAAAGAGGAAAGCATTCGACGAGGCGAAGAAGTGTTTAAGGGACTTAAATATTCAGTACTCCTTACGCTACCCAGCGACACTACGCTTTAACCACGAAGGATCCGTGTATAACTTCGGATCACCAGAAAAGGCTAAGGAATTCTTGGACTCTCTTAGATAAACTGTAAGAGATAATGGATGTTGGTTTGCCTTTCCCCCACTTTGGTTTATACCCCCTTTTTTTTCATTTTTCTTACCTTACTGTTTAATATTATCATGGGGGGGTGGGGAGAGGGATTTGATTTTCTTTCCCCCCCCTTGGGGTTGTTTTCTTTTATTGTTTTATGTATAGGTGTGGGTATGTACGTAAATGTGTGTATGTATGTATGTAGATATATATGTAGATATGTGTGTGTGTGTGTGTGTGTGTGTATATATATATATTTTATATAATATATAAAAAAGCCGGGGGGTTTGGTTAATGTTAGTGGGGGGAGGTGGTTACCTTATTCTATTTTACCTCTGTCTTTAGGAGCGGGGTTGTTTCTCCCTGGTTATTTGTATTATTATATTTAATTATTATTTGTTGAGGTTGTAATTTTATAGTTATATGTTTACATATGGTATTAACATTACCAAATATATCCAGGTGTTGGTATGGGTGGGGATAGGGTGCTCACTGTTAACTCTAGCTTTGTATTATATTTGAATTCTCCTCATTTTATTGAGGAGGGCCTGGGTCAAGGGAGGGACATTGGTTGGGAGAGGATATGGTGGACTTTTGGAAAGGAAGTGACACCCCCTGGGAACAAGGGGGAAATTCTCCACTTAAATACGTTTTATATTTTTTTTATTATTTAGAAATAGTTTTTATTATACTGTTGTGAGTGTATTAGAGAGCCTTTATTTTTGTAAATTTTATATGCTCTATGCTCGGGATGTTCTGGATAGGGTTTCCCCTCCCGAGGGGTCTCGGATTTGCCCGGATGATTATGGTTGATCAGTCGGTTAAGTGGTGCACCTGGAATGTTAAGGGGAGTAATTCGCCAGTCAAAAGGAAAAAAATATTATCAAATCTTAAGAAGGAGAGTGTTGATATTGCTCTCCTACAGGAGACACACTTGTTGGATAAAGAACACTTGAAATTACGACAGGGTGGATTTGATCAGGCCTTTTTTTCTTCTTTTAGCTCAAAAAGCAGGGGAGTTGTTATTCTTGTTCGGAAGAATTTCCCTTTCAAAATCCTAGATCAGATAAAAGACGAATCTGGACGATATATTTTGATAAAGCCTTTATAAATGGAGAGGAATATGGGATATTAAATTTGTACTGTCCCCCGGCACAACCTTTTAAATTTATAACGGAAGCCTTTTCAAAATTGATGGCTTTTGGTGCCCGCCATATAATTATAGGGGGAGACTTTAATTGTATTATGGATCCGGAAATAGATAGGATTCCCAAGAGTGCTGCAGGAGTATCTCCCAGATCTAGACAATTGGCGGATCTGAACAAAGAATTAGGATTGGTAGATGTATGGAGATGTCTTCATCCACAGGACAGAGATTTTTCTTTCTACTCTAATCCACATAAATGTCATACCAGAATTGATATGTTTTTTGCCCCCTCGATTTTTTAAAATTCTATATCATCCTGTAAAATAGGTAGTATAGCAATTTCCGACCACGCTGCTGTATATATGGAAACTAAGGCGAGGAACAATGGGATATCCCCTCGGCATTGGCGTATGGACCCCTTCCTAATGAAAGATAGTAAATTTGTAAAGTACTTCTCTCAAGAATTTAAAACTTTTTTTAGAAATTAATTCAGGTACGGCTAGCAACCCATCAATGATGTGGGAGACCATCAAAGCTTACACGCGAGGTTTGATCATCTCCTACTCAGCGACCCAGAAAAAATTGAGGGGAGAACAACAGCATCTGCTTGAAGCTCGCTTAAAAGCAGCTGAAACAGCATACACTGATAGACCTTCTATTATTAAATTGCAAAGGATTACGGCTCTTAGGACAGCTCTAAACACTACGCTTACTCAAACGGCTAAGAAGGAAATATTATTTGCAAAACAAAGGTTATACGAATATGGCGAAAAACCAGGTAGATACTTAGCATTTCTTGCAAAGGAAAAAAAGGCCCCTCAGACTATTACGTCTATCAAGGAAAGTACGGGTATTTTGACTCATGATCATAAAAAGATTAATGCGATCTTTAGAGAATTTTATTCTGAGTTATACAAATCGCAGGATTGTGAAGATAGGACTAGGAGGATGCAGTCATTTTTTAAAAATTTGACCTTTCCGGGCCTAACTCCGGAACAGGTATCGGTCCTAAATGCTCCTCTAACAGTCCAAGAAATACTTGATGCAATTAGGCAACTTCAGAGCGGTAAGGCACCGGGCCCAGATGGTTTTCAAGCTGAATTCTATAAAGAATTTACAGAAATATTTGCTGGTCCACTTATGGACATGTATAACTATGCATATAGTCAGGGCTGTCTCCCGCCTTCGCTGAAAGAGGCAAATATTTCTCTTATCCTTAAAAAAGGAAAGGATCCAGAAGATTGTGCGTCATACAGACCAATATCCTTGCTAAATGTAGATTTTAAAATCCTTTCTAAAACGTTAGCATTGAGACTAGAAAGGGTACTGCTATATATTATAAAGGAGGATCAGACGGGGCTTATTAAGGGCCGTAGATCATCCAATAATATTAGAAGGGTCTTGAATATGATCCAAGCCTGTCATCAGGGAAAGATACCAGGAGTAGTAGTTTCATTAGACGCGGAAAAGGCATTTGACAGGGTTGAATGGTCATATTTGTTTTACACATTGGAAAGGTTTGGTGTTGGAAAGGTGTTTACCAAATGGGTCTCAACATTGTATAGTGATCCCAAAGCAGTTGTGGTTACCAATGGATTAGGTTCGGATAGCTTCAGTGTGGGTAGGGGCTGCCGTCAGGGATGTCCTCTCTCGCCATTGTTATTTACGCTAATAATTGAACCACTAGCAGAAGCTATAAGAGCTGATCCTAAAAAACAGCCCCAAGGATTGGTACAGGTAAACATAAAATTACCCTTTATGCAGATGATGTTCTTCTATTCCTCAGTAATCCTCTGATGTCCGTACTTCGCTTAATCCAAGTTATTAATACATTTAGCGCATTCTCAGGCTATAAAATTAATTTTTCAAAATCGGAGGCTATGCCAATGGGTGGCCTTGCTATGATACCCCACTTAGTGGACGGATCCCTTTTTCCCTTTCGTTGGTCCTTGGAGGGCTTTTTATATTTAGGCATTTTTATCACCCCAGTATTTGGTCAGTTGTATAAGGCTAATTTTGTGCATTTACTGGAAAGGATAAGGCAGGACCTCCAGCGATGGGGAGACCTTCCAATTTCCTGGCTGGGTAGAATAGCACTAATTAAAATGAATGTCCTGCCCCGTCTCCTATATCCTATGAGAATGCTTCCGGTGATGCTGCCGAGGGTGGCTCTACGTAAATTATATGGCTGGCTGGGGTCCTTTATCTGGAATCATAGGCGGCCCCTTATTAAGCTGAAGAAGCTACAGCTTCCACAGGCAAGGGGAGAATTGGACTTTCCAGACTTCAGGAAATATCAATTAAGTTCCCTATTAGGTTACATAGCTGATTGGGTCTTGTCTGATCCACAATCAATCTGGTTGGATATCGAGGCCTCTCAAGTAAAATACCCACTTATTAACCTTTTATTTTCAGACAAGAGGAAAATCATTACAGATCACTGTAAAAATCCTATAATACTAAACACAATTAAGGCTTGGAATATAATGCGGCAAAGTGAGGGTAATTCACATAAAACATCCCCCTATGCACCGATAGTGGGAGCATGGGGATTCCAACCGGGGTTTACAGATGCCACTTTTAAACTCTGGAGATCCAGGGGTATCTCATGTCTAGGGGACCTATTTCAAGATGGGGTCCTGATGTCTTTTGAACAGCTGCATCAGAAATTCGGATTACCTAATGGAGACCTCTTTTGATACTTCCAAATTCGAGACTATATACAAAAGAAGACTACATTATTAGATCGTTTTTATAAATCAGATACAGAATGTCGTGTCCTACGACCAGTGGGGGTATCTTCCATCAGTACTATTTATCATTTACTACATGATGAAGTATCGGGAGATATGGATAATCTGCTTAAAACATGGGATCAGGATTTAGGACAAGAAATCTCTATAGAAACATGGAATGATATTTGGGAAAACGCTAGAAGAATTACTATCTGTAACAGAACCCAGGCTATCCAGCTGAAGATACTTCATAGGGCCCATATAGCATCGGTTCGATTGGCAAAATTTAAGGCAGGAGCATCTCCAATGTGTCCCAAATGTAAAATAGAGGTGGACACTCTTGTACATTGCCTATGGACCTGTCATAAGATCCGTAGATATTGGACTAAAGTAGCAAGTACCCTGTCAGAAATTTTAGGAACGGAAATTAAAGTGGACCCTGTATCTCTCCTTTTGGGCTTTTCGAACTTTCCCTCCCTGGACATGTACAGGAAGAGACTGTTTTCTATTCTCTCTTTCTGTGCAAGGAAAAATATTTTGGTAAACTGGGTGGCTGAGGGCCCCCCTGGACTTTCAAATTGGCACAGATTAATTATGGAATGTATTCCCTTTGACTTCCTCACAAATGTGGTGCACCGAAAGACCAAATTATTTTATAAAATATGGCAGCCCTTCTTGAATTACATAAATACTGATATTTCGGCTATCCTAACAAGGGCCTTTATTGAATTGAGATGACAGACCTGGCTGGTCCGGGCCCCTTAGAAGAGGAATCCCGCACGAATACGGGTTTTATTATATTTGATGTTAACACATTCCGAGCATGTCAGAGACTTAAATATACACTCTGGTTAGTTGTAGGTTAGATTAGTAGACAGTTGAGTTTTGTTTCTTTTTCTTTCTCGGTATTTTTTTCTTTTGTTAAATTTTGGCTATTGTATATTTGATTTAATTCTATATCAGTGTATGTATTTGAGAGTTTTGTTTATTTTTGTAAACTTGTAAAAATGTTAAATTTCTAATAAAAATATCTACAAAAAGAATTCTTAAGCAAGGAACACATCACTAATCTATATATTATGGTGTGGCCAATTGCAGTGAGTTCAGTGTGACCTGTGAGCAGTTACTTTGTAAGTTGTATTGACAGTTTATTAAAAAAATGGCAGAAAACATTGAAAACAAAACTGGAACTAAATGTTTCACCTATATTTCTAATCAACCTGTTTGGGGTGTTATTACTCACATCTGGAGCGGGTGTGGCTTGAACCCAGGCCTCCCAGTCCAGGAGTAGGAACACTACCTTTGTGTCACAAAAGGATTCTTTATTAAAAAAAATGCACTTTTTTGTGAACTGGAGATAAAGTCCTATTTGTTTCAAGTAAGTTTTTCCTTTCCCAATTCTTGTTTTCTCTCCGTCTGTATCTAGGAGCATGGAGTTGTGACCAGCACATTCAACTATGTTACAGATGAAGCATGTGTGACAGCAGATATTAGACAACTCTTTTATTTCTACTTGCTCATCACAGGGATGTGTCTAGACTCTGTGGCCCCAACACACAGATTTTCCTCTCTGCAGTAATGAGTTTGAACTCTGCAAATGGAATCCTGCGACTTATATACTGTTCAGAACAATTCGTTTGAATAGTACATCATCTCATCCCTCCCTTCTTGCTTTTCATCTCATCTTTGACTTTTCTTTCTGAAATGTTATTCTTCTTCCTAGAGAAAATGCAGGAACATTGGAAATTGACAGCATCTGAAAGAGAGAAAAATGTTTGATGATTTGGGAGTCATCAGAACATTTGAAACTCTGCTAAAGGTTCCCCTATGTTATCTGGTTTATTTCATACTTCCATCCTGCAGGTGATTATTTTTCTCTGCACCTTAATGACAGTTGGCCAAATGCATGCTGGAGAATGGTTCACCGCTACCATACCTGAGGACTCCTGAGCATTGCAGGAGGTTGTTCAGCGTGGTGTCTGCAATGTGCAGCACCCCATTGCATAGTGCATAAAACTGCTCTATGTTTATCATTTGATCACTTTATTAATTACTGTGTAATCTCAGATTATTAAATAGATGTTGCATCACAGAAAAGGGTCATATCTTTCTCAACCAGGGTACATCAGAGAAAACAATTCCGTTCATGAACAATATTGTGCTTTAATAGAGTTCCTTTTGTTCTCCTTACACTTAGGAGACTTTTGTTTGCATCCTTTTCAAAGCAAAAAGCATTTTTGTTGTTAATTCAATCTTAGTTGATGCCTAGCAGTCCTAATTTGCATTTTATAAGTCAGAATGAGGCCATATGAGCTGTTTTAAAATCATTTTTAAATCAACTTTCTTGGACATATATTATGACATACCTCCATAGCGAGTGGGAATTGAACCTTCTTGGCCCAGAGGTAGAGTCACTGCTGCTGCAACACATGAGCAAATGCTGTCCAATTAGTTCCACTTCTAAGACTTAAAGTATCCAAAACATTTCAGTATGTGTTACCAAAATGACCTCCAAAAGTACAAACTGATCCTTCATACAAGGTGGATATATATTGTATATGTACTGATTCACTTTTGTGATGTTGTGGGGAACGGATACACTGGAAATTCGTTTCAGTGATTGGACAGTGTGAAACTTGCACTGCCTACAGGAAAAGCAATGTAGCAAGGCAGTATCAAAGGGCTTATACATGACTGGCCAGTGATCTCTTCCACAAATTGCACAATTCAGTCCTTGCTTTAGTTTTGTTCTGTCAGATTAGTAAATAAAATGCAAGCAACGATGATACACATTAACCACCAATGGATAATGCTAAATTTTATTAGCATTTTCAATAGCAGTGTGTTTGATGAAGAATTGTGATACAATAACCATATTCATTTGCAATCGTTAAACAGATGGAATTTTCTTTCTGAACTTGATCTGTTCCTAGGAGTGGCAACACTGCATTGTCCATTCATTATTGCCTCGGGGGAATTCAGTGTCAGGCCAGACTAGATTAGTGAATTACAAAACCAAAACACTGCAGCTCCTGGAAAACTGATATAAAACAGAAAACGCTGGAAATATTCAGCTCATGAGGCAGCATCAGAGACCCCTCCAGATTATTGTTGCAAATGCAAATTAGTTCTATCTTATACCATTTCTAGTCTTTGGCACATGAATTAGCAACAGGAGTAGGTCATACAATCCTTCATGTCTGTTCTGCCATTCAAAAAAGTATTGACTGTATTAAACTCCATTTTCTGTCTATCTAGATGCCCCTTGTTGGGATACATGGAACATTCCTTGTTCCTGTCCTACTCCGATCTCCACCTTCAACTTTTTCTCAGGTACATCAATGACTTTTCTCCCTTGTTTGGAATTCTATTTCACTTCTTATTTCCACTCTGTTCTCACCTTCACCTGGTCCATCTCTGATTCCTCCCTTCCCTTCCATGACATCTCTGTTTCCATTTCTAGGGAAAGGCTCGCCACCAATATCGATGACGAACCCAACAACTCCCACAATTTCCTTGGCTACACATCCTCATAGCCTGCTTCCTGTAAAGTTCTTACATCCCTGTTGCATCTATTCCAATGATGCCAGTTTTGACAAGGGGCCTCCAAAATGTCCACCTTCTTCCTCAACTAAAGGTTCCCCACCTCTGTGGTTGACAGGGTCCTCAGTTGCATCTGACCCACCTTCCGCACTTAGCCCTCACCCCTTTCTTCCCTCCCACAACAATGATAGGATTCCCCTTCCTCCTCACCTACCGTCCATTAGCATCCACATCCAAAGGAACATTTCCACCACCTCCAGCACGATGTCACCACTAGACACATATTTCCCCATCCCTATCATCACCCTTCTGCAGGAACCATTCCCTCGGGTCTACTCCTCCACTCCCCACACCCCCACGTCACCTTCCTTTGCAATCACAGAAGTTATAACACCTTTCTGTATTTCCTCCCTCCTCATTATCCACAGTCCGAGACGCACTTCCCAAGTGAAGCAGCAATTTGTCCGCACTTCACTTAGATCTTCTCGACTATATTTACTGCTCACGGTGAGGTCTCCTGGGAGACGAAGTACAGACTGGGCAACCACTTTGCAGAACGTTGTGTTTGCAAGACTGACCCTGAGCTTCCGGTTCCCTGCCATTTCAACACACTATTGTGTTTCCTGGCCACCATCTTTGTCTCAGGCTTGCTGCAGGCTCCAGCAAAGTTAAGCACTAGCTGGAAATAACAACACCTCATTTTCCGGGGCTTGAGCGCCTTCCATGTGTTTACCCTAACCCCCACACACCAGATTTTATCATCACATGGGCTGCTACCACTCCCATCAGCAGCCAACCAGCCTCCCATTCTTTTATCTGCCCACTGTTTTTCTCTCTGGGCTTCATCATCTATTGTTTTGTCCTTCCTCCTCTCGCCCTTCTTTAGCACATATAATTGTTTCCCAGTTACCATCAGTTCTGAAGGAACAGGTCTTTGTTTCATGTGATATGGCATTGCTGACAAAGTCTACATTTGTTGCCCATCTACGACTGCCCTTGAACTGAATGGCTTTCTATGACCTTTCGACCAATGGGTTATTCCATCATAATCAATGGGCTATAGAACCTTACCTCTTCACCATTTTCCCCTCCCTGTATTCTGCTCATCTTCTGAGGCTTAATATGTATTTAAAGGAAAGCGATGGCATAATGTCACTGGTTTAGTAATCCAGAGGGCCAGTGACATTATTCAAATTCTATCATAGCAGAGCAGCTAGTAGAATTTAAGTTCAAGTAATAAATCTGGAATTAAAAACTGCCACCCCCACCTGGTCCAGTTTATACAAGACTCCAAACCCGCTGCAATATGGCCGATACTGAAATGGCCTAACAAGCCAACTAGAAAAGACAAGGACTGAAACTGGTCAGACCACTGGCATTAACTTAAGCAGAGGAAATGATAATGATGCACCCAGAATAGTTCATCCTGCAAAGCCCTCCTTACTAACATCTTTAACCTTGTGCCAAAATAGGGTTGACTCACAGACGAGTCCAGTGGTACCCTGATATAGCTGTGCTTGCTCGATCATACCTTACATACAACATCCCATCTATCACCCCTGGTGAATATGGCCTATCCCACCCTTACGGTATACCCTACCTGTGGCAATATAGTGATATACAATTAGAATCAAAGAGTCCTACAGCATGGAGACAGGTTCTTTTGCCCAATCTGGTCCATACTGACCAAAATGTCCATCTATGCTAGCTCCATTTCCCTGAATTTGGCCCCTATCCTTCTAAACCTTTCCTAACCGCGTATTTGTCCAAATGCCTTTTAAATGATATTAATGTACCCACCTCAACTACCTCTACTGGCATCTCATTCCATATGCGTATGACCCTCTGTGTAAAAAAGTTGCCCCTCAGGTTCCCTTTCATTTTTTCCTCTCTGACTTTAAATTGATGCCCTCTAGTTCTCGATTCCGCAACCCTGGGAAAAAGATTGAGAACATTCACCCTACCCATACCTCCCATGATCTTATCCACTCTATAAGGTCCCCCTCAGTCTACGTTTTAAAGAAAAAGTCCTGGCTTGTCCAACCTCTCCTTACAATTCAGACCATTGAGTTCAGGCAATATCCTTGTAAATTTCTTCTGCACTCTTTCCAGTTTAATGACAAGTGACCAAAATTGAACACAACGCTCCAAGTGCGGCCTCACCAATGTCCTGTATAACTGCAACATAACTTCCCAACTTCTTTACTCAGTGCTCTGACTGGTGAAGGCCAGTGTGCCAAAAGCCTTCTTCACTGCCCTGTCTATTTGTGACTCCACTTTCAGAGAACTGTAAACCTGAACTCCAAGATCCCTCTGTTCCACTTAAGGCCCTACCATTCACCATGAAACTCATACCTTGATTTGATTTTCCAAAATGCAAGTCCTCACACTTATCTATATTAAACTCCATTTGCCATTTCTTGGCCCACTTCCCCAGCTGATCAAGGTCCTGCAGCAATTTCTGATTGCCTTCCTCACTGTTCACAATATCGCCTGTTTTAGTGTCATCAGCAAACTTACTAATCATGCTTTGTACTTTCTCATCCAAATCATTGATGTAGGTAACAAACAGTAATGGGCCCAGCACTGACCCCTGATGCATTCCATTAGTCACCGGCCTCAAGTCGAACAAGTATTACCCACTGCTTCCTACCATCAAGCCAATTGTGTATCAAATTTGCCAGCTCGCCCTGAATTCCATGCAATCTCACCTTCCAGAGCAGTGTACCATGTGGAACCTTATCAAATGCTTACTGAAATCCGTTGAAACTATTCTAACCCCTGCCCTAATCAACCCTCCTGGTCACTTCATCAAAGAACTCTTAACAAATTTGTGAGGCCTGATCTCCCACTCACAAAGCCATGCTGACTACTACTAATCCAACCCTGTCATTACAAATGCATGTACATCTTATCCCTCAGAATCTTCTCAAGTAACTGACCCACTATGGATGTTAAGTTAAGATCTATACTTCCCACGCTTTGCTTTGCAGCCTTTCTTCAATTTGCTACCCTCCAGTCTTCTGGGATCTCAACTGTGGCTAACGATGATGTAAAAATATCAGGCAGGGCCCCCCAATGTCTTCTCTAGTCTCTTTCACTGTTCTTGGATATATCTGGTCAGGACCAGGAGATTTATCCACTTTCATACATTCTAATACACCCAACACTTCCTCTACTGTGATATGGACTGTGCTCAAGATATCACTATTAACTTGCCCAAGTTCCCAAGTCTTTGTGTCTTTCTCCATGGTAAACACAGAGGGGAAATATTCATTGAGAACCTCAACCATCTCCTGTAGGTCTATCTCCTTGAGGGTGCCTATTCTCTCTATAATTATTCTTTTTCCTTTAATATACTTAAAGAACCTTTTTGGATTCACTCCAATCTCCTAAGCCAAGGCTATCTTGTGCCCTCTTTTCACCTTCCTTATTTCCTTCATCAGTAAACTCTTGTATTCCTTGAGTACCTCCAGGTATTCCCTTGATCTCAGCCAGACCTCCTTTTTCTGGTCAAAGCCTCAATATATCTTGTCATTCAGGGTTCCCTATTCCTGCCAACCTTGCCCTTCACTCTCACAGAACATATGGACCTTGAACTCTACCTATCTCACTTTTAGAGGTCGCCTACTTGCCAGAGGTCCCTTTGTCTGCAAACAACCTATTCCAATCAGCCTCTGCAAGCTCCTGTCTAATTTTATCATATTTGGCCCTGCCCTAATTTAGAACGTGAACCCGTGGACCAGTTTTGTCCCTCTACATAATTATTTCAAAATTAATGGAACAATGGTCACTGGTCCCAAAGTGCTCTCCCAATGTCACCTCTGTCACCTGTTCGGCCCTATTTCCTAAGAGTGGGTCAAGCTTTGCCCCTTCCCAAGTAGGACCCTTTATACACTGTGTGAGGGAACTTTCCTGAACGCACTTAACAAATTCCATTCCATCTAAGTCCTTAACACTCTGGCAGTCCCAGTCTGTTAGGAAAATTAAAATCCCCTACTATGACAACCCTATTGCTCCTGTAAGCCTCCCAGTCTCCCTACATATTTGTTCCTCTAATTCCTATTGACTATTTGGGGGTCTATAGTACAACCCCAATAACATCACCATCTCCTTCTTACCTCTTAGCTCCAACCACAAAGCCTTACTGGATGGTCCTTAAGTTATTTCATCTGATTACACCTGTGATACTCACTTTAATCAAAAATGCAACTTCCCTCTCCCTTCCTTCTACCACCTTTATCCCACCTAAAGCACCTATACCCTGGCACATTAAGCTGCCGGTCCTGTCCCTCCCTTAAACATGTTTCAGTACTGGATCTAGGTTTGCTCGCTGAGCTGCAAGGTTCATTTTCAGACATTTCATCACCATACCAGGTAACATCTTCAGTGAGCCTTCTAATGAAGCACTGGTGGTGCAACCTGCTTTCTATTTGTTTGGGTTTCCTTGAGTTGGTGATGTCATTTCCTCTGGTGAAATCATTTCTGGTTCTTTTTCTCAGGGGGTGGTAAATGGGATCCAAGTCAACATGTGTGCTGATAGAGTTCTAGTTAGAATGGCATGCTTCTAGGCATTCTCATGCATGTCTCTGTTTGGCTTGTCCTAGGATGGATGTATTGTCCCAGTTGAAGTGGTGTCCTTCCTCATCTTTATGTGAAGATATTAGTGAGAGTGGATCATGTCTATTTGTGGCTAGTTTTTTGCTTGTTTGTCCAATGTACTGTTTGTTACAGTTCTTGCAAGGTGTTTTGTAAATGACATTAGTTTTGCTTGTTGTCTGTATAGGGTCTTCCAAGTTCATTAGCTGTTGTTTTAGTGTGTTGGTGGGTTTGTGGGCTACCATGATGCCAAGGGGTCTGAGTAGTCATTTCTGAGATGTCTTTGATGTAGGGAAGAGTGGCTAGGGTTTCTGGATGCATTTGTCTGCTTGTTTGGGTTTGTTGCTCAGAAATTGGCAGACTGTGTTCATTGGGTACCCGTTCTTTTTGAATACACCAATACCTTGCCCCTCACATGGGCTCTTATCTTATTTCCTTATTAATGGGCTATAAAATCTTATCAATGGCAGGTTAGGCTAACCAGCCTATAATGCCCCATCTTCCACCCCCTTTCTTAAACAGGGGTCTTTTTTTTTCAGTCATCTGACTCCAGTAACTCCTGAACGATTTTCCAATGCCTCCACAATCTCTTCAGCTATCTCCTCCCGACCCTCAAGTGTAGTCTATTTGGTCCAGGTGATTTATCAATCTTCAGACCTATCAGCTGAACTAGCACGTTCTTACTGATGACAACTACACTCATCACTACCTCCTGACCCTCTTGTAGTTCTGGTATGCTGTTGATGTCTTCCAATATGCAGACTGATAGAAATCAGATCAGCAGTGCTGGCTCCAAGTGCCAAGTGGCCTATTACAGCTCTAAATCATATGGTTAGTCTTACTAAAATGTGATTAATATCTTCAGCATTGTGAAAAGTTTTAAAGTGATAATTTCATATCTCCACCAAGCCTGCACATATTCCCTTTCTGGTCTCCAACTGGCCTGCTTACTCTTCTACCACCCTTTCGGCATTCATATGTTTTTAGAAAAAATTTGCATTCAAGCTGCCAGTTTCTTTGCATAATCTTTGTTTTTGTTATTTGTATTTTTCAAACACCTGAGAATTTTTATATTCCATCAAACACACCTGACGCCAACTCCAATCATAATTGAATTCAACAGAATTAAAACATAAGATTTTATTTCCTGGATGATTGGGGGGATGGAGAATGATAGTGAAATGATGTATAATAATGGCGGCCATTGCGTCCCAGGTTGGGGAAGAAATAGCAGCACTGCCCAACCTGCAGGTGCCGCTGTGCCGGGTTGAGGGCGGGACCTTATGCTGGGGCCGAAAGTGGACATTGTGCCGGAGGCGTATCTCGCCCGGGCGGGGATACGATTGGAGGCGGAGTTATGTGACGAAATGGAGAGGTGGGGCTTCACAGAGGAAACGGGAACTTGCGATGCAGAAGGGGCGGGGCTCTGTGATGCCGGTGGGTCGTGTGTCAGTGTGTGGTTTGGGATTTGATGGGGTGACGGCCGCAGGAGGAGGTGCTAGACGCGGCGTAGTGGGCGTAGCCCCGTCCCATAAACGTGTTGGGAAGGGGCGGGGCTTCGTAACGGTAGAGGTGTGCGCGCGGAGCGATTTGACGGGTGGGGCGGAGCTTAGTGGAATCCTGCCACCTCCACAGGGGCGGAGGCGGGGTTAAGTATGGTTGTGGTCGTGGCCCTAGTGACGCTCAGTGGGCGGGACGTTAACGAGAAGGCGTCGCACATCACAAATGCACATGCGCAAAAACGCCTATGCCTGATTGGTTAGCAACGTGCAGCAGCCGGCTGAAGGCAGACAAAATGGCGACTGCGATGGATGTGGATGTACCGAGTTCTACCAACAGCGGCGGGAAGAAGCGCTTTGAGGTTAAAAAGGTATAGTTTGCTGGGATGTGGGATCCATACCGCTACCAACAGAGCAGACAGAGTATTGAAACACGTGTTGTTTGAAAATTCGGCGGTTGAAATACACCGGATGTGACGATTTAAATGGCAGTGCCCACTGACCAATGGCGGTTGTGAACTAACCAGAAGAGGAATGGGTAAATTGTGGACGGCTGCCTGTTTCTCTCCCCCGCTCTTTTCCCTTCCCCCACTCTCCCCAAGTTGGTCTATAATCCCCTGAGCCCCTAGTGATTCTGTTCTCCCTAAGTCATATTCCACCCACCTTCCCCCGCCACAAGCCGATCTGCCCTCCTTTCTTCCTCTCGCCAGCCAGGGCCCTGTTCCCCCAGTGCTCCCTGCCCCACCTGGAGAGGCACAAGAGCCTGCTCGCTTGCTGCTTTGTCATTACGGCTCTCTCACCTAGATTAGGCCGCTGGCTACACATGCCTCTCGAGGAGGGTAGATGTCCAGAAGAGCGGGTGTGGATTTGTCACTATGCGCTCCTGATGGTATCTTCCCGAACGGTCCTATTTTAACTTGCCCAGATGCCAGCAATTCATTTTACGCTCACATACGCGTGTTCATTTTTGATATGCTTGAACAATAAAAATCAGAATTACTTTGTAAACGAAAATTATTATAAATTGCTGGGAAAATTCAGCAGGTCTACTAGTCTGTGGCGAAAAAAAAGTGAAATATTTCTAGTCCTCAACTGTGGATTTCATTATCCCAGAGAGCTAACTTTAATTACAGCTTTTATTAAAACTGTCTTAATGAGTTTAAAAAATCATTGACTCCATTTTAAAGGGCACAAGTACATTCAGAAGCTAACTTGTCATGAAGGGTTGTAGCCTATGTTTTTGCATACATTTGATAGTTACAGACATGTTCTCGTTGTTTACACTTACCTCAAATTATTTAGGGCAAAGGCAAATAGCATTTTGGCAATGAATATATAGAATTAACAATTGTATTATAGATCAAGACAATACATCACAAATACATAAATGTTAATTTTTTAAAAACTTGGATAAATGTTATTTTGTATGCCTGGAGAGAATGGCCAAGTGGTATTGTTCCTAATGTTCCAGTGGTTTGAGCTAAAATCCTGTCATGACAGATTGTGGAAATTCAATTAAATAATTTAAAGAATTAGAGTTAAGAGTTGGATAATGGGCAACACAAGTGGCCACAATTTAGCACTGCTGCTTCACTGTGCCAAGGACCTGGGTTTGATTTCACTCTCTGGCTGTCTGTGTGGAGTTTGCACGTTCTCCTCGTGTCTGTGTGGGTTTTGTCTGGGTGCTCTGGTTTCCTCCTGGTTGTGCAGTTAGCTAGATTGGCTGTGCTAAATTGCCCAGTATCCAGGAATGTGCAGTAGGTGGATTAGCCATGGGAATTGCAGGGTTATGGTTTAGACTGGGAGGGGTTGGATCTGGGTGGAATGCACTTTGGAGGGTCTGTGCAGACTTAATGGGCCTCGTGGCCTCTTTCCCCACTGTAGGGAATGAAATCATAGCCAATTGTTGGATAAACCCATCTGCTTCACTAATGTGCTTTAGGGAAAGAAACTGCTGCCCTTACCTGGTCTGACCTCCTTGTGACATCAGATCCACACCAATGTGGCTGACACTGCCTTGTGGGCAGTTAGGGATGGACAATAAATCCTTGCCTAAACAGTGGTGCCTGCATTCTATGAATTAATTTTTTAAAACATGACTTCATATGAGCCAGTTCAGCTCTTGCATTTGGGATCTTGGCCAAGAAGCAGGAGAAATATAGGTTCTAGTCTTTAGGGTCTGATGTTGGATCCCAGATTGTTCTGCAGTGTCTAGGTTGACTCAGTCATGCCATGGTTCAGCATTGAGGGCATAGTTGTCAGGACCAAGCATTGTAAGTTGAAGTGCTTCTGCACAGGCAAGAAACCAATTGTATGGCAGTTAGTGAATATTGAGGCTTTAGCTCTCTAGTGTTCATAGTGACAGAAATGAAGCAGCTATTGACCAGAGAGAGTACTAGAGAAGAGCAGGGTAAAACTGGTTGCTGCCTGGGCTGTGGTGCTGCCACTGGGTGCAGTCTCAAAAGGCAGTTCTCATGACTTGATTCGTTGCATATGCGGCACAGTTGAGGTTGTCATTTGCAAAATAGCTTGAAATCTACTGCCCTAAAAGTATTTAAATATTCCCTTGGAGTTTCTCAATTTAGATGTAGCCTAAGAGTAAACATTTTGCGGTGAATGCAGTCTTTAACAATACCCATTTGGCCTGTTTAAAAACATATGCAATTGGTCATTCAGTCTTTAACTGACACACCTATGTTACATTTGTAGTGTAGTGTAGTCTAGTCTGGGCTGCCCGGTGCACTTATACCAATGTACTAACTAACTTTTATTATTATCTCCTTCTATCAGCATATCCTTTTACTCCTTTGTCCCTTATGTACCCGCATCCCTTTAAATACAGCACATCAATGTTATACCTAAATACCTTCAGACTGAATTTGTTATTGGATTTATTAATGACAGTTTTATGAACTGCATAGCTGCTGATGCTGTAGTGATGTAGGAGTGATTAACAGTGGAGAACTGCAATGATCAGGATTTTATAGGACTGGAGATGACGACAGAAACTGGAATAAACTAGGATCAGTTTCAAATAGTTGCCAAGTTAACCAATTTCAGTCAAGGGATTTTGGGATGAGCAGTAAATGCTGAACTTGTTGATGTTTGCATCCCAGGAATGAATTGGGAAAAGGAATTTTAATATAAAATAGTTAGCTGCTTTGTACGTATATTAAGGAAAGAATTCCTGTTAGGGTGAAAAGCAAGGCTGGTAGGTGGAGGGAATGCTAGATGACTAGAGAAGTTGAGGTTTTGGTTAAGGAAAAGAAGGAAGCATATGTCAAGTATAGACACCAGAGATCGAGTGAATCCTTAGAGTATAAAAGCCGTAGGAATATACTTAAGAAGGAAATCCAGGAGGACACAAAGGGGACATGAGAAAGCTTCAGCAAATAGGGTTAAGGAGAATCCAAAGGGATTCTCTAACTACATTAAGGACAAAAGGTTAACTACGGAGAGAATAGGACTCGAAAGATCAGCAATGCAGTCTATGTGTGAACTGCAGGCAATGGAGGAGATACTAAACGAACATATTGCAAAGTTAAAAATCACACAACACCAGGTTATCATCCAACAGGTTTATTTGGAAGCACTAGCTTTCAGAGTGCGCAGACAGCCTCACAGAGGGCAACTCACACCTCCAATGCATTGTCTGTGCCGAAATGGCACCTATTGTTAAAGCTCACTTGAGAATGTAACTTTAAAAAAAAATTTCTGGGATTTAAATATGAAAGAAGTGAAACCAATATGGTCACTCTAAAAGATGAGAGACTTAACAAACAATCCAGGTCTTTTTCAGTATTCAATTTCAGTTGCATCACACTGTAAACTTTTGCTATAAATTCTGTCTCTTACGATCTTATACTCCACAACCACCTGACGGGACAGCACTCTGAAGGCTAGTGCTTCCAAATAAACCTGTTGGACTATAACCTGGTGCTGTGTTATTTTTGACTTTGTACACCTCTGTTCAACACAGGCACCTCTAAATCATGAGTATTTTGCATCAATGTTTACTACGGAGAAGAACTTGGAAGGTATAGAATGTGGGGAAGTAGGTGGTGACATCTTGAAAAATGTCCCTATTACAGAGGAGGTGGTGTTGGATATCTTAAAACACATTAAAGGTGGATAAATGCTCAGGACCTGATCAGGTATATCCTAGACCTCTGTGGGAAGCTAAGGAAGTGATTGTTGGGCCCCTTGCTGAGACAGATGGAAGTGGATACTGTAGTTGCTGCAGATTATAGTCAAGCTTAGAGTGGTGCTGGAAAAGCACAGTAGGTCAGGCAGCATCCGAGGAGCAGGAAAATCGACGGTTCCCAGCAAAGGTCTGATGATTCCTGATGAAGGGCTTTTGCCTGAAACGTCAAATTTTCTGCTCCTTAGATGCTGCCTAACCTTTTCCAGCACTTGGTCCCTTGCTGAAATATTTGTATCATCGATAGTACAGGTGAGGTGCTGGAAGACTAGAAATTGGTTAATGTGGTGCCACTATTTAAGAAATGTGTAAGGAAAAGCCAGGGAACTATAGACTGCTGAGCTGGATATCGATGATGGGCAAGTTGATGGAGGGAATCCTGAGGGCCAGGATTTACATGTATTTGGAACGGCAAGGACTAATTAGGGATAGTCAACATGACCTGTTGCATGGGAAATCATGTCTCATGAATTTGACTGAGTTTTTTGAAGAAGTAATGAAGAGAATTGATGAAGGCAGAGCGGTGGACGTAATCTATTTGGACTTCAGTAAGGCATTCAACATGGTTTCTCATGGTAGACTGATTAGCAAGGTTGGATCTCATGGATTACAGGGCGAACTAGCCATACGGATACAGGACTGGCTCGAAGGTAGAAGACACAGGGTGGTGATGGAGGATTGCCTTTCAGACTGGAGGCCTGTGACCAGTGGCGTGCTACAAGGACAGGTGCTGGGTCCACTGCTTTTCATCATTTATATGAATGATTTGGATGCGAGCATGGGGAGTACAATTAGAAAGTTTGCCAATGGCACCAAAATTGAAGGGGAAGTGGACAGCGAAGATGGTTACCTCCGAGTGCGATGGGATCTTGATCGTATGGGCCAGCGGGCTGAGGAGTGGCCAATGGAGTTTAATTTAGATAAATGTAAGGTGTTGCATTTTGGAAAGGCAAATCAGAGCAGGCCTTATACACTTAACGGTAAAGTCCTGAGGAGTGTTGCTGAACAAAGAGACCTTGAAGGGAAGGTTCATAGTTTCTTGAAAGTGGAATCACAGGTAAATAGGATAGCGAAGGTGGCATTTGGTATACTTACCTTTATTGTTCAGAGCATTGAGTATAGAAATTGGGATGTCATGTTGTGGCTGTACAGGACATTAGTTAGATGGAGGGGTGACCTTTATAGAATCATGAGGGGCATGGGTAAGGTAAATAGATAAGTTCTTTTCCCTGAGGTGGGAGAGTCCATAACTAGAGGGCATAGGTTTAGGGTGAGAGGGTAAAAATTTATAAGAGATCTAAGGGCAACTTTTTCATACAGAGGATAGTGCATGTATGGAATGAGCTGCCAGAGGAAGTGGTGGAGGCTGGTACAATCATAACACTTAAAAGGCATCTGGATGGGTATATGAATAGGAAATGTTTAGAGGAATATGGGCCAAATGCTAGCAATTGGGACTAGATTAGGTTAGGATTTCTGGTTGACATGGGTGAGTTGGACCGAAGAGTCTGTTTCAGTGCAGCACATCTCTATGACTCTATGAAAGCTCTCCCTGGGTTTCCACACCTAATTAGTCAGCAGTGACCCTCTTCTCAAGTGTCGCAAGTATTTGGAATTGATATCACGTTTAATTTGGAGCCTGAAATGGCAAATTGTTTTTCCACTGATCCGGGCAGGTCTACTGAATATTTTGAGATTCTCCACTTATTTCCCGCCTGGTTATGATGTTTTCATAAGTGTGGTTTGTCCAATGGCTGCAAACAATGTGACATTTTCTGGGGTTATTTTAAGAGCTGCTTGAAAATTGAGTTGAGGGATAGCGTAAGCTTTGAACTAGTTGGCGTTCAACGTTTTATGGTATACAAAGCATTTGCATACTTAGATGCTGCAGTGGGAGTGTCTCCTCAATGTCACATCAACGAAAATATGACTTTTCACTCTCACAGCAACACAAAGCAGAGTCTTGAAATCAGAATTAGGAAAGCGTTCTTTCAGTTTGAATAAGATGCTTTAAGAGCACAGCAAAAGGGAGCTCACTGCTGCACAAATTATTTATGTCCATTTTTCCCTCATTTTCTCCAGACATCCTGTGTTATTTTTACTAATAGGTAAACTCTTCATGCAATCTATCCAGCAACTAATTTGGAAAGCCTGTGGTCTACGATGGCTATTATTTAAACTCCCTTTGGTCAGTCGCAACAATTTTAAATTTATTTTTAGCATGTAGCTATCACACTACAATTAAAATTTATACTCATCAAAATTTAAGATTTGGGAATGCCAGTATTGGATGAAGTTAAAGATCACACAACACCAGATTATAGTCCAACAGGTCAACCACCTGATGAAGGAGCAGCACCCCAAAAGCTAGTGCTTCCAAATAAACCTGTTGGACTATAACCTGGTGTTGTGTGATCTTTTAACAAAGTCAAAATTAAGGTTTCTTGAGTGAAAGAGAGAAATCTTATTACATAAGAAACTGAGTAAAAACAATAAAAACACATAAAAAAGAACATTACACCTGTATTTGATTAAAGTGTCCCTGATGCAGGCAAGAAAAGAAAAATGAAGGCTCTGCACTTTAAAGGTCCTTTAAAGTCCTTGCAATGTTAGAATTTTAACCTGAGACCAGCAGTCTCGGACTCTGTCAATGACTTTAAGTTCTTGATGAATGGTTGTTTTCGGAATTTGGTTTATCATTGACACGCTGCTCTGAGATGAGGAACCCGGGAGAAAAAGAGACACAGCCTGGCTTCCTTTCAAAGCTGGATAATTTACAGGCAAGCCTTTTATCTCACAAGTGTATAAAATTGTACAAATGCAAATTAAAACAGAAGGTATATTGATAGTTCTTATGTCTCTGTCATAACAATATACATGAGGCTAACTGAAGAGCACATATTCTGACCCATTAAGGGAGTTTTATATTGAGAGTAATGAGATTCTTGCACTGAAGTTTACACCTTCCTTGTGCATTTATTCTGAACTCTTCTCATACAAGATGAACTTATAATGATTTTCTTTGGTGAGCTGATCTTTGAACGGAAGCTATGCCAATCAGTTTTGTGTCAGTTGGGACTCTCTCTCATCTGATACCAGCCAGGTACAATTTGTCTGACAATTCTATCTACGTCGTCTTCACATTTCAGATTGCCAATGAAGAAGATTAATTTTAATTCTGTTTCTTCCAAGTGATGTTTTCAGTTGATATGGCATCAGGCTTTGCCAATGGCAAAATGCTGTGAGCAAGGGAGACCACTGTTTATTGCCTTCATCAATTGCACTGAGGCATTTGAGCAAGTGAACAGAGATGGCCTATTTAAGTTACCGGAGAAAATTTCTCACTTGTCAAAGATGCTCACGTGATGTTTGCTTGCTGTGACAGTTATGATGACGCAAAAATGTAATCCTTTGAGATTTGCAGTGTGCTCAACCATGGTTGTATTCTGTTGCTGAAACTTTTTGCCTCTTCTTGCCATGGTTGTGTGTCTTTAAATAATCTACTCAGGATGTCTACTCGCATTCTAGAAATGACTGAAAGCTGTTCAACCTGTCTGAGATCCAAGGCAAGTATATTGAGAGTTGTTCTATGCTGACTGCCCAGTGGTATTCCCTACAGAGTAAAGCCACGTAAGTGGACAGATTCTCTTTCAACTGTAGAGAGTTAGTTTGACCACATGACTAGAGAAGACAAGTCCCAGTTCAGATGTCATACCATCGTGTATCAAATTTGACAATGTGCCATTGGAGGTTATTGGTATCTTCACCTATCTAGGTTCTATAATCGCCAGTAATCTCTTACAAAAAGTACATTGATTTCAACAAGTGAAAAAGATACAGCCACAATATGAGGTGTCTGTGAGGTGATCGTAAAGGTTTAAGCGATTATAAATGGGTGCAAAAGAGATTTAATCTGGAATATTATAATCTGAAAATTAATAAATATAAAGATAATTTAGGATTTAAAAAGAAAGTTCATCACTGCCAGTTAGAGTCATGGACGTGAAATCCCTTCAATTGTTGTAAAGTGTTTGAATGTGGCAAGAGGAGTCTCAGTTCTGACGAAGTCATTGAAATTGAAACAGTAACTGTTTATCTCTCCACAGATGCTGCCAGACGTGCTGAGTTTCTCCAGCATTCTCTTTCTTTTTATTATTTAAGAGGATTCCTGGGATGGTTAAACTGCAGGTCCACCTTCACCTGTATTTATCTTGAATCTTCTGTGAATAGGTTATTAATTGACTCTCCCTGACCCAAAATCATTTTAATTGTATTTTTTAACCCTGTGCTTTGATATAGTGGAATGCAGTAGCTCTCTGGGCTTGGGACATTGTGGTGGATAACTGTGCCATTTGCCGGAATCACATCATGGACCTCTGTGAGTATGTGCTGCTCTCAAACAGAATTTAAGAAAATAACTACAAATATATGTTGTGAAGCCATTTGACATTGGCAGAATGTGACCAGTGGTGTCCCACAGGTATCCATGTTAAGGCCTTAGTTATTCATTTCATTTATAAATGACTTGGATAATGACAAACAAAGTCATATATCCATAATTGCTGATGGCACAAAGTTAGGTAGCTTTGTAGACAGTGTAGATGATAGCAGAAAATGACAAAGGTGTATTGATAGATTCAGTTAATGGTGAAAACTGTGTAGCAGATGGAGTAATTTGTAAGCAGTTGTGAGATTATCAGTTTTGGACCCAAAAAAAAGGATAGATTAGGATGCATTCTAAATGATGTGAAGTTAAATATAGTGGATGTCTAAAGGGACTTGAGGGGACAGATGCATAGGTTTTTAAAATGCCATGAACAGGTGCAGAAGATAATCAAGAAGGGTAATTACTGGCATTTATATCCAGGGGACTACATATCTAGTACAAGGATGCAAATGTAATGCTGCAGATATACTAAACATTGGTTTGCCATCATTTGAAGTACTGGAAGTAGTTCTAGGCACCGCACCTGAGGGATATATTGGCCTTGGAGAGTGTGCAGCTAAGGTTTACAAGAATAATATCTGGACTCCAGAGGTTAAATTATGAGGAGAGTTTAGGCTGGTTTTCTCTAGAATTCGGAAGTTAAGAGATCTGATTAAAGTCTTCAAGATATTAACAAGAAAAGACCGGGTTGATAACGATAAGATATTTCCAGTGTTTGGGGATTCTAAAACTACAGGACATAGTCTGAGAATCAAGCTAGATCATTCCGGAGCGATGTCAGGAAGCACTTTAACATGAAAGATGGTAGAGATCTGGAACTTTGTTCCACAACAGCAGTGGATGCTGGGTCAGTTATTAATATTAAATCCTAGAGAGAATTTTTTGTTAAGGAAAGCTGTTAAGGGGTCTGGGCCAAAGTTAACCATAGATCATCCCAGATCTCATTGATGGCAGAACAAGCTTGAGAGCTGAATGGCCTACTCCTGTTCCCATAATTTTGGCTTTTGCCTGATATTTCACAACTTTCCCCATGTATGGGCTTCCAGTAATTATAATAATTTATTGGAGAAAGGATAGGAAACTGTAAGGGTAATAAACTTGATCTATTTTTCAAATGTTTACCGACCTCCATCTTGGAAGTTACAACTCTTTCTCAACCCACGGTCTTGGAGAGAGTGAGTGATCCAGATGTCCACTCCCCCTCCGCAGGAAGACAGTGCCTAGTGATTTCACTTGTAAATGGCTGGTTCTACATTTGACTTCCCACCTTTATCTGCCTTATCTTCATCAAATCCTTTTAGCATTTCAAACGCCTCGATCAGGCACCCCTCAATGTTCTGTCCTCAAGGGAAGTAGAACGCGACAGGTTTTTGTCCCCTCTTCAATGGCTGGGGTGAGACTTGTAGAGTCATGGAGATGTACAGCACAGAAATAGACTCTTCTGTCCAACTCATCCATGTTGAGTCTCATTTGCCAGCACTTGGCCATTTCCCTCTAAACACTTGCTATTCATATACCCATCCAGATGCCTTTTAAATGCTGTAATTGTACCAGCCTCCATCACTTCCTCTGGCAGCTCATTCCACACATGCACCACCCTCCATGTGAAAAAGTTGCCCATTAGGCCCCTTTTAAATTTTCCCCTGTCACCTGTTTCTGATAGGCAGATCAGAATTGCACACAATACTCCAAGTGGCCTAACCAATGTCCTGTACAGCCGCAGCATGACCTCCCAACTCCAATACTCAATGCTCTGTCCAATAAAGGAAAGCATACCATACACCACCTTCACTATCCTATCGACCTGCCACTCCACTTTCAAAGAACTATGAACCTGGACTCCAAGGTCTCTTTGTTCGGTAACTCCCCTTCGGACCTTACCATTAAGTATATAAGTCCTACTCTGATTTGCTTTTCATATTTATTGCACCTCATTTATTTAATTTAAACCCCATCTGTCACTCTTAGACCATTGACCAATCTGATCGAGATCCCGTTGTACTCGGAGGTAACCTTCTTCGCTGTCCACTACAGCTCCAATTTTGGGGTCATCTGCAAACTTATTAACTATATACTATGTTCGCACCCAAGTTTTATAAATTACAAAAAGCAACAGATCTTACGGCAATTGAATGGTAACCTTTCACCAGCACCCTCTGACCTTCGAGCCAATTCTGTATCCAAATGGATAGTCCTCCTTATTCCATGTGATCGAACCTTGCTACCAGTCAAACCATGAGGAACCTTGGTGGAAGCCTTACTGAAATCCAAATAGATCACATCTACCACTCTGCCCTCATCAATCCTTTTTGTTACTTCTTCACAAAACCCAATTAGATCTTTATTCTTTCATGGGATGTGGGTGTCACTGTCATATCCAGCATTTACCAACCAATGTACCTGCTCAGTTTATGGTTAGGTTAAATTCAGGTTGAACTATTTGAACAATATATATTCTGGATGTTTTTCAACAAATAAAATGAATGATGTCTGATATCTGCAAAGCTGAATGAACTCGCTGCAGCAACACAACTGCAGGCTTTGCCAGTGGTGTTTGTAATCTGCCTGAATCCAGGTCTGAGTGTAAAGACTCAGCAGAATGGGTAACTGAACCTGCTTTGTACAGTCATCGAATATAGTTCCATTAGGGAATGCCAGCACGTGCACTGCTGCCAAATTGGATGGGTAATGTGCTGTTGAATCTTTTCTGATCTGTAGGTATAGAATGTCAGGCAAACCAGGCTTCGGCGACTTCAGAGGAGTGCACTGTAGCTTGGGGTGTGTGTAATGTAAGTATCCAGTGTCTCCATTACTTTATCTTATGGCTTTAAGCATAAGCTTATGCTGTTGTTAGATGTAAGAATCTGAGCTACCACTTCAGTGCATACAGACAGAACACTGCCTTCTCAGTGTCTTTTTGTGGTTAAATAGGAAGATGAGGAGAGGTCTCGACATAGTTCCTCCAAACAGTGTTGTCAAAACCTGGGTGTCTGGTCAATGCTGTTCTTGGGATCTTGCTATGAATAATTGTCTGCTGGATTTTCCAGTGTTTCACCAGACATTGCAGTCCATTTTAATTGCCTGTGAAGTGCTTTGTGATGCTTTTGCATTATGAAGGTGCTACTAAGTATAAGGTTCCTCCACATGGTACAATAATTTCACCTTTGGCTTTAAACTATTGCATCCTGCAATGCCTTTTGCAAAAGAGCAGGTGATAAGCTGAAATTTGGTTACTTATTCATCTTGCCTGCTCTGGGGGACTGTTCCCAAGGACCTCCCATGATTACTTGTTACTTTGCTTAAGGTGACAATTGTCTGAGCACACTTTGACCAATGAAATCAGACCATGTGTGGCTTTCAAATTTAAATAGGTGGATCTGATCCATCTAGAATCACAGATAATTAAAATGAAAAATTCTTATGAATCTGACAACTGATACATTTTCTGTTTTTATTCCAGATTTCCAGTATCCAAAGTCTTTTATTTTTGTTAATGTTGTACTGTTAGACATCCTAAACATTTGACTCCTTTATTTGTTCATGGGGTTAGTGAGTCACTGATTATCCTAGCATTTATTGCCTACCCCTAAATGTCCTGAGGACCATTAAGAATCAGCCACATTACTGAGAGTGTGGAGTCATATGTAACCCAAATCAGATTTCCTCAGGATATTCATGATCTAATAGATTTTCATAATAGTCAGAAGTAGTTAAATGGTAGCCATTAGACTAGCTTTTAATTTCAGATTTTTGTGAAATTTGAATTCAATAATCTGCAATCTGAAGTTCTAGTCCAGTGACATTACTGTTACGGTCTGTGGCCCCCACCATGTTGCATCTGAGCAAATGGCAGCGTCAGAGAGCCAGGCAGGACGTTGCAGCCACCATTACCACTTTAAGAATTCTGTGTATGGATGAGCCAGTGACGACTACTGTTAACCTTCAGCCTCACTGTCTCCTGTCTGTTTTTGCAGCATGCCTTCCATTTTCACTGCATTTCACGTTGGCTGAAGACCAGACAGGTTTGCCCCTTGGACAACAGGGAGTGGGAATTCCAGAAGTAAGTAGGGCTACTTTCGTGGGAGTGGGGCTGGTAAATGAATTTAGAGGGATAAATTGAACATATATGCAAAATATCATGAATATATAGAACAGTAAGAATCCTGTATGGTGAATGTATTGAAGCCCATTCATGCATACAAGTCATATTACATCCAGTACTACTTGGAAGTTTTAGATATTATTAGATCCAATAAAGAGACACAAATTGGCCAGAAAAATCCCCCAAAAAATGAACAGCCCTGAGTAGTGGGGGCTGTTTAGAAATCAGCAAAGGAGAACAAGGGGATTGATTAAGAAAGGGCAAATAGGATACAAGAGTAAGCTTGCAGGAAACATAAAACTGACTGTAAAAACTTCTATACAAATGTGAAGTGAAAAAGATTGAGTGTCAGAAACAGGTGAATTTATAATGGAGAATAAATAAATGGCTGACCAACTAAATGCACACTTGGGTTCTGTGTTTGCAGAGGAAAACACCGATAACAGTAGAAATGTTGGGAAACAGGATTTCATGAGAGGGAGGAACGGAAGGAAATCAGTCTTGGTAGAAGAATAATGTTGGGGAAATTGGGATTGTAGGCTGATAAATCCTGTAGAGTTGATGAGGCGGAGCTCAGTGGATGTTGTGTAAAAGTATCACAAGAGATTAATGTGTAAAATTAAAATTAGTGCATGGGATGGCAGTAGTGTATTGAGATGGATAGAAAAAATGGTCAGCAGATAGGAAATAAAGAGTAAGAATAAACAGGTCGTCTTCTGAGTAAGAAAGTGATTAGTGGGGTACCGCAATCATTAGCTGTTCACTAATATAACTAAATCTCCAGATGTACAGATGGGACAGTGAGCTGTGAGGGGAATGCAGAGATGCATCAATGTGCGTGAGTGGGCAAATGCATGGCAGTTGAAGTATAATGTGGGTCAATGTAAAGTTATCCACTTTGGTAGCAATAACAGGAAGGTGGGTTGTTGTTATTACCTGGCTATAAGTGGAGAGATGGAGTGTGCGACGTGACCTCGGTGTTGTCCTCCATCAGTCACAAGGTGAAGCAGGTTCTGAATAAGGCACATGGTATGTTGGCCTTCATAGTGAGAGAATTAGACAACAGAAACGGTCTTGCCCGGCTGCAAATCATACAGGACCTTGGTGTTATCTCAACTGGAATATCGTGTACAGTTCTGGCCTCCTTATCTGAGGAAAAATGTTTTTGTTGCCGAGGTTTACCAGACTGATTCTTGGTATGGCAGGACAAGCACGAGGAATGGTTGAATTGGTTAGAATTATACTTGCTGCATTTCAGAAGAATGATGGGAGCCTATAACTTTCTAATAGGACTAAACAGGCCAGATGCAGGAAGTTCTCAATGACAGGGAAATTCCAAACCTGAGATCACTGCGTTAAGGATATGGGGTAAACCTTTTAAAACTGAGATGAGAAACTTCTTCATCCAGTAAATCTGTAGAATTTGCTACCAAGGAAAGTAATCGAGGCCAAAACATTGTATGATTTCACAAAGGAGTTGAGTAATGCACTTCAGGCTGAAAGGAATCAAAGGATTTGGGAGAAAAGTGAGAACAGGCTATTGAGTTGTGTGGGGTTTAGACCAGAGTGGTGCTGGGAAAGCACAGCAGGTCAGGCAGCATCCGTGGAGCAGGAAAATCGATGTTTTGGGTGAAAGCCCTTCAGGAATGAATTGTGTGATCAGCCGTAACCATAATGAATGGCAGAATAGGCACAAAGTGGCTGAATAGCCTAGTCCTCCTCCTGTGTTTCGAGTGAGGATTTGCTTGTTCTCAGTTACATAATTTCTAAGTGGGTGTTCATGGGCTAGGGTCACAGGGTGGAATAAAAATGTATAGATTTTGTTGTGTTTCCTTAAGCTGAGCATTGGCACTGTGGATTTGGCCATTCTAGATTCAGAGAGAAAGAGAGAGTTCATTTTGCAGGATATACTAATGCTATTTTAATAGTGCTTCATAAAGAGTTACTCAAATGTGTTGTGTTGAGACACTGTTTTGAATAATATGTGAAAATGACTTAAAAATATTTTGTTTCCTCAGGTATGGCCATTAAACGGAAACAGCAGCATCATACCTCAGTTTTCGCTGTTAGCAACGTCCCTGCTGCATTGTCCTGTGGCATCAGCATTCCACTCCCCCTGCTCCCCCTTCCCAGAATCTTTAAGTGAAGAGTGTTTATTTAAATAGCAACGACTTGACCATAAACTCTGCCCGTTTCTTAAAAAAAAGGTCTTTTTAACCTTCTGCAGTTGCAAATGTTTCACCTTAGGTTTAAGGTAACCATTTGAAAACTGTACTCACTATAATAGTGTAGAGCATACTCTGTACAAACTTTTGTTTTGCTTTCCCACCCCATTCCACATTGTGGATAGAATAACATGAGGATTTTCTTTATGTATTATATTTAATTAAAAAAATCTTTAACAGACTGCTTTGATGAAGTGTAATTATTTTCTTAGGTTAAGAGCTTTCTGTTCAGACAAAGACTGACTTGAAAACTGTACCATTGTGTTGCTATGGTTTAAGTAAAAGTACCATATGTTTAGCTCACTCAGTCACCCTAGTACCTTTCCCCTTGAGCACAGCTGGTTTGGGGCAGCCAACAAGCTGTGTTTGATCTCCATCCAGAAGCAATGATTGACCTTGTTCTGATCTGTCAGTGATTATTTCCGGCTGTCTGGATGTTGGTTTGCTTGCTTTCAGAGTGCCAGACTACTCAGACCCCTTGGCGTCATGGTAGCCCACAAATTCACCAACACACTAAAACAGCAGCTAATGAACTTGAAACACCTTTATACAGACAACAAGCAAAACTAATGTCATTTACAAAATACCTTGCAAGAACCGTAACAAACACTACATGGGACAAACAGGCAGAAAACTAGCCACCATGAACATCAACTAGCCACAAAAAGACATGACTCACTCTCACTAGTATCCTTACATATAGATGAGGAAGGCCACCACTTCGACTGGGACAACGCATCCATCCTAGGACAAGCCAGACCGAGACATGCACAAGAATTTCTAGAAGCATAGCATTCCAACTGGAACTCTATCAATAAACACATTGACTTGGATCCCATTTATCAGCCTCTGAGAAAAAGAACAGGAAATGATGTCACTACCAGAAATGACATCACCAACCCAAGGAAACCTAAACACACAAATAAAAAGCGGGCCATAACACCAGTGCTTCAGGTGGAGGCTCACTGAAGATGTTACCTAGTATGGTGACGAAACGTGTGAAAATAAACCTTCCAGCTCAGTGAGCAAACCTACATCCAGAACCTCAACCTAAGCTACAAGTCTTCTCAAAATCTGCTAATTTCCGGATGAGCATGCATGTTCATGTCCAGATCCTTGGTAAAGACCAGATTTGATTTGTGAGTATTGATCCCTGTAGTGCACTAACCTGGCAACAGTTAGTGATTCCTTGTCTGGAGGTACACTGGAATGCGGCAGGACCAACAATTTATTATCTGAAGTTAGTGGGCGGCACGGTGGCACAGTGGTTAGCACTGCTGCCTCACAGCGCCAGAACCCGGGTTCAATTCCCGACTCAGGCGACTGACTGTGTGAAGTTTGCATGTTCTCCCCGTGTCTGCGTGGGTTTCCTCCGGGTGCTCCGGTTTCCTCCCACAGTCCAAAGATGGGCGGGTCAGGTGAATTGGCCATGCTAAATTGCCCGCAGTGTTAGGTAAGGGGTAAATGTAGGGGTATGGGTGGGTTGCGCTTCGGTGGGTCGGTGCGGACTTGTTGGGCCGAAGGGCCTGTTTCCATACTGTAAGTAATCTAATCTAATCTTAATGTGGGGTTGTATGGGAATGGGCACATGACTGCAGGCCAGTTCCAGCCACTGCTCTGTATCAAGGTAGTGCCTTCAATGTGAAAACAAACACATCAGCTATGATCTGCTTGACTGACGGAGCAGAGTCGCTGAACTGAAGGGTCTCCTTCACTCAGTTCCCATGTTCATAAATTCACTTTGTGGAACTTGATATGGCACCAAGCCAAGAATGCAGTCTCGGGAGACATGAGAATGGGAATGCACGAAAGAAAAATGAGAATGATTTTAAAAGAGAAGTGGAGGTCTGGAGTCAGCCTTGAACAAAGACCATTGAGTTCATCGTGCATAGGAGTAAGGATTGGAGATCAGAGTGTAAGAGTGTGGTGCTGGAAAAGTGCAGCTGGTCAGGCAGCATCTGAGGAGCAGGTGCATCAACGTTTTGGTCATAAGGCCTTTAAAAATACGACTTGTGGACCGGAGAGGCTGAGAGAAAAATGGGAGGGTGGGTGGGGCTGGGGAATGGTAGCTAGGAATGCAATAGGTAGATGAAAGTGGGGGTGAAGGTGACAGGTCTGAGAGGAGGGTGGAGGAGATATGTGGGAAAGAAGGTGGGCAGGTAGAACCAGGTTCAAGAGGGTGGTGCTGGGTTGGAAGGTGGGGTAGGGTAGGGCAAGTGGGGAAACTGGTGAATTCCACATTGTTCCCTTGTGGTTGGAGAGTCCCAAGGTGGAAGAGGAGGCATTCTTCCTCCAGGCATTGGGTGGTTAGGGTTTGGTGATGGATGAGGCCCAGGACTTGCATGTCCTTGGTGGAGTCGGAGAGGGAGTTAGTGTTTAGCCACAAGGCAGTGGGAGTGGTTATTGTGGGTGTCCCAGAGATGTTCTCTGAAACAATCCGCAAGTTGACGTCCTGTCTTCCCAACGTAGAGGAGACCACATCAGATGCAGTAGATGGCATGTCTGTTGGATGCAGAAGGATCCTTTGGGGCCTTGGACGGAGGTGTGGGCACAGGTTTTGCATTTCTTGCGGTGGCAGGGGAAGGTACTAGGGGTGGAGGGTGGGTTGGTGGGGAGTGTGAACCTGACAGGGGAATGGCCTCTGAAACGCAGGTAGGGATGCAGAGGGAAATATGTCTCTGGTGATAGGTTGGTGACGATTCCCCACGGCAGATTCGCAGCTGATGATTAGCCACTGCCGGTTCACCACCAGCGTTTCTCCACTGGGGTAGTTTGACCTCTGGAGACTATTTGCCACCGGACATATATATATGCACGGATTGTTTTCCCTCCTGTCTGTTCTTTCATACTTCTCAGTCCCCTTTGTTTATACAACTACATGCTACATACTGATTAAAAGAAAAGGTAAAATAAATATTATTTTATTGGTTTATATACAAAAATGAGTTACAAACTTAAACCAGAAAAAGGAAATATATTTTTAAAATCTTTATATTGGCAGTAAAACCTCACATTCATATTAAACAATGAAATTTCAGTTCATTTGATAGTTATGCACTATTCCTCTAAGATATTCCAATCTCTCTGTATTCAAGAACAATTTTTTTTATTCTATTGTCTGCGTCTCTATACTTTTTTAGCTTTATTTGTGGTGGCCCCATTGTTCATGTCGTCAAAACTTAATACTTGAATCACTCTTGGGTAGTTTATCAAAAATATATATAAAACTATCGTGGTAAAACTTCTTATTTCCAAGTTTACTAATAATTTGTTTCCATATTAAAAATTCCTATTCCAAAAATACAAGCTTAAAAAAAAATCACCTGTAATGAAAATAAGTTGTTCCTGAAACAATGCAAACACTACCTTAACCAATATAATGGCATTTTTTTTATACCACCAATATTCAAAGTATGCTACTTGTGGTGGCAAATCATCTTCAGTGGCCAATGGGCGGTGTCTAATCGTTGGCGGTGATCTGCTGTGGCAAATGGTCCCATCCCACTGGTGTTTGGTTCTCAATTCAAGCCATTTAGCGTTATGTGACAAGTGATGGTTTTTCTAGTGGTGACCATGTCTCAGCAAAGAAGTTTTAAAAATAAAGTGTTGTTTTCCAAGCTGTGCACTGTCCTGATGTGGAACTATATCACCCTTCCTACATTGTCGCTGGGTCAAATTCCTGGAATTCCCTAACTGCTGTATGGGTGTTTCTACAGCACTTTAAGAAGGCAGCTCACCATCCTCTTCCCAAGGACAATCAAGGATGAGAAATAAATGCTGGCCGAGCAATTGGTGTCCGTATTTTTGTGAAAGCGTGTAGATAACTAAATAAATATGGACACTTCTGGGAGCCACACGGCAGCTCAAGCAGCAACAGTGTTCAAGAAAATGGAACCATAGCAGGGTCAAAGGAACAGATGAAGATGAATGTTGGTGATTGCTTGGAGACCAGAAGTGATTAAAATAACCAATGATGATCCTGAAAGACAAAAGAGAGGTTCAACAGGGAAAGAAATGTTTGCAGTTGGAGGGAATAATGGGATGGCAGAATAACAGGAATGTTGGGTAAACTCTATACATTAATGGACTCCTCTACACAGTCAAACAGTGTGGCCCTGGAAAAACACAGTTGGTCAGGCAGCATCCAAGGAGCAAGAGAATTCTGCTGTTTCTCCAGCCCATTGTCCTACCTTTTCTCTATACCCCTTGATCCCCTTACTAATCAAGAACCTCTCTGTCCTAAATATACTCAATGACTTGGCCTCCACAACCTTCTGTGGCAATACATTCCACAGATTCACCAACCACTGGCTGAAGAAATTCCTATTCATCTCAGTTCTAAAGGATTGTCCCTTCCCTCTGAGGTAACACCCTCACTCTTACTCTCTCCTGTTGGAAACATCTCCCCATCTACTCCGTCCAGACTACTCCGTATTCTATAAATTTCAATCAGATCTGTCCTCAGCCTTCTAAATTCCAAGTATAGAATTCCTGATGAAAGGCCCGAAATGTAGAATTTCCTGTTCCTTAGATGCTGCCTGACCTGCTGCGCTTTTCCAGCATCACATTTTCAGCACAGACTGGGAGTCCTCAGCTACTCCTCATATAACAAATCCTTCATCCCCAAGATAGTTCTTGTAAAAACATCTTTGGATCCTTTCTAAGGCCAGCACCTCCTCCTTTAGATATGGGCCAAGATAATCCAAATGCAGTCTGATAAAAGCTTTATGCAACCTCAGCACTAATATCTCTGCTTCTGGATTAGTGGTGCTGGAAAAGCACAGCAGTTCAGGCAGCATTCGAGGAGCAGTATAATCGACGTTTTGGGCAAAAGCCCTTCATCAGGAATACAGGCAGAGTGCCTGAAGGGGGGAGAGATAAATGAGAGGATGGTGAGGGTGGGGAGAAAGTAGCATCAAGAACAATAGATGAGTGGAGGAGGGGATGAAGGTGATAGGTCAGGGAGGAGGGTGGAGTGGATAGGTGGGAAAGGAGATAGGCAGGTAGGACAAGTCATGGGGACAGTGCTGAGCTGGAAGTTTGGAACTGGGGTGATGTGGGGGAAGGGGAAATGAGGAAGCTGTTGAAGTCCACATTGATGCCCTGGGGTTAAAGTGTTCCAAGCGGAAGATGAGGCGTTCTTCCTCCAGGCGTCTGGTGGTGAGGGAGCGGTGATGAAGGAGGCCCAGGACCTCCATGTCCTCGGCAGAGTGGGAGGGGGAGTTAAAATGTTGGGCCAAAGGGCGGTATGATTGATTGGTGCGGGTGTCCCAGAGATGTTCCCTAAAGCCCTCTGCTAGGAAGCGTCCAGTCTCCTCAATGTAGAGGAGACCACATCGGGAGCAACGGATACAATAAACGATATTGGTGGATGTGCAGGTAAAACTTTGATGGATGTGGAAGGCTCCTTTAGGGCCTTGGATGGAGGTGAGGGAGGAGGTGTGGGCGCAGGTTTTACAATTCCTGTGGTGGCAGGGGAAGGTGCCAGGACGGGAGGGTGGTTTGTTGGGGGGCGTGGACCTGACCAGGTAGTCATGGAGGGAACGGTCAGGAGTGGGGAGGGAAATATATCCCTAGTGGTGGGGTCCGTTTGGAGGTGGCGGAAATGTCAGTGGATGATTTGGTTTATGTGAAGGTTGGTAGGGTGGAAGGTGAGCACCAGGGGCATTCTGTCCTTGTTACGATTGGAGGATTGGGTTCTGAGGGCAGAGGTGCAGGATGTGGACGAGATGCGCTGGAGGGCATCTTTAATCACGTGGGAAGGGAAATTGCGGTCTAAAGTAGGAGGCCATCTGGTGTATTCTGTGGTGGAACTGGTCCTCCTGGGAGAAGATACGGCGGAGGTGGAGGAATTGGGAATACGGGATGGCATTTTTGCAGGAGGTAGGATAGGAAGAGGTGTAATCCAGGTAGCTGTGGGAGTCGGTGGGTTTGTAAAAAATGTCAAGTCAGTCGTCATTAAGGGAGATGGTGAGTCCAGGAAGGGGAGGGAGGTGTCAGAGATGGTCCAGGTAAAGTTAAGGTCAGGGTGGAATGTGTTGGTGAACTTGATGAATTGCTCAACCTCCTCGCGGGAGCACGAGGTGGCGCCGATGCAGTCATCAATGTAGCGGAGGAAGAGGTGGGGAGTGGTGTTGGTGTAATTACGGAAGATGGACTGTTCTACGTAGCAAACAAAGAGACAGGCATAGCTGGGGCCCATACAGGTGCCCATGGCTACCCCTTTGGTCTGGAGGAAATGGGAGGATTCGAAGGAGTAATTGTTAAGAGTGAGGACCAGTTCGGCCAAACGAATGAGAGTGTCATGGAAGGGTACTGGTGGAGACATCGAGAGAGGAAGGAACGGAGGGCTTGGAGGCCCTGGTCATGGCAGATGGAGGTGTATAGGGACTGGATATCCATGGTGAAGGATTGGGGGCTGGGGAAACAGAAGTCTTGGAGGAGGTGGAGGGCGTGGGTGGTGTCTCGAACATATTTTAACTAATATTTCTGCCTCTTGTATTCTTGCCACCTCAAAATTAATGCTAACATTGCATTTGCCTTCCTAACTGCCAACTGAACTTGCATATTAACCTTAGGAGAATCCTGAGCGAGCACTTCAAAGACCTTTTGTGCTTCAGATTTCCAAAGCCTATCCCCATTGTCAAAATAATCTACTCTTCCTAGTAAAGTGCATAACCACACACTTTCCCACATTGTATTCCATCTGCTACTTCCTAAAATGTCCAAGTCTTTGTGCAGCTTTTCAGTCTCAACACTACCTGTCTCCCCAACTATCTTTGTATCATTTGCAAACTCAGTAACAATGCCCTCATTCTGTCATCCAGACTGTTAATGCATCATTGTCGTCCCAACATTTGAACCCTGCGAAACTCCCTAGGCACCAGCTGCCATCCTGAAAAAGATCCTTTTACCTTTAAGCTCTGAAGTTTAAGAGGAACTCTAATGTAAATATTCAAAATTATGAGGAGTTTTGATGGAGTAGTAGGAAGAATCACAAAATTCTGAGTTAAATCAAATCCTTCATTAGAATAAGAATCATCCGCTGCATTTACCATTTCTTGTTTCCTTCTTTAACTCAAAGATTTTCTTTGGTCAAAACATATTGTCTCATTTCCCTGTTTCTTTGGAGTTTTTTAGATGCTGTCTCCTTTTCCATACAGATTGTGCTCCCCTCATCTTTTCACATTTTCCTCTGCTTTTCTTTCTCCTCAATTTCCACTTTTCTTTATCTTTCCCTTTCTCTTTGTCTTCTAACTCAAGTCTAACTGTATCCTGATTGTTCTAGCTGCGACATCTAGGGATTTAAGCAGGATTTCATGATTCCCATTTTCTAAATCTAAGTACCGGATAATCACTCTAAGCATCTCTTCCTTACGAAATCCTGCTTTAACTGATAAGTTTATCTCTTAACTATCAGCTTAACTTGTCAAAGATTTCAAAGAATCCACTCTTATATCTGCTGATTCCAGAAATCTTTGCAACTTCAAAGCCATTTTCAAAATCTCTGCAATAAACCTCAGCCCAACACAGCCATCCCATGTCCAGACCTCGATGAATCTATTTCTTTAAAAGAGATTCAGATTTCTTTTAAATTCAATGAACTCAGATCATGCTAATGTTGTGGTGGGATAAAGTAAACAAGGATATTTGGCTGAGTCAGCTGAAATAAAAGGGGTGTTTGGAGCAATGGAGTATGTTTGCAAATAGAATCCATCCTCTATTTTAATATTTTCCACACTGAGCTGCCAAATCACCCTGAATTATAGTTAGTCAAACTGTGAACTAATCTCAACATCAATACGTGTCCAAATAACATCAGCCATTACGTGGATGCCACCATGGAGGTATTGTATCACACTGGTATTGAATTAGACATCTAGTGGCTTGAACTAACTGGAAATATGAGTTCAAATCCCACCACCACAAGTATGTTTAATTCATTAATAAATGTAACATAAAATGTTCCAGGTTTCATTAATAATGATCATGAAAATACCCCATTCAAAGTGGAGGTAATCTGGCACTCTCACCAGGTCTTGCCTATGCTTAATTCTTACAAACGACCTCTGAAATGACAACAAGCCCATCAATTATATCCAACCACATCAGTAAAAACATCATGCCTGTGTTCTTGCCACAAGGACTACAACAGTTTGAGAAGGCAACTCACATTCTTCAGGGCAAGTAGGGCCAGAAAAGAAGTGGGCTATTTGGTTCTACCATTGAATGAGATTATTGCTGATCTAATGACCGTCAACTATCTTTCCCCCCATAACCCTGATCCCATTACTGATTACAAATCTGTCTACCTCAGCCTTGGCTATATTTAATGCCTCAGGCTCGACTGCTCTCTGCAGTAACATTCACTACTCTAGATGATTCTCTCTGGTCCTTGTCTCTTCTACAACCTCTCTGCATCTGTCCTCTCAAAGCTCCCAAGGGATGGAACCAAATGCTGGCCCAGCCAGGGAAGCTCAACAGGTCCCAAGAATGAATCAAAAATAAATGCTACTCCCAGGGCCTGTTCAAGAGAGAAAATACAGTGTCCTTAGTGAGTGACCATGAGAAACAGGAGCAGGAGTAAGAAATCAATTAGAAAAGCAAAAAGGGGGCATGAAAAAAAGATTTGCAAAGAGAAATAAGGAGAATCCTATGATATTTTATAAATACATTAAAGGGAAGAGGTTAATGAAGGAAAGAGTAAGGCTCATTAGGGACCCGGGGCCAAACTGTGTGTGAAGTCGCAGGATATTGAAATGAATACCTCTCGTCATTCTTCACATTGGCAAAGGAGGGCATAGGTACAGAATTCAGGGAAACGGACTGTGAGGAACTTGCACGGTTTGACATAGGAATTAGAGGCTCTGTCAGGCTTAAAAATGGACAAATTCTCTGGTCCAGATGATTTGCATTCAAGGCTGCAGTGGGAAGCGAGGCAGGAAGTTGCAGGGGCTCTGACACAAATGTTTAATTCCTCTCTGGCCATCGGGGTAAGTGACAGAGGACTGAAGGATGGCTCCACTTTTCAAGAAGGCTGATTGAGATGAATTAGAAAGTTACAGACCAGTGAATCTCATGTCAGTGGTAGGAAAACTATTGGAAAAAAATCTGAAGGAACGAATTAATACCCACTTGAAAGGCTTTTCTGTGCTTTCCCCAGAACACGATTCCCGACTGATCTCTGCCTCAATTAGACTCAAGAAATCTGTCCCCACACCTCTCTGTGGCAAGGAGTGCCTTCTGCGAGAGGAAATTCCTCCTCATCTCAGTCTTAACCTGGGTTCCTGTTCGTACACTTTGTGCACACCTCACACTAAGGATTTTACTGTTAAAACTCTCTCTGCTCCTAGATAGAGTTTTTTTTACACATCCTTATGTCACATGTTTGCCGATTCCTTATTTCTTCTCTGCATTTTACTTGACAGTTGTCTCCAGATCCCTCCCTCATTCCATCCTGATAGTAGTCAGGATTTGGAGATGCCGGTGTTGGACTGGGGTGTACAAAGTTTAAAAAAATCACACAACACCAGGTTATAGTCCAACAGGTTTATTTGGAAGCGCAAGCTTTCGGAGCGACGCTCCTTCATCAGGTGATTGTGGAGGGCTCGATCTTTAACACAGAATTTATAGCAAATATTTACAGTGTGATGTAACTGAAATTATACATTGAAAAATTGATTGTCTGTTAAGCCTTTCATCTGTTAGAATACAGTGATAGTTTCACTTCTTTCATGTGTAAATCACAAAACCCTTTTTTTAAAAATTGCATTCTCGGGTTAGCTGTTAACAATGGTGATAGCTAGACAATATGTTGAAGGTGTTAGCCCCCTGTGTTCTCTGTCTATGCCCTGATGTTTAGATTGATTCTAATCTAAAATGTGAGATAACAGAGTTTTACATAAATTCATGCAGTTTTTGAGCAAAGTACAATGTAACTCTGCAAGTACAAATTCACCCCACAAAATATATGTGAGCATGTGGCTTTTTGTCTGTCTGTGTGTGCGTGTCTGTCTGGGGTGGGGGTTGGCAACCTGATGAAGGAGCGTCGCTCCGAAAGCTAGTGTGCTTCCAATGAAACCAGTTGGACTATAACCTGGTGTTGTGTGATTTTTACCTTTGTCCATCCCTATAGGCCGCTTCTCTACTGTAACTACTTTTGCAATAATTTATTCATCAGTTTCTGTCTTCCGTTGGCTCCTGAACCCTGCACACCCGCTGCTCCATGATTTACTCTGGAATGCAATCGTCTTACGATCATTAACTGGCTTCGTTTGAAGCTTTCATATCATTTAAAGAGCTGAATTGGTTCTTGTGAATGTTGATTTTTCACCAATCTCCCTGCTCCAGCCCAGAATTACACACTAGAAATATAAGCTAATATGACTGAGTAGAAATGGTTTGCACATGTGCTTCATTCCGGAATGCGGCTCAGAATGAAATCCAGACTTCCCAATCACTGAACTCGCAAAATTCCCGAACAGAGAGATGGACTGGTTTCTGTCGCCTCCAAAGGACGTTGAGACTTAAAGAGCAGGCCTCTTGGTCTCTGTGCCCTTCCAACCCTCACCCGCATTTGCTACCCCCCCCCCCCCCACCAGCTGTAAGACTGAAACGGGAAAGCTAACTTTCCAAAGCGGAAAAGCACACAACTTTGTCTACCCAATCCAACACCGGCATCTCCAAATCATTTCCAAAGCGGGGCAGCGTTAATGCAGGAACATGCTGCTGCTAAAATGGTGCAAGTCAAATCTGATGCGTTTCCTGATCGGCTTGAACGTTTGGCTGTGTGTGTGTGTGAGATGAATGTTTGGGTTGGTGTGTGTGTGTGTGTGTGTGTGTGTGAGAGAGAGGTGAATGTTTGGGTTTGTGTGTGTGTGAGAGGTGAATGTTTGGGTGTGTGTGTGTGTGTGAGAGAGAGATGAATGTTCGGGTTGGTGTGTGTGTGAGAGAGAGAGGTGAATGTTTGGGTTTTTGTGTGTGAGAGAGAGGTGAATGTTTGGGTTGGTGTGTGTGTGTGAGAGAGGTGAATGTTTGGGTTGGTGTGTGTGTGTGTGAGAGAGAGGTGAATGTTTGTGTGTGTGTGTGTGAGAGAGAGGTGAATGTTTGGGTTGGTGTGTGTGTGTGAGAGAGAGGTGAATGTTTGGGTGTGTGTGTGTGAGAGAGAGGTGAATGTTTGTGTGTGTGTGTGTATGTGTGAGAGAGAGAGGTGAATGTTTGGGTGTGTGTGTGTGAGAGAGAGGTGAATGTTTGGGTTGGTGTGTGTGTGTGAGAGAGAGGTGAATGTTTGGGTGTGTGTGTGTGAGAGAGAGGTGAATGTTTGTGTGTGTGTGTGTATGTGTGTGAGAGAGAGGTGAATGTTTGGGTTTTTGTGTGTGAGAGAGAGGTGAATGTTTGGGTTGGTGTGTGTGTGTGAGAGAGGTGAATGTTTGGGTTGGTGTGTGTGTGTGTGAGAGAGAGGTGAATGTTTGTGTGTGTGTGTGTGAGAGAGAGGTGAATGTTTGGGTTGGTGTGTGTGTGTGAGAGAGAGGTGAATGTTTGGGTGTGTGTGTGTGAGAGAGAGGTGAATGTTTGTGTGTGTGTGTGTATGTGTGAGAGAGAGAGGTGAATGTTTGGGTGTGTGTGTGTGAGAGAGAGGTGAATGTTTGTGTGTGTGTGTGTGTATGTGTGAGAGAGAGAGGTGAATGTTTGGGTGTGTGTGTGTGAGAGAGAGGTGAATGTTTGTGTGTGTGTGTGTGTATGTGTGAGAGAGAGAGGTGAATGTTTGGGTTGGTGTGTGTGTGTGAGAGAGAGAGGTGAATGTTTGGGTTGGTGTGTGTGTGTGTGAGAGAGAGGTGAATGTTTGTGTGTGTGTGTGTGAGAGAGAGGTGAATGTTTGGGTTGGTGTGTGTGTGTGAGAGAGAGGTGAATGTGTGTGTGTGTGTGTGAGAGAGAGGTGAATGTTTGGGTTGGTGTGTGTGTGTGTGTGTGAGAGAGAGATGAATGTTTGGGTTGGTGTGTGTGTGTGCCTGTGGTATACGTTTGGTTTTGTGGCTGACGGTTCACAGCAGTGCCCAGTTCTGTGACTGGCTCCAGCTGGCTTCGCTGGCCCACCGGCTACCCTCTGGCTTTCCTGCAAACTGCAGCTTTCTCTGACATTCAGCCCCATCCCCCTCGCCCGGGGCCAGTTCTCATCTTTTCACCGCTTCACAATCATAAATCAAAATCCGCGCACACCCAGCCCCTGTACAATAACCCCACATCCTACTTCCGGTATAAAATCCTCCCTCTCATATTCTCAAACTCATCCCGTGCACAAAGTCTCCTCTCCTCTCCCCACTCCTATACTGTACCCAAGCCGCTCCCCCTCACACCCAACCCCTTTATAAAACCCACACTCTCCACCTCCCTCATTCAGGAGATGGGCGTTATTCTCATTGGGTGAAGTTGCCAATTTGTTTGGCCGGTGGAGCAGAAAATTCCCTTTTCTTTCTTCAGGATCCGGGTTTTCCTGCAGATTAAGAGAGTCAGGCTCTGGGACGTGGGGAGTAGAGCGAGGAGGAACATTTGTATCAAATTTCAATTGTTACTCAGTGACTGTATCCGGAATGTATCTGTTTTTTGTTACATTGTTGACTTATGGAGCACGTGGTTCCATGGTGTAATGGTTAGCACTCTGGACTCTGAATCCAGCGATCCGAGTTCAAATCTCGGTGGAACCTTGTGTGCTTTTTATTCGGTTTAAATCTACATTGCACTTTCCCACTGCGAATACTGTAATCCGCAAACCATGAAGTGAAGCTTAGTTCTAATTTAAAATAAAACCTTAATAAGATAGCCTATGCTCTTAGCTCGTAAGAGAGATCATTATCTCTAGAAATTAAGAATGTACTCGAACACGGAAAGATGTTGTGAAACTTGAAAGGGTTCAGAAAAGATTTACAAGGATGTTGCCAAAGTTGTAGGATTTGAGCTATGGGGAGAGACTGAACAGGCTGGGGCTGTTTTCCCTGGAGCGTCGGAGGCTGAGGAGTGACCTTATGGAGGTTTACAAAATCATGAGGGGCATCGATAGGATAGACAAAGTCTTTTCCCTTGGGTCAGGGAGTCTAGAACTAGAGGGCATAAGTTTAGGGTGAGACGGGAAAGATATAAAAGGGACCTAAAGGGGCAACGTTTTCATGCAGAGGGTGGTATATGTATGGAATGAGCTGCCAGAGGAAGTGGTGGAGGCTGGTACAATTACAATGTTTAAGAGGCATTTGGATGGGTACATGAATAGGAAGGGTTTGGAGGGATATGGGCTGGGTACTGGCAGGGTGGGACTAGATTGAGTTGGGATATCTGGTTGGCATGGATGGCTTGGACCGAAGAGTTTATTTCCATGCTGTACATCTCTATGACTCTATGTGAAAAGATGAGAAAAAGACGATTATTAATTCCATGATTCACCTCTTTGGGATAATCTTTGTAAATCTCATCTTAACAAGGTACATTGCACAGAATTGACAGGAGTGGGCTATTCAACGATTGACTCATTTGTAAGGGCTTTTCTAATGGTTCCCTTCACCTCTTTCCTGTACTCATGCAAATTTGCTCTGATACAGTATTTCTCCAATCCCCTTGGGTAAAAAAAACACTATTCAATCTGCAGTCATTTCAGGTCATAGAGTCGTAGATTAGATTCCCTACAGTGTGGAAATAGGCCCTTTGGCCCAACCAGTCCACACCGACCTTCCGAAGTGTAACCCCATCCCTGTCCCATTTCCCTCTGACTAATGCACCTAAAACAATGGGCAATTTAGCATGGCCAGTTCACCTGACCCACACATCTTTGGACTGTGGGAGGAAACTGGAGCAAACCCACACAGACACGGGGAGGATATGCAAACTCCACACAGTCACCCGAGGCTGGAATTGTACCTGGGCTCCTGGTGCTGTGAGGCAGCAGTACAGCACAGAAACAGACTCTTCGTTCCAACTCGTCCATTCTGACCAGAATTCCTAACCTAATCTAGTCCCATTTGCCAGCACTTGGCTCATATTCCTCTAAACCTTTCCTATTCATATACCCATCCAGATACCTTTTTAATGCCGTAGTTGTATCAGCCTCCACCACTTCTTGGCAGCTCGTTTCATACACTCTGCTTGAACATGGTGCCCCTTAGGTCCCTTTTGAATCTTTCTACTCTCACCCTAAACATACGCCCTCTAGTTCTGCACTCCCCCCACCCCATCCATTATAACTCATTTTGCAAAGTAAAATTCACTCATCTCTGGTTAATAATTATTCCTGGATTTAGGATTTAGGTATGTGTGTGTCTGTCTGTCTTTGGGGAGGGTGGAATTGGAAGAGGGGGGAGGAAGGAACTTGGTTAGATCTAACAAACAATAAGGTTTACCATAACAATTATCAGTGCATTCCATTGGACAAAGATACAATGGAACAAGTTTAAAAGGAAATTACCAAGTACAAAAGTTAAGGGGTGCAGTGGGGTGGGGTGGGGGTTACAAACCTAACACAGACTGGGACAGTAAAGATGTAAGAAGGAGGAGGAGGAGGAGAAGCATTTTTGAAGTGTTTTCAGGAGAATATTCAAGGTATGTTGTCCTGGAAATTAAATTGACTTGACTCAACTATTAACAAGAGCAAAGAAAGGAGCTTTATTTACATTCTGCAGAATTGACCCCAGTACATTCAGCTGGATGCCTCAAAGTAAAGGGGAATCTGAGCATTGTTCAGATACTTGCCTTATACTGTTTCTTATCACGTTCTCAAGGGCAAAGACTGGGAAAACTCAAGTTGTTATCCTCTCATCCCCTGGTCTTGGACACAACAGTGCTTCAGCTTTCACTGAGTTCGACTATTGCAAGTTCGAGTTGAATGTTTACAAAATTCAAACAGAGACAAGCTGGCTGCAAACCTCATCAAAGTATTGTTTACAAAGCTCAGCATTACATTTAGAAAAACATTCTCTTTCAAATTTCACAGTCAATGGATAATTTTCCATGACATATGTTTCGAGCACCTAAAAGATAGGAGAGACTGCCAGATAAGACTCCGAGAAGTGATAGGTCAAGTATCATTTAGGGAACATTTAGGAAAAAGTGATAATAATATAAGGTTAGACTAGCTAGGAGAAGCAATACTGAGGAGAAAAATAAGCTGAGCATCAAATTCCAGGTGCTATGATACAGAAGCCACCGACAATAGAGAGATACCTGGTTTCATCACACAACCTTTCATCATTTCCTGATGAAGGGCTTATGCCCGAAACGTCGAATTTCCTGCTCCTTGGATGCTGCCTGACCTGCTGCGCTTTTCCAGCAACACATTTTCAGCTTCATCACCCACTACTGCTGCTATTGGTCCCCTACATGTCAATCCTCACCAAGCTCCGCTTTCCTACGCCAATTGGAAAGCTCTTAATTTCTGATTGATCAATAATCAAGAATCATCCAAACAGCTTTTTTATTCCCTTGTGTTTTTAAAAAAACAACGAAAGTATTCAAAGGATTTTGTTTAAAACAAACAGTTTTCCCAGGAATTTAGCTTCAATTCTTGGAGATTCCATAGCCATCCTGGATGATTGACCACACTGTGTGTAAGCCCATGTAACCAGCAAGTTGGGACTAAGTTAGTAGAAGGTGGTGCAGCAGAAATGAAGGAGGGAGGGAGGAGAGAAACAATATCAGCCCGTCTCTCCCAATCATTTGGGTCATTGATTATTGGGTTATTGATCTCATACCAAGAGAGGTAAGAAATGGCATAGAGAAAAATTACAGAACTGAAAACTCAGTTTTTAGATTTATTAGATTAGATTAGACTCCCTACAGTGTGGAATCAGGACCTTCAGCCCAACAAGTCCACACCGACCCTCCGAAGAGTAACCCACCCAGACCCATTCCCCTACATTTACCCCTGACTAATGCACCTAACACCACGGGCAATTTAGCAAGGCCAATTCACCTAACCTGCACATCTTTGGACTGTGGGAGGAAATCGGAACACCCGAAGGAAACCCGCTGTGTCAACTATGTCAAAATCTTCCTGGATCAGTGGTGCTGGAAGAGCACAGCAGTTCAGGCAGCATCCAAAGTGCAGCGAAATCGACGTTTCGGGCAAAAGCCCTTCATAGAACATAGAACATAGAACATAGAAGGATACAGCGCAGTACAGGCCCTTCGGCCCTCGATGTTGCGCCGACCGAATCCTACCTAACCTATACTAGCCCAATAACTTCCAAATGCCTATCCAATGCCCGCTTAAATGACCATAAAGAAGGAGAGTTCACCACTGATACGGGCAGGGCATTCCATGAACTCACAACCCGCTGTGTGAAGAATCTACCCCTAACATCTGTCCTATACCTACCACCCCTTAATTTAAAGCTATGTCCCCTAGTAACACCTGACTCCATTAGCGGTAAAAGGTTCTTAGTATCTACCCTATCTAAACCCCTAATCATCTTATACACTTCTATCAGATCTCCCCTAAACCTTCTCTTCTCCAATGAGAACAGCCCCAAGTGCCTCAGCCTTTCCTCATAAGATTTTTCTACCATTCCAGGCAACATCCTGGTAAACCTCCTCTGCACTCGTTCTAAAGCTTCCACATCCTTCCTATAGTATGGCGACCAAAACTGCACACAATACTCCAGATGAGGCCGCACCAGAGTCTTATACAACTGCAACATGACCTCAGGACTCCGGAACTCAATTCCTCTGCCAATAAAGCCCAGTACACCATATGCCTTCCTCACAGCACTATTTACCTGGGTGGCAACTTTCAGAGATCTGTGTACATGGACACCAAGATCCCTCTGCTCATCCCTCTGCTTCATTAGGAATTTGCCATTTTGTAAATATGTTGCAAAAATAAGAGCGTACAAATCAGGTAGAAATCAGAAATATACACAAACCTAAACCCACAATGGGTTTAATCGGACTTTGAGAATTTTATCCACCAATTAATATAGTTTATTTTGAGCTAATGATTACGTTTCTTCGCAGTCCTTGGTCCAAGTTTGGAATCCTTACTAGCATTGGATTCCGCAGGTCTGAACACCAAAATCTCCATTCTTCACGTTGGTTTCTTTGACGTGGGAGCACATTCCGGATCCACCTCATTCTATCCTTACATTATCTCTTCTACACAGTAACAAAGTGCAAGAGGCTACCTGATCTTTATTTCCAAAATTTGGTTACATTAAGGTAAATTATAACATCCCTTCAATTGCTACCGACAAGATTGACGATCTTTCCACACAAGGATGTTCCTGTGTAGCTGGGCTACGTACTGCCTAATGGTTAATTAATTCCTTCACAGATTTACAAAGTTCAAAGCAATGAATTACAGAAAATTAACCATTTTAGTTATTGCTTCAAAATATTAACCATTTAACATTTAATTCAGCGTGGCACACAATTAACCGGAACATATACAATTCTCTGTACGTGGAATTTTCAGAGGTAAATCATAAAAATGGGCTTTTTAACTCGATTTGCATTGGCACCAAAGCCTATTCTGTCGAATTTTGTTCTGCTGTTTGCACCATTTACTGTTTCCTTCTTGGAGTGGGTGTTTTATGATCTCCCACCTCACCAAAAATAGATAGCCAACGGCGTTAAGGGGGTCGAAGAACTTCATGTCTCTTCCACAACGTAACATTACTCCTTAGTGTTGCTTTATCCAATCCGTAATTTTATAGCACAAACTCGTATAGTAGTATTGCATCCTTTTACTATGCAATTCAATCTTAACCCCTTTAACTCAATGAAGCTGTGCCTGTCTTAGTAAAAAAAAGTCTTCACCTTCTCTAACATTAACTGAAGCATTGAGATGAAAAAGAAACAGATTTATTGCAACACTGTTTAAATTGACTCTATCCATATTACTGCAATGCAGAAAGTGGACAGAAACAATATTACCAAATGGCCAGCCGTGAAGGGTAAAAAATGAGGACTGCAGATGCTGGAGATCACAGTTGAAAATGTGTTGCTGGTTAAAGCGCAGCAGGTCAGGCAGCATCCAAGGAACAGGAAACTCGACGTTTCGGGCATAAGCCCTTCATCAGTACCAGCTCCTTCTTAAGAGAATTAAAACATTCTTTAAATCTGGACGCTTTTCTTCCCTTTTAGTTCTATTTCATTTATTTGTCCAATTACTTTTGATTCTGATCTTTGTAACCAAGATGGTACCAGAGATTGGTGTCTTTGTACACACGTCACTGTACTTGAGAACATTTAACAATAAAATCTAATTCTAAAATTTTATCTCAAATACTTCTTGCTTTCAACAATTCAAACAAAAATAAAAGCTCCAATTTCATGGAAACAAAGTAACAAAGTTGTTACTTTTACAGCTCCTTAAAAATGATACTCGGCTTGATGTAAGTGGTCCAATTTTTTTGGAAATACTTCGGGCATTAAAAGGGCAATGGGAGTATAGAATATAGTGCCTGGGATTACTCCACAGAAGAATGCTTGAACTGAAGAGGAGCAGGTAAGCGTGGTTTCTTCAGGCAAATGTCGATGTAACACGAATCTCAAGAAAGGGGTTGGCCACTCAGGGCAAGGATGAGGAGAAATTTCTTCAAACTTATGTTTATTTGGAATTCTCTACCTTTGAAGCTGTGGACAAGTCACTGAACTTATCCAAGACTGTGACTGAAAGATGTTTGGAATGGTAAGTAGGTTAGATAGGGCAAGAAATATCAAGTTGAATCTGATAATCAGCTAAGATCTTAGTGAACACAGGAGTCGGCTCAAGGAGACCATCTGATCGATTCCTGATCCGAAATATGACGCTTTTATTTTGAGTGATCTGTAAGCATTTTCACTTCCGCTCCCATTCCTAGTTGCACATTCCGAATATCTATCAGCCTTTGAGTTGCATTTTTGTTTGAAAATTGGTCAAAAACATACTGTTAATGCTATGCAATGTGCTACCATCCTGACTTTGTCCAAGTCACACTCATGTAGACCTGGAAGTCAACTTCGACTCTGAGTCAAAGTCGTGGGTGATTACAGCCCATGTGAGAATGTTGCTTTATCGTCTGAGGTGAACGTATGGTATTTGAGAGGTAGGAGGCAGAAATTCCAGTCGTGTTTATTCCCAATTAGCATCATCACAACAGAATAACTGGCTATTATCACTGTAAGTAGGTATTTTTGCCTATAGAGCAATTCAAATGTACCTATCTACACCCATTTCAGAGGTGCAAATATACTATTGTGTTGCTGCAGAATGCTGAGATATTCAAAATACGTCTTTTGTGCACCTTGTTCTTACCCGTAAGAGGTAAACGAAATTTTCAAATAATATTGAACTTCAGAGACAGACAACCAATCACCTGAGCAACAGAGCACGAGCTGGCTCAAGCTCAGTATCTTTCTTCAATAATATTGGAAAAAATCTACCGTTATTTAAAATCATACTTTCTATTTAATCAGCAATTTTGCTACTTTACACACCAGCAACGTTATCTATTGGCTTTCCCTTTAGACAGACCATTTAAAAAAATTCGATCCACACCCAGACTGAGAGGCAACTTACTTCTAACCCCCAATTTCCTATAGACTCCACCAAGGCCAGCTCAGAGTATGTGCATTGCGAGGCAATCATAAGGGCAGCATTAATTAAAACCAACTCCTTAACTTGGGCTTGGCACCTTACAATTTAGGGCCCAGATTCTCTCTTTAGTCCTACTCGAGAAAGGTTAGCTGAGTTCAGCACTTTTTAGTTACAATTTTATTACTCGTTTTTAAGCGACCAATTTATTGACATTTTGTTCATATCCTACATTTTTCAAAACAAGTTTAATGTTGTGCGAGAACCTTAGAATTATCCTTATCATTCAAAAGTGCTCATCAGCTCCAGAGAGAGAAGCATGACGCTAGACACAAAAAAAAAGTGGAAAACACCTGCTCTTGACGCTATTCTCAATTTACTCACCATCATTTCCTTTCTTCCTGCACATTCTTTGATGCGTGTCTCTTTTGACATCTAGAAATTAAATTGCAGTGCTTTATGAACTATCTGGGTATTGCACGAGCAACATTTGGACAATTCACACTAACCTAATTATTGTATTTTAAACATTAGATCCGTGATCATTCGCACCAATTGGTAATCTAAGTGTAAGATTCACTCAAGATTTAGTAAAACATTCCTGTTTTAAAAATTTCAGTTTTAATTGAACTCACTGATGATTTAGAAAATCCCTTGCCTCCAAAGGGGATCAGACGAGGACAGTAAACAGTGATTTAGAAGAGAAATGATGTTCAGTTTCTGAAGAAGGGTCACTAGACTCAAGTGACTGTTTTCTCTGCACAGACGCTGCCAGACTTAAGAGTTTCTCCAGCAATTTGTTTTCGTTTGTTCCATGCCTATTTAAGTTCACCTATTTTACACTTCAACTTATACGCAGTATCTGAAATTTAAAAAAAACCCTCCCAATTCCAACACCAGGCTTTTCAGAAAGAAATTTTCCTTTGTAAGATAATGCAATCCTTTTTATTCTTAAACGCCCGTTTCCACAAGACCTTGATGCTCGATAAGGGGAAGCTGCAGTTACTGTGGGGGCAAGCAATATTTGTAAAACATTCTAGCACAACCAGGAAGAATCATCCCATCCAACCAAATGTCAACAGGGTCCAAGAAACAAATTATGAGAAGACTATATAACGCATGTATTTAATAATCCTTACAACACAGAAGATTAAGGGAAGACTTAGTTGAATTTTTGAGATCGAGAGAAAATCAGGCCAGTCGATGAGGGGGCGAGTGGGGGAGGGGGGAAATTAAAAAAAAAATCAGCTGGTGGTGAGGCCTCTAGGGTAGGGAAATAACAGCTTAAAATTAAAGCCAGAGTGAGAGCGCGATTAGGTGACTTCTTCACAGAAAGGACAGTGCAGTATGTAACTCTTCAACAAAAAGCAGCAGTACTGGTCAATTTCAACAAAATTAGAGATCAACAGATTTTTATTAGGCAGGAACATACGAATCTGAGCACTGTGCTGACTCTAGTGACATTATAAAATACGGCTTTCCTTTTAAGGTAGCAATGATAGTTCTTTCTCTCTCCCGCGCCCCAAGGGTTGTTAGAATGCAGAATTTTCTGTCCCAGATAGTGGAGATTGGGTTTTCAAAACTTATTCAAGGCCACCATAGATTGATAGGTCCTTCAATATGGGTTATAGATTGCAGAGAGGAAAGTGGAGTGAGACCATTATCAGACCAGCGATGATATTATTATATGCTAGCTCTTACTGATACCCCATTTTCAAGATCAACTCTAATCTGAAAACAATTTCACTCAATGCTCAAAGGGATTTTCTGGTTTCCTCCGACAATGTCATTTATTGCAGTTCGTTAACAATAGACTGCAATATGCCACATACCTTCAAATTTAGCTTTTTTGTGTCCAACTGGAAATTCAAATGAAGACTTGGAAGTTCAGGAAACCTTACAACAGCTTTTACACTTTTGAATCATTTAAAAGTGTTTTACAACTGAAGTACTTCTGGAGCGCACCTACTGCTGTGTGATAATGAACAGTATCAGAAGGAAAAGCAGATTAGATAATGCAGCAATGCTTTATAACTGCACAGGAGAGCCATCAGCGACAATGCACTCAAATCCTGGGACTTCAACCTACAAGAGCTGAAAATGTGTTGCTGGAAAAGCGCAGCAGGTCAGGCAGCATCCAAGGAACAGGAAATTCGGGCATAAGCCCTTCTTCAGGAATTAAGGGCTTATACCCGAAACGTCGAATCTCCTGCTCCTTGGATGCTGCCTGACCTGCTGCGCTTTTCCAGCAACACATTTTCAGCTCTGATCTCCAGCACCTGCAGACCTCACTTCCTCCACTTCAACCTACAACACAGCTTCTGCTTTGCTCAGGTGGTAGGGGTCTAATAATTCACCAGATCTTTAGTGTATGCAATAAACGTTAAGAGCTATGAAATTAGGGGAAGAATGTTAAAGTGGAGTGAACAATCTCTATCCTTCTAATCAGTTTCTAACTTCTAATAAGTACAACTTCTTAGGAGGGGAAATACACCAGGATGATGAAAGAACCAAACTGCACAAAGGAGGAAGTAAAGAATAATTCAGAAAGTAAAGATCTCAAACAGGATAGATTTCAGGGTCAGTTATGTCGAGAGAAGGAATACTGACACTCTGGTGTGTGTGGATGGGGGGGCGGGGGGAGAAGGGTGGCCGTGCGGCAGGTGTTAGTTGGTGCGAGTGCTAGGGTAGATTCAGGGTCTGCCTTTAGGCAGGAAACGTGAGGAAGAGATGTGGCAAAGATTAAGCAATCTAAAGCAAAACTAAATGCAAGTTATATGAAGAGATGCAACAGTAAACTTGAGCTTATGGTACCGCATGGGACTATACTTTAAAAGGCATAGACTGTGTGGAGTTTGCACATTCTCCCCGTGTCTGCGTGGGTTTCCTGCGGGTACTCCGGTTTCCTCCGCAGTCCAAAGATGTGTGGGTCAGGTGAATTGGTCATGCTAAACTGCCCAGTGTTAGCTGCATTGGTCAGAGGGAAATGGGTCTGGGTAGGTTACTCCTTGAGGGGTTGGTGTGGACTGGTTGGGCCGAAGGGCCTGTTTCCACACTATAGGGAATCTAATGTAAAATATCTGAAACCTGATTTCTTCAAATTAGAAACTGCAATGACACCCCATCATGGTCAGAAGTTCAACTTTAAAATAACAATATGATTTCATTGCCATTATTAGACTAATCGGGTTTATGGTATACATGCAATAATGTAACCAGAGGCTCAGAGAAGCATCAAACATTAATGATATTGCAAAATACTTTTGGTAATTGGTGAGCTTAAATCATAGAACCTTACACTTCAACCTTTCTGGCTTTTGGAACAATATTCACTTTGTCCTACTCCATTGCTTCCTTTATGCCTTGTCTTCAGAAACACACTGCTCTTAAAATAAACTCCCATGTGATAGATGCTGCAATTACGTTCTTTATTAAAAAAATGTCAAGGGCAGCCACAACTCAGCATGAAATCTGCATTACGTTGCAATAGTCTGATAAACTCCTGCATTTATATTGTTTTTCTTGCACACAGGATGTCTCAAAGCACTGTGCAGTTTTGAAGTGTTTAATTCACTGCTGTAATATAGGAAACTTGACAGACCCCAACATTGTTTGAACACTGCAACAAACTGTGCTTCTACACTATGGAACTGGGTTAGAATCATAGAAGAGACCATTCATTTGACAGTGTTCAGTTCATAACTCTCCACCCTCAAAGCAGTGCTGAAGAGTTTGGACACTTTCCCAGTAAGGAGAACATTGAAGGTACAAAATAGGGTATGAACTTGAACAAAATAATAAAAATCAGTACAGAACATATTTTGAAAATTTCAAACTCTGGTTGTGCCTGGGAAGTTATATTGGCATCACAGAAAGGAGGGGGAAGAAACCAAGTCTGATAATTTCTCAACCCACCAACAAGCAACTTCAGAATCTCATCCAAACCAAGACTCACTCCAGTGAGCTGTCATTATTGTCAATATCATCTGAGACTTTGTTGTTGATTGGAAGGTTTTGGTTGATATGACTCATTCGATCTTCATGTGGCCTCTCATCTCAACTTTTGCTTCCAGCCTGTAAATCAGGCTTCTACTCCAAGCTTCTTCTTTCATTGCTGGGCGAATGCTTATGATACCAGTGGAATTACTGGACCCAATTATCTCCGTTTTCTTTGACCATCAATGGATCAACTCTGGCTGTCAATTCAAACTAATTAATTGCTCCCAGCTCTATGTTACAGAACAGTAAGTAATTTCAGAACAATTGAGAAAACATTAAGCAAAAATATCCTTTCATATAGTACCTGATCACATTTTCAGGAGCACTTAACCAATAGATTACTTTTAAATCTCAACACTGCACAGTACAGACTCATGAACAGCAAATTAATGGATGTTTGAGTTGTGTAGACCAGGGTAGGAATACTAAGAAACCAGGTATGTTTTCTTCTTCTCAAATGGTGCTTGGACATCCTTTACATTCACCTAGATAAAGCATTGCCATTGCAGCATCTCCAACAGTGCTGAAAACCATCAATATCCTGCATCAGTCCACATTATACATTGGTCATTTAGAACACCTGAATTCCTAACCATTCATTTTGAGTTAGAAATGTTATCAATTGAGTCAAGTTGGAAATTTACATCTTTGTAATTGTTCAATTTTTCTGTTTCAGATGGTGAGCCTATGGTTTAAAGTGATTTTCTACTTGTATGTGTCAACTCAATCTATGATTATTCCTCTTCTGTAAGCATAGTAAAACGATTCTTGAATCTAATAAGGGAACTCTTATAAACACATATGGGAACAGGTGGAATACTAAATGACATAATGCTTCCTTCAAGATGAAGGGGTATAATGCTATTTGAAGACTGACTGCAATCTTGGTGTCACATGTAACCCTAAGATAAGCTCTTGAGCACATACCCATGATTCTTGTCACATTACCTGACTCTGCTGGTGCCATAACCCACATGCTGCTGAAACTCTCATTCATGCCTTTGTCTCCTCCCAATCTGACCGATTCAATGCATTCTTGGCTCGCTTCCCACATTCTACCTCCAGAAAAATTAATGCAACCCAAAACTCAGCTGCCTTTGTCCTCACTTGTGCAGAGTTCCATTTAGTGCACTGGCAGCAACTTAAGCAGTACCTAAATTTTAAAATTCTTCGCCTTGTTTTCTATTCTGACCTGGCCTCATTCTTATTCTATAATTTCCTTCAACACCACAAAACTTAAGATATATCTGCACTCTTTAGTTTGGACACCTGAATACCTTGATTTTAAAGTCATTCTATCATTGGGTACTAAAGCTAGCAAGACCCTACACACTGGAAATTCCTCACATATCCGGAGGTAACTTCTTTCTTAATATGCTCCTTAAAACCTTTCCCTCTGACTAAGCTTTCCGCCCCATTACGTCCAACTTTTCAGTAAATCTTTGCTTATAACACTCCTGCAAAGCACCTTGGGAAGTTTATTGTGCTACACTAACACTTAAAAAAAACTCTACTCAACGTATTCACAGATCACTGGTCCAAAATGTGTACAGCCCACCAACACTGCTACACAGTGAGAAACCTGACCACCAAAAGGAAATTCAATTTTATTTTGCTTTCTTTTGTCAAGCACCAAAATATGTAGGGAGCATCCATTAAAAATAGGCAGTGTCGCTGTTGCACACAGTTTATTCAACAATATGGTAAATAAGAAAAAATCAATTGTAGCAGTCTATACAGTGATCCAAAGTTCATATTTATAAGTAATTATCAATAAATTGCATGATTTACACGTTTCTGGATAGGTTTTTCTTTTTTACTGTTTGCCCATTTTTCAAGTTTTACACAGAAGTCTGAAAGAGGAAAAACCAAGGGATGTGTTCAATAAAATCAGCCACACAGTCTTTTTAAAGGATCCTTCGATAGTTGCACCAAAAAAATAAAATAAAAAGTAAAATGTTCATCATTAAACTGAAAAACCCCCCACAATATTCTACATCCGCAGGACGTTTGGCAGCTGCCAGTTTGTGCAATAGTCTCTCATTCTACCTGTACAAATTATTAATACTTCGAAATTTCTGTTCAAACCCTTGTATTGAAGTGGAAAAAAAGTAAGGGAAGAAGGGATACACAAGGAGGTATCATAATCCTTTGCTGTCAAAAAAAACAGATGTATATTGTAGCACAGGCTGTTTTTTTTTCTCTTCTGTGAAATGCTTTGCGTTAATGAACAAATGCTTACAAGATTCTTTGAAGTTAGAAAATAAAAATATGAATTCAACTCTCCTTCTCTTAAAAAATGTTGGTATGGGCTATTTGCAATTGAAACAACAGAACAGGAAAACAAAAAAGGGACTGGCTATTCACCAGTCATAACAAAAAATATATTCTTTGTATAATATCATCCCTCAGTTTTTTTCTCATTAAGTTGCAGTTCAGTGAATTCTGGGAAAATAGTCCTCCCTAGAAATTTCAAAATTGTTTTTCAGTACAAAAACCCTAAGTAAAGACGAAAAATGAGAATTTGCTCCCAAAATGCTACAAGATGTCTAGTGTATTGTGATTAATGTTTGTGCCTGTTAAGTCCGGGTTGTCCGAACCCAAGCCAAGGTCACTGGCGGCACCATGTAAGCCTGCCATTCCAGGGTTAGCAAGTTGAGAAAGCATTGCACTCTGGTCCGGAGCAGCAAAGTGTCCTTGATCCATGGGGTTCCCCTGGGCAGCTACCATTCCCGGATGTGGTGAGTTAGTCTGTGGAGAGACATGATGTGGAGACGGTTGAGGCTGCATCCTGGGCGATGGGCTGGAATGAGGTGGCTGGGACTGCGGGCGAGGGGAAGGCACGGGCTGTGGGGACCGCACCTGGTTGCTTAGGGAGGATGGATGCTGGCCCTGGAGGTGAGGTGACTGGGCCTGGCCAGGGAGCATGTACTGTTGTGGACTCATAGAGTTGGACTGAGCAGGAGAACCCATCTGCTGTTGCTGCTGCTGCTGCAGCATTCTATGATGGAGGGCCTGATGGAGACTGGAACTGCCCTCTGCTCCCATTCCCGCTTGTGGAAGCTGGCTCATCTGTCCCATCGGTTGTCCCACTTGTCCCATGGTTCCCTGCTGCATGGGAATATGATGCTGTATCCTCTGCTGCTGCTGCTGCTGTTGCATGGGATAACCAGATCCTTGAGGTTGCTGAAATTGGTTAGCCATTCCAGCACCCAAGCTGGGGTTTGGCTGCTGTTGCTGCTGTTTCTGTTGCATGAGCTGCCGTCGCATTGAAAGCTCTCTAAAGTTGGAGTTCATAGTGGGGTGATTCATGTTCATGGTCTGTCCCTGCGCATTCATCCCACCCATGCTTTGTTGCTGCTGCTGTTGCTGCTGAGGCATATTAGGCCGTTGAACACCAGGCTGCATGGGGCTCATGTTCTGCATACCTGGGTTGCCATGCATGCCTTGCTGTCCTTGAAGGCCTGGTTGAGTCTGCATTCCAGGCTGTGGTTGCATTCCAGGCTGGCCCTGCATGCTTGGCTGACCTTGGCCTCCTTGATACCTAGCTGCCCTTTGCTTGATGAAAGCAGCCATAAGCTGGGGGTTAGAGCGAAGGATAGCAAGTACTTGCTGCTGCTGCATGGGAGAGCTTGGAGACCTCAGTGTTCGCAGTAAATCTTGTAGGGCTCCTTGGGGAATGGTACCTCTGTTAGGTTGAGGCACTCCTGATGTAACTGGGCACATGGGTGGTGGTGGCTGGGGCTGCATGTTAATTTGCAGTGCTTGTTGGCTCATCTGCATGACTGGTCGTTGCATTCCCTGTGGGTGTTGCTGAGTCTGGGCCATTCCAGCCTGTCCCCACTGTGCCTGCTGCATACTGGCTGGCCCCATTCCCTGATCTGAGAGAGTGGGGCCTCTCTGTGATTGTTGCGGATTCATGTTCATTCCAGCCATTTGATTCATCGGTGCTACATGAGGATTCATTACTCCAGGCCTTTGAAACGATTGCTGCTGCGCCATCAATCGCTGGGCATCGGCTGCTCTTTGAATCTGCATGGCCATTTCCACAGCAGCTGGTGGTGGCTGTGGAGTAGGAGGTACAACTTGGGCTGCAGATACCACTGGTCCAGTTGGCTTGCCTTGCGGTAGAGGGGCTTGTGGTTGACTTCTTGTCATGTTGCTGTAGGAAGGCATGTTGGTTTGTGGCGGTGGCTGGGGCTGCGGTTGTGGCTGCGGTTGAGCTGGGGGTTGTGGCTGAGGAGTCTGTGGGGTACTCGGTTGTTGTCCTGTTGGTGTAGTGGGCGCAGTGCCACTTGGAGATGGCAGACTTTGCTGTCCTACACCTCCACGCTGCATTGTGGCCATCCTCCTGCGTAGCATCTGGGCTTGCTGTAGACGGTGTTGAAGCTGTTGTTGACGAAGCTTGTGCTTGATGTTGAGACAGAACGGCACAGGACACTTGGTTTCTTGGCAGTGCTTAGCATGGTAGCAACAGAGTGCAATAAGCTGCTTGCAGATTGGGCAGCCACCATTGGTCTTGCGTTTGCAACCTTTGGTGTGCTGGACTACTCTCTTCATCTTCTGGCAGGAAGGCAAAGAACAGTTCGCATTGCGACACTGGCAGGCATGGACCAATGACTGAATGCAGCGCTGAATGCTGAGACGCCTTGAATCCCCAGTGCTGGCTTCTGACCCTTGTGCGTTACTCTCATCATCCAAACCCAGACCTAGCTTCTCCATCTTGTGCTCGTGTCCCTTAGTGTTAAAACAGTTGACACAAAGGTCATAATCCTACAGAAAGCAAAATGAGAAACAATTAGTTCCCCCAACATTTGTCTAAATCTAAAAAGCTTTAAAGTTGCTACATTAAACTTGAACACTTTATATATATTTACAATAGGGCTTGAAAAGGTTAAAATAAAATGACAAGTCGCATAAACTTGGTTTGTATTTTGATATTAGAAGAATGAAGTGATCTAATTAACATGTTGAAAATTATTCCAGAATATAGCTATAGGTAAAGTATTTCCTGTGGATATTTTGATCCTACAAACAGAACGAGGCCATCTGGGAGTGAAATCAGGAAGATGTTTCTTTCAGATAGACAGACAGATAGGTTATGTTATTCAGGAATATGGAGCCGAAGAATGGATCAGCCACAGTTTAACTGAACTACAATAACTGGCACTGGAGACTAAATGGCCTCCTTTAGTTTGTGCTCCTGATTGGTTACAAATTTATCAACCCGAGCAAATGGAATCAATTAGGTCAATCAGAAAAGGTCAACTCCTAAGTTAACGTTTGAGTAAGTTAACCAATAAATTCACAGCCATAACTCTCTGGTTGACTATAAACGCTTGCACCAAGAGTCCTTCATGTTAGAATGGAAAATACTGTTGTATAAGTTTCCATATTTCTGTTTTGATATATACTGGACTGGAATAGCAAATGAAGAGTAGCACACACCTCACAGACAGTGCAGTGCCACCTGGTCTCCACATGGTGCTTGCACTCATTACATGTATATACAAAACGATCCTGGCCCTGATTGTGAAGTTCCACCAACATGCACATGGTTGACCACTTGGCTCTTCTTAATGAAGAGAACTCCATGTGTTTGTCCCTTGCCAATGTGAGAAAGGCATCACGCCCATCCATCAGGTCACATGCAATAAGTGGGTCTGGATCCAAAATACTTGGCAGAGAATTGGAGTTGGGACCTGCGATCAGACGGATCACAAAAAACACCTGTAAAACAGGAAAGATAAATAATTAAAATTATAACCAGTAAAACACAACTCTCAAGCTTTGCCCCTTCCCCTAAGGATTTCACGAAGATATCCAAATATAAATGTGATAGGACTAATTAACAGAACTGGTTCATAGAACTACTATAGTGACTTTACATCCAAATGATTATTAAATGGATCCAAAACCATGTCCCAAAATATCCTTAGTAGCAAATGATGCTCATCTGACATGTTTAAAAAAATCCCAGACTTCTGCCCTAAATTTATCCAAAAGTGCATTTCGCATTCATAGTAGCTCCCAGATTTGTCATTAAACACTAGGTGTCCAGACAAGAGACTTATTTTACCATTCTTCAGATGCTGCTTCCACTATTACAGCTTATAATACTTACACTAGGCATTAGATATGTGTGCTTTTTAGAAGAAGTGGGAGTGCAGAATTTCACAAATCAGTGTAACAGAAGCTGAACATACAAACAGCCTGAAAAATGGATCAGCAATTAGCCACAGAAGTGCTCATGACTCCCAGATTTGAGCCTACGGACACAAGAGGCTGGGCGATGGACTTATTATTGAAAATCAATAAAAACACATTGTTAATTCAACTGTCTCCGTTTCAATCTTCTCTCACTGTGCAGGTGATGAAGAATCAATGTAAAACTCTAGAAAGGTGCTTGCTTGCTCAAGGCTACCTAACGTGTGCCACTCTGAACTAAATGTCAACCACATACTCAATTTTTGAGGACATCTGCTTTTGCCTGTTCTCACTATGCATAAAAAAATACACAGTAACCATCAGATATCAAAATCCTGGGAAAACTGCAGTATCTGTACAGTTGCCCCAGCTGAGATCAGCTAACATCATACATTCTGGAGATTCAATCCAATCCTTCCTGGGTACATGGCTTATATAACCACTAGGTGTTTTATTTTTAAATGGGATAGAAGCATTATTGCCCAGCAGACAGATTAAGAGTCAACCATATTGCTGTGGCTCTGGAGTCACCCGTAGGCCAAATAAGGACAGCGGTTTCTTTGCCTAAAGCATATTGTTGAAAAAACCCAACTTTCACTAATCAACATGGTTAACACTAAACCCTCAGTTGCAGATTTATATGGAATTCAAATTACATATCTACCATATCAGGAATTAAATCTGGGTCCCCAGAACATTACCTGGGTCTCTGGATTAAGAATCTAAGTGATGACACCATTCGACATGGCCTCTACATATGTTATGAATGAACCTTAGATTTATTTTGTGACAGACCAAGGCATTATAAATTAATATTTGGGGTAAGTGGAAAAATTGCTATACCACACTAATAAGGCAACACATGCTAGAGTCTCAGCGTACGATGGAATAGGTATTTACCCTTGAATCCTCTGCTGAATGTGACCATCTGACATGGTAAGACATTTACAAAAATTAAGGGGTTGGGTGAAGTCTTCTGCCAGAAAGGTCAGGTTCAAGCCCTGGAAGGGTCAGATTGGTGCTAACAATACAAGACTCAATGCCTGCTCCAGCTGAGATTGAATTGGGATCTACCTTCTTACTCTACCCACGTGCCATGGGTCGGTTACGCCTTCAAGAAGGGTACTGAGGAAGGGAGAGGGGAAGAAGAGTGACTTAATGCTTTTTCAAAGCAACACTTGCAGAAACCAAATGGTAGCAGGTTTTTCTGAATTTTCTACAGGAAACAAAAATCATAAAATAAAAAAAGGAGACAAACCATCAAATATCCAGCTCAGATTAAATGAGAGCAAGAAATAAGTACCTCCTTGTGCTTTTCCATAGTGGCATAAAGCTTCTGCGAGAGGTCATTGGACACATTGGGCATCCCTGGTTTCTTCTTGTTACCTCGGCTCAGGCTGCTCTTATTCTTGCTTGTTTTCTTGTTATTCTTTTTCTTTGCATTTTTGCTATCTCCCTTCTTTCCCTGAAAGTTCAATGTAAAGTTAGCAGTTACCACAATGCTTCAAGTGTGGCTTGTTTTTTTTGAAAAGTTACACTAAACCAATTCTCTCAACCTTAAAAGTAGCTAAAGGGAAGTGCTCAGGATAGGAATACAAATGGCAATTCAGCTGATTCTGCCTGTTGGGGTCTTGCATATACATTCCAGCTTTCTAAATGAGACCGCTTCAATTCAAGAAATCTTGATTAGATCAGTACAGTTGAGGGGTATGCAAAGAATTGCTAACAGCTGTTACTACGGCTGGATTTTAAAAATGGTTTGAGGGGTGGGCTGGGGAGGAGAATGCAGCAAGTGCTCATGTTTTTAAAAGGGAGAGTGTAATTCAATTATTTTGCTTCATCTTTGCATGGTAAGACCTCCAAATCTGGAAAACATTATCAGGGAAAAGTGCATCACAACAGGTTAGGTTTTAGTGAATAAACATGTTACTTACTTTCATATTCAGAACACAAGGGAGGGCACGCCTCAGATGTTTTGCTTCATGGAAATGTGACTGGCGGAGGGGGGGGGGGGGGGGGGGGGGGCGGTATTTCGTTGTTGCAAGAAATACAATTTTTAAAAAATTCTACAAGCTTACCTTGTTTAAACTTTATATTACCCAGGCTCAAAAATCATAAGAACATTGTCAGTTTGGTAATAGTTGTTGAGATATGGAGGTATCTTTTGGTGATAAATAAGACTAAAAATCAATGATTATACATTACTATGCAGGGCATTCAGGCTTAACAAATATTCTTTCATTATTCAAGCGTCCATGCTGAAGTAAAGGGAATATGCTTTCTTTCTATGGTACTTGCCCATTTACTACAGCTCAAAGAAAAATGCTCCAGACATTCAGCTGTACTGGCTGCTATGAAATACATAATATTGGTCAGGAAACAATTCACCTCTGACCTCACTGTTAACAGGGGAACTCTATGACTTTGGAAAATTTAACCTACATTTCTCTTTTCTGTCGTGAGGCACACTGATGTCTTTGAGAGGGACTGCATTTGTCCACTCAGCTTTAACTGCAACAAATTTGTGCTGGCTGAGTAACTTGGAGAGAAGGGACTTTTGATATTCATGAGATTGTTCATACTCAGATTTTGTCAATACTTAAATTTAAACAGGCATGGTTTGGGTTTCCCAGGAATTGGGAAACCTGGCAAGGTGAAGGATAGCAGGAGCTAGCTGACAAATCTAGCAGTGCTTCTGGATCAAGATAAGCATGATAGCTTGAGGGGTTGCAGGAAGCAAAGATACCACATTTCCTTTACACCTAGTGCCACATCCTGCACTCAACCCTTTCTAGTTACCTAGTACCATTCCCAGCTGCTATCTTGAACAGCTAACTTACTCAGTCCAGAGGTCCCAGCTCTTAATCTGGGATGGCTGCCAAGTGGATATTAAGAGTAGATAAATTAAATCCTGCATGGCATTTTTAAACCTCCTGGTTATTAGCCTTTCCTCAGCAACAAGATCGCCAGTGACAGCACAACCTTTGCAGTATAACTTAACTTAAATTCAGAACAAATCAGAACTTTGATATCAAGAATAATTTTGACAAAATATGGAACTGGTAAATAAACAGTGCAAGTCATAACATTCTTTTAAAAATAAAGACACTAACAGGTAGGCTACTCACACATACCTTTCTTCTGTTCCCAAGTCTACCTAAATTTAATTTCAGATATGATATGCAACAAACAAAAGGAGAAACTACAGAATGCCTGCATTTATGGACTGAAATTTAGAAGAATATAATCTTAAGTTCAACAAAATACTGGTAGGAAATTCTAATTTTAAATAGTCACAGGGTCTTGAACTGTTAATTTATCAAAATTGATTATTCATCAGATTTTCATTCTTGTATGAAACCTTAAAATGTAACTGTGCTTGGTACATTACTGCAAAGTAAAACTGAAAAGTTGCACAATATTCCTATATTGTTGACTTCGCAGTTGTACTACTTCTAATCATTTTATGAATGTGATGGCATTCTGGTTGTTATCTACACTTCAATTACAGGATTTAACATAATAAATACAACATTCTTTTTCTGACTGACACATGCAGATTTCAAACAGGTAAAACCAATGCCATAGAAGGAGACACACATTGGTCCACACTGGACTAGTGGCAGGAATTATAATCTGTGGGAACGGAGGCAATTAATCCCCAATTTCCTCTGCTTGGTGCTTTTTGGTCTCACCCACCATCCAAGAACCATAAGCCTCCCTGAACTGTTACTGATCTATTTTATACCACAAAGAAGAGAGAGAGCTAATATTAAGCAGTCTCTTTCCTCCAATGCTTCCAGGTTCTATGGTTGCAAGCTCTATGAAGTCTTTCAAACACATTTATTAGATAATTTTGACTCAGGAAACATATTGCATTAACAGTGAACACAGAAATTTACATAGCAAAAGGAGGGAAAAGGGTGCTGGAGAGTACAGAAAGAAGGATCAGAAAGAGGATGGTTAAATGCAAGAAAAGGGTCATCATGAACTGAACTACTGAAGTAAAAGTGACAGAAGACAGGATGAAACAGAGTGGCAATGCAACATGCTGCAATGGAGACAAAAACATACAGGACAAGGAAACAATAAGCAGCAAATATGAGAGAGCATATGAATGATGGAGGCACACATGATATCAACACCTTGTAAGAAATGCCACTTTTTCAAAAAAGAATCTCCATAAACACTGACACAAGAACTCCTAAGCAACACATCAAATACGTCTTAATAGTACATGTAAGAGATTGAAAGAAAAAGCAAAGGAAGAGGGACATGGAGACATTTATGGTAAAAAGATAGTGTCAGAACCAGAGATGCAAAAAACAGAACTTTTTTCTGTAGATAGTCACACCTAGGAAGAGATAATTGTAGTGATCTTCACATAGATAGAAGTTACACCAAACATACATGCAATGTGTCATTTATAAGCAAGCTGTTGCTAAGCAGAGGAAAACTTGGTGTCATAGTACAAGACTATTTGAAGCCACCACGTACCAGGATGCACAGATAAAATCAAACATGAATGATTTTTAAAAAAGGCTACCATACAAGATCTTCAACAGGCTTCTTTAGAAGCGTGTTTAGTTTTGGCCCTCACAATGGGAATGCGATGAAGGGCCTAGTTATGACTTTGGTCTGAGTAATGGAAGAAATTGGCTCAATTCATGTAGACAGGTGACTTGAGTTAGAAAATAAAACTCAACAGCAGTGGCAAGGTCCATTTCAAAACACCATTTGCACTTCAAATAATAGCAAAAGAATATCTTGCGCAATGACTTACATCAGTGCTCTCACTAGATGTATTGTTTTCCTCCCTCTTACGTTCTTCTTCTTCCTGCTCCAGCTCTTTGATACTTTCCTCCAACACATTTGGCCAGAAGTCACCTTCAAAATATGGCAACTCCTTTGCACTAGTCAACCTATCCTCTGTTGCCTGTTTAAATATATCCTGCAAGGAGGAAGCACATTAGAGAATCAATATTGCTGAAAAATGCCGCCCCTTTGAAACTTTTCATTTTGCATCGAATCATAAGAGTAAAATTCAAGGGGAAAACCAACATTGACACTGCAGATAGGAGGAGACTGATTAGTTGGTAACTGGACTCTGATTGTGAGAGGCATTGCCATGCAGAATTCACCCATTAATGATCAACAGTTAACAACCATTTGATAAATTATAAATTAGAAAATCACATTAGGAACACATCAATCATTCACTGCATATGCTCAATAAGATTGCATTAATATTCTGTGATGCAGATATCATAAATCAGACTCAAATCTAGGAAAAAAATCCACTTTACCCCAAGTACCAAGTATAGTTTCTATATGTGAACTGAAACAAATCCCAGCCATTGTTTTATCATTTACTTGTACAAGTATCTGGTTCAATAGACTTTATTTAATATTAACTCAATGGTTAACAATGGCAATACTTCTTCTAAGCTGTTTGCAAAAACCCTCAATGGTCAGTGCTGCTAAATTGTTAAGCTAAGCATAACAAAAAAGAGAGCATTGGAGCAACTGACGAGTTAAAACACTGCAAAGATGTAGCTCAATCCTACAATATAGAGATAACCTGGATTATTGAGAGGGTAGATGAATAATCTGTCATTCCTCATGGCAAGTTTTCAATTTAATCTGAAGGAAGCTATGCTCTCTTCCCCATCAGCACTCCCACCCCATGGGACATATCAGAACATTCTAACTGACAATGTAACATACTTCTCAGTTATGGTACTTGTATACAAGTTTTTAAAAAAATTCATACATGGGATGTATGCACTACTTGTTAGGCTAGCATTTACTGAAGTTCTGAAGAATCATATTGGACAGAAAATTGGTATTTGTCTCCAGAAATGCTGCCAGATCTGCTGAGTTTTTCCAACACTTTCCAATTTATTTATTACCCTCCCTGACTGAACCACTAACGAGCTATCTTCTTGATAATGTTAAGAATTAGAAATGAGAATCAAGGTTGACACAGAGGGGTATGGAATATATACCACTCGCCATTGGTTCAATATGTACTGCAGATGCCACTTAATTCTACTTAGCTGTTATGACTCTTAAATGACTGTTTTTCCTTTCATGAGATGTTGGTGTCACTGTTCAAGCCCGACTGTTAATTCTTAATTGGTCCTAAACAGGCTGGTTTGCTGGCCATTTCAGAGAAGGGTTAAGAGTCAACCACATTTGTGGTGGGTCTGCAGTCACACAGAGACCAATATGGATGACAGACTTTCTTGCCCAAAAAGGACATTAGTGAACCAGATGGGTTTTTCAACAGTAGGAGAGTGTTTTGGCCACTGTTACTTAGACCAGTTTCATATGCCATATGTTTATTTGAATATTTCAATGACATCAGCCGTCAGGTGGTACGTGAACCTATGTCCCTATAGCATTAGCATAGGCCTCAGTATTACTACTCTAGTCACATTACCACACTGCTGTATCTTCCATAATTTCAGCATTCTACAATTGAGAGCTACTTTGAAATAATTTGAATGAAGCTTGACTATTAGTATCATATCTATCTTAGTGGGCACTAACTGAAGTTTCAAGGAAGGCAAATTCATGACTATGACTGACATAAACGTGTTATTCTAATTAATGTACATCTGCAATTGCCGATTTCCTCAATCACTGCCTTATCCGTGGCTTGGAGAATAATGTTTTGAGGAACTTTCATCGTCTTCCATCCTAGTTATTGCCCAGGTCTGCACCTGGATTTTCTGTAAGCAGCGTTTGATTCTCTACGTCATTGACACGATCCTTTCTAAAGATTTATCATTAATTAGTTCACCATTACTTGCTTCTCAGTAAGATAATTAGCAGACGTTGAGTCAGTTTTCAAAAGCACAATGATAACACCTCTCCAAATTCTTCCACTGCTCCCGTTATCAGACTGAATGCCCGGGATGCCAAAACCTGTTTGCGCTAATCATCAGCTTCACATCCCTTTCCAGATCAGGGGAAATTGTTCACAATCGCCATAACCCATTCTATCTTATGCTGATCTCTGACTCCACTTCCTCTCAATTAATAGAATTGTTTCTCACTAACCTCTGCCTCTACCTCTTGCTAATTTGATGAAATCCTTGTCCATATGTTTGTCACAAAAATTCCTATACTTTCAAATCTGTAAACTTTGGCTTTTCCAAAGTTCTACTGCCTGCATCCTTCCCTTTTCTAAGTTCACCTAACATCTCAACATCCAGGTCTCATTACATGCCACATTTAGACTTCTCACTCGTGTTTATAACTCTCTGGGTTTGCTCCTCTATATTTCCCCTCTAGCACAATACCCTCTGACTTCTTCTGTCCTTTGACCATGGTATTTTTAGAAACCACTTTTTTTCTCCCTTATGATTCAGTGGGGCCATAGAGTATTTCTTCTACTTTTAGGGTTATACGCAAGCCACACAAATGCCAGGCTATGACTATCATCAGTAAGAGCGGAAAATGTGTTCTGGTTAAAGCACAGCAGGTTAGGCAGCATCCTAGGAACAGGAAATTCGACGTTTCGGGCCAGAGCCCTTCATCAGGAATGAGGAGAGTGTGCCAGGCAGGCTAAGATAAAAGGTAGGGAGGAGGGACTTGGGAGAGGGGCGATGGAGATGTGATAGGTGGAAGGAGGTCAAGGTGAGGGTGATAGGCTGGAGTGGGGTGGGGGCGGAGAGGTCAGGAAGAAGATCACAGGTTAGGAGGGCAGTGCCGAGTTGAGGGAACCGACTGAGACAAGGTGGGGGGAGGGGAAATGAGGAAACTGGAGAAATCTGAGTTCATTCCTTGTGGTTGGAGGGTTCCCAGGCGGAAGATGAGGCGCTCTTCCTCCAACCGTCGTGTTGTTATGTTCTGCCGATGGAGGAGTCCAAGGACCTGCATGTCCTCGGTGGAGTGGGAGGGAGAGTTAAAGTGTTGAGCCATGGGGTGGTTGGACAACATAACCACTGTCCCTTGACTTTCAAGGTGTTACTTTCAATGAATCACCCACTATCAACATGCTAGGGCTACCATTGACCAGAAACTCAAATGAACTAGCCACATAATCATAGTGGCTACAAAAACAGGTCAGAAGTTAAGAATATTGCAGTAAATAACTCACCTTCTGACTCTTCAATGTGTCTACAAGACACAAGTCAAGAATGTGGTAGAATACTCTCCACTTGTTTGGACGAGTACAGCTCTAATAACATTCAAAATGCTTGCACCATCCAGAAGAAGGAGCCCACTTGATTGGTACTACATTCACAAACATCAACTCCCTCCACCACCGATGCTGTGCAGCAGCAGTGTGTATTATCTACAAGATGCACTGTAGAAATTCACCAAAGATCCTTAGACAACACGTTTCAAACCCATGGCCACTTTCACTTAGAAGGACAAGGGCAGTAGATGCATGGAAACACCTACCACCTGCAAGATCCTCTCTAAACCATCCACCATTCTGATTTGACAATATATTGCCACTCCTTCACTGTCACTAGGTTGAGACCCTGGAATTCCTTCCCTAACAGCATTGTGGGTTAACCCACAGCAGGTGGACTGCAGCAGTTCAAGGCGGCAGTTTACCACCACCTTCAAGGGCAACTAGGGACAGGCAGTAAATGCTGGCCAGCTAGCGATGCCCACACCCCACAAATGAACCAAAAAAAAGGTGTTCCTACATCAGTGTAAGTTGCAGTTACAGCAGGAATATGTGCGCATCCCAATGGGACACTCAAATTTAGTACAGTAAGCAAGTCCATGTGTAATACCTTATAATCATGAATTGTTCGCTCTGCCACTGCCTTGTCCAACATCTTCTTGTACCATTCTTGCAGCCTTTTGGGCTTAGGGATTTTCTGGTCAAGCGGATGGCAGTGAAAAATGTAATCATCACCTTCACTTGGTGGACACGCCCAAATATGTCCCGCAGTGTATCTGGGATAGGAATAAAATATAGGAAGCATAAAGTCAGTGAATTCTTTTATGCAGTCGCACACAGTTTAGGCAGAGGTCAAAATGAGGGTGACACAATGGCACAGTGGTTAGCACTGCTGCCTCACAGCGCCAGAGACCTGGGTTCAATTCCCACCTCAGGCGACTGACTGTGTGGAGTTTGCACGTTCTCCCCGTGTCTGCGTGGGTTTCCTCCGGTTTTCTCCCACAGTCCAAAGATGTGCGGGTCAGGTGAATTGGCCATGCGAAATTGCCCGTAGTGTTAGGTAAGGGGTAAATGTAGGGGTATGGGTGGGTTGCGCTTCGGCGGGTCAGTGTGGACTTGTTGGGCCGAAGGGCCTGTTTCCACACTGTAAGTAATCTAATCTAATCTCTGGCAGAGATTGGTCTTTTTATAGGGAAGATGCAGGAAAAAAGTCACATGCGTTCATGTGCTTCCAAAGGTGTACTTTAAACTGTTTTCTAAAATATTGGAAACTTGATTGCTCCCTCTTTCAAGAGAGCAATGAGGAGGTGCGCAGTTCTATTCTTTGAAACTGATCCAGTATGGGCAGCTTGGTGGCTCAGTGGTTAACACTGCTGCCTCATAGCACCAGGACTTCCACCCTCGGGTGATTGTCTGTGTAGAGTTTGCATATTTTCCCTGTTTCTCCATGGGTTTCCTCCAGGTGCTCAGGTTTCCTCCCACAATCCAAACATGCAGGTTAGGTGGATTAGCCATTGGAAATGCAGGGTTACAGGGATAGGATAAAAGGTGGGTCTGGGACTCGATGCGACAAATGGCCTGCTTCCACTCTGTAGGGATTTTATTATTTCATCTGGTGAAAAATTATTAATAGCATTTACTTAATATTAAGCAGTCAAAGACAAATTACTATATACCTATATTGTTTTTCTTCAATGGTTTTCTCTCATTAAACAAATTGCCAATAAATACATTAATTCACAATCAACACCAAATAGGAGTATTGTGAAAAGTAATCAAGATGCAAGATAACCAGTGTCTGAATCTCAACAGTGCAGCACCTAATGTTATAAAAAGTCTAGGGAAGATTTTGGTACACTGAGTACAGCAGCCTTCCCAAAATGTACACTTACCCCAGTTTCCTTACATATTCTAAATACCCAATCAGGATTTCATGATAGACAGCTGTTCTGAGACATCGAGGGCGGAAGAAATGTACACTGTCGAGGTATGATATGTACACACGTCTAACAAAGGAAAGAGAATAATTGTCAAAAAAAGCAAATAACAAAAACTTTCAAATTACAGCATTCTTTTTTGATGAGGTTCTTAGCTGAACATCAGATGCGTGCATATTTTGTTTGCTATTAAAAGCACTCAACAATGCACCAGAACCCAGTTCAAGTAATACGTTTCTAACCACAACAAAGTCAGGCCTTGCAAACAAACGGTAACTCAAAAAGTATATTGTAAGTAAGCATATGACATGACAATATGCCTATTTGGCCCATCAACCACGATATTTCCAGTCAAACATTCACCTGGTATTTGAAACAATCAAAACCTTGCTCTTTTGAAAAAGAGATCGATAATTATTAACTAGCTATGCTGTGGCGGGAAGCAAAAAGACAGAAATAAGTTTTAGGACAAAAGAAAAGCTTAAATGTGCACCTATCTCCTTCATTGTTCACCCTCACCCATGCCTTTTTCTTTCTCTTTCTCAGAAATCTATCCAAATTTTCTCTTGAACCCATGTGTTAGGCCTGCCTCAATAATCTCCTATTATAAAATAATATAAAATTTGACTAACCCCATTGCACTTCAACTTAATCATTTTTAAACCTCTGTGTCATTTGCTGTTACGAACATCTTGTCAGCAATTTGCTGAATGATTTGAAAATCTTGAAAGAAACTTTAAATAAACTTCCATGTCCCATTGCACCACTGTAAATTGAACATGCTCAAATTCCTAAAGCTTTACTCATTAGTGTATATACTCTTAAAGTCAAGATTCTAAAATTTAATTTTCAGTCAAAAGGTCAGGACGCAACTCATAGGAAACTGACCATTGTTCAAATATTTTATACTGTTCAAAATACAGGTACACGCAAAATAAATTCTCAATTTCTCGCCTCATACCCTCAAGTACATGACATGATAGTTGACTGACACTCTAACAAATAACCCAACATTCAAAGTAGCTGCTGCAGAGAGGAAATAATACAATGAGTTTTAAAACTAGTGAATCATTGGGCTCACCTCTGATTGGGTGGAGGACAATCTGAACCGTACTCTTGCACATGCATGCCAAAAAAACATACGTCCACACCATCAATTTCTTCAAAGGCAAACAAAGCTTTTGTTCGATAAGGAAACGACTCTGCCATCTCCCCATTATCAACAAACCTAGAAGAAATACATCAAGTAACTAATGCTTTGACTGAATTCTCTGCTTTTGACAATAGAATGCACATTCAAAAAAAATGAACTATAACAATAATCACATTTGTAAATCCTAAGCCAATCTGCTAGATGAACCAAAAAATTAGAATACTTTGCACTTCCACTACTAAAATAGCCAGACCGGTGAAGTCTGGTTAACTCTTGGTTGGATAACTTTATGCATTCAAACCAGAGGTAAACACAACATTAATACATCTTTTATTCTCTTTAACACTAAGTAAAAAATGTTTATGAATATAAACAAACAGCAAACTAAAAACTATGTTAAGCTTTGTTTTATTTTAAGAAAACCAACAATATGTCACTTAAGAATTCTGTATCACCCTAACTCCAAGATTAGGCAAATAACTTCACTAATTTCACAACTGAACAAACGAGACAAAGTACAATATAGTTATATCACTGATCACCTTAATGCACATTCAATTAGTATTCAGTGGATTTTAATTAATTTAGAGTTGCATGCTTGCTTCACATTACAGAATTCTTATGTTGATTCAGGAGGCTTTGAAACTAAATTGCAGTGAATCTTTCTTGAAAGCACTAATCAGGAACACAAATTAATGAATACATTTTATCCATTGCAGTGGAGCAAAGCCCACTACTTTCTTCATCTCCCAGTCACACACAAGCTCTCTCCACCATCTTACCAATCAATCGTTTAGCCAAATTGACTTTTCTTTCAGATACTTTAAAAGATCAGCTAATCCTGACCACATACATATCACTTTTGCTTCCCCAATCCCAGGTTTGAATTTCCATAGAAGTGGCCCATGATCAAATGGTAACCAGAGAATCACTCGCAATGACTTCTCCTCCCACTGCCAGGCCATACAGTCGGGTAGAAGACTATTTGGCTCCTCAAGCTTGCTCCACATTTAATAAGATCATGGTAACTTCAAATCCACATCCCTACATATTTACCCCTGTGTTTAGCAAGAATTTTTCCATCTCTGTCTTAAAATATTCGAAGGCTTTGCTTCCACTTGAAGAATTCCAACAACACTTAATCCTGTGATAAGTGATATTCTATGACATTTCCTAATTATTTACTTAACCTCCATACTCGCCCTTAACAATTCATGCACGAATAAATCTAGATCTCTCTACATCTCACAAGTCTTTAACCTTTCACCATTTAGATAATATGCTTCCTTTTTAATCTTAGGTCAAAATGGAAAATTTTATTTTCCCAAACTATACACAGTCAATTCTTCAATAATGCGACAGTTGCATTCTTGTGCAACACTGTGTTCTAGAAAAATCACGCTTCAGAATCACCACTTGTGCTACAGCCAACATGTGTTAAAAGTTAGTGCTTTACAAATAGCATCCCCAATTTGCCCATCAAGCTACAGTGAATTCATGTTGTCGCAGGGTGTGTTATAGCAGAAAGGCCTGTACTCTATTTGACAGACCTTTGTACGTTCACTCAACCTATCAATGTTTTTGGAGCCTCCTTCACAAGTTACTTCCATACTTCTTTCATTAGCAAGTTTGGCTACTGCACTGTCTATCCCTTCATCTAAATCATTTATACAAATTATAAATAATGGAGGTACTAGCAACAAACTCTTCGACACACTCATTACATCTCGACAACCAGAAAAGGTTTTATAACCTACTCTCTGCTTCCTACTTTACAGTCAATCGTTTATCCATGCCAGTGTGATATCCCCTATGCAGGAGCTTCTACTTTCTACAACAATTTTTTTTGGGGCACTTTACAAAATGTCTCTGGAAAACTAGGTAAAGTACATGCCCCAATTCCCCATTAACAGCAACACATGTTCTATCCTCAAACAACTCCAACTGATTTGTTACACAGGATTTATCCTAGTTGCCTTGAACTTAAGTGCCCTGCTATATAACAGCTTCTAACATTTTACATATGACAGATGTTAAGCAAACTGGTGTGTAGTTTCCTTCAATCTACCTTCTTCCTTATTTCAATAAAATAGTTATATTTGCTGTCCTCCAAGCTACTGGGATGTTCCCTAATCCAAGGAATCTTGGGAAATTAAAACCAATGCATCAAATATCTCACTAGCTACTTATTTCAAGACCCTCAGAATGCAGTCTGTTAGGACCCTGGCACTTGTCAGCCTTCGGCTCCGACAACGTACTCGTCACCACTTCCCGAGTGATTATAACTTTTGAGTTCTTCACTCCCTTCCATTTCCTGATTTTTAGCTGCTTTTGGAAGATCACTTGTATCCTCTGCACTGAAGACAGATGGAAAATACTCAATTCATCTGCCATTTCCTCACTGTTCATTATCAATTCTCCAGACTCCTGATCTTAAAGTCTAGGGACATTTAATAGGCGACTTTATTGAGATGTTCAAACTCATGAACAATTTTGACAGGGTAAAGAAGGATATTCTGTTTCCATTACTTGGTCTGTCAGTGACAAGAGGATCACAATTTCAAGACTGTCAGCAAGAGAACTAGCAGTGAGATGAGGAGAAATTTTTAAATGAGTTATTAAAATTTGGAAAGCAATGCCTGGGAGAGTGGTGGGGGCAGATTCCAGACATTTAGAAAGAGAGCTGATTATAGATTTATATGCTACAGAGATAGGGCTGGAGAATGAGACTAGCTGGGCAACTCTTTCAGGAGCTAGTACAGATATGATGGCCGAATGGTCTCCTTGTGTATTATAACATTCTATGAACCAACTGCTACATATTTACAGCTTTTCTCAAATCAGAAGACAAAATTGCACACATCACAAAATAGTCTAACCTTACATTTATGTTCAATTCTTCTTCTAATATGGGGGCTAATGGAATGGTATTCTTTAATGACTTGCAGCATCTGCTCACTAACATTTTGTGAACACGCACAAGAAAACCTAGACTGCTGTGCACTTACAAATTCTACAGTTATTCTCAGTTTAAATGCTAATCTGTCTGCTATGCTTCTCAAGAGAACCATTAATACTTTCCCAAGTTTATATTCCATTTGTCCACTCATGAGGGGGAGATGACTGTCTAGTGGATGGACTGCTAATAAAAAGACCCAGGTAATGTTCTGGTTTGAATCCTGCCTTAGCAGAAATGGAATATGAATTCAGTGAAAATCTAGAATTAAGAGTCTAATGATGACCGTGAATCCATTTTCGGTTGTCAGAAAAACCCACTGGGATCACGTGTGCCCTTTAGAAAAGGAAACTGCTGATCGTACCTGGTCTGGCCTAAATTATAGTCTCCATAACCATAGCAGTATGGTTGACTCAGCTAGGCAGGAGCAATAAATGCTGGCCTAGCCAGTGATGTAAATGAGTGAAAAATCAACCTCTCTTTTATTCCCCCCCCTAGTCTGCCTCCTTCTAATTCCAACTTCACAACAATCTTTTGTGTCATCAACAAATTTAGCTACCATGCCTCTGATCCCCTAATCAAACTCTTTGATATGAACTTCATAAAGTCCTGACCACAGAACCCTTTAGGGCTTCACTCCTTAGAACGTGCCAATCTGAAAAAATGAACATGCAGAGTGTTTTTGGCCAACTGATTGATCCATGCAAGGTTACCCATTTTGGCTATCCTCTCTACTATAGCGATCTGATTCATTCACAAAGCCAACACAAAATATTTCCTTATAACCCTTGACGCCAGATGTCCATTCTCAGTTGGTTCAACTGGAGCATTTTTGGCGTAAAGCTGTCTTAGCCAATCATCTGGTTGGACCAAATCAAACTGTATGTAACCTCAATATCCAGCATCAAAGCTATTAATCATTTACCCTATATAGCAAAGAGAACCCAAAAGGTTCAGTCAGCAATGGATGGTGTCGCCAACAGTACAATAACCTGTTTATTGATGCTCAGCTTGGACTCTGCCAGGCCTATTCAACTCCTTATTTTATTACAGCCTTGGACAGACAAAGTAGCTGATCTCAACAGGGGAAAGGAGAGTGACTACTCTTGAATCAAGATAACATGTGATCGAGTACAGCACCTAGGAAAATGGAGCATGACACCTATGAAAACTACAGTCAATGAGAATAAGAGAAAACTCCTCACCTGATGGAATCAATGGAACACAATGGTGGCTTTTTGGAGATCAGTCATCTTAGCCACAGGAAATCACTACAGGAGTTTCTCAGGGTAGAATTTTTAAAAAATCAATCTGTTCAGAGATGTTATCACATACCTTTGGAGCAGATGGGGGCTTAGACCAAGCACACCCATCTTGAAACTAGAGATGCTACCACCACACTATAAAGATCTTTGATTCTCAGGGTAGTATCCAAAATTTAACCATCATTAGCTGCTCTATCAGTGATCATCACTTCATTATAAGGGGGTATTAACTGATGGCTGCACAATGTTCAGTGCCATTAATGACTCAGCTATGGAGCCAGCACAATCTGGCTACTACCCAAGCTTGGGTGATTACTGGCAAGTAACAGTCATTCCTGACGAAGAACTTTTGCCTGAAATGTCGATTTTCCTGCTCCTCAGATGCTGCTTGACCTGCTGTGCATTTCCAGCACCACTCTAATCTTGACTCTGATCTCCAGCATCTGCAGTCCTCACTTTTGCCTACTGGCAAGTAACAGTCATGGTTCCAAAGTGCCAGATAAATACCATCACTCGACAAGACAGAAACAAGCCTTTGCTCTTGACAATCATTGGCATTACCATTGCTGATAAATAACATCCTAGAGATAGATGTTGATCAGAAACTGAACTGAACCAGCCATTTAAACGTGGTCTAAGAGCAGGTCAGACACTAGAAATTCTGGAGTAACTTTATCCCGGCTCCCCAAAGCACATTCATCACCTAGAAGGCAAAGTGAGGAATATGATGGAATAATCTGCACTTGCCTGGCTTTGTGCAGTTCCAGCAACACTCAAGTAGTTCAAAACTACCCAGGACAAAGTACCCTCCTGATTAGCAACTGATCATCTTCAATATTTGTTCCCTCCACCAGTGAAGCATAGTGACACCAGTGTGTGACATCTATAAAATGCATAACAACAACTCACCAAGGCTCCTTAGACAGCACTTCCTGAACCTGTAACCTCTACACTAAGAAGGACATGCGCAGCAGGTGGATGACAACATCAAGTTCCCTTCCAAGTCACACACCATCTCAATTTGGAACGATACGCTGTTATTTCACTGCGACACTGTCAAAACCCAGAATTCTCTAACAGCATGGTGAGTGCACCAGTTCAGAAGGGAGCTTATCATCACTAGATGTTTGAGAAGGTGATATGAAATTAATACTGACCAAGCCAACAATACTCACATTCAGTAAATGAACTTAACAAAAATTCTCCATCCCCACACAAGCCTATCTAGTCACAAACTCCTAATCATCTTCCTACGACTTGTCTCAACTTAATAGTCTCCAAATACATTTAGTCCAAAACCCCACTTGTGCTCTCAATCTGAATTATTGTCAAATTCTCCACTACCATGCTAACATGAAACTGTTTTGCTCTACAGGCACCACCTTCAATGTTCAAAAATCCCCATTATTACCATCTTCAATCTCTCTGCCCTTACTAACTTCCATCTCAGCTCTACTTACTTTCTTCTCATTGTCCAACACATGCATGTGCATTTTCTACATTTGCGATCATCAATGCCACATTCTCAGAAGCCCACCAGAGTTCTGGCCATGCCATGGCACAGGGGAAGTTCTAACTGAAGTCACAGATGGCATTCTCACAACATGGTGCATTTCTTCCTCTGCAACCTTTGACAACGTCAAATGCAAGGCCAGCATCCTCGTTGGAAAATGTCACTGTATTCATTCTTTTGCCGTAACTCCAAACAATCCCTCTCCACCACCTCAGGATGAACAAGCTCGCTTACAACTCAAGCTCTATTTAACCACCCTCTTCCTCCCAATGAGGTCCATGAGGATAAGACTAAGCTCAGTTACAATGAGTGCAGAGTCAAAGAGTACACTAGCATTATGGGAAGCTCAGACATCTGCATCACACAGATGATTACAATCTCCATAACTGAAACAAATAAAGACCGCTTCCCCAACCACTGATATTTATGGCATCATCAAATCTCCCCTATCAATGTCCAGAAGTGTGACAAGTATAAAATTAAGACCAACCATAGTAATATGTTAATATTCATGAATGAATACTAAAGGAACTAGCAGAATGCTGCTTGCAGGATAAGGCAAATAAAAAGATTCCTTTTCAAAGAGGAAAAGTGATTTTATGAGACATCCTAGATACCTTCAGGGGGTCAGTGGAATTATTAGGATAGTAATCTAGAGGTCAAGGTTGATGCTCTGGTGACATGGGAGCAAATCCCACCATGACAAAACAAAAATCTGGAATTAAAAAGCTAGTCAGGTGGCAATTATGTAACCACTGTCACTTGTTGTAAAAACTCAACTGACTCTCTAATTCCCTTCAAGGAATTAAGTCGCCTATTCCCCTAACCAGGCTGGCATGCATACATGCATATATACAACAAAGTGTTGACCTAACTCCATTAGAGAAGGTCAATAAATGCTGGCTTTGCCAGCAATGCCAATACTCCATGAACAAATAAATCAAGACTTTTACAGAACTAACCTACTCTCTTCAATACCCATCTCTTTGAGCTTTTACACTATTCTCTGACATCCCTTCTTCAGATCTGCATCCATTTGTTCCCTCATGCTTCTGTTATGAATGCAAGCTGTTGTTGTACACATATTCAAGATGTAACTTACATGTATTTTGGTAACTTCTGACCTTCAAGTTTCTGCAAAAACGAAAACAGCATTTCTCACCTCGCCTTCATTCCTGGCTTAACTTCCACCGTTTTATCTGAACTGTGCACCACCCGTACTGTGCACTCGCCAGCCTCCGGGTGATTCTGTCTGCGGAGGAAGTCATTAATACGGGTTTCTAGGTAAACACCTAGTTTAGTGGTTGGTAACCCTAGGAAGAAGAAATTTGAATGAAAATGTCAACTACTGCATTCTTGTTGTATTTTACTACTGCATTTTTATCAAGAAAGAAAAGGGTTTCAGTTATATTTATTCTCCTTCTATTTCACAGCTAACAGGGCACAATTATAAATCACTGCTAGGGTGTAGTAAGATTGGTTACAACATATTGCAACATTTTGTTTGTCCATGTCTGTTTTGATTTTAGTCAGCATGATTAACTGTAAAGGGAACACTTGAGGAAGATGGTTTCAAGAACTTTTAAAGCACCATGAACCAGCATGCTGTTCCTAGCAGCTTAGGAAGGACACTAATTTTAAAAGGCCACTTATGACTTGTTCAATTCTTCAGTTGGCAAAATTGGTTTGCTGATGAAACACAGATCAATAAGATTCAAATCCAATTGTTAACTCGTGTAGTTTGCTCATCTTAGCTAAAGCAGCCACAAGGACAAGATTGACTTTAACAACTTAAAGTTTTAGATAAGAATGTGTGTGTCAGATAGGTTAAAAAACCTCTCTCAGGACATCTGATTGCTATCCAGTGATCACCTCCTGAATGAAAGATCAGGTAGGGAGAATCAAGCTCAGTTACAAGCACTGTTGTTCAACAGATTCCCAATATCAGCTGTGGAAGGCTTAGACATCAATACTCACGATTAACCAGACAGACAATCCATTATGCACATTATCACATTTTTTGTACAAGACAGATTTAAAGTACTTGGTACTTCTAAAAATCAATGGTGGAGAAGGCCCAATGGAACTGAATGGCCTATTCTTGCTCCTTTCTTTTCTATCCATCAGAAAATTTTCTTGAAAGGTTTCTTGAAAATTGTCTCGTTTTACAATACTCATTTATATTGAATACTGAGAGAACTTACTTTTTGCACAGAATTTATTTTCTTTTCTCGTTTTCCCAGTTTTCTTTAAGCAGGGATCACAAACAAAACTGAAACAGGTAAAAAGAAAACCGAGCTTTTTTAAAATATAAATTGACAACCTAGCTTGATGCACATATTTCATATTTGACTATACTCTCCAACAATACATGCATTCCTACAATGGGACATACCAATGAAAGCATGCACAATGTCAGTGCATTTTGGACAGGGTCTCTGTAATGTAAACAATTTTTTTTTGCAATCAGTTAGGAACTGAACCCAATGGTGCAAGGAAACTAAACTGACCATTTGTAAGTATCTCTACAACTCGACACTCTTGCAAAACGTCGGCATGGAAATTCGGTCAAAAGTCTTTGCAAGGTTTTCTGACTAATGATATAGTGAATTTTGCCCCAGATGATTTTATATAACAAATCCATAAAAGCTCAGATTCCAAAGCTTCTGGCATTGGTCTACTGCAGCACATCACTAGAAATATCAAAATCCAAAGAAGGCTACCTTCAGATATTCCCAGCTTTACATGTCCTCAAAAAAAACCTTCTCCACTCTGTTTCTTATAAGTGCAAATCAAAAAACTTTGACTTAATATCTCCTTTGAGCAACGCATACAATATCAATCTCAGCGGTTGTACTCAACCTGTAGGCACTACAGAACTTTGCAATCTCAATCCACTTCTATGAACAAATGGGCATCAACGTTGCTTTCAGCATCACAAAGTTCAGAGTAGGGTTTTGATCTAGATGGTGCAGCAAATTGAGTCAATATATCCATGCCGACAAACATACATGGACAAAAAACGACGGATGGATTTCAGGAACAAACAAAAAAATTCTTCCCCCTCATTTTTAGAGAAAAAAAGTCCTCTAAGCTTAGCTATAATTTCTTTCATGACCAAATAGTCAGTCATCAAGACAGCATCAAGGTATTATATTATAGAAGGCATTCTATCTCCGTTTGCTAGAATTGTCACCAAATGCCCCAGCAGGAGTCACTGAACAATATGAACAGGAATTCTTTTGGAATTTCTCCTTCCTAACTAAAGTAATTGAAGCACCTCTGCTGCTGACGTGGTCGAGTTAAAGAGATCAACATAGACAAAAGACTAAACCAGTGAATCCTTTGGGTACACAGGTCACCCATATCTTGCTATAACTCTAACTCAATGAAGGGCTCTACTTTTTGATTTCAATGGCAATGATCTTTGTATTTACAGAATAACTTAACCTAAACTCTTTTATGATGAATGCAAAGATAATTTCTGCACATTTGTATTAAACTTACAACTTTTATTTGCAATGCAACTCACCCTGAGGGCCAAATAAGTTCGTGGTGAAGGACACAGATTTGATGCATTTTCCGACCACATTCAGTACATTCAACAAATCTACAAAGAGAAGAAGCGATTATCAACAAGTGAAGAGTGCTACAGTACATGCCTCCAACATGTTGATCAAACTTTGCAAATTACAGTTTCCCCTTCAGACTTATTCCTTGCTGACCAATGCTCTGCAACTACAAAGCTTGAAAAAAAAGGAAGTTTTCTCTAATTAAGCACTTCAACTCATTGTTGAGCCTGGATTGACATGAAGCCACCCCAATCTGCTATGAAAATGATGCTCACATTTTGGGACAATCCACAACATTCTAAAACAAACTAACAACATTCCAAATTAAATATCTCTCAATATTCTTTATATTAAAAAAAGTTTCAATATATCCCCCAATGTAAACTGATCCTTTAAAAAACTCAAGGGGCTGGATCCATACTTTTGCAAAAATTTATCAGTTCTTCTTTGGACCTTATCCTATAACAACAAGTTTTGCTGAACCGTTCTGTTGGTTTTTGAGATTTCTTCTTTACAGACAAACTCGGTTGAAAACAATATGACATCGTGAAGGTTCTGCAAATCCTATGACCCACAATAATAAAAATGAATTCATAAGTTTCCAACACTCAACACTTTTAAGATTATATGTTTCCTGCAGGGAACAAAATCCATCAATCTGGTTTTGACTTGTCATGCTTCCTGGTTGGATCAGCTAATTAGTGGTATTTCACGTTTACCCATTTTTTCAAAAATAGAGAAAAACAGTAAATGGAGGTGGGAGCATCATAGGAGTGCAGAGGCAGGATGGCTCAAGACCATCTTTAAGGTAATAAAAGTGACAGGACAATATTACCTACAACCCCATTAAGAACAAATAACTGAACCTAAAAACACTTACATTTCAGGGTCCAGTGTATCATTCTTCTTCTTTGAGAACTGTTCCTTAGAAATAGTCCTAACAGAAATTAAAATACATTATAGCAGGCAGCAAGAGACAGTGATCAAACCTACAGCCAGAATACATGTATCACAGTACAAAAGACTGCACTGGTGGAGAACTTAAAATTGTTATTTTCTGGCAATATCTATAACATCCTCACACATTCTGCAAATAAACAAGTGACCAAATTTTGTTACACAAAAGTCAAGGAGTTTTGACACTGGTGCCACTTTCTGCCTTCAAATCCAAGGATCTTGGCATCTGGTAACTGTTAAATATAGAATTTATTCTATCCATAATGAAAACTTACAATACCTACATTCTTTAGTCATTTAAAATTAAGGCAGTCATCAATTTTAAATCCCTTAAAGAAAGCCAGAGAGTACACTTACGTTTGAGGTTGCGTTGGGTCATCACCTAGAGAGACCGTTTCTCCCTGGATTTCATTGAAACATTTCTCACAGAAGTGATACCTGTTTAAAACAAACATATTTTGAAAAACTTTACATGTATAACCAAGTGAACACAAATAAAATAAATTGGTGACCAGTCAAAGGATCATGTTAAAAGCACTAATAATGAATGAGAATACTTGAGAGAAAAAAGGTAGAAAGTAAGGGAGTGCACATAACCAATTTTATGAATATTAGTTTTTCAAAATTTAGCAAAGGATTAAGACAGACATGTATTTTTAAACTTTGCTCATAAATATAGGTTGATTATTCAGTGTAGAAATGATGACCATTTGCATTGCGAGTATAAAACCACATTATTAATTAGAAGATACAACCCATGTAAGTTTGATTAAGAAAACGCCAACTGACATGGTCCTGTCGCAGTCCATACGTAGGAGACACACAAATTCTGCTCAATAAACATCAGTACGATGCTGTTCTATCAGAATATTTTTAAAATTCCTCAGGTTACCCATTTAATTTTTATTACTACTGTATCGAATTGCCTCGTTTTTGGTACAACTTCCCTGATCACATTTAGACAATAAATTAGCCTCTATTGGAATCATCATAGCAAATTAAGTAACTCAAGAGGTCCATTTCTTCCCACCCTCAAGACTAACAATCTATATAAGGTCATTAAAGAACTTATATTGTTGTGTTCACCCAACAATACAAGTTACAAAAGAATACAATGGATATTTCACGGAAACAGATCACTTGGCCCAACCAGCCCCAGTTCATTATTTATACCGAGCTCAAGTCTCCAACTGCCTTTCCTCATGTAAACCCACATTTAAAACTATCTACTCCCTTCAAGTTTGTCTAGTTTTCTCTTGAAACTATATACTATTCAGTTGAACTACTCAGTGTTCTGATTCCGGAGTAAAGAATTTTCTTGAATTCACTATTAGTTATATTGGTGACTATCTTATATGGGCAGCTTCAAGTTAGGCTCTTCCCCACAAGCAGCAACTTCAGTGTCTGCATCCACTATCAATATTTTTCATCATGCAAGGACTTACAGTATCCTGAACAGGACTGTGATAATTTGATGGATAGTGTAGATTTTAATAAATAGACAAGACTTATTAACCGTCTAACTAGGCAGTTAGTAAAGTTTGATAGAAATCAAAGCAAATTTGACAGATTTATTTTAAAAACTGTTTTGCTGGCTGATCTAGAAGCCACCTCACCGGTTTTGATAACTGTAATAGGTAGCATCCCGAGGGATCGTACACAACTGTTTTCCATAGCAACAGAGGGTCTGCGGTGAAAATTCCAGCTACAAAGAACAAAAGGAAATTATTACAACTTGAGCAACACTTCGAAACAGCTGAGAAAAAGGTGGTTACTTTCTGCTGCTCAAATGCCACTGAACGTCGGAACCCATAATTATAGCTTCCACATTGTGCTTTAAAAAAGCAGTATCAGCTGGTGCCAAATACAAATGGAGCTCCATGTCACAGACCTATGGCAGTAGCAGATTTTTATCATGCCTTTAACATAGATAAAGGCTCAATGAATTCAGATGCGATAAATGGAGGACTAAAAGACAAAACAATTGGGGCACTAAGGATACAATCAAAACAATTTAGAACAGGATTTACTTCCGACAGTGAATATTAAAAGAAGCAGAGCTGAAATAGATTTGGGAGATATGGACTGAAAGTGATACAAGAAAATGGCCAGAGATTATGGGAGTAGGAAGAAGGCAGAATGGAAACGGTAAAGGGCTATAATTACAGGTTTTAAACATAGAACATGGGGTGATATGGTGGCTTAGTGATTAGCACCGTTACCTCAGAACACCGGGGACCCAGGTTCAATTCCAATGGGTGACTTATAGAATTTGTATGTTCTCCAGTGTGTTCCCAGTGCCTGGGAGGTTTTTGCTGGGTGCTCTAGTTTCCTCCCAGCCCAAAGATGTGCAGATAGGTGGACTGGCCATGCTAAATTGTCCAGGGATGTACAGGTTAGGCTGATTTGTTATCATAAACGCAGGTTATAGGGACAGGGTAAGGGGCAAGAGTTGGGTGGTATGCTGTTCGAAGGGTAGTGCAGACTCAGGCTGAGTGGCCTACTTCAGTATTGTTGGGATTCTATGTTAGACAGGAAGGCACTAAGAGAATTTAATTGTTTAGCTCTCTTACAATCCCTCTGGTGCCTACTTAATTCATTAGTACAAGCACTACAGTCAAGCATTTTACATTTTAACCATCAACTTCAACCAACTACTTGTGTACTTGAACAAGAATATTGTCGGCTGAAACCATAAGACCATAGGAACAGAAGTTAGGCCATTCGGTCCATCGAATTTACTCTGACATTCGATCATAGCTGACAGGATTGTCAACCTCATTTTCCAGTTTTCTCCCTGTAACCGTTGATCTCTTTGGCAATCAAGAACTTACCCATCTCTATTATAGTCAATGACATGGCCTGCACACCTTCCTGTGGCAATGAGTTCCACAGATTTGCCACTCACTTGCTAAGGAAGTTTCTCCTTATTTCTTTTCTAAAAGGTCTTCCCTCTACTCTAAGGCTGTGCCCACAGGTCCTTGTCTCTCTTGCAAATGGAAGCATCTACTCAAAGTCCACTCTGTCTCGGCCGTTCAATATTCTGTAAGTTTCAATCAGATCTTCCCTCATTCTTCTAAACTCATAGTCCCAGAGTCCTCAAACATTTCTCGTATGTTAAGCCTGGATTTCAGGAGATATGGGGCCCAAAATTGCTCACAGTTCTCCAAATGTGGACTAATTAGAGCCTTATAAAGCCTCATAATACACCCGTTTTGATTTCTAGTCCTCTCGAGATGAATGACAACATGGTATTTGCCAGCCTAACTACCAACTCAACCTGTAAGCTTACTTAAGAAAATCAACGGTCAGTGAACAGAATATGATGATTTTGAGATTGTCTCAGAGGACAGAGATCAAAATATCTATGAAGGCAATTGTGACATTAGTTCAGGAGGAAAACAAAATGCATTATCTCAATAGCAATGGCATAAGACTTGCACTTTAATGTTTCGGCCTTAATTGTGAAATAACAATGCTCCTTGTTTGTGGACATTTTGTTACAAAAGCTTCTTTTACCCTATATGGGTGCCTGAGAAAGTTAGCATATATCGTCCATCCCCGCTTACTGCATCTTTAGACCATTGAAGTTCACATGGCAAAGGTACAGTCACAGTGCTCTTAGCTTGGAGTACCAGGAGTTTGAGCCAACAACGAGGAATGGTGATGTGTTCCAAGTCAGAATAGTGTTTAATTTGAAGAATCTGCAGGTGATAATGTTCCAATCCATTTGCTACCCTCATCTTTCTGGATGGTCAAGGTCTTGGTTCTGGGAGGTGCATCCCAGGATGAGCTGCTGCAATGCAGCTTCTATATAGTAGAGGTGATTAGTGTTTACAGTGAAACAGGCACCTTTCAAGAAGGCAATTATGTCATGAATGGTGTGGAGCTGTTTTAGTATCATCAGAAATACAGTCACTTATCTTAACTCCTGACTCAGACTACATAGATGATGAAAAGTAGAGTGCTAATTGGTAACTCAATTCGCAAAACCACAGAATCATAGAAAATAGCCTGCTTTGCCATTCATTATGAACATAGCTGATCATCCAACTCAATAAGCCTGTTCTCACCTTTGCCCCAGACCCTTTGATCCTTTTAGTTCCAGATGAAATATCCATAAGTTGGTTTAGCTTCAACTGCTTTTGCTGTAGCAATTTCCACATGGCCACCCCACTCTGGATTAAGAAATTTGTTCTCATTTCAATCCCAAAAGGTTTACCCCGATACTTAAACTATGACCCTTCGTTCCAATTGTCCCATCACTTGGAACCAAGACTCATCCTGACTGCATCTACCCGGTTTAGTCATGTTAGAATTTTGTTGGTTTCTATGAGAACCCCTTCATTCTTCTAAATGCCAACAAATATAATCAGAACAGATTTAGCCTTTCTTCTTACCTAAGTCCTGTCATTCCCAGGAATCAGTCTGGTAAACCTTCAATAGCAAGAACATCCCTCCTCAGATACAGACCAAAACTGTAAACAACATTTGAGGTGCGTTCTCACCAAGGCCCTGTATAACTGCAGCAAGACATGACTGCTCTTGTATCGTAAGCCTCTCACTATGAAGGACAATATACTATTTGCCTTTTTGACAGCCTGCTACACTTGCATGCTCATCTTGGATGAATGGTGTACGAGGACAACTCCCAGGTCTGTGCATATTCCCCTCTTTCAATTTACTGTCAGATAATAATCTACCATCTGTTTTTGATCCCAAAGTGGATAATCTCACATTTATGCACATTTTACTGTAAGTGCCATGCACTTCCCCACTCACTTAACTTGCCCAAATCACACTTGGATTTCTACATCCTCCTTCCAGCTAACCCTTCCACCCAAATTGTCAACATCCCACTAGTCACTTGCTTACCAATCCAGAAAATGACTTCTTTATTCCTATGCTTGGCTTCCTGTCTGCGATAGAGATTTATTTCCATACATTACCCCCAACCCATGTGCTTTAATTTTACACACTGATCTCTTATGTGGGACTTCGTCAAAAGCCTTCTGAATGCCAAAATAAACCACATCCATTGGCTTCCCCATAACAGCAGAGTCCCCAAAGAATTCTACTGTTTTCCAAATGCTCTGCTATTAAGTCTTTTATAATGAATTCTATCATTCTCCTCAATGACTCTGACTGACTGGTCTATAATTTCTCCCTGCCTCCCTTTTTAAATAGAACAGTTATATTAGCTACCCACCAACCTGTAGGAACTGCTGCAGAGTCTAAGATGAGTAATATCATAACTATTACTTCTATGCTACTTCCTTTAGTAGTCTGGGATTTAGATAATCAGGCCCTAGGGATTCATCTGTCTCCAATCTCATCATTTTACACAATATCATTTTCCTGCTGATTTCCTCAATCCTTCCCTCTCACAAAACCCTGTATTTCTCAACATTTCTGAGTATGTTATTTGGATCCTCCAGTGTAATCACAGAACCAAAGTATGCATTTAGTTGGGGAGCTATTTCTTTGTTTCTCATTGTAAATGCCCCGGTTTCTGATTGTATAGGATCTACATTTGTCTTCAATTTTTTTTGTTTCAGATAACAACAGAAACTTTTACATACAGTTTAATGTGTCCCACAGGCTTACTCATATTCTATTTTCCCTTTCTTAATCAATCTCCCTTTCCTCCTTTGTTGAATTCTAAACCGCTCCTACTTCTGAGGTCTGTTGCATTTTTCCAGCCAATTTGTACACCTCTTCCTTTGATCTAGTACTAACTAAATTTTCCCTTGTAAGCCATGGATCGGCTATCTTTCTTGTTCTACTTTTGCGGCAGACAGGAATGAATAATTGGTGCAGCTGACCCATGAGCTTTTGAATATTTACCCTCATTTTCATCAGTATCCCTTTAACCTATCATAGCCACCTCGCATCTCATTTTCTCCATTCAGATTCAGGACCCTAGCTTCAGAACCAAATATCTCACTCTACATCGATGAGGAATTTTATCATACGGTTGCTCATTCTTAAAAGGCCTGTTATACAACTAGAAGGTCAATTATTCATCTCTCATTACATTATAAGCAGACTGGGATGGCCTGTTCTCTCGTTGGTATCTCACATACAACTCCAGGAATTCCTCCTCTATGACATTCTTACTAATTTTGTTTGTCCAAACTTTATGCAAATTAAATTCACCCATAATTACAGATGTGTCTTTGTTGCATGCATTTCTAATTTCCTGTTTAATGCTATGCCCGACACCACCCCTGCAGTTCGGGATCCATACACAATACCCATTCATGTTTTTTTTGCCTCTTGGTGCTTTTTAGCTCTAACATTCAGACCCCACAATGTCAGAACTAATATCCTTTCTCACCATTGCATTAATTTCTTCCATAACCAGCAACACTACTTCCTTTCTCGTCTGTTCTTTCTAAATATTGAATATCCCTGGATGTTCTCATCCATGATCACCCTGCAGCCATGTCCCCATAATCCAGGCAATTTCATACCTGCTTTCATCCATTTTCCAAAATTAATTCATTCATTTTTTGTGATGCTCTATACATTAAAGCACAAAGCCTAAGGGTTGTCTTTTTAGTATTACTTGTTCCATTCCCAATATTTTTCACGGTGGCCCTGTTTAATCATGGCCCTTGATTTCTCTGCCCATCGCTTTATTTCTTTTCTTTTGTTCTTGTCCTTGATTCCCCTTCCTCTGACTCCATGCATACGTTCCTACCCACCTGCCATTTTAGTTTAAAGCCTCACCAACCAGCCTGGCAAATATTCCCCGTAGGAAACCAGTCCCACTCCTGCCCAGGTGTAACATGTCAGTTTGTACTTCTCCAGGCACCTCCCCCATCCCACCAGAACTAGTCTCAATGCCCCCAAGGAATCTGAAAGTCTCCACCTCACATCATCTCTTCAGCCAGGTGATCTAATTTATCTGGCTATTTTGAGTACACTGAATGGTACGTGGTACTGGTAGTAATCCTTAGATCATTACCTTTGAAGTCCCAATTTTTAAACATCCTTCCTATCACCTTATATTCTGCTTTTAGGATCTCATCCCTTTTTTCTTTCAACCCACACTGTTTGTACCTTTTTTCTTTTAACTCATGCTGTTTGTACCAATGTGCACCATGACAAATGGCTGTTCATTCTCCTCCTCTAGAATGTCTCAGAGCAGTCACAGTACATTCTTGACCCTAGCACATGGGATATGCATCTATTTCCCCTTACAACTAAATATCCTATAAATACTGCAAGCCTACGTGTTTTAACTTCTCCCCTAAACAGCAGAGCCAATCACGGTACAATGAACTTGGCTGTTGCTGCTTTCGACTGACAGGCTATTCCCCCCCAACATTACCCAAAGTGGTACATCTGTGTTTTTTTAGGGTAATAGCCACAGGAAACTCCTTGCTTGCTGCCTAATCCTCTTGCTGTGCCTGGTAAGACCCATTCCCTTGCTGCCTTGTGGAGTCTTAGCCTACAGAGTGACTATCTCTTTGTGTGCAGTACCCACAAGTTTTCTACAGTCATATTTTGGGAAAGTAACAAGTTCAATTATAGAAAGCTATAGTTATTTCATTTTTGGCTTTTAATAGATTTTAAAAATAATAAGTGGGTTATTAAGTCTTGGGTAATAAATTGCATTTTATTTATTGATCTAGAAACCAAGAGCTCATTCAGAAAACGTTATAAATGTTTGAAATGATCGATCTAAATGCACGGAACCTACAAATGGGATACTACAAAATAAAGGGAAGAAAATTGATTTGGGATAATACTGGGGCTTGGATGAGAAAGCTGACAGAATAGGTTGCATCAACCTGTAATGTTAAAAGATTAAATTGGACTATTTCCCTGGACATTAATGTAATATTAAAGAGTTAAACTGCTTTGCCTTCCCCCAGAAACTGAATATTCTGGAAGTGGGTGGGGAAGACAGTCATGCAGAAATGTGGATAACTCCCACTTCATTTGGATAGTCATTTGCTACTACTTTCCTGCTATTATCAAATTAAACTAACATTCAGTCCCTTCCATTCAGAAATGCTTTCATAGCCATCCCCCAAAGCTAGGACATATCACATCTACATTGTCTTGGGGAATAATTGAGTCAGGAATTTGCATAACGATTTAAATTATCTCTGAGGTTGACCTCATCCTTTCACTGTACCTGGAGTAATGTGGTTATGGATGGGGCCAGAGTACCTGTAAGCTTTACCAACTGACCTGTATAAAGAGGATTTTTTTTTGTTGCAGACCTCTTTTGACTCGATTTCGCACACCTGCGAAGAGGGTCAAAAGGGGGTCAGGTAGCTTTGTACAGGCTTTAATAAACTAACTGTTTGCAGAAGTTGGTGTGTGCCAATTGCACCTCGTGTGTGAAACCTCGGGAAAAGAACCAAACAAAGTTGGCTGATCTCATGTACAAAGGTGAGTGACTCTCCAACTGGTCTCTGTGCCCAAAGTTAGGGATTGAAAAATTTGGCCATAGAAAAATCTACCGATTTCTACTCAGCAACCTCTGGCCAGTGCAACTGTGCATGACTTCTTCAGTTTCTATACTACCACACTCTCCCACCACAGATAGCTGAATCCCCTACTGACATCTTTGTTTTACTTCAAAGCTAAAAACATTTATTTAGTTGAAAAGCAATGGCTCATCCTTGAAACTCTCTCAGAAGAGGGAAAGAAAATGTGAATAGAAAGAAGGAAAATATTTAGAGGGAAAATTGTCAAGGACCAACCTTTCTACCACAGCAATATCCCAGATTTTGCATGACAGGGTCAATCTCCAGCTCAAAGACCTCTGCCAGCTTTGTACAGTACTTATACACACGTGATGTCTTGCGGTTGTACAGCCAGGCATTGTTGAACATCAACCAAATGTCATCAACATACTGCCATGGCTCTTGATACTGGCCAGTATCCAGCTTACGCTTGATTGTAGACAAGTCCATCGGTGTCTTTACAATGTCAAAATAGTCCTTCAAGAGAAATAAAAAACAAAGCTTTAGTTTTCGAGCAAGCCACGTAAAGTGCTCCAATGGGTTGAGAGGGCACAATATTCTTGCGTACAATGTGTGTATAAAAGCTCTATAACAGGTCATAGCACTCCCAGTAGAAGGGCCCAAAAGGAATCAGTATACACCCATTTGGATAAAAATGCAAAAACTGGATTGTCTGAGATAGAAACAGAAGTGAGTGAATACGCACTACAGGAAATTTCCATTGGTAAAGAGAAAGACCTGTAGTAACACAGGGGTTCCATGCTCTTTACCATAACCAAAGGTTGAAATGTAACACTGTGCCTTGTACAAAACAAACAGAATGCTGCAGAAAATCAGGCAGTATGGCAACAACTGTGGAGAAAAGCAGTTCAAGTTCAAATCCAGTATGACTTGAAGAGTCATAGCAAACTTGAAACTTTACCTCTATTTCTCTCCACACAAACAGCCAAATCACCTGAATTTCCCTAGCATTGTGTTTATTACAGATTTCCAACATCTGCAGGATTTTGCTTTTGTTTTAGGTATCTTGCATGTTACCATTACAGGTGTTGAATAACCTGCTGTGCATGTCAGTGTTTTCAACTTTTGTCTTATCCTATACAGGTGCACAGCAAAGTTTGATATTGTGCATTAGGAGGAACTTTCAGTTTACTGAAATATCAACCTTCTAGCACACTGTTTTCTAAAACATGCTATTTGCAATTGAAACAAAAGGAAGATGCAATATTTTCCTCTTCAAAACACAAAATGGCTCTAGAATGACAGGCAGCAAATATTAGTTGGTCTTATTCAGTCATCATAAACCATACTAACTGGCTGTTCCAAACATTTTGCATTGGCCAGGAGAAAGGCAGATAAACTGGTAAAATGTTTATAAAAAAGCAACCTGGCTTTGGTAACACCAAAAAAAAGGAGAGTATGTTTGCTTTTCCCTTTGCGATATCATGGAAAAAATCATGTAACAAAAATCTCTTTAAAAAAGTCATGATTTTGCAAATACAAGGTGATGTGGGAAAAGCTGGCAAAGCCAGCATTTATTGACCACACCTTATTGCCTAGAGGACAGTTAAGAGCCAACTATATTAATACAGGTCTAGAATCACATACAGGCTAGAGTAGATAGGGATGGCAGATTTCCTTGCCTAAAGAACACAAATGAACCAGATGAATTTTCTTTTTTTTTGAAGCAACAGGAGTTATATGGTCATCATTAGGTTAGCTTTTATTTCTAGATTTTTACTGAATTCAAATTACACCACCTGCCACGATGGGATTCAAACCCATGCTCTCAGCACATTAGCCTGGGGCTCTGAATTATTAGATGTAACATCGTTATGTGACGGTCTTCACTTTCATGTGCACAAGAGCCCTGATCTCAGCGATTACTGTTATGCTGAAAGGTACAAAAAATTATAATTGCAATCCTTTCAGATGTAATTGAAAAATAATATGCATACCATTCAAACATCCTCACATCACACTTACAGGAATACCCAGTTGTTGAGGATCCACAGGTTGCCGGAAAGGAAGTGACTCAGGGTCCTGACGATAAAGTGCTTCCAGTGTCGGCATTAGTGCCTGCCTCAACTCTTCTGGCTTGAAAACTAAACAGTGAAAAAAAAAGTCATTCCACTACAAGGATATCTAGTAACTAAAAGTGACTATTGTAACAAAACTTTGAAGGATGCTAGTATTTCAATGCTTCAATTTACTCTCCCTACTTTTGTAAGGATCTCATTAAACCTATTATTTAAAATTCAGTTATTTATATCTAAACAATTTCAGTTCAGTTCAGTTCACAGACTAAAAGAAAAAGTACTCAGGTGATTTGATGCAGTTCTAGGAAGTAAAGTGTGCTGAAATAGGGAAATGATCTTAGTTTTCTTCCCCCAATTTTTGATGCCTGTCAAGTGATACTTAGAACACCTGATTTTAACTTTGTAATTGAGAAGATTTTAAATGTGTTTAAAAATCTATGCTTAGTCTCTGTTTGATGCCTCCCCACCAATAAAATTCTCAAAACAGGTTAATCAGTGGCACAAAAATCAAATCATCATTTCACATGGTGTCACAACCAACAAGCAATATAGAAATAAATATTATATCAGAAGATCAAAACTGTGCATGGCACTCAAGATATGGTCTTACCAGTACTACATATATCTAGAGCATGACCACTTTGCTTTTTTTTGGTTAAACTCCCTTGCAATTAATAACCTTCTCTTCACTTTTCTAATCACTTGCTGTTCTTGCATATTAACCTCTAATTCAAACACAATTAGATCCCTCTGCATCTTAGATTTGCAATCTTTCATTTCTTTATTTTTCCTGCCAAAATGGACAATTTCACATTTCCACATTATAATCCATTTGAACATTCAAAATACTGTATGTCTCTTGTCAAGAGGGCATAAGAAGGCTATGACAAGTTATTTTCATACCTATCTCTGTGCAATCAGCAAACTTGGCAAGCCCATATCTGTAGTCCCTTCATCCAAGCCATTTATATAAGAATTGTAAACAGCTGACAGCCCAGCACAGATTCCTGTGCCAACCTGACACACATCCATTTTTATGCCTACTGCCTGTTTCATGTTAGCCAGCCAAATTTCTATCCGTGCTAGTTGGCCACCCTCATGCACTCTACCTGCAATTTTTGTAATTACCTTTGTTATCTCACTTCATCAAATGCCTCTGGAAATCTACATACAGTACATCCACCTTTTATCCTCAGCATTTGGCTACATCCTCAAAAATCTCTGATAGACTAGTCCAACATGACTTTCCATTCACAAAAATGTCCCTGATTACCTTGAAGTGATCTAAGTGCACTGCTATAATTTCCAATAATAGTTCATAGAAAAATATTATGACAGGTGAACTCTAATTTTTTTCTTTCCTCCCTTTGAATAAAGGGATTAACTTTGCTATTTTCCAATCTAAAGGGGTTACCCACGAAGAAAGACAGTTCTTGAAGATTAAAAGCAAACAACCAATTATGTCACCAGCAATTGCTTTTTAATAATCTAGGATGCAGTTGATCAGAACTCAAACATTTGTCAGCCCATATCTCCAACAATTCATTCAGTACCACTTCCCTGTTGATTGTAATATTCCACAATGCCCCCTTTCCATTCCCAGCTTTATCACAGCTCCTTAGACATTGTTACAAGACTACACCTCGAGGATACAAGCAATAACATACATTTATGAAAAGTCTGCCCATAAGGACCTGGATTCAAATCACAAACTAACAAAAAGGAAAATTCAGGACTAATGTCACATTCAGTCTTGAATGAATTTAAATGAAACTAGTGAAACTGAAGACCCTGAAAGTAGGTGACTGCAGGGGGTCAGTACTTTTCTGGATTGATGTGTTGAGATACCCTCCCTCATTTGTAGGTCTCCATTTAGGAAAATATAAGCATTTAGTTAGCACCTGGCCCCCACCAAATGAAAAAGATAGTACATACTCTTCTTGCGTGACTGTCCACTGGCAGGGGATGACTGAGTTGCTAAGCTTGCATTATCTTCTTCCTCTTTTGATTCACCTTTCACCTCTGGTTTCTTCTCATCTGCCTCCATCGGCTCCTGTTTACACTCTTCAGTTGCAGGTTCTTCTTTTATCTGCAAATGATACCCAAGAAAAAAAGATTTTCAATTTTGCATCAGCACAGCACAAACTGTGGGAAAAAAAAGACTGATTTATAGTGGGGATAAATTTATAATTTAAGTCAGACAGTCTAAGTTACTAAATTAATTCTAAATATGATTCTTAAAGAGAAATGTTTAAACATACGTTGGTACACTGTCTCTAACTTGAGAAGTGTTAGATTTAGATAGCATTCTCTTCTTCCTCTGAAGTAACCAGTGCTCATGGATAACTGAACATACAAGCAGGGTGAAAATGAATCTGGACTGAACGTTTGTGAAATAGCTAAAATTAAGATATCAATGGTCTGATACCCAACATGACTTTTTAAAAAAAATTGCAGTTATACATTACAATGTAGTAAAATAAACGAAACAATATTCAATTTATTTTGTATTTAAACAGAATGAGAGATTAGTAGAAAACAGTGGTCGACAGCTTTAAAATGATCAAAACCAAAGATATTTTATAATTGTACAAAACGGCAAAAACTCCAATAACAAACAGAAAACTGCCCTGGAAACATCTGTGGAGAGAGAGAAACAAAGTTAACGTTGGTCTTGAAATGTTAACTGTGTAGCATGTGAGATGAGAAAATCAGGTTAACGGAGTCTCCAGCACTTTTTATTTCAGATCTCAAGCATCCACAGTACATCAGTTTCATTTGAAACAAATGAAATTGGATTCTGAAACCTGTCCAAACCACTATTTTGGGTTGGTAGAGATGCTATTAGGGAGGGTCCAGATCACAAAGTTAACTGTGTATTTATAAATTCACACAAAAGAAACCAATAGTTAACAGCAATCCAACTTATTAAATCTGGGAATTTACACTCTGTAAATTCAAGTGGAACAAGAAACCCAAAAATTCATTAAATTTTCAGACACAATAAATACCTTTAACACATTCATGATAATTAACTATGTTTTGAGCATTGTACATCCTTCTACCATTCAGCTCCATTAAAAGTGATTTCAGTTAATATTGAATGGAAAATCTGAAAAGTGCATGTACCCATAAAACCTAAAATTAGGTGCTTTTGTACAAATAAAAGCAGTAATCATGTATTGTATTCTCAATAAACAAGCACTGCATCATATTATCTGCAGGTTGGTGTATTTTGTATCTTATTTGCCTACAATAAGAAACAAGTGTGTGCAAATATACAATTTATGATAAACAAAATGGCATTAGCAATTTGAGAAGTGGTGCAAAATCGATTTGCGATCTTAAAACAGCAAGTGGAAGCGAGAATAATTACAGGCCAGCAACAATTGCTAACCTTGCCTGTAACACACACATTTTATAAATTACTTTTTTAAAAATGAAAGTCTCCATCGAGCCCAGACATAACTCAAGACAGGCCGGGTACTGGAAGTGCTCTTGTGCACCTCAAATTGAGCACTGGTATCCTAGGTGCACAAGACCTGTCTATTATCAAAAGTATAGTTTGCTCATAACTCAAAATCAGAACTGCAAAGAACCATTGTTCTTTTGGAAACAAAGGTTCTTACCATTAATGCAAAAAAAATTTAAAGTCAGAATTAAGGAATACAAGTCTTTTTTTTTTACCTCCTGTTTTATTTCTTGCTTTGGTTCCACAGTTTCTGGCTCAGCTTCTTCTTCTTCTTGCTTTTCCTCCATTTTAATGTCAGACACTGGTGCCTCAGGGGGTGGCTGCTGAGAATTTGTGTCCGTACTGCTAACTGATGCTGGGGTTGACACGCGGCCATCTGCGCTTACTGCGGATTGTGAAAGCTAAAGAAAATCAAACAGAATGATCAGGTCAAGTAGTAAAAAGCCGAGTTCCACATATTAGAATATGATCAGATATCAAAAACAGAGCACAATGCTAGAGTTGAATGCTAAGTCATAAATACTAGAACTAATTTTGAAAAATAAACATTTGTTCAGGGGATCTGAGGATCAATGGCTAAGCCAGAAATTATTGTACAACCCCAACTACATGTAGTGAGGAGAATTAGTAAGTTTCAGAATGGAAAAATGAATAGAAACATGCTGAATGGAGATTAATACAGAGGAAGTGCAAAATGTTGTTCTTTGGAAGGACTAATATGGACAAACTACCAATTGTACAGATTTTGAAAAGTATGAATTATTTTTATTCACTCATGGGATTTGGGTATCATTGGCAAGACCAGCATTTATTGCGGACCCCTAGTCCCTGGAGAAGGTGGTGGTGAACTACTTTCTTGAACGACTGCAGTCAATGTGCTGTAGGTAGGCCTACAATGTTGTTAGGGAGAGTTACAGGATTTTAAATTTGACTTACTGAAGGAATGGCGATATATTTGTAAGTTAGGATGACTAATAGCATGGAGGAGAATTTTCAGGTGGTTGTATTCAAATATACTTTCTGCCCTTGTAATAGTCAGAGAGGTGTATAGCACCGAAACATCTTCACTCAACTTATCCATGCCAACCAGATAGCCTAAATTAATCTAGTCCCATTTGCCAGCATTTGGCCTGTACCCCTCTAAACCCTTCTTATCCATGTACACATCCAGGTGCCTTTTAAATGCTATAAATTGTACCAGCTTTCATTTTCTCTGGCAGCTTGTTCTATACATGCATAACCCTCGCCATGAAAAAGTTGCCCCTTAGGTCCCTTTTAAATCTCTCCCCTCTCATCTTAAACCATGCCCTTGAGCTTTGGACTCCCTTACCCTAGGGAAAAGACCTTGGCTATTCACCCTATCCATGCCCCTCATGATGTTATAAACCTTTATAAAGGTCACCTCTCAGCCTCTGACATTCTGGGGAAAATAGCCCCAACTCATTCAGCCTCTTGCTATAGCTCAAACCCTCCAACTCCAGCAATATGTTGTAAATTTTTTTTAACCTTTTCAAGTTTCACAACATTGTTCAGTTCTGTTTTCCCTGCTATAGAAACACAGTATTCCAAGTGGTCAGACCAATGCCCTGCATAGCTGCAACATGACTTCCCAACTTTGATACTCAAAGCACTGACCAATAAAGGCAAACATACCAAACGCCTTCTTCACTACCTTGTCAATCTGTGACTCCGCTTTCAAGAAACTATTATCCTTCTTGATGGTAATGGAAGGTGCTGTCTAAGGAGCTCTGGTGAATTTCTGCAGTACATCTCGCAGATGGCACACACTGCTGCTATGAGCAGTGAGGAGGGAGTGAATAGTTGCGGTTTCATTAAATAGGACAAGTTTAGATGGATATGGGCCAAATGCTAGCAAATGGGACTAGATTTAGTTAGGATACCTGGTTGGGATGGATGAGTTGGACCGAAGAGTCTGTTTCCGTGCTGTATATCTCTATGAATCTATGTGGGTTGTCATGGATGGTTTCAAGCTTGTTGAGTATTGTTGAAATAGTACTCATCCAGACAAGTGGCAAATATCCCATCACACTCCTGATGTGTGCAGCAGGATCCAGAGTGCTTCGCCTGCTTTTACAATCAGAGTTTATATGGTTAGCCCAGTTCAGTTTCTGGTCAATGGTAACACCCAGCATGTGGATCGTGGAGGGATTCAGAGATAAAATGTCACTGAATGTCAAGGGGTGTTGGTTTCATTCTACTGTGTTGGAGACGACTGGCATTTGTTTGACACAAAGGTCACTTGCCACTTGTCAGCTCAAACCCGAATATCGCCATGGTCTTACGACAGTTCGACATGAACTACTTCAGTACCTGAGGAGTCACTAATGCTGAACACCATGTAGTTATCTGTGAATATTTCTGACCTTATGATGAGGGAATGTGATCAATGAAGCAGCTGAAAATGGTCATACCTAGGATATTATCCTGCACAAGTCCTGCAGAGTAGTTGTGGAGCTGAGATAACGGACTTCCAATAATCACAAGCATCTTCCCTTGTGCTAAGTATGAATCTAATCAGTGGATAATTTTGCCCCGATTCCCACCGACCCCAGTTCTGCTAGGGCTCCTTGATATTGCTCTACCAAATACAGCTCTGATGTCAAGGACAGTCACTCTCACTTCACCTCTAAAATTTTGTCCAGGTTTGTACCAAGGCCCTCATGTGGTCAGGAGCCGAGTGGCTTTGGTAAAATCCAAATCAATGTCAGTAAGCAGATTACTGCTAAGCGAGTGCTGTTTGTTAGCATCCATGACACCTTCCGTCACTTTATTGATGATCTAGAGTAGACTGATGCAGCAGTACACAACATAACTGGACAATTGCTAACAATATTGGCGAGATGCAGTACTGGAACAGCTTGGCTAGAAGAGCAATTAATTCTGGAATACAAATTGTTGGGATCAATGCCAGAATGTTGTCAGGGCCCACAGGCTTTACAGTATTCAGTGCCTCCTGCTGTTTCTTAATATCTTGAGGAGTGAATTGAATTAGTTGAAGGCTTGGCACCTGTGATGCTGTGACTCTCCAGAGAATTCTCACTTGGCACTTCTGGCTGAAGATTGTTGCAAATCTTCAGCATTGTCTTTTACACGAAGTTGCTGGGCTCCCCCAATGAGTATGGGGAGATTGGTCAAAGGGTATGGTGCTGGAAAAGCACAGCTAGTCAGGCAGCATCTGAAGAGCAGGAGTCTACATGCTTTGGACATAAGCCCTTCATCAGGAATGAGGCTTGTGGGCCAAGGGGGCTGAGAGATAAATAGAGATGGCGGCAGGGCTGGGGGAGGTAGCTGAGAATACAATAGGTAGGTGAAGGTGAGGGTGAATGTAATAGAGTGGAGAGAAGGATGGAGCAGATTGGTGGGAAGGAAGATGGCAGGTAGGACAGTGCCAAGTTGGGAGGTTGTGACTGAATAAGGTTGGGGGGGGGGGGGGGGTGAGGAAATGAGGAAATTGGTGAAATCTACATTGATCTATGTGGTTGAAGGGTCCAAATACGGAAGATGAGGTGTTCTTCTTCCTGGCGTTGGGTGGTTAGGCATTGGCGATGCAAGCGTGTCCCTGGTAGACTGGGAGGAGGGCTTAGTGTTCAGCAAAAGGTTGGTGCGGGGATCCCAGAGGTGTTCTCTTGAAACAATCTGCAAGTTGGCATCCTATCTCCCCATTAAGGAGACCATGGGTGCAACGGATACAGTAGATGACGTATGTGGAAGTACAGGTAAATTTCTGTCTGATGTGGAAGGATCCTTTGGGGCTTTGGACGGAGGTGATGGAGATGGTGTGGGTCCAGGTTTTGCATTTCTTGTGATGGCAGGGAAAGATGCCAAGATGGAAGGGTGGGTTGGTGAAGGGTGCGGTCCTGACAAGAGTCGCGGAGAGAATGGCCTCTCCAAAATGTAGATAAGAGTGGGGTGGTGGTGGGGTCTGTTTGTAGGTGGCGGAAATAGTGGTGGATGATGTGGTGTACCTGGAAATTAGTGGGGTGGAAAGGGAGGACTGGGGGGGTTCTGCCTTTGTTACAGTTGGAGGGATGGGGTTCAAGGGCGGAGGTGTGGGAAGTGGAGACGTGCTGCAGGGCATAGTCAACCACATCGGAGGGGAAAGAGGGGGCAGCGATTTGGAATGTTCTACGGTGGAAGTGGTCCCTCTGGCAGCAGATGCGGGAGAGGAATTGTGAATAAGGGATTGTGTTTTTACAAGAGACAGAGGAGGAGGTGGAGTAGTCCAGCTAGCTGTGGGAGTCATGGTGAATGCGTTGATCAAATGACTGTATTGGCACCATCTCGTGCTCCAATGAGGTTGAACAGGTCATCAACTCCACAAATACCTTCCACTCTGACCTTAAATTCACCTGGACCATGTCAGGTACTTCCATCCTCTTCCTGGACCGCTCCATCTCCATTTCTGGTGACTGACTCAACACAGACATCCAATACAAATCCACTGACTCCCACAACCCTACCTCCTTCCCATTTATCTCTCAGCCTCCCGGCACACAAGTCTCATTCCCGATGAAGGACTTTTGATGTTTCAGGCATCTCTCCTGCTTCTCAGATGCTGCCTGACAGACTGTGCTTTTCCAGCACCACACTCTTGCACTCTGATCCCCAGCATCTGTAGTTCTCACTTTCTCCTAGTATGGGGATATTGTGGATTCTTCACCTCCTATGTGTTGTTAATTGTCCACCACCATTCACGATTGGATACGGCAGAACTGCAGAGTTTGAATCTGCTCTACTGATTGTGAATTGCTTAGTTCAGTCGGTCACTTATTGCTCATCCTGTCTGGCACGCAAGTAGTCCCATTGTCTAGCCTCTCCAGGCTAACACTTGATTTTCAGGTTCACCTAATGAGGCTCCAAGCATGCTATCCTGCACTGTTCATTGAATTAGGGTTGATTCCCTGGTGTGATGGTAATAATTAAGTAGGGGGTATGCCAGGCCATGAGGTTATAGATTGTGTTAGAGTATGTTGCTGTTGCTACTGATGGCCCACACTGCCTCAGGGATATCTAGTTTTGAGTTGCTAGATCTTACGGAACGCTATCCAAATAAGCATGGTGACAGTTTCACATGAAGCTATCCACAAAAGTAAAGATGGGACTTTGTCTGCACAAGAACTTGTGCAGTGGTCACTCTTACCAATACTATCGTGGGTAGATGCATCTGTGGCAGGAAGACTGGCGAGGATGAGGTTTAAGCCTGTATTTTCTTCTTTTGGTTCCCTGACCACCTGCTGCATACCTTGTCCAGCAGCTAGATCTTTTGGACTCCACAAACTCGGTTAGTAGTGGTGCTTCTGAACTATTCTTGGTGATGGATATTAAAGTCCCCTATCCAAGAGTACATACTGTAAGGTTTGTAGCTCAGGTTGAGGTTTAGGGTGTAGGTTTGCTCACTGAGCTGGAGGTTTGATATCCAGACGTTTCATTACCTGGCTAGGTAACATCAGGGGCGACCTCCAAGTGAAGCGAAGCTGTTGTCTCCTGCTTTCTATTTATAGCTTTCTCCTGGATGGGGTTCCTAGGGTTTGTGGTGATGTCATTTCCTGTTCATTTTCTGAGGGGTTGATAGATGGCATCTAGATCTGTGTGTTTGTTTATGGCGTCGTGGTTGGAGTGCCAGGCCTCTAGGAATTCTCTGCCATGTCTTTGCTTAGCCTGTCCCAGGATAGATGTGTTGTCCCAGTCAAAATGGTAGTTTTTTTTCAGCCGTGTGTAGGGCTACGAGGGAGAGAGGGTCGTGTCTTTTTGTGGCTAGCTGGTATGCGTGTATCCTGGTTGCTTTTAAGTTTGTTAGTTTTTGTTTGAGAGTGATGGTGGGTTTGTGTGCTACTAGGATTCTGAGGGGTCATAGTAGTGTGGCAGTCATTTCTGGAATTTCTTTGATGTATGGTAAGGTGGTTCGGGTTTCTGGCTGCGTTTGATCTGCTTGTCGTGGTTTGTTCTTGAGGAATCTGCACACTGTATTTTTTGAGTATCCATTCTTCATGAATACATTGTATAGGTGGTTCTCCTCTGTTTTCCTAAGTTTGTTTGTGCTGCAGAGTGTGGTGGCTCGTTGGAATAGTGTTCTGATGCAGCTTTGTTTGTGTGTTGGGATGATTGCTGGTGTAGTTAAGAATTTGGTCAGTGTTTGTCGGTTTTCTGTATACGCAGGTTTGTAGTTCTCAGTTGTCCTTTCTTTTGACTGTGATGTCCAAGAATGCAAGTTTGTTGTCAGTTTCTTCCTCCTTGGTGAACTTTATGCCTGTGAGGGCATTGTTGATGATGTTAAATGTCTCTTCTATCTTGTTTCATTTTGTGATGACAAAGGTGTCATCTACGTAGCAGACCCAGATTTTTGGTTTGATGGCTGGTAGGGCCGTTTGTTCTAGTCTTTGCATTACTGCTTCTGCTATGAATCCTGATAGTGGAGATGCCATGGGTGTGCCGTTGGTCTGTTTGTAGACTATGTTGTCCACTAGCTTCATGATGCTTTCGTTGGTAATGTGATTGATGGTGGTTGGGGTGTCTCTTCTAAAAGTGTGGTAAGTGCTTCCTTTGCAGGTTGATGTTGATGGAGGTGAACAGTGCTGTTACATCGAATGAGATCATTGCTTCGTCTTCCTCTATTTTGGCGTTTATGATGATTTTTAAGAATTCCTGGGTGGAGTGAATGATGTGCAGTGACTCTTCTACTAGGTATTTAGGTCTTGCGTGTAGTTCTTTGGCCAGTCTGTAAGTTGGTGTTCCGGGTAGTGAGACTGTAGGTCTGAGGGGGGCCACCAACACACTCAAACAAAAACTAACTTAAAAGACCCAGTACAACCCATGGACAAAACCAACATCATCTACAAAATTCCATGCAAGGACTGCCACAAACGCTACGTAGGACAAATAGGAAGAAAGTTAGCCACCAGGATACATGAACACCAGCTAGCCACAAAAAGACACGACCCTCTCTCCCTCGTAGCCCTACACATGGATGAAAAAAAAACCATTTCGACAGGCTAAGCAAAGACATGGCAGAGAATTCCTAGAGGCCTGACACTCCAACCACAATGCCATAAACAAACACATAGATCTAGATGCCATCTATCAACCCCTCAGAAAACAAACAGGAAATGACATCACCACAAACTTCAGGAACCCCATCCAAGAGAAAGATATAAATAGAAAGCAGGAGACAATAGCTTCGCTTCACTTGGAGGTCACCATTGCTGATGTTACCGAGTCAGGTAATGAAACATCTGGATATCAAACCTACAGCTCAGTGAGCAAACCTACAACCTAAAGTACATTCTGTGTCTGTAAGAGTCCTAAATCCCAAGATGATGTAATGATCTTGGAGAGGTGCACTGCAGATTCAGGGACTAGAAGATTGAGTGAAAGGAACAGTCGTAAACTTACAATGATCTAAGACCTTCAAAATAATAAAAGGATATGATAGGGTAGATACAGAAATTACTTCCTCAGATAGGGAAATCCAGAAAAAAATGTCATAATCTTTAAATTAGAGCTAGTCCACTGGAATAGAATAAGGAATTGCTTTTTTTGACACAAAGATTTATGGAAATCTAGAATATTCTCCCTCAAAAGATCGTGCAAATTGAAATTCAAGACCAGGATTCTGCTGGAAACCAAATGATAAGGACAAAGAAAGGCCATTGGAGCTGAGGTCCAGAGATCCTTCAGCCAGGATCTAACCAAATCGTACAGCATGATCAAGTCAAATGGTCTACTTCCATGTATTCAGTGGTTTCTTTTTAACATGCAGAGCACGTTAATTTTGCAGACTGGGATCAATTGCCACCTTGGGCGACTGGAGTTTGCACATTCTCCCTGTGTCTGCTCCAGTTTCCTCCCACAATGCAAAAGACGAGCAGGTTAAGTGAATTGGCCATGCTAAATTGCCCATAAGTACATTAGTCAGGGGTAAATATAGGGTAGAGGAATGGGTCTGGGTGGGTTACTCTTTGGAAGGGTCTGTGTGGACTTGTTCGGCCGAACGGCTTGTTTCCATCCTGTAGGGTATCTAATCTAAAATTCTAATCGTAACAAGGTTCTACAGCCATCTTAATTATTGAAAATTGCAGTTTTGCAATGATTTTTTAAAAAATTAGAGCTGTAGATAGAACTGAATCCATGTTTGAATTTAAAACAGGGCCATGCATTCTGCTCAATGATCTCATAACCATAATACGTCTTTGCTCCTTTGCTGAAAGTTAAAATTTCTATAGTACAAAGCAACACTACCCTGAAAGCTGAGCAATTTACAAAGCACTTTACTAAACAAAATAAAACACAGACTCCAAGTGCATTTATGGGCAGGTAATTAATTCATTGAGGTACAATTTATTTCAAATGCATGCTGTTCTTCTTGTTTGAGTGCATGTACGTGCATTTGAGAAAGAGATAGAAACAGACACAAAGCGGGGGTGTTGCTGCCTATAGTCATGCACTGTGCTTGACCCTTAACTTTACTGCCTCACCAATACCATGTGCTGCACCAAGAACCATGAGAATAAATTGGTCTGTCACTATCATGGGGCATACTGTGTTAAAAGCCTGTTTTCAACATTGTCCTAATTTATAAATGTTAATTTGTTTTAGCCAAAAGGAAAATGGTAAATTCTTCATAGTCCTACATGGTAACCTCAGCTGGTGCGGGAAATGTCACTCTACATCACAAGCTGGACAACCAGCCAACTGAGCTAATTGGTGTCTCAGAACTAACAGGGTGCAATACGCAAATTCATACGCTTCAATGAAATATGCTCCAGAGAAACAGTGAAAAATTCTGAATTATAAAAGCAGTAACAGCTGTGCATTTGTAATACAGCATTTCACTATGTTTTATAGAATGTACTTTATACTTGACAACATTTGTCAAATGACAATTTCTTGATTGCATTTGGAACTACAATATTTACCTTCAGTAAAATGTTATAACTTTCTTTTTTAAAATTACGTGTTTTCTGACCACCTAATCTTAAATTCAAAGGCTATAAACGAGAATAGAAATGTCAAAGAGGTAATGAATGCACTCAAGGTTAGACATTGTCAAGTATACTGCAAAGCTTCCAACAACATGCTTTGCATCCAACCTCAGAAGAACATGTCTCCACAACATTAATGTTAACAATTACCCAGACAGACCATCTTTCTGCATTCTCTGCAGTCAGGTTTGTGAACTCATGTCAATGTGGTGAACCACTAAGAATAGAGTTGACATTGTGCAAAATCATACTAGATTTATAAAATCTTAAAAATGAATAGATCCAGTATTTTGAAGGGAAATGTTAAACTGATTGAAATTTAACAAAGACAAACAAAGCCTTAAAAGGTACAAAATCAAGTGTTATCATAAGCTGTCACTCTGTCCCCAGCCCATGCATCTTTTTATCAGCTTAAAATCTTAGACAGGCTATAGGGCTGTCAACGCTTTCAAGAACAATTTAAAACCATGTTAACAATTAAAATACTTTTCAATGCTCTCAAATATACTCACTGGAGTAGTTGGATGTTGAGACTGTATCGGAGCAGTAGGTGTAGGGGTTGTAGGGGTTGTATTTTGTTGCTGTGTTGACGGGGGCAATGATGGTGGCTGCTGTGGATCCCGCTCTCGTTGTTGCTGCTTCTGTCCAGCTGCCACTTGGGGTTGTGGAGGGACTGGTGGAGGAGGAGGAAGCTGCTGCATTTGTGGTGGTGTCTGAACTTGAGAAGGAGGGGGTGGCATTGTCTGGGGCTGAGAGTTAGGTGATGGTGTCTGTTGCCTTTGTTGTGGAGGAATGCTCGGTGGTGTCTGGTGAGGGGTGGGTGTGAGACTTCTTGGACCAGGGGATGGGGAGTTTTGATGAAGTGATGGCTGAGAGAGAGATGGTGGACAGTTAAACTGGGTATTCTGGGCTCCTGGCTGCATGGAGGCAGAACTGTTTACAGGTAGTGATGAGTTCTGCGCCTAATGAGAGAACAGAATGATAGAACCATTAACATGCTGCCTTTTATTGTAAGTTAGCTGAATTAAATATACCACACAGCTATACAAAATGCTCAATATTGCTGTAACCTACATTAGATGCAAACATGTAAGACATTGTTCAGCTTTATGAAAACAGCATAAATTAGTTGAGTCAAGAAACATTTTTGGTCAGTACAACAAATTCTGCAAATTCAAATACAAGAACAATAACAACTGACAGAATTAAAGCACAATTGAGAGAAGAGCAACATTTACCATTAAAAGGCAAGAGACAAAGTTGGGGCATATACAAAAGGATGCACAGATGACCAAAAATAAGCATATAATAAATTAGCTTTTTATGATTCTTGATGCTCGTGACTGATTGCTTTATACCATCAAGTCCCTCCTATGCCCTTGCTATGTTATCAAGGTTCTCTCTCAAAGCATGGGTTGTCATTGAAGAGAAATAGCAAACTGAGTGATACATCAACCTTGTGGACCAAGTGCGACTGCATTTTTAACTTCGGAAATAATGGTTATTTTTGTGACATAATCCTCCACCTTATTTTTGTTTGGAGCCCGAACTGCCATCAAAAAATGTCCATTTATTGGATTTCGAGTGATGAACACAGTGTGCTGCTTGTATCCATTGGCGAAAACTGATCTACTTTTAAGTAAAGTGTAAAATTATGACTTGAGTTTCAATGGCGACTGTATGTTTGGTAAAAGCACACATCCAACGGTTACAATGGATATGTTGCTACCATCAGTGGGCACTGCACTGAGCTCATAATCACTAGATATAGATTTGATCATTGCCAAGATATTTGCATTGATTGCTGACTGGCAAGTTAACAACTAGCGCGGATTTTTAACCAGTGCTCATAGTTAACTTGAGGCAAGTGACAGTTCTTTCCATTAATTTAAAATCTAAAAGATTCTTCCTTCAGACTCCCATCGAAGTTGCCGAATTTCAATACTGCACGACATAATTTTACATTCAGTCATCAAATTAAATATTAGTCCAGACTGAAGGTAGTGGAGTTACAAGAAACTTGGATAAATACCGGAGACATGACTGGCTGGTTGCTGGCCTGTGTCATCGTGGTGCTGCCAGTGTTCATTCCAGGGGAGGATACAGGAAATTGATTTGGAGACAGAAACTGATTTTGAGCAGGATGCTGCGCAGCCATTGGCTGTGCCATTCGGGAAGTGGCTAATCCCATCTGTGTATAAACAGAATACATTGTTGTAAAATCATGGATCAGAAAACTGTTACTCTTTCTAAAAACTTTGGATACCTCTTCCCAAAACCACAAAATTACTACATAACTTTAAAGATACTATACTGAAAGTCACAGCTGGTACTAATCTGTGTCAGGGCACAGATGAATAGTGAAACCCTCGATGCTTAAACGTTGACCTCAACCACATAGGTACCATTCTGTTTCACCATGCTTACTAACATTCAGTTATAGAGTCATAGAGGTCTACAGCATGGAAAAAGGCCCTTCGGCCCAACTTGTCCATGCTGCCCAGTTTTCACAATTAAATTAATGAAATTTGCCTGCGTTTCGTCCATATCCCTCCAAAACTATCCCATCCACGTTCCTGGACAAATGCTTCTAAAATATGTAAATTGTATTAGCCACAACCACTACCTCTGGCATCCTAATCCAGAAATTCACCATCCTCTGGTAACCACTCACTCTCCCCCTCCCTCTCACCATCAACCAAGTCTCCTAGGATCCAAGGAGAGATGTTCCAGCCCATCCAACCTTCCCTTATAAATCAAACCTTCCAGACTACATCCTAATACACCCTTCTGCATTCTAGTTAAATAATATCCTTTTTATAGTACAGCAAACAAAATTGCAAGTCGTACTCCAAATGTGGCCGCACCAACGTCTTGTACAGCTGCAATAAGACAACCCAATTCCTATACTCAGTACTCTGACTGATCAAAGCAAGCATGCCAAAATCCTGCTTACTTATCTACCCATAGCTCCATTTTCGAAGAGCCTTGAATCCGTACTCCCAGATCTCTTTATTCTGTACCACTTCGTAGGTCCTGAACTTTGACTGTGTAAGCTCTGCCCTGGTTTGACCAATGCAGCGCCTTGCATTTATCTAAATTAAACTTCATCTACCATTCCTCAGACCACTGGCCCAGTTGATCAAGATCTCTGTATTCCCAGATATCCTTCTTCACTGTCCACATTACCACCAATCTTAAGAGTCATCCGCAAACTTACTAACCATACTTCTAAATGCTCATCAAAATCATTTATATATAAAAAAATAGTGGAACCAACACTGGTCCCTGTGGCAAACTTCTGGTCATTGGCCTCTTAGCTTGAAAAGCAACCCTCTATCACCATCTTCTATGTTCAAGCCAATTGTGTATCAAATTGGCTAGCTCTCCCTAGATTCCGTGAGATTTAACCTTACTCAACAATTAACATGCAGTACCTTATCAAAAGCTTTGCTAAAGTACATGTAGACAACATCTCTCCATCCGAGGCTCCCAGCCTCACTCCTGAAGGGCTCTAGCCCGAAACGTCAATCTTCCTGCTCTTCAGATGCTGCCTGACCTGCTGTGCTTTTCCAGCAACACACACTCAACTCTAAATCTCCAGCGTCTGCAGACCTCACTGTCTCCCACTGCACTGCTCTCATTTACTTTCTTGGTCACCCTTAAAAAAACTCAATCAAATTTGTGATATATGATTTCCCACACACAAAGCCATGCTGACTATTCCAAATGAGTCCTCGCCTCTCCAAATGCCTATAGGTCCTGTCTGTCAGAATCCCCTTGAACAACTTACCCACTTAGACATTAGTCTCATCAGTGTATACTCCTAAGCATTTCCCTCCAGCCTTCCTTGAATAACAGCACAACATTAGCCACTCTCCAATCTGTCACTGCACTTGTGGCTGTCAATAATACAAATATCACTGCAATTTCCTCCTCAGCCTCCCACAAAGTCCTGGGATACACTTTCATCAGGTCCTGGCGTATTTTCTATCCTAATGCGTTTCAAGACTTCTAGCAGCTCCTCTTCTGTAATGTTGACTCTCCAAGATATCACTTTTTATTTTCCCAAGTTCCCTTGCATCCATGCCTTTCTTGATGATAAATACTGCCAAGAAATATTCATTTAGGATCTCACCCATCTCTTGTTGACCTTTATGACCGTTAAGGGGATTTATTCTCTTCCTGTTACTCTTCTACACCCCACCCCCCACAATTTTGGAAACCCTCCCACTTACCAGACGTACCTTTGCCTACAAATATACTCCCCATATCAATTTTTGAAAGCTCCTGCCGAAAACCAGTTAAATTGCTCTGGCCCAAATTTCACACTTTAACTTGTGGACCAGACCTTATCTAAAGCTATTTTAAAACTAATGGAATTATGGTGACTGGTCCCAAAGTGATTCCCCACTTGTGTCATTTCCCTGCCCTATTTCCCAAGAGAAGTTCAAGTTTTGCCCCTTCTCTAATACAGCCATCTACATTCTGCATGTGAAATTCTTCCCGAAAACAGTTAAATTTCTCTCCCTCCAATCCCTTAACACTATGGCACTCCTAGACGATGCCAGCAAAGTTAAGATCCCCACAATTATAACCCTATTATTCTTGCAGCTACCTGCAATCTCCTCACATCTCCCGCTGACTACTGGGGAGGCCTACTGTACAATTCTATCAAAGTGATTACCCCCTTTTTATTTCTCAGTTCTACCCATATAGACTCAGTGGACGAGCCCTCAAGAAAGCCCTCTTTCAGTACTGCCATGACATTCTCCCTAATCAAAAACGCAACTCCTCCTCTTCCTCCTCTTTTATCCCCCCCATAGCATTTATATCCTAGGACACTGAGCTGCCATTCCTGTTCCTCCCTCAGCCATGTTTCTGTAATAGCAAAAATACCCCAGTCCTAAGTACCCATTCACGCCCCAAGATCTTACCTGTCAAGCCTCTTGCATTGAAATAAGTGCAGCTGAACTCAGACTTTCCCTGCTTCCTGCATACTCGTGCTTGCCCTGTCTAGTACTCAGATTACCAACATTGCTGTTGCTATTTAACTTGCTCTCTCTAACTTCTGTAATGTCTTCAACTTTCTCTGTCAAAACTAGATTAAGAAAAGCAACTTTGTTCTCCTCACTGCAGTCAGAACGCACTGCAAGGGGATCCAAACATGGAAAAACGGTTTTCAATTAAAACAGTATGGTATCCACAAAATAAGCATTAGGTTGGCAGTAAGTTGACTGCCAACTTAAACAATTTTTTGCAGTTACAGAAACTCTCCTAAAAAGAGAATAAAAAATAGCAAGTATTTTTAATCAAATTATGAGTTACCACAGGCAGTTTTTAATTTTGAGGCCAATGATTACAGCAACTTCAAATTCCAAACTTATTTTATGCAAAAAGGGAAACAAAGTCAGCTCCAGATTTGTTTCTGTAGTGAAGGAATTCCTGAAGAAGGGCTTATGCCCGAAACGTCGATTCGCCTGCTCCGCTGCGCTTTTCCAGCAATACATTTTTAAGCTATGGTCAGGATCATGTCAAGGATACCAACATCCCAATAAATCATTTTGTTACTTAAAATTTTAATCCAGTTCCTGTGCATAGCATAAATACTTAAGTCAAAGCCTGGTCTAAAAACCAATTCAAACAAGCTAAGCACATATTAGAAACAATTCTCAAACACTAATGATCAGGTCCTTAGTTTCCCCAATTTGTAAGCAAAAACAATAGTCACGTTAGGATGTAATTGTTTGTAAGGAAATCAGGTTGCTTATGATTTTACTTGAGATGTTTTACTGACACTTGTGTTAACGGAGATTGTGCAAACTATACCTGGTTCATGGGTCCTGTTTGCGTCATCTGCCCAGGGTGTGGTAGTGGAGGGTTTAAACGTTGTCCCAGGCCAGCCATCTGCATGCTGCTCATCTGTGAATATTGGTTCATTCCTAGAATAAGCAGAGTTGAATAAAATTGTTTAATTAAAAAGCACGAAAGAAAGCTTTTCAAACTGTCTAAAACCAATTAAAATGGGCAAGCTCTTAAGTAGTCATTGCACACTTGCTTTCCAAATGCGCTTTCAAGTCTCATCCTGGGTAATACTCATTCCCTCCTTTTCTACATTAATATATAAACTTATACAGCACACCTTACTATTAAGTAGCATTTTTCATACTTTAGTATTCATTAATGCATAAAACAAATGCCGAAACAGAAAATGGACTCAAGTGAATAGGCTGCTTGATACTCAATTCATCATTTCAAATTTCTCTTATATTCTCTTATCACCACTGAAAAATCAGAACTCAACATGGCCTAAGCGATACAAGTTTGCAATCACAGATGCATATCACTGAATGCGTTTTCTAGCAACTCAGAAATCAATGTTCAAATCTCATTAGAGGCAATTATTAAACAGAATTCAAAGCTGGTAATTTGGTCTAGCACCAGAAAATGACCATCGTATCTGCCAGATTGTCATAAGACAATTTATGAATCTTTCAAAGGAAACCTGCTGCTCTTACATGGCCTAGTCAACTTGACTTCAGTGCCAAACCACATGACTGGCTCTGGTAGTTAATATTTATTCTTGAGAATATATGTTAAATATACCTAAAGTTTCACTGAAATTCTAGCAACACAATGATGTGCAACATATTAACATATTCATTTACTAAAAAACACATCCATGCCAGAAACTAGCAAGTCATGATGCATATCTTTTGTAACTTAATTCAGATGTGCACAAAACTTGGCCAATAGAATAACTACTCAGTCTCTTCTGCTCCATGCTTCTCAGATAATTATGTTGTTTATCCATTACCGTAAACTCCAAAATTGAAGCTTACATCTTAGATGTTTATAAAGGTTTGGTTAGAGAGTGTAAGGGATCAGGCCAAACTGACATTATCATGATTCTTTAAGGGCAACCAAAGCACAATTTATAATCCATTCCTACGTTAGCCTTTACAGATTAATGGTGTTGCAAATAAGGCAACTATCATTTAGCTATAGAATGAAGAATCACAGCTAAAGTTATATCTACTATCAAACTGTTATGAATCACCTATTAATGTTACTGTAGTGAGGCTGCTGAATGGAAAACAGTGGTATTAGTCATGATCAGTTTAACTGATTACCCCGTACACCTTTTTACATGAAATACAGTTTGAGAATTGAATTTTACCAGTTGGGGTCTGCATCCGGTTCATGATCTGACTTGGCACATTTGGCCGCATAATGGTCGGGTCAGAAAGTGGGCCATCTGAAATGCAACAAGACTAGGTTTAAATTACATGTAGATACCTGTACTTAACTGGAACAGGAAATTCCTGTCACCATCAAGGGATAGGGTCAGTGAATGATTGAAGCAAATAAGTATTAATACTTAATGTTCATATTTCACACGTTTGGCTTCATAATCCTTAAAAGGATCCTATGATAAGACCTCTAACACAACATTTGCACTTAAACTTTGTTTTGCTTCAGAAGATGGAAAACTGAGTTTACAATTCTATTCACAAGCTCACAATCTTTTTTTAAAAATGCTTCCAGGTTATCCACTGAAGGAAAGAAAAAGGAATAATTTCCAACATCCAAAAGACTGGCTTCAACTACCACTGGTAAGCAACCTGCTAAAGATGACTGTCCACTATTTAACTCCAATCGTTGAGTATCTATGCGTTGGGAACAAACTTCTTTTGTGATGGTTCATTACAAGTACTTCCAATGCAGCCTCGCTCACCACCTCCTCTTCCATTTAATAGGAAAAGGGACAAGCATTCTTCTTGGAAATATATGCACATGTATAAACACACATGTGCATATGACAAATGAAGGTGAAATAAAGACTTGGTTGCGATGTCCTGGCCCTGTGGTCAAATAGTCTGCCAGCAACTACTGTCTAGGCTTACTAGATCACTGTCAGCTTTGTCAACTTGCATCAATTCAAGAGTCAATATTTTTGAAGGAGGCAATGGTTGGTGAAGAATTGGAGAAACACAAATATCCACAATGTGTAAAAAAAGAATCTAACTGTCTCATCCTGTGCCTTTGCTAATCATATACAAATGTGAAGCCATTTCAGTCAGTCATCTAATGATTGCTACCTAAAAGCACAATTCCTGAAGCCATAATCAATTGTTTGAATCTCATTTAACAGGACAGAGACAGGAATCCCAAAAGATGGTCCAACTTTTCTTGCTGCAAAGTTGTGAAAGGGGAGCTCAATATTAAGGTACTGTTATCTGCTATTAGACAAGCTATAATTTTAGCTCTGATTCCACTTTTCTGATGAGCATAAACCATAACTTTGTTTGTTTGCCAATGTCTAATAAATTTTTCACTTTAATATTTAATCTCGCCCCTTTTCTCAAAGGGTACAGACATAAAATATCACAACACTGGAACAATCCTTGGGTACCTTGCCCTGTCACCATTTTTTAGATGGGAGATATAGTCAGTTCTTCTACAACGCGATAGTTGCATTCTTGTGCAACACCATGTTATAGAAAAATCTCGCTTAAAATGCTGGCGCTGTAATTGTGTTACAGCCAACACACATTTTAAAAGTTGCATTGTAAAAAACAGCGCCCCCAGTTCATCAATCGCGTTACAGCAAATTCACACTTTATAGTTGGATGGTTAAAGGGGTCAAAGTGTGTGGGGAGAAAATGGGAACAAGGCAGAGTTGGATGCTTATGCATTATCATATCGAATGACAGAGCACTCAAAAGAGTGAACGGCCTATTCCTGTTCCTATTTTTTATGCTTCGGTATGATTGTCAGGACTGTAAATAACAATTATTTAAGCGTGATGTTAATACTCTCAAACCACATCTGCTTGTCACTTGACATTCACAAACTCATTTTTCTTTGAAAGAATGTGTTACCGGACTGATAGTTTTTCTTTCAAATGCAGAATCTCGACCACCACTGCAAATTACACCAGTTTAATGCAGTTTGGAAATTACACTCAATAAGTTAGGAAAGACTGATGTTGTCCAATGGGGTGATGGCACTTGATTTGACAGATTTAAATTAATGTTAATTTAAATAAATAAAAGATACCCAAATAGGTATACATGCAATAAGGTGTGGTGTCAATAATCAGTACTACCAAAGGTAGACATGGTCGGTAGATCTATTAGCGCTCCTTTGTTATCGTTAAGCTACAATACTGGGATAAAAAAAATCTTTTAAACTCATTGATTTTCCTCATTGTGGAATTAACAAATGTTTCATTGCCTGTTGCACTTACGTTAACAAACTTTCTAACACACAACAAAAAAGGTTCCGTACTTGGAGGGAGTCCAGCTTGCAACTGAGCCATGCTTGGGGGTTGGGCTGCTCCTGTAGGTAACATGCCACTTTGGTTTGGCATCACACCCTGTTTCTGTAGTCTGGTGCGCCGCTTTTCTTCTAGTTCTTTCTGAATCTTATAGATCTTCTCAGCCAGCAGATGGTAATATTCTGCCTATTTTTCAAAAGTTGAAATTCTTTTTTTAAAAAATGCAAGACGAGAGGATTGTGAAGAAAACAAAAGAACATCCAGTGATACAGAGCAAGAAAAATTAACCCAGGTTGCTATCGGTAAATATTTCAATGGAAAACAAGATGAAAATTTACAGATTCTTTGCTTGCTACCAATGGACATCAGAATAAACTCCACCTGACCTAAACTGCTTTGCATTTTTATCTGTAGGCAGCATAACTGCCTGAGATCATTCTGATATTGTCTGATAAATATAAACAAAAAATCTGCTAATTTGTTACAACACTTAATTTGGATCCTTCCACATAAAAAAAATGATTAGCTTTCTTGGTTTTGTAACTTTTGAGAGATTACTGCAATACTGGCAGTAACCTTCTATCTATTTACTTGGCAGCTAGTGTGTTACTTAACTATATTTATTATACTATTGACTCAAGTCTTCTTTTAAAGTCTATCATAATATATTAAAGAGAATAATATTTGGTTCAGTGAAAAGCAGATTAGCAATAGCTTTGTCATTTATCCCAAGGTAAAACTGCACTACAACCAAAATATCAAATTATTACTTGCCCTGCTGTTGGCAGACTCATACATGTCTCCTTCCACCTTTCGTGCATAAGCTACCAGGTTTTCCATTCGCCTGTCTTTCAATGCTGCCGGGTCAGGTGTTGGGAATATGGCTTGAACTCTGCATTCAGAGAACCAATGGTCATAAAATGTTTAATTGCACAAGTTGAAATGTTAAAATGATCTTTAGTCAATTAATACAGCTTACAAATAAAAATAGTAGGCTCCTTAGATTTTCACACAAGTTAAAAATCTGAAGAAACTATCCAGACCATTCAGAAACCCTTAAAACATGTAACATTGAACGTTAGATTAACTAGTATAGCACAGTATCATATTCAGCACAATTACACCTCACCACAACACAAAGATGTTTGGAACTTTCTCTCTATAAATGAGGATTGATAGCTTATTAATTGTTTATTTTAAATGTGAGATTGGTAGATTTTGGTTAGTAAGGGTTGTGAATCTGTGGAATTCCCTGCACAGCAAAGCAGTTGAGATTAACTTTTTGAATGTTTTTAAAGGGAAAGGTAGATTTATGAACAGTAAAGGAATTAAGGATAATGGCGAGCGAGCGGATAACTGGAGCTGAGTGCATAAAAAGATCGCCATGATCTTACTGAATGACAGAGTAGGCTTGATGGGCCAGATTTCTTATTTCTTACATTCTTACATTACAGTACCATCTTAGGTACTAAGACACACTAAGTGCAGCTTCTTCATTTACAGCTTAGTTATAGTGTAATAAAGTCACCAACACATATCACCATATTAGGTACAGAGTATCTCAATACAATCCTTTGTTACAGAATGAGAAATGACAAAAAAAGTTATGCTACAGCTATTTATAGTATGACCATAGGTCAGAAAAATAAGTTAAAAAGATAAACATCACAGTCTCTCTTCAAGGACTGTTTGCAACAGATCAGCACAGGGGGCCTCCATGTAGTCTGACCATTGGCTGTCGTCATGTACCACACTGGGCCACTGCTGCTACTTCACACTGGGTGCTGGCACCCCCACTTCAGGTAGCTGGTAACTCCACCATTTTGCACTGCTTTCTTACTGAAAGTGCAGACCATTAACCTCTTCACACAGACGTGCACATAAGGAACAAAATGGAGGAGACTAGTACAATAATAAGATTTTAAAAATATCTGGTTGGGTACATGAATAAAAAGGATGGAGGGGGATACGGGCCAAAAGCTAGCAAACGGGACTAATTCAGTTTAGGATCTGGTCAGCATGGATGAGTTGGACTGAAGGGTCTGTTTACATGCTGTATAACTCTATGACTATCTGACTGAACAGATCTAATTTGGAAGTCTTTGGGGTAGTGCTTGGAATGTGTTGCCAGCAGATGTAATAGAGGCAGACATGGCAGATTCATTTAAGATATATATGAATAGATGCATGAGTAGGTGGGGAGCAGATGGATACAGATGCTTCGGAATTGGTTGACAGGTTTAGACAGTGGATTTGGATCAGCTCAGGCACGGACGGCTGAAGGGCCTGTACCTGGGCTGTAAGTTTTCTTTGTTCTTTATCTTGGTAAGGGAAAGGTTAGAAGGTTAAGGGAGAGAAAAAATTACTTAAGTGTGAGGTCAGATGTATCCAAAAAATTTGGCAAATGAAGGGATAAACGTGCTGCAGCTCAATCTGAGAAAAGCATAACATGAAGAAATGTTTGTAGGAGATTAACTGTGTACCTTTCCAATATATAAAGTTAGATAGTACAGGTTATTGATATTAGCTTGCAACAAGTTGCGATGATGAACAATTCATCCAGTTATCTGCACATTTAACAACCAAACGTGAAACCTTTGCAGATGAGTCACGTACTCAAGTGGGTGAAACTCAGTCAAGGTTGGGGGGGGGGGGGGGGGGGGGGGGAAGAGGAGCTTCTTGTGGCATCGTGGTAACGTCCCTACCTCTGGACTGAGACAGCCGGTTGAAGTCCTAACTGCTTCAGAGATGTGTATTAACAGCTTGATTAGAAAAATAGGTAAAATTAAAAAACCTCAAAACAAGTTGTGAAATTCAGGACCAACAATAACATCTTGTGAATTGCTTTCAGTTTCCTGAGTTGAATCATATCACTTGCATGAAAGTCATTGTCTTAACTGGTTAAAGTATCATGCAGTGGAGTTATGTAATCAGGTCTTGAGGCAAAATCTGCCTTTGGTATCTGCCTGATGCTGGAAGATACAACAGGCCCGAGTATTCCAAATGGAAGAATCAGGTGGATTTATGATTGATTATTTTCATACGACTTTTGCTGGAGTTGCATTTGTGTGGACACTGGGTGAACACAGATTTCTGAGTTAGCTGTGATTACCCTGTCCACATCAAAGTGGTTGCTTATACTCAAAAAGAAAAGACTGCTGGTGAAACTCAGCAGGCCTGGGAGCATCTACAGGAAGAAAGCAGAGTTAACATTTCAAGTCCAGTGACTACATCAGTTTAGTTCTTGCTTCCTGTTAAAATTGATGAAGCGTGACACAAGAATCAACCTTTTCTGAGTTTTTCTGCACACAATTTCAAATCACCACCAGGAGGAAAACACTGGTGGAAAGGAGATATAATTGTTGTGGTTCTGTTCGCCGAGCTGGGAGTTTTTGTTGCAAACGTTTCGTCCCCTTTCTGGTGACATCTTCAGTGCTGCTGCGACCACTAGGACTCATAACAGCACACAAACCAACAGCCACCCTCAGACAACAACTCACCAGGACGAAGGACCCGAGACCAGCATGAGCAAAACCAACGTAGTGTACAAAATCCCATGCAAGGACTGCACAAAACACTACATAGGACAAACAGGAAGACAGCTAACAACCCGCATCCATGAACACCAACTAGCCACAAAACGACACGACCAGCTATCCCTAGTAGCCATACACTCAGATGACAAACAACACGAATTCGATTGGGACAACGCCACTATTATAGGGCAGGCCAAACAGAGAACAGCCAGGGAATTCCTAGAGGCATGGCACTCATCCACAAATTCTATCAACAGACACATCGACCTAGACCCTATATACCGGCCACTGCAGCGGACAGCCACTGACAACCGGAAGCGGCAGATTCAAACCAGTATAAATCAGCACAGATGCGCTTCACAGGAGGCTCCCAAGCACTGAAAATGTCACCTAGAAAGGGGACAAAACGTTTGCAACAAAAACTCCCAGCTCGGCGAACAGAACCACAACAACGAGCACCCGAGCTACAAATCTTCTCACAAACTTTGAAGGAGATATAATTTGCAATAATATAAAAAAAACCATGTACATTAAGGCTACAAAATAACAATCATCCCAATTGTCGTGAATTAATCACTGTCATAGTGGCTAAATCAGGTCCTCTATCAAATACACAGATGCTGATAACTTACAGTTTGTGAACAAGGTGATTGCGTAGGTCCTGAGTGACATCTTCATGCCATGATTTCCGAATGCCTGTACTGGTGGGGGGCGTTGCTGTTGGCACCGCGTTTAGATTACTAACATTTGTGCCATCACTTAGCATTGGGCTGAAGGAATTAAAAGATGGTGTGAGTGATAGAATTTGTAAGAATTTTTAAATCGGTAAGACTGCAAAGAATCAACTCTTCGCCTTTAATGTACTCCCCTCACAGATTTGATATCATTCTGTATTAAATGAGGTGGTACAGATATTGACATTCATTTTTGAGTCTTCATTTCACTGTCATGCAATCGAATTCTTTAGCCTGATCATAGTGAAGAAGGGCAATTCTCCTTTTGGTCAATAGAGTATTGACACCCAAATTTATGCATGCATTTTTATATTACATGAAGTACTGCAGATGAAAAAGGAAAACTAAAACAAAGAGCAAGAACAAATCCAGACTTACTTGGGCGAGGTCATAGATGGCAACAGCATAGCATCATGCAGTAAGCTGGACTGCTGGCTAGGGGCTTGCACACCAACATTACTTCCATTCACACCCATTTGGCCAGAACCTGTAAAGCCAAAAAGATTAGAATTCTAAAATATTCTCCACTGATGAAAATGTGATTAGTTCACAGGCAGACAGTAATATGCACTGTTGCCATTTTTCAGACACTGTTTTGGATACAAAAAAGTACAATATAAAGATATAGTGAAATAAGTAATTTTGAAAAATTTAGCTTTTTTTAAAAAAAAGTGATAAGTACTGCTGTTTTGCAACATGCCCTCCAACGTGTTCCATGCAACCACTATTTGGGAATGGATGATTATCACAAATCTAAGCTGCATCCATTTTGCATGCAGTTTGTACCTACCCATAGCATTCATAGGCCGCAGAGACTGGTGCCCCTGTGAAGCCTGAGACGATTGCTGGTTCTGCACCTGAGGTTGAGGCTGCATCTGGTTACCCTGATACGTGAGTCCAAGTGCTGCATAGGCTCTCTCTATAGAGCTTGGATCAATCTGACTGGTAGTGTTTAAACTTGGCGTGTTCTGCTGTCCAACTCCTACTGACCCTAACGAGTTTCCTAATCCTACAGCTGCTCCAGTTAGTAATGCTGTATAAAAATAAGAAGAAAAACACAGTAAATTCCGGATTGAAGAACATCTTGAGACAGCCAAGTTTCTATTAATAAATGAATTAATTGGGACTTGTGAATGACAATAACCCTAATACAAGCATGGGGTCTCCTGTGTGAAGCTATTACCTTGGCCCGCTGTAGGTGATGGCCTAGTGATATTATCACCAGACTACTAATCCAGGCTATGTGCTCGGGACCAGGGCTTGAATCCTGCCATAGCAGACGGTGGAATTTGGGCTCAATATAAACTTAAGAGTCGAATTGATCATTAATTAGATTCATCATCTAATGTCAATCATTAATCCATTGCTGATTGTTGGAAAAACCCATCTGGTTCACTAATGCCTGTAGAGAAGGGGAATGTCATCTTTACCTGGTCTGGCCTACATGCGAGTCTAGCCTTTCAAACTGTACTCTGGGCAATAAATGCTGGCCTAGCCAGTAATGACCTCACCCCACAAATGAATTTTAAAAAATGTTGTTTGCCTCACCCTTTACCGTGACTGGCTAGTACTCAAATTTTGCTAACCAGAGTACAGTTCTAAGATAATTAGGCAGTATTTCTAACATCTTTCTTGAGGACTTGTAGGAAGCATCTACTATTTGTAAGTCAAATGCTTTAAGTCGCAGGTAGTATTGCTGAAATTTCCTTTTGTTAAATTGAGAGAACTGAAGTCTTTATTCCCTATAGTATCTTCACCTCCATGATGCACGTTACCATCCTTCAATTTACTATATCCTACAATCTCTCACTACACTTACTCAAAAACACTGAAGCTTTGCTGTTCCCACTTTTCCCTGCAACTGGCCATGCTTTTTACCTGTATTTTCCATACATTTTTAAAAAAAATTACATTTCTGACTATGATCCAGTAACCAACCATTAAACTTCTTTAAGGCAAGTGATTAATAAATTTCTAAAATGGAAGCATTATAAATACTATAAATAGCCTTCATTTTGTTTCTATAGCCATGAAATTGCAACATCACCTAAGTTGCATTTAAACTTCTACAGCTCCATCCATCAGGTTCACTTCCCTGGATTACCTCATTCATTCAGCAAACCATCTCTCCAACACATTACCATCATTCCAGATTGCTGACACAACAGTCAACCTCCACTACTCACATAGCTTCAAATTCCTACCTGTTACTTTGACATCCATCTGCCCTTACTTCATGCCATGATATGCCTCCAATAACCCTTGCACACTCTAGACCATCTCACAATTGTTTGAAAACTGCATGACCACATCCTCCTTGTCAGCTTTCTGGACTTCAAAACAAAAACAAGCTAAAATTTAATTCCTACCATAATGCTGATACAGACACAATTTGACCTTGCTAATACTTGTAACACCTCAAAATCTAGAACACTGCATTTAAACTGATCATGAATCAGAACTCTGATCATATAATGGAGTATTTTCGATCACAGTGGGAACATAATGAGTAGGAATACATGCAAAACTATCACAACACACTCAACAACAAATCACCTGTGTACACACACATCATAAACACAGACTCCCAAAACAGTTGCAAATAGAATATAAAACAGGAAAGAAAGCCAACATACAGACTGGATCTCCTTAACTGGAGCCAGAGACAATTATTTTTCAATTAGAAAATAGTCAATCTTAGACTGACTCCTAAACAAATGAGACTTTGGCCTTGAAGTAACAAGGTCCATTTTAGCAGAATACTGGTGAGCAAAACATTGTAATACAAGCCTGTCCTTAGGAAACAAGATTACACTGAATATTTTGTACAATGGCATGAAAAATCCCTTTTCCATCAACTTGCCCTACAGCTTATAACCAAGGTTCCCAGAAGCAAATTTAACAAGGCATTCCTCAAAAGTGGTGAAAATCATTAGTTTACTCTGAATTACCCTCATTATTTACTAAAACTGAAAATTTTTGTGAAGAAATTAGCAAATTCAAGGTTACTAATATTTTGAAACACAATTTCATTATAAATTTTAGATCATTCTTTTAGCAGACTTGAAAAGTAGACAGACTTACGTTGCTGGTTACGCTTGTCCCCAGCATTTTTCAGAGGGAGACAGACAGGACAGTCATGCCTTGTGCAGTTCTTCCAGTGGGAGATGATCTGACGTGATGAAGCGCAGTGTGCAACTGTGGGGGGATCAAGAACACAGAAACAAAATGTGGGTAAATAAATATGTCCATCAGAAAATACAACCAAGTCAAACTGAGGTGAAAACGAAACTCAAGAGTTTAATTATAACCTTCATACCAGCCCAAATGATCATAGAATTAAATTGAAAAAAGGTGCCCCTCACATCCATTTTAAAACCTTCTCCTCTCACCTTAAAAATACATCTTCTAGTTTTGAACTCCCTTATCCCAAGGAAAAGAACTTAGCTATTCACCTTATCTACGCCCTTCATGATTTTCTCAACCTCTACAAGGTTACCTCTCAACCTCCTAAGCTCTCGTGAATCAAGTTCCAGCCTATGCAACCTCTCTTTATAACTTAAATTCTTGAGTCCTGACAACATCTTCGTAAATCTTTTCTGAAACCTCTCCAGTTTAACATTGATCTTATAACAGGGCAACCAGAACTGTACACAGTACTCTCTCAAAAGTGGCCTCACCAATGCCCTTTACATCCACAACATGACGTCCCAATGTCAAAACTCTATGGTCTGAGCAAAGACGGCAAGCATACTAAATGCCTTCTTAACCAGCTTTTTGACATGTGACGCAAATTTCAAAGAACTGTGAACAGAGAGACCCGGAGGTCCAGGTACAACACCACAATCCAGGGCCCTACCATTAGCTATAAAAGTCATGTCCTTGTTTGTCTTACCAAAATGCAATACATCACCTTTATCCAAACTAAACTCCACCTGCTACTCCTCAGCCTTCTGGTCCAATTGATCAAGATCCCTTTATAACCTTCAATGTCCACAATACCATCAATTTTAGTGTCATCTGCAAACTTACTAAGCATACCTCCTAAATTCTCATCCAAATAGTTTATGTAAATGACAAACAGTGGACCCAGCATCAATCCTTGCAGAACATCGCTAGTCACAGGCCTCCAGTCTGAAAAACAACCCTCTACCACCATCTTCTGTCTCCTACTATCAAGTCAACTTCGCATCCAATTGGCTGGCTCTCACTGAATCCATTGTGATCTAACCAGTCTACCATGTGGAGCCTTGTCAGAGATCTAACACTCTTTTTAGTCACAGTCTCAAAACACAATCAAATTTGAGAGAACTTCCCATGCACAAAGTCATACTGACTGTCACTAATGAGTTCTTGCTCTCCAAGCTGCATGTAAATCCTATCTCTCAGAATCCACTCCAATAACTTACCCACCAAAGAAATGTAATTATTTAGCTAATGTAAATTCCCAAGTCAAACAATAGCCTCATTTGCTGAGTTTAAGAAACTGGGGAATTAAATAATGGCAAAGAAGTGGAGTGGGGGAGGTGGTGGGGTGGGATGGAAATATGTTTCAAATGATTTAGAAACAAATAAGAAGTGACGTGCCCAATCTTCATGATACTAATTCACTTTATACTCACCCTGACAGGATTTGCCAGCTTGACAGTGGGTCATATGATTCAGAACATTCTTCATGGTTCGGCAGTGTGGCAAGTTGCAGGGTCGCACCTCACCATTGGCTTGCTCTCGACGTTGGCATTTATGTGCATGTAAGAGCAGAACCAATTGTTGTTGGATGAGTTTTCGTTTCTCTGGATCTGCTGTGGGTGCAGAACCCATTCCCTGTCCTGGAGGCTGCCCTATTCCTCCTTGCTGCACGGAGGACGACTGCTGCGGCTTTAGAAAACAAGAAAGCATGCATTTAACAGAGCACCCTTCCTAACATCAAAATGTCTCAAAGCACTTTACAAGCAAAAATTCACATTCAAAAATAAAACGTAGCCAACGCTGCACTGTAGTTTGCCAGCCAAACTACTCACGAGTGAGATCCCACAAACAGAAATATTTCAGTTTAACTTCTCTTCTCTCTCCAGATACCAAAACACAACACATTGAATACTACTTTGAAGTATCAGCTATTCAGTTTTACAGCCTCTGGAATAACCAGAGATGAAATGCTACCACTGTGCCAAAATGTACATCGAAAAGAAAATGAGCAAAACTCTGCATACTAAATTATTAGGGACTATATTTATTTTTAGAAGATATGTTTTCAACTGGTGCTTTTGTCGAAGCCCTGATTATGGATTTCTTTGCATTTTAGTACTAACTATTCGTCACCAGCTCTTACAAGATTCCTTTCCTTCTAAATATCCATCCTCTTTCTGGATTCCTAATAATAGTCACTACATGTACACAGGTGGAATTATCTTTGTTGGCATTATAACCAGAACAATGCTGTAACTCACTCAGCAATGTATGGTGGTATAAGATGAATGATGCAAGGAACAGATGTCGAAATCTTTTGACAGTCATTAAACACATACTAATACTCACAAGTAGGACAAATAGTCACAAATTTGTCCCTTAACAAGGCACCAACTTTAAAAATAAACAAACACATTCCTCTCGAGATTATACTTTCGCATTCACTGCTTTCATATTTTGGTCTTATTGCCCATGCTTAAAAATAAAGTCGTTCTTGGTTGGCACTATAAAGTCAACAAGTTAGAAACTGAGGAAGGGCAGAATTTGAGATAGGTGAACTTCTTAGCACTCACCAAATTTTGCATCCCAGCAGCACCAGCAGGTTTCTTGTCCATTGTAAACTGAGGCAGACTGTTCCCTAGGCCACCTTTGCTTTGCATCTGCTGCCCAAGTCCACTGGTACCCAGTGTCTGACCAGGGTTCTGTCCGTATGGCTGGCCGTAAGGATTAGGGGTGCCTATCATTCCCATCTATTGATTTAAGAAAGTAAAATGAACTTCTGACACTTAGTATGGAGTGCGAGACATTCATCTTGCTTCATTTAGTCCAAGGTCAACTACATTACCTGAAAAGATTATGTTTAATTTAGAGGACAGACTACATGAAATCAAAATGCTTATAAATGATGAATTCTTAAAGTAAACATTTCAAGAACATTTGGAAAACCAAAAAGAAAGTAGAAAGTTCAACATGGATGTAAAAGAAAGAATTGATGCAATGTTGGAAACTTTAAAGTCAGGATGACCAAGGAATGAAGAAACTTTTGGTTTAAGTTTGGCTTGGGAAATGAGTGTACTTAAAGAAGCATTGCAAGCCTTTTCTGGTCAGAAGATGATCTATGGCTCAAAAGGGCATCCAGTGGCAGAAAGCAAATACTACGTTACAAAGCAACATAACACATTCTATAATACAGCTCATGGCCTGAATAAAATTCAGTTAGAGACAAAAACACTGGAGGTAAAACTAGGATTGAAGAAGGGTTACACCCAAAACATCTACTTCTTCACCTCCTGATGCTGTCTGGCTTGTTGTGTTCTTTCAGCCTCCTGCTTGAATAAAATTCAAGTTAATTTTGAATGAGTAAACTCGTAGGTGCATTTTCGATTTTTGCTATGAATCAATTTTAAAACCTAATTAATTGTAGAAAGCAAAGCACATTTTCATTTGAACTTGAGGAATTACATCCAACATGTTACATAAAATGTTCTCAAGAAAAATCTCACTCCAATTTGCTTCAGTGTTTTAATAGCAATAAACTAAAATCTAACATGATTTTTACAAATGGCCAACTTGTTTGAAATATCTTTGACATTTGTGCAATGCAATTCCATGTTTGATAAATATTATACCCATGCTGTCCAAAATTTCATAGAACACTCTTATGGTAATAAGGTTACCATGAAGGGTTCCTCTTAGCCTCTCCTCTCATGCGGGGCACGATGATCCAGTTAAACCACCACCAGTCCTCTCTTTAATGACATAGTAGCCCTATGATCTGGTAAGATTATGATGACTTTTTACAATAATGAGCAAAATAAAATAGCAAGCCTGACAGAAAATGGCTAACAGCCATCATTTACCTTTACCAGAAACATTTCATCTTAGAAGCAAGTGTAGACTCAGTGGCGAAGGAGGGAGGAAAGAAATGAATCACTAGTTACCACATTTACCCACTTTTCTACCTCCAAATGCACAAATATAAACAAATTTTCAGTGAATCCCAAGCATTACTGTGGACCACTTCAATATTATGTAATTGCCTTAGGATCTTATTTATAATGTACATAGCTCAAATGAAACATGTGCAAGCTTAAAACTCATTTTAGTCATTAGTTAAACATTTACATGTAGTCACTAACTCCCCATACTCAAAATGCAACTCAAATTTCAGTGCAGATAAATAAAAAGTAAAGTTACCATTGTCCTACCAGACCACAGGACAGCTCTCTCGTTAAAGAGTCACATCTGGTGGTGGTTTAACTGGAGGGTCACCACACTTCAAGCAAAAAGGGAGAGGTTGAGATGAAGAGCCATTCAACAGTAACCTCAGTTTGTGCGGGAATTGAAACCATGCTGCTGGCATTACTCTGCATCATAAACCAGGCAATTGAGCTAACTGACTCCAGTGCATATACGATATTAAATCAAAATCAGTGACCTAGCAATGGTACTCAACTTTGAGGAAATTATGAATTTTTTCCAGTTTACGTTTTACTCTGAAGGTATAATGGTTGTAAAATTTGCTCAAATTAGAGAATAGCTCCCAATGTAAAACTAATAATGCTGGCCACCTATAAGGGCCTGGATATAGGTTTGCTTGCTGAGCTGAAGGTTCATTTTCAGTTGTTTCGTCACCCTACTAAGTAACATCTTCAGTGGGCCTCCAGACGAAGCACCGCTGATGATTTCTGCTTCCTATTTACATTTTTGCGTTTCTTTGGGTTGGTAATGCCATACCCTGTTCTTTTTCTCAGGTGGTGGTAGATGGAGTCTAACTTGACGTGTCTGTTGAGTGTGTTCCGGTTGGAATGCCATGCCTCTAGGGTCCCCTTAACACCCCACTAGCCAAAAGAATAGCAGAGCATAACGGCCGCAGAATGCTTTGAGAAATGATTAATGATGCCCACAACAGACTCCGTAAATACAATCGGGAAATTTTACAACAAAAATCTTTACTCACTCATGCAAGAGATCATGAATGAACAGACACAATACAACAAGCCATTGACATAAGACAGCGACAAACACAGAAAATGAAAAAACTAGACATGCAGAAAAAAATGAGACAAACTTTTACACAAAGTAACAACACTGACAACACAGAAGCATGGATAAAAAAAACACTTACTGACCGACCCTCAACAGACAATGGAAAAGCCGTCTTAGTAGGAGGATTAACTTACAACTGCCAGGCACAAGAAAGATTTCCTAACAGCATTAGAAACAACACTAAAAGACAACCAACTCACAGAAGAAACCCAGCAAACTATCAGACAGGTAATCGCACCAACATTAAGCAGAAAAAAGGAAACAAGGAAAGCACCGGAAAGACTAAAAAAAAATTGTTATCCTACCTGCAGACAAAAGATGCTCGACAGTCATTCTAAATCGAAAAGACTACATTGAGAAAGCAAACGCACTACTTACAGATACCAACACTTACCAGCAAGTGGTGATAGACACAACCCCACAACTAGAGAACCGAATCACAGCCCTACTCAAAATCTTCAGAAATCTTAAATAAATAACTTCCAAAAAATGAAACCAGACAGATCCAACACACCTTGCTTCCATGGATTACCCAAAATTCACAAACCAGAGCTCCCCTCAGACCCATAGTCTTGCTACCTGGAATACTTACGGACTGGCCAAGGAGCTACACCAAAGACTAAAAAACACTTAGTAAAAGACTCACACCACTCCATCAACTCCACTCAAGAATTCTTGAAGACCAAAGACATTAAGATAGAAGAGGATGAAATAATGGTCTCCTTTGATCTAACAGCCTTGTTTACATCAATTAACATTAACCTGGCCAAGGAAACATTGACTACACTATTAGAAGACCCAAAGATACATACACCCAACACTAACCATCAGCAAGGACAGTATCGTCAAGCTAGTGGACCAAGCCATACTACACACTTCACTTTCAACAACAAAACCTACAGACAAATGAATGGAATACCCATGAGATCTCCAATATCAGGGCTCTTAGCAGAGGCAGTAATGCAGAGACTTGAACAAAAAGCTCTACCAATCATCCAACCCAAACTTTGGGTCTGCTACGTGGATGACACCTTTGTCGTCACAACGAAACAAATTAGAGGAAACCTTCAAGACCATCAATAATACCCTTACTGGCATTAAATTCACTTGAGGAGGAATACAACAACAAACTGTCATTCTTAGATGTCACAGTACAGCAAACAGCCAATGGGGAACTTCAAACCAGCATCTACAGGAAAACAACACATATGGACCAAATATTGAACTACAGAATCAATCTTCCCAACACCCACAAATGAAGCTGCATCAGAACATTATTTCAATCAGTTAACACACACTGCAGTACACAGAAACTATGCAGAGCAGAGGAAAATCACTTATATCGTGTATTCAAAAAGAATGAGTACCCAATGAACACAGTCCGCCGATTTCTCAGCAACAAATGGGTACACAATGAACTCAGTGCACTGATTTCTCAGCAATAAACCCAAACAAGCAGACAAAACATGTCCAGAAACCCCAGCCACTCTCCCCTACATCAAAGACATCTCGGAAATGCCAGACTACTCAGACACCTTGGCATCATTGTAACCCACAAACACACTAAAACAGCAGCTAATGAACTTGAAAAGACCCTCTAAAGACAACAAACAAAGCTAATGTCATTTACAAAATACCGTGCAAGAACCGTAACAAACACTACGTTGGGCAAACAGACAGAAAACTAGCCACCAGGATACATGAACATCAACTAGCCACAAAACGACATGACCCTCTCTCACTAGTATCCTTACGTACAGATAAGGAAGGACACCACTTCGACCGAGACAATGCATCCATCCTAGAAAGCATGACATTCCAACCGGAACTCTATCAACAAACACATCAAGTTAGAAACCATCTACTACCCCAAGAAAAAGAACAGGAAATGACATCACCACAGGAAATGGAATCACCAACCTAAAGAAACCCAAACTTTTAAACAGAAAGCAGAAATCAGAAATCAGCAGTACTTCACCTGGAGGCCCACTGAAGATGTTACCTAGTAGGGTGATGAAACGTCTGGAAATGAACCTTCCAGCTCAGCGAGTAAGCCTACATGCAGAACTCAACCTGAGCTACAAGTCTTCTCAAAACTCACTAAAACCTACAAGGGCCTTCTGGGATAAAATTTACATAACATCGACAGCAAATGAATATTCACTACTATTTCAACTTAATGTTGTATATTTTAAAACAGTCACTTCTGACAAGTTGAAAAGGACAACGCACGAATGTGCATACATTGATGTTTTACCCATCTTAAGGCATTTTTGTACCAAACAATTTCCAGCTTCTAGTCTGTTTTTTTTTAAGAAACCAGAAAACCAAATTCTTCACAACATATGGACATTTTTAATGCACTTCTGCTGAAAGTAGGCAGAACAGTTTTTAAAATACTAATTTAGCAAGAAGCCCATTTTAATAATTCATTAATAAAGAAAGTACACAGTATAGCTGAATTTTCGATCTTGATGTATTGTGTGGAAGCAGTAAAAGGGAGGGAGAGGAAGTCCACTGGAATATCATGTGCTACCTAGCAACTCTCTGATTTAGGGGTGGATGCCAGAGCTAGTCTTTGGCTATCCAGCCAACTGTTGCATGATGCAAAAAAAAAAGGAAAGACAGGAATAAGCAAAATCTGAAAACCTGAAGCACTGAACTGACAAGAGAAACTTAAAAATCAACATCTGTAAAAGAATACGCATAGATCTTAACAGCCACTTAAAACTGCTATTCAAACGTTTCCACGTTTCTCTTGGTTACTAAATAGTGAGCACAAAGCAAACTAATAAAACTAGAAAGGTATTCAATTTGCAGATTACAAGCTTATGGCACAATTGGGGTACACTGGCAAGACAACAGCATAAAATCCTATTTAAAAATGGCTGCATGTATTGGGATCAAGGCAAAATGCTGCAGAAAATCTAAACCTGAAATGTAAAAAGAAATGCTCAATTAAATAGCAGATTATGAGGTAGAATTTGTGAAAAGAAAGAGGCAATTTTACATTGTCTATGACCTCTTGTCAAACCTGGAAAGTGTTAAAGATGTAAGCAGGCACATGGAAATATGAAGAAAACATAAGGATAACAGGACAAGATAGAAAGAAAAATTGATCTACAGAGAATTTTGATGGCAATGATCCGAAACTGTTGAACTTAACGTTGAGTAGATAGCTATTAAATGGCTGCTTGAACAATGATACATCGTCCCTCAAGTTTCTGTTGAGCATTACTGTGACAGCGTAGGAGACAGACGACAGAGAGGTTTAAGATAAAGGAATCCAAATCACAAACAATAAGAACAGAGTCACTTGTGGACTGAGCAGACTTGATGAGTAAGGCAATCTCTACTATGTAATCTGTGTTTGGTGCCCCAATGTAACGATCACTGTGTGTAACTAAAATAATACAGCAAGAGTTCAAGTTAATTATATTAAAGATTTTTAAAATCTATATATTTAGACAACATGATACTTCACACAAAGGTCAACAAGTAGCAACTGCAAATAATGAAACAACTAGTTAATAATGTTTTGCTGAAGATGATAGAGAATAGAACATAAGCCAGCATCCTTAGAGTTCTGCAATGCAGAAAAGTCAAATACAGCACTGAGAAAAGCTTCTTGATCCGAAACATGAATCATCATCTTCCTCCACAAATGCTTCCACAGCATTTTGTTTTTATTTCAGATACAGCACTCCTTCAGTAGAATAATTTAGATTTTATTACGAATCGAAATATTGGAATGCAACTTGAATTCGCAACCTTCTGAGTCAGAACATATAGCAGTCTGGTTACAATGGTGGAGAGTACAGCATTTGGATATTTGTAACAGCTACAGTAATATATACAGTTGTACTCAGACGTTGATCTCCAACACTTCAGATTTTTCCTATTTGGGGACTGCCCTCTCGCTATTTACATCAATATAATGAAGGAGGGTAAAGATGAGTAGCAGAGAGACAGATTTATTATTAAACGAATTAAATTTTGAGCAAACCATTCACATTTATACACCATACAAAGATCGGACCTGTTATCAGGGACAGTTCTTTTCTGAAGCCTTAAAAGTACTTTGTTTTGATGGAGAGGCAAGTCTACAGGCACTAACTATGCTCCAGATCCATAACCAGGTGTATGTTCCGAAGACAACTGATGCAGCAGTTCCTTGCATTTCTACAGCTCAGTTAATATAGAGAGAAAAAAAAACAGACACCTCAAAAGACATGAATAGAACAGATGCACAGCAAAAGGAGCAAAATTGGGAGTGATCAGAGGTTTGGTCAAAGACCTGGACCTTAAAAAGCGAAGGGACAGTGAGTCTTAGGCAGGTAATTACATTTAGCATGCTATTCAACAGTGACAGGCTGCAGACACGCCAGATCCTATATATAGGAGAGGAGCTCTTTCTAAAATAGCATACTGAATAACAAGCTGGGTTAGAAGTTGTATTAATTGCCATCCCTCCTCCTGCACATATTCTAAATTAACTGTAAACAGAGTTAACCATCACTTGTTCAATTAACATTGCTGAAGCATGTAAGTAGTCTGATCGAGTTATAGAGTCAGAGATATACAGCATGGAAACAGACCCTTCGGTCCAACCTGTCCATGCGACCAGATATCCCAACCCAATCTATTCCCACCTGCCAGCACCCGGCCCATATCCCTCCAAACCCTTCCTCTTCGTATACCCATCCAAATGATTTTTAAATGTTGCAATTGTACCAGCCTCCACCACATCCTCTGGCAGCTCATTCCATACACGTACCACCCTCTGTGAAAATGTTGCCTTTTAGGTCATGGCCCCTTGTACCATGCCCCTCATAATTTTGAAAACCTCTATAAGGTCACCCCTCAGCCTCCGATACTCCAGGGAACAACAGCCCCAGCCTGTTCAGCCTCTCCCTGTAGATCAAATCTGCCAACCCTGGCAACATCCTTGTAAATCTTTTCTGAACCCTTTCAAGTTTCACAACATCTTTCCGATAGGAAGGAGACCAGAATTGCACACAATATTCCAACAGTGGCCTAACCAAAGTCTTGTACAACTGCAAAATGACCTCCCAACTCCTGTACTCAGTACTCTGACCAATAAAGGAAAGCATACCAAATGCCTTCTTCACTATCCTACCTACCTGCGACTCCACTTTCAAGGAGCTATGAACCTGCACTCCAAGGTCTCTTTGTTCAGCAACACTCCCTAGGACCTTACCATTAAGTGTATAAGTCCTGCTAAGATTTGCTTTCCAAAATGCAGCACGACGCATTTATCGGAATTAAATTCCATCTGCCACTTGTCATCCCATTGGTCCATCTGGTCCAGATCCTGAGGTAACCCTCTTCGCTGTCCACTACACCTCCAATTTTGGTGTCATCTGCAAACTTACTAACTGTACCTCTTATGCTCGCATCCAAATCATTTATGTAAGTGATGAAATGTAGAGGACCCAGCACCAATCCTTGTGGCACTTCACCGGCCATAGGCCTCCAGTCTGAAAAACAATCCTCCACCACCACCCTCTGTCTTCTACCTTTGAGCCAGTTCTGTATCCAAATGGCTAATTCTCCCTGTATTCCATGAGATCTAACCTTGCTGATCAGTCTCCCATGGGGAATCACGTCGTTGCTGGAATTGCTATTCAATGTTTTAAAATGATATTTAGTAGTAGCAGCAATGCCCGTATCAAATTGCCAAATGGCTATTTTATGGAAACAAATTCAAATACTTCGATACAGTATCATGATTTGAAGGGGAAACAGACATGCAACATTATGGACAGTTCAAAAGAGTATTGTAAATATTTTCAACGATAATATTGTAAATACCTGCATTTTAACACCTGCACATTGAAATATTCAGCATTGAGCACAATGAGGTATTCAGAGTGAGTGAAATTGGTCATTCAAGTTTAAACATACTAATATTATGCAACCTACATCAAATTCGATAAAGTGAACTTTTTGAGTAATAAAACATCATTTAGCACAATCACAGAATGTGACATAATTCAGTTTGTAAACTTTACTTCAGGATTTTGGGATCTCTCCAAAACAACTATTGGCTGACCACCCCAAACTGAACTTGATGTGAGTGATTTGCTAGGCCACGTCAGAGTGCAGCACATATTGCTGCTGTTTACAACTCAAGACACCTACACCACAGAAATGGCCCATCATATCCACTGGTTAACCTAAAGATCTGACTACACTAATCTCACTCCCTAGAGATATGTCAACGAAGTGAATACCCAAATGCTACTTAATTAGTGAGTTTCTAACTCAACCACTCTTTCAAGCAGTAAATTTCAGACTCCCACCATCCTGAGTGAAAAACAATTCCCCTCAACTCTCTTCTTACCTTAAATCTATGGCACTTTGCTATTGACATACAGAGCTAGACCAAGTAAGGATGGCTATTAATGACGTCTAAAGGCCAACTGCAACAATGGTTTTATGGTTACCATCACTGACACTAGCTTTCAAATCCAGCTTTTATTAATTGAATTTAATTCCATATGTAGCTGTGGTGGGATTTGAACTATTGCTCCTGGAGTACCATAGATCCCCTTTAACTTCTTGTCCAATGCCATTACCATCATATCATCGTATCCTCTAAGTACTCGTGTTATTTTCCCTAACACAAAGCTCAGAATGATTAGTGAAAACTTACACACTTTCAGAACTTAGGTCTACACTTATCAAAAATAGGGAGGTTAGCAATCCTGGGAGCAAGATTTACGCCTGAAACATCGATTTTTCTGCTCCTCGGATGCTGCCTGACCGGCTATGTTTTTCTAGCACCACACTCTTTGAGCACTGCAGATGCTGGAGGTCAGAGTCTGTTTCTCCCAGGTTAGAAACCCTTACGATTTTTAAAAATCCTTACGGAAACTGCATGCATTTGGATACTGGGCTTGATGGTGGGTCAAAAAATACTTGCTTATTTTTAAAAATCCATGTACAGGATGCAGTCCATTTCTGACAAGATCAGCATTTCATGCTCATCTCTAACTGCTCTTCGAAGGGGTGAGGAGATGACATCTTAAACTACTGCATTCTACAAGCAACAGGCAATCTTAACACTTGAAAAATTGACATTTGGACATGGTAACTGGGAAAGAAAAATATCTTTAAAGAAAAGAGTATCCATTTGGGCAATATGACAGAGGACTGTAAGGAAAATTAGTGTAGTTGGTTGATAATTAGCCTCCTAAATTCAACCTTGACAAGGTCTCTCAAAATTCTGTCACGTCACACCAAGTCCCGTTCCTCTGAGGTCACAAGTTGCCTCCTGACTGACCAATGTCTTATCCATAACTTTAAATCCAAGTTCTTGTGCCTCCCTACCTTTGTAAATCTCCTTCAGCTCAGAACCCTCAGATCTCTACACTCCTCCAATTCTGGCTTCTTTAATTCCCAATTTTAACTGCTTCACTGTTGCTATGAGCAGAGGGTGGACAACCTTGAATTGCTCTCACTAGAGCATTGGAGGTTGAGGGGCATAGAAAATTATGACAGGCATGAATAGGTTGGACCAAGGTGGAAATGTCAAATACTAGAAGACACATTTGTTTTTTTTTGGGGGGGGGGGGGGGGGGGGGGGGGGGGGGGGGAGAGAGTTTAAAGTAAATAGAAAGGCAAATTTTGTTTCTATAAAGAGGGTGGTCGTTGCCTGAAATGAACTACCAGGGTGGGGGTAGAAGCAAATATGCTAGCAATATTTAAGAGGCATTTAGACACAGACAGGGAATAGAGGGATATGCACTATGTGCAGGCAATTAGGATCAGTTTAGAATAGCCTCATGGTCAGCACAGATACAGCAGGTTGAACGGTCTGACCACGTGCTGTACTGTTCTATGTTCAAGAAGTTTAACTTATTGAAAATTTTTAAAACGGTGACAACAGTCACAATTATACACTGCCTCCAGATGATCAGTTTAAAGGTTTGCATAATATTACTTGAGGGAGATAATAACTGAAGCTACAAGCTGACACAGCATTATTTAGTCATTTGTCATACTTCTATCAAATACCTAAATCCGAGATTATTAATGAAAACTATAAATGCTTAAAAGCAGCCTTTTATTAACCCATTTACCACTGGTACTTGCTGCTGTTACAAATTATAATTTGTGCATGCTGTAACTCGCATACCACGTTGCGTGAGCATGTGCTGGTATTAGGATTTCAACATAATTCTGAAGATATCGTGAAGAAACTTGCCAATTGAGAATAATAGTGCAGAGCATTGCAAAAATAGAATGCAATTTTTGATACTATTTGTAGGAATTCCTAGTGCACTAACAAATTAAGTGCTGTTAAAAGCTTATCAAAAATATTTCCAAACTATTCCTATTCATTTTAACATACATTTTTATTTTTAAATAACCAAAAAAGTGAACATTATTAGGAAATGGGAAGGGAGAGAGAGAAAATAAAAAGACAACATTTCTTTGGACTACATGGACAACAGATGGTACCTGCACCTCCACGTAAGAACAAAGGAGGAGAACCTCTCTCACTAAGCTAAGCAGCCAACAGCCATGCTAATCCCAGCCCCAGATTCATGCACAGCCACTCAACTGCAAGAGAGTTGCTCTGCCCAGGGCATACTTTCATTGTTTAAAGAGATTCTGCCCCTTAGGAACCAACAACAGAATAAAGCTATGTTTCTTCATTTTACACCATGGTTGCTACAAATTCACTGAAGTAGAATGCACACAAGCAGTCCTCATTCCCTTTGTGCCCTTCAAAAGCAAACAAAGAGGTCAAAGAAATACACAAAACCCAAACTTTCCCTTTTATTTGAAGATGATCAGCATCCAATTAGTTTTCAGCCACAATGAATTTAACATTTGGCAGAGTTCAGCTAAAAGATAAAATAAGTAGAAGAGACTGGAAGGTGTTATTAATATTTCAAACTGTAATACTTAGTCTGACATTTAGAAGACAGATATCTGAATCGAATCATGTAAATTCAAAACATTTTAACAAGAACCCACACTCAATTTAGCAAATTTAAATAAATGCTTCCTTGATGAAGATGAATATATTCAAAATCCAAAACATTCTTACAGACAAGACACTAAAGTGACAACTGGACAGCATCAACCAAACTTATGACCTGTATTGTTGAAGATAAATTTCCTAGGAGAAAGTGAGGACCGCAGATGCTGGAGACCAGAGTTGAAAAATGTGGTGCTGGAAAAACACAGCAGGCCAGGCAGCATCCGAGGAGCAGGAGAATCGACGTTTCGGGCATAAGCCCTTCTTCAGGAAATTTCCTGAAGGGCTTATGCCTGAAACGTCGATTCTCCTGCTCCTCGGATGCTGCCTGGCCTGCTGTGTTTTTCCAGCACCATATTTTCCAACAAGGATAAATTTCCTGTCAAACTAAATCAGCTTTTATGTTACTCATCAACATGTCCACAGAACATCCTGTCATGCTATCCAAACAAATGGATGCACCAGGAGGTGAAGAGCGAGTTCTGCAATTTTCATACTATATTTTCAAACCCTATTGACAAATACGATTGTGAAAAATCTGCACTATTCACAAAAACAAACAATATCTCCCAAAGACTGCTATTTCACAGTAATCTGAGCACTAAGAACTATGGAAACAATACTAGTCCAATGATCTAGCTGCATTTTAAATCTAGACTTAGACATGAAGGATGGGCAAGGTATTGATAGGTTGTAGTATCACAACACAAGGCATTCATTTAAATAGTAAGAACAAGATTTAAAAGATTGAAATAACATCTCTACCAGCTTCTTTTTTTTTTAAGCTTTGACTGTATCAAGCAAAATATATTGTACTCATTTTCCTATATGTCCATAATGCATATCGCATTGCTAAGTAGTACTACTAATAACTTCAGCTTCCAAATACTATTTTTTTTTAAAATGTCCCTGATTTTTAGGATGAGTCAATTTATGCAGATCAAGAATCTAATTTTATCTATTTTATTTATTCACATTTCATCTTTTTTAAACTTCTATTAATCTTTGATTAAAACAAAACAATACTAAATGAAAACCACTTTTGAACAGTTTCACTGGTCAGAAGTCACTGTGTAACTTTTCAATTTTCATATCGCATCTTCTGGGTGGCACAGTGGCTCAGTGGTTAGCACTGCTGCCTCACGGCACCAAGGACACTTGCTCGATTCCAGCCTCGAGTGACTGTCAGTGTGGAATTTACATATTCTCCCTGTGTCTGCATGGGTTTCCTCCAGGTGCTCTGGCTTCCTCCCACAATCCAAAGATGTGCAGGCCAGGTGACTTGGCCATGCTAAATTGGTGAATTGGGTTACTCTTCGGAGGATCGATGTGGACTGGTTGGGCTGAAGGGCCTGTTTCTACACTATACAACATTAGATTAGATTCAATTCCCTATAAAGTCCAACTTTATCAGAATGATGCTGTGACATTGGAAATACTCATTCCGGGTAAATAATACGCCTTAAATGGGAGTTTTCTGTAACTGTCAGCTGATGAAAAGAACACTGCTAGATTGTCAGAGCTCTTTCCAACATTTAATACTCAAATTGCAAGAGTAACTGACCATGTTCTTCACTGTGTCAGCTCTAAGCCAGCAGTTTCAATGTTCAACGCTGAGAAGTGGTCTTTACCATTCTGAATAAGGGACACTGGAGCTGAAATATTAACTGATTTCTCTCCACAGATGCCACATCTGGAGATTTTCCAACAATTTCTGTTTTTATTTCAGTATTTGACAGCTAGGTCTGCAATAGCTTCCTCTAGCACTCTACAGAAGCTCTACGTTGTTTTATTTGCAATATTGGTCAATTTTAAGATTAAATATTTGGATTAGATTTGTGAGTAGCTGAATCACAAATTAAAGAAAATACATTGAATAATTTCCAATTCCATTTGCAATGCAGTCATTTGAAGCCATTAGTATGTGGAGATACTATCACCGCTGCAATTTTTAACAATTAAAAGGTCTATTTATTGCTTGGGTATGGTTATTGTGGGTATACAAGAGATTGACTTTAGTCAGTTTTATTTTATTATGTAGAGGTAGAACGTCTGGGATTGCTTATCAGTCATAACAGCAGCAGTTTGCTCAATTTTCAATCAAAGTGCCTTTAACATGTTCAGACACATCAACAAGATATGAAAATACTTGGGAAAAGATAGAAAATAGACAGAATGCAATTGAATCATTTAGCTTTACCTGAACATGTAAACCTAAAATTAATTGCTGACTGTGCTCTTATGACTGCTGATATTTTCTTTTAAGATCAGTAGTTCTGAATTTTCTCCTCTCCTGACAAACCAACTGTTGTCAAACGTCACCCTCTAGTGTCTTAACTAAGCAGCCACCTTTGTTGTGCAAGTCAGAATGGCGACGAGTTGCTCTTACGGTTAATATGACCAAGTCAAATCCTGTCAGTCAGACCAATTGTCATTAAATAGCAATCAAACTAACAAATCTAAGTTGATTTTTCATAACCAAAGTTTGGTGGAGAGTCCTATCATAATTGAAACATCAACTTTGTTTCTCTCCAAAGATGCTACCAGACCAGAGGTTCTCAAGCACTACTTTTACTTCAAATCTCCAGCATACACAGTATTTTGCTGCAGGCACTATCCAGCTAAGGTCATTTAATTTGGCTCAAACTGAAGCTAGGATCTTCTGGTCTTTATGGTTTAATTTAACATTGTGTGAAATCATTGCCCAATCTTCAGTTCAGCCAATTTTCAACTTGTAAAAGACAAATGAGAAGCCCAAGAGATGATTGTAATTCTATGCAAGTATACAAAGGAGAATTTAGCTGTTCCATTTATTATTGAAAACTTGAACCCTGTACAATACAATTGAGACAAACTTCATATTTCAGTAGTTACCTTTGTAAGATTTAATGTGAAAAATCTTGGTTTTTACCTTGCTCACTGTTCCAGGTTGGGGTCCTTTGAGACCTGCTGGCATCTGAGGTGATCCTTGGGATAATGTATCTGCAAGTAGATTGTTTGTGTTGGACATTCCTGGGCTTGAGTACTGTACATTGGGTCTGCCTCTTCCAGCACCAAGAGAACCATTAATTACTTGTCCCTGCATCATGCCCTGTGCATTGCCACTGCTCATCAGGGCTGGATTCATATTGGTATTGATGCTCATCCCAGCTTGGTTGGTTGGGCTGTTTACACCAGGCATCAGACCAGTTGCAGACGTATGAAGCTGATCATGTTTTTGTGGGTTCACAGATTGCGGTGTTGGAGGTCTCTGGTTTGCTCCACTTGCTCCCATTCCCAAGTTAGGAGGAGATGTAAGACCACCTTGAGTTAGGGGGCTCTTTACCATACTACTTAGGCTTCCTATACTGGGACTGTTTTGTTGGCTTTGGCTGCCTACTGACTGCACTGGACTATCCATGGAGCGTGATGAGGCACCACCAGAACTGACTGCTCCATGTCCCATATTGATACTGGAACCACTGCCCCTTAGAAGCTCTGACAATTGTTTATGCTTTGAGGCAGCATCCTGCACCATTCCAACACCAGTAAGCTGAGCCAGATCACCACCATTGGTCAGTCCTAATGGATCTGAACGAATCAGTTCATCTGGCAAGTCATTCTCAAGATCAAATAGGGATCCAAAATCTGAAACGAGAAAAAAAACAAATTACAAATCATTTCATACTCAGGATGCCTGCTTTTACAAGCATGATCATTTCCCACTAACATGGAAAATCCTGGCCATGTGCTGTCTGGGATGAGAAGAAATGGTTGATGGGTTATCGTGGACTGATCCTACACTGTTAATAAAAAGAACCATTAACTAGTCTAATTGCCAAACTTTTTTTTTGCCTTCCCCACCTTTTATCTACTATGCATTTATCCAAGCACTGCAGGTCCTGTGGTCTTCACTGCACACTGACAATTCATAGGAAAAATTAAACTGCATACTTCAAATATGTAACAGTATACATTAGTGCTTTAATGCTGAACACCAATGAGCGAATTAACTATATTTTGTTAACAAGTGACAATAACTCAAACATGCTTTTCTTCAATGTTCTAAATTTTTATAGCATGTCATGAAACAGAATAATGGTTAAAAAATTCATTACAATAGGCTAAAAGTTCACCAAATTATTTTGTAGTAGTTTGAATCTCCATCTCAGTTCTGTACATTCCTTCCCCCTTAATCTTTCCACGCTTTACAATTTCTAGAAATGAAAACAGCCTTCCTGCACCCAAGTTTGAACATAATACTATCAATTTCCACCCACCCATTCCAAGGATTTGACTGATTATTTTTACTAGCAAGCATGCTTGGATTAGAAATTTTCAAATGTTCTTAGTAACAGATTGAGCCTAGGTCCAATCATTCCCTCACACATTGATATTTCAATGCAGAGTGTAATCTAACATTTTTGAAAATTGTTATTTAGGATGCGTTCCCATTTCAGCAGCAAATTACAAATTCATGATGCATAATTCACAGTATTAATGAAGTTTATTGTAAGATACTAAGTATCTAGCAGTACATTATGCTCAGCTTCAGAGTTGGAAACTTACAGTACATGGGCTCTCATCATATAATCCAAAATTCATAGCACAACAAAGTGCTATGCAGCTCTTCATGTTATGCGAACAGTTTGCTGGAATATTTCAAAACTAATTGTACTCTGATGGCCACCTAGAACCCAGGTGTCTTCACCTAGTTCAAATATCGATTAAATTTTCTCTTATAACATGCAAAGTTCTCAAGCTCTACCATTCCCTGTAGCACAGCCTTGCAACTTCAGAGAGACTTGGTCTCTATTCTTGCTCCTCTTCATGAGTGTTTCAAATTTGAGTCTTCATCATCACAACTTCCTGACCAGAACAGCCTTTTTTTTAAATACAATCAATTTTTTTCTTAGGATTCTCACCTTCAGTGGAAAGAGATCCAAATCCTCTCTTCATATGATTTCCAATCTCTAGCATCATTGAAGTGAATCCAAGACATAAGCTTCGTTCACAATATTCTATCTGCTGTCTCACTGGTGTCTGGCACTAATCTTAATTGCTGTATTATCTTACTTGCATCTACTCCTCCATTTATGAAACCCAACATTACTGTTTCTGCATTTCTCCACACCCATCATCTTTCTGGAATCCATACTTTGTTCCATTCTTCAATATTCCTCTCAAAATGTGTTACCTCTGTTAAACAAAGAAACAAAGTCTCCTTGAAAAATTTCCACATTAATCAAAAGCCCTATGTTTTTAAATTTTAAAAAAGTACCTTTTCAGATAATTTTGAAGTTTGCATTCCCCAATCTCAAACAGACCATTACCACTCAGGAGAAGGCCCTACAGCCACCATATCTTCAATGACCATGATGTCATTTTAAATGAATCCAATTTGCATGCACATGGTGCACATTCCTCTATTCCCCACCTGTTCACATGACTGTGTACATTCATCTTAAACACTGGTATTGCATCAGATTCTACCATCTGATACATGTAATCCATTCCAGGCATCTACCACCCTCTGTAAACAGAACTATCTGGCCTTGCACATTTTAAATTTTCCCCTCGCACCATAAATCTACTTTCTAATATGTGACATTTCTACCATGTGGAAAAGACTCAGAATTATATAAAATCAAGAGGCATGGATAAGTCTATCAGGTCATCCCTCAGCTTCTGACATTGTATCAAAAACAATCCTAATTTACCCAAATAATATCTGAAGGAGCTGCGAATGTTTTAAGTCAGAAACAAAATAGAAATTGCTGAAAAGGCTCAGCATATAGGCCCTAGTTCTGAGGAAGGGTCATTCGACCCGAAACATTAACTAATTTGTCTGTACAAATGCTGCCAGACCTGCTGAGCTTTTCCTAAATTTGTCCAATTTCTCTTCATAGCTAATACAGACCAATCAAGGCAACATCCTGATAAATCTCTTTTGCATATCCTCCCTATAGTGTGGTGACCAGAAATGTTACTCTATGTATATTCAAGCGAAACTTTTATGCAACTGCAACATGACTTACCAATCTTTAGACTCCGTGCCCCAATCAATGTAGGCAAGCATGCCTCAAGTTTTCTCTATACTTATTCACTTATGTTTCAGGGAGCTGTGGATATGTACCTAAGATCCTTTTGTATAATTAATGCTAAGAGTCCTGCCTTTTACTGTATACTTTCCTCTTGCATGAGACTTCTCAAAATGCACTCTCACATCTCTAGATTAAACTCCCAATTATCATTTCTCCACCGACTTTTCCAATTGATCTATTGCCTGCTGTATCCTTTGATAGCCTTCCTTACAATCCACAACCAACAATTTTCTTGTCTCCTGCAAATTTATCAGACCACGTACATTTCCATTCAAACCATTTATATTAAAAACAGAGATCCAAGCACTGATCACAGGCCTCCAGTCAGAAATGTACACCTCCACAATAACCCTTTGTCTTCTATGATCAAGCCAATTTTGTATGCAATTTATCAACACACCAATGATTCCATGCAACTTAATATTCTTGACTAATCTACCATGAGGGAACATGTCAAATGCTTTTACAACATCCATGCAGACTACATCCACTACCTTGCCCTCAATCATTTTCATCATTTTTTCTAAAAACCCAACTGAATTTGTGTGGGATGGCCTTGTGTCACAATGCTATGCTTTACCAAATGTGTATTAGCCCTGTCTTTAAGAATTTTTCCTATAATTTCCCGACACTGATGCAAGGCTCATTGTTATTTGATTTCCTGGATTATCTCTGCTGTGCTTCTTGAAAAAACATGTAACAACACTAGCTATTCTCCAGTTTTCTGGGACCTTGCCTGTTGCTAAAGAGGATATAAAAGATCTCTCTCAAGGTCGTGGAATTTCCTCCCTCGGCTCTCTCGTTATCATGGGACAGAAGCCATTATACCCCAGAGATTTATCTGCCTTAAATGCTTTAAGACACCCAGCATCCCCAACCTTCTTAATATCATGGTGCCTTAGAATATCAACATATTCCTCCCTAACCTTATCAACCATGTGCTGCTCCTTGGTGGATTCTGATGTGAAGTACTCCTTAAGAACCTCACTCACTTCCTCTGGCTCAACAAAAGCTCTCTCCTTTATTCTGAAGTGAATCTAACCTTTCCCAAGCAACCCTCTTTTGCTCGATATATGTCTAAAATACCTTAGGATTCTCCTTAATCCTACTTGGCAAGGATATTTAATGCCTCCTGTTGGCCCTCCTAATTCCTTAAGTATTTTATTGCTTCCTTTATATTCCTCAAGCACCTTTTCTGATTTCAGTTTCCTTCACCATACATACATAAAGTTTTCATAAACCGGCACCTATTGGACTAGCAGTGAACCAGACGATCAAGTATCCTAATTGATCAGGAGGTCCACATAATCAATGTAAAAGTACACTAATTAACAGGAACATAATGGAGGAGGTATACGTGCCACTGATATACCGTATTTAAGTGATTTATGCTGTAAATGATGCAATTTTGCCTTATATAAAACTTACTTGCAGAGAGTCTTTTTACTCACATCTAAACTGATGACCCAAACACTGTGAAGTTCGCAATTGTGCAGTAAATTTTTGATATTTCAGGTATATAAATGTTGCCCTTTTATCAAGAATGCCAATGCATAACGTGCTGGTTAAAAAACAAGATTTGCAGCACTCCCTTTTCCTTGCCAGAATCTTGTCACCTTTACCTTTCATCCTCACAGAACACGTTGGCCCTAAGTTCTGATCAACTGGTCTTTAAAATACTCCGTCAGATGTAGATTTATACTCAAACAATTTGGCACTTTCACCAAAGGACCAGCTGTATCCTTATCCATAATTATTTTTAACAAACCTATGGAATTATGATCACTGTTTTCAAAATGCCACCCCTCTAATTCTACTTCCTGTTATTCAGCTAACATTTCATCCATTTTACTACATTTCCTCTTTTACACATATTTGAAGTTTTGAACATCCAGTTTGCATTCTATTGGGTACCTTTTAAAATCTACAAACTGCATACATCTACTGAATTCTATTTATTCAGTTTTTTTCTCAAAGTAAAACAATTAAATGTGGCAAAGTCTACACTGCTTTAACATTGTCTTTCGACAGCCCTGCATTTCTAGGCACAGTTTGATTTCAACTGATAGACTCCAAGAATTTCCAACAAATAGTTTTGGAATAAATAGCTCGTGTTTTATTTGAAAATTTCTAACCAATCTATTTAGAGATGTTATTACACACCCCTGGAGCTGATAGGACTTGAATTTTGGGCTTTCTGGCTCAGAGGACACTACCGCTACACAAGACTCCCTATTTCATCATTCTCTCCCTGAGGAAAAAAGATGTCAAATTGTCAACTCTCCAGTTCTACAATTCAATTAGTCTTACAGGAAGTTTGTAGAATCACACCAGAACTTCTAATATAATTTTTGATTTCTTTCAATAGTCTTTGTTAGTTACCAGCCTTCTTTTCTTAAAAAACTTTATTTCTGAATGTTATATTTAATAATTATTCTGTATTTGTGTCAAGCAACCTTGCACTCTTACTTCCACCTTAAAAAAATTCAAGAAATGAGGCATCAATGGCAACGTCAGCATTTGTTGCCCACATCCCACTTCCCTACAGAAACTCCATTATTCGATCATTCCAGTCCATCTAGTGCAGGTCCACCAAAAACATAGCTAAGAAGGGAAATCCACAATCTTGATCAACGGCCAGTGAGAAGGAACAGGAATATAATTCTAAAGGATGGTGCACAATCTGGCTGATGCTTTGTAGAATGTGAAATCATTGAGAAGTTAGGAGGTAAGTTTCTATCTCAGAATTCCCAGTTTTTCACCTGCTCTTGTAGTCACAGTATCTTCATGGTCAACTTTAGTTTCTGGACAAATGATACTTCCTAGGATGTTTTGGAGTCATGGGTGATGGCTGGATTACCTGACACTTGCATGGGATGAATGTCACTATTAGCTAAAGCCTGAATGTTACCTAGATCTTGCTACGTATAGACATTGACTACTTCAATAATGCAGAATAAAAAAAGATGCAGAATAAAAAAAGATATTTTATTAATATTGCTACCATACTAGACATTACCCTTCATTGTGAATAGTCTCACTCTCATTATTCTTTTGCATCTCCTAAGCTCAGAAAAGCCCTTAAAAGCATCTGCCATGCACTATTTGTTTTACATCAGCCAAACACATGCATGTGCGTTTGAATGAACAAGTGACAGTAAGAGAATTTAAGACAACAGGAGGGAAATCAACAAGACAGGAATAGATGAGATCCTCTCACTATAGTATCATTCTATCGGCTACGTTAATATAAAATCTAATTCAGTTAGATTTTACAAACAAGCTTCACTCCCCACTGCCTAAGGAAGCTAGTATGCTTTTTAATAAAAAGCGATACACTAAACTGTACCAAAGTTGCTCTGTAAAGTCCCTTTGACTTGTATTACTTAAAACTAAATTTAATTACTTACAGCTTTTAATACTGCATGGAACTTAATAATGCTCACAAAACAATACTTCAGTGCAAATTAATTCCAAGAGAAATTCTAATACATTCAGTTTTACAAAGCCAAGGGCACAACACAAACTTGCATTTTGCAACTCTAGAACATTGTACAAAACAGAATATTAATTACGGCAGTCAATTAGGAGAGTAATAGTTGCACAGATACACCACCAGACTTCCAAATCTTTCTCAGTATCCTGACTTGGAAATATATCACTCTTCCTTTATCACTAATCAGTCAAAATGTCTTAGCTAACAGCACCATGAGAATATCTTCATCATGTGACTACTGTGGTTCAAGTTGGAAGCTCACCATCACCTGATAAATGACAATTGGGGATGGAAATACATGCTGGCCTTCCCAGTATCTCTCACAACCAATGGATGAATACGTTAAAAATAATATCCAAAAGAAAGATCAAAATACAAATACCTTTCAAACAATATTTTTTCCATTAGGATATATTAGAATGTTCAATCAATTTTTCTGACAAAGGGGTCATTTACAGACTGTACTGCACAGTCTTACAGTTCAGTGCAGAAGAAATAGTTCATCAAAATAGGATTTCATGCTGAATGGAATTATGTGAAATCTCTTGGAATTCCACAGAACTGCAGATTTTCTATGAATTCCAGCCTCTCAGATTTAGTTCTCATTCCCACCTTTAAGGGATATTCTTCCTACCAAAACTCAAAAGCTCAAACTACAATAGAAAAACAACGGATTTTGAGCATATAAACAATCGATGAAAGCAAATGATATGAATAAGGCCATAAAAAGGAATAAAGCACTGGTTTCATTTCCAGGAAAATAGGACTGAGAAGCAAGAAGCTACCCCAAGCTGGAGTAGAACCTTGGCCAGACCATGCTGAAAACTGTCAAGATTACAGTGGTGCTGGAAAAGCACAGCAGGTCAGGAACATCCAAGGAGCAGGAAGATGGACATTTCGGGCAAAAGCCCTTCATCAGGAATTCCTAATCTAACCTAGACTCTAATCTCCAGCATCTGCAGTACTCACAGCCGCCATGTTGAAAACTGAACAGTTCTGGTCACCAGATTATAAAATTATGACACTGACAGGGGAGCAAGCAGAAAGCTTTGCAAAAGGATAATACAAGATCTAAGAAGTTATTAACTGTCAGGAAAAGACGAAGGAGACTGGGTTTTATTCTCACAAAAATAAAGGACAGTATGGAAAATGAAAGAGATGTGAAGGAGATCAAAACTTAGGGTCATAAACATAACAGTCAACTAAGAAATCCAATAGGGAATTCGGCACAAATCTCTGAAGAAAATTCCAAGGGTGGAAGAAGATACGGTAACAGTATTAATGAATTTCAAAATGAGGGATAGGTGCAGATATCAACTCCGTTTCCTTATACGGTCATTTCTTCCATAACGTGATAGTCACATTCCTGCGAGACCCTGCAATATACAAACTTGCACAATACAAATAACACTTAGTGTTGGCAATCTAATCATGTTATAGCCAACACGTTTTACAAATTTGCATTTTAGAAACAGCGTTCCCTATTCACCAATCGTATTACAGCCAATTTGCATTAATGAAATATGCGTTATAGCAGAACTGACTGTGCTGCCCCATGTCCCTTGGTTCCCATAATGCCCAAAAATCTGTCGGTCGGTCTTAAAGCTGGGCGACACAGTGGCACGCACTGCTGGCTCACAGGGCCAGAGACCTGGGTTCAATTCCCACCTCAGGCGACTATCTGTGCAAACTCCACACATTCTCCCCATGTCTGCGTGGGTTTCCTCCAGGTGCTCCAGTTTCCTCCTGCAGTCCAAAGATGTGCAGGTTAGGTGAATTGGCCATATTAAATTGCCCGTAGTGTTAGGTGAAGGGGTAAATGTTGGGGAATGGGTCTGGGTGGGTTGCTCTTCGCAGGGCCAGTGTGGACTTGTTGAGCCACAGTAAAAGTAGTCTAATCTAATCTAAAGCAACTGAACAACTGAGTATCTACATCGCTCTGGGTAGAGAATTTCAAATTATGCACAAACTTTTGAATGAAGGAATGTTAAACTGCTGACATCCTGTCCTGTGGCTGTAGACATCTACTTGCGTAGACATCTACACCATCGAGACTACTTAAATTTATATTTTTCAATAAGATCACCTCTCATATTAATCTTCATTGAACAGAAGTCTAGCCAACTCAATATTCTTCAGAGAGCCCCCTCATCCCAGGAATCAATCTAACTTCTATCATGCCTCAAGAAGATATCCCTCCTTATGCAACGAGACTTAAAACTGCATATAATATTCCAATACTAGTAAGATTACTTTAGTTATAATCCAACCCCTTTGCACGAAATGTAATCATGACATCTGCTTTCCTAACAGAATCTACTTACTATCTCTGTGATCCACGTGCAAATTCCCTGAATCGAAGAGCATGGTCCTGGGAAAGCAGCCGGTCAGGCAGCATCCAAGCAGCAGGAGAATTGACGTTTCAGGGGTATGCCCAAAATGTCGATTCTCCTGCTCCTCGGATGCTGCCTGACTGGCTGTACTCTTCCACCACCACACTCTTCGACTCTAATCTCCAGCATCTGCAGTCCTCACTTTCTCCTAATAAATCCCCTAAATCCCAAACTTCATTGGTCTCTTGTCTTTAGTAAAAAGGGAAATCTAGATAAACAAATCAGGAAATAAAGGACTAGAAAGTTATGATGGCCCAGATCTTCTAATTTGAGATATGACTTGGAGGAACTGATGTTGGACTGGGGTGAACAAAGTTTAAAAGAAATCACCACACCAAATTATATTCCAACAGGTTTAATTGGAAGCACTAGCTTTCGGAGTGCTGTTCCTTCGTCAGGTGGTTGTGGAGGATAAGATCACGATCACAGAATTTATAACTAAAGGAGTCTAGCATCATGGAGTTGTGATGCATTAAACAATTTTAGATTAAATCTTTCATCTTTTAAGATTGAATATGCTGGTTTCTGTTCTTTGGTATGTAAATCCTAGAACTTTTTAAAAATTACATTCTCAGGCATCTCACTGTATTGCAAACGCATGGATAATCTCACAATGCTACACTTCTCTAGCTTCCACCCAAAACGTATTAAACAGCCATCTCCTTACAGATAAGCCCCCTGCATACAGAGGATCTGTTCGGATAAGGAGGAATGTGACGGACACTTGAAAGTGCTCAACGGTGCTCTCATAAGAACAGGAACAATGTTCTACTCATTGATCGCCAGTTCCGACGTACCACAGCAAGTAACTGTAATGACCTGCTCAGGAGACAGATAAGGGGTGCAACAGATAGGGTACCCTTCCATGTCCAGTACTTTCTGGGAGCCAAATGACTATGCCATGGTCTTTGCACTCTTCAACACATTATCGATGAAGATAAGCACCTTGCCAAGACCTTCCCTATGCCTCCTCCACTTCTCACCTTTAAACAACCATCAAACCTTAAACAGATCATTGTGCGCAAACATCCCGACCTTCAAGACTACAACACCATACAACCCTGTCGCAGCAGCCACTGCAAGATATGAGAAAATATCGACAGTGATAACACCGTTACATGTGGAGGCACCCCGCATCATGCACGCGGCAGGTACTCATGCCACTCAGCCAACATGGTGTATGGTGCATGCAAGGATGCCCTGAGGCATGGTACATCGGCGAGACCGAGCAGATACTATGACAAAGGATGAATGGACACCGCGCAACAATCACTAGGTAGGACTGCTCCCTCCCAGTCGGGGAACATTTCAGCAGTCCAGGGCATTTTGCCTTGGACCTTTGGGTGACCATCCTCCAATACAGACTTCAGGACAAGCAACAACGCAGAGTGGCTGAGCAGAAGCTGATAGCAAAATCCCCAAGGAAATGGCCTCAACTGGGACATTGGTTCATGTCACACAACAGGTGATCCCACTGCATGTTAAACACACACACACATATACATATATACACATATATACACACACACACACATACATACACCCATGCAGACCCTCTCTCATACACAAGCTCTCTCTCCCTCTCATACGCACACACAGACACTGCCGGCACTCTCACCGACACATATCCGATCATACTCTCACACACACACACACACACTCGCTCTGTTGTTCCTACATGCACACACACAAGTTTATGGAGTGAATCTGTTTTTGCAGAATTGCATTTTATTTTACTCAAAAACTGCATGAATCTATGTAAAACAAACAATGCAGAGGGCTTGTCAGTCTGAATAAACATTGGGACACACACAGACTTCACACCTATTGCTAGAAAAGCTGAACTATATGGAGAATGTAATTTAAAACAAGTTTTGGGATTTACATATCAAAGAACAGAAACCAGCATATCCAATTTTTAAAAATGAAAGATTTAATCTAAAATTGTTTAATGTATCACATATCTGTGACACTGGACTCCTTTGGCTATAAATTTTGTGATCATGATCTCATATTTCAGAACCACCTAATGAAGGAGTGACGCGCCAAATGCTACTGGTTCCAAACAAACCTATTGGACTATAATCTGGTCTTTTGTGGTTTTTAATTTGAGATAGTCTTTCAGCGATGTAGCCTGAACATGCAATATGGGACCCTCAGAAGTCCCAACGTGCCAACTTCCCAAAAATTGTCTGAAAATCTTAAACATCAATGTGCAACTACCTTACGCTTGGAAACCTCCAAAAAAGTTTACAATTCTGTATCTTAGAGTCTTAAATTTCAGATGGATCTGACTCAATATCTGAAGTGTTAGCTGGGAGAAATTACAGGGAATCAAACTTGCTCTAATTCCTGAGTAATTGTGAAATTGAATTCCTCCCCAAAACAAAGCACCCTAATATGCCCCAATATCAACCTCCCACACCTGAATTGAGTCTGACCAACAAAGCTCTTCTTTCCCAACATAAATGAAGCCCACCTCCAAACAACCTTACCCAGCCACCTTTCGCCTTACTCTCCTCAACCACTTACCAACTCTCCAGAGAGAGGGGTGGTGGCAAACTGCATTCTTGAGCTGCTGCAGTCCTTGGGGTATAGAATACCCACAGTGCTATTAAAAAGGGAGTTCCAGGATTTTGACCCAGCGACAATGAAGGAACGATGGTATAGTTCCAAGTCAGTTGTGTGGCTTGGAGGGGAACTTGCAGGTGGCGATGTTCCCATGCGTCTGCTGCCCCTGTCCTTCTGGGTGGTAGAGGTTGTAGGTTGAAATAATACCACCAATAGGAAACAGGAGAAAATCATTATGGTAAATACTAGTTTCAGATACATTGTATTTAGATAATATAAAAAGGGACAAGCCGAACATAGATTTTATTTTAAAATAGTTTGCTTGTTCACAGCTGTAAGCAAAGATTAAGCAATGCAGGAACTTGGATACATTTTGATTTTTTTAATGATTCTGATTTTGGGGTCAAATCCAATGACTACCAAGAACATTAAATCTAGAACATTACAGTTCTAATACGTAAAATTTCAGTTTTACACACACTTTCCACATTGGCAGAGCATACCTTCGGAAGCCTGCAACCTATCTAGATAGCCAAATTAATCCACATGCAGAAGGCAACACAATGACTGGAGCTGATGATATCAACACCATTTAGCATAGCATGTTATACAGAAAAATTTCTTCCAAAACCACTATCTTAAGTGTTTCTCTTTAACCAGGAAAAATACATTTGTTTCCAGGTGATGCAATAAATGAATTCTGGAAAACAAAAAACCTAAAATAAAGATGACCATCCAAATAGACAAAAGTGGAAGTAGGTCAACCAGGATCAAAGTTTTCTATTTCAAATATTTTATTGCTCAATAATCAATTAGTTTATTTTGGAGCTTGCAGTGGATGTTTTGTAACCGCTACTTCAACATTGAAAAAGACTAAAGCAAAAAATTGATTTAAAAAGACAAAAATAATTGAGCCACTAAGTATTCACGCAATTAACATTTTGCATTAAGATAGACATTACATTTTTTTAAATGACACATATCAGGCTTCTGTACCAATGCTCTTTTTTATAAGAAAGATTTTAAGTAGTCACTTCCTGCATTACATCGGTTGCGCATAAGATCCAAAAGACAGATTAAAAATTCGAAGTAATTTTAGGACAACATGCATGACACCCAATCATGCACACAAACTGCAATGACTCAGAATATATTAGTTAGAAAAATAAGCATTTACCATTAGCATACAATACTCAAGGTTTAATTAATAGGGGTACCGAGTCCAAGAGCAGGCATGACATGATGAAATTGTATAGTCCATCTAAGGAGAAAGTGAGGACTGCAGATGCTGGAGATCAGAGCTGAAAAATGTGTTGCTGGAAAGGCACAGCAGGTCAGGCAGCATCCAAGGAGCAGGAGAATTCATGTTTCGGACTTATGCCCGAAATGTCGATTCTCCTGCTCCTTGGATGCTGCCTGACCTGCTGCACTTTTCCAGCAGTCCATCTAAGGTCTAACCAGTGTCCTATGTACAGTTTTGGTTGCCACACTATAGGAAGGTTGCAAATGCACTGGAGAACATGCAAAATGAATTTTTTAAAAAACAACAAGTTCCAGCAATAAGACACCAGTTATAAGGAAAGACTGGAGAAGTTGAAACTATTATCTTTGGAGAGAAGACTAACAGGAGATTTAGTAGAAGCTTTCAAATCATGAGTGATCTCGACAGAGTAAATAGGGAGGATCTCTAAATGAAGGAGAACCAGGGGACAAAGTTTTAAAGTATTTTGAAAAAGAAAAAAGGCGAGGTGAGAAAAAGAAAACTTTTCATGGACTGTCTGGAATGCACTAACTAGAAACATGGGGCGAGGGGGGGGGGATAGATTCAAATAGACATTGGGTGGATCTTCAAATAGAAAGAACATGCAGGATTTCAGGGGAAATTAAGATTGGCTGCAAGTTAAAATACTGAGAGAGTTGTACAGACACGGTAGGTCAAGTGGACTCCTTCTGTACCGTAACAATTCAGAGATGCTGAAAAGTGTTTGTGTAAAGAATTTTCAGAAACTGAACGTCCAGCTCTGTTAGTTATAAAACACACTCACATTTGTATGATTTGTTCTCAGAATGTGGCATCACTGACAATGAAAGTATTAAATGGCCATCCCCAATTGCTTGAAAAAATTTTGCTTCAGTTTGTTTGCAAGGCTACTTTAGAGGGCTATGAATCACAACTGCTGCAGGCTTGGAAACACACATCCAGGACAGACCGAGTACAGATGGTAGACTTTGTTCCCAAAAGGATATCAATAACTCCACCAGTTGATGTCTGAAGAACAATCTGATGATGTTGAAGTTACTTTTACTGCTAATATCCTCTGGATTATTCCTCCAGATTTCTACTTACAAGTCCATCAACACTGCAATAACATTAACTGCTTATATTCCAGGTAAGGAAAACAAATTTGTTAATAAAATAAAAGTACCCTCTATACTGGTGTATAATCATGTATGTCATTTGCTGCAACTGGCCTGTGCCATCTTTATTCTCTACATCAGACTCCTCCCACATCACTTCACCCATTAATACCACAACCTAAAACAAAATACGCAAGATGTGAATTTTGTTTTACTACACTACCAATTATATGGAAACATACTGAAACAGGTAACCAAGCACTACTTTGCAGCAAAACTATCCCTACAAAAACAAATCCTGTGAGAACAGTTAAGTACTCTCCATAGCAATTCAATTAGAAACACAGTCTTGTAACAAATACAACTCATGATAGCAATAAGGGCAGAAATCTTTGAAGCAGAACTGGAGTAGACTATTCAACCCATCAGATTTGTCCTGTGATTCTAAATCACGGCTAATCATCTTTTCAACACCTCTTGTCCTCACTATCTTTGTATTCCCAAATATCACTAGTCTCCAGAAGCCCCTGTCTCAAACATGCTTAATGATGGTGCTTCTACATCCCTCTAGCACAGATTTGAAAGAATCCCTGATCTAAAAGAAGAGATTTCTCATTGCAGTCCTTTATCCAAAGATTATGCCCCATAATTAAAGAGTCACCAACCCGGAGAAACATCCTATCTACAGGTATCCTGTCACGCGTCATTGAAATTTACAAGTTTCTTACAAGATCATACCTCATTCTTTGCAACCCTCGAGAATACAGACCTGGTTTCTTCAACCTCTCCTCAAGATAATCCCACCATCTCAAGGACCACAGTCCCTTTCCAGTAAGCATATCCTTCCTTAGGTGAAGAGACCAAAACTGTGCACAATATTCCAGGTGAGTTCTCACCAAGCTCTATACAATGGCAAGACATTTACCCCATGTACTCTAAAGCTCCTGAACATGAATGCCAACATACTGTTTGCCTTCCTAATTGCTTGCTGTATCTGCATAATAGCATTTGGTGATTCATGGACAAGGAGACCCAGATCACTTTGAAAACCAATACTTCCCACCCCTTCGCTCCATTTAAGAAATGTTCTGCCTCTTTTTTTTCTGCAAAAGGGAATAATGTCTCACTTATTGTATCTCATCTATTTTCTAGCCCAGTCACTTTCCTTGTCCAAGTCATCTTGAAATCTCCTTGCATCCTCCTCACAGCTCAACAAACATTAATAAGTTAGGTAAATAAAAACAATTCAAGATCAATTTTGATCCGTTTTTAAATTTTCAGCTTTACAATGCAAAGCCATACAGCAGCTTCTAACAGTTCCAAGCAACAGAATGCATGCTTGCGAGGTCACCTAAATCTTAAGAACACTGAGGGTCAACCTAAGTATATTCAGAGTGCACACTATGTCTCTTTCAAATCATACCCAAGCCTAATACCACTGTAATTCAAAATATTCTCTCTAACTGCTGGCCAGGTTTGCAAGATCAAAATGTATATTTATTACCAGATTATTTTCTGGAGTTAAATGGACATACCATGAAAATATCAAACAAGTTTTTGATTGAAATCCAGATGGTTGACCTGTTATAGCCATACAAGCTAAGTCTAATTAGAAGAGATTTCCCTGACACTTGGATAGCAGTAAGACACTGTGAGAGAAAAAGAGGACTACTTTGGCCACTTCACAATTACAAATGAAAAAAAAAACCAACGTGTAAAATTTGGAAAATAAGAAGTTGCTAAAACATTAGGTAAAATTGGAGGTGCAGTAGACAGTGAAGAAGGTTACCTCAGATTACTACAGGATCTTGACCAGATGGGCCAATGGGCTGAGAAGTGGCAGATGGAGTTTAATTCAGATAAATGCAAGGTGCTGCATTTTGGGAAAGCAAATCTTAGCAGGACTCATACACTTAATGGTAAGGTCCTAGAGAGTGTTGCTGAACAAAGAGATGTCGGAGTGCAGGTTCATAGCTCCTTGAAAGTGGAATCGCAGGTAGATAGGATAGTGAAGGTGGCGTTTGGTATGCTTTCCTTTATTGGTCAGAGTATTGAGTACAGGAGTTGGGAGGTCATGTTGCGGCTGTACAGGACATTGGTTAGGCCACTGTTGGAATACTGCGTGCAATTCTGGTCTCCTTCCTATCGAAAAGATGTTCTGAAACTTGAAAGGGTTCAGAAAAGATTTGCAAGGATGTTGCCAGAGTTGGAGCATTTGAGCTACAGAGAGAGGCTGAACAGGCTGGGGCTGTTTTCCCTGGATCATCGGAGGTTGAGGGGTGACCTTATAGAGATTTACAAAATTATGAGGAGCATGGATAGGGTAAATAGGCAAAGTCTTTTTCCTGGGATGGGGGAGTCCGGAACTAGAGGGCATAGGAACAGGGTGAGAGGGGAAGATATAGAAGAGATCTAAAGGGCAACAATTTCACACAGAGGATGGTATGGGTACGGAATGAGTTGCCAGAGGAAATAGTGGAGGCTGGTACAATTGCAACATTTAAGAAGCACTTGGATGGGTCTGGAGGGATATGGGCCAGGTGCTGTCAGGTGGGATTAGATTGGGTTGGATTATCTGGTCTGCATGGACAGGTTGGACCAAAGAGTCTGTTTCCATGCTGTACATCTCTACGATTCTAGTGGATTACAAAAACAAAGCCATTGCTATTAAGTATTTGCAAATACAAAAACAAAGTCAAAGTCTCCATAGTCTTTACCAGACTATTAGAGAAAGGCAATTGGTTGAGGCTTAACCTGAGAGTCACCATGCCTCAGGCAAGCGGAGAGGTGGAAAAGGAGAGTCCTTTATGGTTACCTTAACCAGTGCACGAATTGAACAGTGTTGGCATCACTTGCAAACCCAGCCAACTGAGCGAACCAATCCCCTTAAAAAAATACAAATCAAAGAAAAACATAACATACCTGGCAAACATAACAATACCAGAAGTCCTACACTCTACCACAAATGCATAAACGAGCAAGTGTATAAGCAAATACTTATTATCCACAAGTGGACAGATGCATGGATTTCTCATGAATAACAAAAGATGTCATTGCCACTTCACGTAACTCCTACAGACTTCAAATGACAAGCAATCAAACTGGTTAAGTCACTGACAAACAAAAAAGATAGGGTACATAAATCTGTGGGCAATGAGTGGGTCAGTAGCTAATGAGGTCTAAGTGTACTTAAAAGGTTGAGGGGTTACAAGATTCCCTACCAAAGAGGAACATGTTTGGAAAGATGTTAAATGAAGACAAGGAAAAAAATGCAAGGAATTTTAAAAGACTGGGATTATGAATGATTGAAGGCTGTCACTACTGCAATGACAAAGACAGGTAAAACAAGGGACTGGAGGAGTCACTGGATCTGCGGGAGAGCACGTTCAAAGGCTGTAAACAAAAGCTCAGGCGTCGGGCCTTTTATTTACCTGCCGGGGTAAAGTGAGTCAGATCTGTGTGGGAGCTTCCCGAGCTGGTCAGCCGAGTTTCCAAAAGGAGAGTGAGACGTCACAAAAAAAGAGTTAGTTGTGAAACGTGAAAGGGTTTAGAAAAGATTTACAAGGATGTTGCCAGGGTCGGAGGATGTGAACTACTGGGAGAGGCTGAATAAGCTAGGGCTGTTTTCCCTGGAGTGTTGGAGGCTGACTGGTGATTTTATAGAGATTTATAAAATCATGAGGGGCATGGATAGGATAAATAGTCAAAGTCTTTTCCCTGGAGTGGGGGAGTGCAGAACAAGAGGGAATAGATTTAGGGTGAGGAGGCAAAGATACAAGAGACACCCAAGGGGAAACCTTTTCATGCAGAGGGTGGTCAGTGTATGGAATGAGCTGCCAGAGGAAGTGGTAGAGGCTAGAACAATTGCAACATTTAGAACATAGAACATAGAACAAAACAGCACAGAACAGGCCCTTCGGCCCACGATGTTGTGCCGAACATCTATCCTAGATTAAGCACCCATCCATGTACCTATCCAATTGCCGCTTAAAGGTCGTCAATGATTCTGACTCTACCACTGCCACGGGCAGCGCATTCCATGCCCCCACCACTCTCTGGGTAAAGAACCCACCCCTGACATCTCCCCTATACCTTCCACCCTTCACCTTAAATTTACGTCCCCTTGTAATACCCTGTTGTACCCGGGGAAAAAGTTTCTGACTGTCTACTCTATCTCTTCCTCTGATCATCTTATAAACCTCTATCAAGTCACCCCTCATCCTTCGCCGTTCCAACGAGAAAAGGCCGAGAACTCTCAACCTGTCCTTGTACGACCTATTCTCCATTCCAGGCAACATCCTGGTAAATCTTCTCTGCACCCTCTCCAAAGCTTCCACATCTTTCCTAAAGTGAGGCGACCAGAACTGCACACAGTACTCCAAATGTGGCCTAACCAAAGTCCTGTACAGCTGCAACATCACTTCACGACTCTTGAATTCAATCCCTCCGCTAATGAACGCTAATACACCATAGGCCTTCTTACAAGCTCTATCCACCTGAGTGGCAACTTTCAAAGATCTATGTACATAGACCCCAAGATCCCTCTGTTCCTCCACCTGACTAAGAACTCTACCGTTAACCCTGTATTCCGCATTCTTATTTGTTCTTCCAAAAGGGACAACCTCACACTTGGCAGGGTTGAACTCCATCTGCCACTCCTCAGCCCAGCTCGGCATCATATCTAAGTCCCTTTGCAGCCGACAACAGCCCTCCTCACTGTCCACAACTCCACCAATCTTCGTATCATCTGCAAATTTACTGACCCACCCTTCAACTCCCTCATCCAAGTCATTAATAAAAATTACAAACAGCAGAGGACCCAGAACTGATCCCTGCGGAACTCCACTTGTAACTGGGCTCCAGGCTGAATATTTACCATCTACCACCACTCTCTGACTTCGACCGGTTAGCCAGTTTTCAATCCAATTGGCCAAATTTCCCTCTATCCCATGCCTCCTGACTTTCCGCATAAGCCTACCATGGGGAACCTTATCAAATGCCTTACTAAAATCCATGTACACTACGTCCACTGCTCTACCCTCATCCACATGCTTGGTCACCTCCTCAAAGAATTCAATAAGACTTGTAAGGCAAGACCTACCCTTCACAAATCCGTGCTGGCTGTCCCTAATCAAGCAGTGTCTTTCCAGATACTCATAAATCCTATCCCTCAGTACCCTTTCCATTACTTTGCCTACCACAGAAGAAAGACTAACTGGCCTGTAATTCCCGGGGTTATCCCTATTCCCTTTTTTGAACAGGGGCACAACATTCGCTACTCTCCAGTCCCCTGGTACCACCCCCGTTGACAGTGAAGACGAAAAGATCATTGCCAACAGTACTGCAATTTCCTCTCTTGCTTCCCACATAATCCTAGGATATATCCCATCAGGCCCACGGGACTTGTCTATCCTCAAGTTGTTCAAAATGTCCAACACATCTTCCTTCCTAACAAGTATCTCTTCTAGCTTACCAGTCCGTTTCACACTCTCTTCTTCAACAATACGGTCCCTCTCGTTCGTAAATACTGAAGAAAAGTACTCGTTCAAGACCTCTCCTATCTCTTCCTACTCAATACACAATCTCCCACTACTGTCCTTGATCGGACCTACCCTCGTTCTCGTCATTCTCATGTTTCTCACATACGCATAAAATGCCTTGGGGTTATCCTTGATCCTATCCGCCAAGGACTTTTCATGCCCTCTCTTGGCTCTCCTAATCCCTTTCTTCAGGTCCCTTCTGGCTATCCTGTATCCCTCCACTGCTCTGTCTGAACCCTGTTTCCTCAACCTTATGTAAGCCTCCTTCTTCCTCTTTACTAGACATTCAACCTCCCTCGTCAACCAAGGCTCCCTCACACGACCATTTCTTTCCTGCCTGATAGGTACATACATATCAAGGACACGTCGTATCTGCTCCTTGAAAAAGTTCCACATTTCCACCACATCCTTCCCTGACAGCCTATGCTCCCAACTTATGTTCCTCAAATCCTGTCTTACAGCATCGTAATTTCCCTTCCCCCAATTGTAAAACCTACCCTGTTGTGCGCACCTATCTCTCTCCATGACCAAGATGAAAGTCACAGAATTGTGGTCACCATCACCAAAATGTTCACCCACTAACAAGCCCATCACTTGTCCCGGCTCATTACCGAGTACCAAATCCAATATGGCCTCCCCTCTGGTTGGACAATCTACATATTGAGTTAGAAAAGTTTCCTGGACACACTGCACAAACACCGCCCCATCCAATCTGCTTGATCTAAAGAGCTTCCAATCAATATTTGGGAAGTTGAAGTCGCCCATGACTACGACCCTGTGGCTTCTGCACCTTTCCAAAATCTGTTTCCCAATCTGTTCCTCCACATCTCTGCTGCTATTGGGGGGCCTATAGTAAACACCCAACAAGGTGACTGCACCTTTCCTATTTCTGACTTCAGCCCATACTACCTCCAAAGGCAGATCCCCCTCAAACTTCCTTTCTGCAGCCGTTATACCATTTCTAATTAGCAATGCCACCCCCCCCTCCTTTTTTACCACCCTCCCTAATCTTACTGAAACATCTGTAACCAGGAATCTTAAAAGGTATCTGGATGGGTATATGAATAGGAAGCGTTTGGAGGGATATGGGCCAGGTGCTAGCAGGTGGGACTCGATTGGGTCAGCATGGATGAGTTGGACTGAAGGGTCCGTTTCTGTGCTGTACATCTCCATGCTCTATAATTAATTATTGTGCAGCTGCATGTTTTGGCCCCAGAAAATCTGAAAAAGAAACAAATTTCTAAACATGAACAGGGAATGAAAGGTTTTATAGATACAGGAGAGGGGCCTGATATCTCAGTAAAAGCAAAGAATTATTAAATCTAGATTAAATTTATATTAAACAGTAGTGTTAATAGTTAATTATAATTAATATTTTCCTACTTGGTTGTGTGTTTTGGTCAAGAGTAATTTAAGGTTTAGCAGGGTATCTCAATGCCATGTGTTGCAGTTTCCAATATGTGGGAATTTTTCAATGCTCCTGGCAATCAAAAAGTGCCACCAGCTCTGGATGTTCAGTGCAATACTAGAGGCATTGCAGAGATCTACAAGGCTGAGAATTACATCAATAGCATGTTGTTAGGAGTGTCACCCAGCAGCTTAAGGAAACACAGGAAAGCAAGTCAGTCAAACGAGGGAAGGCAGGCAAGTAAACCCCAGAAAGCATCTCACTCCAGAATAGTTATGTGTTGGAAAATGGTGGGTGGTAACAGCTTCTCTGGGGAGTGCCACCAGAAATCAGCTGTACTAGGTGGGAGAAGAGACAAAGGAAGAACAATAGTGGTATGAGACTTAATTGTAAGAGATACAGACAGGCTTTTCTACAGCTGCAAGTGTGACTCCAAGATGGAGTGTTGCCAGAGTCAAGGATCAGAAATTTAGAAAAATGAATAAGGTGGGGTGAAAGTGAGCAATGTTGCACAACTGGAAAAAGATAACATTGTAAACTCAGTTTGAGTCAAATAGTATGTAGGAGAAGTATGATTTCATGGATTATCCAGCATGTAGGAATAGGTAAGGAGCAGGATTGAATTAGTGAAAGTTGATTTTTTGACCCAATAACAGGAAGTGAGTGCAAGGGAATTGGGAAATACAAGGTTAGCAATAAAGATGTCAACCTTAGAGACATGGAAATCTATTAACTCTTCATACCCAGGTTGGAGGTGACTATAATCATGGATGGAGAAGGGGTTGAAGCAAATGTAAAGCAGTTTTGTACGACAGTAATTTCTGTAGAAGAAATGTGATCCGAGTTGGACTTTTGCCTTGCGGGATAAGAGTCACATAACGGCTTCACATCATATCCTGCAACATAAGTAGGTAGAATTGCAAGTCTACACTCTTGAGGGAACAAATGAACAATTTGGAGGGAATAAAACCTGTCAAAGATAAACAAAGAAACCAGTTAAATAGTTCTATTGCTGGGCAGAAGTTGGATTTAGTGGAGAGTCAAAGAATCTTAGAACGTTTGCAGCATTGGAGGTGGCCAATTGCCATCAAGCACGCCAGCTTTCTGCAAAATGATGTAAAAAGGGCCTGTTAAATCACCTTTTCCCATAACCCAGCAATTTAATTTTAAGCACTTATCCAATTCCCATTAAATATTTCCATAGAATCTGCCGCACAGCATCCCCCAAGAACCTCAGCTTCTTCTAGTTACCTTCGCACGGACATTTTAAAATCTTTTCTGACCTCTCAGGATCCCAAAATGATGGCCAGAAATGGACACAATTTTCTAGTTTAAGCTCAAACAGCATTTTTTTTAAAAACAGGTTCACCATACCTTCCTTCCTTTTGTGTTCCAACTCTATTTTTACAGCCCAGAATTCTGCCAAGACTTTTGAACAACCTTCTTAACCTGCCCTACCATTGTAGACATGTGCACATTCTTTGTTCCTACATCCTCTTTAGAATTATATCTATTGTCTTTTGTTATCACCCTCACTCTTCCTTACATTAAATTTTATCTATCATGCGTCTGCCAATTAACTCATATGTATCCTCCTAAACCTTTTACAACAAGGTTTAAGGTCATTATTTACCACAAGTGGTCCTAGCACAAACCCCATAAACATCACTAATAACTTCTTCCAGGAGGAAGAATTTTACCATTACTGTCCTGTATAGCGCGATATACAGGGAAACCTTGATTATCTGAACAAGATGGGTGGGCACTATTTTGTTCAGATAATCAATTATTTGGTTAAATGATTCAAAGCCTTTCCTCTGGGGGACACAGACAGACACATACGATGAGAGGTCACTCATTTAGAGACAGTGCCTGCACTCCCATCAGTCCAGGACTGTTCCGGCCAGCACTTTTAATCACTGTAAACAAAAGACACGATCAGTGCTGGACACATATCTTTGATGGAATGTTTCTGTCGGGACCTCGAGATCTCTGGATTATCCGATTTTTGAATAATTGGTATTCGAATAATTGATGTTCCTCTGGACTTGGAATTCATGCTGTCACTGTTCCTTTTATTCCATGGGCCTATTTTGCAGCCAAGGCCAGCAGGGCACATTTTTCAATGCGTTTTGGATATCCACAACACACATACCAACTACATTATTTCAACCATCTTCTCGGATACATCAAAACTCAAATCTTAAATCGATAAGTATTTCTTTTCACAAATCTATGTTTATTTCCAAAATTGATTCATATTTCTACAGCATTTTTAGAGTTATCCCCCACCACATTCTAATCTTAGCACTGACAATCAAGCATTGTATTTCCTGGAATTTAGAATGTAATTCATGATTTGATTAATTTCTGATATTAAAAAGGGGAACAGGTAGGGTAGATTAGAAAGAAATTATTTCTGATGGTTGGAGGGGCCAGGACTACAGAAAGGATATTAGTCTTAAGAATTAAATTCATCCCATTCAGCAAATCAAGAAGCACTGCTACAAACAAATACAGAAGGGTGATGCAATTTTAGAAATCTCTTCAGCAAACAACAAATGCAAGATGAATCATTAATTTTAAGCTAGAGATCAATTAACAAAAATCTATCTAAACTACTAGGGAAACAGGACAAACTAGATATAGAGAGCTTGGTCAGGGCATCCGCATAATCTCAGTGAATGGTGAAGTTGCTCGAGTGGTTTGAGAGACTGAAAAGGTCTCAACTTGATACTTTGCCCCTGAAAGGTGAGATGCAATAATTTCCTATTCTATATACTTTAGTGACTAGGAAGGATATAGCATTCCTACACTGAGGAATTAGGAAGTTTGAAGAAATTGCCTTTAACAATGTTTCATTTATCTATATTTTCTTTAACAATGAGAACCATTATACTGCAGCCAGAACATAAAATTCAGTATAAGATCATATCAAATAGGAACAAGAGTAGGCCATTTGGTCCATTGTGTCTACTCCATCATTTAATGAGATTTTGGCTGCACTAGCTATTCTACTTTCCTGTCTATCCTTGATTCTTCTGTCAATCAAAAATCTGTCCAATGTGCCCTTTAATGTATTCAATGATTCAGCCTCCATTTCCAAATTCCAAAGACTAATGATTCTCAGAAAATAAATTCTTGATTATCTCCTTCTTAAATTCTGCATTAACCCTGCCAAGCCACCTCAATCTTGAAATGTGTAAATAAAAATCACCTCTCATTCTTACAACATTCAATAAGCATAGATATGCATGCAACTTAAAAGGGCTAATACAGTTCAGTGAAAAAACTTGGATTCATATAATTCCTTTAGGGTAATTAACATCCTAAAATACTTTAAGGCATTAACAATATTTTACATAAACCAAGTGGGGATATTCCGGATGAGGTGCCTATGCCCGAAACGTTCATGCTCCTGCTCCTCGGACCATCCTGCCTAACCTGCTGTGCTTTTTCAGCAGTACACTCTCGACTCTGATGTCCAGCAACTGCAGCCTTCACTTTCTCTAAGTGGGGTATTAGGCAAATTAACCAAAGTAGAAAAAAGGAAGGTAAATGTGTAAGTCTTTGCAAAATTAGTAACATTAGCAGCAGAATTCAGGATGAGCTCAACTTTTCAAAAGATGGTCAGGTAGGATGCTTTGGGATAGCTCAATCTGGAGTTAACAAAGGCACAATAAAGGTTACAAAAGCAGATAAAGTGCAGCAAAAGCCAGGTCAGATGATATTAGAGGTGAAAATAGCTGATCTTAGCCATGATGCAGATTTCTAGTATCGCAACTCCTATTTGCAAAAGCATGAATTTGCCTAACCACATCAAAAAATAACAAAAATGAGCATCTGTGGGCAAACAACATGTATCAGCAATTTTTAACCTTTTTTAAACAAGCTCTGCATTGTGAATTCAATTATTTGCAACAGTGCTCAGGAATGGATACAGGCATATTCTCACAACATCCTTTCATACAAGGATCAAATACTGTTGCTACCGGTCAGATAGGTAAGGGTTGGGGTAAGTGGGAGTTGAATGTAGTTTATACTTGGGACTAAAAAGACAGCAGCTTCTGTCTTCTAAATTTTCAATGGAAGAAATTCCTGCTCACCTACTAGACAACAGGCAGTTTAGAAACAGTGGAAGGATCAAGACAGACAGAGATGAGACACAATCGAGGACAGGCCAGGATATTGCTGAGGGCAGCATGGAGATGTGAAAAAGGAGGGGGCTAAGAACAGATGCGTTTTGTGGAAAGAGGTTCTCTCCAGAGGAGATGCTTTGCAAATGGGAAGAGAAGTCATTGCAGGTTAACCTCTGAATTAATAAAACTCAAAGCATGTAAATGAAATCTCAACCAGCCTGACAAAAGTCAAAAGCTGTCCATCTGCAAGGACTAAGGAGCACGGATATTTTACTAATGTCACAGGCAATTAGGATGCCACTAATGGCTTAATGTAACTTTTTTTTGGTGGAAAACCCATTGGAAGGATTCAGATATTAAGAATGTTGGGCAGAAATTTAGCAGGCAGTAACACTTGAGAAGGAATGCAACAAAAATTTTCAAAGACCAATGGTACAAGGTTGGCTCGAGAGTTATGACTGATGATTTATCAAGAAGAGACAAAGGTTCTGTGTAAGTGAACAATTTTTAATCAGCTGACAAAGAAGCTGTAAGAGACATTGGGCTGTCAAAAATGCAGTAGGAAAGGGTTACGAGAGCAAGAGGTATAACACATTGGCAACATCAGTTCCAAGAATATAAAGTTAGAAAGAGCATCCAATAATAGTTAATTCATTGTCAGCAGTAAGCAAGTTCTAAAAGCGTAACTAAGAAATGTGACCAACAATAGAGTGGATCATAGGCAAGAAACTATTATGGAATACTATTAAATGTAAAAAATGTAATTTACCAATGCTGTTAAATCCAATTAAGGGAGTGCATGGAAGACTCTTGATAATTTAATCGATTAGGTAAATTATAACATTTTTCAGTTTCCATCCCACAAGAAAAATCCCAATATTAGGCAAAACATTAGTAGCGCATTTGCAACTGAAACTTTGCCATGACCAGTACTTCTCCCTAATTAACATCAAAAAACAGATTATCTGGTCATGTTGCTGCTTGCAGGTCCTTGTGGCATGCAAATTGGCTGGTGTTTCTTATATGACAACAAAGACTACATTTCAAAATTACACATTGGTTCTGATGGGTTTGGGGGATTCTGAAAATGTGTATAGGGTATAAGCAAGCAGGGAAAGAGTTAAGTTTGAGTTTTGTGAAGCAAGAGGTCCAGCTGAGCATAACTCAGATCAGATGAGAACGTATAGTTAACAATGGGGTGCTGGAGGCAAGGGTAATGGGTTAACAAGGTGGAAAAGCCATTTAACAATAGGTATAGTCATTTAACAATATTGGAAGCATTCAGTACATAAGATCAGTTTAGCAGGGAAAAGTATCCATTACACGAATCCAGTTAACAAGGTTAAGAACATTCACTGTATAACAGTAAGAGGTTTGGTCTTTGCTATTGATACTCGTTGATTGTAATGGTCACCCAATCAATATGTATTTGCCTTATTTGGATGCTCCTCCCTGTAAAATGACTATATAGTTCATGGAGAAACTATTGTTTGAGAGAAGACAGAGAACTTGTGTCTCTGCACCTTTGCAGTCATTCTCTCTCTAGGGCCCAGAATAAAGACGAAGGAGGTAAAACTTCACCGTCTCTGAGCGTTTTGCTTCAACTAAGGCGGGGGAACAGGATGACAATCCTGCAGCCTGACAAGTGGTACATAAATGCAAGTTTTAATTTGAGCAAAAAGGGGGAAAAAGTGCTCCTGAAAGGCTTGTTTTAAGTGTGGATTTAGAGTGAGAAATTTATAGCATGGAAATAGGCCCTTCGACCCAACTTGTCCATGTTCCCCTGTTTTCACATTTAGTCAAGTCCTATTTGCTTGCATTTGGTTCACATCCTTCAATACCTATCCGATCCATGCAGCTGTCCAAATGTTTGAGAGAGAAAATTGTACTCGTCTCCACTACTACCTCTGGCAACCCATTTTCAGACATTCATCATCCTCTAGAGAAGAAAATGCCCCTCTGGACCCTTTTCTATCTCTCCCTTCTCACCTTAAACCTATGCCTTCTAGTTTTCAACTTCGCTACCATGTGGAAAGGCTGTTGGCTACCTACCTTATCTATGCCTCTCATGATTTTATAGACCTCTATAAAGTCACCAATCTTCTACGCTCCAGGGAAAGAAGTCCCAGTCTATCCTGCCTCTCCTTGTAATTTAAACTTTCCAGTCCATGTAGCATCACAGTAAACCTTTTCTGCACTCTTTCCATTTAAATGACATTCTTTCTATAATCGGATGACCAGAACTGCACACAGTACTCCAAGTGTGGCCTCACCAAAGTTTTGTACAGCTGCAACAAAACATCCCAACTCTTAGCATGCCAAATGCCTTCTTCACTGCCAATTTAAAACAGTTTTCCAACTATGAGGAGTGTAGCCAAAGGTTTACTGATAAATACTTAGTTGTGTGACATACAAGTTATGAGTTACTGAAATTCAAGTATTATATTACTTTGCACTCAAATATTTCAAAATTCAATACACCTCAATCCCACTTTCTAAAAACATTCACAACTAAGTGTAAAACTTGCTGGAATCTTAAAGGGAAGGACAAACAACTTATCAGCATACCCTTATAATCTATTAAAAAGCTGCTCTGCTTAAGCGAACAATGCCATGCTAGTGAACCCATTGCTTCTAAGCAATCATAAACTTGGTTTAATTATGTTTTTCTTTTATAAGTTATAAAAAGGATTGAATTAGTCACCATCCACATTATTTCAACACTTTCATCCAAAGTCAGCAAATTAAAAAATACATTTTAAAAGTGTGAAATAGTATTTTCTATGCATTTATGTTTTCGTTCATTTATTTCAGTTTTTCATGCGGCAAGTTGTAACTTTTCTCCCTCCAAATTCAACCAAGAATTTTAACAGGAATACCCAAGCACCAGTGTTCATTCAGTGTAAGACACCAAACACTAAGTTGCACATCTCAATACATAATTAAAAGCAATTTGATTGTCACAGTCAGCATAAAGGAACATTATTAGGCAATATTTTAAATTAGTTGAATTGTTAATATCACCCTGGTTAAGCAGAGCAGTAAATAGCTTTCATGATGAAAATAAACTAAAGGTTACCAACACCGGGTCTGCATTTTTTGTTGTGGAATATCTCATATGCCCACACAGTGGCAAACATGGTGTGTCAGTGGTTAGCACTGCTGCATCACAATACCAGGGACTAGACAATTTACACGTTCTCCCAGTGTCTGCGTGGGTTTCCTCCCTCAGTTCAAAAGATGTGCAGGTTAGGTGGATTGGCCATGCTGAAATTGTTTGTAGTGTTCAGGGATGTGCAGGAGGGATGAATAAGCTATGATAAAATGCGGGGTTATGGGTATGATAGGGGGCTGGGTGTGGGTGGGATGGTCTTCAAAGGTGCAGACTTGATAGCCAAATTGCCACGTTGTGCCCTGTAGGAGTTCTATGATACAGATCTAAAAATCTTTCTTACGTCATGCAGATGATAAAAGGAACAAAGTGAACACAACATACATGGTCCAATAAATAGCCACAGTTCACAAAAAAGAAAGAAAATGCTAGAGAAACTCAGGTCTGGTAACACTGCCTGGTTCTGAGGAGTCATAGTACACTCAAAAGGTTAACTGTTTCTCACTCCACAGATGCTGCCAAATAGTCAGAGTTGTTTAGCACAGAAACAGACCCTTAGGTCTGATTTGTCTATGCCGACCAGATATCCCAAATAGATTTAGACCCATCTGTCAGCATTTCGCCCAAAACCCTCTAAACCCCTCCTTTTCATATACCCAACCAGATGCCTTTTAAATGTTGTAATTGTATCCTTCCACACATGCACCATCTTGTGTGTGAAAAAGTTGCCCCTTTTAAATCTCCTTCTCACTCCTTCTTTCCCCCCCCCCCCCCAGTCCCCCCAAAAAAAATCTATTCCAGTTTAGGGCTCTGCTGTGCTGAGGTAAAGACCTTGGCTATTCACCTTATCTATGCCCTTCATGACTTAATAAACTTCAGTGTGGTCACCCCTCAGCCTCTGATGCTCTAAGAAAAATAGCCCCGGTTGATTCAGCCTCTCCCTATAGCTCAAACTCTCCAACCTGGCAACATCCTTGTAAATCTTTCTGAACCCTTTCAAGATTAATAACATCCTTCCTATTGAAAAAATGCATTCTTTTTCATGAGAACAATATGGTGTATGATAAAAATACTAATAAGAACACAAGCATTAGGAACAACATGCCTATTTCCAACAGCTAATTCAATATGATCATAGCTGCTCATTTACTTCAATTCCAACTTTTGCAGTAGCTCTATATAAATTTACTTTCTTAATTTTCAAAGTTCTCTCATGCTCCTTCTTGAACATATTCAATGATAAAACAACCACAGTTCTCTGGGATAGAGAAATTTAAACATTCATTTGAATTAACACATTTCTCATCTCAGTCATAAATGTCACCCCCAACTCAGATGTTGATTCACAGTTCCAAGTTAGCCCAGTCAGGAAAAATATCCTGTCAAACTCCTTAAGAGCTTAGATTCTAGAAGAACAGGAAATGATCTCATTGAAGTCCAAGGTATGTGGGCCTAGTCTGCTCAATGAGAAGAGACTATGGTCTAGCGGTATTTTTGCTAAACTTTTAATCCTGGTTCAGGTTGTAAGTTTGCTCGCTGAGCTGGAAGATTTGTTCTCAGCCATTTTGTCACCATGCTCGGTCATATCATTAGTGAGCCTCCGTTGAATCGCTGGTGTTCTGTCTCACTTTCTATGTGTGTGTCTTGGTCTGTTGTGGTGGATGATATCACATCTGGTTGTTTTTCTGAGAGGTTGATAAATGGGGTCCAAATCAATGTGTTTTGTTGATGGAGTACCAGTTTGAATGCCAGGCCTCTAGAAATTCCCTTGCGTATCCTTGTTTAGCCTGTCCTAGGATGGATGCATTGTCCCAGTTGAACTGCTGTCCCTCAGTGTGTGTGTAAGAATACTAGTGATAGTTGAAAATGTGTTGCTGGAAAAGTGCAGCAGGTCAGGCAACATCCAAGGAACAGGAAATTTGACGTTTCGGGCATAAGCCCTTCATCAGGGCACATTTTCAGCTCTGATACTCCAGCATCTGCAGACCTCACTTTCTCCTACTAGTGATAGTTGGTCATGTCTTTTGGTGGCTAGCTGGTGCTCATGTATCCTGGGGGCTCATTTCCTGTCTATCTGTCCGTCCGATGTAACGTTCGTTGCAGTCCTTGCAGGGTATTTTGTATATGAAGTTCTTTCTGGTAGTTTTTGGCACAGGGCTCTAAGTTCATCCAGAGCTTTTCAGTATGTTGGTAGGTTTGTGAGCTACCATGATGCCAAGAGGACTGGTCATCATTTCCAAGATGTTTTTAATGTATGGCAGTGCAGCTACAGTCTCTGCGCATGTTGAATAGTCTTAATTAGGTTTATTGTGTAAGAATCAGCGGACTGTGCTCATCCGGTACCCATTGTTGTTGAATATCTTGGATAGGTGTTTATCTTCAGCTTCTCGTGGAATGTGTTGTGGCTCGTTTAAATAATATCCTGATGCAGCTCAGTTTGTGGGCATTGGGATGATTGTTCCAGTAGTCGAGTATCTGGTCTGCGTGTGTCGCTTCCCTGTAGATACTGGTCCGCAGCTCTCCACTGGCTTTTCATTCTACAGTGACATCATGGAAGGGGAGTATGATGTTGTTCTCTTCCTCTTTGGTGAACTTTATACCAGTAAGGTTGTTGTTTGCGTGCTTGTGGATTTCTTCTAATTTGTTCCATTTCGTGATGATGAAGGTATCATAAACATAGCAGACCCAAAGCTTGGGCTGGATCATTGGGAGGGCTGTTTGTTCCAACCTCTGCATAACTGCTTCTGCAAGGAATCCTGATATTGGTGATCCCATAGGCGTCCCATTGGTTTGTTTGTAGGTCACGTCAATAAAGATGAAGTGGATTGTGAGGCACAGGTCTACTAGCTTGAGGATGCTGATCTTGTTGATGGAGTGGGTATTGTCTGGTGTTTGTGTCCTTGGTTTGTCCAGTAGTGCGGCCCGTGTTTCTTTATCCTTAACTAGTATTCTTATACATTGACTATGAGAGACACCAGCTCAACTGAGACAATACATCCATCCTAGGGCAGGCTAAACAAAGACAAGCAAGGGAATTCCTTAAGGCCTGGCATTCAAACTGGAAGTCCATCAACAAACACATTGATTTGGACCCCATTTACCAACCTCTCAGAAAAAGAACCGGAAGTGATATCACCCACCACAACAGACCAAGACACAAATAGAAAGCAGGAAAGAACACTAGTGCTTCAATGGAGGTTCGCTGATAATATTACCTAGCATGGCGATGAAACATCCGAGAACAAATCTTCCAACTCAGTGAGCAAATTTACGACCTCAGCTACAAATCTTCTCAAACAAATCACAGATTGGTTCAAATTCTGCCATTCTGCCAAATTCTGACATTTGAATTCAATAATTAAAAATATCTGGAATTAAGAATCCACCATGAAACCATTGTCAATTGCCAGAAAAACCCATCTAGCTCACTAATGTGCTTCTTGGAAGGAAATCTGCCATTATCACCTGGTCTGGCTTATGTGTGACTCTAGCACAGCAGTATGGTTGTGCTGTGCTCTGATGAAAGTGACATAACAAGCCACTCAGTTCAAGAGCACTTACGGATGGGCAATAAATGCTGGCCAGCCAGTGACACCCAATGTCTCACAAATAAGTAAAACAAAACTTCTCAGGATAATCCCCTCCTCCCAGCAAGCAAGCAATCAGTCTGGTAAATTATCATACCCTGTTGAACAAAATTTTCTCCCAGATAAGGAGACAAAAACTAAATGCAGTCCTGCAGGTGTGGTTTCACCAATGTTCTATAAGATTGCAGTAGACTTTTTCATTCTTGCTGCAATCCATCTAATAATAAGAAAGCAAATGGACACATTATGCAATTACTTGCTGTACCTGCATGCTAATTTTGGGATTATTGTTTAAGACATCCAGGTCACTGTGAACATCAATATTTCCCTGCCTCATACCAACTTTTAAAAAATTCTGGTTTTTACAATTCTCTATATTAAATTCCTCTTGCCATTCTACTGTACACTCACTTAACCCATCTAGATCTCTTTGCAACCTCCTTATAGGTTACCTTCCACACAACTTTGCCTTCATCAGCAAGGACATATGAAACTTGGTCCCCTCACCCAGTCATTGATATAAATTTGAAGTGACTGAGGACCTGCATTGATCCTGTGGTACCCAATTAGCTACACACATGCCAATTCAAAAATCACTTATCTGTCCACTAATCTAGCCTCAACCCGTGCCAAAATAGTTTCTCCTACTTTTGTGATATAACCTTCTACATGGCACCTTATTAAATATGCGACATACATGGGTTCTGCCGAAGACTGGACCAAGGCAGACAGAACTGAACTGTTTGTAACTAGTCATAAATACAAGATTAAACAAAATAAAAATTGAGATTATTCTTTTCAGAATTAAGCATGTGAAAATTACTTCAAAGGTTTGTGCTGGGTGACTATTCAAAATTAGCTTGGAAAAGGAAAATTAAGGATAAAGGGGAGAGAAAGTGGATGGTGATTAGAACTTTTTTAGATTAGATTGGATTACTTACAGTGTGGAAACAGGCCCTTCGGCCTAACAAGTCCACACCGACCCGCCACCCACCCATTCCCCTACATTTACCCTTTTACTTAACACTACGGGCAATTTTCACCTAACCTGCACATCTTTGGACTGTGGGAGGAAACTGGAGCACCCGGAGGAAACCCACGCTGACACGGGGAGAATATGCAAACTCCACACAGTCAGTCACCTGAGTCGGGAATTGAACCCGGGTCTCTGGCACTGGGAGACAGCAGTGCTAACCACTGTGCCACCCACATTTGTGCACAGATATATTAGCTAGGAAGACTGCTTATTGGGAGGAGGGACAGTACAGGTAGGATAAAGGGCCTGTGACTTTTGATTTAGCTATTATTTTACTTCCTGTAATTGAAAAAGTTTGATGTTCATTGTGCTTCATCTATAAATCTAGACAATCAGAAAAAGCATCTGGAATTCATGGAGCTGACCACCACCCAAATCAATGCAATCAAGGAGGGTAGCTGGCAGTAAATAGAAAAACGTGACTAATTCTAACAAAAAAACACACTATCAAAATAACAAAGTTACCAGTGACTCTACTACTATTCAAGAAACCAGTATGTTGCCACAGTTTATTAAACTATAAGGACAAGGGCAGCAGATGCATGGGACCACCAGCTAAGTCACACACGTTCCGGACTTTGGAGATGCCTGTGTTGGACTGGGGTGTACTAAGTTAAAAATCACAAAACCAGGTTACAGTCCAACAAGTTTAACTGGAAGCACTAGCTTTCAGAGTGCTGATGGAAGGGGCAGCGCTCCAAAAGCTAGTGCTTCAAATTAAACATGTTGGACTATAACCTGGTGTTGTGTGATTTTTAACTTTGTACATCCTGACTTTGAAACAGTTCAATGTTCCTTCTCTGCTGTTGGTCAAAACCCTAGCACTCTTCCAAACATCACTGACGGGGTCTACACCTCAAAGAATACAATAGTTCAACAAGGCAAATCACCACCACCAAGAAATGCTTGCTTGCCATCCCATATTCAAATAGAACAAACTCGCCTGTACTCTGTAGTACCAAGATATTCTGATCTGTAAACTTCAAAATTAAAATAAAATGTAAAGTTAAACAAAAAATTCCACCACAACAGTAGTATAAAATATTTGTTAGGTTACAGAGAACCATATGATGTTTTCAACTTTATACTCAATATCCAAATAGATAACACAAACAATGAGAAAAGTTACGATGGGCATTATACATTGAAGATATCCACTGAAACAGAAGACGAAGAAGAGGTAATGCTGCTTTGTCTGAAACTAAGAAGAAATCTAACACCAAAAGTCAGAATCAGTGATAAGAAGTCAACAGTAAGTCATCTCAGTGAGGGCCACATACAGTTTATTCTGACATGGTTGTGGAATCAGAACGGTTCACTATAGAGAATAGCCAGAAGCATTAATCACTGCATCCTTTATAGATAGAAACTGGATAAAGCTGGAGGAAAAAATTTCAAGGTTGAGGTAAAAGTATCACAGACCAGATTTGATTGCCATATCAAACAGGTGGCTCAGACATATTGAGTCAAGTGCGTTCCTTCTAGAGCGCAACCTTCTCCTCTTTTTGCAGATTACTGAACACAACCTGAATGAGAAGGAATTGCCATTAAGTTCCACAAAGAATACACGTATGGATACTCATGGGAATTTATATACTAATCATGAAAAGAATTTGTACAAGTCACTCAAGTTCAAATTAATTGTGTGCACTTTTGCTAACTTAGCAAAGATTTAGAAACTAGCAAGTGATATAGAAACTAACTTGCTCAAAATAATAAAAAGGTCTGTAACAGAAACATTTTGATTTAGCACATTCAAATACAAATTCATCAGTAGAGGACAACTTACAGAAAGGATCCTTTATTTGAAAGGTTTCTTCCTGAATTTTCACCAGAAATTATAATTAAGTTCCATAGAAGACAATTCAATCTAGTGCATTTTTGCATTTAAACAACAAAAACAAAACATGCTACTTATGGACGCTGTGCAAAATACGGAATTATTACTTTTAAAACATTGACATTAAAGTTATAATAATATTCCAATACCTTTTTCTGTGGGTAGATTACCAGGAAATAACCTGTACGCAAATACACAAGATATTGTGCAATGTAATGTATTATGCAAATGCCACATGCTACTTTTTTTTTGACATGACAATAAATAGTTTTAACATTTTATTGCTTGATGGGTAGCATCAACCCCCTTCAAAATATCCTATGTACTGGAGGTGCCAAGCTATCATTAATGATGAGTTCCAAACTGACAAGTTTACATCCCTTTCATTTTATTACTTTTTTGGATATTTGTACAATTTAAAACAAGGTTTGAGTATATTCAAGTAGTGGAACACAGCTCACCCCAGCTATTACAGTGTATAGAACTCTCAAGTTAGATACAGGATGTAGAAAACAAAGCTTTGCTCCAAGAAAAAGTCTCAGCTAGCTAGATTGTTCCCTAAAGTCCACACCTAGGGAATTGTTCTTTAGCTTATCTCAGAAATGCCATACTCAAATTTAATTAACACTTGCAAAATAATTTAAGCAAGCTATACTGTAGCATTCAGTTACATTAACCAACACAAATTGTAACATTTGATGTTAACAAAGAGAATTATATTCAGAATTGCTTTAATACCATAACAAAACTTGACTAAACTAAAACATTAAGTTCACAAAAATATTATACATCAATGCTGATCCTGCAACAACTATCTCTAAATATGAAGTTTAAAAGAAAAGTTCATTGAACCTTAAACAATATGCTTAGTTCTTTGCTATCAAACTCTGGGCTGATCTATGGGCAAAAACAACAAGCATATACAAAAAGCATTGACAACAGTTCATATTGGAAGACTAGAACAAATAATTATATATTTCACAAAGAAACCACCACTGCAAGCAAGAAATTAATTTTTGGAAAGTGCCTATTTGTCAAATGAGTTGAAGGAGCCAAATTAATCAAATTGGGTTGGGATCAGGGAAAAGGGACTGATAACATGTAAAAATTACTTTAGCACCTTCTTTCATCACAACACTTGCTAAAATCCTTAATAAAAAAATGCCTTAAAAGTTTGCTTATAAGTAGATCACTCAGATGTGAGCAATTAATAACACTCCAAAATTTGTATATCAAGAATTGCAACTACAGCATTTATCTCAAAAATTACGAAACAGCATCTCTGCAACTTTACAACAAATGACTTTCTGAAACAAAAAAAAGAGAGCAACAGTTCAATAGATGTAGTAGTAGAAGATTAATAATCAATTGCTGTTAACAATAAAATACTCAAGATTTAAAACATGAGGCTTGTGATAATCTTTTATTAACAAGCAGAAGGACCAGCTGGAGTAGGCACCACCTGGAATATTTTATCAATCACCATGTACTTTTATATTACGTTATTTAAACTAATGCAACTTTTTACAGTAATATTGATTCACTTGTATTTACTGAGTACAAAAAGATTTGGAAAGGACCCATCATCCATTCCTAATTTCATAGAGGCCCATCGCTCTTTGCATTTTTCCTTATCTGTGACCTCTTGAAAATCTTGTGAAGTGATTAAAAAGGGAACTTTTAAAAAGGCATGTTTTAAAATTTAAAATAAAAAGCACAAGAGCAACTGTTGATCCACAAGTGAAGGCTGTGTAGAAAGGTCAGATATCTCGAAGCCTAATTACAATTCAATTAGAAAACAGAAACAAGCTAAAAGAGAGAGAAAAGGGAGTCTAAAGTCCCACATTAATGCAAGATTACCCGAGTTTAACACTTCTTGCATGAAGAAGGTATCTGACATGAAGACCAATTGAAAAGGTAAGTTCTATAAAGAAAATAACTATGATCCATTCTCTGGTCCTGGAAAACACTAAAGCATGCTACAGCTGAAGAAGGATTTCAAGTTTGCATTCGTACTTGTAATTACAGCAGCCAATTTCCATACAGCAAGATTCCACAAACAATAACTTGAGAAAGACCAAATAACCTGTCATGAGCAGTGCTGGCTAAGGGATAAGTATTGGCCAAGGCAATGAATTACTAAACTAAATCTTATGTTTCAAATGGACTGTTTATAATCTAACATGGCAATCAGAAGAGTCAAATTGGAATTTAAACTAAATGCATTAATTCAACACAAAAAGACTGGAGAAAAAAAGAGAAAAGACAAAAAGATTGTGTATATGCGCGCAGACGCGCACACACACACACACACACACACACACACACACAGTGGACTGTAAAAGTCAAAATCAGCACATAACATTTTACCATTTGCACAAATACTTTGCCTACCAAGGACTTGAAATACGTTGTGTATTATTTTGGAGTTCAAGCCCCAATTTTAACTTTAAATGCCTCAAAAAATAATGCTTATTGCAATTTTGATGATGTGGAGAAACTCCTTGTAAAGAAAAATGCAGTACACAAAAAAATGTATGTAGTGAACAAAACGCTCAGATGATACCTTTGGGAATAAGATTAAGTACAGTATAAATATCTTAAACACTGTTTCTGTAGAGCAAAAACTCACTGATGCATGGATTAATGTGGACTATTATGGAAAAGCAGAAATATTAAGGGAATATTAAAAACTAGATGCAGTTAGCTAAAATGCTAAAAGCCCCAAAAATCACCATTTTAGAGAATAATTTCAATCAAAATGCACAAATTGAATAAATACATATAGTAAAACCCTAAATCAATCTTAGTATATTTTGAACGACAGAGTTTTCTACAAATCTGCAAAGGTTATATATTTCTGCAATTTTCATGAGGGTTTTTTGTGTTTCTAGTTGCTGATAGTGCTGTGATGAGAAAGTTGGGTAACAGGCTAAAGCTGAAAATGTGTTGCTGGTTAAAGCACAGCAGGTCAGGCAGCATCCAAGGAACAGGGAATTCGACATTTCGGGTAAAAGCTAAAGCTCATTACATAGGACATTATATAAAAGATAGACCACGCAGAAGTGATTGGATGATGCGAAGCTTGATACACACATCTGGGGAGGGAAAATATTTTAATTCAAAATGCTTCGAAGTTGATGGACTACCCATCTTGGTACTGTAGTACAGCAACACAGCAAACACCGAACGGATTAATGCTCTTTGGCAAGTGGCCATGTGTTAGGAAGTAGAACAAGAAATAGTTACCCAACATCTTCACAGATGAGTTGACCAAATGAAATCTAAGTTATCCTGTACCACAACAAAGCTGTGACTATTGCAGCCTCATCAGATTCACTCGTTACCCCAACACCTCCCCTAAGAAACTGTACCCTACAAACAACTATGGAGTGCGAATTCCATTTAATCTGATACAGGAAACAATTAACTTACAACTGATTTATGGGTGGCGGGCGAATCATTTGAGGAACTCTCTCTCAATTTATAAAGTGTCCTCTAATTTTGGGTTCAGCAAGCTTAATAGTTCCAAATGGCTGAGCATTATTAAAGAACTAAGAGGTGCTGTTTGACTCACCAAAAAGCATTAATGTTACTGCTGCAAAATGAAAGATCAACAGAACCATATTAAAAAAAATATGACCCAAAGTATCAGATTCACATAAACAAAGATTTTAGAGCAATTTAACAATCCAGGGCAAGTACTTTAGACATGTAACATGCAGGTTATTTAGAGCATCTGCCTTCATCCAGTCCCAAAAATTGACCTGGATTTTGCCAAATTCAACTTTTAAGGCACACCTGCACCTTTTTGTTGACCAAGTTCAATTCCAGTAATTATGTTTAACATACTGGAAGTAGCATGCAGGTTGAATGATTCATAATCAAGGAAATTATCACCAACTAAAATAATGTAAGCTTATTTGCAAATTAAAATTATATGTAGAAGATGTGAAGCCAACACAAGTTAGTTATCCTGAACTTTCTGTACATTAAATTACTTCAGTTTCATGACATACTGAATATCACTTTTTCTTTTCCCAAAGTATAGCATTTAGAAATAATAGAATAAAAAAATAATTTGGCCAAATTGAGTGAATTTTATTTGTTTATAAGTGCATTGACACAGCAACTGAGCAGCACAATGTTGCATACTTCCTTAAGACAAAGTATCCATACCAGATCATACAAAACATATGCAGAAATATGCTGTTTTCAATACACAGGTATAAATAAGAGTACAACTCTCATTTAAGCATAAACATGCTTAACACACTGAACAAAGTATGATCAAAACAGAAATGTACTTTATATTTTACAAAATTAAAAATTCACAATATTCCCTCATACTGCTGTTCAAGTTTCACTTAAAAAAAACAAAAGCAAAGTTAAGGAAAACCTTCAAACAAGGAACACCCTTACTATACTGTCCTGAAACAACATGGTGCAATTCAATTTACCTACTCCTCTGACTTAATATAAAACATACTTTTAAAAAAACTCTGCATACTTTTAATTCAGTGCAAGATGAAACCATTTTAAAAACACACCAATCAAACCCCTACTTCATACGTGATCCGGTAGAACACACACCTACTCAACCAAGTCAAGACGAAGCAACACTATATCCATTCCACCCTCTTCCACAACAATAAATTAGCCAAAGCACAAATCTTAAATGCTCAATTAAACCATTCGTCCATTTTCCCATAATAAAACAAGTAGCAAACAGTCGAAAGGTGGTTAGTAAAACAAAGGATAAAACAGCAACCGAAGGATAATTTAGGCTTCCCCATCCTCCATAACAATACCTGAATAGAAAAACAAATCACCCTCCAAACGGAAAATACTCCAAAAAAAATTAACAGAAAACATTTATGTACGAACTCCCCACAATCTTGATTCATAATAGGGTTTAATAATTTTACACATAAACGCAGATATGGGAATAAGAAAATGCTAAATCTGGACTACAGCCTTGATTTGTGTGTCAAGTCTTTGAAAGAGAAAATCACGATCAAGCACAACCACTAATGTAAATGGACAAACTATTGGAATAAAATGGGTTACAGTACCTGTGCCATCGCTGGCTGATAGAGCCGGGGAGGAGATTTTAGGCCGCTTTGCTGAAGGCGGTCCGTCCAAGAGATTCTCTGCCATTTCTTCCCGAATTTAAAATTACACCTTACAACTTTTTGGATTTTTTTTAAACGAAACCGCAAAAGCTACGGATTGATCGAAGGTTTAAATCCCTCCCCCCCCGCACGGTAACAGAAAATAATTAATTCCCCCCTATCTCTCTCTTAAGTCTCAGAGCCTAAGGCCTAATGCCAGGCCCAGGTTTTTTAGGTCGATCGTCCATGGGCAATCAAAACCAGCCTACCCCCCCCCCTCCCCTCCGCCTCCAACACCCAAAAAAAATGAAAACGGAAGAGGGGAGGGAGGGTGTTTGGGGAAAGAAAATCTAAAAGAAAAAGAAAACGAAAGATTTAAAGTTACGACGGCTTCGCCGACGAAAACCACATCCCCAATCACTTCAGAAACGGTCTTTCCTTCCACATTCCCGACACCTCACATACAGATACATTTTTTAAAAAAAAGACGGGGGATTTTTTTTAAAACCCACTCCCCCCCCACCACCTTCTATCCAATAAAGCCAGAACGATTCATCCACCTTCTCTATCCCTCTCAAGAGAAAGCCTCCCGTTCTTCACAAGGGGGGAAAAATGGTGAGGAACCGTTTTTTAAAAAAAAATGTTTCTGGTTTTAAAAATTATTTTAAATAACGGACTCGGCATAAAAATGAGTTTTTCTTAAACTACTACTTTTCCCCTTTTTTCCCTGCTGTTGAATTCGTATTGCTGATATATTCCTCCTTCTCTTTTTTCTTTTCCTGTTCTTTTCTTCAACCCTCTCCTTCACCTCTCCCTTCAATCCGCACAAGCCCGAACCAAGTTTTTTTTCCTCTCTCTTTTACCCCCCTCCTCCTCTTTTCTCTCTCTCGCTCGCTCCCCCACTCTCGATCTATCTATCTGTCTATCGCTCGCTTCTCTCTCTCTCTCTTTCTGTCTCCTTCTCCTCTCTTCAAAACAAAATGGCGGCTTGTTGTTCTCTCGCCGAGCGCAGCGCAGCGACGTGAAAAAAAAGGGGAGAGAAGGCCCGGTGTTCGGTTCGACTCGGCTCCGGCCTCACGGAAACAGCCGAGCAACCCCACTCTCCCACGTGACTTCAGCCTCCGCTCTCCCATTGGTCAGTGGGCCTCCCGCATTACGTCATCGAGCTCCCCATTCCCCAGGTTCCAGCAACCTTTTCCCTTCTGCAACAGGGGAAGGGGAGCTGGTTTTGATGGATCAGAACGTATACGCAGGATTTTTTTTTGTTGTGAGTGCACACAATATTTGGTTGGAAAATACTATTTTCCCTTCCGTTCCATCTTGGATTGCACACTGAATGGGAAAGGATATCCCCTGCTTTCGCTCTCTTCACGCATAGAATTACAATGAATGTTTATATCACAGATGTATGTACACACAAAATAAATTGATTGATTCTGCATATTTGTCAACTTTTTCCAAGGGACAATGAAAAGCATAAGTCTCTCTATGCATAGCATTACATTCAAACCTATATCACAAATTGTGTATACAAAAGGCCTCATTCTGCACAGATTCATCACAAATTATATATATACTATACATAAAATAACTTGGCTGATTATGCACATTTGTCCGCATTTTTCAAAAGGGAAAATTGTAGAATTACATTAAAGCCAATTTAGACACATACATATACATACACATAAAATGCGTGATTATACAGGGTTATAGGGATAGGGTAGGCGGGTCGGACTGGGTGGATGCTCTTCAGAGATTTGACATAGACTTGATGGACCAAATGGCCTGCTTTCATACTGTAGGCATTGGATGATTGTAATGAACAGAATTACATCATGCCAATATCACAAATTATACATACGTAAACATAAAGTAGTGTAATTATGTACATTTGTCAAACTTTTTTCAAAAGGGAAAAGAAATGCAGTAGTTCTCTATGCGTGGCATTCCATGTAAGCCTATATCACAAATTATATATATATTCAAAATAAATGGCCTAATAATGCACATTTGTCAACATTTTTTCAAAAATAAGCAAGAAAAGCAGAGGTTTTTCTATGTATAAAATTTGATTTAAACCTAGATCACAGATTACGTATTATGCATACAAAATAAGTGGCCTAATGGTAACTTGTCAACTAAGAAAATAATTGAAATATTCTTGAGCATATTATTATAATGCATTTCCATATCAAATGCATATTTGTCAACATTTTCAAAAAAGGTAAATAAAAAGCAGAGGGAGAAGAAAATTAATGAGTGACGTTAGAATGGATGCAATTAATTCTTTGAATGGAAATAGCTAGCATTGTTATTGTAGTTTACATTTTAGCAAATACATCCACAACAATAATATTTTGAAAATTATTTTATTTCATATTTTCCAAATACACAGCAGACAAAGATAGCACATTAATAAACTGATCCAGTTGTACATTATAATCCATGATTGATAGAAATATTCCTTTGAGGAACCAATATGTAGCAGCACAAACAAGGTGTCTTCATATTGATCATGGAAGTGACAAGCTATGTAGCTCGGATAACAACAAAATACTGGAATTGGCCTTGGGACATCTTTATTCAGAAAAAAAGCAAGCAATATGAGTTCAGCTTCCAGTCATGATTTTTGTCCAGCAAGCTCAACTGAAAAAATACCTTTAAATGTACATCAGAAGAGAACTAGCATTAAGTGTACATCAGAAGAGAACTAAAAGAGAAATCCATAAAAGATAAAATTTATTTCGAATATTCATTAATGGTTTAACGGGTAAATACGGGTAAATGCAGAAATACACATTGGTCATTTGTCAAGCCAAATGTCAAGTTGATCTCAGGTAAAGAGCACCACAATTGGAAGAGTGAGAAGAGAATATGTTGTTGATCCAGCCCCTGATTTCTAAACAGTAATCCACTAGAAAATACAAAATGGACATGGGTACATTTCAGACTCAATGTGGTTGCACACAAAAGTGAAATAACTGTGCTGCACAAAGAACTGCCACTAAGTTGAGATGCTGGGAAGCTGTAGAATGTGATTCCATTCCAAATCACTACCGTGGTACAGTCAGGGAGGAATATTTTCCAAATTGTACTTTGACAACCTTTTGGGAGACATTCCAGCCCTAATGACAGACTTGTTTTATAACTGGAGCAAGTCTGCATAACACTGAAAGCTGCTGACATCTGAAGAATACGAATTTCCACTTTGCTTTGAGAAACTGCTGAGAAATTTGTTTATTCTATGCAAGATTAAAAAGTCAACAGAGATTCCAGGTCACAAAATCAATTGTAGCACTGTTACCGTTCCCATCTCTGAACTGGACTGTCAGAATTGTGGGAAGTGCAAAGCTTTCAGAACTCAATCATCAATGATATTTTTCCACTGCAGTGGCTTAGTTAGTAGCATTCTTGACTCAGAGTCAGAACGTTATAGGGTCAAGTTCCACTCCAGAAACTATACTACAAGATCTAGGCATTTACCCCATTGCATTAACAATGGAAAGTGGCACTAATGCAGATGCCATCTTTTGGATGAAAAGTTAAACAAATTTATTAACTATCCACACGTGAGCATTAATGATCCCATGGCATTATTTACTGGATGAACAGCAGAGCTTCCCCTGGCGTATTTGCCAAATGTATCCCTTAACCAGCACTATCAATGCAGATTATTTGGATGCGTGCTATGTTTCCTATGTTACAATTGGCTGTAAATAACTTTGAGATGTCCTGAGGCAATGTAAGGTGCCATATAGACGTTTCCTTTTCTTTTGTCATTGAGACATTGCCAAGTCATTTTTCCACACATTTTCATTGAGAGCAGAAATCAATGATCTCACCATGGTCCAATTTCATATGAAGCAAAATATGCCAATCCAAGATGGTAGCTGTAGGCAATATTGGAATTACGTCTGTATAAAATTTTAATGTTCACTCATCATGAGCTGGCTTGGTCAGAGACAGAAATTGCTGAAGAAACTCAGCAGGTCTGGCAGCATCTGTGGAGAGAAAGCAGAGTTAACATTTCCAGAACAGTGACCCTTCTTTGTTTCAGATTTCCAGCATCTCCATTTCTTTGTTTTTTTATATTAGTCAGGCTGGATCTATATCCATTGGAGTTTAAGAGAATGAGAGGCGACCATATTGAATTATACAGATCCTGAAGGAGTTGAAAGATAACTGCCAAAAAAATTGGCAACTGTTGGAGAGTAGGGGACACAGTAGACAAAAATGGTGTATCCCATTTAAGTTATGATTTAGAGATGCCGGTATTGGATTGGGGTGTACAAAATTAAAAATCACATAACACCAGGTTATAGTCCAACCGGTTTAATTGGAAGCATTAGCTTTCGGAGCGTTGCTCCTTCATCCACAATCACCTGATGAAGCTAGTGCTTCCAATTAAACCGGTTGGACTATAACCTGGTGTTATGTGCATATCCCATTTAAGATGGGGATGAGTTATTTTATCACAGATGGTCAGTTTTTTTTCGCAGAGGGTGGTGAACATTTGGAATTTTCTTCCTGAGAGAGTAATTGAGACAGGATACTTTTAATGCAGAGGTAGACAGATTCTACATCAACAAGGAAGTCAATGGTTATTGATGTGTAGGTGAGAATGTGGAGTTGAGGTCACATTCAGATTGCACATGAACTTACAAAGTTTGAGAGACCAAAAGGCCTACTTCTGTTGTAATTCATATAGAGTCGTAGAGTTATACAGATTGAAAGCAGACCCTTCAGTCTAACTCTGGCCTATATCCCTCCAAACCTTTCCCAAATGTTGCAGTTGTACCCACCTCTACCACCTCCCCTGGCACTACCTTCTGGGTGAAAAAGAAGCCCCTCGGGTCCCTTCTAAATCATTCCACTCTCACATTAAATCCATACCCCCTAATTTTAAACTCCCCCACCCTGGGAAAATGACCCCAGTTATTCACCCCATCTATGTCCCTCACTGTTCCATGAACCTCACCCTCAGCCCCCTATGCTCCGGGGGAAAAAAGCCCTAGCCTAGCCAGCCTCCATCCACAACCAAAACCCTCCAATCCCAGTCACATTCCTACATGCCCATCAATCTAAAGTAGCTTTAACAAGAAGCAGAATAGAACATTTGAGATTCTGTATTGTGAGGCAAAATATGCCAATCCAAGATGGTAGCTATGGACAACATTTACATAACAGCTAGAAAAGACATTTATTCTTCACTCATCAGACTTTGGGTTGAAATAGACAGAAATAGAAATTGTTGGAGAAACTCAGCAGGTCTGGCAGCATCTATGGAGAGAATGCAGAATCAATGTTTCCTGAACTGCCACTGACCAATGTCATCTGCAAATGGTCAGGCAAAATAATCCACATCCGTTGGAGGTTTTCTGGGCATCTTAGACACCTAACACAGTCTGCCTTATAGAAAGAAAGAACGTGCATTTCCTTTATACACTGTATTTCACAGACACGGATGCCCAGAGAGCATTAGAATCAATTAAGAACATTTTAAGTACTGTAGTCATGTATGGAACTTAGCAGCCAATTTGTGCACAGCAAGTTCCAAAAAAATGGATCAGATAAATAATCATGGCATTAAAATAATTTTAAAAATTTGATTTTCGTTTTCCTTTTCACTGGACATTATGACTAATTATCTACGAGGATATTGGAGATGGTAATAATGGGAATTATGAGTTGGGTAACCAGGAGGACGTTCAATTCCCAACTGACATGAGAAGGCAGGATATTACAAAGATGGACATGTTAAATCACCAATGGTGGGAACCTGGGAATAGGGCTTTTGTGGGGAAGAGATCATGCGATGAAAGGCTCCAGGAATACAGCAACCCCACCAAACTTGCATAGTCCTGCAATGGCAGTCCCACAGTTACCTTACAACCTGGGCATTGATAGCATATATTTTGATACTGTGAACCCCCAATAATATTGCAAATGATTCCCACCCCAGGGATTTAGCATAGAAAGGTAATGTCTCAAATTCAAAATTCTCATCCATATTTTCAAATATCTAGATGTCTTATCACCTTCCAAACTCCATAACTTCCACCAGTCCTTTAACTGTAAAGATGTTTGCACACCTCCAAACCTGGCCTCTTGGGCACCACCAGTTTTAATTGCTTCCCCATTGTGATTGGACCTTCAGCTCTATAAGCCCTAAGAAAGTACTTCCCAAATGTATTCCCATTGTGGCCCCATGGCGGGTGGAAGGGGAGGAGGAGAAATTTAGGAAAGCAGGGGGAGAGGGGAGGAGTGATCAGCCATTGCTGTCTCAGAGTGTGCAACTTCAATATCTTAGCTTCCAACAAACATTTTGGGGGACGTCATGAGTTAAGCCCTGTAATTCCTTCCCTCTACATCTCTCCCTCCTCTTTTCTAGGGAAAGACAATAAATGCTAACCAGGCAGCAATTCCCATGTCCCACAAATGAGTAAGATACTGCTCCAAACCTAAAAGAAAAAGAAAATGCTGGAGTATCACAACAGGTCTGGCAGCATCTCTGGAGAGAGGAAACTCATTAACCTTTCAAGTCCAATACGAATTTTCTTTTTCTTCAACCAAGTTCTGGATAACCCGTCTGGATCAATGTGAAATGATGTTTGGTAACACTGCTATGAAGCACTTTGGTTCATTTTACATTGTTCAAGGATCTACATTAACACAAATGTTTGGGTTTTTTTTGTGATTGGAATGGCAATATTTAATCTCACCAAAATATCATCCCAAAGAGAAGAAGCCAGTCCAAGTTGTAAAAAAGTCTAGGATTCTGTCATTGTAACTTCAGGTTGTGAATCAAAGACACAATTCAACCATACAATCAGTGTCTTCTAGCAGCCAGTTTCTTCAGTCTTCAGTAAAACCTACAACTGTGGCAAATCTCAAGTACCTTAAAACTGAGAAATACATGAATTATTTCAAGACACTAAATAACATAAAATTAATAAGTCACTTCTGGTGATTATGGACTGCAAATAATCAAATTTCCACAAAGGTCCACCTTTGTAAATAGAAATATTGTCAGAAGAGCTATTTTGTTGTCATTTCCATGCCAATGCTTTACTGTGACCTCATCTTTTTTTAAGATGCAGTCATGGGACCTGTTATGTGAGATGGGCCTTGCTGGCTGGGCCAGCATTTATTCCTAAACCTAGTTACCCTTGAGAAGGTGGTAGTGAGCTGCCTTCTTGAACTGCTGCAGTCCATGTGCATCTCGCCTTCAGCTTTTGATTATAGAGATGACTGAAGACGTTGTGGCTAATTTATGCACTAGCTGTCTGTTCATGAATGGCAATGTCTGCAACTTGCAAGAGAAAACCCTCACTTTATTTTCCTCCTGTACAAGCAAACCCCTTGCCATTCAGAGGAGGGCAGACTGTGTGTGCCAATGACAGGCACTACAAACATTCTGAAAGATGCAGGAAAAAAACATACTGAAGGAGGGCTCGTGAAGGAAATTTTCAAGGAGGTTGAACAGAGCTATGGCACAGCTACTAAGAATAATGAGGCTCAAGTACAGAGTGCTATGGAAACCCTAAATTGGAAGGACAGCATGCCCTTGGCCAAAATTCAGATCACAGCATGTTTTATAAGATAGAGTGAAGCTCAATCCTAATCTGTTGAAATGTTTTTAGATTTTTGTGGTTTATAAGAGATAGACTGAAGCAGCCCAACAGACTTGAAGACGAAAGATAGAGCTCACTACCATATATTGCAGCATATCACTGAAGTCATATTCGAGAGATGGACTAACTGGCCGATGCAAAAGACATCAAAATGTCTGGAACTATGTGGGCAACCACTTCAGCAGTGCTTGTATAATGAATTGCTCATAAGATTGATATTTGCCTTAGAATTTCCATTTCTTTTGTAAGAATGCAAACACTGATGGTGCCTGTGACGTAAAGGTTCCTGGAGCTGTTGTGCTACTTTTTGAGAGTGTTATGAACGTTGGGTTCAGATTAAGGGAGTATACTGTAATCTAAAAAATGGTACTAGACCATTCTGGGGTAGCGTGAGGGAGTATTTCCTCACACAAAAAGGGCTTTCAAAGTCTGGAATTCCCATCATTAAAAATATTGCTGTCACTGGAGGTCAACTATCAGTTTTGCATATTTGAGCAAACAATTGTCCCTCAAGCCTACCCAGTCATTCAATAAGATCATGGCTGATCCAATTCTAATGTCAAATCCACATTCCTGCCTACTCTACGGTAACCTTTCACCCCCTTGCTTAAAAATGATCTATTAATGTCCTCTAAAAATATTCAAAGACTCTGCTTCCACCAAATTTTCAGGAAGAGTTAAACTCTTACGAACTTCTATAGGAAAGATGTTGCGAAACCTAAAAGGTGCAGAAAAGATTAACAAGGATGTTGCCAGGGTTGGAGGGTTTGAGCATAGGGAGAGACTGAGAAGGCTAGGGCTATTTTTCCTGGAGTGTCAGAGGCTGAGAGGGGAACCTTATAGAGGATTATAAAATCGTAAGGGGCATGAATAGGGTGAATAGGGTAAGGTCTTTTCCCCAGGTTGGGGGAGTCCAAAAGTAGAGGGCATAAGGTGAGAGGGGAAAGATTTGAAAGGCAATGCTCTCACACAGATGGTGGTGTGTGTAAGGAATGAGCTGCTAGAGGAAGTTCTGGATTGAGGGAGATGGACCAAATGCTGGAAAATGGGACTAAATCGTTTTAGGATATCTGATTGGCATGGATGACTTACTGAAGGGTTTGGTTCCATGCTATACAGCTCTAGGACCTAGGACTTTCTGTGAGAAAATACCTCACCTCATCTCAGCTTTAACTGGGTAAACGGTGATTTTTAATCAGTCATCTCTTGTTTTAGATTCTTTCACAACAGAAACATCTTCTTCATATCCGACCTGTCAAGCCCCCTCAGGATTTTATGTTTCACTCAAGTCACCCCATATTCTTCTCAACTCCAGCAGATACAAATCTAGCCTGTCCAAACTTTCTTCATAAAACAACCTGCTTATTCCTGGTAATAGTCTAATAAACCATAAATAAGAAGACCAATACTATGCACAGTACTGCAGATGCACTCTCACTTGTACCCTGTGTAACCTATCCCCTTTTTATTCAATTCCTCTCGCAATAAACAATAACATTCTATTACCTTTCATAATTAGGTGCTCTACCTGCACACAAATCTTATATGATTCATGCATAAGGACATCCAGATCCCTCTGTGTCTAAGAGCTCTGCAATCTCTCACCTTGGAGATAATTTGCTTACTTTTACTCTTCCTGACAAAATGGACATTTTCGTACTTCCCATACTCTACCCCATTTGCCACATGTTTACCCATTCACTTAAACCATCTCTATCAGTTCAAAGCTGATTTATGTAATTTTTTTGTAAGAGTTAGTGTTTGGGTATTTAACGGTTATGAAACAGAGTGGAACTCTACCCTTTGGAAGCCTGTTTCAACGCTATTTGATGAGGTCATTAAAAAGAAGACAGAAAACAAGGTTCACCTTTTCAGTACCCAAATCCCACGGTTTGATACTGGCACTTTTCTGCTAAGTTTGGCATGTTCTGTATGCTAAAAATGCTATACAAATACAAGAAAGTTCTGTGTGATACAATCTCTGTGTGGAACATTTCAGACAAAAGGCTAGACATTTAGTACTTAAAAAGTTTAGAAATAATAATTTGAGAATATTGACATAATTAGAGAACGGTTCAATATTATTAATACCAATCCCATTTGTCCATGAAATTTGCACATGTTACCTGTAGTTAAAGGTTCAGGAATATTTGTCAGAATTTTTGTCAAGCGCAATTAGTAAAGGCATTGTATAAACTGTATGAACAGAGTCACTCAGAAGCAGGATAAAGACAACCCTCAAGCTGTTCTGCCATTTGTTATATCACGTCTCTTGCACATCTGGGCTGCCCTACCTAACTTGTCTGATGTGCAGGTACTGGTGTTGGACTGGGTTGGACAAGGTCAAAAATCACATGACACCAGGTTGTAGTCCTGTTGGACTATAACCTGGTATCATATGATTTTTAACTTGGTCTGAGTTGCAAGCAGTGTGGAGAGGAGAGTGCAGTCAAGGCAATTAAAGACAATGTCTTGATGGTAGGGCAAGGTGAGGGCAGAGAGTTGCTTAGGAGGCTGGAGTCAAAAAGGTAATGATGAAGGTGTGACAAAGAGATTGCAGAGACAACAGAAACAAAGCCATGGAGGGATCTGAAGACAAGGGCTTGAGGTTGGATGCAATGGAAGCAGTGAATCAGTGTAGCCCAATTAAGTTCGGCCTGATGGTGGACGCAGGAGTCAGTGTAGAAGAAGATGCAGCAGCTGCATAAGTGGGAGAGGAATAATGTAAGGTATATTTTAATGAATTAGTCAAATAGATATACACTTGTAGATCCAAATACTGTAAAAGTCATTCAGCAACTTCCACATGCATCTTTTATGTCTATTGTAAAAGTGAGCAGATAATAGAGGGATATGGGAGAATAATGAGTATCTTTCAGTAAATAATAAGGTGGTAAACCAATAAACTGACAAAATGCTGCCATAAGACAGAAAGGTGAAGTGCATCAATTTACATTCATGATTACAACTCATTCAATGTTGTTTTAAATTCTCTAAAAAACAATAATTGCTCAGATATACAGTTATGAGTTATAAATTTTGCTTCAAACTATTGTTGCAATGTCACATTTTGCTTGGAGATGATAAGTAGTATATTGTGAACACAGGATCAATGGTACTATAAATATTACAGCTTAGGGTTCAATGCATTAAAGATTCAAATGTAGGCATAGTATTAGTTACATAGGTGTATACATAACAGGCTGTGCCTGGTTATTCATATAACATGGAGCAGAGCAAATGCACCTTTTCCAAAATTGCAGCAGAAACCCATCATTTCTATATTGGAAGCAAATATAAACATGGAAACATTCAAAAGAGGGTGTGTTAGGGGCAAGAAGTGGTAACACTGTGGTATTTTAGTTGAACGAAGTGTTCTATTAAAATTCAGGAGGTACATTTATGGTAGTCCTGACATTATTCTGCTGGATGGATGCACTCTGGCCAGGTGATGTAGCAGAGAGTAGCAGAGAGATTTAGCAAAGCTGAAGGAGGTTTGTACTGTATCGTAGTAAGACTGTGTAGCTCAGAATATGATGCATTTTAAAAAGTATAGATTTAATAGTTTCTCCATTGCTCCATTAGTGTATTTCCAACCTATTGATTAGCAGAGTAAAACAAATAAAGAGTACCATAAGTTTGTTCACCCATGTGTTGAAGTGACTAATCTTGGCCATTCATGGGGAGAGCCTTAGGCTTTAAATAAAAACCGTTGCAGCAACCTTCTGGGGATTAACAGACGTTCCCGTGTGTAAATGCACAGATTATTTTCAACCTTCTCACCACTGCACCATTGTAAACCACTGCAGCACTTTGTCCATAGATGTGGATCAATCTAAATGCAAGTTCATAGCCCAACCCTTAGAAATTAGGATGGAAGTAAATACAGGGAGACATTACTGCACTTTATGAAATAATTGCGAGGAGGTTGATACATTGCTGAATCATACTTACGTAGAACATTGCACTGTTATTTTAGCACCAAAAATGCTAGAAATTGCAAGAATCCAAGGACTTAAGGGTCAGAATACCAGATACATTTGGCTCTTACTACAGCAATCTGGTTAGCCCTTGCTGTACCAAAATTCCAAAACCTCAGATTTGTGTCCCTAGTCCTTATAACATCAGCTAAAGCTAAACAGCATTTCTTTGTCTCTTAGCTAAATCTGTCATAATCTTGTCCACTTTTATCTCCTCAATCTGCTTTGCCCTCCAAGGAGAACAATCTCCAACACAACTTAGAAGCTAAAATTCATCATCTCTGAAGTGGTTCTGGTAAATCTCCTCTGCACTCTATCAAAGATACTCATGTCTTTCTTAAATGTTGGTGGGCTGAACTGGTTTCAATACCCTAGCCATTGCTAAATCACAGTTTTATAAAGGTACAGCACACTTACCTGTCTTTATACTCAGTTAAGCCAAAAGTGAAAACTTTCAGTAAGGCTCATTCCCCAGACATTCTTCTAGAAAATCAATCCTAGGCGTTCAGCGCTCACACTCCTGTTGAAATGCGCTATGGCAGCAAATCCTTTTTGCAAAATGCAATGAGTGAGAGTGGCTTTATTCCTACTGCTGGAATAGATAAACTATAGGGCGGTGAGCCTGAAAGTTGGATTTTAGAGTGGTCAAAGATGAATTTCAAAAGTGAAAATAGAAAAGTGGGATCATGCGGATTGATTTACTGAGTTGAAATATAGTGTACTTAAAAACACTACCAAGTCTGATCTAATCAAAGTGTGAGGGAAGCCAACAATGTGGCCACATCAAAGATCCTCAGCACACCACCTCAGATTTACATTTTACTGTCAGTTTGCCACATTTAAAGGGCCTTCTCACATATTTGCAAAATGCAAATTTGCAAGCAGGATAAAGTCAACCCTTGCTGAACACTAATGTACTGTAAACCACAGAGTGATTCATAAATAGTGAATTATAAATATAAGTTGGGACGGGATATAAAGGTGAAAATGAAAGTGATTTCAATTCAAAGACGTTGGTCAGGTCAGAGGGCTTTGAATTAGGATTCGAAACAATAAGCTGCCATGGTTAAGAAAATAACTGAGTCAGAAAGTGGTGAAATTTCAGCATCCTATTGGGGCCCAAGCTTGGTTATCCCAACCCACTTCCACCATTTGCGCTATTATCTGAATAATTTTCTTTCAACGTGATTCATAGCCAACCTTTATTTCAATTACCCCCTTAATTTCTCTCCAGCTTTGGAGATTATGCTTCTGTTACCTAAAGTTCTGCCTTCTCAAAATTACCTTCTACATAACCTCACCATATCGTCTCCACTTTCACTCATCTGTAGCCCCATTCCCAACATTTTCATCTTCAAGGTTCTCATCAGTACAAATTGAATATTACTGTCATCCTCATTAGGCTCCATTCTCTCTCCACGGCACTACACCACTTTAACTTTGCAATTTTTTTCTGTTGTATCATCCCTGTATGTACTTCTAATCCTCCAGTGCTGGATGTTTGTTAAGCCTCAACATCCTTCAGTATGAAATTAGCCTTAATGTCTCCTCTCTCGAATTCTCTTCCATGTCTCTCCAGCTTGCCACCTCTCTCAGCCTTAAATACCACCCAAGAAGTTTTGAATGTGTGTATGCGTTTTGAATGGGATAGCAGACATAAATTCAATCCAAATTGTCAATATTAAATGAACCGTAGTTTAAATATTGGTGTCAGTATATCATTGTTTAGCATAACTATCAGTAACCACCCAGGTCCCTTTAACTTGTTATGATCCAGTTAATTTTCTGACAGTCTGACACTTGGTTGCTTATTAAGGACTGTTTGGTTAAATGTAGCTGATAGACTTTATATTGAGCCTGATTTTATAAGTATCTTGGTAATACATTTGCCTGTATTATTTGGGTCTCTGTGAAATATATCCTAAAAATGTGTTCATTAATTTTCATAGGAGTGAATCTTCCAGACCTGTTTTTTGAAGGGTGGAAATCCAGGATTCTCTAAAGGTTGACTTGCAGGTTGAGGCCGTGGTTAAGAAAGCAAATGTAATGTTGTCAGTTATCTTAAGAGGGTTAGAATGTAAAAGCAGTCATATGCTTCTGAGTCTTTATAAACCTCTAGTTAGGCCCCATTTAGCCATAAGTTAGGCCCCACTATGTCCAATTCTGGGCCTCACACCTCAGGACGGACATACTGGCCTGGAACATGTCCAACAGAGATTCACACGGATGATCCCTGGAATAGTAGGCCTAACATACGATGAATATCTGAGGATTCTGGGATTGTATTCATTAGAGTTTAGAAGGTTGAGGGGAAATCTAAGAGAAACTTACAAGCTAATGCATGACTTAGAAAGGTGGACGTTGGGAATTTGGTTCCTATAGGCAGGGATACTAGGACGTGTGGGCACAGCCTTCGAATTAGAGGGGGTCAATTTAGAACAGAAATGAGGAGATATTTCTTCAGCCAGACAGTGGTGGACCTGTGGAATTCATTGCCACAGAGTGTAGTGGAGGCCGGGACGTTAAATGTTTTCAAGGCAGAGATTGATAAATTCTTGATTTTGCAAGGAATTAAGGGCTAGGGGGAGAGTGTGGGTAAGTGGCTTTGAAATGCCATCAGCCATGATTGAATGGTGGAATGGACTCGATGGACCGTAAGGCCTTACTTCCACTCCTGTATCTTATGGTCTTATGGATGTGAGAAACTAGTCAGGCGGAAGCAAACATTTTATTTCCTGATGGCGGATTAAAGTTTTCCCGGAATATTTCAGGTAGATCAGCATTCCCGAACTTCTTTTGCGTTAATTAGAATTTCATGAATACCCAGTCTGCTGAAATTATGGTCATGGGTGCAATCTTGTTGGCTAAAATGGACCAACATGTACGTCCACAAATCCAAATTTGAAGTGAATACCTGAGATGGTAGACCTCCTTCAAACTTTTCTTTCCTTGCTTAGCTCCTTCATAACCAAGCCATTTCTTTGCCTAAATGCTTACAGTGTAAGCATAAAGTCTCTCCATGTTGATTAGCTCATGAGAAGTCTCAGTCATACATGGTCTTGCTTGTAGTTCTTAAATGCGTATAGTGTAAATGATGAAGCCTCACTTGGTCAACCAGCTCCTGAGAAATCAGTCATGGACAATCCTGCTTGCTGCCAGGTGGTGCCTGACCAGGCCCAGCAGCCTGCCCAAGCAAGGCAGCCACATTGGCTGATTCCAGCAAACTTGTCCTGGACAGGAAAATGTGGTTCATCTGGAAAGGGGGACTGAAATGAAAAGGGGTATCTGCTGAAAAGGTATACAGGAAGGTGGACTGGGTGGCAAAGAATAGCAGGGAATGAAACTTGTATCCTCAGGTTCCTGGAGAATGGAAGGAGCAAAGCAAAGAACCACAGTGTTGGGGAATGGAGGTGAAGGAAGGGAACAGGTGTAAGGGTACTGGGGATTTGGATGGGCATGGGATTGAGGAAGAGCAGGAATATCAAAGCAAATAGTGACATGGTCAATAGACACAGGGGGAGATTGAAAAATGTCTAAGGGATGCGTGAGAGGCAGTTGCCAAAGAAGGTTCACTTATACCGGGCGACACTGGATATGGGGACAAGTTGTTTAGGTTGGAGTCTAGAAGAATGAGAGGCAAGCTTATTGAAACATCTAAGATTCTTAGGGCACTTGGCAGGGTTGATGCAGAAAGGCATAGAACCAGAGACCATAATCTCAGAACAGTTAAGACAGAGATGAGGAGGAATTTCTTCTCCTGGAGGGTTGTGAATCTATTAAATTCTTTACTGCAGAGGGCTGTAGAGACTAGATTGTTAAGTATATTCTAGGCTGAGATTTTTAATCAGTAAGAGAAATGAGGGTTATGGGGAAAAGACAGGGAAGTGGAATTAAGGATGATCAGACCAGCCATGATTAGATTAGATTCCCTACAGTGTGGATACAAGTCCTTCGGCCCAACCAGTCCACACCGACCCTCCGAAGAGTAACCCACTCAGACCCATTTCCCTCTGACTAATGTGCCTAACACTATGGGCAATTTAGCATGTTCAATTTACCTGACCTGCACATCTTTGGACTATGGGAGGAAACCGGAGCACCTGGAGGAAACCCACACAGAGAGTTGCCCAAGGCTAGAATCGAACCTGGGACCCTGGTGATGTGAGGCAGTAGTGCTAACCACTGAACCACTGTGCCATCCCATTGAAAGACAAAGGAGATTCAATGGGTTGAATGCCTATTTCTGCTCCTACAGCTTATGCTCTTATAGATGCCAGATGAAAGAAGAAAAGTTGGCTATAGGAGTATTTCTCTAAATCGGTTTTCAAAATAAGGCCTCTCAAAGAATTTGCAGTGTAATTGGGAAGGGCCCCAATCTGTTTACACCACATTATGATCCCAGTTTATACTAGACAAGTCAGATCCCAGAGTGAAAGCTGGCGTGATAGATCATATGTTTAATTAACAGAGTTGAATCTTTCATAATTCTGATACACCAGTTCAGTTCCGTTTCATTTCAGTTTTAATAACTTGAAGAATTTTATCCAAACTCTTCTCGCTTGGAAGGTTCACACTGCAACACCTTGGCTCTGGTCCCAATTCTACTGAACTAAAAGCTCTATCCCCTGCTAGGAGAAACTATTCTCCAATTTGATATGAAAATCTAGTTCTTTGAAATTAATTCCTTGAACCTTCTGTTCTAAAGTAAAAACTAAACTGTTGTAAACTCAGCAATATAAAAATTACCTTCATTTACATTACAGGGGTTCTCCCAGGCATTTGACTGTAGCCACATGCTTTATTTGAATGTATTAACTTGGGTGACTGTTTCAAATAACTTTCTGATCTGTTTAAAACCATTGTCTTCACAGAACTGACCTACATCCATTTTTCTCTGTTTTCAAATCCTTTCATGTGATCTCCAAGTGTGAAATGCACACAGCTGAGGAAAGCCACAGAAACTGAAAAAAATCCTGTTATTCAGACACTCAATTGCAGGGTTTTGCACTGAAGTGTGGCACTTAGTTCAGAATGAAGGTGAATAAGTTCACACTACTCCTAACCCCAACATCCAACCACACTCTGTCATTCATTAACAAAAGGAGTATCTAGGAATCACCTACAGAAGTGATGTTGGCGGAGTTATTCTATACTCAACCATGCAAGAACTCTCAAAGGCCGATCTATCTGAAAGTTAAGTACATGAGGAGGAAACTGTTCTGCAGGTTGTATATTCCAAGATTGTAGCTCTGCCGTTCAACATGATCATGGTTGATCACATTTCAGCCTCAACTTCAATTTCTGCCCGTTCTGCACAATTTTTCAACCCATTACTAATTAAAGATCTGTCTTCTCCTTAAATTTACTCAGTGTCCCAGCATCCAATGCATTCTGGGGTAAGTGAATTCCACAGCTTCATGACCTTATAGAGAAGTAATTTCTCTTCATCTCTATTTTAAATCTGTTCTCCCTTAACCTAAAACCATGACCTCTCTTTCTAAGTTGCCCTAGATAAAGAAACATCCTCTCTACATCTACTTTGTCAATTCCACTAGCATTCTACATTTCTTCTAAACTCCAGAGAGTATAGGCTTAAACTGTTCAATCTCTCTTCATGAGAGAAATCCCTCATCTTTCTGGAATCAATCTTGTGAACCTCCTCAGAACTGTCTCTGGTACAACTATACCTGTCCTCAGGTATGGGGTTCAAAATTGTACACAATATTCCAGGTGGAGTCTCAGAAATGCTTTGTATAATTGCAACTTCATTATTTTTATATTCCAAAACAATAATTGCTAAAATTCCATTTGCCTTATCACCTGCTGTACCTGCATCCCAGTTTTCTGTAATGGCTACAAGGGTCATGTTGTGCTAATTACTGTGTGCACAGAAAGAATGCAAAGATTGGGGCAGTAATATCCTCTACGTGTTAGCATTAGGAAAGAGAGAAACACTACTCAGACCCTTCCCGATGAAGGGCTTATGCCCGAAATGTCGAATTTCCTGTTCCTTGGATGCTGCCTGACCTGCTGCGCTTTAACTAGCAACACGTTTTCAGCTCTGATCTCCAGCATCTGCAGACCTCACTTTTTACTCAAAGAAGTGAAAGGCCCTGCACATATCTAGCAAATACAAGCCATAACATCAGATAAAACATGGGCAGACTCCGGTGCCCTTCGCTCCATTGTAGAGATGATTGCTGGAACCTCTGCCAGATACCTCCTTACTTTGACTTGATCTGACTTATTATTGTCACATGTTCCTAGGTACAGTGAAAAGTTTTGTTTTGCGTGCAATACAGACAGATCATACCATATAGAGTGCATTAGGGTAATAGAACAGAGTGAGCAATACGATGTATGGCTGCAGAGAAGATGCACAAAGAAGGAGATCAACATTATATTTAACATTTGAGAGGTCCATTTAGAAGTCTATTAATAGCAGGGAAGCAGCTGTTTTCTAATCTGTTTATATGCGTGTTTAAGCTTTTGTATCTTCTGCCCGACAAAAGAGGTTGGAGAGATTATAACCGGAGTGGGAGGTGTCTTTGATGGTGTTGACTGTCTTTCTGAGGCAGCGGAAAACGTAGATGGAGTCAGTGGATGGAAGGTTGGCTTGAGTGATGCACTGGGCTGTATTCACAACTCTCTGTAGTTTCTTATGAACCTGGGCCGTACCTCTCTGTCAGCTTACTGGTGCCTAGATCCACAGAGTCCTCATCTGGACTGAGGTCAGCAGAAGCATGTTCTCCAGCAGTTCTCTGAGTGTCAGAAGCCTCAGCTATTTCTTTCAACTATAGCTATGGGTGTATGTCAGTGCTGCACTCAGAGTGTGACCCCGAACCTACTCTAAAGCCAACATGGTGAATGGCTCTGAGCTGATGAGGGCAGGGAGGAAGACTTTGGTGGCTCTCCTTTGAGGCTTGGGACAGTTTCTCCTCAGTGATGTGCTGTGAAGGGCTGGTGGAGCTGAACCTGGGAGCTGAGGTTGGTCTTCTTTTGTCCTGGCTTGGCACTGGAGTCTGAAGGCTGCACAGAAAAACATAAGATTTATTAGTGTGATGAGCCACTACCCAACCCAAAGTTTCCTTAAGATTTTTGGAGCTTGACACCTAGTCGGATTAGCCATGAGGAGGCTTTCTCACTGGCTTTCTAACCATAAAGAAATTGAGCAAATGCAGCAAAGGCTTGGCCACGACAATCCTAGATTGGAGTAATACATTCACCGAAATAATCTAATCCAACAACAGATGTTAGGTCTCATCTAAAAGTCAACAGAAGCTCAAAAGGTAACAGCAGTGAGTGGCAGAATCAAAGCGAAATGGGAGAAAGCCAGATTTCACCTTGATTAAACTGCCAGATCATTGCTAGAACTGGCCACTGGAGAGTGAGTCAGAGTGCAAATATCTTCAGCTTTCAACAAGAGTCAGCCTATGGCAGCTTGGAACCTGGTTGTTACTGCAATTACACATGATGACCATGAATGCTCAGCAATACTGTCACAACTGCACACTAGACAGCGTCAAACTAAAGAAGCTGCTCTTTCATAGCAGCCAGCTGATTAGGAATACATAATACTACCAACTGCTTAGAATGCAGGAAAAACTATTAATTCCAGAGGTCCATCACTCTCCAACAAAGGGAATGAATCAGCAACAGTTAGCATAGCATCAGTACCCACTATGTGAACGATACTCCCTGGAGATGGAACATCAGTCTGTGAATGGCCAGATACTAGATGAACATCCATTAACAATGCACATGTGCACCTCCAGAAGACCTCTACACTTTAAAAATTATGTACGATGGTGGAGCCCAGCCAATCCGTACAAATGATGAGGCTGAAACATTCACAACAAGAAGTGCTGCTTGATAGCACAGTTGATGATACCTTCCATCACTTTGTTGATGACCAAGTGTAGATTGGTGAGGCATTAATTGATCAGGCTGGGTTTATCCTGATTTGTGTGTGCAGGACACCTCTATGCAAATTTCCACATTGTCAATGTTGAAGCTGTACTGGAACAGCTTGGCTAGGGAATGGCAGGCTCTGAAGAACAAGTCTTTTAGCTCCACTGCTGGAATGTTGTCAGGCTGCTGTCCAGTGCCTTCAGCCATTTCTTAATATTATGTGGAATAAATTGGCTGAAGTCTGGCATCTGTGATGCTGAGGCTGTCTGGAGGAGGCCTAGATAGATCTTAGATTTTACACTAATGTGCAAGCCTCCTCCATCATTGAGGGTGGGGATATTTGCACAGCTTTGTCCTCCAGTGAGATGGCTAATTGTCCACCACCATTCACAACTGGATGTGGCAGGACTGCAGAATCTAGGTACGCTTTGTTGGTTGTGAATCACTTAGCCTTGTCTACAACGTGCTAGTTATGTTGTTTGGGATGTGGATAATCTAACTTGTAGTTTAATGATTGAGGCAGAGATCACCTCATATAGATGCAAATGTCTTTATACCTGACACTTGGCTCACATGATCTGCAGGGCTGTTTTTGTTCACTTGGGTATGTTGGAGAGGGATTTCAGTATCATTTCCCTTCAGTGGCCCCTTCCCACCGTTTACATGGCTGTAGAGGGCAGGAACATGGAACGATCAGAGGGAGCAAGAGGCGAGTCATGAGACTGACAAACATCATCATGGCCAGGCTGGATGCACCAGCTGAATCAATTCCCTCCCAAAAAATGCTGTGATTCATGCCCATGTTATACAACCATTTGATCAACTCCATTGATCCCAAGTCTACAAATAATGAGGAGAAAGTGGAGAAGCTCAATGCTTACAATCTGAAATCTAGAACCAAATAAAGGAGATTAAATATTAAACGGTCTTGTTTAGGTAAATAGAAAAATACTTCACAATAAGCTAACAGGAATGGATTAGAAGACACAAATCAGAATAAATGAAAAGCAAACTTAAGAAGCAAATTTAAAAGAAATAGCAGGAAGAATTACTTGTTTCAAGGTGATAAATGTTTGGTTTATTGATAATTGGTGGCTCAAAACTATGACGCATTTCAGAAACTTTATGCATTCCAAAAAAGAATGTATTAGATTTAAAGGTGCAAGTGAAAAATATAACACTAGCTGCATCAAAACTGGGAAGAAAAACTGAACTTCAAACAAATTGTGGTATAATTTCTTATCTTACGGATAATTTGTACTTCTCATGCAGTCTGAATGGTTATATAACCATCAAAAAAGATTGAACAGTCTGAGGCAGTTTCTTCTAGAAAAGAGAAGACTGATGGGCGAACCAATAGAAGGCTTTAAAATTATGAAGGCTTTGATGGAACTGAAAAAGACAGAACATTTTTATTTCCTGGGAGAGTCCAAAACTGTGGATCATAAAAGTAGGACAGATAATTACTAAAAAATGCAAAGATTAATTCAGGTCTTTATCCAGAATATGGAACCTGTCACCACATAGACTCATTTTCCAATTAATTGACAGGATGTGGGTGTCACTGGCTATGTCAGTAGTTATTGCCTCTTTCCATATTGCCTTTGAGAAGGTGTTGGTGAGCCACCTTCTTGAAATACTCCAGATCACGGGATATAGGTACACCACAATGTTGTTAGGAAGGGAACTCCAGGATTTTGAAGCAAATACCATAGATACATTTAAGGGAAGCTAGATGAGCAAATAAGGGAGAAAGGAATAGGAAAATATGATCAGGTCACATGAAGTAGGGTTGAAGGTGTTTTGTGTAAAATGTTTTAATGATGTCTACTGTTGCAAAGGGTGAAAGCGAGCACTGCAAATGCTCGAGGTGAGAGACGAGTGTGGTGTTGGAAAGTATCCTGATGAAGAGCTTATGCTCAAAACGTCGATTTTCCTGCTCCTTGGATGCTACCTCACTGCTGTGTTTTTCTAGCATCATACTCTCCGACTCTAGTGTTCAAATTTGTATAGAATAATCGTGAATTGAAAAGCAGTGTGGGATCCCTTCAAATGATAAAGAGGTTGTTAAGCTTAAAGTTAAACAGAAAAGGGGTCTGTGAGCAGGTGGGGAATGGTAAAATTGAAACAGGTAACAATTGGCTTCATTACTGGATACCTTAGGTTTGTTTTGATGATGAGTTTGAATTAATTTAAATCAAACATTCAGAAATTCAAAGCCAATTGAATTTAAAAACTGATGGCATTGACAAACTGAAACCAATCATATTATAAAAATTTGTTGTGTCAGTGGTGGTATTTAAGAAAACTGTCATCTGAAGGGAGAACCAAACTTAAGCTCCAGCGAAAGCAAGTTTGCAATCTGAGAGACAAACCTGGCTTTCACACAAAACTGTTAAGCCCTTTAAAAAGACCCATCCGAAGGTACCACGGTATTTCCAGCTCAAAATCTTCACAGAAGAATCATCAGAAGAAAGGTGTTTGTGACGTGAGATCAGCAGAAAGAAGATTGGAGATAAAGTGGAGAAGATTTAGACTGTGTGAACTTGGAAAGATTAAGTTTTAATTTACTGCTTATTAATTGGGGTTATATAAATGGGACTTGCCTTTATTTGAACAGCATTCATTCCAATAGAATTTAGTTCAGTTAGGAAATAGTTAGTACTCAGGGGGTAACTGTCCGGTTTGTTAGTAATTCTGTTAATTTGTTCACTGTTGGAGTTAGATATATAACAGATTTGGTGTAAGAGGTAGGTTATACCACTTTTCACACTTCTTTTATCAGATTATGAGGTGAGGCGATCTTTTCTAGATGTTTTGGTTTTAATTATCAGAGGGGTGTTGACTTCCACTTGGTAATACTACTTCTAAACTGAAAACAAGTTACAGCAGAGGTTGTATAACTATGGTAAGCCGCAGATGTACAATGTACAAATGCATTTCTCAAAACATTCACCTTTTTGTTAAAAAAAGGTGCAGTATAATTTGCAGTTACAAGGTACGTAATATACGTGGGCAATAATAAAAATTATCATTCTCAAACAAAAGCTGATTGGCAATTCTAACCTGTCAACTTTCACTAATCTTTGCATGTGCATTGCATACATTATCTTTAAAGCATGCAGGTCTTCTAATGGTGCACATGTGCATTGTTATTGGCAGTTCATTTGATATATTTAAATATATATTGGGCAAGAGGGAGGCAAAAGTGGACATTACACTAAAGAGATAGTAGTGGGGGACAAAGGTGAGGAACTGAATGATTACTTCGCGGCAGTCTTCATGATGTGAGACATGAATAATATCTCAAAGATTTAAGAGAGTGAGGGGCAGAGCTGAGTATGGTGATCATCTCCAAGGAGAAGGTGCTGTAAAAATTGAATGGCCTGAAGGTGAATAAATCATCTGGACCGGAGAATTGGAAAATCACTAACATGACACCCCTGTTTAAAAAGGGAGTAAGGCAAAAAACGGAAAGTTACATACCAATTAGCCTAACCTTGGTTGTGGATCAGATCCTGGAATCTACTGTGAAAGATGAGATTTCTGAATACTTGAAAATGCATGGTAAAACAGGGCAAAGTTGTCAAGGGGAGGTCATACCTGACAAATCTGCTGGACTTCTTTGAGGAAGTAATGAGTATGTTAGACCAAGGAGAGCCAATGGATGTTGTCTATCTGGACTTCAAGAAGGCCTTTGACAAAGTGCCAAACAGAAGGCTGCTGAGTAAGATAAGGGCCAATGATGTTAGAGGCAAGGTGCTAGCATGGATAGAAGCTGTGCTGTCTGGCAGAAAGCAGAGAGTTGGGATGAAAGGGTCTTTCTCAGGATGGTAGCTGGTGACAAGTGATGTTCTGCAAGGCTCAATCTTGGGACCACAGCTTGTCACTTTATACATTAACGATCTAGACGAAGGAACTGAGGGCATTCTGGCTAAATTTTCAGATTAGATTAGATTACTTACAGTGTGGAAAGAGGCCTTTTGGCCCAACAAGTCCATACCGACCCACCGAAGCGCAACCCACCCAGACCCAGTCCCCTACATTTATCCTGCAAATGTGTTGCTGGTCAAAGCACAGCAGGCCGGGCAGCATCTCAGGAATAGAGAATTCGACGTTTCGAGCATGAGCCCTTCATCAGGAATAAGGGCTCATGCTCGAAACGTCGAATTCTCTATTCCTGAGATGCTGCCCGGCCTGCTGTGCTTTGACCAGCAACACATTTGCAGCTGTGATCTCCAGCATCTGCAGACCTCATTTTTTACCCTACATTTATCCCTTCACCTAACACTACGGGCCATTTAGCATGGCCAATTCACCTAACCTGCATATTTTTGGATTGTGGGAGGAAACCGGAGCACCCAGAGGAAACCCATGCAGACATAGGGAGAATGTGCAACTCCACACAGTCAGTCGCCTGAGGCGGGAATTGAACCCGGTCTTTGGCGCTGTGAGGCAACAGTGCTAACCACTGTGCCACTGTGCCGCCCTCGAATGTTACAAAGATAAGTAGAGGGACAGATAGCATTGAGGAGGCAGGGAGGCTGCAGAATGATTTGTACAGGTTAGGAGTTGGGCAAAGAAGTGGCAGATGGAGTACAACGTGGATAAGTGTGAAGTCATGCTCTTTGATATGAAGAATAGAGGCACGGACTCTTCTCTAAACAGGGAGAAAATTCAGAAGTCTGGAGTGCAAAGAGAGTTGGGAGTTCTAGACCAAAAGTCTCTCAAAGTAAACTTGCAGATTGAGTCAGTAGTTAAGAAGGTAAATGCAATGATGGCATTTATTTTGAGAGGACTTGAATATAAAAGCAAAGATGTACTTCTGAGGCTCTATAAGGCTCTGGTCAGAAGGTCACTACTCAGCCTCCAATTTCCAGGGACAAAAGCCCCAGCCTACTCAGCCTCTCTCTCTATAACTCAAGCCCTCCAGTCCTGGCAAATCCTTGTAAATCTTTTCTGCACCCTCTCAAGTTTAACAACATCCCTCCTATAAAATGGTGATCAGAATTGTACACAGTATTCCAAAAGTGGCCTCACCAATGTCCTGTATAGCCACATGACATTCCAGCTCCGATATGCAACATTCTGACCAATGAGGGCAAGGGTGCCAAAAGCATTCTTCACCACTGTCTCCACTTCCAGGAAACTATGCACCTGCACCACTAGGTCTCTTTGCAACTCCTCCCAGGTCCTATCATTAACTGTATAAGTCCTGTCCTGGTTTACCTGATCAAAATATAACACCTCACATTTGTCTAAATTAAACTCCATCTGCCACTCCTTGGCCCATTGGCTCATCTAACTAAGGTCCTATCGTACTCTGAGATAATCTTCTTCTCTGTCCACTAGACCACCTATTTCTGATTTCTGTCGATTTTTCAAAGTAGTTTGGGTGCAACATCATATCTTTTTGAAACAGATTATTTTCCATGCCTTAAGTAACTCTAGGAATGCCATGGACAAGTCTACGCCGCATTTGCTTGATTTATTTTTGATTCATTTCGTGATTTTCATTGTCGCCCAAGACTTTTAATTTGATTGGGATTCATGTGGAGATGATGTATGGTGTTGAATTCCCTAATTATTTATGAACTGCTTGACATTTTCACTTGTACTGAGGTGCATTATTGCTCATCACAATGTCCAGAATGTAATAATGCCTGAAGTACACTTTCAGTCATTTTGTAACATCACCGTAATCATTGATGTCAGCTAGTGTGCCTACCTTTAGTTAGAATAGTAGCTGATAGTGACAAAAAAAATTAGTATATGTGAGATTGAGATCTTCACCAAACTTCATCCATATTCTCTGTGGGACATCATGAAACATGAACAGCTCTTCAGCTTGCTTATCATGCATGTGATATGGTCCTTCATTTAGGCAGTTCAGCACTCCTCATGTCTTCCTCACATTAAACTCAATTCATTGATGGTTTACATGGATGCATCCATTTTCTCATTTCCTTCAGGAAAATTATTTTATACAAGATGTGATTTTGGGCTATCACAACATTCTGTCTTTTATAGCATGTGTCCTTGATGGTTTCAGTCCAACATGTCATCACCACTTCCTGAATCACTTGGAGTATTGCATTTTGTACTATTTGCTTGATTTGAGCAAGGCATTGTCTTTCAGATTCCATGTCTTTGCTGGGTTAATGACTTCCAGAGGAAGTTGAGTGTTGATTCATATGGAATGTGGAAGATTTCACACACTGTCTTAACAGCTTCAACATTTTTCACAGACAGTACTGCTCTCGACAATATGTCTGCTATGTTAATTTGCTTCCCTTGCTTGTACATCATGTCTAAATGATATCACTATAAATGATATCACTATAAATGAAGTCCATGTTCAAATGCAACAAGATCTGGATAATATCCATGCTTGGGCTGACAAGTGGCAAGTAATATTCATGCTACACAATGTCAGGCAACGAACAACATCAATAAGAGACAACCTAACCACTACCCGTTAACATCCAATGGTGTTACCATCACTGAATCAACTCCTTGGGGATTATCATTGACCAGAAACTCAACTGGAGTCACCACATAAACACACTGACTACAAGAACAGGTCAGAGGCTCGGAATACTGCACCAAGTAACTCAACTCCTGACTCCCCAAAGCCTGTCCACCATCGACAAAGCACAGGTTGGGAGTGTGATGGAATACTCCCCACTTGTCTGGATGAGTGCAGCTCCAACAATACTCAAGAAGCTTGACATCATCCAGGACAAAACAACCCATTTGATTGGCACTACATCCACAAACATCCATTACCCCCACCACCAATGCTCAGTAGCAGTAGTATATACTATCTAAAAGGTGCACTGCAGAAATTCACCAAAGATCCTCAGACAGCACCTTCTAAACCCACAACCACTTCCATCGAGAAGAACAAGGGCAACAGATACATGGGAACACCAACACCTTCAAGTTCCCCTCCAAGCTACTCACTATCCTGACTTGAAAATATAGAGCCGTTCCTTCACTGTCATTCAGTCAAAATCCTGGAATTCCCTCCCCTGTGTCATTGTGGGTCAACCCACAGCAGATGGACTGTAGCTAGACTCTAAGAAGGCAGCTCACCACCATGTTCTCAAGGCTAACTAGGGATGGACAATAAATGCTGGCTAACAAGTTTCTGATAAAAATAATTTGAGAAAGATGCTTTGAAGTGGCTTGAAGTCTCTACTGTCACTTTGTCTCTCCCAAACAGGTACTGCATAAAATGCTCAAAAGTAAAGGCAATAGCCAGTCTCCCTTCCTTGATCTCATTGTATCATCACTTTGTTTGCATTAGCTCCCTGCATGCAAATGTAACTCATTGCCCCTGCTGTATAAGCACTGCTCCAAGTCTTGCTTCACTAGCATCACAAATGCCAGGTGCCTCCTTCATTGATATTACATGACTGGCAGTTACCATCACTCATTATTTGATTCTCATGAAAGCTGCTTTGTTTTCTGCTGCTCAACACTGCTGCAAATCCTTAGCAGTGAGCTTGAATTGAGGTTGACAATTTTTTTTGCTATGTTGTTTACAAAGCCAACAAAGTTGTGCAACATGTTTACAGCTGTTGACTGATGCATCTCTGCTACAACTCTCACCTTGTCAGGGTGCAGGTGAAGTCCCTTTGCTGTCAGTACATGACCAACGTACTCAACTGCAGGTATTTTCAATTGAATCTTTTTCCAGTTCAGGTTCATCTGGTGATCTCTCCCTAGGATCCAATACTTGTCTATGATGGCTTCTTCTATCATACCTCCACATCCACAAATGAACAAATAGTCCATAATAATGTCAACTCTGGGAATTCACTGACTATCTTGCACTGTCTGTGTTGATACCTTTGCGGAACACTGATTATACCTAATGGCATACTCAACCATTTGTAATTCCTGAATGACATCCAGAATGTGGCTAGAAAATTGCTGCTTTCATCCAGCTTCATTTGCCAGTAACCATCCTTCATAGTGGGGCTACTAAAGGCTTTTATCTTGGCAGGTTGTTAAGAAATGTCTTCAATGGTTAGCATGCAGTAATGAGATCTCTTCAAAGCTTTGGATTGATGCATAGTCTCAGTTTTCCAAGCTTTTTCCCACTATGTTGCTAATCTGATATGTAAAGGTTGTTACTTGATTCCTACCTTTTTTTCCAGCTCCTCAATCTTGTCTTTCAGGCTGGAATTGAGGGCAACAGGAAATCTCCTTGACAGACACCCAGTTGGTTTCATGCTGTTATCCCCTTTATTCACCAGGAAGACATTTAACTTTGTAATCGTATAGGAGCTATTCATCAGTCAACGATTTTTAGGCCTATGGAACAGTATTCTGGCATGTGTAGGGTCACCAACCCAAGCTTTTCAACTTGCTTCAGCAGAGGTGAGTGAATTTTGCTTAATGTCTACTCACTGGAACTGCAGACATTCATTCTTCCCAGTGTTTTGATTCCTCAGCTTCTTTTATCCTCTAGGGATGATGATGGCTCCATTACATAGCTTCAATCTTACCTTGAGGGGCTTCAGTTTTGGGTCACTGTCTGGACCCACTTTGTACAGGTGTGTGAAGTATTTATCTGATACTTCCCATTCACTTGATGACCTCCTTTCTGTAGTCAACATTCCAACAGTTGCAACTCATTTATCACCTTTAGACCTGACAATCTTGTGTAGTATATAGTGATTTGTCAGAATCATCATCTAACGTTTCTCCACAGCCAGGTTTCTAGGCTTGCTTTGCATTTTTGTAGCCAAATACAAGTACAAAGTAACTCAATTTCTTTTAGTCAGAGCATTGCTTTCCCCAAGTTCGATATGCCTTCTTTTATGTAAATGTATATTCAATACAATGGCCTTTTGCTGGCATTTTTCCAAATAAAGGTTAAAAAAATTAAAGAACTGTGGATTCTGGAAATCAGAAACATAAACAGAAAACCTCAGCTGGTCTGGCAGCATCTGTGGAGAGAAATCAGAGGTAGTGTTTCGAGTCCAGGGACCCTTCTTTAGAACTGTTGTTGAAGGTCAAGGTTAAGTCACCGTTGTCTTATCAGATAATCGGTCTGCTCTCCCATTACAGAGTTTAACCTGTGGGTCACCACTTCTCAGGGAAGAGGAAGAGGTTGAGAGGGTGAATCTTAATTTCTTAATGGTAACATTAGCTGGCGGGGGAAGTTGAACCCACAATGTTGGTGTCACTCTGCATCACAAACTAGTTACCCAGCCAACTTACCTCCATTTTCCTGAAACTATTTCTTAGTAAAGTGCTCAAACTGTCCTCAAAGCCTTCAATATGTATCTAGACTGGCTTTTCTGCTCCTGCTAGGATGTAATAAAATTTGCTGTAATCTTTCTTCAGCAAGGATAATAGAATTGGAGAAAGTGAGGACTGCAGATGCTGGAGATCAGAGTCAAAAAATGTGGCACTGGAAAAGCAGAGCCGGTCAGGCAGCATCTGAGGAGCAGGAGAGCTGACATTTCGAGTATAAGCTCTTTATCAGGAATGTGCTGAATAATAGAATTGTACACTTATTCATTCAGGCTATTCAATTCTGTAGCTTCCTCATAGTTTTGCCACTAAAGAATCCCAGTTGTGTATCACATCACATTTCATTTCCATAGCATTAGAGACTGGAAAATGCACTGCCACTCTGACTCATCAAACACTTCAACATTGCAGACTTCTGTTCTAATTCGTCCTTGTGTTTCTTTTACAGTAGCTGGCTCTCTTTTTACAGCTTTGAAAATCAACAAATTTCAGCTGAACACTTTCGATATTGTGTTCATGTCATGAGTTTTAATGTTCCAGCAGAGGTCACAAGATAGCAGGCTACAATTGTACAAATAGAATGAGGCTACTTGCTCCCCACTTTCCTTAATTCTCTGAGAGACCAGCGATGGAGAACCCACAATCCGCCAGGGTAAAGGAGTCCAAGATTCACAATCCTCTGAACGAAGTAATTTCTCCTCACCTCAGATCTAAATGATCGGTTCCTTATCCCAAGACAATGCCCACATGTTTTAGATTTCCCAACCTGCAGAAACAACTCTCAGTGTCTACCTTGTCAAACCCCTTCAGCATCTTGTATGCTTCTAATTCTTCTAAACTTCAGTGACGTGGGCCCATTTAATTGGACAACCCCTCATTCCAGGGAGCAATCTTCACTGACCTTTGCTGCAAGTACATCTTTCCTTAAACTGGATGATCAAAACTATATGTTGTTTCCAAGATGTTCTCTCAACAAACACCTGGGCAATTATAGCAAAGCTCCTTTATTCCTGTACTTGAATTTAAAAAAAACAGTCACTGTTGGATGTGGGTGGGCCAACATATATTTCCCATCCCTCATTGCCCTAAGATTGACAGAACTAAGTGGCTTGCTTGGCCATTGCAGAGGGCGGGTGAGAGTCAATCACATTGTTGTGGTCTGGAGTTATATGTAGGCCAGGAATCTGGTTTTAAGTTTTTGGATGATGCACTGGGGTGAACTTTTGAAGTAATTGGGAAAATAGTGAGGAGGCATCATCCTCAATGGGTTACACTCATTACACATTGAGCAACTCAAAACTAGGCATCCAAAGAATGCGCAGCGGCAGCTGAATTAAATTCAACAGCAATCTCTAATCTTCATCATCTGAAATATTCCCCACTCTAGCATTATCATCAAGCCAGGGCATCAACATGGTTTGATGAACAGTGCATTGTAACATGCCAGGAGCTGCAAAAGGCAGAGTTAAGAACAGATGATGGGACATCTCAGGACTATTTGCATACTGAGCAAGCGAAGCAGTATGTGATGGACATAGTTTAGCAGCCTCATGGCCAACAGATCTAAGCAAAGTTTGCAGTCTTCCCACATCTGGCTGGACATATAATTGGCTAATTAAATAACTGGCAGAAGGAACTCCACAAATATCCTCAGCCTCAATGATGGAGAAGCTGAGTAGCTAGATGTATTTGGCAAGGCTGAAGCTGTACTGACAATCTAGTGAATTTGAACCTACGCTCTTACAGCATCAACCTGGGCCTCTAACAACATTATCACTATGCCACTCCCCCTCTGTAATTCCTGTAAATTCTCCACAAGCCACGTGCCATCCTGACTGGAAATATGTTGCCGTTGTTCCGCTGTTGCCCTCTCAGGTGTACTATGGGTATACGCTGAAAATGTGTTGCTGGTTAAAGCACAGCAGGTTAGGCAGCATCCAAGGAATAGGAAATTCGACGTTTCGGGCATAAGCCCTTCATCAGGCTTATGCCCGAAACATCGAATTTCCTATTCCTTGGATGCTGCCTAACCTGCTGTGCTTTAACCAGCAACACATTTTCAGCTCTGATCTCCAGCATCTGCAGACCTCATTTTTTACTATGGGTATACCAACACCATAGTACTGCAGCAATTCAAGCCTGTGGCTCATCACCACATTCTGAAACCTGATTAGGGATGAGCACTAAGTGCTGGCCCAGCCAGCAATCCTCACATTGCAGGAACCAACACAGAGAAAGTGGTTGTCATGGTGGTTGTGACCTTCAGTCAGGTGAGGTTGAAGAGTTTACTATCACTGTAACATCTGACAAAAGGAGCAAGTTGCAGCAATGTTGCAAAAATGATCAATTATACATCACTGGCTTAAAAGGAAGGATATCTGTGTTTGAACCATTGCAAAGTACAACTATTGCATACTGTCTTGTGGGAGATGAATGATATTTGTGAATTTGGGACAGTTTACTTGAGGAAGGTGTGTGGTGTGAGTTATGTGAGTTCAGAGACTTAGCTGACCAATTATGGAGCTCAGTGGTTAGCACTGCAGTCTCACAGCACCAGGGACCCATGTTCAATTCATCCATGGGCAACTATCTGGGAGGAGTTTGCACGTTCTTCGCATCTTGGCATGGGATTCCTCCCACTGTCCAAAGATGTTCAAGAGTGTGATGATGGAAATTCAGAGGTATTTTGTCTCTTTTAGAGTGAAGGGTAAGGCTGGTAAGATTAAGGAACATGGATGAAAAAAGATACTCAGGTTCTAGTCAAGGGAAAAAGAGAATCTTATTTTAGATATAAACAACTTGGTTCAATTGAATCTCTTAATCAATATGAAGAGTGTATGTGCATTCTTAGGAGAGAAATCAGGAAGACAAAAAAGGGGATATGAGATAGCATTGGCAGATAAGGTTAAGGATAACCCAAAGAAATTTTATGAATACATTAAGAGCAAGATGTAACTAAAGAGTGGGTAGAGCCTCTTAAAGATGAAGGAGATCATCTTTGTGTTGAACCCTAGGAGGTGGGAGTGATAGTAAATGAATATACATAAATGATCTGGAGGAAGGGATTTATGGTCTGATTAGCAAATTTGCAGATGACACTAAGATTGGTGGAGTAGCAGATAATTAAGGAGACTGTCAGAGAATGCAGCAGAATATAAATAGATTGGAGAGTTGGGCAGAAAAATGATGGGATGGAGTTCAATCTAGACAAATGCGAGGTGATGCGTTTTGGAAGATCCAATTCAAGAGCAAACTATAAGGTAAATGGAATAGTCCTGGGACAAATTGATGTACAGAGAGATCTGGCTGTTCCATTGTACCCTAATTGTGGCCATGCAGTCGATAGAGTGGTCAAGAAGGCATGTGGTATGCTTTCATTCATCAGACAGAATATTGAGTACAAGAGTTGGCAAGTCATGTTACAGTTGTATAAGCCTTTGGTTAGGCCACATTTGGAATACTGTGCTCAGTTCTGGTTGCCACAATACCAAAAGAATGTGGATGCTTTGGAGAGAGTGCAGAGGAGATTTACCAGGATTTGCCTGGAATGGAGGCCACTAGCAATGAAGACGGGTTGAGTAGGTTACGATTATTTTCATTTGAAAGATGAGGTTGAAGGGGGACCTGATTGAGGTCTACAAAATCATCAGAAGTTTAAACAGGGTGGGTAGCAAGAAGCTTTTTCCCAGAGTGGGGAACTCAATTACGAGGGGTCACAAGTTCAAGGTGAGAGGGGAAAAGTTTAAGGGAGGTATGCACGGAAAATTCCTTACGCAAAGGGTGGTGGGTGCCGGGAACACATTGCCAGCGGAGGCAGTAGAGATGGGCATGATTGTGTCATTTAAGATGTATCGAGGGCCGAAGGGCCTGTTCTGCTCTGAGACAGATACTTGAATGAGTGGGGAGCAGAGGGTTACAGATCCTTAGAAAATAGGCGACAGGTTTAGAGAGAGGATCTGGATCGGCCAGGCTAGGAGGGTCAAAAGGCCCGTTCCTGTGCTGTAATTTTTTTTCCCTCTTTTCATTTTGCATCAGCTTTTACTGTGGAGAAAGAAATAGAGTCTAGAGAATTAAATTTAATGTTTTAACTTTGATGGGTTCAGAAAAGATTTACAAGGATGTTGTCTGGGTTGAAGGATTTGAGCTATAGGGAGAGGTTGAAATGGCTAGGGCTGTTTTTCCTGGAGTGTCAGAGGCTGATGGGTGACCTTATATAGAAGTTTATAAAATCATTAGGGGCACGGATAGGGTAAATAGGCAAGGAGTTTTCCATGGGGTGAGGGAGACCAGAACTAGAGGGCATAGGTTTAGGGTGAGAGCAGAAAGATATAAAAGAGACCTAAAGGGCAACATTTCTGCACAAAAGGTGATACATGGGTGGAATGGGCTGCCAGAGGAAGTGGTGGAACTGGTACAATTACAACATTTAAAAGGTATTTGGATGGGTATATGAAAAGGAAGCGTTTGGAGGGATATGGACCAGATGCTGGCAGGTGGGACTAGATTGGGTTGGGATATCTGGTTGGCATGGACGGGTTGGACTGAAGGGTCTGTTTCCGTGCTACACATCTCTATGACTCTAAGAGGAAGTTTGGGAGGTATTAAGAATATACAGGTGGATAATTCTCCGGGACCTGATCTGATGTGTCCCAGAAAGTTATGGGAAGTAAGAGAGGAAACTACGAGACCGCTTGCAGAAATATTTTGCATCATCTATAACTATAGGTGAGGTGCTTGATGACTGGAGGGTGGCTCATGTTGTACCTTTGTTTCAGAAAGGTCGTAAGGAGAAACCAGGGAACTATAGACTTGTGAGTGTGTCTTCAGTTGTGGGTAAATTGTTGAAGGTGATTATAAAAGATACGATTTATGGACATTTGGAGAGGCAAAAGTTGATTAAGGATAGTCAGTATGGTTTTGTGCAAGGAAAATCATGTCTCACAGACTTGATTGAGTTTTTTGGGGAAGCTACCAAAAAGATTAATGATGGCAGAGCAGTAGACATTGTTTATTTGGATTTTAATAAAGCCTTTGACAAGATTCCATATGGTAGTCTAATTAGTAAAGTTAGGTCGCATGGGATTCAGGTTGAGCTTGCCAATTGGATACATAATTGGATTAATGGCAGGAGACAGCAGGTAATGGTGGAGGGTCGCTTTTTAGACTGGAGGCCTATGACCAGCGGTGTTCCACAGGGATCAGTCTGGGTCCTCTTCTGTTTGTTATTTATATAAATAATTTGGATGAGAATATAGAAGGCATGGTTAGTAAATTTATGGAAGACACCAAAATTGGTGGCATTGTAGACAGTAAAGAAGGTTTTCTAAGATCACAAAAGGATCTTGATCAAATGGGTCAATGGGCTGAAAAATGTCAGATGGAGTTCAATCTGGATAAATGTGAAGTATTGCATTTTGGTACGACAAACAAGAATATGGCTTATACAATTAATGGTAGGGCCTTGGGTAGTGTTCTTGAACAGAGGGACCGAGTGGTGCAGGTCTATAATTCTTTGAAGTTTGCAAGATGTATAGACAGGTGCTGAGCGAAGAGATCGAGGGCAGGTAAGAGGCCAGTATGGGGTGTCCAGGTGGATGGGTGAAGAGATTGGGGGCAGGTAAGAGGCCAGCACGGGGTGTCCAGGTTGATGGGTGAAGAGATTGGGGGCAGGTAAGAGGCCAGCACGGGGTGTCCAGGTGGATGGGTGAAGAGATTGGGGGCAGGTAAGAGGCCAGCACGGGGTGTCCAGGTGGATGGGTGAAGAGATCGAGGGCAGGTATAGGTATTAACGTTTAGACAGGCTGGTGAAAAAGGCATTTGGCATGCTGCCTTCATTGCTCAGTCCTTTGAGTAAAGGAGTTTGGGACGTCATCTTCAGGTTGTACAGTACATTGGTGAGGTCTCTTCTGGAATACTGTGTCCAGTTCTGGTTGCCCAGTTATAGGAAGGATATTATTAAGCTGGAGAGGGTTCAGAAGAGATTTACCAGGATGTTGCTGGGTATGGAAGGTTTTAATTATAAAGAAAGGCTGGATAGGCTGGGACTTTTTTCACTGGAACATAGGAAGTCGAGAGCGAACTAATAGAAGTTTATAAAATAATGAGAGGTATAGATAGTGTTAATGGTAGTTCTCTTTTCCCTAGGATGGGGGATTTCAAGACTGGGGGCTTTTAAGGTGAGAGGAGAGAGATTTTAAAAAGACATAAAAGGCATTATTTTTTGCACAGAGGGTGTTTCGCATGTGGAATGAACTTCCTGAAAAAGTGGTGGCTGCGGGTACAATTAAAAAATTTAAAAAACATTTGGATAGATACATGAATAAGAAAGGTTTGGAGGGAAATAGGACAGGAGCAGGCAGGTGGGACTAGTTGAGTTCAGGATTATGTTCGGCATGGATTGGTTGGACCAAAGGGGCTGTTTCCATGCTGTATGACTCTATGACTCTGCGTGCAGGTTAGGTGGATTGGCTTTGCTAAATTGCCCATTGGGTCCAGGTTTGTGCAGGCTAGGTAGGTTAGCCATAGGAAATTCAGGGTGACAGAGATAGGATAGGGGGAGTGGGTCTGCACGGGATGCTCTTTGGAGGGATGGTGTGGACTCGGTGAGCTGAATGGTCTACTTCCAAACTGTAGGGATTCTGATGTACGTTACCGGACTAGTAATCCCAAAGCCCTGGCTAATAGTGTGGGAATTAGGTCAAATCTTACCACAGAGCCACTGGAATTTAAATACAACTAATAAATCTACAACATAAAGTTAACGTCAGTAATAGTGACCACAAAACCATTGACTGTCATAAAAACAATCTGGTTCACTAATACGACTTCATGGACGGGAATGTGCCATCTGACCCAGTGCATGTTACTCCAGACCAGTGGTTAATGGCCCTCTGAACTGATAAGGAGAGAAAATCATTTCAAGTGCAAATTAAGGACAGAAATTTAATAACAACTCAATCTAAATCTCTGCAGCTTGCACCCTGAATCGGCACCAAGTCCGTCTGCTGCTGACCCGGCCATCAATGTCTCCACTTCATAATTCTCCTCCTTCTGTTCTCAAATCCAGTTTCATCCCTCCACATCTCATTCAACTTCTCCAGCTCTATGCCTATCTAAGAACCCTGCACTAACTTAGGCATCTTTTACAACACTGATTTCAAACTGCCCCACCACAACAATCCTCCATTCAACTGAGCAAACTCTGAACTCTGGAATTCTCTGTCTAAAACCTCTTAGTTTCTCTGTACATCACCTTCCTTCTTTAAGACTAACCAAAAAATCTACCGCACTGACTATTTTTTCTACTGCCCCTTTGGTTTCTGTCTGATTTCACTTTCGAGAAGCACCTTGGAAGATTTCACTATATTAGGTATAATATAAATGCTAGTTGCTGTTGTTTCACCCCATTGCAAACATATTGAAAAACCACATGAGATGTTTGAACAAAACTCCACAAGAAATAACTCCTTAGCTTGAAGCTCCAGTGCTTTAAAGACCAGAACGACCACAGAGCATCAGTCACACTGTACATCACAGGAATAGGTTCTTCGGCCTATGATGTTGTGCCAAACATGACGCCAAATTAAACTAATCCCACTGTCTGCCATTGGTCCATATCGTTCCATTCCTTGCATTTTCATGCACTTATCTAAAAGTCCCTTAAAAGGCCCCTATCGTACCTGCCTCCACCACCACCCAGGCAGTGTGTACCAGATTCCTACTACTCTCTGTGTAAAAAACATGCGCCTCACATCTCCTTTGAACTTCCCCCTCTCATCTTAATTGCATGCCTCCTCATATTTCAACTCTAGGAAAAAGATTCTGACCATGAACCCTATCTATTCGTCTCATAATTTTATAGACTTCTATCAAGTGTCCTCTCAGCCTCTGCCGCTCCAGAGAAAACTGCCGACATGTTCTAGCCTTTTCTTTTAGTTCCTACACTCTAATCCTGGCGGAATCCTGTTAAATCTCTTCTGCACCCTCTCCAAAGCCTCCACATCCTTCCTGTAATGTGGTGACCAGAACTGAATGCAATATTCTAACTGTGGCCTAACCAAAACCTTATAAAGCTGCAAAATGACACATGGAGTCTTGCCCTGACCAATAAAGGCAAGCATGCCATACTTATCTACACGTGTGGCCAATTGCAGGCAGCTATGGGCCTGAACCCTAAGAATCCAGAGTGAAAGAGAAATACAATTTCTATTTTATTTGCAAATTTACAAAAAATACAGACTTTTGTTCAAATTCTATGTACCTCTCTTGATTCCCATTGCTTCCATCTTAGGTAGAAGCAATTCATGAGGAATTTTGTTAAAACGTTTGCAAAAATTTAAAACAGTGAGCTCAGCTAAATGGTGAGTAGGTTTGTTAGGTATCATTTTTGTTCTAATCTATGGTGCTTTTATAAATCAATTAACATTATTTGGTACTCCTACTGTCCATTCCTTTCAATGGCTTACATGATTCATCTGATTCCTCTGATATTGGTATTGAACAGCTAGGCCTCTTGTTACTTGGGGAGGTTTTGTAGTGCAGTACATTTTAAAAAGATGAGGACAACTTAATTGCACAGAGAGTGGTTAGTGTGTCGAATGAACTCCCAGAGGAAGTGATGGATGCAGGTACAGTTACAATGTTTAAAAGACATTTCGATAAGTGCATGAGGAGGAAAGTTTGGAGGGAGATGGGCCAACCACAAACAGGTGGGACTAGTTTAAGTTGAGAATGCAGTCGGTGTGCATTAGTTAGACCAAAGGGTCTGTTTTCATACTGTATGACTCTTTGATAGTGTCTCTGCCATCGAGGCAGAAGTTTTGGGTTCAACCCCAGGTCCTGTTGGCCAAGGAAGGTGCATTCATAACGTGGTCAAACAGGTTGAGTATCAATCTATGAATCCTCCCAAAATATGCCAATAGTTGGTGATATGAATAGGAGAGATTCCTAATCAGCCACAGGATGCAAGAAAGTTGGACTTTCTACCATTATTGTCCATCCCTCCAGATCATAACATGCTTGTAAGAAAGCGATGTTGCCAAAGCAACACAGACTCTGAGTGAACTATAACATACTACCACTAATTCCTTGGAACTGATTTTGCTTCTTCATTTATTCAGTTCCAGTCATGCAAAATCTTACAAGTAACCAATAACCATTATAATGAAAGCCAGTGATCTTCAGACGTTCTTCCAACAATCTGGAATATATTCTACCCATTAGTCTCAAATCTATAAAATTCTTAATTACAAAGCTTTCCACTATTTTTGACATTTGACAAGAATTGGACAGAAAGTTAAGACTCTCCTATTTGGTGAGTTGTTCTAGATGGGATGACCACTTTTCTGTCTTTAAGGTGACCACTTTTTTATATGTTGTAGAAATATAACTTTCTCTGTAACTATTCTATCACTATTGGTCAAGAGGTACAGCAGAGCTGGAACATACTGAAGATTTTACCTTGCACTCATCAGTACACATGCAAGAATGCCAAATTTCAAAAGGAACAATACTTATATAGTTTTGAAAAAAGTCATTGATTCATTTGTTAGTCAACTCTGTTAACTTAAGGTATTGCAATGGAGAATGTAGCAGAGTTCTACTGTCCACTGATGTTTAATTCACAATGCTTGCTCATGTCCCTTTTTCTCCTGCAGAGAATAGGTCCCAGCATATGAATATATGTAGCTTATATCAAACTTCTGAGGCAGACTGCAGGTCCAACTGATGATCCTAAATTGATTGTTATTGTAATTCTTAGCACACTCAGGACAGTTTAGCAAGAATCATCCAATCACAGAATCAGATTTAACATTAGATACAAAGAAAAACTTTAATAGCATGTCTTTTTTTCTAACGGCAATATTATTGCTTGTAATAAATTTGAAAAAAACTGTTTAATATTTTTGGTATCTATCTATAAGTTAGATACCAAATCTTAGTTTGAACTTCAGTTGGCAAGCAGCCTTCACAAATGCTATTTAATGTGGTCCTCAGTACCATTAAGACACATCTCTGGTTAGTTATTGCATGGATGGTCAGTATTGCCAGGGACAACCATATTGTTATAGACCAGACCAGACTTCCTCAAAATATTTTAAGTGGGTAGCCTAAACCCTAATATTCTCTTAATTTAAACGCATATGTGAAGTGCCATGCTCCAGATGTGATGAGACCAGTCAAACTACTTGTTGTTTAAAAAAAAACAATTTATTCTAACATTATAATTAAAATACAAACAAAAGAAAGAGGAATTTAGAATAACTTAACCACTGGAAAACTTAAGCAAATAATAGATATAGTACTGATTACTAATTAATATTCCAATACAGTTACATCCCATAAACATATCCCTTGGCAAAAAGGTAGTTTCAGACACAGATTCTTACATGCAGTTCTCCAGTCCAGGAGCAAAAATCATCAAGAGAAAATTCAGAGAAAGTAGCAACTAGAGACATTCATTGAAGCTTCCAACTCTTTTGAGGCCCCAAAGGCTTCTGCTTAAAACTGAAACTAAATACTGAAGAAAGCCCGGTCTGTGAGAGCTGGCCACACCCAGGCTGTTTCTATTTTTCCAACTTAAAAATAAACCCAAGGCCTCACAAGTTGTTTACTTTTCCAAAGACAGCTCAGCACCTCTACCTTACAATCGCTCTTAAAAAAAAGACAAAACAATCTCTTGAAATGACAGCATTGTCACAACATTCTTTGAACGAATACTATTTTGGAAAGAGTGCATTTTTGGAATATGTACGTGTTTGGTGTGTGAATCTGTGTGTTCACTTTTGAAGTGTGCACGTTAATAATGTGGTAGCAACTTTACAGGACTGGCTTACTCACAATTGGTGATCCTGGGATTCATATCAGATTGACACTGGCAAATCCCAAACCAGGAGGAGTGACAAAGAAGGCAGTAATGACCAGTACAACAACCTGCAAGAGGGCACAGAGGGCAGTACCAAACTTGAGTCTGCAGGAAGAGAACATATGCAGGATTTCACAAAGTAACAACATGTCAGGCCACATTTCAAAAGCAAAACAATCACTTACCTATTCAACCCGTCAGAATCAAATATTATGGAAAGATTGCACCAGCTTTAGATATTTATGTCTCTGCCACTTTCCAAACTGCAACATGATCTGGCTTCCTGTGCACACAGTAATCTGGCAAATTCCCAATGCTCTGTTTGCTTGGCATTATCAGCTCATTACCTTCCTTACAGACGACGACAAGCAATGAGAAACATCCCTGGGATTTACTTGCATCATTTCATTCCAATGGTTGCAGGATGATATATACATTGACTGAATGATTCCATCATGAACCAGCCCAAAAGTGATTACTGACAGGAAACCAAGAGGGAAATCAGGAGGGCAAAAAGAGGACATGAGATAGCTTTGGCAAATAGAGTTAAGGAGAATCCAAACGGTTTTTACAAATATATTAAGGACAAAAGGGTAACTAGGGAGAGAAGAGGGCCCCTCAAATATCAACAAGGCGGCCTTTGTGTGGAGCTGCAGGAGATGGGGGAGATACTAAACGAGTATTCTGCATCAGTGTTCACTGTTGAAAAGGACATGAAAGATATACAGTGGAGAAATAGATGGTGACATCTTGAAAAATGTTCATATTACAGAGGAGGAAGTGCTGAATGTCTGAAATGCATGAAGATGGTTAAATCCCCAGGATCTGATTAGGTGTACCCGAGAACTCTGTGGGAAGCTAGGGAAGTGATTGCTGGGCCTCTTGCTGAGATATTTGTATCATCGGTAGTCACAGATGTGCTGCAGGAAGACTGGAGGTTGGCTAACGTGGTGTCACTATTTAAGAAGAGTGGTAAGGACATGCCAGGGAACTATAGACCAGTGAGCCTGATGTCGGTGGTGGGCAAGTTGTTGGACGGAATCCTGAGGAACAAGATGTACATATATTTTGACAGGCAAGGACTGATTAGGGATGGTCAACATGGCTTAGTGTGTGGGATATCATGTCTCACAAACTTGATTGAGTTTTTTGAAGAAGTAACAAAGAGGATCGATGAGGGCAGAGCGGTAGACGTAATCTATATAGACTTCAGTAAGGCGTTTAACAAAATCCCCATGGGAGATTGGTTAGCAAGGTTAGATCACATGAAATACAGGGAGAACTAGCCATTTGGATACAGAACTGGCTCAAAGGTAGAAGACAGAGGGTGGTGGTGGAAGATTGTTTTTCAGATTGGAGGCCTGTGATCAGTGGAGTGCCACAAGAATCAATGCGAATCAATGACTACTTTTTGTCATTTATATAAATGATTTGGATGCGAGCATAAGAGGTAAAGTTAGTAAGGTGCAGATGACATCAAAATTGGAGGTGTAGTGGACAGCGAAGAAGATTACCTCAGATTTCAATGGGATCTTGATCAGATGGGCCAATGGACTGAGGAGTGACAGATTTCTGGAGTTTAGTTTAGATAAATGCGAGGTGCTGCATTTTGGGAAAGCAAATCATAGCAGGACTTATATACGTAATGGTAAAGTTCTAGGGAGTGTTGCTGAACAAAGAGACCTTGGCGTGCAGGTTCATAGCTCCTTGAAAGTAGTCACAGGTAGATAGGATAGTGAAGAAGGCTTTTGGTATGCTTTCCTTTATTGGTCAGAGTATTGAGTACAGGTATTGAGAGTTCATGTTGCAGCTGTACAGGACATTGGTTAGGCCACTTTTGGAATATTGCGGCAATTCTGGTCTCCTTCCTATCAGAAGGATGTTGTGAAACTTGAAAGGGTTCAGAAAACATTTGCAAGGAAGTTGCCAGGGTTGGAGAATTTGAGCTATAGGGAGAGGTTCAATAGGCTAGGGCTGTTTTCCCAGGAGGGTTGGAGGCTGAGGGGTGATCTTATAGAGGTTTACAAAATCATGAGGAGTATGGATAGAGTAAATAGTCAAGGTCTTTTCCCTGGGGTGGGCGAGGCCAGAACTAGAGGGTGTAGGTTTAGAGTGAGACGGGCAAGATATAAAAGAGATCTAAGGGGGCAACGTTTTCATGCAGAGGTTGGTACGTGTCTGGAATAAGCTGCCAGAGGAAGTGGTGGAGGCTAGTACAATTGCAACATTTAAAAGGCATCTGGATGGGTGTATGAATAGGAAAGGTTTGGAGGGATATTTGTCAGGTGGGACTTGATTGGGTTGGGATATCTGGTTGGCATGGACCAGTTGTATCGAATGGTCTTGCTGCACATCTCTATGACTCTATGACTATGTTATCTTGTCAGCCGGTATGCAATATGTCCATGCCATCAAAGGGGCAAAAGGTATTCCCTCTCTGACTGCCTCATGTTACGACCACAACAGGAGGACGCACTGGAAGTCAAATCCCTCCACTCCACAAACTGTACCAGAAGTGTAATTATCTGATTCAGTCACCAAAATAGACCATTTGTTTCACTTTATTACAGTTACCCAAAACAAAAAAGAGACTTGTACAAGGTTTTTCTTTCAGTGAACTCAAAACTATCTTGCTTGTCAGAAACAAACTTTGTTTTAAACATGTGGCAAGCTGGTTATCGACTCTAGTATTTTACAGAATTACACACGCACATAGGTAAACAAACAGGACCAGACCCACCTCTCTGCAGAGCAACTGTGAGTGGAAATCTAGGGAAAACCCTGCAGTCAAAAGGTGAAGAGTAGAAGGAGGCAGCTTGCTTACAGATCCTTTGGTTTCTTGTTGATGAAATCACATTACTATTGGCCACAAAGCGATCAAAGATCCTCAGCTCAGATAATAGGTCAGTCAGACATAGGTCTCATGATTGAGATAACAGTTTGGCTTTCAGATTGAGGACATAAGAGATGCGTATGCTTGGAGCTTTTTCAATTTTCAGTTAATAGCTCATAGTGAAATGTAGCCAACGTGTTTTCTTTAAGTGTTATCGAGAGAGTGAGAGAGGTAGAGAAATTCTTTGCAATTCAGGAATGGTTCAAATCTTCTATGTTTTACAATACAAAATTCCTCAAAGACATTTTATGGGTTTAAAAAAAAATAGTCATGGGATGGGGGTACTACCAGCTAGGCCAGCATTTATTACCCATCCCAAATTGCCCAGAGGCCAGCTAAGAGTTAACAGCATGAGTCACATGAGGCCAGACCAAGTAAGGACCGCAGTTTCCTTCTCTAAAGGACATTAGTGAATCAGGTGGGTTTTTCCGACAATGGATTCATGGTCATCGTTAGATTCTTAATTCCAAATTTTTATTGAATTCAAATTTCACCATCTGTCACAGCAGGATTTGAACCCAAGCACCCAGAGGATTACCTGGGTCTCTAGATTAATAGTCCAGTGATCATAGCACCATGCCATCCCTTTGAAATCATGGTTGTGGCAATTTTTGGCAGATTACACTTGTTTATTCATTAACAACTTCAGATTATTTTTGTACTTATTTTCCATTATGGAATGCCCAAATATTGCTGCTCCTAAAGCTCAAAGGTATCCTGACCTAACTTTCTTTGGTCCAAACTGGATGATCTCAGACTTGGACTCCATGTGCCACAGTTTTCACCCACTCAGTTAATCACCACAATGGCTCTTTGTAACTGTTTTTGTCCCATCTCCACTATTTACTGTGCCACTTAATTTATAATGGAACCTAGATACATGGTTTAAGACTGTTTTTCCATGTTATTTATAAAAGCAGTGAAATGGAGTGGCAGCAGTTCAGATCCCAGGCCGAGGGAAATCACCAATTATTAATTTGTTAATTTGTGTACACAACCATTATCCCAACTCCCTAGCTTCTGTCACCAAACCAATTCCCTACCCTTGCCAACAGGCTACCTCAAGTTCCACCCACTTCGATTTTTGTTTGCAGACTCGAGTGGATTCTTATCTAATACCTTCAGAAAGTCCACATAAATGACAGCCACAGAACATTCTACCACCTATCAAATTCTCATTCTTCTCAAAAAGTGCTAGTTAAATACGGCTTACCTTTAACAACTTCTCTGATCAGATCACCTTTGTCCAATTGCTCAGCTGCTCTATCGGTATTTCTTGGTACTGAATCGGAATTGGAGATTCTCGGTATTTAATCCTGATAGATGAATTTCAAAGCAGATAAATGTAAAGTAATTCATTTTGGTAAAAGAAATACAGAGACAATTCAGGCTCAATGGTACAACTTTGAGGGGAGTACAGGGACCTCAGGGTTCATGTGCATAATCCTTTGAATGTGGTTGGGCAATTTGAAACAATTGTTAACAAGGCTTATAGGATCCTTGGATTTATAAATAGAGGCATAGTGTATAAAAGCAAAGAAGTGATACTATTCCTCTGCAAATCATTGTCAGATGACAATTAGATTACTGGCCACCTTATTTAAGGAAGCATGTTAAAACCCTGGAAAGAGTGAAAAGAAGATTTACTAGAATGATACCAGAAATGAGAGAATTTAGATAAAAGGAAAGATAAATGAAATTGGCTTATTCTCCCTGAAGCAGGGAAGATTTAGGTGAACTTATAGTGGTGTTCAAAATTATGAACAATTTTGACAGGATAAAGAAAGATATTCTGTTTCTACTAGTTGGCATGTCAGTTACTAGGAGTCACAATTTCAAGATTTCAAATACAAATCTTCTCAAAGACCTTTAAAAAATTCAAGATTGTCAGCAAGAAAGCTAAGAACGAGGTGAGGAGAAACTCGTTTACTCAGAGAAATGTTAGGATTTGGGAGAGTGTTGGAGGTGGATTCCACTGGTGTTTTCAAAAGAAAGCTGTATATTTGAAAGTGATGAATTGAGATAGACATGGAGACATGGCTGGAGGATGGGACAAGGTGGATTGCTCTTTAGCTAGTACAGTTGGTACTGCAAAATTCTAGCATTCTATGAATCCACTATATTCGTCATTCACATTTTCAAATCTCATAATAAATCAAGTAGATTTCCCCTACTTGATTTTTTTTTCAGTGTTCCTGTATCTCTGGGCTTTATTCTTACATTACATTCTCTCACTTTTAAGTACAGGTTTAAAAGACAGCAGTAAGTATGTTTAGAATCTTGTTTTGAGACCTTCCCTTCTCCCTATGAAACCCCATATCAATTCAATCATATTATACTTGCTGTTAGCTTGGTGTTCCCTTCGTCAACAATCTAACGCTATGATCTGGACTTTGGATCCCTTTTCTTATCGTGGACTATTTGTACTTTCATTATGATTTCTGCATGAACCCTCTCCCCTCCTTTTTTATTGGTTTAAAATTATAATCACAACTCAAATTATCGTTTCAACTTGGACCCCTTCAGGTCAGCTCCTCCCTGCTCCAAACAAATACCAACACTCCCTGAAATGGGACCTCTCTTTGCTGCACAGGTTTCCAGCCGTGTCATTCCCCTGTCTTCTAAGTTAGCTTCCAACACCTAATACTATCTTAACAGGACCTGCACTTTCCTCTGTCCGGACATGGGTCCCATTCTTTTTCTATCTCCTTTGATATTCCATACCTTGGCATTAGGTAGGCAAACGACCCTTTGGGATTTTCTGTCAGACTGTAAAACATGATATCTATCCTCCTAATGATTAAACTTCCCCTCATCATATTGCCTTGGTCGGTGTTGTGGCTCTATGTCTGATAGTCTTTCTCTTCAACTTCCCTGAAAGACAAATTGTCTTTTGCTAAAATCATATAGATCCTTAGTAACAGCACTTCTGGAGGACAGTGCAGTTTTAGTTTCCATTCCTAAGGGAGAATATACTTGTCTTAAAGGTTCACTAGACTGGCCCCAAGGATGAGAGCACTGTCCTATGATGACAGGCCATATAAAATGGGCAAATATTCTCTGGAGTTGAGAAGAATAAGAGGTGATGTCAATGAATCATATAAAATTCTGAGGGGCCTTAACAGGGTAGACACTAAAAAAAACAGTATCCCTTAGTCAGGGTACCTCAAACATGTAGAGTCTCAGGATAAGGGGATATATTATTTAGAATCATAGAATCCCAAAAAGTGTGGAAACAGGTCATTCAGTCCATTAAATCCACATCGATCCTCCGAAGAGCATCCCATCCAGACTCCACCCTGCTACCCCATCCCTGTAACTCTGCATTTCCCATGATTAATCCACCTAACCTGCATATCTTTGGACTGTGGGAGGAAACTAGAGCACCCAGAGGAAACCCATGCAGACATAGGGAGAAAGCGCAAACTTCACACAAACAGTTGTCTGATGGTGGAATCGAACCTAGGTTCCTGATGCTGGTAGGCAGCAGTGCTAATCACTGAAGCACTGTGCATCACAACCAAACTTATACCCCTCCCCTATCCCTGTAACCCTGCATTTCCCATGACTAATCCACCTAAACTGCACATCCCTGAACACTATGCACAATTTAGCATGGCCAATCCACCTAAACTATTTAAGATGGAGATGAGGGAAAACTTCTTCACTCAAAAGGCTTAGGAATTGTCTATTTGAGTGGATTCTGGATACTCATCTTTGAACATTTTCAAGGATGATACCGACAGATTTTTAATCTTTTGGGAATCAGGTGATCAGGAGTGTGAACGAAAAGGGGAGTTAAGGCAGACGTTGAGTCAGAAATGTACTGAATAACAGTGTATCATGCTTGAGGGGCCATATGATCTACACTGCTTATATTTCCTCATATTAATGTTACAACATGGGGGTTGAAAGTGGTTGGGAGGCAAGAGTGGAGATAGATGGGAAACAAGCTGGCAGGTTTTGGCATAGTGTCCGCTCGGGAGTGGAGATATCCCAGGGGCTCAGCTTTTCACCAGCAATGATCAGGTGAAGGAATTGAGAACTGTTCATCCAAATTTACAGATGATGCTAAATAACGAGGAGGCAAAGTCAGTTCCGTGGGTTGGATCAGGAAGTAACAAGGCAAATTAGTCAGGGAAAACTACAGCAATGACGTTCAGACCAAAGAAAGACAAATTGGAATGTTTTCTCAATGGTAAGGATTTACTTTTCCATACATTCAAATCAACAAAGCTAGTGGACAGGTGGAAAAGGTAAGCAAAAATTCAAATAGTATATTGGCCTTTACATCAAAAAGACTGGGTCACAAAAGAATGAAAACTAATTGTCAATTTTAAACACTTTTTACAACATCTCATACAGAGTGCTGCATTCAGCAACTTATATTAACCTTAGAGAAATGTCTTAGTGAAGAAAAAGGAGGAAGCATAGGTCAGGTGTAGAGACCAAGTGAATCCTTAGAAGAGTATAAAGACAGTAGGAGTATACTTAAGAAGGAAATCAGGAGGGCAAAAAGGGGACATGAGATAGCTTTGGCAAACAGGGTTAAGGAGAATCCAAAGGGATTCTACAAATACATTAAGGACAAAAGGGTAACTAGGGAGAGAATAGGGTCTTTCAAAGTTCAGCAAGGCAGCCTATGTGTGGAACAGCAGGAGATGGGGGAGACAGTAAAACGAGTATTTTGCATCAGTGTTTACTGTGGAAAAGGACATGGAAGATATAGAATGTGGAGAAATAGATGGTGACATCTTGAAAAATGTCCATATTACAGAGGAGGAAGTGCTGAATGTCTGAAATGCATGAAGGTGGATAAATCCCCAGGACCTGATCAGGTGTACCCTAGAACTCTGTGGGAAGCTAGGGAAGTGATTGCTGGGGCTCTTGCTGAGATATTTGCATCATCGATAGTCAAAGGTGATGTCACTATTTAAGAAGGGTGATAAGGACAAGCCAGGGAGCTATAAATGTCCCATTTGCCAGCCCATGACCCATATCTCTCTAAACCCTCCCTATTCATATATCCACCCAGATGCCTTTTAAATGTTGTAATTGTACCAGCTTCCACCCTCTGCATGAAAAGGTTACGCCTCAGGTCCCTTTTAAATTTTTCCCCTCTCATCCAAAACCTATGCCCTTTAGTTCTGGACTACGCAGCCCCAAGGAAAAGACCTTGTCTAATTACCCGATCCATGCTCCTCATGATTTTATAAACCTCTATAAGGTCACCCCTCAGCCTCCAATGCTCCAGGGAAAACAGCCCCAGCCTATTCAGCCTCTCCCTGTAGCTCAAACCCTCCAACTCTGGCAACAATCTTGTAAACCTTTTCTAAACTCTTTCAAGCTTCACAACATCCTTCCTATAGGAGGGAGACCAGAATTGCACACAATATTCCAAAAGTGGATTAACCAATGTCCTGTATAGCTGCAACATCACCAAAATTGTCCTGTACAGGGCAACGGTGGAACCTGAGAAAAAGTTGCAGTAAAAAGTTGAGTGTGTGGGGGGGTGTGTATATGTGTGTGCGTGCGCGCTAATTGGAGACTCATCCTCCAAAAGGCAGCAGCAGTCTTTTTCTTGGTGTCCAATCTGGGTGCCCCAGAGAGGGCGGTATTGACAGGGTGGGGGTGGGTGGGTGGGTTGTGGTGTTGGATGGGTTTGGGGGATGGGCGGGGGTGGGGGTAAAAGGAGTGGTGCTGGACAGGTTTGGGGGGGTGGTGTTGGACGGGTTTGGGGAAATGGTGTTGGACAGGATTGGGAGCGGGCAGAGGGGTGGGTTTGGGGGCGGACGGGTGGTGGGGGTGGGCAGGGAGCACTGTTGGGAGTGGCCGAGGGGTGTTGGACGGGGTTGGGGTGCGGGCGGGGGGGGGCAGGGTCAGAGGCTAGCGTGCGGTGTGCTGCTGCCTCAACTCCTGAAAGGGGAGTGGACTTAACAGAAAACTCCGAGCCCCAGAGGAAAGGCATTGAATCAATTAACCGAATAATCAATTGTCCAAACAAAATTGTGCCTGCCAGTCTCATTCGGATAATTGAGGTTCCTCTATGTAGGGTGACTTGGAGTTTATGAACAAGTGAATGGTGACAGTTATCATTAGTAGGGTCTGGCAAGAATGCCTGAAACCAAATGGAAAGAGGGGACAGTTGACGGTTACATGTTAATTCAGGGATAACTGGGTGAGAATGCGAGTGGGTGTATGTCTGAGCGGAACAAGTAATCAGTGTGATGGAGTTTTGTGATGCTTTGACTCTGTCTAACCAATCTTTAAGCTCTGTTGTTTCACATCTGTTATTCATTAATCCATGTGACAATTAACATTCTCCTGGATTAAGGTCTGCCGATGTCTCTTCTCATGCTTATTGGTGGTTACCTTGTTTTTCTCTCTCTTTTCTTCAATGGGTTTAATATTTGTAACCCTCCAGTTCTTTGGTTTTCCTTCAATATTGAAGACAATAGGGAGGCTGTGGCCAAAGCCTAGATTAGAAATTTAGGTTGAAGAGTTGTTCCATCACAGATTAACCTTACTCCCATCATCTTATTGAACTATGGTCAATTGCTCGATAATTACCGTTTGTACTCGTGTAAAAGTCAAACTTTTTAGACTATTTTTAAAGGTTGAACTAAAGGATGGAGTAATACACGGGTACAAGTTTTGAGGGGCTGAGATTCATGTTGCAGTTTGAAATATCATATTATTAGAAGTCGATTTGATCGCACAACTGATCCCAGGTAAAGAAGAAAAACACAATGAATTGTTGTGTCTTACCAGACCATAGAGGCTGCTCTCTTATTAGAGAGAAGCAACTGGTGGTATTTAATCTGAGGGCCACCAGACCTCAGGCAAGGGAAGAGGTTGAAAAGGAGAGTCCTTCATGGCAACCTCAAACCGGTGATAGGAATTAAACCCAAGCTGTTGGCATCACATTACCCTGCAAACCAATCATCCAGCCAACGAAGTTAAACCAATTCCCACAATGAATTACCGTAAAGATAATTATCAAATAAAAGCAAGAGAAACAAGAATGAATTACTGGTAGGAAATTTTATTTATACATACCGGTACGAGAATTTAACATGTCAAAGATTCATTGAAGTCTTGCAAAATCACACTGTTCAACATCGTCTTGGCCTGGTATAATGACACACTTAAAATGAAACATTTATTAAATTCTGAATGTGTAAGCATCTTGAACCTTCCCGCCAAATTCTTTTGTTTCCATCCCATTTACTCTCGTATTCTATGAACCTCACCAACATTAACAAACTTGTAAAGAATTAAAGACATATGTAGCTAGTATATGTCACTTTTATTCAGATGTAATGGCACAGTTAAAATGATTAACTTTTTAACGATATTAACTTTTGGATGTATAGAGAACGAAGTGCGATAAGTACCGATAGACTTAGTACCTGTCTGAATGAATGAATGAATGAATCAAAACATGCTGTTGGAAACCAAATGGGCTAAGTAGAGTTATGAATGAATAAAGACGCAATATAATAAACAAAGAGCGATGAGTAGAGTTACCGGTATGAATGAATCTGATTTTGTTTAAGTGGGTTAATGGGCACATGCAAGAGGCTTGCAAGAGGTAGCAAGAGGTTCCCTTTGCAAGAGGTTTATAATGCAACATAGTAGGGCCGACTTTAACACGAGATATATGGAAAATACATTTTGGCCAAAAATAAGGTGTCAACTTTTACATGAGATTGACTTTTACACAAGTATATACGGTAAATTTTCACTACAGATTTCCAATATTGGTAATTTTCTAAAAAAAAATCTGTTGAAATAATAAGTTCTTCTGAATTTTATTGATTCGTCAGGGTTCTCTGACACTCCTCAATGTGCACTTCCACTCTTCCCAGTGTTATAACCTGCTCTTCACTAGGAGGATGACATTAAATGGATTAGGGGATTCAGGGAATATGTGGCAACAGAATATGGAACTTGTGAGGACATGTTGTGACTATATAGGACAATGGCTAGGCCTGTTTCAGTTCTGATCTCCCTGCTATAGGAAAGATGTTATGAAACTTGAAAGGATTCAGAAAATATTCACAAGGATGTTGCCAGGGTTGGAGAGGTTGAACGATAGGGAGAGGCTGAATAGGCTGGGGCTATTTCCCCGGAGTGTTAAGAGGATGAGGGGTCCTTATAGAGGTTTATAAAATCATGAGGGGCATGGATAGAGTGAATAGCCAAGGTCTTTTCCGCAGAGTAGGGGAATCCAAAACTAGAGGACATAGGTTTAAGGTGATTAGATTAGATTCCCTACAGTGCGGAAACAGGCCCTTCAGCCCAACAAGTCCACACTGACCCTCCGAAGAGTAACCCACCCAGACCCATTCCCCTACTAATGCACCTATCACTATGGGCAATTTAGTATGGCCAATTCACCCAACCCGGCACATCTTTGGACTGTTGGAGGAAACCTGAGCACCCGGAGGAAACCTACGTAGACACGGGGAGAATGTACAAACTCCACGCAGACAGTCAAACCCGGGTCCCCGGCATTGCGAGGCAGCAGTGCTAACCACTGAGCCAACATGCCACCCCATGAGAGGGAAAAGGTTTAAAAGGACCTAAGGGGCAACATTTTCACACAGAGAGTGGTGCTTGTATGGAATGAGCTGCCAGAATTGGTGGTGGAGGCTTGTATAAATAAAACATTTAAAAGGCATCTGGATGGGTTTATGAATAGGATGGGGTCAGAGGGATATGGGCCAAGTGCTGCAAATGGGACTAGATTAATGTATCATATCTGGTCATCATGGACGAGTTGGACCAAAGTGTCTACTTCCATGCTATATATCTCTATGACTCTATAACATGGTTTGGAGTTACAGCTAGTGATAGTAGAGGCTCCACGTGTCTTTCTGCCAGATGACTAACCAGGAATTCTCCCCCCTCTTACAATTTGCCAATGGCAAGTGTTGGAAGGATTTTCAGGTTTAAACCTAAATAAGTTTGGCTGCATTAGGAACAAACGTTCCTTAACCTAGAACCTTGGGTTCAAAGGTTGAGAAAGTACCCGCTGTGCCACAAACAACTCAAGTCAATTCTGTCTTCACCTGATGTCCATACACAGACCTCCCACAAGGGGTCACTGGACAATGATCTGAAGTAGAAACGTAGCTCGCTTGTTCCTCGACTAAGCAAAGGACACAAAAACGTATCACGACAGCCCAGTCCAAGGAAACTTAACTCAGCACAGGTAAGGGACTGAACCTTGGACCTTTCCTAGACTGCATGAGTCAGCCACTTGCTGAATAAGCTGCCTGAGGCATTGAGAAAGCTAATTTGTTTTCCTTCAGATGAGAACCATAAAGCGAACAGTGTTTACAGCAAGACCAGAGAGACAGAAAACACCAATAAAACCAAAGAGTATGCCAATTTGGTGGGAGAACACATACAAAGAGGAAGCAACCAAGGGAGAAACAGGGATATAAATGTAGACAACAAGAGGAAAGAAGATGATGAGTACACAGAAGGGCAGAGAGTACATGGAATGCGAAAGAGAAGGAACAGAGAAGTGAGCAAGTGAGTAAAAGAGAAACAAGTGGAAGAGACGGATGACACTTCCGTGGGAGAAATTAATTTTCCCGATGACACTCACCATTGCTGATTCATGTATGAGAAGCAACCACTTCACTCAGGTCTGGGAGTCTGCGAGAATCCATGGAACTAAATCCTTTATACTGGTCACCATCTTCAGGAGAAAGAAAGAAGGACATAAAATGAAAGTGCTTCTCCTTGTCACTGTCACCAATGAAACTAATAAGAGCTGGGTATAACAGGAACTCCCAAACTCTTCTGGTCAGCATTCATCAAACAAATGATGGGTTTTTCAAGAAATGTGTTTTAATGGCTTGGACTTCACACAAAGTAACTTAGAGCGGAAGTGCATCACAGGACGATGGCAAAAAGTCTTTCTCCAAATAGAATTAGAACTAGATTTATTATTATATCTATTCACAAACACAATGAAAGGTTTACAGTTTCCCATTGGAATGATTTTCAGCTTTAAACTTAAACAGGTTTGGCTGCATTAGAAACAAACATTCCTTAACTCAGAGCCTCAGGCTCAGAGGTAGAGATATTGCAACAAACAACTCAAGTCAATTCTATCTTCACCTGACATCCATACACAGACCTCCCACAAGGGGTCACTGGACAATCGGCACCATCTGAGGTGCAAAGGTACCTAGGATTGGTGGTGGAGACCTAGGAAGAGATCCTTGGGAATAAATTAGAAGAATAAAGAAATAAAAAAGTTCAGAATTACAGTCTTTCCTAGTAGAGCAGATGAGTCCCTGTTGGCCTCAAGCCTGTGCTGGCTTCACCTCGAGGCCAGGGGTCAGCGCTGGCTTCACCTCGAGGCCAGGAGTCAGCGCTGGCTTCACTTTGAGACCGGGGGTCAGCACTGGCTTCACCTCAAAGCTGGGAGTCAGCGCTGGCTTCACCTCAAGGCCAGGGGTCAGCACTGGCTTCACCTCGAGGCCAGGGGTCAGCACTGGCTTCACCCAGAGGCTGCAGGTCAGCGCTGGCTTCACCCAGAGGCTGCAGGTCAGCGCTGGCTTCACCCAGAGGCTGCAGGTCAGCGCTGGCTTCACCTCGAAGCTGGGAGTCAGCGCTGGCTTCACCTCGAGGCCAGGGGTCAGCACTGGCTTCACCCAGAGGCTGTGGGTCAGCGCTGGCTTCACCTCGAAGCTGGGGGTCAGCGCTGGCTTCACCTCGAGGCCGGGAGTCAGTGCTGGCTTCACCCAGAGGCTGCAGGTCAGCGCTGGCTTCACCCAGAGGCTGCGGGTCAGCGCTGGCTTCACCTTGAGGCCAGGGGTCAGCGCTGGCTTCACCCAGAGGCTGTGGGTCAGCGCTGGCTTCACCTCGAAGCTGGGGGTCAGCGCTGGCTTCACCTCGAGGCCGGAAGTCAGTGCTGGCTTCACCCAGAGGCTGCAGGTCAGCGCTGGCTTCACCCAGAGGCTGTGGGTCAGCGCTGGCTTCACCTTGAGGCCAGGGGTCAGCGCTGGCTTCACCCAGAGGCTGTGGGTCAGTGCTGACTTCACCTCGAGGCCGGGGGTCAGTGCTGGCTTCACCTCGAAGCTGGGGGTCAGCGCTGGCTTCACCTCGAGGCCGGGGGTCAGCACTGGCTTCATCTTGAGGCCGGGGGTCAGCGCTGGCTTCACTTCGAGGCAGAAATTTTAAAAAAACATAGAAGAGAAAGAAAGGTAAAGAAATGGACAGAATGGGTGAGCTCCCGCTGAAGAGTCCTACTTCACCACCATCCTGGATTTTGAAATAGCCTACGTTTTATAAAACAACAACAAAATGCATGTACTATCTACTATATACATCAGAAGAAAAACTATTAAAACAATGTGTTAATTCTAGTCAGTTCCACTTTCATCAGTCTCTACATGTGTATTGCAGACGTAGTCTTTAAATTGTGCAGGTCTCCTAATGGAACGGGTGCATAATGTTCTTCAGTTCCTCTGGCATCTGTTCATTTCTGGGTCATGTCCTTTTTCTAGGGAGTGATGCTCTCATAGCAAATGTTTTGCTCATAGCTAATGCTGTTATTCCGTGGAAACAGTGAGGCAGATTCCTGATGAAGGGCTTATGCCTGAAATGTTGATTCTCCTGTTCCTCAGATGCTGACTGACTGACTGGCTGTGCTTTTCCAGCACCACACTCTCGACTCTGATCTCCAGCATCTGCAGTTCTCACTTTCTCCCTCTGAGACAGGTAGTCATTCTGAGCATTGCATTGGCACCAAGGTAACTGAGATCTGCTGTAGATAGTGAATTCTCCAATTGTATGTAGACATGTGCAGCTGCGATGGTGTATTTGCCGTTCACATTTACCACATACGATCGGGGTAAGAAATGTTGTTGTGAACATTGAGTATTAGCACTCTGCTATCCAATGCTCAGTTCTGGCAGTGATGTGGCAATTTCATCATTTGGGCGGCACAGTGGCTCAGTGGTTAGTACTGCTGCCTCACAGCGCCAGAGACCTGGGTTCAGTTCCCGCCTCAGGCAACTGTCTGTGTGGAGTTTGCACATTCTCCCTGTGTCTGTGTGGGTTTCCTCCCACAATCCGAAGATGTGCAGGTTAGGGAATTGGTCATGCTAAATTGCCCGTAGTGTTAGGTGAAGGGGTAAATGTAGGGGAATGGGTTTGGGTGGGTTGTTCTTTGGAGGGTCAGTTTGAACTTGTTGGGCCGAAGGGCCTGTTTCCACACTGTAAGTAATCTAATCTTAAACTGAAATTTTAGTCTCTGTAATTTCACTTTTGTTTTGTTCTCTTGCCTGTTACCACTTCGGATTTTTTTTAACTAATGGAAGAGTGGTTTGAATGTGAAGTGACAGTAGTCTTTGTATTGGAGATATGCCCTGTATAAATCTGTGCTGGATTTGCTCAATTTCTTTATGATACTTTTTGTGATTTTCTCTGCTACCTCAGCTTTTCTATTTGACTGGACATTATATAGAGATGATGTATGGTGTTGAACCTTCTAATCCTTTCTGAAGTGGCTGAATTCTTCAGTCATCTCATTGCAATGTCTGGAATGCTTTAGGAAGCAAAGTGCGCTATCAGATGCACAACAACCTCACTGGCAGTCATTGACATCGGCAAGTTTAATTCTCAGTGGTCAGCATAGTAGTCGATAGTGTTACAGGATGTTCTTTAAGAAGGATTTGTTCTGCCATGTTTCTTTTGAAAGCAAGTATTGTCAACTTGGAGAACTGTCTGATCTGAGCTCAGCTAGTTTTGTTATTTTTTAAATGGTTGAACAATAGAGGCAGCCTGGAGGGGTGGGTCAAATTCCCACAGAACCAGAATTTAAGTTTAACTTTCAGCAGTTGTTGAGGGGTTGAAGTTGGATATGGAAGTTGTTATTCCTCTCTCTGTTTCAGCTAAAAGCTTGGGTTCTCTTCACCGTTTGTCTCACAGGTGATTCTATCTGTTTTACTGAGTTTGCCTTTGCCAAGGGTGTTTTTATGGGATGTTACTATATTGGAATACTTGCTGTTTGGTAGTTAAATAGTCTATTATTTTAAGAATTTCAGTCAAGTTAAGTTATTCTAATTATTTCTTTTGTTTGTATTTCATTTATAGTGTAAGAATAAAGTGTGTTTTGCTTCAAGCCTGGTAGTTGTGACCAATCGAAGTGAATCCAGAACACAACGCCTTACACTTGTTTAAAAAATAACAAAGTTGAGATCCAGGCTATCTTTTTCATCGACTTGAAGGGGTTTGGTCTGGTTCATAACAACAGTAAAAAGTTAATCAGTTCCTGTGAGAACAGATTACTTCTGTTCCAAGTGATGGTTTCTGGAGATCAGAAATTCACTAAAGCCCCTTAGACAACACCTTCGAAACCCACAACCACTATCATCTTAGAAGGACAAGGGCAGCAGATACATGAAAATCTCACCACCTGCAAGATCCTTCCTTACCCACTCACCATCCTGACTTGGAAATACATTGCCAGTGATCCAGTATAGCTGGGTCAACATCTTGACATTCTCTCTCTACTGGTTTTGTGGGTCTACCGACAGCACATGCATTGCAGCGGTTGAAGGAGGCAGCTCACTAGCACATTCTCAATGGCAACTAGGAATAGGCAATAAATGCTGGCCTAGACAGCAAAGCCCATGTCCCACGAATGAATAAATAAAAATCTCCATTCTCGGCAGGACCGGTGCAGTAACTTCAGGCCATCTTCCAAATACCTAATCTTTTGCATCATTATTTGCTTCATGGCAAAGTGATTATTTCTCATATGAGAGTGAGATAGTTGATTGGACCACAGTTGAACCTAACTCTATCCTGCATCAAGGATAACTATTTAACCTTTTCTTTCAAGGAAGTACAGAGCCCAGCTATAAATCCCCAGTTACTGAAATCATCTCACTGAGCACAAACCCACCTACAGGTTCAATGCCCTGCACATCTTTAAACACACTTGCCTTGCTGTTGCTACCTGCAACACCTTGGGCCAGGAGATCTGTCATGCTAATGTGATTTGTGCCATTCTCGCACATCTATTATGACACACTCTGCAACATCTGCCATTAAAGTACACCTAGGTTAACACCACTTTCTGCAGTCCCTTCACTTTAACCTCTACGAGAGATTTCTAAAGCTTTGCAGTTCTGCTCAAATGGAATGAAAATACTCACTTACTTTTGTGGCTGTCACTTTTAAGAATTCCTTTTGTATTCGCAAGCACCTGTTCACTTGTCTAATGGTCTGCAGAGAGAAATTTAAGAATAGCGTCTTAGCACCCATGTTTCAAAAAATGCCTCTATTTTCTTCCCGAGACTTACTTCGTGTCTAGTTTTCTGAGACATGTAGGAAAGAGGTTGGAACACACCATCTTTTAAGTCATAATTATTCACCCACTTGCACTTACAATATGGTTTTACGTCAATCTCCTCTGAGGTCTTCGCGAGAAATGCACTCCCTGACATAATCTGGAGACAGAAAAGCTGGTTGCCAAGTTTCTCTTCATAAAAGTAAGCTTGTGATGGTGAAACATTTTTAGGAGGACATAAGAGACACTGTAGAAATACAAATTGCTTTTTGTTCCCTTTAACGTACTTTCATTAAATCACGCATGGGACACCATAATGTGTTTTCAGTCCCTATGATTACAGATAAACAGGGCTGCTTTTTGAGAAGGTTCTTCGAGTGGCATAAGTTGCAATTAGTTGCTTATTATGGAACTCTGAAACAGTGATCACTAAGTCCAAGATTCAATTGCCACATTGTGCTGAGTCAATCACCTTGGTCACAGCACTGCAAAAGAGTGTCATTAAGAGTCAGCTGGAGGAAACATTCAAAATAAAAAAATAAATAGTGAAAGGCCAGTTAACATCTTAAAAGAGGAAGGCCAAGCCAAAACTTGAGTGTAGGCCTTTTGTCAAACAACAGCAACATTCAGCCGGATTTCTCTTCCTGATTATTATCTTAGTAGGAAATTCCACACCTAAGGAAGACCAACTATGTTCCACCGCAATGCATTCCAAAATCAGATTGTTGGCAATCCCTTGACTTACGTAGGCATCTCCTTTGGGTCACAACTACCTACCGCGAGCCTTCATGTGACTGATCTGAACAGGCCAATTCCTGACCACAGATCATTGAACACGAGGTAGTTGGACCTCGTGCAGAATTTACTTTCTTTTCTGTTGCTGCTCTGACCCATCTTGAAGATGCTGAGTGTCAAAATGTGAGAAAGCTTGAAAGAACGTTATCAGATTTTGAACAAGTGATCGATCACAAGATCCACTCAGTTAATGGTTCACTCTGTCCTTCTTCAATTATAGTTTCAGAGTGCTTTTGCAACATTTTCCTAACCTCTGCTGGATCACTGACCTTTTTAAGTGGTGACAGAATAGCATCTTATTGGGGAGGTGGCTTTCAACTGTTGATTTTGTAGGGTCCTCCTGTTTAAACACAGAATATAACAAAAACATTACTTATGAGAGTGCGAGAGAAATTTCATATGTCACTGATCCACAATCCAGGTCTCACTGCAGTAGGGGAGTCTGGTGACAACTTCACTACATACCAGGATGTGTGTTGACCTTTACTGATAAACACTAGCTGTTGTAGTTTGTAGGAGGTTGAGCTAATGCAGCTGATCTGATATTGGATTCCTCTCAATGGTGGCCTATTGAGAGAGCTGGCTACTTGAGGCATGGGAAGTGCTCGACGTATTCTAATCTCCACTTCAACGTACACGACAGGTGGAATATTTGGCTGACCAGGCATGGGTTGATAGGAGTTTTGTTTTGGCAACATTCAAGACAGGCTGGGTCTCTCATATAGAGATTTGAAGAAAGCAAGAGAGGTTTGCATTTCAGGACAGAGTGGGCAACAACACTGGAATCATCAAGAAATTGTAGATCATAATTATCTATAGCGGTCAGTTTAAGTTTGGCATCAAAGTGAGTAATGTTGAAGAGATCCCCATTTGGGTGGTATTTAATACCCTCAACAGAGGGCTAAAATGTCAATTTTTAAAAAACTTATCCAGGGGATGTGGATATTATTGGCATAGCCATCTTTAATTGTCCGTCCCTAATTGCCTATGAGAAGGTGGCAGTGAACTGCCTTCTTGAACCACTACAGTGCATATGCTTTAGGCAGACCTACAACACCATTCGGGATGTTGACCCAATGACACTGAAAAAACAGTAATACGTGGTATAGCTACATTCACGGTGCCATGAGAGAGCAAGTTCCAAAACTTTGTATCCGCAATACTGAAGGAATGGTGACGTGTTTCCAAGTCAGGACGATTTAAAGGTGCTAGTGTTGAACTGGGGTGGACAAAGTTAAAAATCACACAACACTAGGTTATAGTCCAACAGATTTAATTGGAAGCACACCAGCTTTCGAGGCTCTGCCCCTTCATCAGGTGATTGTGGAGGGCTCGATCGTAACACAGAATTTATAGCAAAAATTTGCAGTGTGTGATGTAACTGAAATGATACATTGAAAAATTGATTGTCTGTTTAGCCTTTCATCTGTTAGAATACAGTGATAGTTTCACTTCTTTCATGTGTAAATCACAAAACCCTTTTTTTTTAAAAAGTTGCATTCTCAGATTAGCGGTTAACAATGGTGATAGCTAGACAATATGTTGAAGGTAGCCCCTTGTGTTCTCTGTCTATGACCTCATGTTTAGATTGATTCTAATCTAAAAAGTGAAATAACAGTTTTACATAAATTCATGCAGTTTTTGAGCTCAAGAGTTCTACATGAATGTATGTTGTTTTTGAGCAAAGTGCAATGTAACTCTGCAAGTACAAATTCACCCCACAAAATATGCGTGCATGTGGGTCTTTGTGTGTGTGTGTGTGTCTGTCTGTCTGGGGTGGGGGTTGTGAGTGCGAGAATGTGTGTGTGTGTGTGTGTGTGTATAGTGAGTGCAGAGTGTCTTAAGTCTGTGAGGGGATGCATGTGAGAGTGCATGTGTCTATAAGGGTGTATGCGGGTGTCTGTGTGCACCTGTGTCAGTGTGTATGTGAGAGTGTGTGTGTGTGTGTGTAGGAATATCTGTGTGTGTAGTGCAATGGTGATCACCTGTAATGTGACATGAACCCAAGGCCTCAAGAGGTTGAGGCCCTCCCTATGGGCACCGAACTTAGCTATCAGCCTCTGCTCGGCCACTTTCCTCTGCTGCCTGCCCCGAAGTCCACCTTGGAGGATGGTCACCTGAAGGTCCGAGGCTGAATATCCTGGACCACTGAAGTGTTCCCCAACTGGGAGGGAACCCTCCTATCTGTTGACTGATGTGCGGTGCCCATTCATCCGTTGTCGTAGCCTTTGCTCGGTTTTCCCAATGTACCATGCCTCCGGGCATCCTTGCCTGCAATGTATAAGATAGACAACGTTGGCTGAGTCACATGAGTACCTGCCATGTACAACGTGGGAGGTGTTCCATGCATAATAGTGGTATCTATGTCCACAATCTGACACGTCTCGCAGCGTCCACCGTGACAGGGTTGAATGTAGTTGTCCTGAGAGCCGGGCAGTTTGCTACGAACAATGATCTGTTTGAGGTTTGGTGGCTGGTGCAAGCAGTGGAGGTGTGAGGAAGGTCTTGGTGAGGTGCTCATCCTCATTGATAATGTGTTGCAGGTCACGAAGAACATGGCATAATTTTTCAGCCCCTGGGAAGTACTGAACAACAAAGGGTACCCTGTCAGTTGCAACACGTGTCTGTCTCCTGAGGAGGTCATTACGGTTCCTTGCTGTGGCACATCGGAACTGGCTGTCGATGAGTCGAGCATCGTACCCCATTCTTGTGAGGTCATCCTTGAGTACTTCCAGGTGTCCGTCACGTTCCTCCTCATCTGAGCAGATCCGGTGTACGCGTAGAGCTTGTCCATAGGGAATGGCTGTTTTAATATGTTTTGGGTGGAAGCTGGAGAAGTGTAGCATTGTGAGGTTGTCTGTTGGTTTGCGGTAGAGTGTGGTGCTGAGGTGTCCACCCTTGATGGAGAAGCACGTGTCCAAGAATGAGACACAGTCGAGAGTAGTCCATGGTGAGTTTGATGGTGGGATGAAACTTGTTGATGTCACTGTGTAGTTTTATCAGTGACTCCTCACCATGAGTCCAGAGGAAGAAAATGTCATCAATGCACCTGGTGTACAATGTTGGTGGGAGATCCTGCATAGAGAAAAAATCTTGTTCGAACCGGAGCATAAAAATGCCGGCATATTGGGATGCAAATTTGGTCCCCAAGCCTGTTCCGTGTGTCTGGATGAAGAATTGGTTGTCAAAGGTGAAGACGTTATGATCGAGGATAAAGCGGATGAGCTGTAGGATGGTGTTTGGAGACTGGCAGTTGTTGGCGTCGAGTACTGAGGCTGTTGCTGCGATGCCATCATTGTGGGGGATGCTGGTGGAGAGTGCAGAAACGTCTATTGTGACGAGGACCTTGGGTCCATGTCACATTACAGGTGATCACCACACACACACCCACCCACCCACGTACATACAGATGTGCACACAGACATCCACACACACCCTTATAGATACACACATTCACACATGCACCCCCTCACAGACTTAAGGCACTATGCACTCACTACACACACACACTCTCACAACCCCCACCCCAGACACAGACACACAGACACACACACACACACACACAAAGACCCACATGTGCACATATTTTGTGTGGTGAATTTGTATTTGCAGAGTTACATTGTACTTTGCTCAAAAACGACATACATTCATGTAGAACTCTGAGCTCAAAAACTGCATGAATTTATGTAAAACTCTGTTATTTCACTTTTTAGATTAGAATCAATCTAAACATCAGGTCGTAGACAGAGAACACAGGGGGCTAACACCTTATATTGTCTAGCTATCACCATTGTTAACAGCTAACTTGAGAATGCAACTTTTAAAAAAAGGGTTTTGTGATTTACACATGAAAAGAAGTGAAACTATCACTGTATTCTAACAGATGAAAGGCTAAACAGACAATCAATTTTTCAATGTATCATTTCAGTTAAATCACACACTGTAAATCTTTGCTATAAATTCTGTGTTACGATCGAGCCCTCCACAATCACCTGATGAAGGAGCGTCGCTCCGAAAGCTGGTGTGCTTCCAATTAAATCTGTTGGACTATAACCTGGTGTTGTGTGATTTTAAATTTAGATTAAGTCTTTCATCTTTTAGAGTGCTAGTTTCAGTTCTTTAATATGTAAATCCCAGAATTCCTTTTAAGTTACATTCTAAAAATAGCTTCAGCTTTTCTAACAATAGGTGCCATCTCAGCTCAGACAATGCATTAAAGGGGTATGGTTAAAGTCTGACTGTGTCCCAATGCTGAATCAGACTGGTTCTATCTCTAAAATGGGTCTTACATGAATTTATGTAGTTTTTGAGCAAAATAAAACGTTATTCTGCAAATATAAATTCACCCCATAAACATTTATGAGTGAGTGAGAGTGAGAGTGAGAGAGACAGAGAATATAAGCCAGAGAGACGGTGCATGTGTGGATGAGTGCTGAGGGTGCATCATGGGTACAAGAGACAGCTTGTGTATGAGAGGGTCTACGTGAGTGTGTAGGTGAGTGTGAGAGAGTGAGTGTATAGTGTAGTGGGGTCACCTGTAGTGCGACATGAACCCCAGGTCCTGGTTGAGGCCAGCCCCATGTAAATTTACCATTGTAAAATCTCTTCTGAACCCTTTCTAGCTCACTATCTTTCCTGTAACAGGGTGACCAGAACTGGACACAGTAGTCCAGAGGCCTCACCAACACCCTGTACCTCAACATAATGTCCCAACTCAAAAGGTCTGAGCAATGAACTCAGGCATGGTAAAAGCTTTTTAACCAACCTGTCTATATATATTGCAAACTTCAAAAACTTATGTACCCGAATCCCTAGGTCTCAAGTTTTCCTAATCCATGTTCACTGGTGATTGGTTTAACTTTCTCTTCCTTTGCACCCAATTTTGAGATGCTTGCGGTATCTTTTATTATGATGGATACAGGATACTTGTTCAGAATAATCTGGTGTCCCATAAATTCCCAGACTTATCATCTAAGAAACCTATGTCCACTTTAGCAAGTTATTTCCATTGCATACAAGCAAAGAAGCTTTCACTGTCTGAATTTACATTCCTTGATCATTTTCACTCAGCCTCCAGTTTCTCCTTTTTGTTAAGTCATCCATATCTGGTTTCTAAGCTTTTCTCAATCCTGAGCTACCACTAACTGAAATGTAACATTGTCTTCATCCAGCTGATCGCTTATGCGAAATTACCAGTTTCTGTTATAGCAGTTAGTGGTACTAAAGAATTTATATAATGTCTTTTGTCCCCTTTCATCCACTTTTCAACGAATGAAACATTTTTGATATGCAGTCACTGTTGTAATTAAAGAAACACAGCAGCTACTTTGCACACAAGCTCCTACAAATAGCTGTGATCATGACTAAATATTTTCTGTTATTAATTGAGTGAAAAATATTGTTGATGAGGATACAATGGAGAATGCCCCTGTTCCTCTAATTCAAGAGCAAAATAGCCATGGAGTCTTTTACACCCACTCTAAAGGGCAGGTGTTTTAACATTTCAGCCAAAAGACACAGTACCTCTGACAGTGCAGCACTCCCATGGTTTAGTACACCACTGAAGTGTCAGCACAGACGACATGCTCATGTCTGATGTGGGTTCTGAACACACCACATCCTGATATTAAGGAGAGAGTGTAACCTAATAACACACAGCTAGCAGGAAAATTCCACTGCCACTGCAGAAATTAAGTTAACACAGCCTAGAATAGGAATCAAACTCAGATCTTTCTGCATTCAGGCTGGGTTAAATACTGATCCTCACTACACTTCAAAGCTCACTTCCATGGTGGAATCAAAATAAATTACAACAGGCTGCGCTGTTCCAAGGATAGGAGCTTCAGCTGTTGTAAACAGATGAGCAAAGTTGAAATTTGGAGAAGAAAAGGTTGAAAGGAGATTTTATAGGTGTTTAAAATCGTGAGGGGTCTGAACACTGGATAGGGAAAAGCTGTTACCATTAGTTGGAAGGATCAAGAAGTAGACAGCAGAGAATTTATTTCATGCAGTCAATGGTTAAAGCCTGGTATGTGCTTAGGGAGTAGTGGGAGCAGGTTCAATCAAGACATCAATCCAGGTAGAACTAGATCAGTACCTAGACAGGAAAAATGTCTAGGGTTGCAGGGAGAAAGTGGGAGAGTGACACTAGCTGAATTACTTAGCATCAAAGTAGCCCTGCAGTGTGGAAGCAGGCTATGCAGCCCATCAGATCTGCACCAATCCTCCAAAGAGCATCCCACCCAGACACAACCTCACCCCTAATCCCCATAACCCTGCATTTCTCATGGCTTAACTACCTAGCCTGCACATCCCTGGACATTATGGGCAATTTAGCTTGACCAATCCACCTAACCTGCACATCTTTGGGCTGTGGGAGGAAACTGGAGCACCTAGAGGAAACCCACGCAGACACAGGGAGAATGTGTGAAGTCCTAGGAGCAGGTGCAGATAATGAAGAGCTGAATGGCCTTTTTCTGTCCAGTAAGAATTTTGAAATTCTCAGTGCAGAGGGATGAGGATTGAGAGATTAATTCAGAACAGAAGGAAACAATTGACATCATAAAAAATGACATAATTTATTGACATAATCAATGTTCATTACAAGGATTAACCCCTTACAATTTAGCAAATATAAATATTAACAAAGTCTCAGTGAACAGATTATGTTTCAGATTGACTATCCAATTAATTAAAAAGCGCAGCAATCACCAAACTAGAAAATGCAAGTTAGTAAACTCTGCTCATTGTTAGCACTAGTTCTTCTGTAGAGAGTAAGTAAATTTTGTTGATTATCCAACACAGTTGTTTTGTGGCACAAAACATGTTCATTGCTGGAAAGAGAGAGGGCTATGTTGCTGAAGGTTTTCAGTGTGCACCCATAAGGACAGATGCAACAATGCAAAAACTCAACAAGACAATGATTATGATTGTTTGACAAGTTAGCTCTGATTGGCTGAGATGTTGCCATGATTCTGGCCACTGCTGTGATCATTTCAAATTTGGCATTCTTGCGCTTGTCCTGATGAGTGAGACACAAAGAACGTCAACACCACACCTCTCTTTTCAGCAATGTTCAAGGTTGCTTATATTAGGTAACTTCTTTGTCGTCAAGTTCCTGGAACTAATATTGGGACAGTGCACTTTCCTGCACATTAGAGACATGTAGGGATTCAGCAGAAATCTTCATTACACAGTTTGCTGGACTGACTGCTTCAAAAGCTGGAAAATTCAAAATAAAAATGCTGGAAAGGAACAGCAAGTCAGTTTGGCATTTAAAGGCAGGGCTTAGGCTATGTCCTTCATAACATTCTACTTCAAGATAGCTCGTGAAAGGCTAGTGACTTTCGCCTTTACACACTGATGAATGGAATATGTCTGATATTTTCCTGTTAGTAACAGGCCAAGGCTGAAAATGTACTCTACGGAGTATAAAAGAAAGGAGGATTTAATTGAGGTTCCAAAAGATTTAAATAAGTAGAAACAGCTTCCACTGGTGCAAAGATCAGGAACTAGTGGACACAGATTTAAGTTGCATGATCCTTTAAGCTGTTCAGTAACAGACTGCTGTAGGCAGGAAAGCAAAAAACTGACATAACCAGTGGGCCAGGAGTAAGTCATTTAAAGAAAATGAAAGAAAGCAAGCAAAGGGTAGGAAAAGGAAGGGTTTAAAAAAAAGTCAATGACTGCAGATGCTGGAAATCAGAAACAAAAACAGAAATTGCTGGGGAAACTCAGCAGGTCTGGCAGCTTCTGTAGCTTGTGAGTGACAAAGTTAATGTTGTCAGTCCAGTGATCCTTCAGAACACGCTGCTATTAATATCCAGCAAACCCTGCAAGACATTTTACACATGAACAGCTGTAATAAAGAGGCTGCAATGCCCACCACAGTTCAGCTGCTATTACTCACCAACTCAGTGTTTTGATATACCAGAGGCCACCTGCAAAGCCATACATAATTGAAGTATAGTTGGAACTCAGCCAGTAAATAGTAAGAAGTATGAAACATCAAATAAAGTAACTTGTCCCGCATGTGCTTCAGTTGAACCCAATAGAAAAGGCAGTTAAGACTCAGAAGTAAATCTGCATCTCCACTGTTAGCATATGCATTGAAGGTGAAGCCAGAAAGTTGCAGAGAATGGGGATGAGAAAGAGAGAACAAAAATTACCAACAAATTGATATACTTGCATTCTACTGAATTTATAGACCAATTATTCTCACTCTCTTACTGTATATCCTCTATTATTAAAAATTACATTTTATTATTGGGTTTGGTAAAGGATCAACTTTGAAGGCCCTTTAAGTTACTGAGCACAAGTAAAAAACAACTTTGTAATGATGCATATCAATCTCAAACAAGACATTATAAAAATATAGACAAATATACATACTTGCATTACATCACAAAAGACTTCACAATTTATACACATTTGAAGAACATGATTTAAAAATTTAGTTTCCATGATACATACTAAAGTCCAAATTTCTTGCTAGTGAACTGAAAAGGATTTCTTGACAAACCTGCGCATCATGATTGGAGATACAAAGAGCAAGCGGGGGAGGGGGCTCAGTGTCCACACTGCAACTGCAGAATGTGCAATAACTTCGTTCACATATTCACTTCATTTCATTTCTGACAACTGACTTCAACCACATTTATCTAGGTATTAAAACATGTACGAGCAATTCATTCTCCAAGTTTTTAGCTTTAGTTTTAACCCAGATTGGTTGAGAATCTAGACATCAAAATCCTTCAACTGCAATATTACCAATCACTCTCTGGTATTCCCTAGAAACCATCTGAATCCTTGATTTAACAGCATCTAATTAATCCTAGCTATCAAGTTAATCTTCTTGATTCTACAGTTTGCAATCGTAGGTCTCTTGTGGTGTGGTAGCACTATCCTCAGCTCTGGGTCAGAAGCTCTGGAGACAAGGTCCACTTGCTCCAGAGAGGTGTGTGAACAAGTTAAATTAAAAAATATCTAGCCTGCAATTATTCCTAGGCAATGCCCATTTCCCATATAATCCATCTTGTGATTCTACATGGGTTCAGAGTGAGGAAAGATCTTTCTTCAAAAAAAAACATAAAGGCTATACTCAAACAGAACTGCAGACACCAGAAGGCAGTGCATTGACAAAGAAAAACTTACTTCAACTAAACATGATCATACTCGCAGGTTTATAAAATTACTTGGAGGTACACAAAAGGGAATTCTTCTTGAAAGCTGCACTAACTCTACAGATCAAAAATTAAAGTTTGCCTCGCTTAAAAGTGGAAAACAAATGCCAGGACCAAAACTGAATCTGAAGACTTTGTTAATAAAATTAGGAATCTCAGATAGAAATAAAAGGAATCCATTTCCAACTTTGCCTTCCTGCTTGTGTTATAGGAGTAATTACACAGCACAATAAAATAATGAAATTGAGTACATCTGTAACAAAGGTCCAACGTCTATGAGTTAGACTCAGCTTTTTGCTTAAGAGGTAGAGGGACAGAGAGGCAGCAGGAGACAGTATGAGGCAGGCAGAATGAGAGAGGACAACAGCAAGCAATAACAAAAAGAGAGATGGAGTGGAAAGGGTGAAGAGAGGTGCCAGGTGGGAAGGAAGCTTGAAAATTACAAATGAAAACAAAGCACTGAAAAGGATTAGTAAGTCAGTCAGCATCTAAGACAGAATGCTTGACAACATCTCATTTAGACTTAGTGAAAGGATAGTGATCCAATTTTTTCTTCAGACACTGATGAATTGTATTGTATGGCTGATTTTTTTGTCCTATCAGCTATGGACTAAGGCAGCAATTATTCTTGTTGTGGCATAAAAAAGGAGAATTTCATTGCGGGGAAGTGAGGTGGTGAAGGAATTTGAAAAGGACTAAAATAAGTAGAAAAAAAAAGTTTCCACTGACACAAAAGTACAAGGGCAGTTCACCATCACCTCAAGGGAAGTTAAGGATGGGCAAATGCATGCTCAGTTAGTGAGGCCTATATACCGCAAACAGCTAATATTAAAAACAGTTGCACTTACTTATCCACTATCTGAAGGATTCCCACCTTCAATGATAAAGCAGCACTCTCAGTACTGCAAAAAGAACATGAGCTGAAATGTTTGATCCCAAAATCTCTAGAGTGGAACATCTCACGAGGGAGAGTGCTCAAATGAATTAGTTCGCAAAGGATTAGAAAATCAGCAGGAATAAAATGCTTGAAACAGAAACAAACTCCTATTTCCGCACAAACTCTCAAATGCTCCAGTGCAGCTTTGCCATTGATACTGGTTTCTCTTCTGGAGTTGTTTTCTTTTTGTCGTCATTAGATTTCACCCAATTATTAAATGGTTAGAATGGAGCTCTCACTAAGGATTCAGCAGGTTAATACAATACATAGATCTAGCAGATTTCAGTCTCAAACTTCAGCCTGGATCAAAGCAATATTGAGGAAATTACAATTAACTTCAGTTTCTTGGTCAGAAAGGAGGAAAATATCCCAGAATTACAACCCTTTAAGGTGTTTGTGGAAATATGACTCAGTATCATCCAGCCACTGTCTCTTCCACCCTCCCTGGATAGGGTGAATGTGGAGAGGATGATGTTTCATCATCTCTTTCAAAACAAGGGTCACTCATTTAAGGCTGAGATCAGGAGGCAGTCCTTCCCCATAAAGGTCATTGAACGTTTGGAATGCTCTTCTTCAAAAAGCAGTGGAAGCAGCAATCTTGAATAGTTTTAAGCTGGGATAGATGGATTCTTGATAAACAAGGCAGTCGAAGACTATCAGGTTAGGCTGGAATGAGGAGTAATCAGGTCAGCCATGCTGTCATTGAATGGTGCAGCAGGATCAAACGCTTGAATGGCCTACCCTGCTCCTTGTTCATACGTTTTCACATACACACTGCAGGCAAGCTGTGTGGCTCCTACGCTTGATCAGCCAGTTAGCTGGATTCCAACACTCGCATGAGCAACAACTAAATGGCCAAGCTTCTGGACAGCAGCAAATTACCACTACAGACAAGCGAGGAGACACTGCATTTAAGACAACAGGTGGGTTACTGAGCAAAGGGTAGAACAAAGAAAGATGAGAAGGTAAAGCAAAGTCCCACTGTGACGTGGATTCATGCAGATCATAAGATATGGGGTTTGACGACCTGCATCAAGCTAACTCATCCTCAATGGGATAACGACAGCATCTCCAAATGTTTGTTATCATGCACTGGTAAAGAACAACTGAGAATAAGCACAATTCTTGCCACTGACCACCAGCAGTGGCATCGGTAGAATCTAATGACCAGGTAAAGGAGACTGAGCTACAATGTCTTCCTTCACCACCATAAAATTAAAATCACTGACCTGTGCTCAAGTTCCCTCACAAAAATGGTAAATGGGTGAGATAAAGGACTTAAGGGTAAAGGTATAAACACCTTCAGGGACAGGAGGAAATCTATCAGTTTAAATGCTATACACTTAAGGCTGTCAAATCGGAGCACTGAATACCATACTAATGTTTTACAGAAATCTGACACTCCTGTACAGACTGTACTTTCTAAAACACACATTGGCCTTTTTCAGCCACAATATTTTTACCGCCTTAGTACTGCAGAACTCTCCTGGCTGATTAATAAATCATACCCTTTTTTGGCAGGCTGGAATTAGGAACAAAAGAATCCTAGTGTAAAATGCTTCTGGTGGCAGGATCTAGTCCTAGCCAGTTTAAACCAGTCAGATCCACTCAATCCAGCTCGAGGTCTAGTGCTCCCGGTTGCAGTTCTCCTTCTCCGACACCAGTCCAAAAAGACAATCACTTACAGGGTCGAAGATTAGCCGGTTCACATGGGCGCACTGCAGTGTCAGAAGCGATATCGGGCTCACTCAGTCCACTGGCTCCTGCTTAATGTTTTCTACAGGGATCAGTAGGTTGCTGGGGTCCAGTGGCGTTGATGAATCGACTGTCTCCTCCTTCACCTGTACTGCAATGACTGAGACAGAATTCAAAAGGAGAAAAATCCATTTAATTGAGGGGCACTATCATTTCAATGTTAATTAAAATGAAATTGCTAAGGAGGATGATCCTAGACCACCCACACTGGCTTCTGATTTGGAATATTTGCAGGTAAATCACCTGACAGCTTTGCCTCAGAACGTAGTTTTGTTTACTGTGATATGAGGAGCTGAAAAACAGCTGTTGACCGATCTTGAAGAAATAGGAGCAATATAAAAAGAGAACGGTCCATCAGACAAATTTGCTGGCCAAAACCAACTGCTGCTCTGAAAGATCCTATCCTCTCATTCTTCCATGGTCTTGTTCCATGCTACCTCTAACCCTGAAGCTTTCCAAAAGTCCATAATTCACAAGAATCTGGAGCAGGAACAGGCCACTTAGCCCCTCGAGTCTGCCCTGTTTTCAATAAAGTTATTGTTGGTTTGTCAGTTTTCAATAATTGATTCACCAATATTTTCCCATCTGTTACATAAATATGTAGGTCTAGATAGTGGATGGGAAACATTGTTCTTGTTTGTAAGAAGGTTCAAAAATGAGAACATGACTTGTAAATTAGAACATATCAAGTGAGAAAAACACTCACACAATGAATGGTTCAGGTCTGGAATGCATTCCCTGGAAATGTGGTGGACAGGTTCAAATGAGGCATTCAAGAGGACACTGGATGATTATTTAGATACATGTGAAAGTTTATGCTGAAAAGGGAGGAGAAGGGCATCAAGTTATAACACTCACTTGGAAAGCTAGAGCAGAGATGATGGACCTAACTGGCAGTCTTCGGCACTGTAACACCTGATTCTTCCATGAACATATTCAATGTTTACTCATAAGACAACTGCTTCATCCCAGGAATCAGCTTAGGTGAACCCTCTCTGAACTGTTTCTAATGCAAGTAGATTCGTCCTTAAATAAGGAAACCCGAAACTGCATTTTACTCCATCATGATTTTCTCTGATTTTTATTCATGTAGCAGAACCTCAATAATTCCATATTTACATGCCCCCTGCAATGCAAGTAAACTTCCCCCTCCCCCCAACCTTCCTAACCATTTGTTGTACCTTAATGCTGACTTTTTGTGACTAATAAACAATGCCTCCAAGTGTAGCCTCTTACACACCCCAGTTTCCTCCAACCTTCTGGATCCCAAGTTCTGGAAATCCCTCTAAACTTCTCCACCCTCCCTTAAAAACTACTGCTCTGACCAAGCATTTGGTCACTTGCTCCAGTCATTGCTTCTGCAGCTTGGTGTCAATTTTTGATTGATTGTTGTCATTGTTGGCCTCAAGTTGTCAACTATAGTGCTAAACTGTAGAGACTAATCTAGGAGCAAGAAATGCAAAAGGACAAAATATCTAGCTTCCAGAGCAGCACATCCCTCGTTCATTGAGAATGCATGACATAGACCTGTACTGAAAGGACAACCAACAGATCGAGGAGCAGCTTTGGACATAAATACAAATTAAGAACTTAGGAGGAGAAAGTGGTACAGTGGTAATGTCACTGGTCTAGTAGTTCACAATCCCAGGTTAATGTTCTGGTAACATGGGTTAAAATCCTATCACAACAGATAATGCAATTTATTCTTAGTTAAGAAGTGTGATGGAAGGTACTGATAAATAAATACAGCAAACTTTGTTTTAAGTTGGCACTTGATAAACTAGCAAAAATTATATACCTCTGATATTGCAATCTACTGCGATGTTAAGTACCTATGCTGTGAATAAAATAACTGATCTGTATACCCCCTCTATTATACTCCTATTACTTAGTGTATTTTTACAACAATTTTAGGTGTTTTGATGTTTTTACACAGGCTTGAGGGATGTTGATGTCTTGAAGCTTTGCTTAGTCAGGGTTCACTATGGGTATGCATACCTCTGGACTATTCTGAATATTTGATCAACTGACACATTCCTGCTCCCATAAGTACCAGTTCATGAAAAGTTTGCTGTATCATTTTTAGAGTTTGAAATTTTAATGATGTTATTTGGAGTTGGTTAATTTTTGAAAGGGTTAAGAAAACAATAACTACATTAGAGTGTCTTTCTGGAACTTGTGACCTAATGTGCCAGAGAGCAGGGACCTCCTGGAATATTAGTAGAAGATTGTTTGTATTGTTTGGATTTACAACAGGGAGTGTAAACATTGAAAGCTGTTAGCTTGCTTTTGAGTTCAGGACAATCTAGGATTGATCTTAGCTTAGGAAAATCAGACATTAAAAGAGTTTTGGTAAAAGGAGACCGTACCAATATCAGAAGTAAATACACAGTTTCTCTAAAACAGGAAGATAGAACAGTTTAGGGAATGTTCAGCTACCTCAGTGGAAAAGATGGAGTTTGTGCAACTTCAGTGCAAGAGAGTTGTGTTAGAGGTCTAAATGATATTAAAAAGTTCAGAAAGTCAAAACTCTCAGTTTTGTGAACATTCATACAAGACTGTACAGATTTCAGGAAAGATCTAGGGGGAATCAGCTAAGTTAAACTTAAAGATTTAATAGAATCACTATAAATTGATTGTGTTTTTAAAGATTTTTTTCACTGCATTCAATTTTTTTTGTCTTCTGTAATAAATCTTTAACAACTAAATAAAGAAGCTCCATATCTGCATGTCTCTATGTTTCAGTGAATGATCACCATGATAAGAGTTTTTTAAAAAAAAAATCTATCAGCTAGATTTCATTCTGTGATCTGGCTTGTCTATTAGAATCAGAGTCAAAACGTGTAGGAAAAACACAGCAGGTCAGTCAGCATCTGAGGAGCTGTATCAACAGTGGAGATCGTAACACAAGGATTACTGGGGGGGGGGGGGGGGGGGAAAAGCATGGAGTTGAGCCCATAATATGATCAGCTATGGTCTTACTGAATGATGTAGCAACTAAAGGGACCAAATGGCCAAATCCTGCTCTTATTTTGTACATACCTCTCCACCTCCAAAATGCAAGACAAACACAAGAAAAAGTACATTTTCAGACAAATCTAAGTGGTCTAAACAACAATAGGCTAAATTCTTGTGTGGTTTCCAACATAATATAGCTTTTCTGGTAATTTTAACTTCAAAGCATCAAGTGAACAAGGCTTTTGTTTTATTAATTTTATTTCTCAGTCTAAAAGAAGCTTCTCATTAGGGGTGCCAATAATCTTTTTCTTTTTATTTAGCTGTGGAAGACACGGACAAGCACAGATACACTGTACAGCTTAAGTTTCCTTGAGCATAAAAGCCAACCAGATACCATGAGGTCCGACGCAGGCCAGAGTAGGTCTGGGATATTTGTGCTTTGGTTGAACTTCCATAACAATCTGGTACTTTCATTGTTACATTTCTGTTTTGAGCCCTTTAATAAGCTTAAATTTTATAACTTGTCTCGGTGGATTTGAACTCAATTTCTGTTTGTGCTGGTAAAATTTCACAAGAACGATTCTGGAAATGAGAAACTTGGTTACATAGCTGAATTGGAGTGTTTGGGACTGTTCTCCTTCGCAACAGAAGCAGTGACAACAGGAAGCAAAGTTTTCTTTCCCGGAGAGATATTGGAATCTGTGTATGCGTGTGTACGTGCATACGTTGGAGACAGATTCAAATCAAGACATGCAGGATGAAATTGGATTGTTATCCGAAGGAGGGCTGTACAAGGCTATGGGGAGATTGCAAGGAAGTGGGACAGGGTGAACTGCTTCTTTGGAGAGCCGTTGGAGACATGACAGACAGAACGGCCACCATCTGTGCTGTAGCCATCCTATGGTTCCAAGTACCACGATCACCACAATATATCGAACAAACTGATAAACAGTCACAGCAAAGAAATAAAGAACACACCAGTTGCATTGACAAGATATTTAAAAAAATGTTAGGGAAATGTTAGATCCAGAATTCTTGGCATGGTACCAGTAATATTCATTTAATCATGGTTAGAGCTTGCTAGGTTAGCTCTTAACTGTCATTTTAAATAGCATAGTAAGCTACTCAATTCGAGGGCAAATTAGAAATGGGCAATAATTGCTGGCATAAGAGTCAGGTAACTTTCCCACTTAAAAATTAACCCATAACATTTTTTGTCTGTGTGGCTGGACAACCTCACTATTTCAATGGGAATGTTTGGGTGACGCAAACTGTAACACATCATATCGGAAATGTAGGGACTGCTGCTTTCCTAACAAGTTTCTCAAAATGGCAACTCTCGGAAGACACTTTCAGCATCATACTTGTGTGTGTCAGGATATGATGGAAAATTTTTAAACAGGTATCATAAAAAAAGAGCGAACATAAATTCCACCAGATCATGATCCTCAGCTTCTTCTACTGTTCTGATGAAAATCAATATTACGATCAAGGAATAGCACCTCATCTTTATTTGAAGCACTCTACACATTCATGGAGGCCAACAGTTTCTGACAATAACCACCATTCCCATTTTTCTGGGCATCAGCCTTTTTAAATTATTTTGTCACTGCCATGCACACCACCTCTGGACAAGTCTTTTATTTTTATTTTTCGTGTTCATATACCACCTTCTGTCTTGCATCATCATCCCATTTTGGCATTTAATCTTGCCTTCTTTCTGCTCCAGAACCATAAAACTACAGCACAAGAAGATCCATTCAATATATCACATCTATATTCTATCACAGACTGTTCATTTTTTAAAATTTCCTTAACCCTCCCCTATACACCATTCTCAGCAATTTGCCTGTTAATTCAGTCCAAAATCTAGCTAAGTAGGGTATTGGATGCTAACCACCTGATGAAGGAGTGGTGCTCCGAAAGCTAATGTGATTCCAATTAAACCTGTTGGACTATAACCTGGTGTTGTGAGATTTTTAAACTTTGCACACCCCAGTCCAACACCGGCATCTCCAAATCATGGATGCTAATCTGTTACTTAAAAGTAAATTTATTTGCTGAATGAAAGTCAAGAACTGGAGGCAGCTTTAACACTCAAGGAACTATTATCCTGCAAGTCTGATACTGGTGGCAGGTAAGTTGTTGGAGGAAATTCTGAAAAGAGAATTTATGTGCATTTGGAGAGGCAAGGACTGATTAGGAATAGTCAACATGGTTTTGTGCAAGGGAAATCATGTCTCACAAACTTGATTGAATTTTTTGAGGAAAAAGATTGAGGGGGGGTGGGGAGCAGAGTGGACAATGTTGTTTACGTGAATTTCAGTACAGCCTTTGACAAGTTCTGTATGACTGACTAATGAGTAGAGTTAGATCATATGGGATTCAAGGGGAACTTGCAAATTCATAGAATCCCCAATGTGTGGAAACAGGCTGTATTTTTGCTGTACTTTTAAAAAAAACCATAGTGCACCAACAGAAACAAAAGCTGCAACAAAGAAAGGGTCTTTGGTCTAATTAGGCAACCAACACTCTACACAAAGAAGCACTTCTTGACACAAAGGGCAGTGGAATCAATTTAATAGTTTAAAACGGAGATGGATAATGCTTAACAAAAGGAGGAAATATGGAAGTGTGGTGAAAATACCTAGCAACACACAGAGGCTGACACTTAGGAGATAAGAGTTCAAATCCCACCACAATACCTGGAATATTCAGTAATGGTGACCACAACAGCCATCATAGATTGTTATATTAAAAAAAAAATCTGCTGTCCTTACATGGTCTGGCCTACATGCAACTCCAAACAGACAGCAATGTGGTTAGCTCTTAACTGTCATTTGAAATAGCATAGTAAGCTACTCAATTCGAGGGCAAATTAGAAATGGTTATGGAATTAAGGCAAGAGGTTACCACTCGAACTTACAGCCAAGAACCCCATGATCTACCTTGTAACAAACTCCACGTGGTATTCTGCTTTTACCTTACAATGACGCATATACAAAACAAGAACTAACCTCTCAGATTGGCTCTTCATAGAATTTCACAACAAAATATACATAACACACCTACTCTGTTTAAAAAACAATTACCAGTGAACAAGGGAAGACACCAAAGGTCTATGATCTTAGCAAAGATTTGGTTTTCTTTAAAAACAGAATAAAATTGAAATTCAATGGTTCATCTGTTGAAAGAGCCTGCTTGGCTGGGGGATGTGGAGAGAATGTTTCTTGTTACAGGAGAATCTAGAACTAGGGATCATTGTTTAAAAAGAACGGTTCGCTCAATTAAGACAGACAGATGGAAAACTTTTTCTCAGGAGGTCATTGGTCTTTTGGACTCTATTTCTTAAAAGTAAGCAGAGCCTTTGAATATTTTTATGCAGAAGTAGAGTCAAAGAATCAGAGTCATACAACATGGAAACAGACCCTTCCGCCCAACTCACCCATTCCAACCACATTTCCTAAACTGAACAAGCACCATTTGCATGTGTTTGTCCCATATCCCTCTAAACCTTCCTATTCATATACGCATTTTGATGCCTTTAAATATTGTAATTGTACTAGCCTCCACCACTTCTTTGGCAACTCATTCCAGACACACCACCCTCTACATGAAAAGCTGTCCCCTCAGGTCCCTTTTAAATTTTTGTCCTCTCACCTTACCCTGGGGAAAAAGACCATGGCAATTCTCCCTAATCGATGCTCCTCATGAGGTCTCCCCTCAATCTCCTATGCTCTGGGGGAAATGTCCCACCCTATCCAGCCTCTCCTTAAATCTCAAACCTTCCAGTCTCGGTAATATCCTTGTAAAGCTTTTTTGCAGATATTCGATAAGCAAAGGATTGAAAGGTTATTGATATAGGTGGGAATGTAGAGTAATCAGATCAGCTGATTCAAATGAATGTAAAACAGGCACAAACAGCCAAATAGCCTTCTCTTGATCCTAGTATGTTCATATGTAAAAACTTGACAAAAACTTGGTTATATCATTATTTCTGGCCATCCTAACTGATAATAAAGATCTTGTGGTAGCCATTGTGCAACAAGAACAAAATAACTCAATTGCTTATCCTGAACTGACTAACCTACATGGTTCCAGCTACTCCTATGTCAAAATACAATCAGGTTCATCTTACTTTCACCAGGTAGCTCCTCCTTCGCCAATGTTCCAGGTTTGCACTTGGTTCCACGTTTTGCCACCTTTTGAAGTGGTTTTCTCTCTGCAGAATTAAAGACAACAAACTTGTGATTTCACTCTTTCTCCCACTGTGTCAGTTAAAGTCTTACACAGAGTTGACCACAATATCAAATGAAAGCCTGCAACCCCCTATTCCAACACCAGATTTGGGCATAGGCTATTCTGTGATTTATCAAGAGCTCTCAAGAGTTATCAAGAACCTCATTACCAGATACAATGCATTTTACTTCAAGTAACCTTCTGATAGGCTGATTCACAACCTGCTTTTGTTTAGGGTGAAAGATGTTTTCATCCAGAAGGGGTTGCATAGACAGCTCATTGTCCTAGTTTTCCAAAAGTTCACTGAAGAGAGAGTGAGCTCTCCAAATACATGAAACCTCCATTTTCCAAACCAGTGGATAGCAGAGCACCCACAATGATTTGAAATCAACTCTGCTAGCCTGGACAATGTTGAATAATTAGCTTCTGAAACAGATTCTTGTTGTTTTCCCCCAAATTTAAGATGCCCTCTGAATTCAAGGAGAACACTAAAAAGACTTTAAGGACACTCCATTTCTCACTGAAGGGACAAACTGACATGGGAGGAATTTGCTGCAAACCCATGTCAAATGGCAGCATCTCATCCAAAAAGCCACACAGCTTAAAACCAACCACATAAACTCTTATGAAGAATCAAAATGAAAGACAGTAGAACTCAGAATAAAGTATCAGCAACCCCCTCCTCCTTCCTCAGGGGCAACTCTTGGCTATCTGTCCAAATACATGTGGCTCTGGGATCGGTATGCCGAGAACACACAAATCGTGAAAACTTCGTTTAGAAGTTACTGATGATAAAAGTAGAGGAATCGAATACTACTTTGCATGGATTCACAGGGCATTTATAAATAAGCACATTTATGACAAGTGCCAAGTCTCTGGATAGTGGTGTTGTGAAACCAAGGCTTTAAAGGGCTATGGGCCAAGTGTTAGAAAATGGGATTAGAATAGTTAGGTGTTTGTTTTTGATTGGCAGAGACTTGATAGGCTGAAGGACCATTTATCTATGCTGTAGACCTCTATGACTGTTACTATGGTAGGAGTGCTACTCTGCCTCTCAGACATTTTATCAGCTACCCCTTTATGTGGGCTTCCCTTGTAACATTCACCCTTTTCCAAAACAACAAGTAGACAACTTAGAGTTGCATTTTCCTCTTCAGGTTCTCAGGACAAATACTAGCAAATATGGAGAGAGGACTGGAGCTGTTTCTCACAGCAAAAAGAATTAACCATGGCAGAACAAACCCACATCCTGCCACTTTTATGATTCAACACATTGGGATGCCAACATATTGTACGCACTGGGCCACACACTATCAAGTAGCAACTTCAGGTGGCACTCAGTTAAAACAAGACAGGATTTCCTGTTGTGTTATTGTGAGTAAAATTAGATAAAATATTGGTTTAGAAGTACACAAGTATTATTCAGCAAACAATGAGATAGACAAGGCTTTTCTCCCTAGGGTTGGGGGGGGGGGGGGGGGGGGGGGGGGGAGTCTAGATGAGAGGGCATAAGTTTAAGGAGAGAAGGGAAAGATTTAAGGATCTGAGCAGCAACATTCTCATGTAGATGGTGGTGCGTGTACGGAAAGAGTTGCCAGAGGAAGTGGTGCAGGCTGGTACAACATTTAAAAGGCATCTAGATGGGTATATGAATAGGAAGGGTTGAGAGAGATATGGGTCAAATGCTGGCAAGTGGCACTAGATTAATTCTAGGATACCTGGTCAGCATGGATGAGTTGGACTGAAGGGTCTGTTTCCATGTTGGACAGCTCTATGAATCCTTTACCAATTCAGCCTAATTGTTGAGTGAACCCAAATTGAGATCAGAATTTCATTAGAGAATTTTTCAGGTTGATGGGGAAACAGGTCCTCTCAAGTCCACCCCACCGCTCAAAGTGGATCTGAATTTTAGGTACACTTTGGTTCTATGACTCCCAATATTCTTCCTTGTCAAACGTCTCAGCCTGAAGGAGATGAGCTGTCAGTCAGAAGCACCAAGCATGTTGTGACTACTCTGCATCTATAAGAATACCTAAAATCTGCACGGATTCTTCTTGCTTTAGCTGTTTCAGCATCACAGTGAAAATCTGCAATCTGCCAACATTTGTTGGAACAGCACTAGCTAACCAGACATAACCTGAAATGGTAGCCCTGAGAATGAAGTGTATTAAAAAGGAAAGAAGATTTTGAGATTTTCTCCAGCAGCTTGTTCCACTGTGGGGATGCCCTTAGGAAGAAAGATTGTTAATATAATTTCTAGTTTATGTGGTGACTATCTTTGTTTTGTCATTGCCAGAGGCTACCAGGTACTTGTTTCTGTCAATTCCCGCCTGTCTATTTCATATTTAATACAACATGAACAATTCATTTTCCCCTTTTGCTGGAATGGCTCCTATTTCAGCTCTTTCTTCTCAGGTCAGCTATCAGCCAAGCACTCAAGAAAGATTTCTTACAGCCAAAGAATCTGAAAATATCCAAACATTGTGTTTGGAAGTACATGAAACCGATGTTGATAGCTGCCAAAGGTTATGAAGTTAAATGTGTTAAACAATAAAACACCTCAATGAGAGAGAGCTCAAATCCATAAAACTCCAGGAGACGCACACGGGTCAACACTCAGAAACAAAAAGATACAACATGCATTTATTTCAAAAGAATAGAAGCAGGAATAGGCGATCTGACTTATTAATGGTGCTGAAAGCTCAATAAGATCATGGCTGATTTGACTGTGGCTTTAAAAGCACTTCCCCACATGTTGACTCCCTTGTGATCAAAAATATATCTAACTGAGTCTTGAACACAGTTAATGAGCCAGTCTCATCTGCTCACTGGGAAAGAGAATTCCAAAAACCAAAAACCTTCTGAGAGAATAAATGGCTCCTTGTCTTGGGCTTAAATGGGAGATCAATTTATTTTTAAAACATACCCTGGCATTGTAGATCCTTCCCGTCCCCCTCCCTCAGGAGTCAAATCTGCAGATCACAAAGCAACTGTTGTTTTAGGGGAATTCTTGTTCTGGAAAAGAGGCAGTTATGGTGCTGAAAAACCCCACAACAGGGAGAACTAACTACTTGGAACTAAAACTAAAACAACCCATACAGAAAAGATTAACCAGAATAAAGATTAAGGCGAGCCTTGACAGCAGATCATGTTACAGTAAATAACCTGAGAGAAAATTAAGAGTCTTATATATCACACCTTTTATTCTTCATGGGATACAGCTGTCAGTAGCAAGGCAAGTTATTAATCCTGAACAGCCCTTGAACTGAGTGGCTTTCTAGATCATTTCAGAGGGTAGTTAGGAGGTTGGATTAAATTCCCAGCAGTGTGGATTAAATTCCCAGCAGTGTGGATTAAATTCCCAGCAGTGTGGAAACAGGCCATTTGGCCCAACAGGTCCACATCAACCCTCCTAAGAGTAACCCACTCAGACCCATTTCCCCTATATTTACTCTTGAGTAATGCCCCTAACACTATGGGCAATTTAACATGGCCAATTCACCTGACCTGCACATCTTTGGAGTGTGGGAGGAAACCCACACAGACACTGGGACAATGTGCAAATTCCACACAGACAGACACAGTCACCTGATGCAGGAACTGAACCTGGGTCTCTGGCGCTGAGGCAGCAGTGTTAACCACTGAGCCACCGTGCCACCCCGTAATCTTATAAATGAGAGCGCAAGGTCAGGAAAAGACCAGACCATATAAAGCTGGTAGGATTCCTTTCTGAAATGACACAAGTGAACCAAATTGGGCTTTTATGGCAAGTGATAGTGATTTCATTGCCACCATTATGGATTTCATTAATTGAATTTAAATTCCACCAGCTGCCACACACTAAGGGTTGTTTTAGAAGTCAGATTGGGGGAGGGGGGGGTTGCAAAACATCAATCTTCAGTATATGTCCAGTAATTGGAGATCACAGAAGAAAAGAAGAATGCATGTCAATAGCTGAAAATGTGACGTCAAACTCCACCTTCACCCCTTTGTACATGCACAGACAGAAAGGGTCAGTGTGAACAGGCAAGTTGTGTCAATAAGAATTTTTGGTCAACTTAATAAAAATTGAAAATCCCAAAAGGTCTGCATGAAGGAAGCTTCTAGATGCAATGACCTAGAACTCGTAAATTATCTAGATGCTGTACAGGAATTGTTGCAAGGGTGGGCGGCAAACTCAATTTTAATCAAGATCAGATGATACATCACCTATTTAAAATCAAACTAAAGTGCAAATCTTGTCAATTTATTAACTAAATTAAAGATGGAGAGGATTTATAACAAATGGATTAGAGGACACCATTTTACAACATTTCAGTAGAACAGTTTAGTATGAACAGGACACGTGTATACCCAAAATCAGAAAGCTTGGATTTTGTTTCTTAGCATTAACTCTTGTGAATTTTTGAGAAGTGAGGTGTATAGCACAGATACAATTAAGGGTAAGTTTCTCAGGGTAGCGTCTTAGCTTAACGTAGAAAAGGAGGCAAATCAGCGTCTGATATCTGAACCATTATACTCGTTACTGGCTGCTCATTCACCTCAATCCATAGTCCTGTACAATCCCAAATCCCTTAGTAATCAGTAACAGGAAATCTATCAATGTCAACATTAAATTTTCTTTACATCTGAACCTCTACAATCCTCTGAGGTAGAAAGTTCCAAGGACTCTCCTTCCGAGGGAAAATAGTAGTTAGTAAGTTTACAGATGACACCAAAATTGGAGGTGCAGTGGACAGTGAAGGAGGTTATCTCAGAGTACAAAAAGAGATCTTGATAGATGAACCAATGGGCTGAGGAGTAGCAGATGGAGTTCAACTTAGATAAATGCGAGGTGCTGTATTTTGAAAAAGCAAATCAGAGCAAGACTTATACACTTAAAGGTAAGGTCCTGAGAGTGTTGCTGAACAGAGACCTTGGATGCAGGTTCATAGCTCTTTGAAAGTAGAGTCACAAGTGGATAGGATAGAGGTGGTGGTGTTTGGCTTGCTTTCTTTTATTGGTCAGAGCATTGAGCATAGAAGTTGGGAGGTCATGTTGTGGCTGTCCAGGACATTGGTTCGGCCACTTTTGGAATATTGGGTGCAATTCTGGTCTCCTTCCGGTTGGAAGGATGTTTGAAACTTGAAATGGTTCATAAAAGATTTACAAGGATGTGCCAGGATTGGAGGATTTGCGCTACAGGGAGAGGCTGAATAGGCTGGGGCATGTTTTCCCTGGAACATCGGAGGCTGAGGGGGTGACCTTGTAGAAGTTTATAAAATGAGTGGCATGGATAGGATAAATAGAAAAGGTCTTTTTCCTGGGGTGGGGTGTCCAGAACTAGAGGGTATAGATTAGGGTGAAAGGGAAAAGATATAAAATGGACCTATGGGACAACCTTTTCACTCAGAGGGTAGTGAGTGCGTGGAATGAGCTGCTTGAAGAGATGGTAGAGGTGGGTACAAGTACAGCATTTAAAAAGGCATCTGGATGGGTATATGAATAGGAAGGGTTTAGAGGGATATGGGACAAGTGCTGGCAAATGGGACTAGATTAGGTTAGGCTATCTGGTTGGCATGGATGAGTTGGACCGAAAGGTCTGATTCTGTGCCGTACATCTTTATGACTCTATGTGACTGTGACTCTAAAAAAAAGTTTCTTTTCATCTGAATCTCAAATGGTTTGATTTTAATTCTGAAAATATCACCCCAGTTCTAGACCTCCGCAATCAGGGAAACATCTTTCCAGTCTGCACTTTTTATGCCTTTGAGAATTTAGTAAGCGTTTGAGATTGATTCTCATTCTTTAAACTCCAAAGAGTACAGGCCTAGTCTCCTCACAGTACAATCCCTCCATCCCAGGAATCAGTCAGAAGAACTTGCATTGCACACCCTTTCTGACAAGTATCTCCTTCCTTTGGCAAAGGAAGGACACACAATACTCCAAGTACTATCTCACCTGCATTCTATACAATTAAAATAAGACTTCTTGACTTCTGTTCTCAAAAACTCTTGCAATAAAGATAAACTTACCCTTTTGCCTTTTGAATCGCTTACTGCTGGCTTTCAGTTCTTATGAACAACAATACCTCAGTCCGTCTGAGAATCAACACCTTCTAATCTTTCACTATGTAGAAAATTATAAGAACTAAAGAAAAAGGTGATGGATAACTTTGTTAGTTATTCTATTATGTACTACGATAGCAAGAAATGACCTAGGATCAAATGGATGTAGAATCCATTTGGGGGAAATAACAATGAGGGAATGCACTACTGGCAGAAGTAGTTTATAGATCTCCGAACAGCACCTGTCTTACATGACAGAATAAACCTTGAAATAAAGAGGACATGTAAAGAGAACAGTAGACTAACCATAAAGGACTAAGAATTCTTCTTCATGGCTATTATCGTCAATTTGTTTTTCCCTCAACCTAACTGAAGCTTAAAGTACACTCTGGTAAGTTTTCTGGAACAATGATGTCGGATGCAACCAGGGATCTGGCTATTTTGGAGATAAAGTGGGTTTAATTAATAATCTCAGACTAAAAGTAACCCCCCCACGCCACGAGGGAACCATGACATGACATGGTAGGATTCAGCATTCAATTTGAGAGTGAGTAATGCACTGTGCTAAATTTAAATAAGGATAATTATTTAGGGATGACAGCTCAGACAGATAGAGTGGACTGGGATAGGAAGCTTGCAGAAAAAAAACACTTCAGAAATAACAAATGTTTAAAATACTAATTCACAACTTACATCTTTGCTGTATGTCTGTATGGAAGGAAGATTCTAGCAAGGAGATAAACTGACCATGCTTAACCAAGATAGTATCAAATTGACTCAGACAGAATCAAGTTTAAAGGAACAAACATGCAATGTGGTAAAGATTAGTGGTAAACCAGAAAATTGCAAATAGGACAACAAAAAAAGGGAGAAAATAAATTAAGGAAGGCAAACCAGCAAGTAATATAACAACAGGCAGTAAAAACTTCTTCAAATATGAAAGTGAAGAAGGGCTAAAATGAACACATTAGATAACAAGACTGGGGAAATGATGAGAACCAGGAAATGGCAAAAAAAAAGTTGAATTATACTTTCACCAGACTTTATAGCAGAGGACATTAATAGCATTCCAAGAACACATCTGAGGGAGAAGAGAATAAAATAAACGCAATAACTATCATTATCACAATGGAGAGAAAGGACTGATGGGGCTAAAGGTTGAAAAATCCACTGAACATGCTGGGTCGCATCCTCGGATTTAAAGTAGCTCCAGAGATATGGATGCAGATGTAATAATCTGTCAAGAGAGTCCTCAAATTTGGGAACACCTCCAGAGGATTGGAGATTTGATGGAGAGTCGCTGGACTCAAAATGTTTACGATTTTCTCCTCACTGATGCTGCCAGACCTGCTGAGTTTCTCTAGCAATTTTTGTTTACGATTCTGAACGAGTAGATGAGGAGCAGCTTTCCCTTGTGGGGAAATGTAGGATCACAGACAGTCTTAAAGTAAGGGGTCACCCATTTAAGATACAGATGAAGAGGACTATTAGAGTAATCAATTTGTGAAATTCTTTACCACAGAGTCAGGCTCATTAAAGTATTCAAAGCTGAAATAGAAAGACTTTTAATGAACAAGGGAATCAAGAGTTATGGGAAAATGAGAGGAAAGAGAAGTTGAGGATGATTAGATCAGCTATGATCCCTGAAATATGGAGCAGAAACAAATGGCCAAATATCTCATTCCAATGTAGTTTTGTATTATCCGCAAACACAATTGTCAATATCTCCTACATCCAATTTTATAACCAACCTGTTCATAGACGTTATTACACACTGCTGGAGCATGTGGGACTTGAACCTGGATGTCTCAGTCCAGGGGTAGGGACACTACCACTGCATCACAAGAGGCAAAGTAATTGTATAGAGTTAGAGAGATGTACAGCACGGAAGCAGACCCTCCAGTCCAACTTGTCCATGCCGACTACATATCCCAACCCAATCTAGTCCCACCTGTCAGCATCCGGTTCATCTCCCTCCAAACCCTTCTTATTCATATACCCATCCAGATGCCTTTTAAACATTGCAACTGTACTAGGCTCCACCACTTCCTTTGGCAGCTCATTCCAAACACATACCACCCTGTGCGTGAAAAAGTTGCCCCTTACATCCGTTTTAAATCTTTCTCCTCTCATCCTAAACCTACAGACTCAAGTTCTGGACTCCCCCACCCAGGGAAGAGACTTTGTCTATTTATCCTATCCATGCCCCTCATGGTTTTATAAACTGCTATAAGATCACCTGTCAGCCTATAGCTCAAATCCTCCAATCCTGGCAACATCCTTGTAAATCTTTTCTGAACTTTTTCAAGTTTCACAACATCTTTCCGTTAAGAAGGAGGCCAGAATTGCACACAATATTCCAAAAGTAGCCTAACCAATGTCCTGTGCAACCGCAACATGACCTCCCATCTCACGTACTCAATATGCTGACCAATAAAGGAAAGCATACCAAATGCCTTCTTCACAAAACTATCTACCTGCGACTCTACTTTCAAGGACCTACGAACCTGCACTCCAAGGTTTCTTTGTTCAGCAACACTCCCTAGGACCTTACCATTAAGTGTATAAGTCCTGTTAAGATTTGCTTTCCCAAAATGCAGCACCTCCCATTTATCAGAATTAAACTCCTTCTGCCACTTCTCAGCCCAGTGGCCCATTTGGTCAAGATCCTGTATAACCTGAGGTAACCTTCTTCGCTGTCCACTACACCTCCAGTTTTGGTGTCTTATGCAAACTTACTACACTTCTCATGTTCACATCCAAATCATTTATATAAAATAATGAAAAGTTATGGACCCATCATTGATCCTTGTGGCACTCCACTGGTCGCAGGTCTCCAGTCTGAAAAATAACCCTCCACCCCCACCACCACCACCCTTTGTTTTCGACCCTTGAGCCAGTTCTGTATCCAAATGGCTAGTTCTCCCTGCATTCCATGAGATCTAACCTTGCTAACCAATCGTCGATCGTCTTACTGAAGTCCATGTAGATCATGTGTATCGCTCTGCCCTCAGTCCTCCGTTACTTCTTCAAAAATCTCAAATCAAGTTTGTGAGACATGATTTCCCACACACAAAGCCATGTTGACGATCCCTAATCAGTCCTTGCCTTTCCAAATACATGTACAACCTGTCCCTCAGAATTCCCTCCAACAACTTGCCCACCACCGACGTCAGGCTCATTGATCTATAGTTCCCTGGCTTGTCTTTACCACCTTTCTTAAATAGTGGCACCACATTAGACAAGCTCCAGTCTTCTGGCACCTCACCTGTGACTGCCGATGACACAAATATCTCAAGAGGTCCAGCAATCACTTCCCTAGCTTCCCATGGAGTTCTAGGATATACCTGATCAGGTCCTGGGGATTTATCCATTTTTATGGTTTTCAAGACATCCAGCACTTTCTCCTCTGTAATATAGACATTTTTCAAGATGTCACCATCTACGTCCCTATATTTTATACCTTCCATGTCATTTTTCCACAGCAAATACTGAATCAAAATACTTGTTCAGCATCTCTCACATTTTCTGTGGCTCCACACAAAGGCTGCCTTGCTGATCTTTGCGGGGCCCTGTTCTCTCCCTAGTTACCCTTTTGTCCTTGATATATTTGTAAAAGCTCTTTGGATTCTCCTTTACTCTATTTGCCAAAGCTATCTCACGTCCCCTCTTTTTGCCCTCCCGATTTCCTTCTTAAGTATACTCCTACTGCCTTAATACTATAAGGATTCACTTGATCTATCCTGTCTATACCTGACATATGCTTCCTTCTTTTTCTGAAACAAACCCTCAAATTTCTTTCGTCATCCAGCATCCTTATACCTACTAGCCTTTCCTTTCACCCTAACAGGAACATACTGTCTCTGGACTCGTTATCTCATTTCTGAAGGGTTCCCATTTTCCAACCGTCCCTTTTCCTGCAAACAAGTGCCCCCAGTCAGCTTTTGAAAGTTCTTGCCTAATACTGTCAAAAATGCCCTTCCTTCAATTTAGAACTTCAACTTTTAGATCTGGTCTTTCCTTTTCCATCACTATTTTAAATCTAATAGAATTATTGTCACTGGCCCCAAAGTGCTCCCCCACTGATGCCTCAGTCACCTGATAACTGAGGTCTCCTTACAAGTTTGTTTCTCAATTTCCCTCTGACTATTAGGGGGTCTATAATTCAATCCCAATAAAGTGATCAACCCTTTCTTATTTCTCAGTTCCACTCAAATAACTTCCCTGGATGTATTTCCAGGAATATCCTCCCTCAGTGCAGCCGTAAAGCTATCCCTTATCAAAACGCCACTCCCCTTCCTCTCTTGCCTCCCTTTCTGTCCTTCCTATAGGATTTGTATCCTGGAACATTAAGCTACCAGTCCTGTCCATCAGTGAGCCATGTTTCTGTAATTGCTATGACATTCCAGTCCCATGTTCATCTGCCTTCCCAGATAGACCCCTTGCATTGAAATAAATGCAGCTTAATTTATCAGTCCTACCTTGTTCTCTGCTTTGTCTCTGCCTCCCCGGACTGTTTGACTTGCTTCTGTTTTCAACTATATCAGTCTCAGATTGATCTCTTGCCTCACTATCCCCCTGGGTCCCACCACCCCTCCCCGGGTCCCACCCCCGCACCTTACGAGCTTAAATCTCCTGAGCAGCTCTACCAAGTCTTCCTTCTCCCATAAAGCTGCTCTTCAGCCATGCATTCATCTGCTCTATCCTCCTATTCCTGTCCTCACTAGCACGTTGCACTGGGAGTATTCCAGATTTTACTACTCTAGAGGGCCTCCTTTTCAAATTCCTGCCTAACTAACCTTCTTTCAGAATCTCAACCTTTTCCCTTCTTATGTCATTGGTCCAAGGCCCCTCTCCCCCATGAGAACATTTTGCACCTTCTGAGACATCCTTGATCCTGGCACCTGGGAAGCAACACACCATTCTGATTTTTCACTGCTGGCCACAGAAACATCTGTCTGCACCTCAGACTAGAGAGTCCCCTAACACAAATGAGCTCTTGCATAAGAGCCTGTCTCAATACCAGAAACTTGGCTGTTTGTGCTACATTCCCCTGAGAATCGATCACCCCCTACATTTTCCAAAACAGCATACTGGTTTGAAATGGGGAGAGCCACAGAAGACTCCTGCACTAACTGCCTATTTCTCTTACCTCTCCTAGAGTAACCCATCTATGTGACCGTATCTGTGACTTTTCTCCCTTCCTATAACTACCATCCATCACATCCCCTTGCTCTTGTAAATTCCTTTTTGCCTCTATCTCTCCAACTGATCCATTTGATCTGATAGGATCCGCAACCAATGGCATTTATTACAGCTATAATCCTCAGTAATCCCACATCCAACAAGAACACATCACTTTACTAAAGGCCATTTCTGCGTCTTTCAATCTACACACCCAGAAGATAACTCTGACTTATCCCTCTACAAAACATTGCTCCAGGTTAAAAATCAATCAATCAATAGTTATGGCTTGTATTTTTAAGTTTAATCAAGAGACATATCTCAACATATAATCAAGAAAGAACCCACTCTACTCACTACAGCAGATTTACTGTAAGGCCACATTTAAAATATTCACTTATCTGTTTCTGTGCTGTGATCTCTCCCAAATAGTTCCTCCAAGAGCAATTGTGAATTTCACTGTTTGTTAATTTTTCCAGATATATTGGTGTCTAGCGATACAGGAATTCAAACAGCAAAGGCAGTAACTGTGCAGGCTCACTGCTGTATCAGTCAGCAGTGTGGGTTTCTTTGTCTCTCCTGCACAGACCTCACCATGTGCTTTCTTTGTCTGCTCCTTTCTCTTTAGACAATGTCTTTTACCTGGGTTGGTGGGGGGGGGGGGGGGGGGGGGGGGGGGGGGGGGAGGAAAGAGTCCAGAACTAGAAGGCATTATTTTAGGGTTGATGGGGGTGGGGGGAATTTAAAAGGGATCCAAAGGGCAACTTTTTCACAGAGGGTGGTGCATGTATGGAATGAGCTGCCAGGGGAAGTTATGGAGGCTGGTACAATTACAACATTTAAAAGGCATCTGGATGGATACATGAATAGGAAGGGTTTAGAGGAACATGGACCAAGTGCTAGCAAAATGGGACTAGATTAATTCAGGATATCTGATCGGCATGGACAAGTTGGACCAAAGAATCAGTACATCTGACCCTGTAATTACCCTGGTTTAGATCTAAGACTTTTGATTCAGATTAAACTACATCTTTGTCAAACTTCATGGAAAATTCTATCAATACGGTTCTGCTCGCCGAGCTGGAAGATTTTGCTGCAAACGTTTCGTTCCCTGGCTAGGGAACATCATCAGTGCTGTTGGAGCCTCGTGTGAAGCGCTGCTTTGATGTTTCTTCCGGTATTTATATTGGTTTGTTCTTGCCGCTTCCGGGTGTCAGTTTCAGCTGTAGTGGTTTGTATATGGTGTCCAGGTCAATATGTCTGTTGATGGAGTTTGGGGATGAATGCCATGCTTCTAGGAATTCTCTGGCTGTTCTCTGTCTGACTTGTCCTATGATAGTGATGTTTTCCCAGTCAAATTCATGTTGCTGGTTGTCTGAGTGTATGGCTACTAGAGATAGCTGGTCGTGTCGTTTTGTGGCTAGCTGATGTTCATGGATGCGGATTGTTAGCTGTCTTCCTGTTTGTCCTATATAGTGTTTTGTGCAGTCCTTGCATGGTATTTTGTAAACTACGTTAGTTTGGCTCATGCTGGGTATTGGGTCCTTTGTTCTAGTGAGTTGTTGTCTGAGCGTGGATGTTGGCTTGTGTGCTGTTATGAGTCCTAAGGGTCGCAGTAGTCTGGCTGTCAGTTCGGAGACGCTCCTGACGTATGGTAGAGTGGCTAGTCCTTTTGGTTGCGGCATGTCCTCGTTCCTCGGTCTATTTCTTAGGCATCTGGTGATAAAGTTGCGTGGGTATCCGTTTTTGGCGAATACCTTGTATAGATGTTCCTCTTCCTCTTTTCGCAGTTCTGGTGTACTGCAGTGTGTTGTGGCCCTTTCGAATAGTGTCCTGATGCAGCTTCGTTTGTGTGTGTTGGGGTGGTTACACAACAACGGATACCCGAGCTACAAATCTTCAACCAGACTTTTTTCTATCAATACTTTGGTCACTATTCCCTAAAGAGTTCTTTACAACATTATTAATTAGCCTTTTCTCTTTGCAAAAGATTACATTCAAACAGCCTGTACCCCAGTTGGTTCAACATGCTGTTCCAGAGAACTTTCTTACACTCCAGGAAATCTTCCTCCACAATGGTGCTCATTAGGTTTATCAAGTCAATACATGGATTGAAGTCACCCATAACTATGGCATTCACCGTACCACCTCTAATTTCTTGACTGATACCATTCTATACATTATCACTACTGTTTGTTGGCTTATAAATCATTCTTGACAATATCTGCTGTCTCTTGCTGTTTCTTTAACTCCAAACAAATTTTATATCAAGTTCTTCCGATCAGAGATCCTGTCTCACGAATACATTAATCCCTTCCCTTATTATCAGTACTGTCTCACCTCTTTTTCTTTAATTTCTATCCCTCCTAAATATCATAGGTCCTCAAATATTCAGTTCCCAGTCCTGATCACCCTGCAGCAAAGTTCCATAATAGCAAATAAATAACATCCTACTATTTCTAACAGCACCTTTAATTCATCTATTTTACTGTGAATGTTACATGCATTCACAGAGTGCTTTTAATTCTGCCTTTTTAACACCAATCTGAAAAAAAGTCCAAGATTGATTCTTCAGCTGCATCAGCAATGACAATCCCTCCATTATATGACCAGAGATGGGAACTATCGCCATTTGTGACTCCACACAGATTGAAGTAGTCTTGGTCCATATACAGGAAGACCTGGAGAACATTCAGGTTTGGATTAAGTGGCAAATAATACAAAAGCAGCAAGCAACAATGCTCTCCAACAAAAGAGATTGCAGCTATTTCTATAGACATTTGAAGATCTTGCCATTGTGGAGTCCTCCACTATTAACTTCCTGTGGTTAACCAGAAATTGCTCTGCAGCAAGAAAATAATCTGACTCTCCACAGCCTGTCCACCATTTAGAAGGCAAAATTCAGGAATGAGATGAAATTTTTTCACTTGCCTGGATGGGTGCAGCTGCAGCAGTCAAAAAACCAGCTACCATCCAGGTCAAAGAAGCCCACATGATTGATATCTCATCAACATTCGCTCCCCCAATCACTAATACACAATGGCAACAGTATGTACCATCTACAAGATGCACTTCAGCAATTCACCATAGTTCCTTCAATAGTACCATCTAAACTCTCAGCACCTACCACCTGGAAGGACAAGGGTAGTGGGTGCATGGGAACATTAACACCTGCAAGTTCCCCTCCAAGGCAAGCACCATCATGACTTGGAATTACAGTTTATACGTTTTCTTGACGGTTACAGGATCAATATCCTGGAATGCCCTCCCTTAATATCACTGTGGATGCACTTACACCACATGGGCTACAGTGGTTCAAGGAGGCAGCCCTCCACCATTATCTCAAGGACAATTAGAGATGGGCAATAAATACAACCATAGCCTCTGGCATCTACATCCTGTGAAAAATAAGTGTATGAAAATAATTGGAAGTTATTTTGATGGGTTGAGAAGATAAGATTCATGCAGACCATTAACTCAAACACAGACATTTTGGTCTAACTGGTTTGTCTTCACTGCATCCATGCAACATTTACAGGACAGTAAGAAACCAAAAAAATAAAATTCCAATAAAGCAAGATGACCTGCAAGATCATCACACAATGCATTTACAGTTGAAAGTAATCTAATTACCCAAGATAGTGACCAAGCATTTTCAGTATTTATTACAAGATGGTCTTGAGAGGTTTTAAGCAATTTGGCAGTTATTTTTTTTAAATTTGGGGGTAACAGCAGACTTTTTCCAAACTTATTCTGAAGATTAACATCCCCTAATTTAAAGGGTGATCCAAAATAAATTGTTTATTTCTAAAAATGTCTTTTCTTGTCAGCCATGTCCAAGTCCAATGCTACACATTTCAATATATATAACCAAACTACTGTTCCTCAATTTTTATCTTAAATGAATTACCCACTACCAATCAGAGACAAACCCTTTGAAGGTGTTTTGTTGTTTAGTCTAGCCTAGTTGTGTGGGAAGTGGTTGTGATACATGAACTGACAGTGAAACTCAAAGAACCTGTGGCCTGCACAGCTCAACCATCTTAGGGAAGCCATCTCAAATTAATTGATAAATATCTACCAACAGTTGCTTCATAGGACAGAATTTGAACTTTGGGTGAAAATAGATCTATTGCCAAAGCTTCTCATCTTGGAAATGCCAAATTCACAATAACGTGGTCTAGAGGAGAAAGTAGCAGGAGCTGACTGATCTAAGTGTAGTCATGGAGAAAGGACTGAAAAATCTGCAGGCTTCAAGCTCCTACATAATTCAAAGAAGGGACAAACTGGAATAGATTTCTTTTGTTTACAGAGAATGGGTCCCTGTGTATAAATGTACATTGCTTCCAGCAATTGGAGATAAATCATGTTATGAGCTTGTTTAATAATTTCAGATTGGTTGTTACTATGCAGTTGGTGTGATAAATATTTGGTGGTTTTTAATACAACTATTTAAATAATGAGTTCTGATGAGATGAAGGTTAAGCGAACTTGCTCACTGGTAGATGCAACTTTTCTCGACTTCACTTAGGAAAGTAGAATTTACAAGGGGCAGTAAATATGGAGGGAATAATTTGCTAATAGTCTGCCCTACTAAAGTTAATTCAACTCTGTATGTTGTATAATGATGTCTGTTGTTTTATAATTATTTGTAATTAAAAAGATTCAAAGTTGTCAAACTAATTTTAGTAAAGAGGCACTCTAATGATGCTATCTTTTGATGATGTGGAGGTGCTGGTGTTAGACTGGGTAGATGAAATCAAAAGTCGCATCAGGTTAGAGTCCAACAGTTTTATTTAAAATCACAAGTTTTTGGAGCACTGTGCCTTAGTCAGATAAAAATTTCAATTGATGAAGGGGCAGCGCTCCGAAAGCTTGTGATTTTAAATAAACCTGTTGGACTACAAGCTGGTGTCACATGACTTGATTTCATCATCTTATGGTAAGAGTAAAGGTTTATTAATAGCAATGCCAGTCTATGGCTTTAAAAATAAAACTCACGAGGACATTTCTGATTAGGCCAACATTTGCTGCCAATTCCTAACTGCCTTTGAAAAAGTAGTGACAAGCCAAACTCTTGAATACAATGGAATGACTTGCTTTTCAGAGGACAGTTAACAGATGCACTTCTTTGTCGGTCTGGAGTCATACATGGGTCAGATGAGGTAGAAATGGCAGACTTATCTTGAAGTAGGCAGCTCTCTTTGTCAACAATTTAGTAATTTCATGATCATTATGGATACTAGCACTTAAGTAAATTGAATCCAAATTCTCCAATTTCGGGGTGGGATTTGAACCCACATCTCTGGATCATTATTCCAGGTCTCTGGATTAGTAAAATACAGTAACATAATCAGGCTACCCTGGTAACATATAAAGGTTCATTATTAACATAGAACTAGAAGGCACAGGTTAAGGTGAGAGGGGAATGATAAAAAAGGACCTGAATGGTAACTTTTCATGCAGAGAGGGATACATGTATGGAACAAGCTGCCGGAGGTGATGGAGGAGGTTGGTACAATTACAACATTTAAAAGGCATCTAGATAGGTACATGAATAGAAAAGGGTTTAGAGAGACATGGGTCAAATACTAGCTAATGGGACTAGATCAGGATGGGCTGTCTGGTTAATGTGGATGAGTTGGACTCGTGGAATGAATTTGTTTCCATGCTGTACAACTCTATGACTATGTTCTACGGACTCAGTAAAAGACATTAAAAAAAAAGTAGTGTCTTTAAAAAAAGTTCAGCACCAAATTATCCGCGAGGCACTGAAATTTAAGGGATGTGGGAACATGGGAAAAATAGGCCATTTCAGCCCCCTGAGGCTGTTTCACCATTCAACTAGGTCACGGCTATCATTTACCTGGAGACCATTTTACCCATACTATGCTCATATCCTGAGGTAACTTAGCAATGTAAAAACAATGGTGATCTCTGGAACATATTTCATGATTAAAACTCCACGGTTCTCTGCAGTACAGAACACCAAAGACTTAATACCCAATGAGTGAAGAAATTCCTCCTCATCTCAATCCTGGATGCTCTACCTCTTACTCTGGGAATGTCCCCCATCCCCATCCCATTTCCAAATAATATGCATGGGCAATCCTGAAAGAACCTTGCAGTTATGTCACAGAGCTTTGTATTTCTGAGTACAAATACCACACAGTGTGGGTGAAGTTAGACTACACCAGAACTCTGGAACAGACTGTAATGCTGCCTCAGGAAGACAGAGCATAGAGACATGAACACACAAAGATAGTTTACTCCTTACCTAATGTATCTTTAAGTCAGAGTCATGTATACCTATGATGACCATGTACAACAGCATTCAGTACAGATAAATAAATAAACAGTGGGGGCATAGGTTTAGGGTGAGAAGGTAAATATATAAAAGAGACCTAAAGGGCAACTTTTTCACGCAGAGGGTGGTACACGTATGGAATGAGCTACCAAAGGAAGTGTTGGAGGCTGGTACAATTGCAACATTTAAAAGGCATCTGGATGAGTATATGAATAGGAAGGGTTTGGAGGAATATGGGCCGGGTACAGGCAGGTAGGACTAGATTGAGTTGGGATATCTGTTGGCATGGACGGGTTGGACTGAAGGGTCTGTTTCCATGCTGTACATCTCTATGACTCTAAAATCAGAATAATGTCACTTGAACCCTTTAATTTAAAATAGCCTTAAAAGAAATTCTTTTACATATCCTCATGTTCAAGATATTTCATATAATAATTTGGAGGGTAAGACAGTTTAGTAAGTATGCCTATATCTGAATCACCAGTGGCACCAAAAATGGAGACTCACATTTCTGATCATCTCTATACCCCAAAGCTACACTTCAATTTTGCCATTTTAATCTAGGAAAAAATAAACCAACATGGGAAGACTTACTTCTCTTCCCAAAGGGTTTCCTCTTTGTCTTAGTGGCTTCTGTCGATTTAGTGGCAGGCTTTTCAGGAGCTGAAATAAATGAAAAGAAATATTAGTGTTCTATAATAAATATCCATTCTCCCAACGGCAATTTGGATGAGAGTGGAGAACAGACATTAGAGTTGAGAGTATGGTGCTGGAAAAGCACAGCAGGTCAGGCAGCATCCGAAGAGCAGGAGAATTGATGTTTCGGGCAAAAGCCCTTCATCAGCCCAAAACATCTATTTTCCTGCTCCTAGGATGCTGCCTGACCTGCTGCGCTTTTCCAGCACCACACATTTCAACTGATTCTCCAGCATCTGCAAACCTCACTTTCTCTCAAAATAAACATTAGGGTCACCAGTAAAGAAAGAAAATACAAAATTCATAGTTCCTCTACTCATGTTCATTGGTGTACAGTAACTAAAAGGATGATAGTCAGGGTTAACATTAATCTATCTATAATGAGTTCATAATTACAGAAGTACTTGCTTGATGGTTTAACTTCTCACTCTTTACATTATTCACTCACCTCACTACACTCACTGTGCCACCAAGACAACAGTTGATGAGAAAGCCTACACTAGGCTTTTACTGTGATCAACAACAGGATAATTGCAAGTATGAGTCACTTATGTTCAACTCTACTTATCCCTGCACTGCTGGCCAGTCAAGAACCTGAATCAGCAACATACATCCTACATTGTTCTAAATTCAAATTTTCAAAGGCCGAAGCTGTTCAACCTTTAAGATAAAGCCCTCCACAGGACTGTTCTCCTTGAAATGAAGATCATTAAGATATTACCTAATTGAGGTTTTCAAGATAATATGCTTATGCTGTGGCTTTAAGAGGGTATTTTGTTTTTTTTTAAAAAAGAAAAGAGATGTTTTGTGACAGAGGTGACAAGCTGTCTACTTGGCAAGCCTGTAAACAGCTTGAGGGGCCTTAGGTTTCATTTTTAAGAAAAATGGAACAGTGGAAGCAGCCTGGATGGGTGTGACCAACTCTCTCGGCAGGGTTTCTAGCTGTTTTTAGGTTGGCATTAAGTGGTTGCTGTTGGGAGTCTCAACAAGGCAGAAGCTGCTAGAGTTGTGAAGTAGAACCGATCTTTCTCCTCTCTGTTTAAACTACTATAAGTTTCTCTCTGCTGCCGGGTTACCAGAGACAAATCTATTTTTCTGAATTTGCCTTTGCCAAAGGGTGTGTTTATGGGATGTTACTATATTGGAACAGTTAGTTAGTGATAGTTACTGTATCTATTATCCCGTTAGATTAACTTAACTCTATTGGAAAACCTAAGATCTTCTTTCTTCTGTTGTATTTTGACTATACAGCATTCAAATAAATTGTGTTTTGCTTAACGTAGAGTAGTTTGACCAGTCAAATTGCACCTGGAACACAGCACGTTACATTTGCCTATTAAATAATAAAGTTAGCATCTAGACTACACCTTAAAATATTTTGATGGGGGTCTGATCTGGTCCATAACCATAACTTTGCCAAGTCAGTCAAGGTTATGCATACAAAAGCACTGCCAGAGGCTAAAAGCGAGAATGAAAAAAAAAAAAGGTCCACTCAATCATTAGAATTTGAAATACTCTGGTAGGAAAGATGATGGAAGCCGCAGCCTGAGATACTGAAAAAAAAAGAGTTGAACAGGAACTGGAGGACAAAGAACTTAGAGCTGCAGACAAAGAAAAAAAAGTTAGACCCAGGGGAACCAATTGAGAATGTTCTTTCAAACAGCCAGCACAGATGCGATGGATGAAATGGTCACCTGTACTACAATCTCTATGTTTAACAGATATGCATTTCAAATCCATCTTCGAGTGATTTGCATTTATCCCTGAGCAGATTCCTCCTCAGCATGCCTCTCCAGTGTTTCCTTTCACTACTGTTTCATCCTGCTGGCCTTTTATCTATCAAATTAGCTTAAAATTTCCCAGATAGTCTTTCCCCAAGAACACTGGTCCAGAGGGCTGTGGATGGTCTGTCGTTAACACATTTAAGGATGAGACTAGCAAATGTTTAGTTTTTCAGGGAATTGAGGGCCTTGAGGAGAGGGCAGGAAAGTAATATTGAAGCTAGAAACCAGCGATGATTGCATCAAATCGAGCAATTTGCTCCTATCCACATCTCTGATGGAGAATAAAGGTCTTCCTATAAAATAAAAAGGTCTCTTAGAATGGTCGCCAACTCCCGCAGTGAATATCAATTTACTGAAATTCTTTTATTCGCTCGTGGAATGTGGGCATCACTGGGTGGCTAGCATTAGCTTCCCTTAAGAAGCAGCTGATGAACTGCTGCCTTGAACTGTTGCAATCTGTACTGTTGGTTGACCACAACGTCATTAAGGAGAGAATTCCGGGATTGTGACCCAGCGACATTAAAAGAATGACGATGTACTTTCCAGTTGGGATGATAGGTCGATTGGAGGAGAACTCCCATATATATCCTACTATTGTCCATCTAGATGGAAGTGCCCATGGGTTTGAAAGGGGCTAAGGATCTTGGTGAATTTCTGCAATGCATCTTGTACATAGAAGCAACAATGTGTTCTGAGTGCCGGTGGTGGTGGTGGTGGTGGTGGTGGTGGTGGGGGGGGGGGGGGGGGGGGGGGGGGGGGGGGGGGGGGGGAGGGAGGGAGGGAGGGAGCGAGTAGGTTTGTAGATGTGGTAGCAATCAAACAGATTGCTTTGTCCCAGAATGTGTCAAGCTTCTTGAGTGTTGTTGGAGCTGCCCTCATCCAGGCAAGTGGAGTGTATTCCATCACACTTCTGGCTTGTGCCTTGAAGATGGCAGACAGGCTTTGGGGAGACAGAAAGGAGTTACTCACTATAGTATTCCTAGCCTTTGACCTGCTCTTGTAGTCACTATTTTATTGGATAGTCCAGTTCAGTTTCTGATCAATGGGACCTTCCAAGATGTTGACAGTGGGGAATTCTATGGTGGTGCCATTGAATATCAAGGACATTAGATTGTCTCTTATTGGAGATGGTCATTGTCTGAACTTGTGTGGCACAAATGTTACTCATCACTTTTCAGTCCAAGACTTCCTTCAAAGAAAAGTTGGAGTTATTTCTTGCTGGAGTGGAGACCATCCCATATTAATAGGAAATACTATACAATTGATCAGTCAGACAGATTGATTTATGAAACTAGTTTTATTCACCAAAAGATGCCCAGAGGGATGTATTTTTGACCTTTGCCTCCATGAGCCTGAGCTTTTTAAATTCTGGGTTTCAGGCTGTGCAGGAGATCATAAGGAATTTGAATGGAGTAGAGGAAGAATAATTATACATAAAGCCTTGCAGTTGAGTAATTAAGACAAATAGGCCTTCTCTCGTCTACCATTTTTCTTATGCTTTTACAAAGGCAGAAGCTGAGACAGGTGACTGAACCAGAAACATTAACTCTACTTTCTTTCCACAGACACTGCCAGACCTGCTGAATTTTTCCAGCAATTTCGGTTTTTGTTTCAGACACTCTTAGAGTTCAGAAGAATGACAGAAACTTTGGTCAGTGATAGGTTAAGATTAGATTAGACTTACAGTGTGGAAACAGGCCCTTCGGCCCAACAAGTCCACACCGACCCGTCGAAGCACAACCCACCCATACCTCTACATTTACCCCTACCTAACACTACGGGCAATTTAGCATGGCCAATTCACCTGACCCGCACATCTTTGGACTGTGGGAGGAAACCGGAGCACCCAAAGGAAACCCACGCAGACACGGGGAGAACGTGCAAACTCCACACAGTCAGTCGCCTGAGTCAGGAATTGAACCCGGGTCTCAGGCGCTGTGAGGCAGCAGTGCTAACCACTGTGCCACCTTGCCACCCACGAGTTAATGTGCAGATGAGCCTCTGAAGTACATATTGATGTAACTGCGACCTCAGCAATCATCTATTCAGGATTCTTAGAAATTTTGAACTACTGCACTCAAAGCAAGCAGCTCTACTGCTTTATTATGCAAATATTGTGAATGAATATTGTTTAAAAGAAATCTTAAGGTCTGCATGAATAGAAGAGCTCATGCTAAAGAGGAGGTTCTGAGGTGTCTTTTAGAAAGGGGAAAAAAAAATGGTGATTATCCCAGAATTCCCAGATAAATACTTCCAAAGAGCAAGGTAGCCATCAGAAAACTCTGTCAGTGCATGAAGGAAGGAGGGGTTACAGACATAGTGCATTCAGGAGGGCAGAGGATTGAAGAACACTAAAGATAAAATGGGAAAGATACAGCTGTATGGTCACTTAGAGATGGGGAGAAAGATTGTGATTTTAAATTTGGGGCAGACTAGGAGTCTGATGCAAGTACCATGGAGATCAGGAAAACAACAAAATTAATAATGGTTTATTAAATTCAACTCCCATTGCAGCCAAGGACTAAATTAAGGCAAGTTTTATATCAGGTTTTAAATGAAATGCAAAAAAGACAAGTTCAGGTGAAAATTCACCCTCAAAATCTCATCCAACAGCAACACCATCAATCCCTGAAATACTTCAAGCTTCCTTGAGATTATCTATTGCTCTCCTCTGATGAAGAAATCCTTCAATCACCTCTGAATTTCATTGCATCTCCACTCCACGCTGCACAGAAAGCTGAATTAATCATCCTCTTAAGACTGTCCCCACATGCCAAGCTGTTAATGTCTTTAAAGAATTTGTGAACCAGACAAAAGAGTTTATTCAAGTATAGGGCAACATGGAACAAGTTATGCAGGGCAGAGTTCTGAATAGATTGCACTTCATCAAGAAGGGTGACAGGCCAAAGAAAACTTGAGAGTATTATTTTATAGTATGTGGGTATCAAATGGCTAGGCCTGGAATTGGAACCCATCTCTAGTTGTCCTGAAGAGGGTGATGATGAGCAACCTGTTTGAACAACTGCAGACCATCTGGTTAGGTAAACCCACATTGTTAGGTGAAGTGGTGTTCAGAGTATTTTAGTCTAGAGGGAATGCAGGCAGAAGGGCAGAGATAGGGGAGTTCTTAGTGAGGACTAGTAGATATAGAGTTTAAAACTGAGTTCATTGTCAAATAAAGAGAATTTTACAAGTTGCTTTAAACTGAAGGAAAGCTAAAGATCTGTACAGACTCTGTGGCAGAGTTTGCAGTGAAAGCAAAGGAAGAGGGATTTCAAGATGATGTTTAGATTAGAGCAGAGCTGCATGCCCTCCTCTCTGGTGGAACAGCAGAGCTGCATCATCTACTTAGTGCTATATCTATAGATACTCTGATGAAATCAGCAGTTTGAGAGCGGTTGTCTGTATGTTTTGAGACAGACCCCAACTAAAACAAAAGATACAAAAATTTCATGTTGCTGTGAACCTGGGAAGAGGGAATGCTCAAAGCAGGAAAGCAAGGAGTTGTATTGGTGACAGGGCTAAAAAGCAATAAAAACTGAAGGCTGGGTTTTTAGAGCAGGGGCAGTAAAGTCACTATCGTTGCCTCAGTTTTTATTCAAAGCCAGATTTACTACACACCAGGGGTTATTACACTTTCAGTTGAAAGCAACTCAAAATAGTTGAGGTCATCAGGACTGTCATGAAATGAGGAAAAAAAAGGGTTCTGAAGAGGTGTACCCTATCAATGATAATCATATCAAACAGATAGCTGCAACTGCAGGATAACATTCTGTGTGACAAAAAAAAAGAGTTGAACTTAACCACTGGAAGAATGAGTAGTGAACATCTTTTGGGCTAGGTGTGACATATTTACATATTCAAAAGGACTATCAGCAAATCCATGAGACCTATCATTCTAACAATTGGCTTATCAAAGGCAAACATCAGACTCAGTTGACTCGTCATAGGCACAGTCTAGACTGCACTCAGGCAAAATTCAAACCAAATATTTCCTGTTAGATGTGATTCTGCAATTGGGCAGAGCTTGCTGAACAATTCTCAAACTGTTAACAGCTCCAATACCTACCAATTTAAGTCAATCATAATGCTTGCAAGAAGCTACATACATTCATATTCAGGGACCAAATTCTCTAAAAAAGAAAAGGAATACATTCAAGCCTTGCACTTTTAAAACATTTTCAGAGCTTAGGGAGCTTGTAGCTCTTCAAAATTACACCTGTGCCCATCAGAATCAAATTGTCAACCAATCAAACATCCTTTTCTCCTGTCGTATACATTGTGATAGTTTGAAAATTGATATTCATGCATTTGTCTTAATAATTGCAAGGTGAAAACCATCAGCAACAGATCAGATCTTAGCAATATTCAATTTCTGCACAACAAAGCAACTGTTTACAGATCTTTGTTGCATCAGCTCTATGAAGTACCATTTACAGTTTGACTGAATATAAATGAAACATGAATCGACAGAAAATTTATGTCGATTTTGGTTTGATTGTTAAAGTAGGAGGTACAAAAAGTGAAACTGTGTCCATTGGTTTCTTCTGCTGGGTTCATTTGGGAAGTTCAGCTTTTTCTGTTTATTGACCTCTCCAGGGATTGTTAGAAATCTGACACTGCATGGTGAGAATATAAAATGCAGGGGTGTAAAGTATACATTCTTGAAAGATTCCACAGGTTAACGTGGAGGAAAAGAAGGCAGAGTTGAATTTCAATAGCACCTTTGTGAACAGAGGCAATGCCAAAGTGATGTATAGTCAATGAATTACCAGTCAATGTTTGAACTAAAAGTTACTTGTAATATGGAAAATATAGCAGTCAACAAGCTTTTATGAACTGCAACGTGATAATGACTTGGTTTAAGCAGTATCCCAGCAAAATTTCTCTGCTCATTGTGATGCCTGGTGATCTCCTTATATCCACCACAGAGGGTGGACAACCCTCTGTTTAATAACTCATTCTGGACAGAGTGCCTTTGATAGCGAAGAATCTCCCCTCTGAACTGCATCAACCTAGATACTGTGTTATAGCCTCAAGAGTTGGACTTGACATTCTAATTCTGATACTTTCCAGCATCTGCAGTCCTTGTTTTTACCAAGAGTACCATATTTAAGAAAAAAAAAGTAAAAAAAAATTAAAGATGACTGAATATACTTAGGGAGGTAGGAACTTGAATGATGAGAGAGGAACTAGACATAAATTAATCTAATTAACTATCACAAGAGTTACAAAAATAATACTGTGAAATAGTCTTTTCTCCAAATGGCACAACAGTGACCATTTTGGCATCTTACCTGGATCTACAGGCATTTGGAGTTGATAGCCAGTCAACTCACACCAGCCCACCGGATACAAATCTGAGGACTCACAGTCTACCCATTGATCATATTCATCACTCCATCCATCAAAATGGATCCGCAATAGACGGTTCACTATGCGTGTCACTGTAGCAACGCAGATTAGGCGAGGTTCCATCAGGTCAACAGCCTCAAGTTTCATTCCAGGTTCAAACCCATGGTATGGAATGTCCTGAAAAATAATGTGACAACATTTTTAATTCTCCGATCCGAGGCCTCATAACATATTGTAAAGGGAGGTTACATTTTTGTTCCTTAGATCTTAGGTCTACTATGGCACTGTAGGCTCTGGGAACACAAGTAGATAAGGTCACATAGATCAAGCTTGTTCCATCTCCACAATTTCATCTTTTAACATCCTAACTTCCTATCATTTATAACATTCTTCAATATTTCTATTCTGCAAAGCAGGAATCCAATTTTGTTCAATGTATTCTATCCTTTTGGGATAAAGCATTTCATATTCTTCCAAAGGCTTGTTAGATTTTGGCATGTTTGCCTTTATCGGTCGGAGAATTGAGTACAAGAGTCAGAATGCCGTGTTGCAGCTCGATAAGACGCTGGTTCGCCCACATTTAGAGTATCGTATTCAATTCTGGTCATTACATTATACGAAGAATGTGGCTTTGGAGAGAGTGCAGAAGAGGTTTACCAGACATCTGTCTGGATTAAAAAAGTATGACCTATAAAGAGAGGCAAGTTGTTCTCTCTGGAGCAGCAGAGGCTGAGGGGAGACTTGATAAAAGTCTACGAAATTATGAGATGCATAGATAGGGTTGACAGTCAGAATCTTCCCCCAAACACAAAGTTGAAATGTCTGATACTAGTGGGCGTGCATTGAAGTTGGAAGGGATAAGTTTAAAAGGAGATGAAGGACTATTGTCATTTTTTTCAAAAATAACATAGGAGGCGTCGAGAAAACGCTGCCAGGATAGTGGTGGAAGCAGATACAATAGGGGCATTTAAGAGACTCTTAGATAAGCCCATGAACACGCAAGGAATGGAGAGATGTAGACCCAGGTGAGGCAGAAGGGGTTAGTTTAATTTGGCATCATGTTTGGCACAGCACCGTGGCCAAAGGGCCCATTCTTGCACTGTACTGTTCTATGTTCTACAAGAATATTGCCCCTGGGGGCAAAAATTCTCTTTTAACTATTTTAATTAATTAAGCTTAATGTTACTCAAATGGAGGGGAAATGGCATTAAGCATTTTAGTGAGTTGAAAAAGCCAACACAGACAAGACAGGCAAATGAGCTCCTTTGTGCTGTAACGACTCTTCACTATTTTGCAAACATAAAAAGCTAAAAAAAATTCTATTGGTGGGAAAGGATCCTAGTTTCAATCCTGACTCATGCTGGGTTAACTGATCTCAGTGTGGTGGTGCTGCAGGGTCTACATTAGCATCAGTAGGCTTAGAGCAGGGAGACAGAATAGTTTCGATCCAGCCTTCACAGGTCTTCCATATCCTGGAGTCACTTACAAAATTATGGCAGAAAGTATCTGCCTTACTCACCCTAATGAATAGACTTGCAGGAGCTGCTATGGAATCAGTTTCTGTCAAATATGTATCCCAGTCAAAGCACTGCTCCCAGCCTAGAATCAAAATAGAGAAGACCATGAGCAGAGAACTTCGTCACCATACAGCTAAAGATACAAGAGGGTAATGAGGCATGACTAAGACAACTGAACAAAGTGCTCACTTATAATAAATATGCACATTAAATGATGCCCCAGCTAGAGACATTTAAGCAGAAGGTTTCCAAACCTTTGATGGAAAAAGGTAGTGAAAAAAGAAGAGCACTGACAGGAGATTCCCAATCCTGTTCTTGCATTACAAAAGTGCTGAAACAGCCAACCAGTCTATGTTCCACTCAGGCCTCAATCTATCTTTTCCTCATTGCATTCAACCATAGTTTTCCTTCTCTCTCATCTAGTTTTCCATTTAAATGCATCTATTCACTTCAACCACTGTCAGCAGGTTCCTTATTCTCACCACTCAATGAGATACTGACCAAGCTGTATTCTAACTTCATCCATCTAACTTGGCTCCACAAACCTCAATATCCTTGGAAAAACCCGACTCAGAATTAAATCTATTCAACCAGCATGTACTGCTTTTTCTTAGTGTGTGCTCTACACTTCTATTACCTCTTCCATGAAGAAACTGCTTCCAAAATTCTCCCAATTGTTGCAACTCTGCCTTTACATTATGTCCCCGCCACTGCCTTTCATCAACCTCACTCGTGATCATCATCTACTTTCCAAGGACTATTAGGCTGGATTATCTAATCTTTACACACCTACAACTCTAGCTTACTCACCCTAATCTAGAACACCGTGGTTAATGTACATGCATCTGCTCTAAAATCAATTTTTTTTTCTAAGGTACGGTAACCAGAGCAGAGTGCTTCAGAACGGTCTAACCAAAGCTTTGTACAAGGAGAAAAAGTTTTGATTCGCATCCTCTAGGTATAATCACCATTCACCTGTATGGATATCTCATCAATATCTTCAACAGCATCTCAACAATAATCTAAGGTTGGATTAGTTACAAAAAGGAAGGTTGACTAGCAGCTTGAGTAGGATCTGGAAGTCCAACAATATCAGCATAATACTGAGAAAGCATCTCATGCAGCCATGAGCAAAGTGCTGCATTCTACAGAGGTGACAATCAGACTCTGGAGAGGATGGCTATGAAATATGGCCAAGCTGGAAAACCAGCTGGAAGGACAGAAAGACCAATGAATGGGTTAGATTAAGAGCACAAGTTCAGGGATCAAAAGAGCTACTAAGCATAGTTAGAGGAGGAAAGACAGACAGGTACAAACATCAGACAAGGCTGTGCCAATTTTGTCCTAGCACAACTGAAGAAGAAAAAAAAAACAGTTAAAGATAAAGAGGAAGCATTAAAATTGGATAAAAACAGGGGACGTAGATCGAAAGAATGTGAAGAAAGCCAGAGAAGCAATAATACAATGCCAATCGCTCCACTGTGGCTATGGTGACAGGAACAAACATACTTAAGGCTAATAATTTTTGTGATCACAACTAATGGCAATAAAGGACAAGTTAGATCCCAGAATTGGGCCTGGCTTGCTGGACCAGAGTTCATTTGTCTTTTGCTCAAAAACCATCTGCCACTGGATTCACTTGATCTATCAATGTATTTTTGTACTTTTACTCCCATCCACATTACTATGGCACCAATGAGAAACTTAAATATTGCACACCCTCTGATAGCTCAACTTTATCTCTGCATACACCCAACCAAGTCTCTTGATACACGTGATGCCTTCCTGAAAAAAACCTTCCATATTTTGGTCAGTCACAATCCAGGATTTCCATGAACAGTGAAAACATTCAACCTCTTCAGAATAACTTTGAAAATATCATGAGGCTTGCCTGCTGTCTTCTTGGAAGTATACTGCTTTGACAGAGTTTTGAAAAGACCAGTTGCTACAGGTGCCTGGAGAGAGGCTCACAAATGATACGTACCATTCAATTGATCTGATTTTGAGTGAGGAGTGTCTAAAACTGGGCTTTTTAGTTTGGAGGAGGATACTGCTCATAACTGAGGACCTGGAACAAATCCTTGTGGAACACCTCCAGCCATTTCATTCAAGTTGGAATACACAAACATCATACCTACTCTTGGTCTACTATTACCCAACCAATCCTTTAACCAGAACAATAAATGGCTTTCAACACCAATAGGTTTAATTATGACTAACAATTTCTCATGTGGAACCTTACCAAATGTCTTCTGGTAGACTGCAAACTGCAAGCATAGGAGTTACACTGTCCACTAAAGTTAAACCGCCAACAAGAAAACAAAATCAATGAAGCATGATAGATCATTCAAAAATTTATCTTTACCAGTTAATGGAAGCCAGCAAATCAAGAAGTCTTCACAATCACCCTGATCCTCAATTTCCAACAGGTCACTCAAAGGATTCTGGAGATACAGCCGGGTAGACGGGTTACCACCAGGAAAGGTGGAAGAGGGAGGCATGGAGTACAGGAGTCTCCTGTGGCTATCCCCTCTCAAATAGATATGCTATTTTGAAAAATGTGATGGACTCTCAGGGGAACGCAGCACGAACAGCAAAGTTGGTCCTGAGACTGGTAATGTAACAAGGGGTATGTCAGATTCTAAGTGATCGATTGTGATAGGGGACTCTGTAGTCAGAGGCACAAACAAACGTTTCTGTGGCACATCACTCTACTAAAGGCCATATTTGCTCCTTAACAATCTAGAGTCCCAGAAAGTAGCACAGTCTCGCTGCTCTAAAAAAAAACACTGCTCCAGGTTAACTTAGCACCCATGTTTTACATTTTTTAAATTTAATCGAAAGGCAGATGTCAATAAAACATAACATATATACTCAGTAATAGCTGATCTCATGTAAAGGTCGAACCCCTATTTTTGATCAAATAATCTGGAATTTAACATGCGTCTTGTGTAAACTTCAACCCGAGCTCTTCACAGATAACAGATCAAATGTTTATGAGTCAGTGTGCCAGCTGTCATGTCCCGCTCCAGCTTTCCAGCCTGCCGGTTCTTTTGCTTCACTCCCGGTCTTCTAGGCCGCGCCGGGATTTCAGAATTACCATAATTTCTTTTTCTCTTTATTAGTTTAGAGATCTATTGGGCTTCTGCTAAAGATACGGTATGAATTTTGATGGACATGAATTTCAGCATCTCAAAAATAGTATCGATGTAATAGTCAACCTCATAAATTAAACTTTAAAAAGTAGTCAAAAAATTTGACTATTACTCAAGAACTCACTCTACTCGCTACTGTAGTCTACAGCAATGCTACACTTCAAAACTATACACTTAGCAAGAAATCAGAATGGTGTGTTGCCTCCATGGTGCCAGGATCAGGGATATCTCAGAGTGCAAAATATTCTCAAAAAAAGGGAGTGGGATCAGCTAGGGGTTGTTGTACATATTGGAACTAATGACATAGGAAAGGAAAAAGGATGAGATTCTGAATGAGAATATAGGAAGTTAGGTAGGAATTTAAAAAGGAGGTCAGAGGGTAACAATATCTGGATTACTCCTAGTATGACGAGCTAGGGAGGGTAGGAATAGGAGGATAGAGCAGACGAATGCAAGGCTGAGGAGCTGGTGCAGCGAAGAAGGGTTCACATTTTTGGATCACTGGAATCTCTTCTAGGATAGTGGTGACCTGTACAAAGATAATGGAGTGTACCTGAATTGGAAGAGAACTAATAAACTGGCAGGGAGATTTGCTAGAGCTGCTCAGGAGGACAAACTAGTAAGGTGGGAGAATGGGACCCAGGGAGATAGTGAGGAAAGAGATTAGTCTAAGCCTGGTACAGTTGGAAAAAGGAGCAAGTCAAACAGTCAGGGCAGGTTGGAACAAAGCAGAGAATGAGGTAGGAGTGATTAATTACACTGCTTTTTATTTCAATGCAAGAGGCCTAACAGGGAAGGCCTCAGGGCATGGTTAGGAACATGGCAATGGGACATCACAGCAATTAGAGATGTGGCCCACAGATGGGCAGGACTAGCAGCTTAATGTTCCAGGATACAAATGCTATAGGAAAGATAGAAAAGGGTGGCAAGAGAGAGGAAGGGGAGTGTCATTTTTGATAAAGGAAAATATTACAGCTGTATTTAGGGAGGATATTCCTAGGAATACATCCAGGGAAGTTACTTGAGTGGAACTGAGAAATAAGAAAAGGGATGACCACCTCATTGGGATTGTATTATAAACCCTCCCCTCATGTACTCAGCAGGAAATGCAGAAACAAATTTGTAAGGAGATCTCAGCCATCTGTAAGAATAATTGGATGGTAATGGTAGGGGATTTTAACTTTCCAAACATAGACTGGATCTGCCATAGTGTTAAGGGTTTAGGTGGAGAGGAATTTGTTCGGCGTGTACAAGAAACTTTTCTGAAACGTGACCTACTCTTGGGAAATAAGGCAGGGCAGGTGACTGAGGTGTCAGTGGGGGAGCACTTGGGGGCCAGAGACCATAATTCTATTAGCTTTAAAATAATGATGTAAAAGGATAGACTGGATCTAAAAGCTGAAGTTGTAAATTGGAAGAAGGGCATTTTTGATAGTATTAGGCAAGAAATTTCAAAAGCTGACTGGGGCAGATGTTCGCAGTTAATGGGACAGCTAGAAAATGGGAAGCCTTCAAAAAGGAGATAACGAGAGTCCATAAACAGTATATTCTTGTTAGGGTGAAAGGCAAGGCTGGTAGATGTAGGAAATGCTGGATGCCTCAAGAAATGGAGGTTTTGGTCAAGAAAAAGGGAAGCAAGCACACGTTAGGTATAGACGGTACCGATCAAGTGAATCCTTAGAAGAGTATAAGCACAGGAGAAGTATCCTTAATCAACAAAGCAGGGACATGAGATAGCTTTGGCAAATAGGGTTAAGGAGAATCCAAAGGGATTTTAAAAAATTTATTAAGGACAGAAGGGTAGCTAGGGAGAGAATAGGGCTGCTCAAACAGCAGCAAGGCAGCCTATTTGTGGAACTGCAGGAGATGGTGAAGATACTAAACGAATATTTTGCATCAGTGTTTACTGTGATGAAAGACATGGAAGATATAGAATGTGGAGAAATAGATGGTGACATCTTATCAAATGTCCATCTTACAGAGGACATGTCCTGGATGTCTTAATTCATATAAAAGATGGGTAAATTCCCAAGACCTAATCAGATGTACACTGGAACCCTTTGGGAAGGTAGGGAAGTGATTGCTGGGCCCCTTGCTGAGCTACTTGTATCATCGATAGTACAGGTGAGGTGCTGGAGGACTAGAGGTTGGCTAACATGGTGCCACTATTTAAGAAAAAGGTGGTAAGGAAAAGCCAGGGAACTACAGACAGGTGAGCCTGACATTGGAGGGAACCCTGAGGGACAGGGTTTAGATGTATTTGGAAAGGCATGGACTGATTAGGAATAGTCAGTATGGCTTTGTGCATGGGAAATCATGTTTCACTAATTTGACTGAGTGTTTTGAAGAAGTAATGAAGAGGATTGATAAGGGCAGAGTGGCGGGCATGATCTATAACAATTTTAGTAAGCATTTGACAAGGTTCCTCATAGTAGACTGGCTAGCAAGGTTGGATCACAAAATACTAGCCATTTGGATACAGAACTGGCTCGAAGGTAGAAGTTAGAATGGGATGGTGGAGAGTTGCTTTTCAGACTTTAGGCCTGTGAGCAATGGTGTGCCACAAGGATTGTTGGTGGGTCCACTGTTTTTTTTTACCATTTATAAAGAATGATTTGGATATGAACATAGGGGGTATAGTTAATAAGTTTGCAGATGATAGCAAAATTGGAGATATAATGGACAGCAAAGAAGGTTACCTGAGAGTACAACAGGATCTTGATCAGATGGGCCAAATGGCCAAGGCGTGGTATATGGAGTTTAATTTTGATATTGGAGAGGTGCTTCATTTAGGAAAGGCAAATCAGGGTAGAATTTGTACACTGAATATTAAGGTCCTGGGGAGTGTTGCTGAACAAAAAGAGACCTTGGAGTGCAGGTGCATTGTTCCTTGAAAGTGAAGTCTCTGGTAGATAGGATAGTGAAGAAGGTGTTTAGTATGCTTTCCTTCATTGGAGAGAGCATTGTGTACAGGAGGTGGGAGGTCACGTTGCAGCTGCACAGGACATTGGTTAGGAAACTTTTAGGATATTGTGCAATTTTGCTCTCCCTCCTTTCAGAAGGATGTTGTTAAAATTGAAAGGGTTCAGAAAAGATTCGCAAGGATGTTGTCAGGGTAGCTTGAGCTATAGGAAGAGGCTAAATGGTCTGGGGCTGTTTTCCCCAGGATTGTTGGAGGTTGAGGGTTAACCTTATTTGTGGTTTGTAAAATCATGAGGTGCATGAATAGCGTAAATAGACCAGGTCTTTTCCTTGGGCTGGGGGAATCCAAAACTAGAGGGCATAAGTTTTTGTGAGGGGGGAAAAAGTTTTAAAAGGAACCTCAGGGGCAATGTTTTTTTTTCCCAACACAGAGGGTGTTCCATTGCATGTATGGAATGAACTGCCAGAAGAAGTGGCGGAGGCTGGTACAATTGGAATATTTAAAAAGGCATCTGGATTGGTACATGAATCGAAAGGGATTAGAGGGATATGGGCCATGTTTAGGCAAATGGGACTAGATTAATTTAGGATATCTGGTCAGCATGGACGAGTTGGACCAAAGGGTCCGTTTCTGTGCTATACATCTGTGACTCAACAATCTTCAGCTAAACTACAATGAAAGGCTGAAGAATTCAGGTCTTAATTAGGAAATAACCAAACAAGCAATCATTGGTTGTGTTGCCAACCGGTTCTGAATATACCAGAATGATGGGATAATATACAGTCAGACGTACAGCAGAGAAGCAGACCCTTCAGTCCAACCCATCCATACCGACCGGATATCCTAGAATTAATCTAGTCCCATTTGCCAGCACTTGGTTCATATCCCTCTAAACCTTTCCTACTAATATGCCTGTCCAGATGCCTTTCAAGTGTTGCAAATGTACCAGCTTCTACCATTTCCCCTGGCAGCTCATTCAATATATACTCCGCCCTCTGTGAAAAAGTTGCCCTGCAGGTCCCTTTTAAAACTCTCCCCTCTCATCTTAAACCCATGCTCTTTATTTTTGGGATTACCAAGCCTGGGGAAAAAGACCTTGGTTATTCACCCTATTCATGCTCCTCATGCTTCGCAACCAGTGAACAAGTGAAGGAATGTTTCAAGGTTTCCATTCATCCAGTGTTTCTTGCTGAAATGAATTAAGAGCACTAAGACCATTAAGAGCATGGAAACATCAGGAACACGTCAATCAACATATGTTTGGTATAAGCCTGTTAATCTTACCATTTTATGTTCACACATTCAAAATAAATCTCAGACAGGACAGCACAATAGAACTTTGCCTCAGCCAACATCCTCACCAGGAGATGTGTGTGTGTCAGTGAGAGAAGAAGTGGGTGGGAGGAGAAAAGATGAGGGAAAGCAGGAACAAAACCACCAATTTGTTTGCTCCTAAGGTCTAAATTCACTCAGCACCCATACTCAGGCAGCTTCATCCATGCTGCTATCCATAATTATATAAGGGGCTCTTCCTTTGCTAATATTTGATAACCAATTTATAAAGGCTGTTTAATTTCAACATGTAACTTACCTCTAGGCGTCGTTAATTCAATGTCATTCTTCTTGCAGAAGCCCACAGGGAAGATGCAACAAGAGGAAGCATGATAACAGAACCAGTCAGTACCATCAGCCGCCTCACATCCATCAATTCCAATCATCAGATAGCCATCCAACAACACCTGTTGTTCCAGATCAAAAACAGTTAATCACTTCTGCTGGTGTTGTACAACAGGACTTCTGCCTCAAATTAAGCTGCTCATCTGATATCTAGCATCAGAAAAGTTGATATTTTTGCCAACTAAATATTGACTTTGTTAGCAAAGTCAAATCTAGTTGGTTTAAAAGGGGTTACGGGAGTAGGGACACAGAATTGACTATGGGGCAGAAAGCAAAATGTGTAGCATTTAATTGTTATGCTTGATTACGATTCTATTTTACTATTGGTGCTGCTTGATTGGTTAAGCTGGGTGTGAACTCAGGGTAAAGTAAGCAAAGCTGGAAAGCCAGAGCTCAAGCATGGAGTAGATACTAAACTTCAGTAAATAAAATCAGTTCCACGAATTTTGATATGTGTAATCGCTGCATAAATCAGAGATAAAATATGTAACCTAGTGCAGTACTGTAGTGAAGAGTTTTTTTTAAAAAATAAAACAGACCAGAGGAATTCTATGGTTAACATTACCCAAGGATTGGGATCACTACACCTCTTGAAAGCAGACTCATGACCTGCATTCCGGTAGAGTATATTCAATGTGTCATTAAAAATTATACATGTTCAGAAATGTAACAAAAAGGAGATGATATTAACACAGGAGTATACTGGTGAAGTTTAATGTAAAAGCATGACTCATTTTAGCTGCATAAATGAGGAGACCGGTTTGGGTGGGGGGGAGGAAAGAGGTGGGGGCAATGCTCAGGGATAAAGATACCGGGTGCTCATACAGTTGACTTTGGCATGACAATTTGTGAAGATTATTAGTATGTGATGTAACTTCCTTGGAGTTATAATGAGAGGCAGACAGCACAATAAAGTAACCGCATCATGTTAATTTTTTTTTAAATTAGCTGGCCAGATCCCAGTTGGAGTATTACAGTAAAATCAGGGCAACCACACTTCAGGTGAGAAAACAAGGCCTGAGAGAGGATGCAAGTACTCAGTGAAGTGGTACTGGTAGATAGTCTAATTTATTTCTAGTGTTCCTATTTGTCTGCTTGAGCTGGCCTTGCTATTTAATATGATCATGGGTGATCTTACACCTCAATTCCACTTTCTTGCACTCTCCCTTAATATCCAAAAGTGTATCAACCTGTTTTCAATATAGTTAATAATTAAACACCCACAGTTCTCTGGAGGTCAATAAGTCCAAAGATCCAAAATCACAAGAGAAGAAATTTCACCCTTCAGTTAAAAATGGCCAGCCCTTTATTCTGAGGCTGTGATCCCAAGATCTGGACTCTTTAGCCGGGGGAAATATCCTCCCAATATATCTTCCCCATCAAGCTCCTTTACAATGTTGCAAACCTCAATAGGATCACCTCACATGCTTCTAAATTCTGTAATGTATTGTCCTATGCTGATTAATATCTCTTCAAAGAAGGAACCTATTGCCAGCAGTCTAGTGTGTATGGATTTTAACAAGGTCAGCCAGGTGGACCTCATAGAATGAGGTCCCTGATTAACAGCCCCAATCAGGTCACAGGAGAAACTTCACACAGACAGTCACCCATGGGTGGGATCGAACTCCGGTTGCTACCACTGAGCCACAGTGCTGCCCTAGTCTGTTACTACTTTTGAGAGACTGTCTTGAGAGGAGTGACTGAGTAGATTGTGCCTGTACTAATTGGAATTTAGAAGAACGAGAAGCAACCTGATTGAAACAAACAAGATTCTTATGGGATTTGACAGGCATTAGATACAGGAATATAGTTTGCCTTTGTGGGAGAGTCTAGGAGGAGAGGGCATAATCTGAAAATAAGGGGCTGTCTTTTGAAGATAGTTTGAGGGGAATTCTATCAAAGGGCAGTAAATTTGTGGAATTATTTACTGCAGAGGGTTGTAGAGGTTGCGTCATTAACTGCATTCAGGGCTGAGATAGACAGATGTTTAAAATCAGTAAGGGAATCAAGGGTTATGGGGGAAAAAGGCAGAAAGTGGAGCTCAGGATGATCAGATCAGCCACAATGTCATCAAATAGCAGCACAGACTCAATGGGCTGAATGGCTTGCTTCTGCTGATCTTAGAGTGACTCAGAAGGATGTGAATCTATGGAATTCTCTAGCCCAAATGGTTGTGAATGTTCCATCATTGCATATAAGGCAGGCTAGATAAACCTGAGGGAATGCATGCATACTTCAAGTGAACAGAAAGGTCACTTGTCATTCCTCTAAACTCCAAAGTTTTCAACCATTCTTCATAAGATAAAACCTTCACCTCTGCACTGCTTCCAAAGCATTTGCACCTATTTTTAAATAAAAGGAGACCAAAACTGTACACCGTACTTCAGATGTGGTCTCAACAAAATCCTGTACAGCTACAGTAAAACTTCTTAGAACATAGAACAATACAGCACAGAACAGGCCCTTCAGCCCTCGATGTTGTGCCGACCTGTGAACTGTGAACTATGAACTATTCTCAGCTCCTCCCCCTGCACTAACCCATCATCATCCACGTGCTTATCCAAGGATTGTTTTAATCTCCCTAATGTGGCTGAGTTGACTACATTGGCAGGTAGGGCATTCCACGCCCTTACCACTCTGAGTAAAGAACCTGCCTCTGACATCTGTCTTAAATCTATCACTCTTCAATTTGTAGTTATGCCCCCTCGTACAATCTGATGTCATCATCCTAGGAAAAAGACTTTCACTGTCTACCCTATCTAATCCTCTGACCATCTTGTATGTCGCTATCAAATCCCCTCTTAGCCTTCTTCTTTCTAATGAGAACAGACCCAAGTCTCTCAGTCTTTCCTCATAAGACCTTCCCTCCAGACCGTTAAATACGGTCAAATTCCCTTCCCTTTGCAATAAATGTTCAATTTGCCTCCCCAAACTCTTGTTGTCGCTACATACTCACTTTTGTAATTCATCTACCATGACACTGAGGTACCTCAGTTATACCACTGAGCTCTTCAGTCTCTCTATGTCTAAACAGTATTCTGCTTTTCTATTCTTCCAGCCAAATTGGGCAAGTTCATATTTCCCCACATTATGCTCCATCTGCCAAATTTCACCCATCTCATTTAAACAATCTATAGCCTTTTGCAGACTCTACCTCCTGTTGACAACTTACTTCCTCACCTTGGTGTCATCAGCAAAATTAGCCAGCCCATGGTTGGACCTTAGGTCCAAGTCTTTGAGATAGATTGCAAATAGTCGATGTTTTAACTTAAGTATAAATGGTGAGTCTTGCCTTCAGAATTTTTTTTTTCTCATTTGAATGGATCTTTTCTATGTATTCTGAAGTAGCCTTTTAATGTCTGACTCAGCACATCTGTTGAACTATCCCTGAAACCTAAATTGCCAGTTCACCTCAGGTAGCACTGTTTTGGTACCTTATTATAGCCACCATTATTTAAGGTGAAATGATAGTCTTTTTCTCTCTGTAGCCAAATATAAAATTCAATTATATTATGATGCTGATACCCAGGGATGACTTCACTTTCAGGCTTTTAATCAATCTTCTCGGTGCAGCTCATTAATTCTAGTATAACCTCCTCTTCAGTTGGATCCAGAACTTGATAGTCAAAGGAACTATTCCAGAAACAATCACCTATATCCCAAGAACAAAACAAAAAAAGCAATGCCACAACCACCTGCTTGTTGTACTCCTTTAAAACTATCACAAAGAATCCCTCAAATAACCACTATCAACACGAGCTGTTATACCTTTTGAACAAACTGCCCAGTTTGGAGGGGCTAACTCCCTCACGAGCAACCCCTCTGGGCAGAACTCGTCACAGGTATTCCTGACATCAGACCCCCTGAAGCTCAACCTTGAACTTGGTTACATAGGAGACTCTCCAGAGATTAGCAGAAAAAAAGTATTTAGGGATGGCCTCAAAAGGATCTGAAGTAGTTAAACACACCTGCTGCACTTGAGACCCAGGCTCTTGACTGACCAAAGAAGAAATGGTTCATTCAGGAAAATAACACATCAAGAGACTTTATTGAAACATTTAAAGGGAACAAACAAACCTCCAAACAAATCATCTCAGCTGGGCCTGCAGGGGGCAACCAGACCTCCCAGTCACCATGCATTTTAATTCCCTTTCCCAATCCCTTTCTGACATGACCATCCTTGGCCTTCTCCATTGCCAATACAAATCACACTGTAAATTGGAAGAACAACACTTCATTCAAAGTTTGTGAGAAGATTTGTAGCTCGGGTGCTCATTGTTCTAGTTCTGTTCGCCGAGTTGGGAGTTTTTCTTGCAAACGTTTCGTCCCCTTTCTAGGTGACATCTTCAGTGCTTTGGAGCCTCCTGTGAAGCGCTTCTGTGCTGATTCCTCCGGCATTTATACTGGTTTGAATCTGCCGCTTCCGGTTGTCAGTACCTGTCCGCTGCAGTGGCCGGTATATAGGGTCTAGGTCGATGTGTCTGTTGATCGAATTCATGGATGAGTGCCGTGCTTCTAGGAATTCCCTGGCTGTTCTCTGTTTGGCCTGTCCTATAAACGGTGGTGTTGTCCCAATCGAATTCATGTTGTTTGTCATCTGAGTGTATGGCTACTAGGGATAGCTGGTCGTGTCGTTTCGTGGCCAGTTGGTGTTCATGGATGCGGGTTGTTAGCGGTTTTCCTGTTTGTCCTATGTAGTGTTTTGTGCAGTCCTTGCATGGGATTTTGTAAACCACGTTGGTTTTGCTCATGCTGGGTATCGGGTCCTTTGTCCTGGTGAGTTGTTGTCTGAGAGTGGCTGTTGGTTTGTGTGCTATTATGAGTCCTAGTGGTTGCAGCAGTCTGGCTGTCAGTTCAGAAATGCTCCTGATGTATGGGAGTGTGGCCAGTCCTTTGGGTTGTGGCATGTCCTCATTTCATTGTCTTTCCCTGAGGCATTGGTTAATGAAATTGCGCAGGATCCGTTTTTGTTGAGCAAAAACGACGTGGTTTACAAAATCCCATGCAAGGACTGCACAAAACACTACATAGGACAAACAGGAAGACAGCTAACAACCCGCATCCATGAACACCAACTGGCCACGAAACGACACGACCAGCTATCCCTAGTAGCCATACACTCAGATGACAAACAACATGAATTCGATTGGGACAACACCACCATTATAGGACAGGCCAAACAGAGAACAGCCCGGGAATTCCTAGAAGCATGGCACTCATCCACGAATTCTATCAACAGACACACCGACCTAGACCCTATATACCGGCCACTGCAGCGGACAGGTACTGACAACCGGAAGCGGCAGATTCAAACCAGTATAAATGCCGGAGGAATCAGCACAGAAGCACTTCACAGGAGGCTCCCAAGCACTGAAGATGTCACCTAGAAAGGGGACGAAACGTTTGCAAGAAAAACTCCCAGCTCAGTGAAAAAAACAAAAACAACAACAACAACAACACTTCATTTTTCACTTAGATAGCCTACAGCTCGAAGGACTCAACATGGAGTTCTCCAATTTCAAATAATTTCCCTTCCAATTCCCCAACTCCCTTCCCAGCCCCTCCCCATCCCTTCCACCGCTTCCTGACATTTACTGGATTCATTCCTCCCATTGACCAACCAGGTCGTATCCTCTACTTGTTCTCACCTACCCCCACCATCCTACCCCCTTTATCTGCAGCTCCCCCACACCCACCCAGAGTCCTGAAGAAGGGTTACACTCGAAACATTGACTTCTCCACCACCTGATGCTGCCTGGCTTGCTGGGTTCCTCCAACCTCCTACCTATTTTGGATTCCAGCATCTGCAGTTTTTTTTCCTCATTCCTTACATTCACCACCCTCTACATGAAAAAGTTGCTCCTAAGCTCTTTTAAATCATTCCCCTCTCACCTTAAACCTATGCCCTCTAGGGAAGAGACCTCGTCTATTTACCCTATCCATGCCCCTCATGATTTTATAAACTTTAAGGTCATCCCTCAGCCTCTGACGATCCAGGGAGAACAGCCCCAACCTATTCAGCCTTTCTCCATGGCTCAGACCCTCCTATTCTGGCAACATCCTCGTAAATCTTTTCTGAACCCTTTCAAGTTTCACAACATCCTTTGATGGGAAGGAGACCAGAATTGCATACAATATTCCAAAAGTGACCTAACCAATGTCCTGTACAGCCACAACATGACCTCCCAACTCCTATACTCAAGGCCCTGAGCAATAAAGGAAAGCTTACCAAATTGCCTTTCTTCACAAACTCTCATCTGAGATAAACAGTACTGTAAAGAGCTTTTTTTAAAATTGGACCATGAACTTAAATGAGAAAAGATTCTGGTTAAAACTAAGGAAACTGTGGAATACCACGTTGCAATTTTGAAAACAAATTACTGGAACTTAAGTTGTATTGAGAATGTTGCCTCATTCAAGCAATGGGAGAGAATGCTAAATGTATCTGCATGTACATGTGTGTTGTTGTGTGTTCAGCACAGCAAAAACCTCTTGATTGGTTCCTGGATAGGGGATTACAGCTTTGGGTGTGGACAAAAAAAACCCAGCAGAAACATACAACTTGTGAATGTGAAAGCACCTAAATCTCTTTCTCTCCCCCCTATGTAGAGGGGGAATAGAACATTTTCTGGTAGCTGTTCTCCCTCATCAGTTCCATCTGAACTGCTTTATGCAAATTTTTTATCATAAAGAAAAAGAGGCAAGTTGTTGGAGGGAATCCTGAGGGACAGGATGTATATGTATTTGGAAAGGCAAGGACTGATTAGGAATAGTCAACATGGCTGTGTGTGTGGGAAATCATGTCTCACAAACTTGATTGAGTTTTTTGAAGAAGTAACAAAGAGGATTGATGAGGGCAGAGTGGTAGATGCAATCTATATTGACTTTAGTAAGGCGTTTGACAAGGTTCCCCATGGGAGACTGATTAGCAAGGTTAGATCTCACGGAATACAGAGAGAACTAGCCATTTGGATACAGAACTGGCTCAAAGGTAGAAGACAGAGGGTAGTGGAGGAGGGTTGTTTTTCAGACTGGAGGCCTGTGACCAGTGGAGTGCCACAAGAATCGGTGCTGGGTCCACTACTTTTTGTCATTTACATAAATGATTTGGATGTGAACATAAGAGCTGAAAAATGTGTTGCTGGAAAAGCTCAGCAGGTCAAGCAGCATTCAAGAAGCAGGAGAATCGACGTTTCGGACATACGCCCTTATGCCTGAAACATCGATTCTCCTGCTCCTTGGATGCTGCCTGACCTGCTCCGCTTTTCCAGCAACACATTTTTCAGCTCTGATCTCCAGCATCTGCAGTCCTCACTTTCTACCTGTGAGCATAAGAGGTACAGTTAGTAAGTTTGCAGATGATACTAAAATTGGAGGTGTAGTGGACAGCGAAGAAGATTACCTCACATTACAACAGAATCTTGACCGGATGGACCAATGGGCTGAGAATTGGCAGATGGAGTTTAATTCAGATAAATGCAAGGTGCTGCATTTTGGGAAAGCAAATCTTAGCAGGACTTATACACTTAATGGTAAGGTCCTAGGGAGTGTTGCTGAACACAGAGACCTTGGAGTGCAGGTTCATAGCTCCTTGAAAGTGGAGTTGCAGTTAGATAGGATAATGAAGGCAGCGTTTGGTATGCTTTCTTTTCTTGGTCAGAGTATTGAGTACAGGAGATAGGAGGCCATGTTGCGGCTGTATATGACATTGGTTAGGCCACTGTTGGAATATTGCATGCAGTTCTGATCTCCTTCCTATCGGAAAGATGTTGTGAAACTTGAAAGGGTTCAGAAAAGATTTATAAGGATGTTGCCAGGGTTGGAGCATGAGAGTTATCGGGAGAGGCTGAACAGGCTGGAGTTGTTTTCCCTGGAGAGTCGGAGGCTGAGGGGTGACCATGTAGAGGTTTACAAAATTATGAGGGGCATGGATAGGGTAATTGGACAAAGTCTTTTCCCTGGGGTGGGGAAGTCCAGAACTAGAGGGCATAGGTTTAGGGTGAGAGGGGAAAGATATAAAAGAGATCTAAGGGGCAACTCTTTCTCACAGAGGGTGGTATGGGTATGGAATGAGCTGTCAGAGGAAGTGGTGGAGGCTGGTACAATTGCAATATTTAAGAGGCTTTTGGATGGGTATATGAATAGGAAGGGTTTGGAGGGATATGGACCGGGTGCTGGCAGTTGGGTCTAGATTGGGTTGGGATATCTGGTCAGCATGGACGAGTTGGACCGAAGGGAAAAGAAAGTGATTGACTGAAGTTGTTGGAACTGTTCTCTTGAGTAAGGTGGCTGAGGGGAGATTTGTTGAAAGTTTTCAAAATCATGAGCAGGCTGTATTTAGTGAACAGGGAGGGGGAGCAGTTCTCACTCCTAATAAGAAACAAGAACAAGAGAGCAAGTATTCAGAGTGATGCACAAAAGGGTAATGAGAGAACATTCCTCCCCACATACACAACGGGTAGTTAGCATATGGAAACGCTACTTGGAAATGTGGCAAAGGCAGGTTGAGTTGAGGAATTTAAAAAAGGACACTAGATGATATAGATAGAAATATTGAGCAAAGGCATGGGAAGAAAGCAAGAGTAATGAGCCAGTGCAGGCCCAATGGCCTGAATGGCTTCCTGCTGCGCTGTAACAATTCTGTGAATTTCAGAGGCACTGAAATGACAAATCCACATCTTGAGAATAAAAGACTGAGACCAGTATGTCCACAACCTTGTGCCATTAGCACAGAAAATAACATCAACGTTTGTGGTCTGAACTGCTGTCACTCTCTGCAGTTCCCCAATTTTCCTTCTGCACCCATCAGGTCACATCTCTGTATCAGTTTATCATAGAATCCCTACAGTGTGAGGAGAGGCCATCTAGTCTGCACCAACCCCCTGAAGAACATCCCACCCAGGCCCCACATCGTAATCCTGCATTTATCGTTACTAACCCAATTGGCCTGCACAACCCTGAACATGACGGCTATTTAACATAACCAATCCACCTGACCTAATTTTTGGACTGAGAGGAAACCAGAGCAACCAAGAGAAACCCCATGCAGACCTGGAGAGAACATGCAAACTCCAGAGTCACTCAATTCAGGTCTTTCTTGTTATTCGTTAAAAATAGTTTGATTATAATGATTGAGTCAAGTTTACAGATTTGTCTCAACTCAACAAATAGTGGGTCTTGATCGTACTGCAACGTCCCAGTGATTCATGGTCAGAAGTCACAACCCCAGGAGTCATAGAGTCATAGAGGTGCACTGCATGCAAACAGACTCTTCAGTCCAATTCGTCCATGCAACCACCAATGTTCTGTACAGCTGCAACATGACCTCCCAACTCTTCTACTCAATACTCTGACCAATAAAGAAAAGCCGACCAAACATCTTCTTCACTATCCTATCTACTCGAGACTCTAATTTCACGAAGCTATAAACCTGCACTCCAAGGTCTCTTTGTTTAGCAACAGTCCCTAGGACCTCACCATTATGTATACAAGTCCTGCTAAGATTTGCTTTCCCAAAATGCAGCATCTCACATTTATCAGAATTAAACTGCATCTGCCACTCCTCAGCCCATTGAGCCATCTGATCAAAGTCAAACAGGTTTATGTGAAATCACAAGCTTTCAGAGTGCAGCTCTACACCTGACAAAAGGACTGTGATCCGAAAGTTACTGATTTCAAATAAATCAGTTGGACTATAACCTGGAGTCATGTAACTTTGATTTTGTCTACCCCTGTCCAATACCTGCACACCATTGAGTCACAACAGCACACAGGTGGTGTGACAAATCAAAATCCTTATCAAAGTGTATATTCTCAGTACAGGGTGACCCCCGGAAATGATTCCGCAGTTTCGGTTACCTGTGGTTTACCACAGCCTGTGGTGCATGTTATACGGAACGTCCCAGCACCAGGGACCAGGCTACCAGCAAGGTACACTTCCCATTTAAATGAATGGGTTCACTCCCACCTGTGGTTTTGGGCTTCCACAGTAGGCTCTGGAACATAACCACTGTGGGTAGGGGGGAACACTACTGTATAGCGACAGATTTCGCTACAAGGCAATACAAAGGCCACCTTGCAAAGTGCAGGGCAGCCATTAAATAGTAACATGGTCAGAAATGCTTATTAATGGGGGTGGAGATTTAAGATCATTTCTTTGCAAATACTATCCTGACCACCTTCAGAATCATTTAAGTCTTCAAGGAGGACAAACATGCCAACAGTGTGTACAACTCTGTACAAGTATTACAACTTATTTCCATTTACCCATCTTCTCCCCACACCCTCGGATGTTGTTTCTATTCAACAATCATTCAATGTTTCAATTGACTGTCTTCAGCACACATTCTGGCAATGCCTTCCAGACCAAACCACTTGTAAGATATTTACACATCATATTTGCTTCTCTTGCAAACCACTTTAAATCTGCATCAGCTTATTTGTAATCCTTTAACAAAATTTCCCTATCTGTGCAAATCAATGCCGCGCCAAATGTTTGCTTATCCGTAGTTTTCACCAAAACATGAAGGAAAACTTGGAAAAAACGCCAAAACAAAAAAAAACGGAAAAGTGCTTAAGTGAACATTTAATAAAACAAGCTACAGAAGGGGAGTGTCACTTTCTGCACTACACTGCCTAGACTAGATAGTTATGTGCAGCATCTGCCATTTTGCATACTGGAGTATTTGCATGTGGATATTTACTGATTATATTCTTCACATTATGCTGATTTAAGAAACAATGGAGAAGTGAGGAGAAACTGCTTGCTGTGTGCAGAAGTCGAGATCACAAATGCACTGAAAGTGTGGTGGAGATAGAACTAAATAGAGTCATTAAGGGGGAATTTGGATTAATATTCAAAAAGGAAGAACGTGTAAGGCTACAGAGAGAAGACTGGAAGTGGCACCAAGGAAATTCCTTCTGCAGAGAGCCAGTGAAAACATTATTGGCCAATTGACCTGTCCGAAACCGTTTGGAGATTCTGTGAAAGTAAGTGCTGTGATTTCAGTTGCACATCTTAAATCAATTAAGCCAATACATGAAAGACGTCACCACTGTTTAAAATTAAATTGAAAAGGGGATAAAAGACTAATCGCATTTAAAAGGATGATGACAAACCTCCCTCTTTTAATGGCTAAATCTCTCAGAATTGTTTAACCACATGGATCAAACTGACGCAGACTGGAAAGTATTTTTTCTGCTCCACTCTCATGTTTATTCTAACACAAAAGCAGAGCACTATGGATGCTGGAAATTTGAAACAAAAACAGAAAATGGTGGAACTACTCAGGTGGTCAGGCAGCATTTGAAGAGACAGAGAAACAGGCTTAATTTGAGCTGCTGAGCATCTCCAGTATTTTCTGCATTTATCTTATACTTGGCTTTTGCAAGACAATACCAAATTGTACTGCTAAACTTCTCTCTTGCTTTCCATGTACCAGTGACATGCCCATGGCTCAGAAGAGCTTGGATACAGTGGGTGACAACAAGCTCTGACCAGGGAAAACAACACAAATAAAATTAACTCTACCTTTCCTATCCTTAGCCTGCCATAATCTTCCAGTGAAGCTCAATACAAGTTCACGAAACTACGAAAGCAACCAGGAATGGGACAAGTAAATAAGGCATTTGCTGCCAACACACTGCCAAGGGTTCAGTCACCAACCAGATGGCTGCAGTCCCTGTGATGTCATTGCATTCCATCAGAAACATTGCAAAAACAACTTGCAGGAAGACATCACAACTGTTCACTCAAAAAGCTATATTGCTAAAGACTGAAGCAACCAAAACTTCCATATTCCCTACTTTTCAAAACGTGCATATTATTTTACACAATTATCAAATTTAATTACAATTTTTTTGTCTCTCCAACACCTATCATATTTCCTAATAAACAAGTCAAGAAGTGCAATTTATTTTAGTGTTGATTAATATATGAAAGAATGCAAGGTGTGAAGAGTAGAGAATGGGGCAATGAGGAAACAGCAGCAATCGATTCATGCCTCATTCTGGTTTCAGGGCAATGTGGGCACAGAATGCGGTTAGTAGGACCATGTTATTCCAGTGTATTGGGAGGAGGCACACAGTGATTAAATAAACAAAAGACTGTTTCGATGAGGTGTGAATGATAGGATAGCAGTCTCACTTCAGGTTTCAGTTCTCCAACGCATCTCGTCCACATCCTGCACCTCTGCCCTCAGACCCTACCTCTCCAACCGTAACAAGGACAGAACGCCCCTGGTGCTCACCTTCCACCCTACAAACCTTCGCATAAACCAAATCATCCGCCGACATTTCTGCCACCTCCAAAAAGACCCCACCACCAGGGATATATTTCCCTCCTCACCCTTTTCCGTCTTCCGCGCAGACCGTTCCCTCCGTGACTACCTGGTCAGGTCGACGTCCCCCTACAGCCCACCCTCCCATCCTGGCACTTTCCCCTGCCACCGCAAGAACTGTAAAACCTGTGCCAAAACCTCCTCCCTCACCTCTATCCAAGGCCCTAAAAAGAGCCTTCCACATCCAAAGTTTTACCTGCACATCCACTAATATCATTTATTGTATCCGTTGCTCCCGATGTGGTCTCCTCTACATTGGGGAGACTGGACGCTTCCTAGCAGAGCGCTTTAGGGAACATTTCCGAGACACCCGCACCAATCAACCACACCACCCCGTGGTCCAACATTTCAACTCCCCCTCCCACTCTGCTGAGGACATGGAGGTCCTGGGCCTCCTTCACCACCGCTCCCTCACCAGACGCCTGGAGGAAGAACGCCTCATCTTCCGCCTCGGAACACTTCAACCCCAGGGCATCAATGTGGACTTCAACAGCTTCCTCATTTCCCCTACCCCCACCTCATCCTAGTTTCAAACTTCCAGCTCAGCACTGTCCCAATGACTTGTCCAGACTTGTCCGACCTGCCTAGGTCCTCTTCCACCTATCCACTCCACCTTCTCCTCCCTGACCTATCACCTTCCTCTCCTCCCCCATTGTACTCTATGCTACTCTCTCCCCACCCCCAACCTCCCCAAGCTTATCTCTCCACGCTTCAGTCTCTCTGCTCTTACTCCCAATGAAGGGCTTTTGTCCGAAACATCGATTGCGCTGCTCGTTGGATGCTGCCTGAACTGCTGTGCTCTTCCAGCACCACTGATCCAGAATCTGGTTTCCAGCATCTGCAGTCATTGTTTTTACCACTACACTTTACAGCCTTGTGAACTCAACTTGGAGTTATAGAGTCGAGAGTTAGATGCACAGCATGGAAACAGACCCTGCTGTCCAACTCTTCCATTATCCCAAACTAATCTATTCCCATTCACCAGAACTTAACCCATATCCACCTAGGTTGAGATTGTGGTATTGGAAAAGCATAGCAGGTCAGGCAGCATCAGAGGAGCAGAAGAATTGACGTTTCGGACTTTCCTGATAAAGGGCTTATGCCCAAAACAGCGATTCTCCTGCTCCTCGGATGCTGCCTGATCTGCTGTACTTTTCCAGCACCACACTCAACCCTGATCTCCAGTCCTCACTTCCCATATCCCTCTAAACCCTTCCTATTCATATATCCATCCAGAAGCCTTTTAAATGCTATAATTGTGTCAGCCTGCACCACTTCCACTGGCAGCTCATTCCACACATGCAACAGTGTGAAAAAGTTGCCCTTCAGGACCCTTTTAAATTTTTCCCCTCTCACCCCACACCTATGCCCTCTAGTTCTGGACTCTCCCAACCCAGGGAAAAGACATGGTCTATTTATCCTATCCATGCCCCTCGATTTTTACAAACCTCTAAATGGTCACTCCTCAGCCTCCAACACTGCAGGGAAAACAGCCCCAGCCTATTCAACCTCTCTCCATAGCTCAAACCCTCATACCCTGGCAACATCCTTGTAAGTCTTTTCTAATCCTTTTCAAGTTTCACAACACCCTTCCAATAGGATATTGCACACAATATTCCAAAAGTGGCCTAACCAATGTCCTGTACAGCTGTGACATGACCTCCCAACTCCTATACTCATGCTCTAACCAATGAAGGAAAACATATTAAACGCCTTCTTCACTATCCTATCTACCAGACACTCCACTTTCAAGGAACTATGAACCTGCACTCCAAGGTCTCTCTGTTCAACACCACTCCCCAGGACTGTACCATTGTGTGTACAAGTACTACCCTGATTTGCCTTTCCAAAATGCAACACCTCACATTTATCACTCCTCAGCCCAATGGCCCATCTGATCAAGATCCTATTGTAACCGGAGATAACCTTCTTCACTCTCCACTGCACCTTCAATTTTGGAGTCTTCTGCAAATTTACTATGTTCACATCCAAATCATTTTATATAAATGACAAAAAGCAGTGGACCCAGCACTGATCCTTGGGGCACATCACCGGTCACAGGCCTCCAGTCTAAAAAGCATCTCTCCACCACATGTCTTCTATCTTCAAGCCAATTCAGTGTCCAAACTGCTAGTATTTTGTGTGATTTAATGATGCTAGCCAGTCTACCATGAGGAACCTTGTCAAATGCCTGACTGAAGTCCATATAGAGCAGTCTTGAAGGGCTTTTGCCCAAAATGTTGATTTTCCTGCTCCTCAGATGATGCCTGACTTGCTGTGCTTTTCCAGCAGATCACTCTTAACTCCATATGGATCACGTCCACCGCTCTGCCCGCAATCCTCATTACTTCTTCAAAAAACTCAATGATTTCTCAAGCACAAAGTCATGTCAACTATCTCTCATCAGTCCTTGCCTATCCAAATATAGGGAAGCCCTGTCCATTGGGATTCCCTCCAGCAACTTGCCTACCAACGTGAGGCTCACTAGTCTATTGTGTGTTGAAGTTAAAAGCATGTACTGTACTGGAGAGAGGGCGCGGTTCCCAAGGTAGACTGGAAAATTGAAAATATGTAACATTTGGCTGTGAAATGTTTACCTGAGCTTCGGTTGCTGCTTTGACAACAATTTGAATTTAAAACAGATTAACTTATGCCCCAGGATACTAAAAACAACCGAGTTTGAATTTATTGTTTGGCCAACACCGAATCCAATAAGACAACCCGATGCTGGGGGGTAGAAGAATTCGGACATTTTGAAAATTGGTCAGACAGCAACTGCCGTACAGCTAACTGCTCATCTAACATTATGCACTTGAAGAAAATCAGGAAAAGAAACCTTCCGTACCAAAGGTACCTTTTCAGGTAAAGACTATTCGCAGTTAAAAGAAAGACGATGACCCAGGGAAATTAACTAATTACATTAATTTAATCATTGGCAGGAATTAGTTAATGTAATTTTCATAACTCTTATTGGAACAGCATTTTTTAAATATAGAATTTGGGTCAGATAGTAAATAGTTAAGAAAGCAGAGTTTGGATTTGAGAAACTTTTTTTGTTTCATGTTCACTATTAAACTTCGACTAATAAATTGATTTTTTTCTGTAAATAGTGGAATTTGGGAGTTCTGTCACTCACATTTTAACAGATTACGAGGCATGGCAAGCTTTTCTGTTTAATTAAGAGGGGTTCAACAACCGCTTTGTAACAATAGTTCCCTGGTTTTTCCTTACCACCTTTCTTAAATAGTGACACCACATCAGTCAACCTCCAGTCTTCTAGCACCCCACCTGTGATTTTCGATGACACAATTAGCTCAGCAAGGAGCCCAGCAATCACTGCCCGAGCTTCCCAAACAGTACTCAGGTATACTCGATGATGTCCTAGGGATTTATCCACCTTTATGTGTTAAGACACCCAATACCACCTTCCATGTCCTTCTCCACAGAAAACATGGATGCAAAATACTTGTTTAGTATCTCTCCCATCTTCTGAGATTCCACATTTGGTTGTCTTGCTGATCTTTGAGGGGTCCTATTCTCTGCCTAGCTATCCTTTTGTCAATAAATGTATTTATAGAATTCCTTTGTTTTCTCCTTAACCTTGTTTGGCAAAGTTATCATGTTCCCTTTTTGCCCTCCGGATTTCCCTCTTAGAGTATAAAGGCAGTTGGAGTATACTTAAGGATTCACTCGATCCCTGCTGTCAAAACCGGACATAAACCACCTCCTTATTCTTGACCAAAACATCAATTTCTTTAGTCATCCAGCATGCCCTATAACTACCAGCCTTTCCTTTCATCCTAACAGAAATATACTGTTTCTGGGCTCTCATTATCTCAATTTTGAAGGCTTCCCAATTCCAACAATCCCTTTACCCCCAAGCAACATTTGAAAAGTTCTTGCCTAATACTGTCAAAAATTGCCTTCCTCCAAATTAGAACTTTAACTTTCATATCCGGTCTAATCCTTTTCCATCACTATTGTAAAAATAAAAGAATTCTGAGATACCGCAATTTGCTTATTTAAGTACGAATTGGATTTTGAAACAAACCAAAGCCACTTGAAGGAAGTACATCGGGCAAGGATTGCCTAAAATTAGGGAGGCATTTATTTCAAGAAGCAACTATCATTTCATCATCTATTCTTTGGAGGAGAATATGGTAGTTTGGAGGAGGTAAAGAATTAAATATTATGTGACTATCAGAACAGCAAATGGGAGCTGAAGATAGAGCATGCATTGGGAGGAAGGGGAGATCTTAAAGAGGTTTCTAAAATCATGAGGGGCATGGATGGGGTAAACAGACAAGGTTTTTTACCCTGGGTGAGGGAGTCCAGAACTATAGGTTTAGCGTTAGAGGGGAAAGATATAAAACGGACCTCGGGAACAACTTTTTCACGTAGAGGGTGGTGCGTGTATGGAATGAGCTGCCAGAGGAGGTGGTGGAGGCTGGTACAATGACAACATTTAAAAGGCATCTGGATGGGTATATGAAGGGGACATAGGGATATGGGTCAAATGCTGGCAAATGGGATTAGATTAATTTAGGATATTTGGTCGGCACGGAAGAGTTGGGCCAAAGGGATCTGTTTCAGTGCTGTACATCTCTATAGCTATGATTCTATGGTCGCTGGACCCAAAATACTCCCTCCACTGACACCTCAGTCACCTGCCCTGCCTCACTTCCCATGTGTTTCACCTTCTCTAACAGATACATCCACATACTGAATCAGAAAATTTTCTTGTACACATCTAAGAAATTCCTCTCCATCTGAATTCTTCACACTATGGCAGTCCATGTTTGGAAAGATGAAACCCCCTATCGTTATCACCCTATTATTCTTACAGATAACGGAGATCTTCCTATAAATTAGTTTCCCAATTTCTTGCTGAGTATTGAGTAGTCAATAATACAATCCCAATAAAGTATACATCCCTTTCTTATTTCTCAGTTCCACCCAGATTATTTCCCTGGATGTATTCCCAGGAATATCCTCCCTAAGTATAGCTATAATGTTATCTCTTATCAAAAATGTCACTCCACTTCCTCACTCTTGCTTTTCTATCCTTCTGATAGGATTTGTATCCTGGAACATTAAACTGTCAGTCTTGTCCATCCCTGAACCAAATCTGTAATTGCTATAATATCCCAGTCCCATGTTCCTAACTATGCCCTGTTAGGCCTCTTGCACTGAAATAAATGCAGTTTAATTTTTCAGTCCTACCTAGTTCTCTGCTTTGTCCCTTCCCACCCTGACTGTTTGACTTGCTCCTTTTCCCAAGAGTCTCAGACTGATCTCTTTCCTCATTATTTCCCTGGGTCCCACACCCCCACCTTCCTCGTTTAAATCCTCCCAAACAGCTATAGCTAATCTCCCTGCCAGTATATTAATCCCCTTCCAATTCAGGTGCAATCTATCCTTCATATACAGGTCACTTCTACCCCAGAAGAGATTCCAATGATCCAAAAACTGAACCCTTCTCCCCTGCACCAGCTCCTCAGCAATGCATTCATCTGCTCTATCCTCCTACTCCTACCCTCACTAGTTCATAATACCTGGATTACTCCCAGTGCTACTTCGAGGACCTTTCTAAATTCCTGCCTAACTTCCTATATTCTCATCATTTTCCCTTCCTATGTCGTTGGTTCCAATATGTACAACCACCTCTTGCTGGTCCCACTCTCCTTTGAGAAGATTCTGCACTCAGATACCCTTGATCTTGGCTCCAGGGAGGCAACACACCATTCTGATTTCGCGCTGTCGGCCACAGAAAAATCTGTCTATGCCTCTGACTAGAGTGTCCCCTATCACAATCAATTGCTTAGAACTGGACATATCTCTTGTTACATTAGAGTCAGTCAGTCTCAGTACCAGAAACTTAGCTGTTTGAGCTACGTTCCCCTGAGTTTCCAGCCCCAACCCCACATTTTCAAAAAACAGCAGACTTGTTTGAGATGGGGATGGCCACAGGAGATTCCTGCACTACCTGCCTCCCTCTCCTACTTTTCTGGTGGTAACCCATCTACCCCTGTCTGCAATCTTTCTCCCTTCCTGTAACCGCCATGCATCCCACCCTCAACTCCTGTAATTCCTCATTGCCTCTAATTACCACTCCATCTGATCCATGCGATCTGATAGGACTTGTAATCATACGCACTTCCTGTAGACATAGTCATCAGTAACATGGAAATTCTCCCTAATTGCCCACATCCGACAGGAAGAGCACATCATGATTTGAGGGCGGCCAGTGGTACAGTGGTTAGCACTGCTGCCTCACAGCGCCAGAGACCTGGGTTCAATTCCCGCCTCAGGCGACTGACTGTGTGGAGTTTGCACCTTCTCCCCATCTCTGTGTGGGTTTCCTCCAGGTGCTCCGGTTTCCTCCCACAGTCCAAAAATGTGCAAGTTAGGTGAACTGGCCGTGCTGAATTGCCCGTAGTGTTAGATGAAGGGGTAAAATGTAGGGGAATGGGTTTGGGTGGGTTGCACTTCGGCAGGTCGGTGTGGACTTGGGCCGATGGGCCTGTTTCACCACTGCAAGTAATCTAAGGGCGGCACGGTGGCACAGTGCCTCACAGCACCTGAGACCCGGGTTCAATTCCCGACTCAGGCGACTGACTGTGTGGAGTTTGCACGTTCTCCCCGTGTCTGCGTGGGTTTACTCCGGGTGCTCCGGTTTCCTCCCACAGTCCAAAGATGTGCGGGTCAGGTGAATTGGCCATGCTAAATTGCCCGTAGTGTTAGGTAAGGGGGTAAATGTAGGGGTATGGGTGGGTTGTGCTTCGGCGGGTCGATGTGGACTTGTTGGGCCGAAGGGCCTGTTTCCACACTAAGTAATCTAATCTAATGCTACTAAAGGCCCTTTTTGCATCTTAACCATCTACAGCCCCAGAAAATAGCACAGCTGTACTGCTCTAAAAACACTACTCAGGTTAACTGAGTACCTATGCTTTATATTTTAAAATCTTCATCAAGAGACAGATCTCCAAACAAATTACCAAGCAGAACCCACTCTACTCACATTTAAAAAAGGCAGCAAGGTAGGTTTCTTTCACCGACCATGTAGTCTCTACCTTTGTCTCTCTTCCTCCCTTTTTGAAGTGTTGCTATTTTGATCTTTATTTGCCCCCTCCAAGTTCCAAAACAATGTTCACCAATTTTACATCATAACTATTGCTTTGTGATTTTTTCATGGTTCATTTTCTCTGATCCTTTTCTTAATCCCTTTACTTTGCATCTACATTGCTGCTAGCCTGCTAATCATACCCCATCTAGATACAGCAAGTCTTTGTTTTTGAGCTATTTCCAATCCACTTGGCATTTGTACCATAAACCTTTTTGCACCAATCTCTCCTATCCTCCAAACGATCATAAACCTTCCCTGTTGTCCTTCTCCCCCACCCTTAGCTTGTATAAAATTAAATAAATTTCTTACTATTTCCCTCTGCTATAAAATGCCAGAGTTCTGAAACCTGAGACCTTAACAGTTTCAATTCACAAATGGCACCAAATTGGCAGCATGGTGGTTCAGTGGTTAGCATCCCTGCCTCACAGCATCAGGGTCCTAGGTTCACTTCCACCATTCCACTCGGGCAACTGTCTGGATGGAGTTTGCACATTTTCTCCATGTCTGCGTGGGTTTCCTCCAGGTGCTCCGGTTTCCTCCCACAGTCCAAAGATGTGCACGTTAGGTAAATTTGTCAGACTAAATTGCCCATAGTGTTAGGTGCTTTAGTCAGAGGGAAGTGGGTCTGGATGGGTTACTCTTCGGAGGGCCACTGTGGACTTGTTGGGCCGAAGGGCCTATTTCCACACTGTAGGAAATCTGATCTAATCAAACCTGTTTTTCTGGCACTCTCTCTTAATTACAATTAAAATTAATCACATTCTAACTTATTGCCTGGAGCAGCAGCCACTGGGTATAACAATTTACATTTAAGGAATACTTTTCCTGCACTTGAAATGTGCAGGAGTGATTGTCAGACAGATTTCAAAAACCTCTAACCCTTTCAACTCTACGGAGCAATGGGACGGAGAGTAAAGCTTGTACTACTACTACTGAGGTCTGCTAACTCCGCACAGGTTGAAGCTTGGTTTATTCATTTCTAGCAATTCATTCAGTGCAAGCTCTGCCAGCATTTCAGATGGCAGCCAACAGTCAACCACATTACTGCATGTCTGAAGTGACATATCAGCCAGACTAGGTAAGAATAGCAGATTTCTTCCCTAAAGGGCCCATCTGTGTTTTTACAATCATTTACTTGCTTTTAAAGGAGGTTTTTATTCAAGTTTTCATTGTATTCAAAATTCACTTTCGCGGAGGGATTTGAACCCATGTCCCTGGATCATAATCTGTGGCTCCGGATTAGTCAATTGATATTCGCATTACATCACCTCCTCTGCACAGATAGATGTATCTCAGCATCATGTGGGTAGTGCTATTAACTACTAAGCCATATGGAGAGCTATAAATCAGTTTCATTTCATTATATCCCCTTTTTACTAATTATAGATTGCTTTCCATTAGGTGTTTGCCTGATATGTAGGGTTGCCAACCTGGAGACTCCAAGAATTGAGATCAATCACTAGGACAGGGTTGTGTGCAAAATCACATGGACATTTAAAAAAATAATTGTTTCTGTCATTTTCATTAAACATTTCTCTTTTTTAAAAAAAAGTGTTGAAAAAGAGGGTTTAAAAGAAACTTTTCTGATAATCAAATTGGGTAATAAGTGTTTCTGCTTTTCATTTGGTGTAGAAGGAGAGTAGCCACATGGATAACTGATGGCTGGAGCAGGATCAAGCCATGCGATAAAATAATTTCAGAAATTTTTTTAAAGTTCAGTTAGCAACTTTACTTAAGGCTGGGGATCCAATCTGAATTTATGTAAACTAAACAAAAAAAAGCAGGGCTGCCCAAACTCTGGATCTAGATACCCAAGGTGGTCATGGATATGAAGTTTTAGGATCACAAAATCTGAATCAGCAATGACTGCTGTGGAACTTGGACTGATTTCTGATAGCTGGAAAACCCTTCAAATTCTCAGCTTTCTTTGTTCGTATTGGGGCATGGCCTAATAAATTGCACTTTGAGGTCTAGATTGCTGCTGCTGCAAATTAGTTTATGAATAGATTGGTCGTGTTCATTCTTTGGAGGAACATTCCTTTTTATTAACTATCCCGCCAGGAGGGGGATGGGGTGAAGAGTGGAAGAGGGACCAAATTTGGCAGGGGTGAGAGATGTTCAATTCATTTCACCCCACTCCAAAGCTCCATAAATCTTACCTATCCAAATATTCATGGAGGGAGTCACCCACAACCTGAGGCACTGAATTAAGATCACACTAGAAAAGAAACTTTGGGAAGAGTTTAGAGCACTGACTGAGCGATAATTTTCCTTCCAATGATGTGATAGCCCTGAAATCCAGCTGATCTAAAGCAGTAGTGCATTCTATGCATACAGACACAAGTACAGTACCTTTAACAGAACATCAGTCCCAACAAACCAAAACCAAATTTTCTTACCTTTCGGACACTGGCAACACAAATAGTGGATAAATTCAGCGGATCAATGGCCTCTAGTTTCATCCCCTCTTCAAACCAATCATTATTAGCATAAACTGCTTGCACCTAGAATCAGAAAGGTTTTAAAACTACATCAACTTTGAAAAATACAAATGCCTTGTACTGTGCAAGAATAAAATGCTAGAAACATAGGAAGTAGGAGCAGGAGTAGGCCATTCAACCTCTCAAGCCTGCTCAGTCTTTCAGCACAACCGTGACTGATCTCAACTCAACCTCAACTCCACTTTCTCACCCACTCTCCATCAACTGTACTCAGATAGTGAACTCCACATTCACGACACTTTGAGAAACAATTTCTCTTCATCGGTTTTAGATCCGCTACCATTTATTCTAAAACTAACGACTTCCCATTCTAGATAATGAAACAATTCGTCAAAGGAATTCGTCAATTCCTTTAGCATCTTGTATATGTCAAATGGATTGCCTCTCATCCTTCTAACTCCAGGGAGTATAGGCCTAAACTGCTCAATTTGTCTTCATAAGAAAATCCCTCAAATTTGGAATCAGTCTAGTGAACCTCCTCTGAACTGCCTCTAATGCAACTACATTTCTCCTCAGATAAAAGAGGACCAAAATTTTACACAATACTCCAGGTGCAGTTCCATTGATGCCTTGAGCAGTTGCTGCAACACTTCACTATGCTCATACTCTATTTCATTAACAATAAAAAGGCAAAAATTTCATTTGCCTTTCTTACATCTGGTGTTGCTAGAAAAGCTCAGCAGGTCTGGCAGCATCAGTGAAGAGAAATCAACGCTAATGTTTCGGGTCCAGTAACCCTTCCTCCAAACAGCTGTTTTGAGGAAGGGTGACCAGGCGAGTAAAGTAACTGATTTCTCTTCACAGATGATGCCAGACCTGCTGAGCTTTTCCAGCAACTTCTGTTTTTGTTTCCAACTTGCAGCATCTGCTTTCAGTTTTTGTTAGCTGCTGTACCTGCATACAAGTTTTCTATGACACCACAAATCAGTCAATATCAGAACAAAGGGAAATAAAAGGTTTCAAACTGTTGACGGGTCCATGTTATTGCTATGTTAATTCATCTGAACTTAAACATAGATGTTGACTAGTCTGCCAAGTATTTTCATGACTAACTGAGTTTTTCCACTTTTACACTACCTTCAAAAAAAAAGCTCTCAACTGACAGCCATGACTCAGTGACAGCACTCTATAAAATTAACATGCTCGAGTTTGGCATTATCTTGGCCAACTGCTTGCTGGTTTTGGGAATGCGTTCAGAGACTAAAAAACATTACAACTGGCTTCTAATTTACATCCGCAACGATGTGGAGTCAACAGTCTCATACAGTTACATTTGTCTAATACACAGACACATTCAATGGGTATGCCACTGCTGTAGTAAACACTGGGCCAATAACCTAAAGGCTAGTTTAACACTCCTGGCAAGATTGTTCAATTCCTACCATTGTGGAATCTAAATCAAATTTGTTAAATCTGATTAGATCATAGCAATAGGTCACAAGGGAAGGAAATTTGTTGTCCTCAACCTGCTCTGGTCTATGCAACAATGTAGATCAAGAACAAATCAGGTAGGCAACAAATGCTGGCCTTGCCAGTAATACCCATATCTTATGGAATAACACAAAATATTTACAATTTACCATTTCAAGTGATTATTGTCAAATATATTAAATTAAATGTTTATCAAATAATTAGAGGTTTCACTAACAAATCCTGAAATGTTGGATTAGCAAGACCACATTAAACATAGCATTAGAAATATTTCTATTCCTAAATGCCCTTGAATACAAGAGGCAATCACATTGCTATGGATCTGGAATCAAGTGCCATACAACCCTGCTACAAATATCTAAATAGTTGGGAAGCGCTAAACCTCTTTACACCACAAAGGCCCCAAATTTTAAAATTGTTTCAAATGTGTTGACCCTGTCATACTCAGTGAATAATAGCCAGATAGAAGCAAGTGCAAGAACCCAAACTGATTTTGTTGGAGTTTTTATTGGTAAGTTAAGAAGCTCTGTTCAGGTGGTCTGCTTGAGATTGGGGAAAACATAGAACATAGAACATAGAAAGATACAGCGCAGTACAGGCCCTTCGGCCCTCGATGTTGCGCCGACCGAATCCTACCTAACCTACACTAGCCCAATAACTTCCAAATGCCTATCCAATGCCTGCTTAAATGACCATAAAGAAGGAGAGTTCACCACTGCTACTGGCAGGAAACCATGGACAAAGACAAATGCTTCCAATCCAAGGCAAAATTTATGGAGAGTTTTAACACTGCCAATGCGTGACCCCCCACCCCAAAATAAAAATAGACAAAGGGCAAGTTTACAGTATCACTAAGATATTAATTAATTGCAGGTACATCAGAGGGTGCTTTTTTTGGTGGAAGATATTATGTAAAGTCTCAAATTGCCTGTCAAAATATTTGGAATTCTCTACCCCAAAATGCTCCAGGTGCTCAGTTGCTGAACGTCTTCAGACAGACACTAATAGACCTTTGGGCACTAAGGGAGATGGAGATAAGGAATACGTTCTAGGATTTTGGCCCTAACAACATTCTACATCTACCTACATAAAATGAACTGCAATGGTTCAAGGCAGCAGCTATCACCAATTTCTGAAGAGCAATAAGGAATCACCAAATAAATGCTAGCTCAGGCAGCCATGGCCAAATCACATGAACAAATTTCAAAAAGAGGATAGGAAGGTGGCTGTGTGGTAGCCTTTGAATTGTTTCATTCACACACCACCTCATGTTTGTGACCTACACTGGCTCCCAGCTAAGTAATGGCAGAATGTTAAAATTCTCATACTCGTTTCCAAATCTCTTCATGCATTCACCCTTTCCTAGATCTTGAATCTCCTCCAGCCCTACAACCTTGGAGATACATCTGTGCTCCTCTAATTTTGGCCACTTGAACATCACCAATTTAGACCGCTTCCCATTAGTACTCACCCTTGCAGTTTTTCGGCCTTAAGTTCTGGAATTCCCTCCCTACACCTTTCTGCCTCTCTAGCTCACCTTCCTCCTTTTAAAAATAGTCCTTTAAAACTGACTTCTCTGAAGGAGGATTTAGCCAAATACCTTCATATTTTTGTTGGTGCCTACTGCACCATTGTTTCATAATTCTCCCGCAAAGAGTACCGAATATATTGTAACATTAATTCATTGTTTCAAACTTCTATTTGGGCTACTAAATATGTTAATTGAAACCTGATCTAATTATCACATAAAGGCAGAGAAAATAGGAGTAAGCCATTCAGCCCTTCGAGCTTACTCTCCCATTCAATATGATCATAGTCGATCATCCAACTCAACCTGTTCCTAGTATTCCCACTCATCCCCAAGTGGGATTCTTAGCCCCAAATGCTATATCCAATTCAATCATGTGTTGGCCTTAACCACATTTGGTGGTAGCAAATTTCACATTCTTTCCACTCTCTGGCTGAAGAAAATTTCTCATCTTATGCTTAAACAGTTTAACCTGTATTCTGAGACTACAACTGATTGACCACCCTGCTATCCCCAAAAACAACCAACCATCAGAAACATCCTTCCTGCATCCAGTCCTGTTAGAATTTTGTATGTTTGAGATCCCCCTCATTCTTCTGAACGTTAACAATTACACTGCTCACCAATTCAACCTTTCCTCATAGGTCAGTCCTTGCCATCCAGAAATCAGATTGGTAAGCACTTTGTTTTGAGCAAGAATATTTTTCTACACATAAGCAAACCAAAACTCTGCAGTATTCCAGGTGTGGTCACATCAAGGCCCTGTATAATTGTAGCAAGACATCCCTGCTCTTGTACTCAAATCATGATGCCATGAAGGCCAATGCACCACTTACAGCCTTAAATGACAGCTGCACCTGCAGACTTATCTTTAGTTACTAGTGTAGGAGAACACCCAGGACCCATTGCACATTCCCCTATCAATTTCCAGCCTTTTTACATCACAATCCACCTTCTTGTTATTGTTACTGAAGTGGAATACCTGACATTTATCCACATTATACTGCATCTGTTATGCATTTGTTCAAGTCATATTGAAGCATCTCTGCATCCTCCTCACAGCTCACTCACCCGTGCAGCTTTGCATCATCTACAAATTTGTGGTCATTACATTTAGTTCTCTCAACTAAATCAATATTTTGTAAATAACTAGGGTTCTAACAATGATCTTTGCTGTATCCCATGAGTCACTGCCTGCCATTTAGGAAAAAAATGGCCATTTGATCCTACTATGTTTCCAGTCTGCTAACCGGATTTCAATACACTACGCCTAATTCCATGTGTTTTAATTTTACATACTAATCTCTTATGTGAGACCTTCTCAAAAGCCTTCTGAAAGACCAATTAAACCACATACACCAGGTCCCGCTCATCAACTTTACTAGTTGCACCCCCTTTTGCTAAAACCTCTTCATTCAGTAGTCTGGGATGTAGATTATCAGGCCATAGGGATTTATTTGTCTTCAGTCCCATCAATTGCCTGAACACCATTTTCCTACTCGTACTGATTTTCATCAGTTCCTCCCTCACACTAAACCCCGATGTTCCAGCATTTCTGGTATGCTATGTGCCCTACATACCCGTTTATCCAGAACAAAGAAAAGAAATGCAAAACATTGTCCCTTACCTTTTTAAAGAGATGGGGTAAAGCATAACAGAAGACTTTCCTGAACGTTGGGTATGAGCTTACATCTGCTCTGGTCACTCCTCCTGAGAAAGAAAATGAATTAAAATTTTAGTTTGAAATTATGCAAACCAGAAAGCTGCAAGTTTCAATTTCCTGTGCAATACATAAGATCCAATATTTGACTCACTATGACAAGTTCACAACACAAATGGCTAAATTCGAGTTTTTTCACTTTTTTTTAAAAACTAAGACAAAGTCACTTTGTTCAGTCCAATGACTGAACTTGCCTTCATGCCATTTATAGTAGTCAGTATTCCATGCAGCTGCAAATACCCACAAAACATTGAAACAACACCAGATAGTTTGGAATTTTGAAGACATGTGGTGTCTAATAAAAACAGACTCCAAACCTTATGACCAGTAATTTACCTTTAGTATAATAGCTTGGGCCAACAAGTTACAACAATGAAATTCCTCACTATTCAGAGTAAGCAGTGTATTCATTCTTATGGGGCTTTGATCTATCATTTGGAAGACAAAGTAAATAAAATACTAAGTCAAAATTTAAAAGTGTCATTAGATTCGAAATACTGTTTCTCTTCACAAATGCTGCCAGACCTGTTGAGTTTCTCCAGCATTTGTCTTTGTAATTAAAATACTAGTGGAGAATTTCAAAAGCATGCCCTTTTGTTGTTCACAATAGAGTACTGACTATACTTATTAGATTACTTAGTGTGGAAACAGGCCCTTCGGCCCAACAAGTCCACACCGACCCGCCGAAGCGCAATCCACCCATACCCCTACATATACCCCTTACTTAACACTACAGGCAATTTAGCATGGCCAATTCACCTGACCCGCACATCTTTGGACTGTGGGAGGAAACCGGAGCACCCGGAGGAAACCCACGCAGACACGGGGAGGACGTGCAAACTCCACACAGTCAGTCGCCTGAGGCGGGAATTGAACCCAGGTCCCTGGCGCTGTGAGGCAGCAGTGCTAACCACTGTGCCACCGTGCTACCCACACTCTTAACCAGTCTGTGCATGCAAAACTCAAAACAGAACATGTAACATTAGATACAGTCCTGTGATTAGACCGCATTCAAGAGGGTGCTAAGAATCATACAACCACAGTGAAAAATTGAGAATGTGACTCAGTTATGCTCACTGGAAGTTACATGTCTCAATATAACTTGTTTACTATTTTGAATAGAACAACCTGGCCTTTACAGTTCAAACGCACTTGTCTAAGAATTGCACGTTGTTTTTGAATTAAACAAAAGCATGGGGACAATAGTTTCCTGGTGTATTCGTCATAGCAATGCGTCAACAAGAGCTGACTTGGCAACCAATCAACACTATGGCCTGATGTATTATAAATTATTGCTCCCTTTGAAATGGGGTATTCTTGAATCTGTCCTGAGTGCATGACGAAAAGTTTGGACAACATACCTGTTTGAGCAATACTCAAGTTTTCTTTATATTTATGCTCCGGCAATAGATGCCACTGACATTTATTAGTCTTCAAGGTTTGTAGCTCAGGTTGAGGTTTAGGGTGTAGGTTTGCTCGCTGAGCTGTAGGTTTGATATCCAGACATTTCATTACCTAGCTAGGTAACATCATCAGTGGCGACTTCCAAGTGAAGCTTCACTTGGAAGTCACCACTGATGATGTTACCTAGCTAGGTAATGAAATGTCTGGATATAAACCTACAGCTCAGTGAGCAAACTTACACCCTAAATTTATTAGTCTTCCCCAATTGCCCAACTTGGTAGTTGGGCATCATCTCCCAAAACCATTGCAGCCCACATGCTGAAAGTAGCCCCTACAGGAAAGTGTAGAACAACAACATCGTTAGTTAATTTTACTCAGAGCACAGATAAATACGATACAAGTTCCAAGTGAAATTACATTGAATCCTCACAGTTCCTTGCAATATTAAAAACAAATACACAAGTTCTTTCCTTGATTCAGTCTTATCTTTCAAGTCAGTACATAAGTCATAGGAGCAGAAGCAAGCCATTCAGTCCATTGAGTCTGCTCCATCATTAACAAAATCATAGCTGATCTCAATCCTTAGCTCCATTTTCCTACCTTTTCCCCATAACCATAAATTCCCTTACCGATTAAAAATGTTTACCACAGAAGCTGGATATTCAACTATAGTTAAGGCCGAGACAAACAAAAAAATTCCACAGATTCACTAACCTCAGAAGAAATCCCCTTCATCTGTTTTAAATATGAAGCACCTTATTCAGAGATTATGCCCTCTGGTCCTAGACGCTCTCACAAGAGGAAACAATCTTTCCGTGTCAACCCTGTCAATTCCCCTTCACAATATTTTCTATTTCAGTAAAGTTGCCTCTTATTCTTCTAAACTCCAATGAGTACAGACCAAACCTACACAAACCCTCATTATAAGATGGTTCTTAAAAACCCAGGATCAGCCTTGTAAACATCCTCTGTATTGCCTCCAATGCCAGTGCATCTTTCCTTCGATAACCCACCCAAAATCATGTATTCCAGCTGTGGACTGACTAGTTTTAATAAAATTTCCCTCTTGTTAAAACTCCATTAAATTGGAAATAAAGTCTGACATTATATTTGTTTTCCCAATTATCTTTCGAATTTGTATGCTAGTTTTATGATTTACTCCAGAGCTCTCCCAAAGCTCTCTAACTTTCTGCGGTCTCTCAGTTTAAAATCAGCATTTACTAAACTGACTGCTGCTCGTCTCTTATCAACGGGTGCTTTCCAAGTGCCTTGCTATGCTGCAATGCCTGAAGACATTTTCTAGCCCATCTAGATAGGACGTCAAACACTTCACCTCTTGTCTGTCTAAACTCCATATCAGGTTCACCTAGTTAGAATTTTAAAAGGCATACTGTTTATGAATGCTATGATTTGCTGACACATTGAAAGAACAGTTCAATCACCCATATCCATCCTTCAGCACTTGTGCTCCCAAACAAAAATCAGATTTCCATAAAAAAAATTATAAGACTGGGTTGCATTCAACTTGCAAATTTTACTTTAAAATCTATCAGCTGCCTTGAATGTAACTGACCCAAAGTCACCTATCATCTTAGTTTTTACTGCTGTTGCTACACACCTCAGCGTGGCATCTCTTCACCTCCTAGTCATCCCTTTCATTCCTTCCACATTACACTTCCCTCGCCCAATGCTTCACTCATTCCCTCTTATTCACCAACCCCTTCTCGAAGGGAGGTCTCAGAATTAGAACGGTCTCAGAAAAGGGAAATTGGGGGAGAGGGAAGATCTGGGAGTGGGAGAAATTAGAGGGTTGGGAGAGGCAGAGCACAAAGAACCTAGTGTTTAAAAAGCAAACCAAGCATGCACAATTATTGAACAGTTCATCATCTATGTACATTTGGAAGGAAAATGGTGGCATAGTGTATGATTGGCCTTGTAATTCAGAGGCCTAAATTAATATATGGGAATGAATCTCAGCACTGCAGCTTGAAGAATTTAAATTGAATTAATGAAGATCTGCGACTAAAAAGTGAACATTTGTAATGATGACCTGAAAACTACCACAGATTGTTGTAAAATCCCATTAGGTTCACTAATGTCCTTCAGGGAAACAATGTCATCCTGACCCATCTGGCTTGCATGTGTTTCAAGACCCAGAGTAACTTAGTTAACTCTTAACTGCCTTCTGAAATGACCTAGCCTTAGTTCTTGGATAATTAGGGACAGGCAACAAATGTTGCCCTTGCTACAGACGCCTAGATCCCATTAATACTAATTTTTTTTTTAAAAAAAAGCTAAAACAGAACAAATGAACAACAAAAGCTGGCCTTGAAAGTAATACCCACATCCCAAAAAAGGATATAAAGGCAGACAATACAGCAGCAATTTAGCAGATTAGTGGATTCACGCCTTAAAACTCTTTTCAGTGTCACAGTTTAAACACATTATTTGTAACTGTCACCACACATCATTTCTGCTTATGTGCACCAAGCAAATACTTAGAAGGAGATCATTCAGCCATTATAGCCTATCCTACCATTCAATTGGATTCTGGTTGATTTTCATCTTAACTATCTACTTGCTTTGGTTTCATATCCCTATACCTTTGCTCAACAAAAACCTATCAATCTCAGTTTTAAAAAGATAAGTAAAAAGTGAGATCTGCAGATGCTGGAGATCAGAGCTGAAAACGTGTTGCTGGTTAAAGCGCAGCAGGTCAGGCAGCATCCAAGGAACAGGAAATTCAATGTTTCGGGCACAAGCCCTTCATCAGGAATGAGGAAAGTGTGTCCAGCAGGCTAAGATAAAAGGTAGGGAGGAGGGACTTGGGGGAGGGGCGATGGAGATGTGATGGGTGGAAGGAGGTCAAGGTGAGGGTGATAGGCCGGAGTGGGGTAGGGGCGGAGAGGTCCGGAAGAAAATTGCAGGTTAGGAGGGCGGTACTGAGTTCGAGGGAATCGACTGAGACAAGGTGGGGGGAGGGGAAATGAGGAAACTGGAGAAATCTGAGTTCATCCCTTGTGGTTGGAGGGTTCCCAGACGGAAGATGAGGCGCTCTTCCTCCAACCGTCGTGTTATGTTCTGGCGATGGAGGAGTCCAAGGACCTGCATAATCCTTGGTGGAGTGGGAGGGAGAATTAAAGTGTTGAGCCACAGGGTGGTTGGTCTGGTTGGTCCGGGCATCCCAGAGGTGTCCCCTGAAGCGTTCCGCAAGTAGGCGGCCCGTCTCCCCAATATAGAGGAGGCCACATCAGGTGCAGTGGATGCAATAGATGATGTGTGTGGAGGGCTGCACGTTCTGAGGGTGAGGGGTTGGAGTGGGTAAGAAGGGTGGACAGATTGGAGTCAGTTAATGTCGCGGCGGCAGTTGGCTATAAATAGATCGAGGGCGGGTAAGAGGCCAGCACGGGGTGTCCAAGTGGATGGGGTGTGTTGGAGGCGGCCCATCAAACCGGCAGAGCCCTCCACTCCCTCCGCTCCAACCCCAACCTCACCATCAAACCGGCAGACAAGGGAGGCGCGGTAGTAGTTTGGCGCACCGACCTTTATACCGCTGAGGCCAAACGCCAGCACGCGGACGCTCCTCCTATTGCCCCCTTGACCATGACCCCACCTCCCACCACCAAACCATCATCGCCCAGACCATCCATAACCTCATCACCTCAGGGGATCTCCCATCCACCACCTCCAACCTCATAGTCCCACAACCCCGCACCGCCCGTTTCTACCTCCTGCCCAAAATCCACAAACCTGACTGCCCTGGCCAACCCATTGTCTCAGCCTGCTCCTGCCCCACCGAACTCATCTCCGTGTTCCTCGACACGGTTCTGTCCCCCTTAGTCCAAGAACTCCCCCACCTACGTTCGGGACACCACCCACGCCCTCCACCTCCATGATTTTCGCTTCCCCGGTCCCGAACGCCTTATCTTCACGCTGGACATCCAGTCCCTGTACACCTCCATCCCCCATCATGAAGGACTCAAAGCCCTCCACTTCTTCCTTTCCCGCCACACCAACCAGTACCCTTCTACTGACACCCTCCTTCGACTGACTGAACTGGTCCTCACCCTGAACAACTTCTCTTTCCAATCCTCCCACTTCCTCCAAACTCAAGGAGTTGCCATGGGCACCCTCATGGGCCCCAGCTATGCCTATCTCTTCGTAGGATATGTGGAACAGTCCATCTTCCGCAACTACACTGGCACCACCCCCCACCTTTTCCTCCGCTACATCGATGACTGTATCGGCGCTGCCTCGTGCTCCCACGAGGAGGTTGAACAGTTCATCAACTTTACCAACACCTTCCATCCCGACCTCAAATTCACCTGGACCGTCTCAGACTCCTCCCTCCCCTTCCTAGACCTTTCCATTTCTATCTCGGGCGACCGAATCAACACAGACATCTACTATAAACCGACTGACTCCCACAGCTACCTGGACTACACCTCCTCCCACCCTGCCCCCTGTAAAAACGCCATCCCATATTCCCAATTCCTTCATCTCTGCTGCATCTGCTCCCAGGAGGACCAGTTCCAATACCGTACAGCCCAGATGGCCTCCTTCTTCAAAGACCACAGATTTCCCCCCAGACATGATCGACGATGCCGTCCACCACATCTCCTCCACTTCCTGCTCCTCCGCCCTTGAGCCCTGCCCCTCCAACCGCCACCAGGACAGAACCCCACTGGTTCTCACCTACCACCTCACAAACCTCCGTATACAGCGTATCATCCGCCGTCATTTCCGCCACCTCCAAAACGGAACCCACCACCAAGGATATATTTCCCTCCCCTCCCCTATCAGCGTTCCGCAAAGACCACTCCCTTCGTGACTTCCTCGTCAGGTCCACACCCCCCACCAACCCAACCGCCACTCCCGGCACCTTCCCCTGCAACCGCAGGAAATGTAAAACTTGCGCCCACACCTCCTCCCTTACCTCTCTCCAAGGCCCCAAGGGATCCTTCCATATCCGCCACAAATTCACCTGCACCTCCACACACATCATCTATTGCATCCGCTGCACCCGATGTGGCCTCCTCTATATTGGGGAGACGGGCCGCCTACTTGCGGAACGCTTCAGGGAACACCTCTGGGACGCCCGGACCAACCAACCCAACCACCCCGTGGCTCAACACTTTACCTCTCCCTCCCACTCCATCAAGGACATGCAGGTCCTTGGACTCCTCCATCGCCAGAACATAACACGACGGTTGGAGGAAGAGCGCCTCATCTTCCGCCTGGGAACCCTCCAACCACAAGGGATGAACTCAGATTTCTCCAGTTTCCTCATTTCCCCTCCCCCCACCTTGTCTCAGTCGATTCCCTCAAACTCAGCACCGCCCTCCTAACCTGCAATCTTCTTCCTGACCTCTCCGCCCCCACCCCACTCCGGTCTATCACCCTCACCTTGACCTCCTTCCACCTATCACATCTCCATCGCCCCTCCCCCAAGTCCCTCCTCCCTACTTTTTATCTTAGCCTGCTGGACACACTTTCCTCATTCCTGATGATGGGCTTGTGCCCGAAACTTCGAATTTCCTGTTCCTTGGATGCTGCTTAACCTGCTGCGCTTTAACCAGCAACACATTCAGCTTTAAAAAGATAAGCCCCATTAGCTCACCTGGGTATTTCACTTTGTGACCCACCCGTTTGGACCATCCCACTGAATGGATGAGGGGACTCCACATGTGGCACCAGAAATCATCATCTTCAGAATCTTCATACAGCAGTCTTAGGCGCCCTCCAATCACAGTATCCACAACCGCTGTCCGCGTACGTGAGATTTGCGCCTTATCAACGACTTCCACACGCATTCCTGGTCGAAAAGGGTATTTCATACTCTCCACCATCTGGGCAGGACAATCAAAAACAAGATTTTCTTCTCAGATAGATGCATCAACTCAATGAGAGAGAGAAACAAAAACTTCTTTCACCTACTGCTTAGCCTGCTCATTTTAGAAAAATATTTCTGGCAACTTGTACGTTTTCCCAGAGGTTCATTCAAGAGTTTAAACACAATATTGATGAACCATTCAACTGTCAGGGATGTCATAGCCAAGCCACATCTGGTCTCATTTGGTGTTACTTTCTCGCAGTGCTCATTAAATAGAAAAGTACCAATCCCACTCCCCAAACTTAAATTCCTTCCCTACTGCAGCGCAAATGTATGGATCTTGGGCTCAGTCATACAGCATGGAAACAGATCCTTCAGTCCAACCACGTTCCCAAACTAAAGTAATCCCACTTGCCTGCATTCAGCACTTATCCCGCCAAACTTTCCCTATTCGTGAACTGCTCTAAAATGTCTTTGAAATATTGTAACAGTACCTGCATCCACCACTTCCTCTGCTCGTTCATTCCACACACTAACCACTGTGTAAAATAGTTGCCCTTCATGTCCCTTTTAAATCTCTCACCTTAAAAATATGTCCCTAATTTTGAACTCCACTAGGGAAAAGATCCTTGCTATTCACCTTATTTATGCCCCTCATGATTTTATAGACCTCTAAAAAAGGTCATCCTCTCAACCTCCAATGCTGCAGTCAAAAAAGGTCCCAGCTCAAACCTTCCAATCCCAGTAACATCTTGGTAAATCCTTTCTGAACCCTCACCAACTTAATAATCCTTCCTACAGTAGAGAAACCAGAAATGCACACAGTATTCCATAACAGGCCTCACCAAAATCCTGGACAATCAGCTTAGTCCCAGGAGATTGCTGGAGTTCCTAAGGGTGTTGCTTTATGTCCAGACAGCTTCAGACAGACTGATGGCTATTCTTGCTTTCTTTCTTAAAGGTCAGAAATGGGAGACATTTGATGATGTACAGGCTGTGTTCAATACTATTAGCAACTCCTCAGATGCTGAATAAGCAGCAAGATCTGGATGACATTGTAGGTTTAGGCTCACAAGTAGCCAATAACAGGGACCAGTGCCAGGAAATGACCACCTCCAACAAGAAACCATTTCCTAATGCATTCAAAGGCATTAGCATCTCTAAATTTCCTATCAAGATTCTGGAGAGGTCACCATTGATCAGAGGTGTGAACAATCTTCACCTCTGCCTGTTGTGACGGTGAGGGATTTCTTTATAGAAATCTATGGCACCACAGAAGTTACAGGGAACATTGGAGAAAATGAACTTTCCACTGTCACCATGCACAATAGTCATACTGATCAACAGAAGTCCTGATTAGATTAGATTAAACTCTTTCCCAGTGTGATGTTTTTAAAGCCTTGCTTGAGTGCAGAGTTAAAAAAAAATTGACGAGCGTGAGTGTTGTTGAGCAAGGTTGGCTTTCAGATGTTCAGTGGTGTGGTTGCAGGTTGGGTGGCCTCAAACTCCTATGCTCTAGTAAGATTAGATTACTTACAGTGTGGAAACAGGCCCTTCAGTCCAACAAGTCCACACCAACCCTCCGAAGAGCAACCCATCCAGACCCATTCCCCTACATTTACCCCTTCACCTAATACTACAGGCAATTTAGCATGGCCAATTCACCTAACCTGCACATTTTTGGACTGTGGGAGGAAACCGGAGCACCCGGAGGAAACCCACGCAGACACTGGGAGAATGTGCAAACACCACACAGACAGTTGCCTGAGGCAGGAATTGAACCCAGCTCTCTGGTGTTGTGAGGGCTAACCACTGTGCCACCGTGCCGCCCTTATCTGAAGGAGATAATGCAGTGACATTAGGATTGGGGTAAGAAGTTTAATGTGAACTGAATTATTTTTGAAAAAGATCAAAAAAGGTTATAACCCTGTTGTGTTCTATTTTGGTGAGGAGTTGCTAATGGAATTGAACACAGCCTATATGTCATCAAACATCTCCCATTTCTGACCTTTAAGAAAACAAGCAAGTCATCAGTATTGCAGCTGAAGCTGTCTGGACATAAAGCGACGCCCTTAGGAACTCCAGCAATCTCCTGGGACTAAGGTGATTGCCCAGGATGTTGGTGAGGCCTGTTATGGAGTACTGTGTGCATTTCTGGTCACCCTACTATAGGAAGGATTATTAAATTGGTGAGGATTCAGAAAGGATTTACCAGGATGGTGCTGGGAATGGAAGATTTGAGTTATAAAAACAGGCTGGGATTTTTCTTTTTTACTGGAGTATAGGAGTTTGAGGCCACCCAACCTGCAACCCCACTAACCACACCACTGAATATCTGAAAGCCAACCTCGCTCAACAACACTCACACCTGTCAATTTTTTTTAAAACTCTGCACTCAAGCAAGGCTTTAAAAACATCACACTGGGAAAGAGTTTGGAAAGAACGAAAACAACAAACAATACACTGCATGATTTAGTACTCTCCTAAACCAACCACTTATGAATTGAAACAAATCTCCATATTTCAGAAGATAATAAAAATAATCCTGGGATGGTCAAGATTCAATAAATTCAGCACAAAACAGTAGAATCACAGCTGCAATATTCCTGATCGTCTATGCTGCACATTGTACCATACTTGTGCAATGGATGTAGATCGCAGACTTTTACATTTGGATTTCATCTCATGAACTTCATTAAGATGTAAAGTACCACCACAGGACAGGCGGTCATGTGTTTGCCATACCTTATAATGAAAATCAACTGGTAGCGTCTTAGATCCAATTAGTCTCTTTAATAGATAGGCCCTCCAGTCAGTGGTCTTGTTTCGAACAGCTGCACAAAGAGTATCACAAGGTGACACAAGATCATTTCATAACTCTATATATTGTATTTGGGACTTGATGACAATCTGATTACATCCAATGCTAGCCTGTTTGCAATACAGAGTGGCAGATGGAACAATGCACTATTAAATTTCACACAAGATTAAAAACGGTAGCACTGGCTACAAGAACAGCCAACTGCTTTGAGTTACAACCAAGATGGAAAACACAGTCACTTCAGTTCCCCTACTCAACAGGTCACAATATAAAACAAAATATTTTGCTGAAGTCCTAATGTAGCCAATGACAGGCTCTCTCTATCAGGCAGAGGACAAAATGGTCCATCAACTCTATTTGTTCACTGAACGCAAAATTCATTTACTACAAAATAAAACCCATTCAGCAAAGATGCTCTCTGGGGTCAGGAGGTGGTTATTCTTGAAGGTTAAAATAAGGACAGAATGTTCCAAGATCTGTCAATCTAGTGACCTTGCATATGCGGTCAAGTCACTAATCACACATTGTCATCTTTGGGGTCTTGACAGATACAGCTTGCACAGGAAATCTTCTAGAATAATTAGCTGGATTTAGACTTAATTAACCACAAAGGTGATTAAAGAACTGAACACAAGCTGGGAAGCTTATTCTTAGCTAGATTTCCCCAACTAATTGTAAACAGAAACAACTTTCTAAGACATAAATTATTTAAACATTGTATTCATAAAACTAAGGTAAATGACATCTGAAAAGTCCATGTAATTATCTGATTTCTAATATGTTTTGTTTAAAAAAGATTCAATGTCTCAAAAGATCTTTCAGTGTTTCTTTTATACCTTACCCAGACATCCACACACCACTCAAAACGGTGACAGTTTTCCCATAATTCCATAATTTGACAAGATGTCAAATATGAAGTGGTTTCATAACTTGTTTTTCAATTCTGAAAACTATTGTAAAATTAAGTGACAAGGCTGTTTCACAGCTGCCCAAGGAAATTCTGCACTTAACAGAGCACTGCAGGGTGCTTAAAGTGTTAATTACTCAAACTTGCAGATTGTAACAGAGCTATTTAAAAATGTTAGAAATGAAAGCAAGAGCAAACTTTATAGTCCCTCAAACCTATTGCGCCATTTAATGAGATCACGTCTGATCTTTAATATCAACTCTACTTTCCATTACCCAAATTCCTTGAGAGTGGTTTCCTCTTTTGTGCATTAGCTTGCCTTGCTTATTTTCAGCCCACAGTGCTGGCTAGAAACAGTGCAAAGAAAGAAAGCTGAATATTCGCCATCAACTAGTCTTCAGTTGTGTCTCCTTGTGGCAACACATGGATTGTAGACTCTCTCAGAGCAGGTAAAAGTTTTAGACAAACTCAGGGAAGTGTGGATGTCCCACGTGCCATGAAGGCCTATTGACAACTATGGACACACAGCTCCACTATCTGATGAATATCATGGCTAAGTGTATCAAAAATATCAAACTTCATCAAAAATAAATTTTTAAAATCTGGAGTGAAACTGGAGATGGTCACTGACTGCCGTGATTTCCATGAGGTTGACTGTTTGATGAGGCCCAGGAAGATCAAGAACTCTCCATGAATTTGTGGTCACTCAAACTTCTGCTCACTACGTCCATACAGTCCTATGCACTCTGTATCGGAGTCTCCTGACATTCACTGGCTAAGTAAAGCATCGATTTTACAACTCCTGGCCTGGTTTCCAAATACTTTCAGAGTTTCAGTCAATGTCTCTATAATTTTATCCAATCTCTTCAGTTCTAGAGATGGCTATACTCCAAACAATTTTGAATTCTATATGTTCACAAATTTAATCATTCCACCACTTGCAATTATGCCTTCAATTGCTGAGAAAAATCACTGGAATTCTCTCAACATTTTGCCCCTCTATTGCTCTTCACCCAATAAAGATGGTCCTTAAAAGTTACCTCTTTGACCAAGTTTTCGACAACATACCCCATATCATTTTATCTGGCTCAGTGTCAGATAACACCACGGGACATTTAAATACATGTTATAGAAAGTGCAAGGTGTTGTTTAGCTGTGATACTGTGCAAAAAACTGCAGTTACCGCTTTGAGAACTTACTCTGAGGAGGCACAAGAGGCTTGCCAAATGTGGCACACCAACCAATTGGATGGATATCTGCTGTTCCCAGATTATACCAAAAATCCCGTTTCTGGTTGTTTTCAAATCCTTCATACCTCAGCAATGCCTTATAACCTACAAAAAAAACCCACAAAAAGCAATAACAGTTAAAAAACTTCAAAAGAAACAACTACACTTGTTACTAAAATACCTGCAATCAGATAATGAGACTCAAAATTCCATTAAGAATGACAGGAGCATGTTATGGACGTCACTGGATTATTAATCCGCAGACCCAGGTTAATGGCCCTAAAAAACCTGTTCAATTCCCACAGTAACTGATGGAAGTTAAATTTAATTCATTTTAAAAATCTGGAGTCCAAAGCTGATTCAATCACTTGCCATTCAGAAGCCTGGTCTGGTCTACATATGGCCAAACCCACATCAACATAAAGGGTTGACTTAACTGCCCTCATAGGCTAGTCTACAAGTCACTCAGTTCAAAGACAGTTTGAAGTGAGAAACAAATCCTGGTCTTGCCGACATCGCATGAAAGAAAAAAAAAGGAAGGAAGATAAATAATCTATCAATTTGTAGGGCATTAAAAGCATTCTGGTGAAGGAAGTTAATGGGTAGATGATATATTTGACTAGGTCACACAGATGCAATTCAGTTCCCACCTTAAAATTATACAGTCTGTCAGTATTTAGTGTGCATTTCTCATCACAAGCTATATCCACATGGTAACAGCAGAACAGTAACTCCTGCCAACTTTTTGAACAAGTACATGTTCTCCCACCATAATGACTGAAGAGATCTTAGTGGTATCATCTCTAGAGTACCAATTCAGAGACCCAGGTAATGACATGTGGTCCAGAGTTCAAATCCCACCAAGGCAGTCAATGGAATTTGAATTTTATTTTAAAAATAAAGTGCTCAATTAAGACTACCAACAACCTTTCCAACGAAAAAACTAAACCAGTTCACCAATGTCCCTTTGTGGGTGAGTGGGGGTATGCTGCCCTTACTGGTCTGGTCTACATGTGACCCTAGACCCACAGTAATGTGGCAGACTCTTACCTGCCATACAGGTGATTAGGGATGTACAATAAATGGTGGCCAGCAACACCAACATTCAGTGAATGTATTAAAAGAAATTGTTCTCCTTGGAGAGAAGAGGAGGAGAGCTGAAGATGTTGAAAGCCTTTTATCACATCACAAGCTGGATAGAACATAGACTTGCCAATGGAACAAGAGGGCATAAATTAAAATGATCTGCAAAAGAAGCAAGTCTGGTATTTTTCACTCAACAAGTAGTTAGAGTATGGTATGCACTGCCGGGAAGTGCGGTGGAAGCAGGTTCAATTGGGGCATTCAAGACAGCACTGGGTAATTATTTGGATAAAAACATGCAATGAGTATGGTTGGGGGGGGGGGAAGAAAGAAGTAAAAAAAAAAGACATTGGCATTACGTAATTATGCCCATTTATATGGGCTTCTTCACTGCAATGATAATTCTGTGAATCTGATCAGTCAATGCCATCTTGCTCCCAGGTTACTTCTTGATTGCAACAAATTTAATAATGCAACAATTAAAAGAAAGCTGTTTTGTGGTTAATTTATTAGAATAAGTGAACAAGTTGTAAAGACGGTGTGCAGAGACTCCGCATAACCTGGTTAGCTTAATTGGTAAATAATGGGACTCAGGTTCGTGGTCTTGAGCCTTTTTTTAAAAATATATAAAATACTCATTCAAAACACTGTTTTTATCGATAGTGCAACTCTACAGATAAGAGCATTGTGTTCTTGTTTCCAACACTGGCTTTTACTGAAACTAATCCAGCTGCTAAGAGGAAAAAGAAGGCAATTCTACTATTACAAAAATCCAACCATTTAAATGGCTGCTGAGTAGTTGCATATTGTTTCTCCCATCTCAACCAATTTTGTTGACAATGAGACAGTTAAGATACCAACTTGCAAAGAAAACACAGAAGTCTGACCAGAAATATGCACTTAAAACTGCCTCTCAATTTAAAAAGCTCAACACTGACACTGCATTTTCACATGTTCAGAAAGGCTCCCCCTGGTGCTGCAACACTGCGGCCAAATGGAAACTGCATTTGTAAAAAATATTACACTGCAGTTACAATCTTCTGCCAGTAGCCATGTTGCAGCAAAAGAATGAAGCTGGCTTCTACAAAAATCTACTTTCAACCATGAGAAGGCAACCCTAATGACACTTGGATTTACTTCACCTCTCCTCAAAGTTCATTAAATAAATGTCACTTTAAAAGTTACAATTTACTTTCTACTTTTCTTCTGACAGAATGGCCTTTAGCCACTTAACAGTCTTGCCAAACATCAGAAGCAATTTTCAAGTAATCCAACCAGGGAGTACTCATCTGAAGGTCGTCACTGGAGTTTCAGGAGTACCCAGCTGAACTACTGGTGTGACAGAAAAGCATTCAACAACCCAAAAATCTTAGCTAACATGGTCAGTTTGATGTAAATCTGCATACAGAGCAGGGAATGGAGGCCTTGTGGCACAGTGGGCAGCAGCCCTCCCCTCTGTGTCAGAAGTTCTAGGTTTGAGTCAGTCTTCAGGGTCTGATGGCTGAAGGTGGATTTTTTTTAAAATAAAACTTGTTCATGGGATGTGGATGGCACTAGCTATATCAGCATTTACTATCCTTTCCTAGTTGCTAAGAGGGTAGGTTAGAGTTAACCCACACATGCTCACACGCTAAAAGTCACATGTAGGCCAGACCAGGTGAAGACACCAAATTTCCAGCCCTAAAAGAACTTGAGTCAACTAGATGAGTTTCATGATCATCATTAGGCTAGCTTTTTATTCTAGAAGTTTTACTGCGAGATTCAAACCAGCATCCTCAGAACATTAGCCAGTGGTTCTGTATTATTATCCCAGTGACATTACTGGCCCAGTGAAGAGTTTATGCCTGAAACGTCGATTCTCCTGCTCCTGGGATGCTGCCGGACTGGCTGTGCTTTTCCAGCACCATTCTTCGACAGTGATGTTACCAGGACTGCCTATTCTGTGGCCAAACATAAATCCTTCCAATACATTGACAACAAGTGATCAGTGCAGGAGAACTTCCTGGCCATCTCGAACCATGAACTACTGGCAGCACAACAGCCTCCCCACATAATAACGTTTCCAAGTGCAAGTTCATACTTTGATTATGTGTCAATTTTGCTTCAAAGGGCTATGATATGCCCACGAGCAAGTCACATCTTCATTGAGAAAATTCGCTTCTAACACAGGCATGCGGGCAGGCATCTAAATGTTGCTGCCCTGGCTTACAGAATCCAATACAGTGCCTGAGGTTACCATGAGAAGCTGAGAGATGAAACTTATGGTGCCAACCTGCTAACTTTATGACATGTGCAATCCAGTAGACTTTGTTTGGCAGATTACAGTCAAGGTTCAATACTTCCACCTTCATTTCTTCCAGAACATCTTCCCACTGATCAAAAAGTGGAACCTACATAGGAAGCACGAGATATTACATTTGATTCCATCTCAAAGTATTTTTAAGATGGAAAAACAAGGAAAAACAACAATACAGAATGCACCAAATAAAGAGACAGAGCTGGTGGAAGAGAGAATAAATACAATGAAAACAGTTCAGAGAAGGTTTATTAGACTAGTATTTGAATAGGGCACTTAGTCATAGAGATATACAGCACGGAAACAAACCCTTCAAGTCTAATTCATCCAGATGTCGACCAGATATTCCTAAACTAATCTAGTCCGATTTGCCAGCACTTGGCCCATATCCCCCTCAATCTTTCCTATTCATGTACCCATCCAAATGCCTTCTAAATCCTATTACTGTACCAGCCTCCACCACTTCCTCATGCAGCTCATTCCATATACGCACCACTGTGAAAACATTACCCCTCAGGTGTCTTTTATATCTTTCCCCCCTCACCCTAAACCTATGCCCTCTAGTTCTGGACTCTCCCAGCGCAGGGAAAAGATCTTATCTATATACCTTACCCATGCCCCTCCCTTTATAAACCTCTACAAACTCACTTCAGTGTCTGACATGCCATGGAAAACAGTCCCAGTCTATTCAGCCTCTCCCTATATCTCAAACCTCCCAATCCTGGCAATATCCTTGTAAATCTTTTCTGAGCCTTTTTAAGGTTCCACAATATCTTTCCTGTAGCCTGAAGAAAAGGTTGTTCAGGTGAGGCTTATATTGCTGCATTTTAGAAAAGTGAGAGATGACACGATCCAAACTGATTGATTTAGAGGCTCCTAACAAGGTAGATGTGAAGAAGACATTTGCTCTTATGGGGAACCTGAAGCTAGGAGGAGTTGTTGCTGACAAATCGGGGCACAATGTCTCTTTAGGGTTGGGAGCCTTTGGAACCCTCATCTTGAAAAGTCAGTGGAAGCAGGGTGCTTAAATATTTTTGAGGCAAACAGATCTAGAGAAGAGTCAAAGACTTGTAATTCCATTTCTTTTCACTGAAGCAGCCAGACCTGAAAGTTTCTTCACCAGTTGCAGTCTTTGTCTGGAGATAGATTCTTGTTAAGCACAGGGTTAAGAGATTTTCAGGAGTCAGTGAGAATGCAGAATTACAATCAGATTAGCCATGACCTTATTGAATGGTCTACCCATTCCTATTTTGTATTAGTGAGAACAAATTCTGACTAGCTACAGACATTTGCATCTCATGCAAGAATAACAAAAGTCACAAAGAAATCAGAGAGCAAAAAGACAAAAAAGGATGAAGGAATCAAGAAAATCGGCACAATTACTAAAGATCTGTGAAAAAAAAGTAGAGGCTATTGAAATAGGGATGCCAAGATGCTGGCTTAGATATCTAGGCCATATGACAAATAATGTGGTGATTGAAATTACAACATGAAAAATAACATCCAGAAAAGAAAAAGGTCAATATTTTCAGCCATTTGATCAGAGGTGAAAAGGCACAGCAAAAGGGGTTAACCTATTGTAGTTCAATGACAGATGTTGGAGCAGTAGCAAACATGTTATACAATGGATGCATGAGGGTGACAATGACTATGTGTCATGCAGCAGATTTCCTGGCAGGAGTGACAAGCAGCAGCAACAACTGAGAAATAGCCAAAAACAGAAGAATATAGAAAAATTGAGAGTTGGAAAGAGAGGAGATGTAGCGAAAGAGAGAGCACACACACATGAGGAAAGATTAGAGACAGAATCTCTTATTCCTTTCATAGAGTGTGGGCATAGCTGGTATTTATTGCCTACCCCTAACTTCCTTGGAGAAGGTGGTGAACCGCCTTCTTGAACTGCTACAGTCCTTCAGGTGTAGGCATATCCACAGTACTGTTAGGGAAGGAATTCCAGGATTTGTTGCCCTCGTCTTCCTGGGTGATAGAAGTTATGGGTTTGGAAAGTGCTATTGCAGAAGTCTTGGGGATATTGCAGTGCATCTTGTACACTGTACACACAACTGTCACTGCATTGGTAGTGTAAGGAATTGGAAGCATTAGATAAGATACCAACAAAGTGAGCTGCGTTGTCCTGGGTGGTCTTCGACATCCTGAGTGCTACTGAACTGCACTCAGCTGGACAGAACTGACTTGCGCCTTGGAGGTGATGACTAAGTTTTGGTCATTCAGGAGGCAAGTTACTTGCTGCAGACTTTCCAGTCTCGGCTCACAGTTCCCACGGTATTAATATGTTGGTCCAGCTGTGTTTCTGGTCAGACTAACCCTTAGGATGTTGATAATTTAACAAAGAGCAATAATTCATCCTGCCATATAATATTGAACAAGAGCTCACAGAAATCAAAAGATATGAAGAAAAACAAAAGCTGACAGGGTAAGGATTGGATAGAGAATAATGATTTGGAATGCACACAATCTGAAAGGGTGACGGAAATAATTTCAAAAATAACAGGAAGTAGACCATTCAGCCCCTTGAACCTACTCCACTGTGCCAAATTATTGCTAATTTTTGCAATACTTAAATAAAAAGATTTGCAGGCCATAACCTCCAGCCTTCAACACCGTTATCCCCTTGAGACTAAAAACTTATTGATCTCGGACCAAGCACGAATCTCTGCAACTGGATCCTCAGTTTCCTGACCCACAGGCCACAATCAGTGAAGACTGGGGACAATATTTCATCCTCACTAACACAACACTGAAGCCCCCCAACTGTACTTGCTGTACACCCATGACTGTGTCGCCAAATACCAAACGAATGCCATTTACAAGTTCGCTGATGACACCACCATGGTCAGTTGAATCTCAGATGGAGACAAAACAGACTACAGACAGGAGGTGAAAGACCTAGAAAAATGGTGCACTGAGAACAACCTAGTTTGCAATGCCGGCAAAACCAAGGAACTCAATTACTTCCGGCGGGATGTTGCTCATACCCCTCTACACATTAACAGCACAGAGGTGGAACGAGTGGAGAGTGTCAACCTCCTTGGAGAGGTCATCGACAACAAGCTTTCTTGTGGACGCACTGGTGACAAAGGCCCAAAGACTCTTCTTCCTTAGTCAGCTGAAGAAATTTGGCATGGCGGCAAATATCCATGCCAATTTTTATAGGTGCACCATTGAGAGCATTCTGTCTAAATGTATCACTACCTGGTGTGGCAACTGTACCATTCAAGATCGGAGACGGTTACAGAGAGTGGTGACCAGACAATCACAAAGGCCAACCTATACAATCCATCTACCAGGCCCGCTGTCAAGGAAAGGCCGCCAGCATTCTCAAAGATCCATCCCATCCTGGCAATGTTTTTCTACAACCTTCACCATCGGGGAGAAGGTATAGAAGCCTGAACACGCACAGTTTCTACCCTACTGAGGGAATACTGGACTCAAACTCTTAGCATTCGTCTGTACCTGTGTTTTGTTTTTGCCGCTGTTTACCTATTATTTACTTATCTACGCTATTTAACTTTGTGATCTGCCTGTAATGCTCACAAGACAAAGCTTTTCACTGTGCTTTGGTACAAGTGACAATAAATTCAATTCAATACAATACAATACAAGGGAAGAGGAAGTGGGAGGGCTAATTGGATAGGTCTTTCAAAGGCTGGCACAGATACAATGGGTTGAATAGCCTCCTACTGCAATGTATCGTACCACAATTTCTGCTTTTAAAATGACCACATATGGAATTTTGTTGCATTAATTGATCGCTAGCCTCATCTCCAAAACAATGACTGCAGTTCTAAAGTAATTTTGTTTTGGCTATGAATCATAGTCACCAAGTTTTTCTGTCTAAACAGAAAATGCTAGAAGTACTCAGCAAGTCTAATAATATCAAAGAAGAGAGAGAGAGAAAAACACAATGCTTCAGATCAATGACTTCTCACCAGAAGTTAAGATCATAGAATCCCTACAGTGTGGGAACAGGGCATTCAGGCCAACAAGTCCACACCAACCCTCCAAAGAGTATCCCATCAAACCCATTCCACTACCCTAGTACTCTACATTTACCCCTGACCAATACACTTAGCCTACACATCTCTGAACACAATGGGCAATATAGCATGGCCAGTTGACCTGACCTGCACATCTTTGGATTGTGGGAGGAAACCAGACCACCCAGAGGAAACCTACGTACACACAGGGAGAACGTGCAAACTCCACACAGACAGACAGACAGACAGACAGAGGCTGGAATCGAACTGGGTCCCTGGCGCTGTGAGACAGTAGTGTTAATCACTGTGCCGCCCCCAAGAAATTAAGAAATACAACGGATTTTAAGAAATAAACACAGGTAACAGTGGAGAAAGGAACAAAAGTGTACCTGTGATAGGGTGGAAGACTGAAGGATTAAACACGAAGGAATGCAGTGACACCAAGAAAACATATCAAAAGGGTCAAAGAAAGTGCAATGGCAACAGCAGAACAATTGCCAGTACCAGCTGTCTGAAAGGACCAGAGCAATGATCATTAAATATGTTTTAAAGGCAGAGGTAGATGGATGGAAAGTTACTGGGGATATGCAGGAATGTAGAGATTAAAATCAGTTCATCCATGGTCTTACTGAATGGCAGAGCAGGGCTGAAGGCCAAGTGGCCTACTCTTGCTCCTTGCTCACATCACAGCTTGAAATTGAAGTGTGATGGTGGTGTAGTGGTAATATTACCAGACTAATAATCCAGAGGTCTAGGCAAAAGCTCTGCATTCACGGGTTCAAAACGCAGCTTTGCAGCTGTGGATTCTAAATTTGATTGACAAACAAAACTGGAATTGTAAAGTAGTCTGACTAAAGATGATCACATATGTACTATCGACTTGTTTTTAAAGGTTGTTGCACTTACGGAAGGAAATCTACTATTCTTAGTCTGGCCTATGCGCAATTTCCAGACTTAGTACAATAATGATAGACCGTTTCAGAGTCAGCCAGTCAGTTCAAGGGCACTTAGGGATGGGCAACAAATGCTGGCAATGCCACTGACACATACACCCCATGATAGGATAAATAACAATTGCTGAATTAACTGTTAAATCCAGAAAGTTGCAAAATGCTTAATTTAAAGGCAAGATGCCATTGCTTGAATTTTGATAGAACAATTGAGGATGTCAAAGAAAAGTAAGGAGGATCAGAGAGAAATTACGACGGAAAATTAAGAGAGCAAACAAATCAGAAACAATGAGTCAGGCTTATGACTGAAGTGCTCAGTAAAATGGTCAGACAAGCTTTCTTCGCTCTCTCCATTTCCAGTGGCACTACATTGCAAACAGCAAATACAGTAGCTCCCTTTCCCAATGCCTAATTACTGATGCACACAATCTTTGCTTTCTTAAGTTAGGAAGCACAGCGGAAAGCATTACTTGCTAACTATACTTTTTCTCAATTTCAACACAAAATTAAAAATAGAAACTTAAAAACATTTTTGTTGGAAACACAAACAGATTATCAGGTAAAATGGATTATCTACTCAAAGTAGATTATCCCAGTGATGTCAATAACATGCAGCCACTGGAACATAATGTACAGTGATAATTTCTAAATGATACAACAATGACTAAAGACTCTGAGCACAATAATAAGAACTACTTTGTCTACCATGCATCCTGAACAGATTATTGGCACATCCGGAAAAGCCAAATAATTTCTTTCAGCAATACCTCCAACCTGAGATACAGTACAACCAGCAAGTAACTTATAATTCTATTAAGACATTGGCCCAAACCCAGAATTTATAGTGTTAATATAGAAACAGTGGGCAGCTGTCAGCTATTTGGCCCTTCAAGTCTTCTTCACCGTTCAATACAATTTTGGTGGATACTCTACCTCAATGCCATATTCAGGTCATTCTGCCATAACAAGTTCACATCAGTGAAATGAGAGTTATGCGCTTGACAAATTGGGGACAGTTTCTAAAGTGTGAACTTTTAAAACTGGTGTTGGCTGTAACGCAATTGCATCGCCAACACTTCAAGTACTGTTTTCTAAAGCATGATTTTTCTATAATGTGGGGTTGCACAAGAACCACCGTTTTCATTTTTTCCTCGCTATTCCTTGAGGTCATTAAAATCTAAAGATTTCGCTCTTTCCTGAAGATATTCAGTTAATTAGCCTCCAAATTGCTCTCTGGTAGAGAATTCCACAAGTTGACCACCCTCTGAGTGAAGAAATGCTTCTTCATCTCAGTACTGAACAGTCGACCCCATATGCTGAGACTGTTACCCCGGGTTCTAGACTTCCTATACAGGAAAAATATCTCTGCAGCAAGTCTGTTCAGTTGTTAAAACTTTATATATGCTTCAAATCAGATCCCCTCTCATCTTTCTAAACTCTAGTGAATAAAGGTTCAGTCAAAACAATCTCTACTCATTGAGGGCCAGCCCTAGTATCAGCCTAATGAACCTCCACTGCACTCCCTCTATGGGAAGTAAACCCTCTCTACCTAAGAGAGGCCAAAACTGCATGCAACCCTCCAGGTGTCATTTTGCTCAGGTCCTGAATAACTGCACTAAGCTGCTGACATCTCACTAATGCTGCTGCGGGAATCGCCCAGCAGAGAGGAACCAGCACCACCACCACCAACCCTAGTCTCTCTTCAACTAAAAATGCTATCTCAATGCAAAGTGCCCACAAGCCAGAGAACTGGGTGTTACTAATCTCTTTGCCTGAAATAGTGAATGGGAATGACAGCGAGTGACTGCAAACACAACATCAATACATTTTGTAATACTCACATGTTTGAAGCAACTGACAGGGGCGGCTTTGCATTTGTGTTCGTCGATATATTTTCCCCATTCAAATCCTTGGTTAACAGCTTAAAAGAGAAGGCGCAAAGAAAAAAAAAAAGTTATTTGGGAAAGCTGAGTTTGCAACAGGTAAAAAAGGTAACAAAAAAACTGGTATCATTTCAAGGCAGATTCAAGCTCCACCCTAGAACAGTGAGAAAAGCAAGGTACTGCCACAGATGTTGCTGTGTTGCTTTGTAAGGACAAGCAGAGATTGGGAAAATTTGAGGCAACACGTCTCCTGGATACTCTTGTCCATCCCCTGGTGGCCACTTTAATAGCAGCATTTAGAGTCATAGAGATGTACAACATGGAAACAGGCCCTTCGGTCCAACCCATCCATGCCGACCAGATATCCCAACCCAATCTAGCCCCACCTGCCAGCACCCTGCCCATATTTATAGGAAATTGCCTTTTCTCTCACTAGAACTTCAATTTATATAGCATTGATTGATTTATTACTGTCACATGTACCAAGATACAGTGAAAAAAGTTTTGTTTCGCGTGCTAAACAGGCAGATCATGCCATCCAGACAGATCATACTACACCAAGTGCATCAGGGTAGCAGAATAGAGTGTAACAGCCATGCAGAGAATGAGCAGGGGGCGGGGGGGGGGGGGGGGGGGGGTCAGAATTAATATTTGAGAGGTCCATTCAAGAGCATGATAAACAGCAGGTAAGAAGCTGTTTTTTCCAACTATTCAAACATGTATACAAATTTGTATATCTTCTGAGTGACAATCGTTTAATGTAATCACCAAGGGCTTCACAGGTGAATTAGAAAATAAAAATATTAATTCAGCCACATAGGTAGAAATGAAGTCAAATAAGATTTTTTTAAGAAAAGAAGGGTAGGGTGTAAGAAGTGTCTTGCAAGAGGAAAGTGAAGTATAGAGGTGAAGAGTTGTAGAGAGAGAGATTATTCCAGAGCTTGGGGCCAATGCACCTGAAGGCATGGTCAGTGGTGGAAAGATTAAAGTTGGAAATGTACAATGACATCAGTTTAAGAGCACAGCAGACATCTTGGAGGTTAGAGGGCTTGGATGAGGTTACAGAGATAGGAAGGAGTGAAGATAAGGAGTTTAAAAGATCAATAACTTGAAACTAAAGATTTATTTGAGTGGGAGTCATTGTAAGTCAGTGGCACAGAGGTAACGAGAGAACTGAATTTGGTGTATGTTAAGAAACAGAGGTAGTTTGGATGAGCTCAATATTTACAAAGGGTGAAATATGAGAAACCAACCAGGAGTGTGGGGAATAGTGAAGTGTAGAGGTTATGAAGGCCTGAGTGAGGGCCTCCGAAGCAGATGAACTCAAGAGTGGGCCAAAGTCATGTGATGTTATGGAGGAGAATGCAGGTATTGCTGGCACAAATGGAGCAGAAGCTAATCCTGGGTTCAAATACAACTAAACCATTGTGAACAGGATAGTTTAATCTCAGACTGTTATCAGAGAGAGAGTCAGCAGCATGGTAAGACGGTTTGAAGTAGTATTCAAGAGCAATGGTTTCAACCTTCAAGTATTTATTTGGTGGAAATTCTGTTCACTCAGTACAGAATGTACACTGATAGTTTAACAAGGTGAAAAAGAGAGTCAAGAGAAATGGTGGTGAGGTCAAGCGGTGTGTGGAAAGTATGCAGGTATAAATGGACACCAGGGTTTTTGGATGGTGTAGTCGATGGGCAGTGTAAAGGATAAAAGAGGAAGGGGCAATGATAAATCCTTTGAGGACACTGGTGGTGGTGGTGGAACAGGAATGAGAAGCCATTGCAAGTAATTCTGATTGATATTTGATAAGAATGGAGCCAGGTGAGAGGAACTTTACCCAGCAGAATGACAGTAGAGAAGAATTATGTGCTCACCAAATAGGAGGGGTTGTAGAAAGGATGGTAGTAGAGAACGTTTTGCCCATGTGGATAAGAATGGAGCCAGGTGAGAGGAACTTTACCCAGCAGGATGACAGTAGAGAAGAATTATGCGCTCACCAAATAGGAGGGGTTGTAGAAAGGATGGTAGTAGAGAACGTTTTGCCCATGTGACAGAGTCACAGAATGTCAGTCATATCTCTGTCAATCATACAGACTAGAGAAAGGAAGATGAAGTCACAATTTCCTGGTGCTCAACACAGTCAGTGAAAAATAAAAAGGTCTTGAGGTTTGAGTGTAAATGCAATTCCTGGGTTCCTGGTGCAATTCTCTTGTTGTAATCCTGGCTGGCCTAGCTGGTGCCAGTAACATAACTGGCCTCAATAATGTGGAAGAATGGGAGTGCAAAACAGTCATCCCGTTTCTAATTGATACTTCGTCGTATGTTTCAGCAGGTGTTCAGTGAAGATGCAACAACAGTGGTTAGCACTGCTGCCTCACAGCGCCAGGGACCTGGGTTCAATTCCCGCCTCAGGCGACTGACTGTGTGGAGTTTGCACGTTCTCCCCGTGTCTGCGTGGGTTTCCTCCGGGTGCTCCGGTTTCCTCCCACAGTCCAAAGATGTGCGGGTCAGGTGAATTGGCCATGCTAAATTGCCCGTAGTGTTAGGTAAGGGGTATATGTAGGGGTATGGGTGGATTGTCGCTTCGGCGGGTCAGTGTGGACTTGTTGGGCCGAAGGGCCTGTTTCCACACTGTAAGTAATCTAATCTAAAAAAAAACCTTCAGCTGGGATTCCTCATCTATTAGACCCATCATCTGCATAAATGGAAAAGGATGAAACTAGATGCTAATTTTTTTTCTAGAGATTCATTTACAGAATGCATCACACATATGCCTCCTGCCTACTAACCCAGTGGTTCAGTGTTTCTTGAGGTCTTAGAAAAGACATTACGGATTAAACAGATCGATTAATAAACAGCACCCTGAAGGAGCAGTAAAGCAAACAAATCTTTAAAAGGCAAGTTAGTGAATTTAATTTAAGTGTCACTCCCAGGGCTGGTGAAGCACTGTAGTGTCCAGCTAGTCTTTGAGATATTTTTCTTATTAGTTTTCAACTATCAAAATCGATAGACTGTTAATCTTTGGTAACTAAAGAAGCAAAGCACATCGACAACAATAACAGCATGTTTGGTATAGATGACTGACTTCTGTACATATGCTGGAAATGGTTAATAAATCAACATTGAACCATCTGTTTATACTTAACAGCAGAACCTTCCAAACCACCAAGATAGACAAGAGCAACAAGGTAACACCGCCATATTCATTTTCCCTTCAAGCCACACACCATCCTGATTTGGAATTATATTACCATGCCTTTACTGTCACTGGGTCAACTTCCGTCCTAACAGTAAACCTACACCTCAGTTCTTCAAAGACCACTGTCCCAAGAACAATTGTTGATGGGAAATGCATGCTGGCTTAGTAGGCAAAATGTCCACATCCCATGAATGAAAATAAAACTGTACAACACACACAATATTGATACCCCCACCCTGTATGTCATGGCTCAAAGCTAAGAATGGTCACTTGGTGAAGTATCAAAGAAATCATACAAGCATGCCTTGTACCAATAAGGCAAAGACAGTAATAATCCAAAAGTACAACAAATAGCAATCTGTAACAAGATAACACGTCTTACCTGAATTGTTATTCTGAGTAATATCTGACCCCTTCCCATTGGACTGTTGCTGTAGAAATGCCCCCAGTTTGGATGACCACGAGGCTTTGTTTAACACCTTTGCCTTTTTTGTAGGTGGTTTTCCCTGTGAAACAAATGGAATTCATCTATGAAATGTAGTTTACAACTAAACAAAAAAAATTCCTTGGTAGGATGTAGGAAGAGGTCAGGTTTTGCAGATTCTCACTTCAGAAATCTGGAGTAAGAAAAAGCAAACATACACAATCAATTACAGTCACTTGCACTCAGGGCCACAGATTCAGACACAATCAGTTGCAGGCACCCAAACAAAAGTTCTTGCAAAAATAAATGTACACGTGCAAACATGTTGCCACTGATCACGATGCATCGACTCCGTTTGAAGCTGCATCGCTGGATATCAAATGAGGATAAATGCAGACTTGTCTGGCATCAAACACATACTTTTCAGAACCATAACCAAAAAAAAGGAACATAAATAACAGAGGACGAGATTACCCAACTTCCTCTGATTGGGTGCCAAATATTTACATGTATATGGAAACTGGAAAATTTTCATCATTTGGAACAGGATGTCTTTGCAAGCTGGAGACTCCAAGGCATTGGACACCATCAAGCAAGATTGGGATCTGGTTAGATCAAAACTCACCGCTTTCACAAAAGGTGGATAATAGGAGGATGGGAGAGTGCTCCCTCTGTGAATATGGTTGTATTTAATATGGGATTTTCTGTTGCTCCTATGAGGGTTGGAGGGATTGGGAGGGTTGGAAGATCTTAGAATACACAGTAAATCAGAACTGAATGATGTTAGACTAGATGAACCAGGGGTTCTTCATATTTCATTATTCACACATAACATTCACATAGTTGAAAATGAAAGCTGCAGACATGCTGAAGAAGGGTCTTCGACATGGTGGTTGTGTGGTCCAGTTCTTGCAGGATCAAATCATTATATTTATGGCCCCAGCAAATGGTGTTTCCAAAAGTAAGAAGTGAGCCTTGACACTTCACACCCAGACAGCTATACACTTTGCAGAAATGCAAACTAAGGTTAAGTTTATAGTGAACAAAATAAGTTATCAAGAGTCTGGAATAGAAAATAGTCATAGAATGTTCAGATATTGAAGTGACAAATGCTAACTTATGAAGCTGGTAACTTCAAAAGTGTTAATGGAAATAAAAATATGCACAATTTTGGCTTTAGTTGAGAATGCTTGATATTAGAAATAGATTCCTATGTATAAAATAAAGTTTTTTTTAAAAAGAGTGGGCAGCACAGAGGCTAAGGACTACTGCTTCACAGTGCAAGGGACCCAGGTTTGATTCCAGCATCAGTTAATGTCTGTGTGGAGTTCGCACATTCTCCCAGTGTCTGTGTGGGTTTGCTCCAGGTGCTCTGGTTTCCTCCCACAATCCAATGATATGCAGGTTAGGTGAATTGGCTATGCTAAATTGCCCATCCTGTTCATGGATGTGTAGATTAGATACAGGAGTCAGGGATAAACAGAGTAGTGAAATAGGGTTGGAGAATAGATCTGGGTGGGTTACTCTTCAGAGAGTCAGTGTGGACTTGTTGGGCCAAATGACCTGCTTCCATACTGTAGGGATTCTACAATTCTAGAACAAGGTGACCCAAAGGTGTATCTAATCATAGTCAAGTGTGCTGCTGGAAAAGCACAGCAGGTCACACAGCGTCAGAGGAGCAGGAGAATTTATGGTTTGGGCGTAAGCTCTTCATGAGGAATGAGGCTTGTGGGTAGGTGGGCAGAGACATAGATGAGAGGCATTTGGGGCAATGTAGCTGGGAATATGATGGGGGGTGGAAGGTGATAGGTCAGAGAGGAGAAGGTTATGAATAGGTGGGAAGATAGATGAACAGGTCAAGAGGGTAGTGCCAAGTTGGAGGCTTGGGACTGGGTTAAGGTTGGGGTGGGGGGGGGTGAAAGAGGTGGAAGATAAGGAAACTGGTGAAATCCACATTACAATAGCATGGGTGAGAACGTGGTGCTGGAAAAGCACAATAGGTCAGGCAGCATCCGAGGAGCAGGAGAATTGACAGTGCGGCATTAGCCGTTCATCAGGAATGAAACTTGTGGGCTGGGGATGAGCTGAAAGATAAATGGGAGATGGGGATGTGAGGAAGAACGCCTTGGTGGCTCAGTGGTTAGCACTGCTGCCTCACAGCGCTAGGGACCCAGGTTTCAATTCCCACCTCAGGCAACTGTCTGTATGGAGTTTGCACATTCTCCCAGTGTCTGCATGGGTTTCCTCCAGGTGCTCCGGTTTCCTCCCACAGTCCAAAGATGTGCAGGTTAGGTGAATTGGCCTTGCTAAATTGCCCGTGGTGTTAGGTGCATTAAATCAGGGGTGAATGTAGGGGAGTGGGTCTGGTTGGGTTGTTCTTCAGGTGGTCAGTGTGGACTTATTGGGCTGAAGGGCCTGTTTCCACACTGTAGTGTATCTAATCTAATCTAAAAACCATACAGGATTAGGGTCTCAAGGCAGACGCAGAGGCGTTCTTCCTCCACGCATTGAGTGGTTAGAAATTGGGAATGGAGGTGGCCCAGGACTTCCATGTCCTACCACATTTCCATCCCCCACCTTCATCTACGTATCACATGCCCAACTACCTTCCCCACAGCCCCACAAGCCTCATTCCTGATGAAGGGCTTATGCCACACTGTCAATTCTCCCACTCCTCAGATGCTGCCTGACCTGTTGTGCTTTTCCAGCACCACATTCTCGACTCTGATGTCCAGTCCTCACTTTCTCCCCGTGAGTCTAATCATAATCAAACTATGAGAAACGAACTGGTATACTACGCCTAAGCTAGGGATGGATTAAGATCTAGTGGCAGACATTTGAAGAGATATTTCAGAATACTCAGAATAAATACATTCCTACAATAAAAGGACAGTTTCTAGTGTAGGTCAAGTGGCAGGTCTGAATAGAAAAAAATAAGCAACCTAAACATGTAAAAACAGATAGTGAGAATTTTTGCATATATTTAAGAAAGTGATAAGTATTGGTCCTTTAGACAGAGAGAATGGAGAGTTAAGAGTAAATAAAGGAAATAGTAGATGGAATGAACAAATATTTTGTTTGTGCTCTAATGAGAGCGGATTTTAAAAGAAATTCCAGTAATAGCTATAAGTCAGGAGGTGAAGGGGAAGAGGAATTTAGTGAAATTGCAATCATGAGAGAAGTTGAATATGCAACTGCAGTTGGTACGTATCAAGGTTCAAACTGTCTCATCTCCTTAGGCAAGGAGAGGGGTTGCTAATGAGCAGCTGGCATTAATTTTCCAAAACACTCTAGATTCAGGAAAGATTCCAACAGACTGTAAAGTAGCAAACATAATCCCTCTACTCAGTCAGCTTGTTGCCTGTCATGGGGAACGTATTGGAATCTTTCATGAAAGAAGTTAAAACTATGCACTTCGAAGCAAAAATGCAAGGTAATTGGGAAGCCGCAGTATGGTTTTGTGAAAAGGAAATCATGTTTAACCAATTTAATAGACTTCCTTGAAGGATTAAAGGTATACCTTTTTTTTAAAAAAAAGAAAAAGGTACCCATAGACATATTGACTTCTACAAATCCAAATACAGCAAGGTACCACATCAAAGACTACTGCAGAACTGAAATATCATGGTGTGGGGGTAACATGTTAGCATGCTTAGAAGATTGGCAGAAAACGAGTCTATATTAGCATCACAAAATAAGTAGAGCTCCTCAGGGATCTGTGCTAGAGACTTAACTTTTTACAATTAATAGCAGTGACTTCGCTGAGGGATGCAAAGGCATTATAGTAAAATTCATATATTCCTGCTTATCTTGGTGTCACGTATGTGGCAAAGACAACAAGGAATTTGTAGAGGAATATGGATAGGTTGAATATCCTATGAAATTGCTTTTCATATTTATTGCCAAAATTAGCAGAGTATTGCTTAAATGGAGAACGACTGGAATTTTAAGACGCAGTGGGATTTAGGTGAATCAGCAATATCAGTGTACAGGCATAGCACACAATTCAGACAACTAATGGATGCTATCCTTACAATGGGAGGGACTGAATATATTAACAGTTATGCTATGCTTCAGTTTACAGGACATTGATGAAATGACACCTTGAATATTGTGTGCAGATTTGGTCTCCTTATTTGAAGGAGGAAACAAATGTATCATGACATGGCAAACTCTCCTACTTAATTTAAAACTAGCAACACAGAAAAAGTTTATTCTGTACAGTAATATTTAAAATAAAAATTAACAACTTTATTTCTTAAAGTATTACAGAGAATAATTAACTAAAAACTAGTTACAACTCCTTCCTCTGTAACTTAACTCAATACCAGACAGCTTTTGATTCTTCTGTATTCCAGCCTTTTCTTGGTGATTCTGCTTCACTGGTTACTGATTGATGAAGGTACCTTAAGAGAGCTATTTTTCAGGCAGTCTCCACATGCTGGCTTGACAGTTCTCCTCCCAAGTGTTCAATTTTCCCTGGTCTTATACCTCCAAAGCATTGAGTTGTATCATTGGCTTTTAAGATTGGCAATATACTAAATTCAAACCCGATTGGCATTTGCTTATTTTTGGATATAATTTAAACTGATAGGCCTAATTTGGATCTGGTTTTGTCTCCAGGCAACCAGCTACACTAACTGCTGGACCAAAAAGTTATATATCTTTTTTCCAGAATATTTGGTGCTGTCAGGTAGTTCTGTTGCTTTTAACTCTTAAAAGGTACAGTACACCCATATCTCCTCGACAAAATACACTGGAGGCAGTTCAGAGCACAAGACTGATACTAGGAATGAGTAAGCTGATTTCGGAGGATAGTTCAGACAGGCTGGGTTTGTTCCACTGGAGTTCAGAACAGTAAGAGGTGACTTGATTGAAGTGCCTAAAGTTCCGGAGCAATCTTGACAAGGTGAACATGGAAAGGGGGGCTTCCTCTTATGGATGAGTCCAGACTGAGGGAGAATTATTTTAAAATTCAGGGGCTGCCCTGTTTGGACAGAGATGAGGTGAACTTTTATCTCCCAGAGGTTGAGACTTCAGAACTCACTGCATCAGAAGCAATGAAAATGGACTGCAGTGAATAACTTTTCAAAAAGAGGTAGATAGATTCTTGTTAGACAGGGGAGTTAAATGTCAACAGGGGTAGATTGGAATGTGGAATTCAGAACACAAATGGAGGAGATCAAGGTACAGCTCTTCGACTGTTGCCTCAGCTCCATGATTTTCCAGTACAACTAAGGCAACAATCAGATTATGCAAGGAAATGGGAATATTCAGCATAGCACAATGAGAAAGGCCACTGACATGACTGAAAAACCAACCTGCAACCTAGCCAGGATACTGGCTTTCTTTGAGTTGGAAGAATAGCTTCGAGAACAGGAGACACTGCAGAATCTTTTAGTCTTGGAATAGAAGGTCTCTCGTGCTCCAGTAATGCCACACATCTCACAGGTAGCTTGGAAGAGGAAACAAAAATTAAGATCAGTGCAATTTTTAGACCAGACAATTAAAGGGGGTTGAAAGTTGAAAAAAAGTGGAGAAGGACATCTTAAAGATTAAAAACAGAAAACTGAATCCGAAAGAGAAAGACAGCTTCAAAGATCAAAAGCAACCCTTCATCCATTGGCTTAGCAATTGGGTACAAATTTTTATTTAAAAAAATCAAGTGTTTTATACAATGCCCATTAGTGAAGAGATTTTCAGCTGCAATGTTCATATTTTCACATGTCCCTAAAGTTGTCCCAGGTCTCCTCATTTTGAAAATGTTTCAAGCTATCTTTCACATCTAACATGGATAATCTCACTTGCCAAAACTAAACTCTCATCAGTTCCCAAAAAATTAAATAGGGAGAAACTTTCTATTGGCTGAAGAACTGGTAATGAGAAGACATTTGATTTTTTAAAAAAAATCGAGGGCAAGTGACAATTAGATTCCCAGCCATCCACTCAAACTGTTGCGGTAACCTGAAATGCCTTAGCTGGAACTGGAAGGCAGGAAGTAGACAACAGTAACTTCCAAAAAGAAACTGAATAAATACCTGAAAAGGACAGATTTTGCAAGGGGAGACAGTAGCAATACGGCAAATGGTGATTAATAATCCAAAAGACCAGAATAATGCTTTGGGATATGGGTTCAAATTCCACCACGGAAGCAGGTGGAATTTAGTTGCAATAAAATAAATACATATAAGTCTAGTCTCCAGACATTGTCAACTGTTGTTAAAATAAATACATTTAGTTCAGGGATATCCTTCAGGAAAGGAAATATGCTGTCTTTACCAGAGTGCCTACATGTCACTCCATACCCCCAGCAGTGCGCTTTATCCTTAACTTCCCTCTGAAATGACCTAGCAAGACATTTAAGTCAAGGGTAATTAGGTACAGACAAACATTGGTCTAGGCAGCAACATCCATAAATTCACATTAAAAAGATAGACAGCAGGACTAATGTTTTATGAATCTATGACCTGCTAGTTTGTCCACTCAGTTAACTGTTGGGAACTCCTTGTCCTTTTGGATCCTCCTAACTAGTGATTGCATTCATTGGTTTCTTGACTCCCTTGTGATGGCTTGGCTTGTGACTTGGTCCTGGCCCTTAACTGCTATAGGCACCATTCTGAATTACTGGTATGAATGCATCACAAACAAACCCAATGGCTCAAAGTCTTTGCATTTCCAACTCTTAAATATTAAGACAACATAAAATAAAGTACCAATTCTAAGTCCTCCATCAACAGATGACTCATCATCATTCACTCCTCCATACGTTGATTCAGTCTCCATGTCCCGCACCTCACCAGCTTCCTCATCTTCCACATCATTGCTCGAATCCTCTGTGGTGAGGTTTCTATTGCTGTCACTGCCATCATCTTCCAGGCTATCACATCCATCAAACACGCTACAGTCATCTTCTCCAACATCCGAGAAGGACATTTTTACACCGTCTGGAGGTACAAAAACAAATCACACCATTCAGGTCAGAATACAGGCTATACGGATGAAAACTTCCTTACAATCCTTACAGAAGGAAGAGGCAAAAGATCCACTGAGTCAGACTGATTTCAGTTCAAGTCCAAAAGAGTAAGGATACAACACATTATCCAGATGTTCCCCAATGACAGTTTTCAGCTGCTGTGACATGCACATTGCTAAAATGGGACAAGGATCAGTGTCTGCTGCCCAGATAGAGTTAACTGACCCCAGCTGGTAATAAATACTGGCCTAGCCAGCGATGACTGTCACTGACGCTCTTGAAATGTTTAAAAGGGGTCTGGTCTGTTTCATAACATATATACTAGTTTAAAAGTCACACTTTTTAGACTTAAAAAAAAAGGTTAAAATTTATGAACTTGACTATCGTATGGATACTACTTTTGAAGGGCTGAAATTCACGCTACTGTCCAAACTACTGTACAGTAGCACCTCGACATACAAACGACCCTGTTCACGAACAGGATTGTGTGTAAAACTTTGCTTTAACGTACGTATGAAATTCAAGGTACGAATGCAAAAAGCCCATGGTTTCATTGTAATTGTTCTGCTTTGCTATGCGCGCTTTGATTATCCGAACAATGGGAAAATTGATTCAGTTCGTGAACTTTGGTTCACGAACCAGGTCCCAGAATGGATTAAGTTCTTAAGTCGAGGCGCAACTGTATCTCTAAAGTGCAAACCCTTTTCCTTATGTTATCCACCAAGTCATAAATTTCAAAATTCCTTTATCCATTTCTACGTCCACCTTCATCCATCCAGCCTTGTGGATGCAAATGAACTACAACTCCTTTTGGAAATGTCTTCTTTGGTGAGGTTTTTCCTTTTAAAAAGTAGCCACCAGTTTTAAACTTTGTGCCATCAGCCATACAAGAAAGAAACTAAACCTACTTTTCTCATAGCCAGTGGTTTTCACCAATATTGTTTTCTCCTCCTTTTTGGTTCACAGTTCAAATCTCCAGCATGTCAGGAGTAACAAGCATTTCAGCCATGTTTCCAACACATGATAACTTGTAGCCTTCCAGCTGCTGATATCGGATTACAAACTGATGAACTGTAATATCTTACCTCCTAGTTCAGCAGGCAGCTTTTGTGCAATCCTAGCTCTCTTCCGAAGTATGAAGTCATGCCTTCTCATGAACCTTGTGCACCATCCAGCACTTGCCTTAAAATCTGAAATTCCACCCTCCTTTGATTTGTTTCGTGCGTGGATTTGGATGGCTTCACGACTAACACGTTTTCCATTTTGACGATTCTCAAGTACCCACTCAGCAATGTTTTTCTCCAATTGTGGCCACTTACTAGATTTACCCCTGTTGGCACACTTTCGTTTTGGCATTGTCTGAAGTTGGTTCGATATCTTTCTCCAGTCTCTCACGAGTTTCTCCGAAACACAAAATTCTCTTGCTGCTACACAGTTATTTGTCTTCTCTGCAATTTCAATAACTTTCAGTTTAAACGCTGCTGTATATTTTTTGTTTCTTCTGGAGGACATTTTCTTCACAAAATGACAAAAGGTTCAAACTCAACTAGGTTTGCCTGTATTCCACTGGTGCTGAGGGGGAACTGAGCTCAGCTGAGTTACACACAAAGGGAGGTTGTCACCCAGACTCTGACCTGATTCCAAATTGGTGTAAGTTGTAAATCAAAACAATAGTACAAAATAAATTTCATCATAATTTGTACAGGATAATATCTGTGAAGATCTAGGGTCGACTGTTACACAAGATAAGGAAAATTCCAGATTTTCTGGCCTAAAATAGGGGATCGACTATTATATGACATCGACTTTTACTCAAGTACCGTACATACTCGAATAAAAGTCAAATATTTTGACTTTTTTTAAAAAAGTTAAATTTATGGGGTCGACTATTGCATGGATACTATTTGTGAGTGGCTGAAATTCGTGCCCGTTAAAATTCACATTGTATCACTAGCAGAAGCCCAAGTGCTCTCTGAACGAACACTGTACACAAAACAATGAATTGCAGCAATTCTGAAAACCCGGAGCGGAGCACAACGGCCGGCAGACTGACTCAAAATGTTGATCTGTTACCTTTGAAGAACTAGGATCGACTTTTATACAGGATAAAAAGGAAAAAGTCCAGGTTTTTTGGCCACAATTTGGGGCAACTTTTAAATGAGATCGACTTTTATTCAAGTATATATAGTATTTGCTGTTACTCTTTGAACATATTAAACATCATGGATTGCAGACATGGTGTTATCATGCTGCATCTGATAACACTGTAACAAGATGAATGCATGGTCTGAAACTTGTGGATCCAGCCACGACTGCACAGACTTTTAGCAACATTTTTTTAAAAAATCTCCAAGACCTATTATTATCTCTCACATGGATGCCACAGTCTTAGCAACAATGTCTCTGTTCACTTGTAAATTTCACCAACTGGAAACAAACTCGCAAGTAGGGAGAACATAAACAGACAAATCCTAGTTTCTACAGTTTATGGTCGAGGGGACATAGACTTTGAGGGGGGAACAAAAACTACATTTGTCTAAAACAGCTGGACTTTAAATCATCATGCACCGTAAAGTCCACCTCATAAATTCCACAAAACTTTCTTATTTTTAATTATTCAAGCGCACTTTTTTTTTAAAAAAATCACAAACGACTCACAATCTTGTTCCTCCTCTTTGTGCAACTTGATGTTCGGATTCAGGTTCACAGTGCCGCCATCTTAGGCAGGACCATTTCCTTATAACATGCGTCCGAGCGGGCCCCAACCCTCGTCAGCCAATGGAAAGGACTAGAACGGGGACGGGCCGCCGAGCATTCTGGGAGATGTAGTCCACCACAATTAACGGACAATGGCCATCCTGCTGTCAGGCGGTGTGAGTTTTTCGCTGCAAACTAAATTATTTAGTGCTTTGAAATAGACATTTTCTCCTGAAAACTAAATTTATCCAATGTTTAGACCTAGCCATTTTTCACTGTAAACTAAATTATCTAGTGCTTTGAAGGAGCCATTTTCTTCTGAAAACTAAATTTATTCAATGCTTTGAATTAGCAATTTTTTCACTGCAAACTAAATTATCTAGTGCTTTGAAATAACCATTTTCTCCCAGAAACTCAATTTATCCAATGCTTTGAATTAGCCATTTTTCATTGCAAACTAAATTGTCTGGTGTTTTGAAATAACCATTTTCTCCCAGAAACTAAATTTATCCAATGCTTTGAATTAGCAATTTTTTCATTGCAAACTAAATTATCTAGTGCTTTGAAATAGCCATTTTCTCCCAAAAACTCAATTTATCCAATGGTTTGAATTAGCCATTTTTCACTGCAAACTAAATTATCTAGACACATCTTTAGAATGCGATTTTTGAGAAGATTTGTAGCTCAGGTTGAGGTTCAGGTTGTAAGTTTGCTCACTGAGCCAGTAGATTTGTTCTCAGACTTTCATCACCATGCTAGGTAACATCGTCCTCGAGCTTCCGTCGAAATGCTGGTCTTCTGTCCCGCTTCCTGTTTACGTGACTTGGTCTGTTAAGGTGGGTGGTATCATTTCCTGATTTGGAGGTGCCGGTGTTGGAATGGGGTGGACAAAGTTAAAAATCACACAGCACCACGTTATAGTCCAACAGGTTTATTTGGAAGCACTAAGTTTTGAGGAGCTGCCTCTTCATCGGGTGGTTGTGGAACAGGATCATAAGACACAGAATTTATAGCAAAGGGGTGGCAATATCTTGGAGCTGTAATGATATATTAAACAAATTTAGATTAAGTCTCTCATCTTTTAGAATGGGATGTACTAGTTTTGGTTCTTTAATATGTAAATCCCAGAACTCCTTTTAAGTTCCTTTCTCAAGATAGCTTCAGCTTTTCTAACAATAGGTGCCACCTCAGCTCAAACAATGCATTAAAGGTGTGAGGTTACAGTCTGTCTGTGTCCCAATGTTGAGTCAGATTGGTTCTATTTTCTAAAGTGGGCCTTACAGAATCTTACATGGATTTATGCAGTTTTTGTGCAAAATAAAATGTAATTCCGCAAATACAGATATTTCCAGAGAGCTCCAACAACACTCAAGAAGCACAACACCATCCAGGATAAAGCAGCCTGCTTGATTAGCACACATCCACACACACAAAAGCTCCCTCGATCACCGATGTAGCAGCAGTGAGTACTACCTACAAGATGCACTGCAGAAATTTACCGAAGATCCTTAGACAGCACATTCCAGTCCTGTGACCAGTTCCATCTAGAAGGACAAGAACATTACCATTCTTCTCAAATACTCCTCCAAGCCACTCATTATCCTGACTGCGAGATATATCGCAGTTCTATTTCTGGGGTCAAAATCTTGGAACTCTCTCCCTAAGGGCACTGTGGATCTACCTTCAACACATGGACTGGAGGTGTTCAATAGGGCAGCTCACAATCACCTTCTCAAGGTAAACCAGGGACAGCGATGCCCATGTCCCACGAATGAATTAAAAAAATGGACCTCGTATTAGATCGGCTTCAGGGTTTAGCGAGGGTTTATGTAGCTAATTGGTAGGCAATTATTCAGACTGTAGGGTATAAGATGATGTTAAGAACTTTGAGACAATTGACATTTAGCTGGGTGTGTTGCATCTCAGCCTTTTTGGAACAAAGGACCAGGAGAAGGCCATTTGACCTCTCAAGCCTGCTCTGCCATTCAATAACATCGCAGCTGATTTGGCTGTGGCTTCAACTGCACTTGGTGCCTGCAACCCTTGCCTCCCTTTTAGATTGAACATCTGTCTTATCCAGCCTTGAATGAACTCAATGACCGATCCTCAGCTGCTAACTGCGAGTAAGGCCTGTAGACTAACAAATCTCTGAGGTAGATTATCCTCATCTCTCTTAAAAGTGAAAGCTATTATTTGTAAAGTGTGTGTCTCCTATTGTAGTCCTCCCAATTTGTAGTGAAAATGTCCTCCCAATATTGATCCTATCCTGTCCCCTCCATAGAGTCATAGAGATGTACCGCATGGAAACAGACCCTTCGGTCCAACCCATCCATGCCGACCAGATATCCCCACCCAATCTAGTCCTACCTGCCAGCACCTGGCCCATATCCCTCCAAACCCTTCCTATTCATATACCCATTCAAATGCCTTTTAAATGCTGCAATCAGACCAGCCTCCACCACTTCCTTTGGCAGCTCATTTCATACACGCACCACCCTTTGTGTGAAAATGTTGCCACTTAGGTCCCTTTTATATCTTTCCTCTCTCACACTAAATCTATGCCCTCTTGTTCTGAACTCCACCCCCCCCCCCCCCCCAGCAAAAAAAAATTTGTCAGTTTATCCTATTCATGCCCCTGATGATTTTATGAACCTCTATAAGGTCACCCCTCAGCCTCCGACACACCAGGAAAACAGCCCCAGCCTGTTCAGACTCTCCCTATAGCTCAAATCCTCCAACCCTGGCAACATGCTTGAAGAGGTTCCAATGATCCAAAAATGTGAACCTTTCTTCCCTGCTCCAGTTCCTCAGCCATGCATTCATCTGCTCTATTCTCCTATTCCTACCCTCACTAACTCGTAGCATCGGGAGTAATGCAGATTTTACTACCCTCGAAGCCTCCTTTTTAAATTCTGTTTATATTGTCCCTTCAGAATCTCATCCTTTTCCTTGCTGAACCTGAAAACAAAATGATTAGATTAGATTAGATTCCCTACAGTGTGGAACATGCCCTTCGGCCCAACAACTTCACACCGACCCTCCAAAGAGTAACCCACCCAGACCCATTTCCCTCTGACTAATGCACCTAACCTATGGGCAAGTTAGCATGGCCAATTCACCTGACCTGCACATCTTTGGACTGTGGGAGGAAACCGGAGCACCCGGAGAAAACTCATACAGACACAGGGAGAATGTGCAAACTCCGCACAGACAGTTGCCTGAGGCTGGAATGGAACCTGGGACCCTGGTGCAGTGAGGCAGTAGTGCTGACCACTGAGCTATCGTGCCACCCAAAGTACTGAATATGCATAGAATCCCGAGAGTGTAGGAGTCGGCTATTCAGCTTTCAAGTCCACGCTGACCCCTCTGAAGAGCATCCCACCCAGATCCACTCCCCTATCTTATCCCCGTAATGCCACATTTCCCATGGCTAACTCACCTGACATGGACACTATGGTTAATTTAGCATGATCAATCCAGCTAAATGTATATCTTTAGGACTGTGGGAGGAAACCCACGCAAATATGGGAGAACGTGCAAAGTCCCTGGCGCTGTGAGGCAGCAGTGCTAGCCACTGAGCCACCATACTGCCCTTTGTGATTTATAGGACACCTTATTAAACTACAGTATTTTGGTTACATTGTATGCATGTAATATTAATAGTGACCTGACAGACACGATGGTGCTAATTCTTGTCTGGCGTCTCTGCAGCCTCAGCATCTCTCACTGGTCGCTCAGTCGGCCCTGCAGCCCTGAAGCTTGCACTCCAAGGACCGAGCACCAGAGGGTGCTGGATGCTAGGGAATTGAGTCTTGAATAAAAATTCCAGCACATCATCACTTAACGAGACAAGTTTGTGATCAGCAACTGAATATGTATAGGTTAAACATTGATTTTCAAACAAAATTATTGAATAAATCTGTGATAGGATTTATCCATGTTGCGCTATTTTAAGACCATCAAAAATTAGCCAGTTTAAAGAGAGTTTAAGGGTTATTGCGGATTATATCTGCCAAAAATGCTGTTGGATGCAAATCTTATCAGATCAAGTGGATTGGTTGGAGAGACAGATAGAAGCAATGAGGAATTTGCAACAACAACAGTATGTGATGGATGGCAGTTATAGGAAGGGGGTACAGTCTCAGATACAGTCACATAGATGGGTTAACTCCAGGAAGGGGAAGAGAGGTAGGCAGCTAGTACAGGAGTCTTTTGTGGATATACCCATTTCAAACATGTATGCTGTTTTGGAAAATGGGGGGGGGTGATGGATTCTCAGGGGGACGTAGCACGAACAGCCAAGTTTCTGGTATTGAGACTGGCTCGAATGCAACGAGGGGTACGTCGGCTTCCAATAGATCAATTGTGTTCGGGGATTCTGTAGTCCGAGGTTCAGACAGATGTTTCTGTGGCCAGCAGAGAAAAAGCAGAATGGTGTGTTGTTTCCCTGGTACCAGGATCAAGGATGTCTTAGAGAGGGTGCAGAATGTTCTCACAGGGAGAGGGGCCAGCAGGAGGTCACTGTACACATTGGAACCAACGACATAGGAAGGGAAAAGGTTGAGACTCTGAAGGGAGATTACAGAGAGTGAGGTAGAATTTTAAAAAGGAGGTTTTCAAGGATAATAATATCTGGATTATTCCCAGTGCTACGAGCTAGTGAGAGCAGGAATAGGAGGATAGAGCAAATGAATGCATGGCTGAGGAGCTGTTGTATGGGAGAAGGATTCACATTTTTGATCATTGGAATCTCTTTTGGGGTAGAAGTGACCTGTACAAGAAGGACGGATTGCACCTACTTGGAAGGGGACTAATGTACTGGCAGGGAAATTTGCTAGAACTGCTTGGGAGGATTTAAACTAGTACGGTAGAGGGTGGGACCCAGGGAGATAGTGAGGAAAGAGATCGATCTGAGACGGGTACAGCTGAGAACAGAAGTGAGTCAAACAGGCAGGGACAAAGTAGGACTAATAAATTAAACTGCATTTATTTCAATGCAAGGGGCCTAACAGGGATAGCAGATGAACTCAGGGCATGGTTAGGAACATGGGACTGGGATATCATAGCAATTATGGAAACATGGCTCAGGGATGGGCAGGACTAGCAGCTTAATGTTCCAGGATACAAATGCTACAGGAAGGATAGAAAGGGAGGCAAGAGAGGAGGCGGAGTGGCATTTTTGATAATGGATAGCATTACAGCTGTACTGAGGGAGGATATTTCTGGAAATACATCCAGGGAAGTTATTTGGGTGGAAATGAGAAATAAGAAAGGGATGATCACCTTATTGGGATTGTATTATAGACCCCCCACTAGTCAGAGGGAAATTGAGAAACAAACTTGTAAGGAGATCTCAGCGACCATAATTCTATTCGTTTTAAAATAGTAATGGAAAAGGATAGACCAGATCTAAAAGTTGAAGTTCTAAATTGGAGAAAGGCCAATTTTGACGGTATTAGGCAAGAATTTTCGAAAGCTGATTGGAGGCAGATGTTCACAGGTAAAGGGACGGCTGGAAAATGGGAAGCCTTCAGAAATGAAATAACAAGAATCCAGAGAAAGTATATTCCTGTCAGGGTGAAAGGGAAGGCTGGTAGGTATAGGGAATGCTGGATGACTAAAGAAATTGAGGGTTTGGTTAAGAAAAAGAAGGAAGCATATGTCAGGTATAGATCGAGTGAATCCTTAGAAGTGTATAAAGGAAGTAGCAGTATACTTAAGAGGGAAATCAGGAGGGTGACACGGGGACATAAGATAGCTTTGGCAAATAGAATTAAGGAAAATCCAAAGGGTTTTTACAAATATATTAAGGACAAAAGGGTAACTAGGGAGAGAATAGGGCCCCTCAAAGATCAGCAAGGCGGCCTTTGTGTGGAGCCACAGAAAATGGGGGAGATACTAAATGAATATTTTGCATCAGTATTTACTGTGGAAAAGAATATGGAAGATATAGACTGTAGGGAAATAGATGGTGACATCTTGCAAAAAGTCCATATTACAGAGGAGGAAGTGTCTTGAAACAGTTAAAGGTGGATAAATCCCCAGGACCTGATCGGGTGTACCCGAGAACTCTGTGGGAAGCTAGAGAAGTGATTGCTGGGCCACTTGCTTGGATATTTGTATCATTGATAGTCACAGGTGAGGTGCTGGAAGACTGGAGGTTGGCAAACATGGTACCACTGTTTAAGAAGGGCGGTAAAGACAAGTCAGGAACTATAGACCTGTGAGCCTGACCTCAGTGGTGGCCAAGTTGTTGGAGGGAATCCTGAGGGACAGGATGTGCATGTATTTGGAAAGGCAAGGACTGATTCGGGATAGTCAACATGGCTTTGTTTGGGAAATCATGTCTCACGAACTTGATTGAGTTTTTTGAAGAAGTAACAAAGAAGATTGATGGGCAGAGCAGTAGATGTGATCTATATGGACTTGAGTAAGGCGTTCGACAAGGTTCCCCATGGGAGATTGATTAGCAAGGTTAGATCTCATGGAATACAGGGACAACTAGCCATTTGGATACAGAACTGGCTCAAAGGTAGAAGACAGAGGGTGGTGGTGGAGGATTGTTTTTCAGACTGAAGGCCTGTGACCAGTGGAGTGCCACAAGGATTGGTGCTGGGTCCTCTACTTTTTGTCATTTACCTAAATGATTTGGATGCGAGCATAAGAGGTACAGTTAGTAAGTTTGCAGATGACACCAAAATTGAGGTGTAGTGGACAGCAAAGAGGGTTACCTCAGATTACAACAGGATCTGGACCAGATGGGCCAATGGGCTGAGAAGTGGCAGATGGAGTTTAATTCACATGAATGCGAGTTGCTGCATTTTGGAAAAGCAAATCTTAGCAGGACTTATACTCTTCATGGTAAGGTCCTAGGGAGTGTTGCTGAACAAAGAGACCTTGGAGGGCATGTTCATAGCTCATTGAAAGTGGAGTCACAGGTAGATATGATAGTGAAGAAGGCATTTAGTATGCTTTCCTTTATTGGTCAGAGTATTGAGTACAGGAGTTGGGGCCCATGCTATGCCTGCCTCTTTGTTGGATATGTGGAACAGTCCATCTTCCGCAGTTACACTGGCACCACCCCCCACCTTTTCCTCTGCTACATCGATGACTGTATCAGCGCTACCTCGTGCTCCCACGAGGAGGTTGAACAGTTCATCCACTTTACTAACACCTTCCACTCCGATCTCAAATTTACCTGGACCGTCTCAGACTCCTCCCTCCCCTTCCTGGACCTCTCCATTTCTGTCTCGGACGACCGACTCAACACAGACATCTACTATAACCGACTGACTCCCACAGCTATCTAGATTACACTTCCTCCCACCCTGCCCGCTGTAAAAACTCCATCCCCTATTCCCAATTTCTTTGCCTTCGCCGCATCTGCTTCCAGGAGGACCAATTCCAATACCGAACAACCCAGATGGCCTCCTTCTTCAAAGACCGCAATTTCCCCTTAGACATGGTTGACGATGCTTTCCACCGCATCTCCTCCACTTCTAGCTCCTCTGCCCTTGAGCCCCGCCCCTCCAATCGCCACCAGGACAGAACCCCACTGGTCCTCACCTACCACCCCACCAACCTCCAGATACATCATATCATCCTTCGTCATTTCTGCCATCTTCAAACAGACCCCACCACCAAGGATATATTTCCCTTCCCACCCCTATCAGCATTCTGGAAAGACCACTCCCTCCGCGACTCCCTCATCAGATCCACACCCCCTACCAACCCAACTTCCACTCCTGGCACCTTCCCCTGCAACCGCAAGAAATGCAAAACGTGCGCCCATATCTCCCCCCTCACTTCCCTCCAAGGCCCCAAGGGATCCTTCCATATCCATCAGAAATTCACCACCTCCACACATATCATTTACTGCATCCGCTGCATCCGATGTGGCCTCATATACATTGGGGAGACAGGCCGCCTACTTGCGGAACGTTTCAGAGAACACCTCTGGGACACCCGCACCGACCAACCTAACCGCCACGTGGCTGAACGCTTTAACTCCCCCTCCCACTCCGCCAAGGACATGCAGGTCCTTGGCCTCCTCCATCGCCAGACCATGGCAACACGACGCCTGGAGGAAGAGCGCCTCATCTTCCGCCTAGGAACCCTCTAACCACAAGGGATGAATGCAGATTCGTCGAATTTCCTGTTCCTTGGATGCTGCCTGACCTGCTGCGCTTTAACCAGCAACACATTTTCAGCTCTGATCTCCAGCATCTGCAGACCTCACTTTTTACATGAATGCAGATTTCTCCAGCTTTCTCATTTCCCCTACCCCCCCCACCTTTTCTCAGTCTCAACCCTCAGACTCAGCACCGTCTTCTTGACCTGCAATTTTCTTCCTGACCTCTCCGCCCCCACCCCCACTCCGGCCTACCACCTTTACCTTAACCTCCTTCCACCTATCGTATTCCCAACACCCCTCCCCCCGTCCCTCCTCCCTACCTTTTATCTTAGCCTGCTTGGCACACCCTCCTCATTCCTGAAGAAGGGTTTATGCTCAAGAGAAGAATACCCCAAGGCCTCTACATTAAAAAAACAACAAAGAAGAGATTCAAGGAATGACAATCCAAACACTACAGGCAACAACTGTGGCTTAGGTGAGTTATGTATTCAGTTTCAACCCACCCACAGCCACCACAGATAATTCAGGGCCTCAGACAAACCTGTCCCAGAGGGTACAGAACTGAAAGCAGCATTGTGGCTTTCTAAATTTATTAGCATTGCTGGCTGGGCCTAGCATTTATTGCCCATTCCTAATTGCCCAGAGGGCAGTTAATAGTTAACCACATTGCTGTGCGCCTGGAGTCACGCGTCGGACAGACCAGCTAAGGATGGCAGAGTTCCTTCCCTCAAGGGCATTGTTGAAGCAGATGGGTTTTACAACAAATGACAATGTTAGAGGGGTACCTTTAGGCTAGCTTTGAAGTCCATACTTTTTGATGTTGAATTCAAACTTGATCATCTGCCACAATAGGATTCAAAGCCTTGTCCTCAGAATATTAGCCTGAGGTTTTGGATTAATCCTCCAGTGATGTTACCACTACACCACCATCACCTCTCTAATGGATTGTGATGAATTGAGGTACAGCCATACCCCCAAGCTGTCCCAGAGGCTATGATTATCTTGGTGGTTTTCATGCACGGAATTCCAGATGTAGCCATTTCCAACAGTGGGTCACAGTTTACCACTGCCCATTTCCAATCCTTTGCAGCCTCATATGGCAATGACCATGATACACGCTCATTAAGGTACTCAGAAGCTCATGATGAAGCAGAGGAGGGATACAAACCATGATAAATCTCCTAAGGAAGAACCATGGCTTGCAGTATGTGTTACTCCACACTGTTCCTGAATGGCTTCGCTCCACAACAAAGGCTGCAGGCTCAAATTCCCTCCTTTCTTGAGGCACTGACGCTGAGCGTTATGCTGCGGGACCAGGAGTAAGTACATCAGAAGGAGGAACACTGTATGGCATACCAGGTTCCCACTGTCAGCCAGAGACACAGGCCTCACAACCTGCCAGTAGATCCCAGGTGCAGTTCCAGGATTCCCAGCACACAGGCATGGTACTGGGGAGGCACTAGGAGCTGGGATCATACTTCATCTGCCCATCAAATGGTGAATGGGAGCGTTTGAACTTTATTAGAGGCCAGATGAAAGACTGAATGGGTTTCCATAATCATACCCACTGTCAAACAGTGCAGTAACTCACCCAAGAACATCAGAGCCTACAGTTTAACAGAATCTAATCCTTGTCATCATGCATGGGAACTTCAATATGCCCCGGTGATAAGTCAACGCAACCTACAGATATCCCTGTGAAAGATCCCACCTCCCCACATGTAGCAAGGGAACTATTGCTGTCCCATCCCTCCTCAACATGGGCTGAGAGCGGAGTCCAACAGAGTGAGAGGAGTGAGTGAGGGAAATGTTAAGAAAAGTTTTTACTATTGACAATTAAGAGAAATAGAAATTGGTTAAACTACAGTAATCATTAAAAGGGATTGAACAAAAACTTGAAGGTAAGTGTGGCATGGTGGCTACAGTGCCAGGGACCCAGGTTCAATTCCACCCTTAGGTGACTACCTGTGTGGAGTTTGCATGTTTGCTCCGTGTCTGCATAGGTTTCCTCTGGGTTTCTCTCACAGTCTGAAGATGTGCAGGTTGGGTGGATTGGCCATTTTAAATTGTCCATGGTGCCCAGGAATGGGTGGACTTGCCATGGGAAATGCAGGGTTATGGGATAGTGTAGTGGGGTTGGATGCTGTTTGGTGGGTTGATGTGAACTTGACGAGCTGAATGGCCTGCTTCCACACTGTAGGGATTTTTTTTTGTAAAATCTTTATTTGTATTCCCCTCCTGGGTATATATATTTTTCCTTTTGTTTGCAGTTGTCGGACACAGCGAAAAACAACAGGTGTGTAAGTCTTTGTTTGTATTCCCTTCCTGCTGATATATTCTTTTTCTTTTTTTAGATGTACAAATCTTTATTACTGGAGGGATTCTATGTGTAGTCTAATAATGAAGTTCTGTTATGTTAATGAATGGCAAATGTCTATTAGTGATACCTGTTGCAGCTGGGATCTCAGAATACTGTACTCCCGCCTGCTTCCTTTTGTAAATATTCTATTTAGATTAATAAAAATTCTTCAGTGGAAGGATCTGCTCTAGATTAATCTCTGAACACACTTACAACGTCTCACATCTAGAAGGACGCAGGGGAACAGCACCAATACCAAAGGTCTCTTCCAGAACACACTCCATCCTGTTTCGGAAATATATCAACATACCCTCACTGTCACTAGGTCAAAATCCTGGAATTTCCTTCCTAACAGCTTTCCCTACAATCCATGGACTGCAGCAATGAAAAGGCAGCTCAGCATCACCTTCTCAAAGGCGAATAGGGGCAGGCAACAAACACTGGCTTAGACAGTAACACCTACATCCCACAGAAAGAATGTGTTTAAAGCAGAATTAAAAATGGTAAGTCTATTTTTCTTTTCAGTTGTTCAGGTTCCTCTCTGTTTTGGGGGAGCGGTTGAAAGACACGTCCTCACGATTTGGAGTCTCTTTGATTCAATTCTGCAGTCATTGGAATTTTACATTTTGATGACTGTAACCTCATGGATGCTCTCTCCCACCACCTGCTGGTCAAGAAGGTACAGGACAAGCAAATGCTATTGAAACCGGTTCAGTGGAGCTCACAACTGCAACTGGAGTCATTGAGATGTACAGCACAGAAACAGCCCCTTTGATCCAACTTGTCCATGACGACCAGATATCCCAACCTAATCTAGTCCCATTTGCCAGCATTTGGCCCATATCCCTTTAAATCTTTCCCATTCATATACCCATCCAGATGCCTTTTAAAAGTTGCAATTGTACTTTTGTGGGCGGCACGGTGGCACAGTGGTTAGCACTGCTGTCTCACAGCGCCTGAGACCCGGGTTCAATTCCCGACTCAGGCGACTGACTGTGTGGAGTTTGTACGTTCTCCCTGTGTTTGCGTGGGTTTCCTCCGGGTGCTCCGGTTTCCTCCCACAGTCCAAAGATGTGCGGGTCAGGTGAGTTGGCCATGCTAAATTGCCTGTAGTGTTAGGTAAGGGGTAAATGTAGGGGTATGGGTGGGTTGCGCTTCAGCGGGTTGGTGTGGACTTGTTGGGCCGAAGGGCCTGATTCCACACTGTAAATAATCTAATCTAATCTAGCCTTCACCACTTCCTCTGGCAGCTCATTCCATACACATGCCACCCTCTGCGCATTTTATAAACCTCTATGATGTCATCCTTTAGCCTTCAAATCTCCGGGGAAAACAGCCCAGCCTATTCAGCTTCTCCTTGTAGCGCAAATCCTCCAACCCTGGCAACATCCTTGTAAATTTTTCTGAACCCTTTCAACATGACCTCCCAACTTCTATACTCTTTGTTATCAATTGATGAGGAAAACCATTTCAAATTTTACAAACCACATTCTTCAAATTTCTTTACAGTGATGTACTGTTAAGCTTAATGGGCTAATTATTTACAGACTCTAGATTAGGGTGGCGCTGGAAAAGCACAGCAGGTCAGGCAGCATCCGTGGAGCAGGAAATTGACGTTTCAGGCAAAAGCCCTTCATCATTGTTGATTAAGGGCTTTTGCCTGAAACGCCGATTTTCCTGCTCCTCGGATGCTGCCTGACCTGCTGTGCTTTTCTAGCACCACTCTAATCTAGAGTCTGATCTCCATCATCTGCAGTCCTCATTTTCACCTAATTATTTACAGCTCCAATCCAATGCCCTGGAGCCACAGGTTCAGATCCTGCCATGACATCTGATAGTGTTTAAATTCACTTTATAGAATCGCTACAGTGCAGTTAGAGGCCATTCAGCCCATCAGGCTTGCACCAACCCTCTGAGGAGCATTCCACCCAGACCCATCCCACCCCCCTCCCCCCCTCATCCCTGCAACCCTAAGCATAGCTCACCCACCTAACCTTCACATCCCTAGACACAATGGGCAATTTCTTATGGCCAATCCACACTAAACTGCACATCTTTGGACTTTGAGAGGAAACTCATGCAAACACACGGAAAACGTGCAAACTTCACACAGGCAGTTGCTCAAGGGTGGAATCAAACCCGCCCTGGTGCTGTGAGGCAGTAGTGCAAACCCCTGAGTTACCGTGCCACCCATTATTAATGAAATCTGGAATTGAAAACTTGCCTGAGTGATGGTGACCATGACACCATTACCCATTGTTGTTCAGAATCTGTATGGTTCACTAGTGTCCTGTAGGGAAGAAAATCTGTCATCTTTACCTGGTCTGGCCAATGTGTGACTCCAGACACACTGCAATCGGTTGACGCTTAACTACATTCTGAAATGGCTGAGAAGCTACTCCACACAAGGGTAATTAGGGATAGAGGCAATTTGCTGATGACACCAAAGTTGGTGGTGTATTGGAGAGGTTAATTCAGAGTACAATGGGACTTTATTCAGATGGGCCGATGAGTGGCAGATAGAATTTAATTTAGATAATCATGAGATGCTGTGTTTTTGAAAGCAAATCAGGACAGGTCACATAACGGTAAGGTCCTGGGAAGAGTTGCCGAATGAAGAGACCTTGGAGTGCAGGTTCATAGTTCCTTGAACCTGGAGTCAGAGCTAGATGGGTGGTGAAGAAAGCATTTGATATGCTTGTCTTTATTGGTCAATGCATTGAGTGTAGGAGTTGAGATGTCATGTCATGGCTGTACAGGACATTGGTGAGGCCACTTTTGGAATACAGTGTTTAATTCTGGTCTTCCCGCTATATGAAAGAAGCCCAAAACTAGAGGGCATGGGTTTAAGGTGAGAGGGGAAAGATTTTATAAAGGACCTAAGCAGTAATTTTTTCATGCAGAGGTTGGTGTGTGTATGGAATAAACTATCAGAGGAAGTGGTGGAGGTGCGTACAATTACAACATTTAAAAGGCACCTGGATGGGAAAATGAATAGGAAGGGTTTAGAGGAATGCAGGGTCAAGTGCTGGCAATTAGGACTATATTAATTGAGGATATCTGGTCGGCATGGATGAAAGGTTTGTTTCTACGCTATACATCTCTATGACTCTAAATGCTGGCCTTGCCAGTGACACCCACATCCCATGGAAGAATATCAAAAGTCATGGTCTCACTGCTAACTGGAGAGCTGCTTAGGGTTATAGAGTTTTTCAAGCATGAGAAAAGATGTCAACAGCTGAAGCAAGGAGAGTGGCCCCTGAGGTTGGCCCTGAGAAATCTCCAATCACTGGGCTGGCTTGGGAGGGCAATGGTTGCTTGGCTTGAATTTTCTGGAAAAGTAAGACCAGGTAAAAAATACTTTTTACTTGTCAAGGTAAAAAATACTTTTTTTTTGATTCTTTGCAAAGTGTAACCTCACTGTTTTGAGAATTATTTTGTGTCAGTAATTGCAGTAGGCGGGGGCAGAGTCAGAATGTTGCTGGGTCCAATTTCAGCCAGCGTGGGGGCAACCTTGTGCAACTGCTGGCTATCACCTCACCCTCCTTTGATTTTTGATTTATAGGTTGTGAGACCCACCTATTATTTGGTTTGTTTTCCATTTTTGACACGCTAGCAACAAGGATGACCTCAAAGAATGTGCATTAAACTGTGCAAGAATTGGCTGTTGCCACAAGACCATTACCTTCTCCAACTGCAACCTACTTCATGTCAGCAGCAAACCTTGCTCTCTCATGTTACACTCCACACAGCATCCCAAAACTGTGAGACTGGACTGAGGAATCAGCGTAGGGTAAAGCCCAAGGACTGAGGAGCCAAGGAAAGAAGCAAGTGAGAGCCCACGGGCTGGAGTCAGGAGAATACAAAGGGGACAGATAGCACCACAGTCAGAAAAAGGAAAGAGAAGGAGCAAATTGCGGAGCTGGAAGGAACAGCATGAGGAACTCAAGTGTTTAGAATAGACAGGCGTAAGCCACATGCAGACCCCAAAATGGTTTAACAATTGAGAGCGACACAATGGCTCAGTCGTTAGTACAGCACCAGAGACCCGTGTTCAATTCCCTCGAGCGACTGTCTGTGTGGAGGTTGTACATTCTTCCTTCGTCTGTGTGGGTTCCCTCCAAGTTCTTTCGTTTCCTCCCATAATCCAAAGGTGTGCAAGTTAGGTGGATGGGCCATTGGAAATTCAGGAATTGGGTAGAGGGGTGGGTCTGGGTGAGATGCTCTTCAGAGGGTCAGTGTGGACTTGATGGGCCAAATGGCTTACTTCCACTCTGGAGGGATTCTGTGATAAGATGGTTAATTGTAAAGTCTTAAGTTAGCCAGGAGAGAGGGGAATTGGAAGAGGCTTCATACAGAGAAACTTTGATCCTACGCCAGTGCAGTAACTGCATCTTGCAGCCGGTAAATATGCTGACCGTAGTTGCACTGTATAACTTGTTAGAGAAGGCAGACCAATTTTTCCTTTCTCAAAATTTAAGGTTTTGCATATGTTACGTGTATAAATGGAGCCTACCCATTTCCGCCATGACATACTGTACTCATGTCCGTAATCTGCCTCAATTATTTACCCAACAGTCAAATGTTTTACATACCTTTACCTTAAGGGTCAAGCAGGCAATATGGGATGCCAAGATAGACAGGGGTCTAAGACACACCTATATTGCGTTGGACACTGATGATGTTTCAAAATGGCCTCTGCCCACACTAGAGGTGGTTTATTTATGGAGGGGGAGAGGACTTAGTTTGAACCAACCCAATCTAAACCAGTCAAATACAACTGGCTTCAACCTGATGGGAATGTGCTGTCAGACAGGTGACCCCACCATTAAGTCGAAAACCAATTCAACATTAACCAAACCCACATTTGAAGAAAAATAAAGGTAAAGCCACGAGAGTTCTAGCAGACCATAGGGCTGCTGTCTCAGAGACGACTAGTGGTGATTTAACCTGAGGGTCACCACATACTCAGGCAAGGGGAGAAGAGTTGGAAGGAAAGTCCTTCGTGGTAACCTCGGCTGGTGTGGGAAGAAAACACATTCAAAGAGAACCCATTTGGCTTCAACCAAAGCCTATAATCCAACATGGTTGGGGAAGGCAGTGACATGGTGGTAGTATTGCCAGTAGTCTTCCAATCCAAAGGCCCAGGCCAGTGCTTTAGAGGAAACTGGGCTCACCACAATCTAAATTCAATTAATAAAATTGGAACCTAAAGCTGGAGTCAATAATGATGACCATTATGACTAAATGTTCTTGTGAAAACTCACCTGATTCACAAGTGTCTTTTTCGCATCCTTACCTGCTGTGGCCTACAGAAGCTCCAATGACAGCTAGTGGGTGACCCTCAGAATGGTCAGTTCAAGGGTTATTGATAGAATCCCTACAATGTGGAAGCAGACCATTCGACCCACCAAGTCCACAATGATCCTCCAAAGAGCATCTAACCCAGACCCATTTCTCTACCCTTTCCCTGAATTTCCCATAGCCAATCCAACTCACCTCCACATCTCCAGACTGGGAGGAAACCAGAGCAAACCAGCACAGACCCATGGAGAGCATTCAAACTCCACACAGACAGTCTACCAAGGCTGAAATCGAACCTGGGTACCTGGCACTGAGAGGCTACAGTGCTAACCCCCTACTGAGCCACCATGCTGCCCCAATTGAGGATAAGCAACAAAGGCTGGCCATGACAGGGGCTCCCATGTCCCATCGGAACAAATAAACGAAAACAAGACCCAACTCTGCCACCAGGGAAAACCCAACATGATCCAATCTAATGCCAGATTGAATGGAATCTATTCCAAAGCAACTTTATTATCGTGAAGCACTCAGATCTAACCCAACCCAACCCAACCCACAATAGGCAGATCACAAATGTCAGTTGGGATGTTTAGCTGAGTAGCTACAAGGGTACAATGGTCACGGTTTATATCTGTCAGAATTTTGGGTCAAGCATCCTATTGAATAGAAAAGAGAATATTTACCTTCCCTCACACAGAGGCTGAAGGGCCAATTGATGTTTGCTGTACTCAATAAAATGGGAGCCAATATTCAGCCTTGTGCTGGTGATATAACTCTGTCTTCCAGTAGTGTCTTCTCAACCTGACTATAGTTTAGAAATGAGCACAGACCTCCTGAACAACACACAAACTCACAAGAATGACACACACAAACTCATTAGATGTTCAGCCACTAAAATACAGAGGGCAGTAGAGTATTGAGTGTGCGTTTCTTTCTTACAGAGCAATAAAATATTCCATTTGGAGATAAAATAACATATTCTCAAGGAACAGCAATTTCGAAGGCTTGGAGGGGATGAGACTGAGTAAATCCGTTTTTAAAAAAAACAGGCAGCTTGCCTTCCCCCGCCCCCCCCCCCCAACCACCACCACCACCACCACCAGACTATCCCCAACACCCCCTGTTCTGGTCAGTTTGTCACTGGTTGCATTGTCGGGTCAGCTACAGTGTACTGCAGTTTATTCTTCTTCTGTTTTTTGTGTTGCTGCTTGGCCTTTTTCGGTTTTCTTTTTTCTTGGCCCTTTTTCAGACTGACTTTCCTCTTCCTGGGAAGGCGAGTTTTGCAGTGTTTAAAAGGGGCATCTTTCACATTCAGCCCTGTGACGTTTTCTGGAAGGCTGCAGACGGCTGTGACCTTTACATTGGTTTTTTCAATCCACCTTTTAAAAACAAAAGCATGTTCAGTGTTTGAAGTTAACACAGCTCACCCACAAACGGAGTAGGATCTAGAAAAGAATACGTGACTTGCATTTAGATCATAAGTTGTAAAGCATGGAAACAGACTCTTCGGTCTAACTCATCCATGCTGACCAGATATCCTAAATTAATCTAGTCCCATTTGCTGGCATCTGGCCCATATCCCTCTAAACCCGTCCTATTCATGGACCCATCCAGATGCCTTTTAAGTGTTGTAATTGTACCAGCCTCCATCACTTCCTTTGGCAGCTCATTCCATACACGCACCATCCTCTGCATGAAAAAGTTGCCCCTCAGGTCCCTTTTAAATCTTTCCCCTCTCACCTTAAACCAATGCCTTCTAGTTTCACCCTATCCTTGCCCCTCATGATTTTATAAACATCTATAAGGTCTCCCCTCAGCCTCTGATACTCCATGGGGAAAAGCCTCAGTCTATTCAACCTCTCCCTATAGCTTAAACGCTCCAATCCTGGCAACATCCTTGTAACTCTTTGCTGAACTCTTTCAAGTTTCACAACATGTTTCCTATAGGAAAGAGACCACACAGTATTCCAAAAGTGGCCAATGTCCTATACAGCCGCAACGTGATCACCCAACTCCTACACTCAATGCATTGACCAATAAAGGGAAGAGTACTAAACACTTTCTTCACTATCCTGTCTACCTGTGACTCCACTTTCAAGGAATTATGATCTAGTTCCTTTTTATCACTTCAAGATGCTCCAAAGTGTTCCATAATCAAGGAAGTGTTTTTTGCAGCGTAGGTGCTGTTGTAACGTACGAAACATGGTAGCCAATTTATTTACAAGTTCTCGCAATCAGTAATGTGGTCATTACCACAATGCCAGCATTTTAGCTTTGGTTGATGGACAAAAACAGGGAAGGATGCCAGGGAGAGCACTCCCACTTATCTCTGAATTATATTTAGACCAATTTTCTCCCAGGCTCGAGATCAGGCTCGGCCTCAAAATCTCACCTGTAAGACAACATCTCCAGTGCAGTGGGATTTTAACCCACTGAGCAATGATTAAATATCCCAAATATCTTTCGAGAAGGGAGGGAATGTAGGAACTGGAATGAATTAGATGATTGATCAGGGTCAAAGAAATCGATTTTGAGGCTTTTAAATGGGGACAGTGTTGTATTCTTCACCATCAGAGAGGCAAACGTAGGAAGATTGAACCAGAGAGCAATATACATTTTGGAATTGAGGGGGTTGTGCAGAAGCTGTAAAACAGAATTGTGGAAAAGGTGCAGAGGCTAAATGGGGCAAGAGTGCAAGGGAACTTGTAATACAAGTTCTGTGGGCATTGCGATGGTTCAGTGGACAGCACTGCTGCCTCACAGTAGCAGGAACCTGGGTTCAATTCCAGCCTTGGGGGATTGTCAACGTGGAGTTTGCAGATTCTCCCCGTGTCTGTGTGGGTTTGCTCCAGTTTCCTCCCACAGACCAATGATGTACAGGTTAGGTGGATTGGCCATGCTAAATTGCCCATAGCATCCAGGAAGTGCAGGCTAGGTGGATCATCCATGGGCAATACAGGGGGTGGGTCTGGGTGGGATATTTTTCAGAGGATCCGTGTAGCATCAATGAGCCAGATGGCCTGCTTCCACACTGTAAGGATTCTATGACAATGTAGTTATACAAGAGCAAGGAAGTTATGTTAACCTTGTAAAAAACATTGGCTCCCCCTCAACTGGAGTAGTGTGTCTAGTTCTATTGTTGGAAAAATGTGATAGCTTTAGAGAAACTGCAGAAAAGAATCATGGGAATACTTCAAGAGATGGGCAATCTTCTGTTCTGCAGATAGATTGGAGACATTTGGGATTGCTGTCCTTGCAGAAAAGAAGGTTGAGAGGATGTATTCTACAGGTATTCAAGATCACCAGATAGGAAGAAAATGTTGCCATTGGTGGAGGGATCAGATTGAAGATAATCGCCAACAAAGCAGTGGCACCCCTGGGAGAAATATTCACACAGTGGATGGCCAGAATCTGGAATGTGTGCCTGAGACTGTGACGGAGCACAGGTCCATCGAGGTTTTTAAAAGAGGTTTGAATTGTGATCTGAAGATGTCAGGGAGCAGGGAGAAAACAGGGGAATGGCACAAGATGAATTGCTCATTTAGAGAGCCAGCACTGACCCAGTGGCTGAATGGCCTCTGCCTGCGCTGGAACAATTTCCTGTTTGAAATTCCTTCAACTGAACCTGGGGGGAAGCAGAGAGATTGGCAAAGGCAAGAGTGGCAGGTGAACAGGACTTCATCTGGATATAGTTTCATAACCTGACTTGTTTCATAGTTTTAGCCCAAAGGTCAAAAGTCAACCATGAGAGACTCTGAAACTCACATGCTCACTTCTCTTTGGCTACTTCTTTGAGGAGTGCTATTTTGTTTTAGAAAGAGCAGTCTTCTTTAGTAAAGAGCTGACCTTGGATGGGGGGGGGGGGGGGTCCATTCCATAGGTAACCTCAGCCAGCTGCCCATTCTACACCAGTGTATGTTTGCAAGAACAACATCTATCAGCAACTGTCATAAATGAGATAGAATAAATTCAAATCAAAAGAACTGCGGATGCTGGAAATCAGAAACAAAATCAGAAATTGTTGGAAGAGCTCTGGAGGTCTGGCAGCATCTGTGGAGAGAAATCAGAGATAACACTTTGAATCCAGTGATTCTTCTGAAACATTAACTCTAATTTCTCTCCACAGATGCTGTCAGACCTGCTGAGTTCTTCCAGAAATGAAATAAATTCAGGCCAACCAAGGATGGCACCTAGTTGGTCTATGAGTCCACCTTGGCGAAACCCCACTGTAGAACTTCCCAACTTACATTTTACTTTTCCTGTTGAGTTGTGATGAACAAATAAAGAATATTAAACAAAATTTCCACTACAAATATGAAGGACATTTCTCAAGATATCATGACAGATTAGGCTCAGAGCTCTATCAGCAGGAGACTTAACCTCCTGAACCCATTATTGATATGATCTCTCTCAGTGAGACTGCCAACTCAATTCACATTAGGACAAACTACCTTCTCTAATATCACCCACCAGAATTCAATTTGAAAAAGCCCCCAAGCCCTTTTCTCCAGGGCCTTTATAACTCACAGAAAGCAGACACTGTCATCCCTCCCAGCCTGCTCTGGCTCCAAACTCAACAGACAGAGGTGAAAGGCCCATAAACCAATGCTTGGGATGAATCAGTTCCCTTCTCCATGTCTTAGAGCACCTACTGTCCTCCCTTTCCTCTGGGTCTCAATTGCTCCTTGGTTGACACTCCTGGTGCCTCATCCCCAATGAGGCTGACATCAGCTCCTGACTGCCTCCCAACATCCCCACTGGCACACAAGGAGAAGGCTTGCCTCGACTGTGATGCCTCTATAGTCAAAGAGCCACCCATCACTCTTCCATCTGGATTTATCTCCATCTGAAGAGTGACCAGACTATCAGACAATTTCTCTCCCTCTAAAATCTGTAGAAGAATATTTGTATTGGATGAGGCCTTCATCCTCTCAAGCCCATTCCCCATTCAATTGCATTGTGGGTGATCTTTATTTTAACTTCATAACCTCAACTTTGCTCCATTGCCTTCAATCCCCTCACCTAATGAAACTCTTATTCACCAGTGTTTGGGCCCCTAGGCGCCACACCTTTTTTGAGGGAAAGTGGATTTCACATTAACCACCATCTTTTGTGTGAAAAAATGTTTCTTGCCTTCATCCCTGAATGGCCTGCTTTCAGATTAAGACAGACAAGCAGGAGGCTGGAAGAACACAGCAAGCCAGGCAGCATCAGCAGGTGGAGAAGTCGACGTTTCGGCTGTATCTTTTAAGGCCTCATGTTCACTTCTCTCCCACAATAGGAAAAACATTCTCTCAGTTAACCCTTCAAATCCTTTAATCAGCTGGAAAAAAAACCCCTCAGTTTATGCAGAAAGGGGGCCACTGGTGGTATCAACAAAAATTATTTCAGGCCAGTTTGATGTTTCAATGGAGAGCATGGCCTAATTTAGAAGTTGCTTAAATCTTGGCTGGAATCTGAATGCCTTGACAGCATTTAGTGATACAACCCACAATCGGAAATCACAAACTTTATACAGATCCTGTTAAAACCGAAAGTACCGCGGCAGCATCTAGAGTTGTGAGGAAGGGTCACTCGACCCGAAACATTAACTCTGATTTCTCTCCACAGATGCTGCCAGACCTGCTGAGTTTGTCCTGCAATTCCTGTTAAGAGGTGTTTACCTGCGGAGGTGGAGGAGTGGGCAATCACAGTTCCAAGGATTGTTCGATAGATTGATGGTATGAAGGCTTGTGAACTTCTTCAGATCAGGAATGTTGCTCAGCTTATTATTCTCCAGGTAAAGGCTTTCTAGCCCTAAATGCAATCCATCAAAGGCTCCATCAAAGATCTGTATTGAGAAACCAACAAAGCGAATATTACAATAACAACCTTTATCCTTCCTGGCAGTGCAGGCATTGCTAGCATTTATTATCCATTCATACAAGTGTCAGGCTTCAACCATCTCCAAGAAGGGAGATTCATCTCTCCTGGATATTCAATGGCATTTCCATTGCTAAATCCCCCACTCTCAATGTGAGGCTGGTTCCCACTGACCAGAAACTGGATTGGACCAGCTATTAGAGGGCTTGGCAGGGTCAATATAAAGGTTGTTTCCCTTTGTGGTAGACTCCAGGAACAGAAGGCATAATCTTAAAGTAAGCACTCGCCCATTTAAAATAGAGATGAGGAGGAATTGAGGCTATTGAATCTGTGGAATTCTTTACAGAGTGGGCTGTTGAGTCTGGGTCATTAAGGAGACTCAAGGCTGAGATAGACAGATTTGTAATCAGGTAAAAGGTAAATTAATCAGTAAAGTAATCAAGGGTTATAGGGAAATGGAGTTGAGGATTAAGCACGAATGGCAGAACAGACCCCATGGGCTGAAAAGCCTACTCCTGCTCCTATTTCTTATGGTAACAACCAGTAAAACTTGCCAATGACATTACTGATCTGAAGCGTCTTGTATACTTCAACAAGGAGCTCCAATACCTTTATTCCCAAGCATGACTGGGTTTCTATGTCTGTTAAAGGCCTCTAAAGTCCTAGCTGTGGAAAGGCTGGTATATTCCTGCTCTTAGGGGCTCAAAACAACAAATTGAATTCATAGATTGTCTTTGACATGGGGAAATGATCAAAAGCTGTTCACAATACGGTGAGCAAACAAAATTTGATACCACGTCAAAAATTAGCTCAGGACAGAGAAGCAACTTGATGGAGAAGAGAGAGTTGGACAGGTTCATGAGGGAATTCCAGATCTTAGGGACTGTATAGGTGTATACTCAGAACAAAGATCAGGTACGGTTAATCACAAAGACATCATGGAACAAGTTTAGGAAATTTTGTAGCCAACTTGAAAAGAACGGAAATCAGCATCAGAAATGTATCTCATAGCTGGATCTTACCGTCTCCAATCCCATATCATTCAGCCATAAGTGTTGTAGAGAACCTGCCACCGGCAGGAAGGCGGAGTCACCTATCTGTTTAATTGGATTGTTGGCTAATTTCAATTCATCCAGATTTGGCGCCCCCATGAGAGCAATGGTGGGAACTGCTGTCAGTTTATTCTCATCTAGAAAAAGCTTCTGGAGCCCCCTGATGGGCTGCAGAGCCGTGGGAGAAATGGAGGTGAGGTTGTTGCCCGTCAGGTAGAGCCATCTCAGAAAGTCAGCTCCTTCCAAGTTGTCATCTGTCAGTTGGGGAATGGGATTGTATTCCAGATGGAGGGCAAACAGGTTGGGCAGCAGCTTGAATGCTCCCTTGGGAACTGATGTTAACTTGTTGTAGTCTAAGTACAAATAAGTCAGGTCTGGTAACCCCTCAAAGATGGTTGGCTGGAGACTCGATATCTCATTACCAGACAGGTAGAGGTAAATAAGCATCTTTAAGCCACGGAAGGCACCGTCATGGAGGTCATGAATTCCACAGTTCTGCATGTGGAGTGAAACCAAGGATTTCAAATCTGAGAATGAGCCTCTGGGCACTGTGTGGAAGTCATTATGGCGCATATCGAGAAGAAGGGCATCTACGGGGAAGCCCTTCGGGATCTTGCGGAGACCCTTGCCCTCGCAGCTGGAATGTTTTAGGTCATGGTTGCAGTCACAGTGTTCTGGGCACGGGAGCTTGTCTTGGTTATTTTTCTCAGGCTCGCTCTGGGGATTGAGCTCCTCTTCGTCTTCATGGTCGGAAGGCCGGCTGATACATTTCAGGTCAATTGTCCGCAGTGAATCCAGTCGCTCATCACGGAATACTCCCGGCGCTCCACAGAACACCTCCGCCCTCAGCTTGGTGCGGTTGGAAATCCATTCCCTGAAAGGACTCATCAAACAGTTGCACTGGATTGGATTTCCTGTCAGGTTGATGGTTCTCAAGGCCTCGAGCCCTTCCAGGGGTTGCATGACTTGCAGTTGGTTGTAACGAAGGTCAATCACCACCAGCCCGGGGCTGTGGATAAACGCTGTGTGAGATACCTCCTGAAGGAACATATTGTCCAAAGTCAGGTGCTTCAATGAAGCCATCTGGACAGACTCGTCGCCAAGGTAGGTCATAGGGTTCTGGCCGAGATCCACTCTGGCCACATTTTTGAGCCTGGACAAGGCTTCTGTTGGCAAGTACTGAAGCTCATTGTCATCCAGACTCAATCTCTTCAGTGTCCAGAGCCCAGCAAAGGCCTCATCTGCAATATTGTTGAGCATATTGTTTGACAAGCGAAGGTGTTTAATTTGCTGGAGACCCTGAAAGACCAAAGGGGGCAAATAAACCAGGCAATTCCCTTCCAGATTTAAGAGGTTTAGGAAGCCCAGCTGGCCAAAAGCACCGGGCCTGATCTCCTCAATCCTGTTGTGGTTAATGATGAGTTGTTGAAGGGACATCAGGCCGTCAAAGGTCTCCTGGTAAATGAACTCAATGCTATTGAAGCCTAAATTCAGGGAGATCAGCTGACCAAGTCCCCGGAAGGCACCTTCTGCAAGATGGTGAATCTTACATTTCTGTAAATTTAAGTGGGTGAGGTAGGGAATTGGAAGAAAAGCACCAGTTGCTATGGTGTTGATGTTGTTCCCTTTGATATCAAGCTCCTTGGTGGCCTGCAACAGAGATGTAAACACAGCAGGGTGACTTATATTTTTTAGATTAGATTACTTACATTGTGGAAACAGGCCCTTTGGCCCAACAAGTCCACACCGATCCTCCGAAAAGCAACCCACCCAGACCCATTCCCCTACATTTACCCCTTCACCTAATGCTACAGGCAATTTAGCATGGCCAATTCACCTAACCTGCACATCTTTGGACTGTGGGAGGAAACCAGAGCACCCGGAGGAAACCCATGCAGACACAGGGAGAATGTTCAAACTCCACACAGACAGTTGCCTGAAGCGGAAATTGAACCCGGGTCTCTGGCGCTGTGAGGCAGCAGTGCTAACCACTGTGCAACCGTGCTGCCCTGCAAAACCACAATACTGCGATGGCCAGGAACTGAACCCGAGTCAGCTCACCATTATACCACCATCACCCTGCTTTGTGCAAGACATATTTTTTTTATTAGAATCCTTCCACTATGGAAACAGGCCATTTGGCCCAACAAGTCCCCACCAACCCTCTGAAGATTAACCCACCCAGACCCATTTCCCTACCCTATATTTACCCTACCTCATGTACCTAACACTATAGACAATTTAGTATTGCCGATTCACTTGGCCTGCGGGAGGAAACCAGAGCACCCAGAGGAAACCCACACAGTCATGGAGACAATGTGCAAACTCCACATAGACAGTCACCCAAGGCTGGAATTGAACCCGGGTCCCTGGCGTTGTGAGGCAGCAAAGCTAACCACTGAGCCACCAGGCCATTCACATGCTTCATTTCTCCCAGCCATTGCCCTTACATACTGTCAGTATCTACTAGCCCTTTTCTAGCTGAAAGGATTGACTGGACACACACAGTTGATGCTTTGCAGGATCTAAGAAAGTTGTTCAAAATGGTTGTCCCTCAATCACACCCTCCCTACAGGTAAACATCCATGATGGTGTCTGTCTCATGAAATCTATAGGGAACTTCCCCCCAATGGGGCACTGCAGACCCATTCCTGATGAAGGGCTGGTGCCCAAAATGTCGATTCTCCTGCTCCTTGGAGGCTGCCTGACCTGATGTGCTTTTCCAGCTCCACACTTTCAACTCCCAGCATTGTGGATCCTCCCAGGTCTACCTGCAGGTGAAAGTTCAGCGATTCTCTATCGGCTAAAATGGATGACAACTTTTGCACTGATTGTGAGTCAAAAACACATACTCTACTTTCCGACTGAGAAAAAGCCCAACATCTTCTGGTTGACCCATGAAAAATAATGGGTCCAGGCTCTGGAAAAACTGCAGAGAAAATACATAGCACTGATGGAAAATGTGAGGAAGAGTTGAGAAGAAAGATGAGGCTAGGAGTGACTATGCACTGTGACAGTCACCTCCAATGTTTTCAACTACCTGAGCCATAAGCTCCAATCCTCCGTAAACCTCCAGACCTCCACTGGCATCTCCTCTTTTAAAACACTTCCTGAAATCCACTGATAGGACCAAGCTTTCAGTCCGCTGCTCATGAGGCCCTGCAAATGGCTCTGTGTTTTATCTGGCAGCAACCTGACCAGTGTCTTGGGATGTTTTGTAAGTGAAGGGCCCTGTGCAAATGCAAGTTAATCGCCCCGACATCAACCCTGCGCCCTGGGAGAATCTCGTCCAGGATTGCTGCACCTGTTGAAGCTAAGTTAAAAAAGAAAGTGCGACTGCCTTTGACGCAAATGTGTATCCGCGACAGACAGAAAACACAAGGAGGGTAAGTCCCAAGCCAGCAACACGTCTGAAACTCACTCGCCTGTGGTATCCTGTCCTATTTGTAACTGAACCATCTGGGCACAGATCAGTCTCAGCTGTTACTCACATACCCACAGGAACCCAATCAAAGGTCATCTATACCTCAGAGGATAAACAGGGAGACATGAAAGTGGGTGCTTGTTCCTCTCAAAGTTTCCAAACTTTGGAAACTCAGACAGGATGTGGATGTCACAGGCATGGCCATTTTGGTCACCCTATCCCTAACTACCCTTGAACTGAGTGACTTGCGAGGCCATTTCAGAGGGCAGTTCACTGTTACCACATTGCTGTGGGCCTGGAGTCACATGTACTTCAGACCCTAGGGGTTACTAGAGCAGTTCAGAAGCTGGGAATCCTGCAGCATGCAACTCACCTCCTAACTCCCTCAAATCCCATCCATTATCTACAAGGCACAAGCCAGGAGTGTGCTGGAGTACTGCCCATTTGCCTGGATGGGTGCAGCTCCAATACTCAAGACACTTGACACCATCCAGGAGAAAGCAACCCGCTTCATCCATAAACATCCACTCCCTCCACCACCAACACTCAGTAGCAGCAGTGTGTTCCATGTTCAAGAGACAATGCATAAATTCACCAAGGCTCCTTAAACAGCACAGCAGGTCAGGCAGCATCTGGGAAGGGCTTTTAGACAATAGACAATAGGTGCAGGAGTAGGCCATTCTGCCCTTCGAGCCTGCACCACCATTCAATATGATCATGGCTGATCATCCTTAATCAGTATCCTGTTTCTGCCTTATCTCCATAACCCTTGATTCCACTATCCTTGAGAGCTCTATCGAACTTTTTCTTAAATGAATCCAGAGACTGGGCCTCCTCTGCCCTCTGGGGCAGAGCATTCCACACAGCCACCACTCTCTGGGTGAAGAAGTTTCTCCTCATCTCTGTCCTAAATGGTCTACCCCGTATTTTTAAGCTGTGTCCTCTGGTTCGGCATTCACCCATCAGGGGAAACATGTTTCCTGTCGCCACAGTGTCCAACCCTTTAATAATCTTATATGTCTCAATCAGATCCCTCTCAGTCTTCTAAACTCAAGGGTATACAAGCCCAGTCACTCCAGTCTTTCAGTGTAAGGTAACCCCGCCATTCCAGGAATTGACCTCGTGAACCTACGCTGCACTCCCTCAATAGCCAGAATATCTTTCCTCAAATTTGGAGACTAGAACTGCACACAGTAATCCAGGTGTGGTCTCACCAGGCCCTGTATAGCTGCAGAAGAACCTCTTTGCTTCTATACTCAATCCCTCTTGTTATGAAGGCCAGCATTAGCCTTCTTCACTATCTGCCGTACCTGCATGATTACCTTCATTGACTGGTGTACAAGAACACCCAGATCTCTCTGTACTGCCCCTTTACCTTAATTGATTCCATTTAGGTAGTAATCTGCCTTCCTGTTCTTGCTACCAAAGTAGATAACCATACATTTATCCTCATTAAACTGCATCTACCATGCATCTGTCCACTCACCTAACTTGTCCAGTTCACCCTGTAATCTCCTAACATCCTCGTCACACTTCACTTTGCCACCCAGCTTAGTATCATCAGCAAATTTGCTAATATTATTGCTGATACCATCTTCTATATCATTAACATATATTGTAAAAAGGTGCGGTCGCAGTACTGATCCCTGCGGTACCCCACTGGTCACTGCCTGCCATTCCGAAATGGAGCCATTGTCACTATTCTTTGTTTTCTATCAGCCAACCAACTTTCAATCCAAGTTAGTACTTTGCCCCCAACACCATGCGCTCTAATTTTGCTCACTAACCTCCCATGTGGGACTTTATCAAAGGCTTTCTGAAAGTCTAGGTACACTACATCTACTGGATCTTCCTCATCCATCTTCAGAGTTACATCCTCAAAAAATTCCAGAAGATTAGTCAAGCATGATTTCCCCTTCGTAAATCCATGCTGGCTCTGACCTATCCTGTTACTACTATCCAGATGTGTCGTAATTTCATCCTTTATAATAGACTCCAGCATCTTTCCCACCACTGAGGTCAGACTAACTGGTCTATAATTTCCTGTTTTCTCTCTCCCACTTTTCTTGAAAAAGTGGTACAACATTAGCCAGCCTCCAATCTGCAGGAACTGATCCCGAATCTATTGAACTCTGCAAAATAATCACCAATGCATCCACGATTTCTCAAGCCACCTCCTTCAGTGCCCTGGAATGTAGACCATCAGGCCCAGGGGACTTATCAACCTTCAGACCTAACAGTCTCTCCAACACCAATTCCTGGCAAATATAAAATACCCTTCAGTTCAGGTACTTCAGCCACTGTTACCTCAGGGAAATTGATTGTGTCTTCCCCAGTGAACACAGATCTGAAATACCAATTCAATTCTTCTGCCATTTCTTTGTTCCCCGTAATATATTCCCCTGTTTCTGTCTTCAAGGGCCCAATTTTAGTCTTAACCATTTTTTTGCCTTTCACATACCTAAAAAGCTTTTATCATCCTCCTTCATATTATTGGCCAGTTTACCTGCGTACCTCATTTTTACTCTGCGTATTTCCTTTTTAGTAATTCTCTGTTGTTCTTTAAAAGCTTCCCAGTCCTCCGTTTTCCCATTTATCTTTGCTACGTTATACTTTTTCTCTTTTAACTTTATATGTTTCTTAACTTCCCTTGGGGACCACGGCCACCCATGCCTTCTCCTAGGATCTTTCTTCCTTTTTGGAATGAACTGATCCTGCAACTTCTGCATTATACACAGAAATATCTGCCATTGTTCCTCCACTGTCATCCCTGCTAAGTATTGCATCATTGAATTCTAGCCAGCTCCTCCCTCATAGCTCCACAGTTCCCTTTATTCAACAGAAATATTGTCACTACCGATTGTACCTCTCCCTCTCAAATTGCAGATTGAAGCTTATTGTATTATGGTCACTACTTCCCAATGGCTCCTTCACTTCGAGGTCCCTGACCGATTCTGGTTCGTTGCACAATACCAGATCCAGAATTGCCTTCTCCCTGGTCGGCTCCAGCACCAGCTGTTCTAAGAATCCATCTCTGAGGCAGTCCACAAAGTCTCTTTCTTGAGGTCCAATACCATCTACAGTTTACCTGCATGTTGAAATCCCCCATAACAACTTTAGTAGCATCTTTGCCACAGGCCAGTCAATTTTCCTCTTCCTCAGGTGCTGCCTGATCTGCTGTGCGTTTCCAGCACTACACTCTTGACTCTAATCTCCAGCAACTGCCATCCTCACTTTCAAATCCGTGACTACTCCCATCTAGAAGGACAAGGACAGCAGTTACATGGGAACACCACCCCCTTTAAGTTCCGTTCTAAGCCACACACTACTCTGACTTGGAAAAATATCACCATTTCTTCAGTGGTGCTGAGTCTAAATCCTGGAAATCCCTTCCTTACAGCATTGTGGGTCTACCTTTACCCCAATATAATCCTTCCAACTCTTCTATATGGCTCTGAACCTTAGATGGGCTCATGCCCAAAATGTCGATTCTCCTGCTCCTTGGATGCTGCCTGACCTGCTGCGCTTTTCCACCAACACATTTTCAGCTCTGAACCTTAGATGTCACCTCAAGAAGTATGAGATAGATTCTTTACATCAGTTGGGAGGACAGACATACTAACATCAGCGTCCTTGAATGAGCTCATAACAGATGATCATCTGAAACCAACTCTACTGGGACAGCCATAGAATCAAATAACCATACAGCACGGAAGCAGACCCTTTGGTTCAACAAGAACATAATCCCAAATTAAGCTAGTCCCACCTGCCTGCTCCTGGCCTGTACTCCTCCAAACCTTCCCTATTCATGTACTTATCCAAGTGTCTGTTAAACATTGTAATTATACCCACATTCACCACTTATAGAGTCATAGGATGTACAGCATGGAAACAGACCCTTCAGTTCAACCCGTCCATGCTGACCAGATATCCCAATCCAATCAAGTCCCACCTTCCAGCACTTGGCCGATATCTCACTAAACCCTTCCTATTCATATACTCATCCAGATGCCTTTTCAATGTTGCAATTGTACCAGCCTCCACCACTTCCTCTGGCAACTCATGCCATACACATACCACCCTCTGCGTGAAACAGTTGCCCCTTAGGTCTCTTTTATATCTTTGCCTTTCACCCTAAACCTCTACCCTCTAGTTCTGGACTCTCCCACCCCAGGAAAGAGTCTTTGTCTAATTATCCTATCCATGCCCCTCATTATTTTATAAACCTCTGTAAGGTCATCCCTCAGCCTCCGACACTCCGGGGAAAACAGCCCCAGCCTATTCAACTTCAGTCCATAGCTCAAAACCTCCAAACCTGGCAACATCCTTGTAAATCTTTTCTGAACCCTTTCAAGTTTCACAACATCCTTCTAATAGGAAGGAGACCAGGATTGCACGTAATATTCTAAAAGTGGCCTAACCAATGTCCTGTATAGCCGCAACATGACCTCCCAACTCCTGTACTCAATACTCTGACCAACAAAGGAACGCATACCAAATGCTTTCTTCACTATCATATCTACCTGTGACTCCAGTTTCAGGGAGCTATGAACCTGCACTCCAAGGTCGCTTTGTTCAGCAACACTCCATAGGACCTTACCATTAAGTGTATAAGTCCTGCTAAGATTTGCTCTCCCAAAATGCAGCACCTCAAATGTATCTAAATTAAACTCGATCTGCCACTTCTCAGCCCATTGGCCCATCTGATCAAGGTCCCGCTGTAATCTGAGGTAACCCTCTTCGCTGTCCACAACACCCCTAATTTTGGCGTCATCTGCAAATTTACTAACTGTACCTCTTATGCTCGCATCCAAATCACTTATATAAATGATGAAAAGTAGAGGACCCAGCACCGATCCTTGTGGCACTCCACTGGTTATAGGCCTCCAGTCTAAAAAACAACCCACCACCACCCTCTGTCTTCTACCTTTGAGCCAGTTCTGCATCCAAATGGCGAGTTCTCCCTATATTCCATGAGATCTACCTTGCTAATCAGTGTCCCATGGGGAACCTTTTCAAACTCCTTACTGAAGTGCATATAGATCACATCCACCACTCTGCCCTCATCAATCCTCTTTGTTACTTCTTCAAAAAACTCTAGTTTGTGAGACATGATTTCCCATACACAAAGTCATGTTGACTTTTCCTAATCAGTCCTTGTCTTTCGAAATACATGTACATCCTGTCCCTCAGGATTCCCTCCAACAACATGCCCACCACTGTTTTCAGGCTCACTGGTCTGTAGTTCCCTGGCTTGTCCTTACCACCCTTCTTAAACAGTGGCACCATGTTAGCCAAACTCCAGTCTTCTGGCACCTCATCTGTGACTATCGATGATACAAATATCTCAACAAGGGACCCAGCAATCACTTAGGTAAAAACAATGACTGCAGATGCTGGCAATCAGATTCTGGATTAGTGGTGCTGGAAGAGCACAGCGGTTCAGGCAGCATCCGAGGAGCAGTAAAATAGACGTTTCGAGGAAAAGCTCTTCATCAGGAATACCAGCCGAAACGTCGATTTTACTGCTGCTCAGATGCTGCCTGAACTGCTGTGCTCTTCCAGCACCACTAATCCAGCAATCACTTCCCTAGCTTCCCACAGAGTTCTAGGGTACACCTGATCAGGTCCTGAAATTTATCCAGTTTTATGTTTTCAAGGCATCCAGCACTCCCTCCTCTGTATTATGGACATTTTTCAAGATGTTTCAAGATATTTCCCCACATTCTATACCTTCCACGTGCATTTCCACAGTAAATACTGATGCAAAATACTTGTTTAGTATCTGCCACATCTCCTGCGGCTCCTCACAAAGACCGCCTTGCTGATCTTTGAGGGGCCCTGTTCTCTCCATAGTTACCCTTTTGTCCTTAATGTATTTATCAAAAAACTGTTTGGATTCTCTTAACTCTATTTGCCAAAGCTATCTCAAGTCCCCTTTTTGCCCTCCTGATTTCCCTTTCAATATACTCCTACTACCTTTATACTCTTCTAAGGATTCGTTTGATCTGTCTTGTCTATACCTGACATATGCTTCCTTCTTTTTCTTAACCAAACCCTCAATTTCTTTCGTGGTCCAGCATTCCCTACACCTACCAGCCTTTCCTTTTGCCCTAACAGGAACATACTGTGTCTGGACTCTCGTTATCTCATTTCTGAAGGCTTCCCATTTTCCAGTCGTCCCTTTACCTGCAAACATCTGCCCCCAATCAGCTTTTGAAAGTTCTTGCCTAATACCGTCAAAATCAGCCTTCCTCCAATTTAGAACTCCAATTTTAAATCTGGTCTATCCTTTTCCATCACTATTTTAAATCTAATAGAATTACGGTCGCTGGTCCAAAAGTGCTCCCCCACTGACACCTGCCTTATTTCCCAAGAATAAGTCAAGTTTTGCACCTTCTCTAGTCGGTACATCCACATACTGAATCAGAAATTTTTCCTGTACACACCAAATTCATCCCCATCTAAACCCTTAACATTATGGCAGTCCCAGTCTATGTTTAGAAAGTTACCCTACCATAACTACCCTATCATTCTTACAGATAGCTGAGATCTCCTTACAAATTTGTTTCTCATTTTCCCTCTGACTGTTAGGGGGTGTATAATACAATCCCAATAAGGTGATCATCCCTTTCTTATTTCTCAGTTCCACCCAAATAATTTCCCTGGATGTATTTCCAGGAATATCCTCCCTCAGTACAGCTGTAATGCTATCCCTTTTCAAAAACACCATTCCCCCTCCTCTCTTGTCTCCCTCTCTGTCCTTCCTGTAGAATTTGTATCCTGGAACAATAAGCTGCCAGTCATGTCCATCAGTGAGCCACATCTCTGTAATTGCTATCAAAACCCAGTCTCATGTCTCTGACCATACCCTGAGTTCACCTGCCTTCTCTGTTAGGTCTCTTGCATTGAAATAAATACAGTTTAATTTATCAGTCCTAGCTTGTTACCTGCTTTGTTCCTGCCTGCTCTGACGGTTTGACTCGCTTCTTTCCTCACCTGTACATGTCTCAAATTGATCTCTTTCCTCACTATCTCCCTGAATCCCCATCCCCCAAACTTATGAGTTTAGATCTTCCTGAGCAGCTCTAGCAAAACTCCCTGCCACTATATTAGTCCCTTTTCAATTTAGGTGCAATCCGTCCTTCTTTTACTGGACATTTCTACCCCAGAAGAGATTCCAATGATCCAAACAGGTGAATCCTTCTCCCATACAACAGCTCCTCAGCCATGCATTCATCTACTCTATCATCCTATTCTTGCCCTCACTAGCTCACAGCACTGTGAGTAATCCAGATATTATTACTTTCGAAGATCTCCTTTTAAAATTCCTGCCTAATTCTCTTTATTCTCCCTTCAGAATCTCATCATTTTCCCTTCCTATACCATTGGTTCCAATATGTACAATGACCTCCTGCTGGTCCCTCACCCCCTTGAGAACATTCTGCACCCTCACTGAGGCATCCTTGATCCTGGCACCAGGGAGGACACACACCATTCTGATGTTTCGCTGCTGGCCACAGAAACGTCTGTCTGCACCTCGGACTAGAGAACCCCCAACACAATTGATCTCTAGGAATCCGACTCAGTCTTTCCTCAGGAATTTCCTTGCAAGCATGAAACATTTGCCCTTTTTTTTAAAACCTCTCTCCTCTCACCTTAAAAATGTGCCCCCTTGACTTGAAACCCTTCCATCCTCGGTGAAAAAAGAAATTCCTGAAGAAGGGCTTATGCTCGAAACGTCGATTCTCCTGTACCTTGGATGCTGCTTGACCTGCTGCACTTTTCCAGCAACACATTTTCAGCTCTGATCTCCAGCTTCTGCAGTCCTCACTTTCTCCCTGAAAAAAGACAACTACCATTAACTCTATCTAAACCCCTCATGATTTTACAAACCTCTGTCAGCTCACTCCTCAACCTCCTACCCTCCAGTGGAAAAGAAAAGTTCCAGCCTATCCAGCCTTTCTTTATAACTCAAACCTTCCATATCCGGCAACATCCTGATAAACCTATTCTGAACCCTCTCCAGCTGAGGGTGCCTGAGTTACAACTGCCAAAGCAAGTCCTCTTCACCTGACTCAAGCAATGCAGTTGAATGAGAGTGGGACTAAGGAAGCATTTCAAAGACTCCCTGAAAGCTACCCTCAAGTCTGGGTGACCCTCATTCAGAATAAACTGACTTGAAGGAACCTCCTGAATGAGGGGCACAATTCTTTGAGAACAGCCAGTGGCAAAAGGAAGTACAGAAAAGGAACCAGAGAAAGGAAACCCAGGAATTTCAAGGCCAAGGGCCAATTCCACTTCCTGGAAAATATGTGGTTGGAGATGCAGTTCTGGGATGAGGCCCATGGAACCCATGATCAATGACACAGAATTTCCTAGAAAGGGAGTTGGGGGGGGGGGGGGAGACAATCATACTTGTTAGTGAGTGTCTGCTAATGATGACCCCAAGGACTGCAGCGGTTCAAGGAATCTGCTCAAAGGATGGGCAATAAATGTTGTCCCAGCCAGGGACACCTACGTCCCGTGAATTGTTTCTAAAAATCACAGACTGGTGGGATATGTGAACAAGTGGCAGCTAAAATTTCATGCAAAGAAGCATGAAGTGACATGTTTTGTTGGGAAAAATGAGGAAGAATATAGATTCCAATGGGGTGCAAGAACACAAGGTCCTAGGGTTATAAGCACACAAATAATTTAAGGTGGCAGGACTAGCTGAGAAAGTGGTTGAAAAGACATGTGAATAGAGTACAAAAGAGGATGCCATAATGAATCTTTATAAAACACTGTGTAGCATCTCTAGAGGCTCTGGGTTCGAGCCTCACTCCAGGGCCCAATGGCCATGGAAGGTGCTTTAATAGCACAGTCAAACAGATCGAACATCCATCTGCAAACCCTCCCGACCCATGCCTATGGCAACTGGTAAGAGCAAAAGAGATTTCTGGTTAACCATGTGATGGAGAGAGCATTAGGGCAGCTTCCACAGCCCCAGAGCACAGCTTGCCTGGTGAAAGGTGCACAGTGCTGAAATACCTCAGAATCCCTGAATGAGCTGTGACAGATTATCACAGATATTTCATCCCCTCGTCCATCCATCCATCCACTCCAGCTAGCATTGATCCTGAAGGCACTGTAAGTATGAAAGCCAATGGTCTCTCAATATTCACTCTTGCCTCTCTTACCTTTCATAGAGCTGTACAGCATGGAAACAGACCCTTCACTCCAAGATGGGCCTGGCCTGCCTGCTGAGTGTTCTTCAACACTTTTTGTTTTAATTTCTGGCTCAGGGATTCATTTCCACTCCTCATAGCCAAAAGCCCAGCAGCTATAATAAAATGAAGAGTTTTTAAATATATTTTCAATCATGAAACATAAGAGTTCAATGGCAAGGCCAGCATTTATTGCTGCATCCTTAATTGCCCTTGAACAGACTGGTTTCCTTTACTATTCCAGAAGGCAGTTAGGAGTTAGCCACATTCTTTTATGTCTGGAGTTTGCACAATCTGCCCGTGTCTGCATTGGTTTCCTCCAGGTACTCCGGTGTCCTCCCATAGTCCAAAGATGTGCAGGCTGGGTGGATTGGCCAAGCTAAATTGTCCGTAGTGTTCAGGAATGTGTAGGCTAGGTGGGTTAGCCATGGTAAATGTGGAGTTACAGGATACAGTGGCGGCTGGGTCTGGGTTGGATGTTCTTTCCAGGTTGGTGCAGACTTGATAGGCCAAATGGCCTCCTTCCGCACTGTAGCGATCCTATGACTATGTGTCTGAAATCAAATGTAGGCCAGACGAGGTATGGACAGCAGATTTCCTTCTCTAAATAATCAGATAAGGTTATACAACAATGATGACATTGTCATCATTAAGCTACGTTTTATTTCCAAATGCTATTAAACTTGAATTTCTATTGCTGTCAGCTTGGGGTCTGGATCCATGTCCCCAGAACATTCCAATTCAAGTAAAATATTGTGGATGCTGCAGACCTGAAATTAAAACAGAAAGGTGCTGGGGAAACTCAGCAGGTCTGGCAGCATCTAGAGTCGTAGAGATGTACAGCACGGAAACAAGACTTACTTGTCCACGCTGACTAAATATCCTAAATAAATCTAGTCCCATTTGCCAGCATTTGGTCCATATCCCGCTAAACATATTCACGTCCAGATGCCTTATAAACGTTATAATTGTATCCACCTCCTCTGGCAGCTCACTCCATACATTCACCACCCTCTGCATGAAAATGTTGCCCCACAGCTCCCTTTCAAATCTTTCCCCTCTCACCTAAAACCTATGCCCTCTAGTTTTGGACTCCCCTCCCCTGGACAAAAGACCTTGTCTCTTTCGCCTATCCATGATTTGCCCCTCATGATTTCATAAACCTCTATAAGGTCACCCCTCAGCCTCCAATGCTCCAGGGAAAAAAGCCCCAGCCTCTTCAGCCTCTCCCAACAGCTTTGGCAGCATCTGTGGGGAAAGAAACTGAGTTAACATTTCAAATCCAGGTTCCGAAGAAGAGTTATATTGAACTTGAAACATTAACTCTGTTTCTCTCTCTACGACTGGCAAACCTGTTGAGTTTCTGTGGCACTGTCTATTTTATTTGCCCAAGAATATTAGTCAGGTTTTTGGATTACTAATGCAGTGACATTACAACGAGACTAGCTCTGCCCTCATCACAGTGCTTAGTATCAGCCAGATGCATTCTGCAGCGTCAATAGCACAGACCTCTGGAATGGTGACAGGGATCTCCGTGAGCTGTTTCTTGATGCATGTCACCACGCGTTGGATGTTGTCACAGATGCAGTAAAGTGGACAGGCTGCAGTGCCAGCCAGGAAAGCGATGAGTACAGCTCCCAGGAATCCGTGACTGGAACGTAGTGGGAGCATCTGAGGAAAGAAAACCATTACACGGTGAACCTCAACGAGACGTCTGCATGAGCCAAGAGTAATTGGGAAACGGAGAGAAACGAAAATGAGCAGCTGGTGGTGAAGGCGCTATCAAAAACTGAAAATATTACAAATACTCAGTGGGTCTCGCAACTTCTGTGGAGAGAGAAACAGAGTTAACATCTCAGTGTGTGGCCCTCTCATCAGACCTCAGAGTATATCAGTCCCAGCAGTAGTGAAGACAATATGAGTGAATTTTACATTTGGTTTGAAAAGCAGAAGACTGGGAATAAGACTAGTTTTTTAAGCCTAAATGAGGGTGACTGTATGGGCGTGAAAGTTAAGCTAACTGAAGGGAACTGGGAGACTAGACTTGGGGCAAGATCAATAGGGACAAACCTTTGACGGCATATTCTCGAATATAACTAACCTGTGAGAGAGTCCATTATTTGTGCTGCGTGAGCCAGCAACCTGTGGATGTTGTGATATTCAAGGCGTTCCAGTGGTTGCGCTGAGACAAAATGGGGAGAGCTGCCTGTGGAGCAGTGAAGTAACAACCTGACTTGGTCATTCTCATCGAGTCATACTTCCTAGGCAATATTGACAAGGACACTGGAGATGCGTTGCTGGAAAGGCGCAGCAGGTCAGGCAGCATCCGAGGAGCAGGAGAATCGAACAGGAGAAATTCCTGATGAAGGGCTTATGCCCGAAACGTCAATTCTCCTGCTCCTCGGATGCTGCCTGACCTGCTGTGCTTTTACAGCATCCTACTCTTGACTCTAACATATGGAATATGTCTGGGATAGATGTGCTATTGGATTGTTACCAATTTAATAGAGTAACATCAGAGTCTGTGTGCCCAGGTTATTGGGAGTTCAGTACCATCAGAGTCTGTGTGTCCAGGTAATTGGGAGCTCATTAACATCAGAGTCTGTGTGCCCAGATTATTGGGAGTTCAGTAACATCAGAGTCTGTGTGCCCAGGTTATTGGGAACTCAGTAACATCAGAGTCTGTGTGCCCAGGTTATTGGGAGCTCAGTAACATCAGAGTCTGTGTGCCCAGGTTATTGGGAACTCAGTAACGTCAGAGACTGTGTGCCCAGGTTATTGGGAGCTCAGTAACATCAGAGTCTGTGTGCCCAGGTAATTGGGAGCTCATTAACATCAGAGTCTGTGTGCCCAGGTTATTGGGAGTTCAGTAACATCCGAGTCTGTGTGCCCAGGTTATTGGAAGCTCAGTAACATCAGAGTCTGTGTGCCCAGGTTATTGGGAGTTCAGTAACATCAGAGTCTGTGTGCCCAGGTTATTGGGAGCTCAGTAATATCAAAGTCTGTGTGCCCAGGTTATTGGGAACTCAGTCAGTAACATCAGAGTCTGTGTGCCCAGGTTATTGGGAGTTCAGTACCATCAGAGTCTGTGTGTCCAGGTAATTGGGAGCTCATTAACATCAGAGTCTGTGTGCCCAGGTTATTGGGAGCTCAGTAACATCAGAGTCTGTGGTGCCCAGGTTATTGGAAGCTCATTAACATCAGAGTCTGTGTGCCCAGGTTATTGGGAGCTCAGTAACATCAGAGTCTGTGTGCCCAGGTTATTGGGAACTCAATAACAACTAACAGGCACCTTTTCATCATTCCCAGCACAGGGACCATTGTGACCCACGAAACACCATGCTCCGTATCTATGGCTGGGTCTAATCGCTTGTTTGACTTGGAATAGATTTTGTCTCAGAGCTCTGACTTGGCCCTCCATCTGACTGAGGCCCTGAAAATAACAGCCTAGATTTGCCTTTTCTAACACTCCTGGTGAAGTAATCGTTGGAGCAGAATTCATACTAATCACACAGAAAGAAAGGAATAATTCTTAAACCACTGAAATTCTGAGATAATTTTTTCTTTCTAGCCCTGTTCGAGTCTCTTGGAGAGCGCCAAACAGAAGCTGCCCATTTAAAACCAAGTTTTGAACGTGCCAAGAAACAATTTAGGTTCCTCTGTGTTCATAAGGAACTTCCACCAAAACAGCTTCTGCCTTGAGGTTTTGGATTTAGCAAGGAATGTCACTGTGGGAAATTGCAGACTCTCTCATACTGTGCAAAGTAATTAGAAAAAAGACTGATAGTCTCCAGCTGTTTTCGGTAGAAAGGAGAACAGTGAGGGGTGGCCTTATACAGGTTTATAACATCAGGAATGAGAGAAAGACTTTCAATTAGAACATAGAATGGTCCAGTACAGGAATGGTCCTTTTGACCCACGATGTTGCCAAATTAAACTAATCCTTTCTGCCTGCTCTCAGACCATATCCCTCCATTCCTTGCATATTTATAGGCTTATCTAGAAGTACCTTAAATGCTCCTGTTGTATCTGCCTCCACACTAGCCCTGGCAGCACGTTCCAGACTCTTACCAATACCTATGTAAAAAACTTGCCCCCCACATTTCCTTTGAATTTCCCCCCCCCATCTTAGATTCATGCCCCCCTAATATTAGATTTTGACCGTCAACCCTATCTATGCATTTCATAATTTTCTAGACTTCTGTCAAGTTTACCATCAGACCCCACCACTCCAGAGCAAATAAATATATCAGGTCTTTCAGGACATCCAGAAATGTTAAAGTGCTTTCCAGCCAAGTACTTTTGAACATCAGTAAAAGGAGACATGGCGTCAAAGCTTTCTGTTTCAGATTCATCAGGACTGAAACACAAGAAAACCAGTTTTAAGGAGATATTCCTGGAAGTTAACAGCTTCTTCTACATCTCCATGTGATTATACTGGGTCTTTAAGAGGGATTTATTCTGTGCTGTTTCTTTTGCAGACAGGTGTTGCCACAGCGGTGTCAGAATATCTGCTTCAGAAGCGATGGGTAAACAGCTTTGAGCTCCCTGAGTGTTCTTTTAAAAAAATTAGACAAAAGAAGCATGAGTGAGTGGAGTCAGGCTCACACAAAGCCAGGGTTTTGGTTTTGTTTTCAGTTGAAGTCGGGGTTTAAAGCTGATGAATACAGCTCTCTCTCTCTGCTGCAGCAAAAACATTGAGTCATAGAGTCATAGAGATGTACAGCACGGAAACAGACCCTTTGGTCAAACTCGTCCATGCCAACCAGATATCCCAACCCAATCTAGTCCCACCTGCCAGCACTTGGCCCATATCCCACTAAATCCTTCCTATTCATATACCCATCTAGATACATTTTAAATGTTGTAATTGTACCAGCCTCCACCACTTCCTTTGGCAGCTCATTCCATACACGCACCACTCTCTGAGTGAAAAATTCTCTCTCTGTTGCTACATTGTCTGTTTCGATCTTCCTTTTTCCTGGACCAAAGGAGATCACATGTGAAGGAAGTCTGTTTTGCTGAATTTGCCTTTACTAATGGGGATGCTGCTATATTGGAACACATACTGATTGATGGTTAAATAACATATTATTTTATTAAGTATTTTAATAGCGTTAAAGTTATGCCAAATCTTCTTTTATTGTTGTATTTTAAATGTGTGTCAGTATAAAGTGTGTTTTGCTTAAAGCCTAGCAGTGGACCAATTGAAACACACACAGAACATAACACCTCACAATTGCTTTAAATAAAAGCTATGGTCTAGGCTATCTTTAGATTAGATTACATACAGTGTGGAAACAGGCCTTTTGGCCCATCAAGTCCACAGTGACCCTCCAAAGAGCAACCCACTCAGACCCATTCCCCTACATTTACTCCTTCACCAAACACTACAGGCAATTTAGCATGGCCAATTTACCGAACCTGCACATTTTTTAGACTGTGGGAGGAAACCAGAGCACCCGGAGGAAACCCACGCAGACACGGGGAGAATGTGCAAACTCCACACAGTCAGTTGCCTGAGGCAGGAATTGAACCCAGGTATCTGGTGCTGTGAGGCAGCAGTGCTAACCACTGTGCCACCATGCCGCCTCAAATATATCTCCTTGATATATTTTGAGGGGGATATGATTCATAACATCCAGAACAACCATCATCCAAATTCTCAGCACCCTCTTCTCCAGCCATATAAATTGTTATTTCCTTTCTGAAGTTGGTTTTCTTATATCTCCATCCTGATGAGTGCAAGACAAACTGCTTCAGCTTTAGGTCTCCTTCTCGCACGGTTTATATTTTATGCCTTTAAGCAATAGTGAGTACTTCTAAAGATAAGTAATTTTGTAATGAAGGAACTGCAACAGACCATTTGCAAACAGCCAGCTCCCATAACAATAACAGATAATGATCAGATAATGGACCTTTTTTCCTGATATGGAATAAATATTTACCAGGGAGAAACCCCGCCCTGACCACAGGAACATTATGACACCTGAAAGCGGTCACTGTTTAACATCTCACTTTGAAGACAGCTCTTGACAATGCAATCCTCCATCATGTATGCACTGAAGTGTCAAACATGATTCGTGTACTCAAGTATGGGTTTGTCAGGGCTTATGTAGAGATGTTGCAACTAGCTATAGAGACCAAATGAGGAAGCTATATTTAAATTACATATTCATGGAATGTGACTATCAATGATAAGGACAACATTTACTGCCCATTCCTAATTTGGTTGAGCCACCCTACAACTGACTAGGGCCCATTTCAGAGTCAACCACATTGGATAGGATAAATAGCCAAAGTCTTTTCTCAGGGAAGGGGAGTCCAAAAATGGAAGCCATAAGTTTAAAGTGAGAGGTGAAAGATTTAAATAGGACCTAAGGGGCAACGTTTTCCTGCAGAGAGTGGTGCGTGTATGGAATAAGCTGCCAGAGGAAGCGGTGGAGGCTGGTACAATTACAACATTTAAAAGACATCTAGATGGGTGTATGAATAGGAAGGGTTTAGAGGGATATGGGCCAAATGCTGGCAAATGGGACTAGATTAATTTAGAATATCTGGTCAGCATGAATGAGTTTGACTGAAGGGTCTGTTTCTGAGCTGTACATCTCAATGACACGAGTGAATCAGTTGAGTTTTTAACTATAGTTTATAGCCATTGTTAATAAAACAAGCTTTCTAATTTCAGATTTAATAATTACTTGAACTTAAATTGCTATTGCTATAGTAGGATTTTAAACTCATGTCTCTGTGGCATTACCTCAGGACTCTGGGCTATGAATCTAATGACATAATCACAATACTATTATCATGCACTTCTGAAAGGTGGATCAAAACTAGTGACCGTAAATATCAGATAATAATTGAAAAATCCAATTGGAAATTCGACAGAAACATCTTTATCCAAGGAGAGGTTAAGGTGCGGAATATGGATGACATGATGGTGAGAGGACAGAAATTATTCTGATGTGGGAGGAGAGTGGTGATATAAATGATATAAATACTGGCTGAAGCCACAAACAGGTCAAATCCTCTGCTTAAATAGTCTATATAATCACAGAATCCCCTACAGTGTGGAAGCAGGCCATCCAGACTATCAAATCCATCCATACTCTCCCATCCCCCGATTACCCTGTGCTCACTGACTGACATCTCTGTAACCTCCTCCAGCCCCATGACCCTCTGAGTTCTCAGTGCTGTCCTAAACCTGACCCCTTGTGCCCATGCCTTTGGATGGCTGGGTTCTGGAATTCACTCCCTACACCTCCCCAACTCTGTATCTCACCTTTCTCCTGTATAACACTCCTTAAAACCTACATCTTTGACTACGTTTTTGGTCAATGCAATAAATAATTCATGATCAGTGCCATGACCTTCTTGAAATGCCTTGACAGTATTCCTTATTTTATTGAAGGCACTATCTAAACAGGAAGTGTTGCTGCAATGGCAACAAAGGGGGATGCTCCCCGATCAACAGACTATTGATCCCCAGGTTTGCCTCCTATGTCGGTGATAGGGGAGAGAGTGTAAACACTTCCCACAAGAGGAGGATGAAACTATGGGCTGGTGTTGGCCATAGGGAATGAAAATGACAGGCCAAGCTCCGAAAAGCTGGCACTGTTCTCCAGGAGGGAAAGGGGGATAAGGGAAATTTGACAGAGGTGTTCAAAGTCAATGATTTGACAGAGCAAATCAAGAAAAACTCATCCATTGACACAGATTTGAGACAAATGAATCACAAGGGAAAACCCGGTATACTCTGCAGGAATTTGTATCCCTTATTGAAGAAGAGACATACTTAGAGTCATAGAGATGTATAACATGACCAGACATCCTAACCTAATCTAGTCTCATTTGCCAGCATTTGGCCCATATCCCTCTAAACCCTTCCTATTCATGTACCCATCCAGATGCCTTTTAAATGTTGTAATTGTACCAGCCTCCATCATTTCCTTTGGCAGCTCGTTCCATACATGCACCACCCTCTGCAGGAAAAAGTTGTCCCTTAGGTCCCTTTTAAATCTTTCCCCTCTCACCCTAAAACTATGCCCTCTAGTTCTGGCCTCCCCCACCCCTTGCATTGGAAACCGTTTAGAGAAGGTGGAGGTGTCGGTCTTGTATTATGAACAGGTTGTTTCTATACTCTTTGGAGTTTGGAAGAATGAGAGGTGGTCTTATTATTAAACATTTCAGAATCTGAGGGGGGCTGAGCTGATGATTCCTCTTGAAGGGGGAATCTAAAACATCTTAAAATTAAGGGTGTCCACATATATAATGGGGATGAGGAAGATTTTTTTCATCTCTTGGAGAAGAAATGGCACATTGGCTCAGTGGTTAGCACTGCTGCCTCACAGTGCCAGGGGCCCAGGTTTGATTCCACCCTTGAACGACTTTCTCTGTGGAGTTTGCACATTCTCCCCTTGTCTGTGTGGGTTTCCTTTGGGTGCTCTGGTTTCCTCCCACAGTCCAAAGATATGCAGGTTTGGCTGATTGACCATGGGAAATTGCCCATGGTACTCATGGGTGTGTAAGTTGATGGATTGGCCACAGGAATTGCAAGGCCAAAGTGGGTCTGGATGGGATACTGTTTGGAGGATCAGTGTGAACTCAATGGGCCAAATGGCCTGCTTCCACACTGTGTGGTTTCTATGAGAATTAACCTTTGGAATTCTCTTCCCTAAAAAGCAGTGGAGGTGGGATTATTGATTGATATTCTAGACTGGGTTAGACAGGTGTTAGATTGACAAGGGCAATGGGGGTCAGCCAGGAAAGTGGAGCCATGGATACACTCAGATTAGCCATGATCTTACTGAATGGTGTAGCAGATATGAGGGGTTGAGTGGCCTTCTCTTGCTCAAATTTCCTATAATCATACATTGTTGCATTCTGGAAGCTGCTGCCTGAAAGCAGATTCCATAGTAATTTTGAAAAGGAATTTGGCAAAATTTTTTAAAAGCCAGCGAGTTGCAAGGGGCCATGGGAAGAACAGCAATGAAATGTGACAATTTGCATAGCTCTTTAAATTAGCCATCACAGGCACGAGGGGCTGAGTGGTCTCCTTTTTTTTCTGTTCTCCAATAGGGCAGCTGCCAGACAGAGGAGGTGGAAAATTCAAGCAGTAAATAACTTTGTACAACGTGGGTCATATTGAGTCCCTGAGCAGACCATTTGAGCCTGGGTGAACTGAGACATTGACACCCCCCCTCCCCCCCTCCCCGCCACACCCTCACACTTGGCAGGGGCAGGTTATGGGAAGGAGATGATGGCGCTAATATCGTTGTCATCACTGTCAGACTGCAAGGGGTTAATGTTAGTTTGGGTTCCAGCTCCTGATTTCCATCCTGCGACCAAATGGTAGTCAGTTGGCACAGCCATGGCAACATGTCAATCCTCATCACATTCAACCCCCACTTCAGCGAGACTCTAGGCCTGGCCCTCAGTGAGCAGGAGAGAAAAGGGTCCTGTGAAAAATGACGAAGAATTACCACTTGAAGCAATTGTTCTTAAAACACCTACCGTCGCATGTGGTGGAGTCTGTCTGCGAGGTTGGAGTAGTCGCTGTCACTCCCTCACATTTGCCTTGAATTCTGTGCACCCCGCGCTGAAATTTCGGGAGTCTGGATGTGAGACGCAGACCTGCCCAGTGAAAAACCCTTGCCCACCACGGGGGCGGAGAATCCAGGAGCAGAAACAAGAGGAAATTCCGATCTCCGGCCTCCTGGAACAGTTAGGTGACACTCCGAAGATGACAGGCCAAGCCTAATACTTTCATTGCCAGGGCACCAGGGGTCTGAGTTTTCCTGGTACTGTGAGGAGCTCTCTCAGAGAAAGGTGCAGAAAGTAGTGAGGGGGGGATATTGAACTGAAAAAGTGGATTTTTGGAATTTTCCACTGCTTGCAGTAATCATCCAAGGATTTTTATTTCCAGAAGGGGCTGCACTTGAGGCCAGAGCAGAGGGAACAAAGAGATCTTTCTCTTCTGCTGTTCACTCGTGCTGTTTACTGAGTCCCAGAACTGGCAGGGCTCACTTCAGACACTATAACTCCTATTCAAACTTGCTCCTGTATGAACAGCAATGCCAAAAGGATGCTTCCTCATGTGAGGCAGTCGAGAACGAAGGGAAGTAGTTTAAAAAAATGGACAATTTTCTCATTTCAGGCAGTCATAGAGTCGTAGAGATGTACAGCACAGAAACAGACCCTTCAGTCCAACTCGTCCATGTTGATCAGATATCCTAACCTAATCCAGTCCCATTTTCCAGCACCTGGCCCATATCCCTCCAAACCCTTCCTATTCATGTACCCATCCAGATGCCTCTTAAATGTTGTAATTTTACCAGCCTCCACCACTTCCTCTGGCAGCTCATTCCATACACATACCACCCTCTGCGTGAAAAAGTTGCCTCTTAGGTCCCTTTTAAATCTTACCCCTCTCACCTTAAACCTATGCCCTGTAGGTCTGGACTCCCCCGCCCCAGGGTAAAGACCTTGTCTATTTACCCTATCCATGTCCTTCAGAATGTTATAGACCCCTATAAGGTCACCCCTCAGCCTCTGATGCTCCAGGGAAAACAGCCTGTTCAGCCTCTCCCTATAGCTCAAACCCTTCAACCCTGGCAACATCCTTGTAAATTTTTCCTGAACCCTTCCAAGTTTCACAACATCCTTCCGATTGGAGGGAACCAGAATTGCACACAATATTCAATTTTATTTTCTCCCAGGTGATTGTTAATCTATGGAAGTCTCCAGCCCAGAAAACAGCGAAGACTGTCTTAGATGGAGTTTCAATCAATAGGGAAGCTGAGGGTTTGGGGAAACAGGAAGACAAAGTGAAACTGGAGAGTCAGATTCAGAAAGTGTGACGCTGGAAAAGCACAGCAGGTCAGGCAGCATCCGAGGAGCAGGAAAATCGACGTTTCGGGCATAAGCACTTCATCAGGAATGTAAAGGGGGAAAGGACACTGAGAGATAAATAGAGGGTGGGAATGGGTCTGGAGGGAAGGTAGGTGGGATGGGGATAGGTGGTTGTAAGTGAGGGGTAATTGTGATAAGTGAGTGGGAAGAGTGGAGTGGATAGGTGGGAGGGAAGATGGACTGTTAGGTCAGGTCAAGAGGGCGGTGCCGAGTTGGAGGGTTGGATCTGGGATGAGGTAGGGGCGGGTGGAGAGATTTGGAAATTGGTGAAGTCAATGTTGGTGCCGTGTGGTTGTTGGGTTCTGAGGCGGAAGATGAAATGTTCTTCCTCCGTTTGGCGGGTGGCTTTGAGTTCGGTGGTGGAGGAGGCCCAGGATTTGTACGTTCTTGGGGGAGTGTGAGGGGGAGTTGAAGTGATTGGCCACAGGCTGTTGGGGTTGATTGCTGTGTGCAGACCAGAGATGTTCCCTGAAACACTCCAAGATTTGGCACTTTGTCTCCCCGATGTAGAGGAGACCACATCGAGAGCAACGGAAGCAGTAAATGAGGTGGATGGATGTGCAGGAAATCTCTGCCGAATTTGAAATGATTCCAGTAAGGCCTCGGACACAGGTGGGGTGGGGGGACTGTGGGTGCAGGTTTTATACCTCATGTGGCAGTAGGGGAAGGTGCCGAGTGTAGAGGGTGGGTCGGTGGGGACGTGGGCCTAATGAGGGAATCAGGGAGGGAATGGTCTCTGGGGAGTATAGATAGGGATGGAGCAGATAGGAGAGTGGAGTTGGTACAACACCAGGTCAGTTATGATTTACTGAACAGCGGAACAGGTTCAAATACTCAAATGCACTCTACTCCTGTCCCAAATTCATCTGTATGATGGTGGGTCCACAAGACTGGACAGTCCTCCCCATGGCACCTCATCCAAAATGCCATACTTCAAGTCCAAGACTCAAAGCTTAGGTAGACTATTCCACTGAGGAGTGCATCACTGGCAAGATCAATGCAATCTTTGGGTGGGACTCAATTGTTAGGACGCCCTTCTCCATTGCGTTGTGGCACTCCCTATGGGGCTTTTAGAGAACTAGATGGGTTTGTTTTTAATGTTAGTTAAGAGCTTCATAGTCACATGACTAGCTCTCAATTTCAGATTTATTCATTGTATTTAAGTCCCACCAGTTGCTCTGGCAGGATTTGAACCCAGCATTCCGACAAAAGTGAAGTAAAAGTTGCCATAGTCCCAGAGGACCGTAATTACTGAGAGGTGACCGGTGGTGGTTTAACCTGAGGGTCACCACGCGTCAGGCGAGGGTATCCTTCATAGTGACCTCAGCTGCTCTGGGAAGTGAACCTGCTCTGTTTACATCACTCTGCATTGGAAAGCAGCCAGTGAACCGAGCAAACCCACTCTATTACGTACTGCAATGTCAACTTGTCTCCCACCATCTAGCAGCCTTGCTCATCATCCTGACATCCCCTGAATGACTTTCAAAGAAAGCCACAGTTACATAACATTAAGCTTAGGCATTGCAGCATCGATGCTGAAGGAAGTGAAATAAAATCTGAAAGTAACCCTGGAGGTACTGACAGTGCCTCAGTGTCCACAGGAGTATAACTCCAGCACAGAACTTCCACTGTTTAGCTAACCATCTCCCCTTGCTGCTGCCCAGTAATCACCACCACTGAGTCCTGGGCAAACATGAGACAGCAAAAGAAAAATATAACCTCAGTCTGTCCTCACAGCAGGCAAAAAGGATTAGAAGGTTACGCTGATAAGCTGAGATGAAGTAGGATAGGAAAAGGCACATTTGAAACATAAATAACGGTCTGAGACAGTTGGGCTGAATGGCCTGACTCTGTACCTAACAAACAATTTAATTTCCTCACCTGCTATTACAAGCAGCAAAAGAGGTCTTTTTTTTCATTCATTATTGGGATACACCAGCATTATTGCTCATCCCTAAGTGTCCAGAGAGCACTGAAGAGAAAGTGAGGACTGCAGATGTTGGAGGTCAGAGCTGAGAATGTGGTGCCTGGAAAAGGCACAGCCGGTCAGGCAGCATCCGACGAGCAGGATAATCGACGTTTCAGGCATAAGCTTCCTGATGAAGGTCGATTCTCCCGCTCCTCAGATTCTGCCTGACCTGCTGTGCTTTCAACACACTCTCAACTATGGCCATGTAAGGTTAGTAGGGTCATGGAGTGGGCCGAAGGGCCTATACCTGTGCTGTACTGTTCTTGACAAGTTAGAAGGAGGACAGTTAGCTGACAGAATCTGAAATCTTGCTCTGTTTTCACTTTTCCTTTTGGGGAAAATAAACTGGAATTGACAGTCTCAAGCACTGCCCTTGACTCCTTTTCCACACCCACCACCCCCTCACCGGCCAATGCCCCTCTGAGATGCAATCTTGCTGTGTTTCATTCTCAGTCTGTGTACCTACTAGTATTATTCCAGCTAATGTTTGATGAGGGAAAATATGGGGAGGCAGAGGTATAATTGTAGTATCACTGGACTGGTATTCCAGAGCCCCAGCTTCCTCCCCTAGGGTTATGGGTTCAATTCCCCCTGAGGCAGAATTTCAATTCAGTGAAATTAAGCAAAAAAAAACAAACTAAGTCTAATGCAGCCAGGTAGCCATTGCTGATTGTAATAAAAACACATTTGATTCCCTAATGCCCACCTAACTGTCATCCTTACTCTGTCTGGCCTATGTGTGACTTCGGACCCCCACAGTAATATGATTTACACTTAACCACCCCTCTGGGCAAATTAGCTAGGCAACAGATGCTGGTCAGACCAGCGATAGCCATACCCCCGAGTGAATTAATAAAGGCATTTTAAGAGAGCAATGAGCCTCTGATGCAACTGTGACCTTATCAGTCATGTGATTACGGACTCTGCTGGAGGTTTTGGAACTGAAAAAGCTTAGAGCAGGGAGCTCTGCTGCACAACGTCAATTAATATATTGTGAACAAATACTGAACCATTGCCTTGAGGTCTGACCTGAACTAATCAAAGTGGATGAACCCATATGAAAACAAGTGGCAGCAGCGCAGCAGCGGAGATCAGAATCTAGAAGAGATCATTGAGTATAGGAGTTGGGGTGTCATGTTGCAGTTGTACGGGATGTAGATGAGGCCACTTTTGGAATACTGTGTACATTTCTGGTCACCCTGACAGAGGAAGGATATTATTAAATTGGAGAGGGTGCAGGAGAGATTTACAAGGTTGTTATCAGGTCTGGACAGTTTGAATTATAAGAAGAGATTGGATAAGCTGGGGATTTTATTCATTGGAGACTAAGAGATTGAGGGGATGACCTTATAGTGGTTTATAAACTCAGGAGGGGGCACAGGTAAGGTGAATAGCAAAGGTCTTTTCCCTAGGGTAGGGGAGTTCAAAACTAGACAGCATAACTTTAGGGTGAGAGGGGAACGATTTAAAAGGAACCTGAGGGTCAGCCTTTTCACACAGAGGATGGTTCATGTGTGGAATGAACTGCCAGAGGAAGTGATAGGAAGTGCAGGTACAGTTATAACATTTAGAAGGCATTTAGACACCTACATGAAAAGGAAAGGTTCTGAGATATATGGGCCAACTGCAGGCAAATGACACTACCTTAGATTAGAAACCTTGGTCAGCATGGACAAAGTGGACCAAGGGTCTGTTTCTGTGCTGTATGGCTGTGTCAGCACATCAGCAGCAGGTGAAAGTCTCTACTCCTCCCTGCTGTCAAAGGACTGGCGCATATATGTTCAGCATCATTCACAGCTCCTCAGGTACTGAAGTAGTCTGTTTCCAAATGCAGCAAAGTCTGGACAATATCCAGGCTTGGGCTGACAAGTGGCAAAGAACATTCATGCCACACAAATTCCAAGCAATAACCATATCCAATGAGAGACAATCTAACCAAGATCCCTTAACATTCAATGGTGTCATTGTCATTGAATCCTTCACTGAATCAACATCTTGGAGATTATGACTGACCAGAAACTGAACTGGATTTGCCCATAAACACAGTGGCTCTAACAGCAGGTCAGAGGCTAGGAATCCTGCAGCGAGTAACTCACCTCCTGACTCCCGAAAGCCTGTCCACCATCTACAAGGCACAAGTCATGAGTCTGATGGAATGCTCCCCACTTGCTTAGAGGAGTGCAGCCCCAACAACACTCAAGAAACTTGATACTATCCAGGATGAAGCAACCCACTTATTTGGTAGCACATCCACTCCCTCCACCACTGACGCTCAGTAGCAGCAATGTGTACTATCTACAAGATGCACTGCAGACATTCGCCAAAGCTCCTTAGGGAACGTCTTCCAAATCCTTGCCCTTTTCCATCTAGAAAGACAAGGGCAAGAGGTACATGGGAACACTACTCCCTGCAAGCTCCCACTGAGCCACTCACCATCCTGACTTGGAAATACATCGCCATCATTCACTAGCACCAGGAATTCCCTCACTAAGGGCATTGTGGGTCAACCTACAGCAATGGACTACAGCGATTTAAGCAGGCAGCTCACTGTCACCTTCTCAAGGGGGAACTAGGGACAGGCAATAAATGCTGGGCCCACATGCATTAGCTCACATGCCATGAGTAAGCACTTCCTTTGTTTAACAAAAGCACACAAGTTTATCAAAGAAAATTTGCAGCTTTGTGACTGTATGCCTGGTGACTAACAGTCATGGTAACCAACTGCAAAAATTGAACTTGTGATACATTAGGCAAGGTTCCATTCTGGAGTCTGACTTACACATAGTACCATCACCTGGGGTCTTAACATTATTTATGTGGAAGCTCATACTCCCAGTGGGTAAAATGCAGAACATGCCATTATTAGACCACAGTTCAAAGAGAGAAAGGAGCAAATGGGAGGTTGAAAACTTAATTGCCAGCACTAGACACATATTTGTTCCTTTTAGCTGTCCTTTACTGTGCTGCTCCACTCTGCAGAAACAAACCGATTCTTATCTTTTCATTCCAGTGCCAGGCTCTTGGACAATGGCGGGAAATTCTCAATTTCCTCTCTGGGCATGTAACTTTGACCACAATTTAAAACACCAGCCCCAGGGCACCAGGAGCCACTGTGACAACCACTGTACACGGTTAGTGAAGCAACTGAGCAGCTTCGTTCTCCAGCAACATAAGCCCTGCTGTAGGTTCTCTCATTTGCTGTCCCTCCTGAGTGGTGAGTACAAATGAATTGTTTCGTTGCTGCTTTCTGTTTGTAGTTACTGTGGTGACAAGAAGAGTTTTACAGTCAAAAAGGTTCAGCTGTTTTGCTGAGGGGGAGCTGGGAGTGTCAACAGTAGCTCATGCTTCTCTATGTCTAATTTTGTTTGCACTCTTGTCAGTTAGAACACTCTCTACTGAGTTAACATGATGGGTTCAAATCCCACTTGGAGCTTTTTGAGAAGGAAAGCTACATTGATACTCCAGTGCAATCCTCACGGACTGTTGCGCTGTTGCACGTGTTTTCTTACAGATGAGGCAACTGTAGACATCAAATATCTAACAATGTTACTTTGTAAAGACGACAAGGAGAATTCTCTTTAGTGTCCTGTCCAATGTTTATTTCTCAGCGAACAAGACTGAATACACAGATTTTATTCATCATTTTATTCATCACTGTTTGTGGGAGCTTGCTGTTCACATGACTGCTGTATTTCCTATTGGTTCCAGTGATTAGGCTTCAAATGTATCTTATTGGCTGTCTACAGGGGGACATCCATTGCTGTAATCAGTTGTTACAGCAAAGTCCCTGCCAAGTGCTTAATCATGAACAATACTAATGGGCTACCATGGTTACTAGGTGGCAGTCAGTCACTGTGGCAATAGGCAATCCTTCTCATCATTCCCCAACCTTTGGAGCAAGGGGGACTTGAATGCAAGTCTCAGAGGTAAGGACACTTCAACAAGAGCCTCCATTAGTCCTTCGATTCTGTTACAGATGCTTTAAGTTTGATCTAGTTACTGATGTACTTTTGGACTTGTAATTATTTTAATCAAACTGTTTGGACATGTTAATGACACAAGCCTGGGGCAGATGGGACTTGAACCCAGACTGCCTGGTAGAGGCAGGGACATTACTGCTCTGTAATGGATTGGCTCGTTCAACGTGAGACTCAAAATCACAACTCTGAGATTACAAGTCTCTGGCTCCGCTGTTTGAATTAGTCAGCCTAGCTTACATTTCTGTTTGTATGCTCTCTTCTGTTCCAGGCATACTGTTTATCATTCCCTGTATTATCACATAGCACCTTCACCTTGCCCGTCATTGTTAAGTTTCTAAATCTTTCCTCGTCCCCATTATTTAGTTTACAACCCTCTTTATGACTTTAGCTCATTGACACATTAGGAGACTGGTGTGAGTGTGGCTCAAGTGATGCCCAAGATAAATCAAAAAGTCACTATTACCTCAAACTGTCCTAGCATATTGACAATTTAAATATTGCAGGACAAATAGAAAGCTGAGCTGAATGGGGTGTGTGTGTAAAAATTAACTTTCAATGATTTTAATCGCTCCACCGTCGGAAACTACATTCCGCTGCACATTAATCTCTGGAGGTACCCCCTGCCAAACATCTCTACCTCTTTCTCTCCTTTAAGATGCTCCCAATACTAACCCCTTTGGTCAAACCCTTGGAGACTGTCTTACATTGCTTCATGCAGCTTGTCTTAGAACATGTTACATTATATTAAAGGCAGAAGTTATTGCTGCGTATGTGGGAGTAAGTGATTGAACATCAGGTATTGGTTTCTTAAATGTCTCTGCAAATTTCTCCACATCTAAATATTAAACAACTGTTATGGCATCACTGAGACACTCTATTCATTCCACATGTGACACTCTCTGGACGAACCTCTGGCAGTTTACACAAAACAATGACAACCCCAAAGCATGAATCCCCAATCAGACCCTGTATCCCAACCTGGAACGCCTATCCATCGCCCAAACCCCACCCCAAAGCCAAACTCATCGCAAAATCCAAACAAGCCTGAAGCCAAAAGGGGGTTTAAAAGTAGAAAAATATATAAGATATACTTCATTGAGATGTGTCAATCACTGACATGGCAAATATTTACTGATCACTCCCATCTGCCCTTGAAATGATGGTGGTGATCCACCTTCTTAACTATTACAATCCATGGGGATTGGTGGGGAGAGTACTGTAGGGGAGGGCATGGGGCAGTGAAGGAATGGTGACATCTTTCCAAGCCAGTATGGAGGGGAATTTGCAAGTGGTGATTTCCTTGCATTTGCTGCCCTGGTTCTTCTGCGTGGCAGAGGTTGTGGGTTCAGCAAGTACCAAAGGAAGCTTGGATAAGTTACTGCAGTGAGTATTTAAGATGGTGCACACTGCTGCAGCTGTGGTGGATAAAGTGAATCTTTAACTTGATACACCGACAGCCAAACAAGCAGCTGCTTTGTCCTGAATCACACCAACCGAGCTGCACTCATCCAGGCACATGGGGAGTATTCCATCACACCCCTAACTTGGTCAATCAGGAGGTGAGTTACACAATTCCCAGCCTTTGAACTGGTCTTGTAGTCAGTATATTTGTATAGAGTTATAGAGATGTACAGCACGGAAGCAGACCCTTCAATCCAACTTGTCCACGCCGACTAGATATCCCAACCCAATCTGGTCCCACCTACCAGCACCCGGGTATTAAAATTCCTTTGAAACAAGCACAGTTGAAATGAAGATGTTTTGGTCTTAACATGTACTCGGTCCAGTTGAGTTTCTGGTCAATGGTAACTCCCAGAATGTTGATAGTGGGGGAATTGAATAATGATTATGCTGTTGAATGTCAAGAAGAGATGATTAGACTCATTTTTGTGGGATATAGTTGTTGCTTAGCATTGGTGTGGCATGAATGTTAATGATAAACATTTATTTTAGATGTCTGCAGTAACAGAGCAGTGAAAATTGGCATCAAAGAGAATTCAGAATTGAAGGAGCATTGAGATTTAAGAGGGTTCTGGCATTGATCAAGAATAAAAAGGTAAGTGGATAACAAGAATTTTAAAATTGAGTGGCTGTTGGATAGGGGCTAATATAGTCCAACAATCATAGCAATGTACAGTATGGTGTGAATTAAGATATTTGTAACAGAAAGTGCTGGATTATCAGCAGGTCTGGCAGCATCTGTGAAAAGACTTAACTCGGTTTTTTGGAGCTCAGTACTCAAATCGGTTCTGCAGAAGAGTGACGTTGGACTCGAAATGTTACTCCCCCTCCACTAATGCCACCAGACCTGCTGAGTTTCTCCAACACTTCCTGTCTTTTTCAGATCTACAGCATCTGCAGCATTTTGCTCAAACTAAATGAATAACAGAATCAGGAGTTCAGGTTTGACTGGATAGGGGATACGACATGGCCAAGTCTGGGTTAGAATAGCGTAGCAATACTGCTGCAGGTGGGCTGAGGGAATGCTGCAGTGTCAACGATGCTGCTTTTCAGCTGAGATATTCAACCAAGACGTCAGTGACGGTCTCACGTGTTTGTGAAATAGTTCCCGAGGCTCTTTAAAAGGAAAAGAAAGGAAGTTCTTGCTGATATCGGGACAATTGATGAACAGAAAAAAAACATTATCTGGTCATTATCACATGGTTGGTTGCAAGAATTAGCTCTAGAGACATTGCATAAGAACAATTGATAGAATCATTTATTGACACATGTATTCAACATAAAATACAGTGAAAAGTATGTACCACTGCCCAAGCACTGGTGCCGTTCACATTAACTCAGAATAAAATATTTTAAAAGATAAAGAGAATCAAACTTTTCCTTCTTCACTGCCAGACTCCCCGCTCCGGGCTACACCGGCCCATGCTGTGCTGCCGTGTGGGCGGCACGGTGGTTAGTGGGCGGCACGGTGGCACAGTGGTTAGCGCTGTTGCCTCACAGCGCCAGGGACCTGGGTTCAATTCCTGCCTCAGGCGACTGACTGTGTGGAGTTTGCACGTTCTCCCCGTGTCTGCGTGGGTTTCCTCCGGGTGCTCCGGTTTCCTCCCGCAGTCACAAAGATGTGCGGGTCAGATGAATTGGCCATGCTAAATTGCCCGTAGTGTTAAGTAAGGGGTAAATGTAGGGGTATGGGTGGGTGGCACTTCGGCGGGTCGGTGTGGACTTGTTGGGCCGAAGGGCCTGTTTCCACACTGTAAGTAATCTAATCTAAAAAAATAGTCTCCGCTCCCGGATACACCGGCCCACGCCGTGCTTCCAGACTCCCCCCCGCTCCCGGATACACCGGCCCACGCCGTGCTTCCAGACTCCCCGCTCCGGGTTACACCGACCCACTTTGTGCTGCCAGATTTCCCGCTCCGGGCTATACCGACCCAAGCCATGCTTCGATACTTTCCGCTCCAGGATATATTGGCCCACGCCGTGCTGCCAGACTCCCCGCTCCCGGCTACACCGGCCCACACCAGGATCCTGCCAGATTCCCCGCTCCGGGCTACACCGGCCCACACCATGTCCCTGCCAGACTCCCTGCTCTGGGCTCTACCGACCCACGCTGTGCTGCCCGACTCCCCGCACCAGGTTACACCGGCCCACGACATCCTGCCAGACTCTCCATTCCAGGATACACCGGCCCACACCGTGCTGCCAGACTCCCTGCTCCCGGATACACCTGCCCCCGCCGTGCTGCCAGACTTCCCGCTCTGAGCTATACTGACCCACGCCGTGCTGCCAGACTCCCCGCTCCCGGCTACACCGGCCCACGTCGTGCTGCCAGACTCCCCGCTCCGTGCTACACCGTCCCACGTCGTGCTGCCAGAGTCTCCGCTCCTGGATACACTGGCCCGTGCTGTGCTGCCATACTCCCCGCTCCGGGCTACACCGGCCCAGGCTGAGCTGCCATACTACCTGCTCCGGGCTACACCGACCTACGATGTCCTGTCATAGTCTCCGCTCCCGGATATACTGGCCCACACCGTGCTTCCAAACTCCCCGCTGCAGGCTACACCTACCCACGCCGTGATTCCAGACTCTCCACTCCGGGCTACACTGACCCACATTGTGCTGCCAGATTCCTGCTCCGGGCTACACCGACCCACGCCGTGCTGCCAGATTCCCCGCTCCGGGATACATCGGCCCATGCCGTGCTGCCAGACTCACCACTCCCGGCTTCACCGTCCCACGCCGTGCTGCCAGACTCACTGCTCCCGGCTTCACCATCCCACGCCGTGCTGCCAGACTCTCCGCTCCGGGATACATCGGCCCACGCCGTGCTGACAGACTCACCGCTCCCGGCTTCACCGTCCCACGCCGTGCTGCCAGACTCCCCGCTCCGGGCTACACTGACCCACACCATGACCCTGCCCAACCTCCCGCTCCGGCCTACACCGACCCACGCCATACTCCCAGACTCCCCACTCCAGGCTACACCAGCCCATGCCGTGCTGTCAGAGTCCCTGCTCCGGGTTACACTGGTCGGCAATGCTGCCTCTGAAGATGCTGCTGCTGCTCCAGAACTCCTTGGAGTTGCCTTCCTACCAAAGAGCTCTCTTTATCAAATAAGTTTGAGAAAGAAGAAGGGAAAGTAGGAAAAAGAAAAAGCAGACAAAGAGGACATGTCCAGACACAGGAGCCTGGACGCAGCCTACTCCACCACCATCTTTATTTTACGCAAGAGTAGCAACAGGCCATTCAGCCTGCTCCACCATTTTAAAACAAGCCTGATCAGCTACTTCAGCTACTTCAATGCTATTTCTCTATGTGCTAGCCCCACATCCCTTGTTGCCATTAATATAGAAAAAAATCTGGGCCTTGAACATACTGATTGTAAATGGTGTTTAACTAATTTGTGAGAATTCTTTGGCAATATAATAACCAAAGTTGGCAATGGCAATAGTATATCTTGAATTCTAGAAGGCATTTGATGAGGTGCTACACAAATGGTTAATACACAAGGTAAGATCACACATGATATGGGGTAATTGATTAGATTAAATTCCCCACAGTGTGGAAACAGACCCTTCAGCCCAAACAGTCCACACCGACCCTCCGAAAAGTAACCCATCCAGACCCATTTCCCTCTGACCAATGCACCAAACACTATGGGCAATTTAGCATGGGCAATTTACCTGACCTGCACATCTTTGGATGGTGGGAGGAAACCGGAGCACCCGGTGGAAACCCACGCAGACACAGGGAGAATGTGCAAACTCCACACAGACAGTCGCCCGAGGCTGGAATCAAACCTGGGTCCCTGGTGCTGTGAGGCAGCAGTACTAATCATCCAGCCACCGTGCTGTCCCTAGCTTGGATAGAGGATTGGCTAAGCAATAGAAAGCAGAAGTTAGCTAACTGTAACTAGCCACAGGGTCCTCAGGCCCAACAATTTACAACCTATAATGGATAGAACATATTAAAGGCAAATATGCAGATGACACGAAAGAAGCAACTTACAAATGAATATAAATAAGTTAGGTGTGGGTTAAAATTTGGCAGATGAAGTTTAATGTTGATAAGTGTGATGTTATCAATTTTGGTTCAATGAACAAAAAGCAAATTATCGAAATGGAGAGAAACTTCAAAAAGCTTCAGTGCAGAGGGATCTGGGTATCCTCGTTCCTAAGTCACAGATAATTGGTCTGCAATTACAGCAGATAATAAAAGGGCAATGGAATTTTGGCATTTATTGCTAAAGGAATGCAAGTGCACTTCAAGAAGTACTTCATTGTCTGTAATCAGCTTCAAGGTGCTTAGTGGTGATGAAAACACTATATAAATGCAAGGTTTTCTTTCTTTCTGCATTACAATGCTAATTTCATGATTAATTGGTGATGGGTTCTGAAGGTGCCAAGTCAAGACAATTTCTTGGTTCATTGAAATACTGAGATTTGACACTTCTTAATTGTATTATCCTACTTCATAAGGTTCAAAGCTGATTACTTGTTGAAAATCATCAGCAAGTTTTGTTGTGGGTCAGTGTTCAAGTGTGAAAACAGTAGGAAAACAAGTGTCCTCTGTGTGTTACAGATAAGGGAAGCCTTATCTGGGATTGTCCAATTGTCAGCACCTCTCAATCCCTTCCGTCATCAATTCCTGAAAGCTTTTCGGTTGAGGGTGCCAATTTGCTCATTTGTAAGCCAGGAAATAAAATTCAGCTAATGCACCACCGCTTGCAATAGAGTGTGCACCATTTATCAATCCAGATCCAACAAGGAAACAGGACAATGGTTTGGCTTTTGATCAAATGCTGACAATGAAAATCGATTCATTAACAATGTTGTGAAACTTAAAAGGATTCAGAAAAGATTCACAAGCATGTTGCCAGGTTGGAGAGTTTGAGCTACAGGGAGAGGCTGAATAAGCTGGGGCTGTTTCACCTAGAGTGTCTGAGGCTGAAGGGGGCCTTATGGAGGTTTATGAAATCGTGAGGGGTATGGATAGGACAGATAGACAAGGTCTTTTCTCTTGGGCTTGGGGAATTCAAAACTAGAGGGCATAGGTTTAGGGTGATAGGGGTAAGATATAAAAGAGACCTAAGAGACAATTTTTTTTACAGAAGGTGGTACATGTATGGAATGAGCTGCCAGAGGAAGTGGTGGAGGCTGGTACAATTACAACATTTAAAAGGCATCTGGATGGGTACATGAATAGGAAGGGTTGAAGATGGATATGGGGCAAGTGCTGGCAAATGGAACTAGATTAATTTAGGATACCTGGTCAGCATGGACAAGTTTCCATGCTGTACATCTCTATGACTCTAAATGTCTCCACCTCTCAATAACTTCTAAATGTATCATTCCATTTTATAAACTCGTTTGTTTGATATCTTGGTACACCTCACAAAGTTCCATTTACCTCAATGGTGTGTCTTTGTTGCTTGTGAAATAACTGCCATATCCAAATAAATTGCTCAACTATTTCACCTCTCATTTCCACAGAACATGGTCAGCATTTGGTTCCTCCTGTGCTCAGTGACACCGTGGGTGTACTTTACTCTTACAGTGGAATCTGTTGTCCCCTCAGCGCCCAACCAGTGCCCACAAGGTTGTACCTGCATCCATTACCATCATGCCAGCTGTGTCAATTTCAGCCTGAGTGACCTCCCCATTGAGCTGCCCAAGGCCACTGTAAGACTGACACTCAACTCTGGTCAGATGCCGGTGATCCCAAGGGACAGCTTCCTCAACAACTTCAATTTAAAGGCACTGCAGCTCCGCAACAGCAACATTCAGCAGATCAGTCCGGGTGCCTTCAAAGGACTGAGCAAACTGAGGACTCTCCATGTTGTGGGCAACAACATTGAGACGCTGCAGACTTCAAGCTTTGGGAACATAACTGGTCTGAGGCTGCTATCCTTGCAACACAACCTCATTGCCAATATTATGCCAGGTACACATGACCATTTCATCTATTGACCTTTCAATTATTATTAAAAAGGATGGAAGGAACAGCATACTGTACAATAACACATTTGTACAGTACTTTTAGCATTGTACCAGCTCACCGTACTCCAGGAAAACATTTGACACCATGGCTGTGCTCACGCGTGGCTGCATTTACGCCACTGGGCCCCATGGGATATCAGGATCTGTTAATATTTAACCCACACCATGGCTGCTCAAAATTGGAGGTGTAGTGAACAGCGAAGAGGGTTACATCTGATTACAACAGGATCTGGATCAAATGGGCCAATGGGCTGAGAAGTAGCAGATGGAGTTTAATTCAGATAAATGCGAGGTGCTGCATTTTGGAAAAGCAAACCTTAGCAGGACTTATACACTTAATGGTAAGGTCCTAGAGAGTGTTGCTGAACGAAGAGACCTTGGAGCGCAGGTTCATAGCTTCTTGAAAGTGGAATCGCAGGTAGATAGCATAGTGAAGAAGGCGTTTGGTATGCTTTCCTTTATTGGTCAGAGTATTGAGTACAGGAGTTGGGAGGTCACGTTGCCATTGGTTAGGCCACTGTTGGAATATTGTGTGCAATTCTGGTCTCCTTCCTATCAGAAAGATGTTGTGAAACTTGAAAGGGTTCAGAAAAGATTTACAAGGATGTTGCCAGGGTTGGAGGATCTGAGCTACAGGGAGAGGCTGAACAGGCTGGGACTGTTTTCCCTGGAGCGTCAGAGGCTGAGGGGTGACCTTATGGAGGTTTACAAAATTATGAGGGGCATGGATAGGATAAATGCCCACCTTGCATGATCGGGCAATATAACTTATTTAAAAATGAGGGATATTATATATTACGCAGTTATGTATAACACTCGGAAATAAAATATGTGCAGAGGTTTCAGGAGGAAACATTTCATTGGTGCACCTAGAGAAGAATTAGCCATGTAAAACAATCAGTAGGAATATCTAAGTGATTTAGGAACCTGGAGCAAACTTGCAATGTCGTCAACAAGCTACTCCTCACTGGCCATAAATAGCACATGAAGGGCAGAGGATAGAGAAGAGAAACACATGGGTAAACTGACAAACATTAGGCAGTAGAGTTTATAAATGGTCCTTAAATGTATTAAATAATGCTACAAAGAAGCCCAAGCCTGAAGACCTTACCTTCTCCCCAACCAGACTGTATTGAACCCAGATTCAAGGATGTGGGCGTAAAACTATAAGAGTGTAGTCTAAGCTGGGGTCCTCTTCTGTACTACCAGGTTGCTAAATTTAAACCACAGAATTCTCCTTTGTTGAAATATCATTAGTCTAATGCCACAGAACGACTTTTCTTTTTCTAACTCTTTACCCTTGTCCTCCTTCCCCTCAACAGGTGCATTTTCCTCTTTAAGAAGGGTGATTAGTCTTGACCTCAGCTACAACAATCTCGCCGTTCTTATGGACCAGACGTTCATAGGTCTTAGAGCTCTGCTCTGGCTACACCTCGGTAACAACCGTATTGCAGTCATCTCCTCGAAGGCCTTTGAGGATAACCGGAGTCTGAGGTTGCTTAGCCTGGAAAGCAACCGGCTGACTGCAGTGCCAACCAAAGCCATGGATTCCTTCAGTAGACTCAGCAGCCTGTCACTAAGCGACAATATCATTCCCAGATTGAGTTCTGGCACCTTTGGTCCCGGGTTAAGATATCTGGAGTCATTGCATTTGGACAATACATCTTTGGCTGAGATTTCTTCAGGCGCCTTTTCCATGTTTCGAAACCTGAAAGTTCTGAGCATGAGGAGCAACCGGTTGGTAACTCTCAGCTTCAGTAAAGATTTTGAGTCCATCAGGTGGCTCAGGTTGGGTGGGAACCCCTGGAAGTGCGATTGTGGCCTACGGTGGCTCCGGGATATGCTTCTGAGACAGAATGCAAAGGATCAGGTCAAGTGTATTTCTCCTAGTGCCCAAACTGGGAAACTTCTGGTCAAAGTAGAGGTAAGAAAATAGAGGTTGCAGTTACACAGTGTACTTCACCAGTTCAAGGTGTCACAAGTAGTCTGACAGCCAATGCAATACTATTTTTTTTGCAATGTTAGTTTAGGAAATGTTGCAGCCAATAAGTGAACAGCAAGGTCCAGTAGACAATATGATAATGATCAGCTAATCAGCTTTTAATTGTTGGGATTGAAAGAGAAATAGTGTCTCATATCTCAGGCAGAACCCCTCTGTTTTTTAAAATAATGCAGGGGTTACTTCTCACGTGCACCTAAAAGGGCAGACATAACCTCAGTTTAAAGATGTCTGACAGTGCAATACTCCTTCAGTACTCTATTTGGTTGTCTCAGTCCAGGGTTCATGCATAAATTCCTGGAGTAGAGCTTGAACCCATCACCTTCTCATTCAGAAGTCACAGGTATCAGCATTAGACCTGGAACTAAGATGCACAAAGGGAAAACTCTGGAGCAGTGTAACGTGGGAGTATATCAAGGTATTCCACTCAACTTCATGGGATTTGGCCATTTCAGAACCCAAAGGACTGTTGTAGACTTTGCCATATGCAGGGCAGAGGTTGTTTGAAGGATTGGATAGGTGAGTGGTTTGGCAGCTTACACACTCCCTCCAACGTCTTGAAGTCATTTTTACCTATGCCTGAACAATTCTAGTCCATCTCAACATATCTAGGACTCCTGAAATGTGCCTTCACAATTTTGATTGATCATGAACTAGAGTCTTGTACGAGTTGGCAGATTATAATTCACGATTTAGAAATGCTTTGTGGACTTCCCTAATGTTTCAGTGGTACATCAGCCTCTAATCCTCTAAGCAGTTGTTGCAGAGGCAGGTCATTAGCTTTTCCACCTTCTATCTGTACCAATCACGTGGGTTCTGTGAAACAATTGCAATTTTTGGATTTGCAACAGGTAACAGGACAAAGTGTAGAAAGGATGAGGAATCTAATTTGATCCACTGCAGACAAGAGGACAATTCTGACAAGGGAGCAGTCAACACAGGACTGATGGCATTGTTTCACATTCTCCACACATTAAGTACAGATTGAACATTCATAGGGGAAAGAGGGGGAAGAGCAAGAAGTCCACGTCAAAGAATAGTACTTCTTCGGTTTTGTACTAAATATCCAACGATTCAAACACCATCAAAAAGGACAGGCAGATTAACAGAAGGGAGAGGCTGTCTTGGTCATAAGAAATGAAACTAAATTGATACCAAGAAGGGATATAGAGTCAGAAACACAGAATCTGTGGGCAGAGCTGAGGAACTAAAGTACATAAGAATAACACTATTACAATGGGGCATTTCAAAATATAGGTGTAGCGGAAAACTCATTGGTAGTGGATCCCAAGAAAAGGAATCGTGGAATGTCTACAGGATGTTTTTTTGGGGCAGCTTGTGGTAGACCCCACTAGGGAACAGGTATTCTAAATTCAGTGATGCGCAATGAGGCAGACTTGATAAGAGAGTTTAAGGTGAAGGAAGCCCTCGGGGCATCGACCTTCATATGACAGAATTCACTCTGCATTTTGAGAAGGAGAAGCTGGAATTAGATTTAACAGTTTTACAATTCAATAAGGATAACTTCAAAGACAACTTCAAAGCTGGCCAGAGTTGAAGGGCAGCTCAGCAGAGAACTCCTCGCAATGGCAGGAGCTCTTGAGAGTAATTCAGGAGACAAAAAAAAATTCATCCCAAGGAGGAAGAAACATACGAAGGGAAAGATGAGGCAACCACGGCCGACAAGGGAAACCACGGGCAGCACAAAGCAAAAAAATGTCTTTAAAAAACAGCTAAAAACAAAGCAATTTGAAGTATGGGGGGAATTAAAGGAGGGTAAACTAGCTAGTTATATAAAAGATTACAATATCTCTTCTTTAAAATGTATACAAAAGGCAAAGGTGGATATTGGAGCACTTTAAAAAGGCTGGATACGTAGTAGTAGGGAACAAAGAAATGACAGAGGAACTGAATTAGTACTTTACATCAGTTTTCACAGTGAAAGACATCAGTAACATACCAGAACTTAGAGAGTCGGGCAAAGGTGAGTGTAAAGGTCATGACCAAGGAGAATGTGCTGGGGAAGCGAAGAGATCTGAAGGTGTAAAAAAAACACCAGGTGTACTGCACTCTAGAATTCTGAAACTGAAGTTACTAAGCAAATAATGAAAGCATTCAGGAACCACTGAAGTCAACAAGGGTCCTGGAGGACTGGAAAATGGCAAATATGTGGAAGGGGGTTGTGGGGGTAAGGGAGTCAGAAGATGGAAGACAATAGACCAGTCATCTTGACCTCAGTTATTGGTAAGACTTTGAGACAATTATTAAGGGGAGGTCATTTCTGACAAATCTGTTGGAACTCTTGGGAGGAGGTAACACGCCAGTTAGACAAAAGGAGAACTAGTGGATGTGATCTATTAGAATTTCCTGAAGGCCTTTGACAAGGCTGCTAAATAAGTTAAGAGCCCATGATGTTAGGGGAATGTTCTGGCACGAAGAGAGGATTGGCTGACTGGCAGAAAGTACAGAAAGTGGAGATAAAGGGATTTTATCAGGATGGTAGCTAGTGATGAGTTCTGTATGGTCCATGTTGGGAACCACAACTATTCACGTTACACAATAATGAACTGCATTTTTGCTAAGTTGGCAGTTAACACAAAGATGAAGGGACAGGTCATGTTGATGAAGTGGTAGGCTGCAGAAAGACTTGGGCAGGGTAACAGATTGAACAAAGTAGTGACAGATGAAATACATTATGAGAAAGTGCAAGGTAGAAAGAAGGTGTGGACTTTAAATGTAGAAAGGCTTCGGAAATCTGAAGCACAAAGGGAATTTGGAGTCTTTGTTCAAGATTCCCTTAACGTTAACATGCAGATTCAGTTGGCAGTTAGGAAGGTAAGTGCATTGTTAATATTCATTGAAGAGGAATAGAATACAAGAGCAGAAATGAGTCTGTTTAAGGCTCTGGCCAAACTGCATTTGGAATATTGAGAGCATTTTTTGAACCCTGTAAATAAGCATGGCTTGGTCATAGAGGGAGTCCAAGGGAGGTTTAAAAGACCAACCCCAAAAACAAAGGGGTTGTCATGAGGAGTAGTTGAAGACTCTGTCTGTATTTGGGAATTTAGAAGATTATATTTTTAGGCGTGGGGAGTAGTAAGATTTAACTGAAACTTAGAGAATATTGGAGAGAGTGGACGTGGATATGACATTTCCACTAGCCGGGGAAACTAGGACCTAAGGATACAGTCTTGGAATGAAGGCATGATTCTTCAGAATTGAGATTAGGAGGAATTCCTTCAGTCAGAGGGTGGTGACTCCTACAGTAATAAGTCATTAAGTATCTTTAAGACAGAGATAGATGGGTTCTTTACTAGTAAGGGGACCAAGGGTGATGATAAGCAAGCAGGAGAATGGAGTTGAGAAATATATCAGCCATGACCAAATGTGGAGAAGACTTGATGGGCCAAATGACCTAATTTGACTCCAACATCTGATGGCCTAAGGGATGTGCAAGTTCATAGTCAGGCTGTTTGCCCGAGTTATGGAAACCAGAATCATATTCCCCAATACAAAACAGGATTTGATAGGGACTTTGATAAAAAAAATTGATAGGAAAGAGAGAGACAGATTAAAAAAAAACAATTCAACTGGTGAGAGAGGGTAATGGATGAAGAGAGAATATGCAGTGAAAGGCAGCTGAAGGCATTGCCACCATTGGGAGAGTAATAACAAAAATTTCAGGGACTCACTTTTTTATTTTTGCTTTCAGCAGTCATAATTTAAAATTAGTTTGTCAGCATATGTTTGTTATTCAGTAGTCAGATATAGAGGCTATTATCAGGTCTAAGAATCATAAAAATGTTAAGGAAAAAAATCTGTGCAAGTCAGGTTGTAGTTTGCCCAATGTAGTATGCACACACACTATCAATAGAGGCATAACTAGTTTCCTGAAACCCAAACAAGAGCACTGAGCCTCAAAGGAGAAAGGGTTGTCGTGGTCATTTGCTCATCATTGCTGAGACTGTGGTCAACTTCTTTCAGTACAATGTGCTCCTCATTGATCACTGGTGTGCAGACCTGGAGTAGTAGATATTGGTATGTCCAGAGCAGATGCCCCAATCAGTAGTTATGGAGCAGATTTTTTTGCATTACAAGTTGTAGCTAATTTAGTTAAGAGTACAGTTTTGATCTCATTTGAGAATGAGATGTTCTGACTTGAGGGAGTGCAAAGGTTTACCAGATTGATTCCTGGGATAGCACGACTAGCATTTGGGTGAAACTGCATCAGTTAAGACTACATTTGGAAATGAGGGGAAATTAGAAGAATGAGGACAGGTAGGGGATTCTCATTGAAAATGAAATTTCCAACAGGATTAGATAGGATAGATGCAGGAAGAATGTTCTTGACCCCAGAACCAGGGTCAGTGTTTATAGATAAGGTGTAGGCTATTTAGAACAGAGATGAAGAGGCATTAGCTATCACAAGATGTCCAGCATGTAAACAGACTCTTTGGTTCATCTTGTACACGTGACCAAATATCCTAAAATAATCTAGTCCCATTTGCCAGCACTTGGCTCACGTCCCTCCCTAGCCATGTACCCATCCAGCTGTCTTTTAAATGTAATTGTATCAGCCTCCACTGCTTCCTCTGGCTCATTCCATACCTGCTCCAGCCTCTGCATGAAAATATTGCCCTTTAGGTTCCTTGTATATCTTTCCCCTCTCACCCTAAACTTATGCCCTCGAGTTATGGACTCCCCCACCCCAGAAGGAAAAACTTTGTCCATTTACCCTATCCATGCCCCTCACAATTTTATAAAAAGAATTTCATGGAGGATTTGGATATAATTCTTAGAACTAAAATGATTAAAACATATTTGAAGAAAGCAAGAATAGGGTAATGAGTTATATTGAATAGTGGAGCAAGCTCAAAGGGTCGAATGGCCTGTTCCTATTTTCTATGTTTCTTTCTAACACAGCTTTTACAGTTTGTTAGCTGTACAGTTTCAATACTTTTAAAGAGAGAAGATAGCCAGGGAAATGAATCAAAGAACATGCAGACGGAGAGTTGCACAATGGGCTTGAGTCCCACAAAAGAATCTGCTGGCCATAAAAGAAGTGTTTTAATATTGCTAGACTAGGGGTTTGCCAGCCTGCAAACCCTTCCAGTATGTCTAATGGTAGGTGGTAAAGACAGGAGCGTTTCCTGGTCAGTCATTCTGCAGAAAATAATGGTAAAGCACATGGAAATGAAAACAAGCAATTAGGACTAAAACAATGGCACAGATCAGTTGAGCTGAGTTTCACCCTCTGTAAATTCACGGTAACCTTTAATAACTATGTTCTCTTCCTCAGCTGCAATATCTGACTTGCCCTTATAATCTATATGCTTCTACCACATCATCTCCAACGGCCATGAACCACAGTGCAACACGCCAAGTTACTGCTCATGCCACTCCAAACGTGAGCAGCAGTTGGACAACACCAAAAGCAACCCCCATGAATCCTGACCCATGTCTCTCCAACAGGATCACAGAAGTAATTCCAAGTGAAGTCACCACAAACTCCTTGCTGGTGAACTGGAATGTTCCAGAAGTTTTGGGTGATGACTACGAAATTTGGTACAGCACTGGTATGAAGATGCAAAGCCTTCGGATGATTGGTGGGGTCAGAGAAGTGGAGCTTACTGAGCTCGAAGCTGGAGCATTTTACAAAATCTGTGTTGTGCCTCTGAGTAGCTTTATCAATAAATGCATTCAACCCACTGCCAATCAATGCACAGTGGTTCAGACCTTGGGGCTGCTCAGCAGCCCTGAGACCATTCAGTCTGGGGACAAGGGACACTACATAATGGGAACAGGGATCAGCATTACAATTATACTGTTCATTATCATTGCTTCAATTATTGCCTTCAAACTTAAGTCAAGAAATACTGGTTTCCAAAGACATTATGATGAGGATGTTCAGCAAAGTAAAATAGACTTTGATCAAATTAACAGTGGTTATGAAAACATCAGCGATGAGGACATCATGTAATTTTCTTCACATGGTTCAACTTGTGAAGTTTGAATTGGACAGTCCACTGGAACATGGCTAGGGATCACACATATATATACTCCCCTAACTTGAGCACGTGGCTCTCTCATGGTATCCTTAATTGATCTGAATCGGATTGACATACATCAGTGAAGAGTAATTGGGTAATCCTTAATCCTGCTCAAATGATTTAGAAATTTACTCCTGCATTGATGGTTTTTGCTGGCGAATCATCTTTACTTTGATGGAAAAAAACCAACATTACTCTGATGATACCATATTAGTAATTTGCCAAGGCAAACATCCTTCAATACATTTACTGCTATATTGATGAAAAGAAAGGACTTAAGAATCAATTGCTGTAATGTTTATATTTTCCTGCCTATATACATGTCCAATTAACATTTCGCTAATCAGCTCACTGCAGTTTAACAGAATTTCCAGTGTGTAAATTGGTTACCATGTTTCCAACATGATAATAATAATAATTCTTCTTTTTTAAAAAACAGCATTGACTGAATCGATTTCAAATGTTGACGTCACGAAAGATATCCCAGAAATACAAAATCTATTTTTAATCTGGTGGTGCTGGGCTGAGTTTAGACCCAATTTCTTGTTAATGCTATAAGTAATCATGTTAGATTAGTCACCATAAAATGCTTTTCTGGCACGCATTTTGGTCATTATGCTGACCTAGTCACAGAAATTAGGCACTCTATGTTGAGAAAATAGTGTAGCTAGTCATTCAGCTGGGAGAAACTGCTGCTGCAGCAAAAGATTGACAGGGCTAGAACGAAGACTGTTCAAAACATGCTGCCAGACTTGCTGAGTTTTTAAAAGCACTATTTTTCTTAATCTCTGATGTCCACAGTATTTTGTGATTGTGCACTACAACTGTGTCACTCAGCCAATATCATATCCTTGGCCCCACCAGCCCCTTGTATGTCATGGTTTTAATTTTACCAACAAACCTAGCACATGACACTATCAATCACATTTTGGAAGTTAAAAACACTATTTGGACATTGGAAATGTGAATGAACAACAGGAAATGCTGGAAATACTTAGCAATACACATTTTCAATTTTTTAGAATTTCAATATAAAATGGAAAAGGGATAGCAGAGTCAGGAGGGAAAGACAAAAGAACATGAAATGCACTCAATTACCTAAACCTATAGGAGACAGTAAATTGTTGCCATAACATTACTACTAGTCCAGCAACATTACAATGACTTCACCATCTCTCATTCCTAGTAGTTATGACCCCAGTTCTGAGTTAATTTATTCTTACGCTCCTTTGTGCTTCTTTGCCTTTTATATAGCATGAAGACATTTTGTTAACCACCAGGTGAAGTGTTTAAGTAGGGCTATTGCAACCAAGCATCTTAAACAAGACTGCTTTTGCTGCAATTCATAACCTGAGAAAATGTCCTCAAAGCTGTATCAGTCTCATTAGAAAAGGAAGAAATATGTGGATTCATACAGCATCTTTATCACCAAAAAAAAACTCAACCCAGTTCACAGAGTTTTCTGAAGCAGTAACATAGTGCAGTCCACACCAGTTCCAATTCTTTAAATATCATTTAAAACAAATAGTCGGTTAATTATCTTTTAGTGATATTAACTAAGAATATGTCGGCTAAGTTGCCAAAATAATTCTGTTGGTCTACGGATAGAACCACGAGACCTAGAATATGCATGTGATTAGGCTAACAAGCTCTCAGTTCATTGCCGCTGTGAAAAATGCAGCACTTCCTTCAGTACTGCATACGCCCATTAGCAAACCAGATTAATGAACTCAAGTGGGGAACACACAATACCTTCCTTCAGAGTCACTATATTCTATGGTACAGGAAGTGTCAGAGCTAGCATGGGAGTTGTCTGCTCACCTTTGAAGGTACAGATTGTGTCTGATGCGGGAAGAATAAGGAAGAAACAAAAATGAATTGAATATTGCAGACCATATGAAAACATTTCATCTTATTCAAACCTAGATAATTATGAACATAGCTGGCCCTGTAGACGAAATTAAGCTTAACAGATAAAAGAACAATAAGGCCTGCTCATCACCATCATGCCAACAGCCAATTGCAGTCTAAAGATCTGATCTTTTCGGCCTGGCCATCCTGATAATGTGTTCTGGTCTACAGGTACATCACACAAAATGTTACATACAAGAGATGAACACATTACCTCTACTTCCAGAGATGCACACGTGCACCCTCACATTACTGATCAGGCCAAGGTGAAGAGGTGAGAGATATAATGCAGTTGTGTGCACCGCTCTGCTAAGACAACACAACTCAAAACCCCTGATCTTCCTAAGCTACTGAGAATCCTATTTAGGATCAGCTGAAATTTCCAAACACCACCTCAACCTTTTATTTGTCAAGCCTTTTATAAAAAGAATTCAACTGGAGCAGTTCCCCTAAAGATCTTGGATAATGGGTTCTTAATTGTTAAGAGTGCAAACAGTTATCTGGAACAGAAAACAGACTGAGGGTTTCAGTGTCCAGTGGTTTTACGAGTTGGATAATCCAAATGAAGTAATATTAAAATACTTCTTCAAAGACTGGGATAAGATTCAGTCCACCTCCTTGAGTACCAATGAGTTTCCCTACAGCTGCTTTCAAATCACTTATGATCAGACTGTGATGTTTACAAGTCTGTTTTTCCTCCTGCATTCTTTTAAATCTTAAAACATCACCTCTTGTAAAAATTATCTGTTAGAAAATATTCGATTATATAAGAAGCCCATCAGTGTTCTAATTTTTTTCTCTTGCCCCAATCATAACTCAATTCTTTTCACCAGAAGGCATCTATTCGTGGGGGGATATGGCTCTCAAATAGCCTGCAGATTCTTGCATCTCCCTAAGTATCCATGGTTTGGTAAACTTAGCACTGGTGAGTTATTCAAAGATAGAGCTGTGTGCCCCGCACTTACCTATCTCCCCATAGACTGGGATGCAATATCTTTATTCTGTAGCACTGAGTCACAAGGACACCTTTGACTAATTAGTCAATTAAGGGAAAATTGTTTTAAATTCTTTTTTCCTATAATTTTTCAGGTGTAGTTGTGATGGTGATAGTGGGGAATCAGGCAAACAAAGATTAAAGTACTGCTGGCTACGCAGACCAAAACCTACAATTCCCCAGACAGGAAATCCTTGGCTAGGACAGTGAAGGTGGAGAAGGGTAGGTAGCACAATTCTGCAGCAGCCAACAAGCCCTTTCCATTTGATTAATGATTTATAAACTGTATTAGCTGAACACAGTTATACAAGTTTGGAAGAACTTTATGAACACATTTCCTTCAAAGTCTGTACACAAGTTAGCAGATGAAGATGACAGCATCGACATATTTCAGAAGTGGGATTGAGGTACCAGCCTGTAGGTTTTCGAATATGATTTTGTCTTTCTCCAGGTCAGCTGGTTCAAATAGGAAGCTGAATAATGTGAATCATGCCCATTCAATTTCATAAAGCATCTCACGAAAGAATAAAGGGCCAAAATTTAAGCTAAAGCACATGTTACTTGGATGTTCAAAGCCACAGAAATTTGGCTATTCTCCACTTTTTCTCCTAACACCAAAATAAGCAAAGGAAACACAAGGCAAGTCATCAACAGCTTGCAAATCAGTCACTAAAAAATGGTTCCAATTTCGCTTTCACTTGTAAGCAGCCGAAAATAATCTGGCCAGAGCTGACTGCAAACTGTCAAAAGGCCATGAGGTGCAAGCTGGACTGAAGCGAAAGATCCAGTCTATAGCACGAAGAAAGTGAAGCATTCAACACTGTGCAGCTCAATGGGCATTTTTACAGCCATTCCTCGGTAATGCATAGATAATCCCTCCAGTCCTGTGTACTTCTCTTGTTGCATCAGCTCCCACATCACAGGGATGGTATTAAAGATTCTGCATAGTCTCCAACAAAGTGTATTTTGCATTTTGGCAGGAGTCAAAAGCACGATTGTATCTACATTAAAAAGAAAATTTAAGTGAGTTCAGAGCAAGACTGTGATTCTTAGTCTTATTTATCATCATTCTCGCACAATGCAGGAGACAGATTAGATTCTTGATTTTTCAAAATTGATTGATATGAATCATCATTTTCAAGCAAGTTCAAAACGAGGCTATGTCTCTCTCACTCTGATAGGTGGCAAGTCTGGGTATGCGGTGTCAATTTGGTACTAAGGAAAAGGGGCAGTGGCAATGGCAAACTGCTGCAAGCCACGATCCAGTGACTGAAAGGAGCCTGAAGGGAAACACTTTTGCCCAAGTACCTGCTAATAGTACCTCGCCACCATTCACTACCAGTGCATTTAATAATGGCATGCTGCTCTCAGTATACATTAGGTACTGCCCTTTGAAATAGCAGGTGGACATCTCGGTGGTCAGCTGGCCCCACCTGTAGCGGCTGCAAGAGGAATAGCAAGAAGTCACTTTGACAATCACCATCTTAGCAATGATGTGGTTCAAACTGTGACATAAGGCTGGCACAAAGCCAAGTGGCAGCAGCCAAGTCCTGGCCTTGTACCTGGAGATTTTCCTCCTATTGGAGACTCTCACCACTTGGTTCAAGCTAAACTGGAAGCAGAGGCAACTAAGAGGAGGAGCTGGTTGACAGAAGCCTTCAGCAGTGGAACCTCATGATCCCAAAATTGGAACTCTGCCAGATTATGTAAATTACTCATCCTCGAAACTACACTTTGCTGCACTGCAGTTAGGCTACTTCAGAGTGGCAGAGTGGTTCGCACTGTTACCTCACAACACCAGGGACTCAGGTTTGATTCCACTCTCAGGCAACCTTGCGTAGATGTTGCATATTCTCCTGTGTGTGGGTTTCCCCTGGGTACTCCAGTTTCCTTGCACAGTCCAAAGATGTGCAGGTTAAGTGGACTGGTTATGCTAAATTGCCCATAGTGTCCAGAGATGTGCAGGCTAAGTGGATTAGCCATGGGAAATGCAGAGTTATAGGGTTGAGGGCACAGGAGCAGTGGGTGGGATGCTCTTCAGAGGGTCAGTGTGTGGACTTTATGGATTCAATGGTTGGCTTCCATACAGTAGAGATTCTAAAAAAAGGACATTGAAAGCAGATAGGCATTCAATTAGGGCTACCTCTTTGGGGAATCCCCAGGATCAGCTAGGAGTAATGTTCTCCATGGAACTCTAATCCAACACTATAAAAGCACTCCTGCAAAAAGTGCCACTTTTTTTGAAATACTGAGGGCACACAAAGTTCTTGGAACATCATACCTCAATGGAGCATTTTCTGGCTGCACTTGGACAAACAAAACTGTTGACATTAAGGGGTACTGACAAGCATCATTAAAAGCAATGAAACAGTGGTGAGATAAAAAGAAGAGTCCTTGCTTACTTAGTAAGGAAAGCATGGAGGATGGGAATCACAGAGCGTGGAAAGTAGCTTTTCTGAATCACGTGTTTGAGAACTGTCAAAGGTCCAATTAGATTACCAACCGTTTTAATCTTCTCTTCACTCTGAAAAATACAAAATTAAAATATTACAAAATATACAACTACTAAAAAGACTTTCATAATATTATACAGCACTGGAGGACATCTGGACAATTATGCTCTCTCACCATAATTGAGAGAATATGGACAGAATCTTGAAAGAAGAAAGTTGGTGCCTGCATACCTGCAATTGTACTGATCTGTCTTGACCAGACCTCCCCTGGCAGATTGCTAAAGTAATTTAAGTCACCAGCAAAATCAATATTCTAAACCTATATGCAAGTACATGTAGTTGTCACATAAATCAAATTGTTAACTTGGCTTTTTTCTGCAAGATGCTGCTTGACCAGCTGAGTTTCTCCAGTACTTAATTTTAATTTCAGTGTAAACATCAGCTCAGCTTTGGGGCTGAGGACCTGCACATGGACACAGGTACCTAATCCACCTGTTCTACATAGTCAACAGAATGCTACCTAGAAGAAAGCACTTAAGTAACAAGGAAGGAAAGCTAGTTAGATACAGAGATACACAAGAGGAATAATGAGCAACTACATTTAATAAGCACCAAATTAATCACAGTCCTTGTTCTGCTTGTATACATTTTCACTGTAATTCTTGGGCCACATATTTAATATAGGAGATGAGGAACAATAATATTTATAGTGAAACTTCATATAGCCTCTGCATTTTCTATCCTATAACTACTACTCTCAGCAACCCAATACAAAATGTCATCTAGACCTGGTGGATTTCCTACTTTTGAGTATTTGTCTATTTTCAATCAACACCTTCATGTGTAGATTTATTCTATCAAATGGTTTAATACCTCATTTATTGCTGTTAACTCTTACATCACTGCAGAACCAACATGGTATTAGAAAAAAAACTCAGCTGTACCTTCTGCATACACACAATTTACTGATTTTGTCCTTATTTAATTCCACCCTTTGACAATCCTTCTCATTATGTTTATATAAGTCTTGTATTAGCCACAAATCAATTCTCATCCTCTTTTCATCCCTCTTATTCCCTTTTAATTATCTCAAAAGGTTCTGCATTCAGCTTGGTTCTCTATTGTATTGTTGTGATCTCAGCTGATAGCAATACTGATAAGTCAGACCATAGAGTTAAAGCTGGGTGAACTGATCATAAGTTTTTTTTGCCATTTGCTCACTGTGGGGGTCAGTCACTGGCAGCCTCAAATGAGTATGTTCAATGCACTTACAGCAAAAGAACAAGTTTATTAGAAAAAAATAAACTGAAAACCATACTTTTGAAGAGAATTGTAAGTTATTAGAAACTGCTGAAAGGAGGACTCAAACCATTTCCCCAGCAGTATCCTTGACAGACACTAAACCCTAGAGAAATATCATTCCTATCTTCACTCATCTTTTACTCAATTGTCAAGGTTCTCAACCTTTTGGCAAATTAATAAATGTTTGCTGACTTTCTTTGGTTAATCCAGGTCTTTAATGAAAATTTCTAATGTCCCTCACCTTTTTTCCATTAATTTTCTGCCAACTTTATTACTTCAACAGGGCTGAAATTAGCGAGTTTTGAGCAGATTTATAGCACAGGTTGAGGTTCTGGATGTACATTTGCTCGCTGAGCTGGAAGGTCCTTTTTCAGACGTTTCGTCACCATAATAGCTAACAACAGTGAGCTTCTGGTGAAGCACTGGTGTTATGACCCGCTTTCTAATTATGTGTTTAGGTTTCCTTGGGTTGATGGTATCATTTCCTATGGTGATGTCATTTCCTGTGCTTTTTCTCACCCTCTGACCACACGCATAGTGCCAGATGACTTAACCGCATATTGTGGTTGAAGAGAAAGAGTTAGACCGAGTAATTACAGCACTATTGGAGTAACAAAGTTGGCTGGCAAAGTAATGGAAAAAAGGTGAGGGACATTAGCAATTTTCATTAAGAATGACATGGATTAACCAAAGAAAGTCAGCAAACATTTTATTTTTTATGGGAAGATCATACCCAATTAGTGACTCAAATATTTAATACATGGTTCATGTTTGGAGGTCCTTAAAATTTTGGTTTTGAGAATGCCAGAACACCTCAATAAATGGCAGCTTACAAGGTAACCAATGTTTATTCAAAGTTGGAAAAGAACAAGCTATAAAATAGCAGGTGGGCTCCGTTAGATAAAGAGCTGCAGGAATATATTGCTTACATCATGAGCAGTTTGGGAGATGCTTTTCATTTTCGGATTTAGAATTAAATTAGTTTAAAAGACTTCAAGAAAGGGCGGATGATTACGAATTGTATTAAGCTAATGAGATCAAAGAAGAAATTGTAACTGAGGAATAATGGACTTAAAAGGGGAGTTTGAGGATATACCAGAGCACGTTACAGCAGAGTTAGTAGCAGTTTGGATCTTCTGGTTTGCAGCTCAGTAAGGGTAAAGAGTCATAGAGGTCTAAAGCATAGAAAAATGCTCTTCAGCCCATCATGTTTACACCAGTCAAATACAAGCACCCAACTATTCTAATCCCATTTTCTAGCTCTTGCCCAATAGCCATGACAGATAGGCCTGATCTGTAAACACAAGAAATTACAGTCATTAGTAGAATGCAGGTGAGGCTTAATTTGAATTTAAATTTTGAGAAGAAACAGAAGCTGGAAGATTGCCTGGTTTAAAACTAAACGGTCAAATCTACAATGGCATAATTAAAACATATTGAGGATGATACAAAAGTTGCTTATGTACTTGATATAGTGATAAACAGTTTTAGAGCAATTTCAATGGACTGGTCAGCTGCATAGAAAAGGAACAAAATAACAAAGTAATAATACAGGGAGATAAGTATTAAAGGACAAACAATGAGGGTACATTCAGTAAATGGCTTAAGTGTAATGGGAGATAACAGCTTTGGAGTGCTGGTTCATAGATTTCTGAAGGTAGTAGGCAGACAAGTTGGTTTCATGAGGCACACAGGTTACTTTCCTTCTCCGGCTAAGACAAAGGTGCAAAGAGATCATACAAGAACTGGATAAACCACCAATTAGGACACAGGTAAAGAACTGCATACAGTTGCAGTCACCACAACACAGGAAGAATGAGATCACACCAGACAGGGAGAGAAGAGGTTTATGAAGATACTGCAAGGACTGGAGAATTTTAGCTTTGAGGAACGATTGGATAGTTTGGGTTTGTTTTCTCTGGAAAGATGCCAAGAAAAGACTGAATCAAGGTAATTCTGTTTGGTCTAGTGATTGGAGCAAAAGATTCCATTAAACAATTTTGAAGATGAGCAGGGAAGTTATTCCCAATAATATGGTTTGGAATTATTATTATGTGGCAGTTTGCTGGTGCAAGGCTGGCTCATGTGTCTAATAAGTGAGTACACTTCAAAAGTAATTTCAGCTGCCCAGAAGTCACAAAAAGAACCATATAAATGCAGGTACAAAATTATGGGCCTAGATACAGTGAATAGGGAGGATTCAAGGGAAGCCAAGGAGAAATGTTTCCACCTGGAGGGTAATGGATATCTGGACTTCACCTGACAAATGTGGAGGAGATAAAACCCTGACTGCCTTTAAAATTACTTGCATTCATGCTTGAATTGTTGCAAGTTAGAGTTAGGGACGAAATATCTGAAAAGTAGCATGAAGCAGTACAGGATTTAGCATTTTTTCAGCTGGACCAAATGGCTTTCTTCGATGCTGTGCACTTTCTGTTTCTCAGCAACAATACAGCTGAATCAAGTTTTCTTTCTCAAATTAATTTTAAACTATTCTAGTCTCTGGACAGCTTTGGATTTGGATGGATTTCCTCAGTTCCATGGAAACACGTGTTTTACACTCATCTCTTCCTTGAATGGCTTCCCACTGTTCAGCTTCTTTAAAAAAAAAATCACTGAATCTGTTGTTTAATTATCCATCAGCACCCACACTTAGAGGGTTACAAGATTTCGATCTAATCTGCTCTAAGGATGGGTCACTCAACCGCAAACGTTTATTGATTTCTCTTCACAGATGCTACCAGACCTGTTGAGCGTTTCCAGCAGTTTCTGTTTTGGTTTTGATCTGATTTGTTGGTTTGGGAAATACAGCCTTCTCCATAATGCGCCTGCTGTTTAACAGTATATATAGTCCCATACTTACTATATCAGATTGTCAGCCCATGAAGCTACAACACAGATTATATGCCCACTAAAAATAGAAATGTGACCCTAGAAGTCCTGCCTGCTTTCCATTTTTTGATTCCAACCCTTCTGTATAAGAACCATTTTTAAACTCAGATGTCATTGCAAATTTTCACCTTTAACTTCTCCGCACAATTTGATGGTATACCATTGAACTGCGCTCAACTCCTTTTTGTTTCTTTGGCTCAACTAAATAAATTAGGTCTTTGATTTCTCACCCATAAAGATGCTGTTAAATGTGAGGATGCAGAAAAGATTTACAAGGATGTTGCTGGGTCTGGAGGGTTTGAGCAAAAGGGAGAGGCTGAATAGGCTGTTGTCTCTGGAGCATTAGAGGCTGAGGGATAACCTTATAGTTGTTAATAAAATTATGGAGTGCCTGGATAGAGTGAACAGTCATGGTCTTTTTCCTGGCATAGGAGTGTCCAAAACTAGAGGGCATGGATTTAAGGTGAGAGGAGAAGATTTAAAAGGGACCTGAGGGACAACATTTTCACGCAGAGGGTGGTGCATGTATGGAATGAGCTGCTAGAGGAAGCTGGCACAATTACATTTAAAAGGCACCTGGATGTGTATACAAATAAGAAGGGTTTAGAGGGATATGGGCCAAATGCTGGTAAATGGGACTAGGTCAGATTAGGATATCTACTCTGCGCAGATGATTTGGACTCAAGGGTCTATTTCCATACTGTGTGACTCTATTATACGGTATTGATCAAATAAACTACAACACTGAGACAGTCATCCTTTCTCTGCTTCACTACCTTTCCTGAACACCTTAGAGCCAGGAATATTTGGTGCTGAAAATGTGTTGCTGGAAAAATGCAGGTCAGGCAGCATCCAAGGAACAGGAAATTCGACGTTTCAGGCATAAACCCTTCTTCAGGAAGGAAGGGCTTATGCCCGAAACATCGAATTTCCTGTTCCTTGGATGCTGCCTGACCTGCTGCACCTTTCCAACAACACATTTTCAGCTCTGATCTCCAGCATCTGCAGACCTCACTTTCTCCTCCAGGAATATTTGGTGCCCATTCTTGCCTTGTTTTTACAAGGTTTAGCCGCAAGTCTCACTCTGGGACCTATGCACAAAAATCAACGCTGATACTCCTGTGCAGTATTCAGGGAGTGCCAAAGGTGCTGTCTTTCCCATGAGAGGCTGAAGAGGCCCAATCAATCCACTTTCCCTGACCAATTTTCATTCTACAGTCAGCATTACAAAAACCAGTTTTCTGCTCACATTTACACCACTGACTGAAGGAGTTTGCGGAGCACAAATTTGCTGACATTTCTCTGATAGCAGCATTTAGACTTCAAAAATCCATTCCCATTGACCGTAAAGATGGTTGTGAAAAGCATTTTACAAATTTAAATATATTTTTAGAAATATTCAAGCCAGATCAGTTATTTCTACAATACTATGGGTCTTATGCTGTGACTGGTGCTTGAAACTCAGCAACCTCGCTACATTAACGTGCATTCAGAATTCATCTTTGACTTGCTCACATTTGCCCTCAAATCTAATCCTTCTAGCCTTTGAACCAGCCTTTACTCTTGAGCTGTTTGTCTCTGCCCATGCTCTGTGAACTTCAATTCTCCCTATGTTATACAGAATTCTATAGCCCATCCTTCTGCGAGTTTAGTTTAAAGCCTTCCCCATAGAACTAGCCAATTTTCACATCGATCCTAGCTCAGTGTTACAGCAGTCACAATAAACCCCCCCCCCAAAAGTCTGGCAGCACGTATGGATGTGGATGTTAACTGAGTCCAATATGACTCTTTAGAACTGATGTTGCCAGATCTGAGTTTCACCAGCACTTAATTTTAGGGTTGCTGGATACCTCCAGTTTGGTTTAAATCAACTAATATTCAGCAATTCTCTTTGTACTAAAGATGCTTAAGCCATTGCTTTTTGGGTGCAGATGGTGGAAATTCAGGGCCACACTAAAAGCCACATTCCATTAACGTTGATACAATTTATATTACTGATAATCCTCAAATCAAAATGGCATGCATGGGTTTAAGAGCTGACCACAAGTTGCACGCTTTGCTCCACACATCAGAACAGCTCTTACCTTCAGAAGTCCCATATACACCAAGAGAGAAGTAATGAACATATCTAACTCAAATCCAGTAGTCTTGAATGCTTTCTGCAACAGCTCATCTATTAAAAGAGAGGGGAGGAACGAGGGTGGAGAAGAGAGTAAAAAAATACACTTACATGCAATGAAAAACAACGAAAGAGTGATATTTATTCATAGAGAATCGGAGAATGGAGGAGTACAGGAGACCTTTCAACCCACTGTGCCTGCACCACAGCTTTAAAAGAGGCATTAGTTCAATCACCCTGTTCTTTCCCCATAGAACTCCTAGTATTCCTTTTAGCAGTATTCATCCAATCCACTTTCTGAAGTTTACTTCTGAATTTTTCCACCATGTTCTCATATAGTATTGTGTTCTATAAACAGTCCAAAGCAGAACTGCAGTATGACTTGTATCAAGAAATTGATACACATATGCCTCAAATCTGGCACACCCAGAACCAAGGCATTGCTGGATTTCTGGTAATGTGGTTTAAGCCATGGGCAATTCATGTCAAGTCAGGTGGGCTGACGTCAAGTGCAGGATAGACCAGTGCACAAAGCTGGTCAGTACACAATGTCTGAAGCCACACTGTCCAATACAGTGCCTCGCCTAATTATCCTGACAAGTCTTGGTAAAAATTTAATCAATTGGAATCTATGCTTGGTATAATACACAAGTGCCTGGTTTTTGAATAGCCGGATTTATGGTATCGGATCCATGGAGCAAATAAGTCAGGTAAAAATGTACAAATGGATCACAGCCACGTAGTAGCAACAGTAGACAAACGAACTGAGCAGGTAATGAGGAATCAGTGGACAGAATATTAAAGGAAGGACAATACAAAAATTACAAACCAATACACCAATCCTGCAGAACAGGCACAGAAAGGCTAATAAATCTTATCTTGCTTAGTCTGTTCTTCAAACTCAAAGAATTACACAGATGAAGCCACAGACTTCACTAATGCTGAGCTGACAACACTACACTAACAGGGGATGCATGTCTTCTCACTAGTAAATGTGATGCCAATAGGTATGACAACACAACACTGGTTTACTTTTGCACAGTGGATGCTAATCCAATTTAATATAGAGTCAGATGTACAGCATGGAAACAGACCCTTCTGTCCAACTACAGTACCAGGTCACATTCATTATGGAAGGTGGCATCATCAGAAAACCCAAATGCCATTAACTAAAATTGAAAATCCAAATGCAAGAATAAATGATATTAAAATACAAATATATAATCACACACCATGACATCATATTAGTCTTATCATATTTGTTTGTGACCAATCACATTCCTGTAGACACTGCAATGAAACCATTACCACCCAATGATCATTAGTTGTTTTCAGAATGATCTTCTATTAAGGCTCAGGAGCAGGTTGTTTTCTGCTGATCTCGAAATGTTCAACTCTAATCATAGCTTCTTTTGATTGTCCGACAGCACACATTTGATTAGATACCAAGCTCCTAATTGAAACTTATTACAAAAGAAAAATATGGATGATACTGAATGGAAGTTGCATCTGATTAATTAGATAAATCAAGGTGCTACATTTTGGTAAGGCAAATCAGAACAGGACTTATACACTTAATGGTAAGGTCCTGGGATGTGTTGCTGAACAAACAGACCTTGGGGTGAAGGTTCTTAGTTCCTTGAAAGTGGAGTCACAGGTAGATAGTACAGTGAAGGTGCTGTTTGGTAGGCTTGCCTTTATTGAGTACTGAGTATTGGAGTTGGGAGGACATGTTGCTGCTGTACAGAATATTGTTTAGGCCATTTATGGCATACTGCATTCAATTCTAGTCTCTCTGCTGTAGGAAATATGTTATTCAACTTCAAAGGGTTCAGAAAAGAGTTACACACACCACCCTCTGCATATTCCATGTTTGTGGCATTGGCTTAGTTTCTTATATGCCTGAATGCCAACACAAACTGTACAAAGTGAATACTATATCTGCATTTCAGGCTGAACTCAATAAAACTGCATACAGTAACAATTCCAAGCTTTTCTGACTTGCATCAGTTGGATTTCTTTTCTTAATGCTGGTTCCCTATTCCCAGTAAACAGCTCAAAAATCACATACCAAGTCCATTCGAGTCCTAGATTTAACATACAATGCAAAGTATGGACTCCATTTCCAGCTGAACTGGGACAGAAATAAGGTTATTCGACTCCCTGACAAAAACAATGACTTATGATATTCTAAAAACAATTCAGATTAAACAAATAGCTACTCCACCTGCAGTCTCGAATACTGCTGCTTTGGTTTCCTGGTCTTCCTTATAGACTGCAGCCACCTTCAGAAACGTTTGGACAACCTTTTCCGCGTTTGCCAGATCAGTCTGAGGAAAATTAATTTAGATTAATTTAAAATTCAGTCAATCCTATTCACTTGGAACATATTCACCACCTTCCCTGAAAGGAGAAACCTGAACTTGGATATCATTTAACAGATATTTCAGGCTGTGTCGGTCATTCCTTGTGAATGGGACTAGAATACAAGAACCAACAAGCTAATCCATCACACTCAACAATTTGCCTGTAGTCTTCCCCATCTACACCTCACAGATTCGAAGAGTGTGGAGCCAGTCAGGCAGCATTCGAGGAAGAGAGTTGACATTTTGAGCATAAGCTCTTCACCTCACAGATGCTGAGAACAATTTCAGACCCTTAACACCAATCCAGATGTAATTAGCTGGCTCAGTACAGACAAAAGTTTGAAGCAGGCAAACATTACCTCTGTTTCTGATAACCAAAGCTGGAAAGTAGTTAAATTCTAGAGTGTTGGAGAATTAATACAAGCTTTAGCTGCCTACAACATTACAAATTCATTCCTGCATGGATGCAGAGTTCATCTTGGAGAATTAACACATCATTCAGTTGAGACAGACAGTCACATTGACTAGAGTATTCTTTGGTCTATGTGGTGTTAATTGATCTTAATTGACCCTTGGCAGCACAAGCTAGGGAAGAGGGAAATTAAGCAGCATTCAACTTCCTTCCAGTGTTAACTGGAGGAAAGGAGACATCACATGAGAAAAGAGTGAAGCCTGTGTCAAGTCATGTGCTCCTTTGTGAACCAAGTTTAGCAGCTCACCAACTGGCTGCATATGAAGGATGTTCCTTTCAGTGAGGCAACATGCTGACTATACCTGTGGAAGGAGCAGCCCTTTGGTCTTGGTGGGGGCACAAGAGAAATCAGTGCCGCAGAAAACTGAATTGAAAATGCATGCTGTTATGTCAGTACCTGCTGCAGTAACAGAAGTGACCGCTTAGATCCCATTTTAACAAGTTTGTCTGGAGATGGAAAAGACAAGAAATTGGCGGCTTCTGATGTCGGGGTAATTGGGATGGTTTTCTAGAAAAATGAAAGGCAGTTAGTGAGAAGTATGGAACACAACCGGAGAACAGAGTACGTTTAAGATGATGGGCTCCTTTCCCAGCAATGGTAAATGTTTTAAAAACAGATCACTACAGGTTAAAAGAGATCCCCCTATCCTAAACGTCATCAACTGCTACATATCCATAACACTCAAACAGTATCCTATTCAGCACTTCCATTCAGCTAACCTTGTGCTTGATGATCTACAAGGACTTCTCATCTTTTATCCTTCAAATTTAAAAATTCACAATCTCCAGTTTATATTTATTCATGCCACCCATACTCTCCGAGAACTCACCACAATCCTACAATTCTGCACTACTCCAAGTCTGGTCTTTACTTCAGTATTAAATCTTGTGCCTTCAGTCACTTCGCTCCAATGCTTTGGAATTTCTCCCTAAACATTTCTGCTTCCTTTGCTATCTTTATCATGGTCTTTACAAGCCATCTCTAACTAAAATAAACACAAAGAACTGCAGATGCTGGAAATCAAACAAGTGTGCTGAAGAAACACAGCAGCATCAAGTGCAGGGACTTTGCGCCAAAATTGATCAGAAATTCATCAGTTCTGGCAAAGGTCACCGGACTTGAAACATTAGCTGTTCTCTCGACAGATGCTTCCAGATCTGCTGGGTTTCTTCAGCATTGCTTTTGTCTTTAGCCAAACATTTAGTTAATCTCAATTCTTTTGGCTACTGTCTCATCCATAACTGACTCAATATTCGAGATTGTGCCTTTCTGGTGAGCAAGTGAAGATAACTTTTTCAAAAACATCTAACAATGTCAGCATCAAAAATTTCCCGACCAGATGCAGAAGTCAAAGACTGCAGTTGCTCTTATCCAACAATTCACCTCAGATCCAGTATCAAAAGAACAATGGCTCATGTTATAGCATTCACATTTCACATACCAGCCATCCTGTGATATCTCACAGCATATTCAATTAATGTTCAAGTAGGGTGCAGCTCACAGGCATAGTCATAGAAATATACAGCACAGAAACAGAGCCTTCAGCCCAACTTGTCCATGCCGACTAGATATCCCAACCCAATCTTGTCCCACCTACCAGCACCCGAGTATTAAAATTCCCTTGAAACAAGAACAGCTGAAATAAAGACTTGGTCCATTGGTACTGTGTGTGTGTTTTGGTCTTAACGTCTACTCCTTGCCTCAAACTACATGATTAATTGGATTGTAGGTGACCCAAGGCAGGAATCAAAACCCGTTTTATCCCCAATGCTCGGCATTTTCTGCAAGGTAATGGAAGTAAATGTCAACTGGCAGGTGCAGTGGAACAATAGGGTGCTGTACAAACAATTATTTCATGCAATAAGAATTACTTGCACCATTATTTCACGATCACACCTAGCCAACATTGTATTATTCCATCAGAGGATGCGTGAATTGTTTGCTGGGTCAGCATTTTTGTCCATCCCCAGTTATAGAGTCATAGAGATGTACAGCATACAGACAGACCCTTCAGTCCACCCTGTCCGTGCCGACCAGATATCCCGATCCAATCTAGTCCCACCTGCCAGCACCCGGCCCATATCCCTCCAAACCCTTCCTATTCATATACCCATCCAAATGCATCTTAAATGTTGCAATTGTACTAGCCTCCATCACTTCCTCTGGTAGCTCATTCCATACACGTACCACCCTCTGCGTGAAAATTTTGCCCCTTAGGTCTCTTTTATATCTTTTCCCTCTCACCCTAAACCTATGTCCTCTAGTTCTGGAGTCCCTGACCCCAGGGAAAAGACTTTGTCTATTTACCCCATCCATGCCCCTCAATTTTCTAAACCTCAATAAGGTCACCCCTCAAGCTTCTGACTCTAGGGAAAACAGCCCCAGCCTGTTCAGCCTCTCCCTGCAGCTCAAATCCTCCAACCCTCCAACATCCTTGTAAATCTTTTCTGAACCCTTTCAAGTTTCACAATATCTTTTCGATAGGAAGGAGACCAGAATTGCACACAATATTCCAACAGTGGCCTAACCAATGTCCCGTACAGCCACAACATGACTTCCCAATTCCTGGATTCAGTACTCTGACCAATAAATGAAAGCATACCCTCTTTGCTGTCCACTACACCTCCAATTTTGGTGTCATCCGCAAACTTACTAATTGTACCTCTTATGCTCGCATCCAAATCATTTATGTAAATGACAAAAAGTAGAGGGTCCAGCACTGATCCTTGTGGCACTCCACTGGTCACAGGCCTCCAGTCTGAAAAACAACCCTCCACCACCACCCTCTGTCTTCTACCTTTGAGCCAGTTCTGTATCCAAATGGCTAGTTCTCCCCGTATTCCATGAGATCTAACCTTGCTAATCAGTCTCCCATGGGGAACCTTGTCGAACGCCTTACTGAAGTCCATATAGATCACATCTACTGCTCTGCCCTCATCAATCTTCTTTGTTACTTCTTCAAAAAACTCAATCAAGTTCGTGAGACATGATTTCCCATGCACAAAGCCATGTTGACTATCCCTAAGCAGTCCTTGCCTTTCCAAATACATGTACATCCTGTCCCTCAGGATTCCCTCCAACATCTTTCTCACCACTGAGGACAGGCTCACTGGTCTATAGTTCCCTGGCTTGTCTTTACCACCCTTCTTAAACAGTGGTACCACATTTGCCAACCTCCAGTCTTCCGGTACCTCACCTGTGACTATCGATGATACAAATCTCTCAGCAAGAGGCCCAGCAATCACTTCTCTAGCTTCCCACAGAGTTCTCGGGTACACCTGATCAGGTCCTGGGGATTTATCCACCTTTAACTGTTTCAAGACATCCAGCACTTCCTCCTCTGTAATATGGACATTTTGCAAGATGTCACGATCAATTTCCCTACAGTCTATATCTTCCATATCCTTTTCCACAGTAAATACTGATGCAAAATATTCATTTAGTATCTCCCCCATTTTCTGTGGCTCCACACAAAGGCCACCTTGCTGATCTTTGAGGGGGCCCTATTCTTTCCTTAGTTACCCTTTTGTCCTTCACGTATTTGTAAAAACCCTTTGGATTCTCCTTAATTCTATTTTCCAAAGCTATGTCCCCGTTTTGACCTCCAGATTTCCCTCTTAAGTATACTCCTACTTCCTTTTTACTCTTCTAAGGATTCACTCAATCTATCCTGTCTATACCTGACATATGCTTCCTTTTTTTTCTTAACCAAACTGTCAATTTTTTTCAATCATCCAGCATTCCCTATAGCTACAAGCCTTCCCTTTCACCCTGACAGGAAAATAATATCTCTGGATTTTTGTTATCTCATTTCTGAAGGCTTCCCATTTTCCAGCCGTCCCGTTACCTGCAAACATCTGCCTCCAATCAGCTTTTGAAAGTTCTTGCCTAATACCGTCAAAATTGGTCTTTCTCCGGTTTAGAACTTCAACTTTTAGATCTGGTCTATCCTTTTCCATCACTATTTTAAAACGAATAGAATTATGGTTGCTGGCCCCAAAGTGCTCCCCCACTGACACCGCAGTCACCTGCCCTGCCTTATTTCCCAAGATTAGGTCAAGTTTTGCACTCTCTCTAGTAAGTACATCCACATACTGATTCAGAAAATTCCTTTGAGAAGATGGTGGTGAGCCTCCTTCATGAACTGTTGCAGTCCATTTGCTGTAAATAGATGCACAATACCATCAGGAAGAGTGTACTGGTGTTTTGATAATGTGACGATGAAGGAACAGCAATATATTTACAACTCAGGATAGTGAGTGGAAAAGGTGGAATCTTAAAAGCCTTGGTGAATTCCTACAGTGCATCTTGTAGACATTACACACAGCTGCCATTGCTCATTCATGGTATAAGGAGTGAATAATTGTGAATGTGGTGCTATTCAAGCAGGCTGTTTTGTCCTTAAATGATGTCAAGCTTGAGGGCTGCTGGATGTGCATAGTGCATGTAAATGGATAGTGTTCCATTACACTCCTGACCGGTGTCTTGTAGCTGGTGGACTGATCTTGGGCAGTCAAGAGGTGAATTACTTGCAAGATTCCTTGCCTCTAACCTGTTTTTGTACCCACACTACTTCCATGGTTCAGTTCAGTTTATGATCAGTGGTAATCTCAGGATCTTGGTGAAGTTTCAGTGATGGAAATGCAATTGAATATTCAGGGATAATGGTGAGACTCTCCCTCTCTTGTTGGAAATATTCATTACCCAGCACTTGTGTGGTACAAATGTTACTTGCCACTTGTCAATCAAGGCCCGGATATTATTCAAGTCTTGCTGCAATTTGGCATGGACTACTTCATTATCGGAGGAAAGCTCAAGTATCTTGAGGGGTCAGCATGAAATAGATGTATGGACAGGAAGAAAACACACAACCAACTAAAAATGGCAGCATTGGGTTACATAAAGGTTGAACTTACTTCACTTTTGGTTATCTACTGGCATGTAGCCTATAAAATTTGGGACAACTATAAAGAAACACCACAATAAAAAAAATTCCAAAAGTAAACACAAGTTTTTGGAAAAAGCATTTCCACCAAATCAAATGTCAATAATAGAATACAAATTCAGCAATAAGCCTTTTGTTCAGTTCATTTGAACTTCCTACATCTTTGTTTTTCTTGCCTCATGTATTTTATCACTTTTGCTTCCATAATTTATTGACATCATTTCTAATTTTATGAAGGTCGATGGAATCCAAACTCTGATTTCCTGGAGACTTACCACGGATGTGTCAACTATCACTTGATCAACTCGTGTTGTTTTCTCTTGCTCCTGTTCTTCTCCACCTCCGTCATCTTCTGCTTCTTCGTCTTCATCTTCCTCCTCCTCCTCCAAGTCGTCATCGTCATCATCCTCCTCCTCCACCTCTTCATCCTCATCTCCATCACTTTCATCATCACTTAACAGTAAAACAAAATTAACATTTCTTGAAACAAAAACATTCTGCTTGAATAACTGAAAGGAATAAAATGAAAACAAAGCTTGTTTACGGGTATGGACATAGAGTGGTTGTGTTACTGGACTTGTAATTCAGAGACCATAATTAATAATGTGGAGGCATGATGGGATTAGTTAAGTAGCTGTTTTTGACTAGCATGGACACAACTGGTGAAGGACCTTTTTCACTGTCTGTAACAGTGAAGCTCAGCATGGCGGCTGGGAAATTTAAATTAACTAAATAAATCTGGCACAAAAAAATCTCTAATGGTGACCCTATAAGTATCAGGTTATGGTAACTCAAATATGGTTAACCAATAGCCTTTAGAGAAAGAAACCTGACATTCTCACTGAACCTGGTTTACATGTGGTTCCAGATCCGTAACCATGTTAGGGACTTATAGTCCAGAAAGCTATGCAAGAATAAGATGGCTCCCACTACCTTGAAGATAAACAGCAATAGGCACAAAATGGCAATGCCCTCACCTCAGGAACATTTTTTTGTTTAAAAAAAAAGTCTGAATTGGGTCATTCCTCCATTACTTTAACACACCAATTTACCAAACCTGTTCTGCTCACCCCCACCTAATATTTATGATTTTTGTCATAGTTAAGTCAGCAACCCACTGGCCAAAGTGCCCAGCTATATTACAAAAAATAAAGGGACAGACCAGACTAAAATGGTCACAAAGCAGTAGCTCATTTTTAACATTTCCAGACTGAGCCTCAGGACAGAATGAGACGGAGTTGTATTATCCTGCAGTCAGGTAATTTGACAGTGTTCACAGTGAGAATTTATGTATACTCACCAGAGATAGAACTCGCTATAACACTAGTAAAACCTGTAATTCAGCCTTTAAGTTGGAGGTGGAAAATTGGATACAAAGATTCTTTAGCAGGCTGCAAGAGCTTGATGGGACAATGCCACATACTCATTTAAGATTTATACTCAGTTGACAGGTAGATTGGCTGCTCTAACCTTTAGCCCAGGAGCCTGCAGTATTTGCCCCCAAAGAACAATTTTGGACCAAATTGATAATTACATCATATTTACAGTCACACTATATTGTCGACAGCATACCGTATCCAATCTGATGATGTAGCACGTTATGAATTTAGTATTAATACAGCAAACTGCAAAAGCAATTAATCTCATGTAACTAATATAATTTATTAATAAACTCAAACTAATTAACACATGGATGATGGTTGGACAAGCATTGTATTGCAACTACTAAATGTGGGAAACTTATGGAGCCAGAAGTGGTCAAAGGTAATCAACTGTAGTAAATTTCTAGAACTATAACTCCTTTATTCAGGGTTATTGAATTGGAGGCTAAATTGAAGATCTTCATACAGTCCTACAGCACAGAGATAGTCCCATTGACCCAAACTGGTCCATGCCAACCAAAAACGCCCATCATTTGTAACCCCATTTGTCTCCCATTGACCCACATCCTTCTAATCTTTTCCTATCCATGTCTTTGTCCAAATGCCTTTTAAATGTTATTAATGTACCCACCTCAACCACTTTTGCTAGCAGCTCATGCGTACCACTGTCTGTTAAAAAAGTGCCCCTCAGGTTCCCTTGTATTCTTTCCCCTTTAACCTTAAACTTGTGACCTCTAGTCTTCAATTCTCCAACTCTGGGGGGAAAAAAAAGACTGTGCATTCACCTTATCCAAGCCTCTCATGATCTTATACATCTCTATAAAGATGTCCCCTCTCAGTCCCCTATGCTCTAAAATAAAAAGTCCTAGCTTGTCCAACCTCTCCCCATAACTCAAACCATTGAATTCAGGCAAATTCCTTGTAAATTTCTTCTGCATTCTTTCCATTTAATAACATCCTTCCTATAACAAGGTGACAAAAACTGAACACAATAGTCCAAGTATGGCTTCACCAATGTTCTGTAAAACAGCAACATAACCTCCCAACTTCTATACTCAATGCCCTGACTGATGAAGGGCAGTCAGGCCTTCTTCACTGCCCTATCTACCTGTGACTCCACTTTCAGAACTGTGAACCTGAACTCCAAGATCCCTCTGTTCCACTGCACTCCTAAAGGCCCTACCATTCACCATGAAACTCCTACCTTGATTTGACTTTCTAAAATGCAAGACCTCACACTTATCCACATTAAATTCCCATTTGTCATTTCTCGGCCCATTTCCCCAACTGATCAAGATCCTACTGCAATTTCTGATAATCTTCCTCACTGTTACAATACCGCCTATTTTAGTGTAATCTGCAAACTTGCTAATCATACCTTGTACGTTCTCATCCAAATCACTGATAATGAACAGAAATGGGCCCAGCACTGATCCCAGTGGCACTCTACTAGTCACAGGCCTTCACTCTGACAAGCATCCTTCGCTATTGTGTATCCAATTTGCCAGCTCTCCCTGAATTCCATGAGATTTAAACTTTCCACAGCAGCCTACCATGTGGAACCTATCAAAGGCCTTATTGAAATTCAACTTGATTACATCTAACACCTTGCCCTCAACCACCTTCCTGGTCACTTCAAAGAACTCCAACAACTTTGTGAAGCATGATCTCCCTTCCACAAAGCCATGCTGACTATTCTTAATCAAACCCTATCTTTCCAAATACACATATACCTTAACTCTCAAAATCTTCTGAAGTAACTTACCTACTAAATATGTGAGGCTTACCGGTCTATAGTTCTCACGCTTTGCTTTGCAGCCCTCCTTGAATAAGGACACAACATTCCCCACCCTCCAGTTTTCTGGGACTTCACCCGTGGCTATCGGCAATGCAAAAATATCAGCCAGGGTCCCTACAATTCCTTCTCTATCCTGTTGCAGTGTTCTTGGATATATCTGCTCAGGACCAGGAGGTTATTCACCTTCATACATTATAATACATCCAACACTTCGACTGTGGTATGGACTATCCCCAAGGTATCACCATTAACTTCCCCAAGTCTTCATGTCTTCCTCCATGGTAAACACAGGAGAAATATTCATCGAGGACCTCACCCATCCCCTTCAGTTCTACAGTTACATGTCCACTTTGGCACCTAAGGGATCCTATTCTCTCTCTAGTTATTCTTTTTCCTTTAATATACTTAAATAACCTCACTGCATTCACACAATCTTCTCAGCCAAGACAAGTAAACTCCTGTATCCCTTATATACCTCCAGGGATTCCCTTGATCCTAGCTGCCTGTAATGGTGCCATGCCTCCTCCTCTTTTCTGGTCAAAGCCTCAACAATTGCTTGAAGGTTCCCTATTTCTGTCAATATTGCCTTTCACCCTCAGGAATATATAGACCTTGAACTCTAGCTATTTCACTTTTAAAGGCCTCCCACTTGCCGGAGGCCCCTTTGTCTGTTAACAAACAACTCCATATCAGCCCCTGCAAGCTCTTGTTTAATTTCATCATATTTGGCTTTGCCCCAGTTTAGAACCTGAACCTGTGGATCAGTTTTGTCCCTCTCCATACTATTTTAAAATTAATAGAACGATATTCACTGGTTCCAAAGTGTCACCTCTGTCATCTGTCCTGCCATAATTCCCCAAGAGTAGGGCGGGTTTTGCCCTTTCCTGAGTGGGACCTTCTATATACTGCTTGAGAAAACTTTCCTAAACGCAGTTAAATTCCACCTCATTTAAGCCTTTAACGTTCTGGCATCCCCAGTTTATGTTAGGAATATTAAAATACCCTAACATGACAACCCTATTGCTCCTGCAAGCCTCTAATTCCCATTGACCATTTGGGGCCCTATAGTACAATCCCAATAACATCACCATCCCCTTATTTCTTAGTTCCACCCACAAAGTCTCACTGGATGATTCTTCATCCAATTGCTGCTGTGATAATCGCCTTAATCAAAAATGTAACTACCCTCCCTTCTTGCCACTACCTCTGCCCCACCTAAAGCACTTGTACCCTGGTACATAAAGCTGCCAGTCCTGTCCCTCACTTAACCATGTTTCTGTAATGGCTATAATATCCCAGTCCCCACCTACCTATCCATGCCTGGAGCTCATCAGCCTTACCTATCAGCCCTCTTGCATTGAAATAGATGCAATTTAATGCAACAGGCATTTCTTGCTCCCTGTCGTGTTTCAGCCTGACCTGGCTCTTCAGCCTATTTCTGATTACTGTTACTCCTTCCAGCCTCGCACTTCAATCCCTGCTATTGAGGATTACCACTGCGCCCCTGCGCCACCTCCCTGCACCACCTCTCTCTCCCCCACCCCCCCCCCCCCCCCCACCCCCCCCAGTCCCCCAACTGCCAGTCTAGTTTAAACGCTCTCTTGTAGCACTAGCAAACCTGGCCACCAAGATATTGGGCCCCCTCCAGTTTATATGTCACCAAAAGGTCACAAAAGAAAAAGTCGCGTATTACTCACGAATCAACAAGATTTGGTGTGAAATTTACCTGAGAGAACCCAGCACATCATGCTTGTTGAAACTGTCCATAATTTCCTTCAATTGGTCACAGCCTTCCTCACCAAGACAGTTACCTAGGTGAAAAACATTTTCTTTCAATGGGTTTAAATTCAAATACCTGTACAAGCTTTGATGGTCAGTCCCAGATGGGCACTTGGTCCCCAGTAATGATTTGCCATTATTCCCATGTCAGTTTACCGCTGCCTGCTCCTGAATGCAGTCTTAAGACAACCTCTTATGTTCAAGTTCTAAGAAACAATCAATAACTGTTTTGCTCTCCACAGATTTTACCTCATGTTCTGAATGCTTTCAGCATTGTTTTTATTTCAGATTCACCAACTCTGCTGCACCTGGCCCCACTCAATGTTGCTTGCTCTAATATGAGGATCCTACATTTCTCTAGTTTCCATTATAACTAAAACACGCTGGTTTGTGATGCAGAGTAACATGGGTTCAACTTCTGCACTAGTTGAAGTTATCAAGGACTTTCCTTATCAACTTCTCCCCTTGCTTGAGGCACGGCGACATTCAGTTTAAACCCCCATCAGTCATCTCTAATGAGAAAGCAGTCTCTGGTCCAGTAGGGCTATCGTGACTTTACCTTTTAAGTCCACTGAGGACCTCTCTGGAGTGAGGCAACTGTTTGACATGCTCGTGGGTCATCTCTCAGGGTCAAATGTGAGGCAAGAGAGAGGCCTCCATGAATGATCAGAACAAGGAGAATGATCAAAACTGCACTATTTGTGTGATTCTGCCCCACATTCTAGCAATAAAACCAACTGAGCTAATCAAATCCATCATCATTTCACCTTCACACAAGTGAAGACATTATTTTAATTGCACAGATAACAATCAAGCCTGCTACAATTTTCAACTGACAAATACACAAGAGGACATTTTCCCAGATAGGACCTGGGATTATGATTGAGTGTTTTCTCTTTAGCTCAGTTAAAAGGTCAACTGTAGCCCTCAAACATGACTTCTAGATTATATTAGCTCACACTCTGACAGCTTCATCTTGTGCAAGACATCTGAAGTTTCTTAAACTTTTGTAAAATTCAGTGAACAAACTTGATCTTCAGATCTTTAGTATTGCACTGAGAACCTTTCAGATACTGAATAAAATCAACACTCTTTTACTGGGTGCCCAGTAAAAGAAACTGGGCAAATAGATGATAATAATAATAATAATAACAACAACAATGAACAAAATTGGATTTATGAATGTCAATTACCTGAATTTCGGAATACCCCAACAAATCGGTTCCCAACCATCTCAATTGCATTATAGAGGTTATTCTGTATATGGTCACCTCTTCAGAGAAGTATGTCACTAAGCAGTTTAGACCATTCGTTCTTCAGACTAGTTAATCTAAAGCAATGATTTCAGACTCCATAATTTTGTACATTCTTAAGTATTTAATCTAAATAGGCTTCTGAAGGGCAAGACAGTATTGATTAAAGAAACTGGCCTTGCTCTCAAATCAGCAATAAGATGAACTGGGATTACCAAATCACCAGCCAAGTAGAATATACAACATACCAATTAGGAGCAGGGAGCAGCCATTCAGTCCAAAACTACTACTCCTTTCAATAAAATCATAGCTGTTCTTAGAATCACAGAATGCCTAACGTGGAAACAGCCCATACAGCCCATTGAGTCCACTCTTACCCTCTAAAGAGCACCTCACCCAGACCCACCCCTTACCCTATCCCTGTAATCCTGCATTTCCCATAGTTAATCCACTAAACCTACACATCCCTGAACACAATGGGCAATTTAGCATGACCATTCCACCTACCCTGCTCATCTTTGGACTGTGGGAAGAAACTGTGCACCCAGACGCAGAGAGAATGTACAAACTCCACATAGATAGTCATCCAAAGCTGATCAAACCCTTAGTCCTTGGTGCTGCAAGGCAGCAGTGCTAATCACTGAGTCACCGTGTCGCCCCATGAGCTGTTCACATTCTAAATTTCAAATTCCCCATCTACCCTCGATAATCTCAGATACCCCATCTTACAAGAATTTACTTTCAACTTAAAAATATTTGAGAGCCTGGATCCAATGTCTTCTGAAACAGTTTTCCCTAGGTGCAGAGCAATCGGCATCTCCAGCTGATGCAATAATAATGCATCTCGGTTCAGGGCGTCACAACAGAATCAAGCATTTCTACAAACAGTCAACTTGAAAAAAAAATCTGCAAATATAATTTATGTAGAAACTTAACTTTCCTTTCATTGAAACATAAATTTTCCTTAAACTATACTGAAAATTGTCAACTAACTTTTATATCCATCCTCCTCAAATCATGGTTTTCAAAGTGTATAATAACAAACACACCGATCTTAACTTGAAGAGTGCAGAACTGAAAAAACAAATCAGAAATCACATGTACCGTTTAGATCAAGTTTCTCCAGCAAGTATTTATGCTCCACAGCTTCAGCTACCATGATTGCAGCATTCTTCCGGATCTCTCCGAATGAAAGGTTAAGTTCCTATGGACACAAACCCAGTTAATCAGTGGCATTAAAAATAATAGAAGGATATCCCAATGAGGTGAAATAAAGAAAGATGAGAAGCACAAGCAACAGCAGCTATGTTGGTCCAAAGGGCTATTATTTCCACGTAACAGAGCTCTCCAAAGCGGGGAAAAAATCGTGAACTTCCAAAACAGGCTGCCCTCAATATTGTAAAAATGTTTAAAAGTATTGAGTCAAAAGACCTGTGAGGTGATTTCTGGTCTCTAAAAGGTTAGCAATTCTTTCTTCTTAGCTGATCTCATTTAAAGTGCTGGCAAAATACGAATAGACATTGCTAGCTGTAAGAGACGGGGAGGTTTCTGCTTCTGACTGGATGCAATGAATATTGTTGGAAACACGTGCAGGAGGGCAACATCAAGCTGTATTGTAAAAACTCAGTTTGAACCTACAGGTTGGCAAAATGGGTGAGTTATAAGTGGTCAAGAGACTGAAGAGTCTCATTTTGGGTGTGAGATTAGCACGAACCTTTCGTTATGCCCTATTTCAAACAAATAGGACAGAAATTGGGCCAGAAGACTTGGCCCAATTTGCTCTTGATCAACTTAGGGAGTCATAGAATTGTACAGCATGGAAACAAACCCTTTGGTCCAACACATCCACACTGACTAGATATCTTAAATTAATCCAGTCCCATTTGCTAGCATCTGACCCATATCCCTCTAAACCTTTCCTATTCAATTACCCATCCAGATGCCTTTTAAATGCTGTAATTGTACCAGCCTCCACCACTTCCTCTGGTAGCTCATTCCATACACATACCAGCAGAAAGTGAGGACTGCAGATGCTGGAGATCAGAGTTTAAAAATGTGTTGCTTGAAAAGCGCAGCAAGTCAGGCAGCATCAAAGGAACAGGAGAATCGACGTTTCAGGCATAAGCCTTTCTTCAGGAGGGCTTATGCCCGAAACATCGATTCTCCTGTTCCTTTGATGCTGCCTGACCTGCTGCGCTTTTCCAGCAACACATTTTTAAGCCCATACGCACACCACCTCTATATATAAACATTGTACCTCAGGTTCCTGTTAAATCTTTTCCCTCTCATCTTAAACCTATACCCTCTAGTTTTAGACTGCCCACTCTAGGAAGATGACCTTGGCTATTGACCCGAACCATGCCCCTCATGATTTTATAAGCCTCTAGAAGCTAGTCTTCTCAGCTTCAGACACTATAGGGAAAATAGCCCCAGCCTTTCAGCCTCTAAACTGTCCAACTCTGGCAACATCCTTGTAAATCTTTTCTGAACCCTTTCAACTGTCACAATATCCCTCCTAAAGCAGGGAGACCACAAAAGATTAGATTACTTACAGTGTGGAAACAGGCCCTTCAGCCCAACAAGTCCTCACCGACCCGCCAAAGCGCAACCCACCCATACCCCTAACCTAACACTACGGACAATTTAGCAAGGCCAATTCACCTGACCCGCACATCTTTGGACTGTGGGAGGAAACCGGAGCACCCGGAGGAAACCCACGCAGACACTGGGAGAACGTGCAAACTCCACACAGTCAGTCGCCTGAGTCAGGAATTGAACCCGGGTCTCAGGCGCTGTGAGGCAGCAGTGCTAACCACTGTGCCACCGTGCCGCCCACAACAGTATACAGCATACAGTATTCCAAAAGTGGCCTGACCAATGTCCTGTACACCCACAAGACCCCCCCCCCACCCCACCCCCCCCCCACCACTCCTATATTCAATACACTGACAAAACAGGAACTTCTTTTAAGGTCATGTCAATTTCAACATCTGTGTCAATGTTATATATGATATGGAGGTGTCGGTGTCGGACTGGAGAGGACAAAGTTCAAAACCACACAACACCAGGACTTGTTGGCCTGTAACCAGGTGCTGTGTGATTTTAATAATGTTATATATGACCCAATAAAGGCCACAACGTGGGTTCCAGTTTGAATTTTCAGCTAGCATGCTTACTTAAGAATGTAAGAAAGAGGGACACAAATAGGCTATTCAATTACTGAGCTCATTCAATATCATGATTGATCTTTTTGGGGCCTTCACTCTACTTTTCTGCCTGCCCCCCACAATGCTAGACTATCTTGTCATTCAACAGCCTGTCTAATTCAGCCCTGAATATGTGTTTATGACGAGCCTCCACTGCTATCTAGGGAAAGAGAATTCCAAAGGCTAACAGCTTTTTCCGCATTGTATTGAAGTGTCCAGTTAATACACTGCTGAAATGTGAACCCATAACCTTTTAGTTAAACTGCATAAATTAAACTGAACTCAGGTAGCAGCTTTTAAGGGAATGCTTAGACAACTTATAATGGGAAAGAAACACTTGGCTTCACCTTCCTTTCAACATCGGTGGGAGTAGTTTGATAAAAAGCACTTCTATTTTCTCCTCCATATTTTCATGAATTCACAGCTGAAGGATTGGCAAATGCTTTTCTAAGAATGATTAAACAATAATGGCATTAATGGTTTTACTTCCACTCATTTTGACAAGGGCCTGTCTGGATTTTAAGTGCCTGCACCAGCAAATCACTATGTTGAAGATCCTTGAGACACAGCCATGTTATCACAGTTATCATTCTACATCCCAACAATCTGCTTTTTTCAAAATAATTCCTTTCACTCAGGAACTAGCTCTCCATAAGACAGCGATCTCAGTATCTTTGCAAATCAAGCATTAGAATCAGAAGACATTTCAGTATGACAAAGCTCCATCCAGTCTGTAATACATTCACAAGTCACTTTCTCTTCTGTTTTTATTTGTAGCAATTCAATTTTCTACTAGCAATATCTGCCAAACCTTCTATAAAAATCACCTAAATTTATAACACTATTAATATAGTAAACCATTCAAAAGGGAGATTTCAGCAATATTATTAGACAAATATTGACACCGACACAAACTTCAGAACAGCTGACCAAATCTTTGTTTGTGGAAACATTAACTCCTTTCCTAACAGACCTTGACTATTCACCCAAACCATGCCCCTCTGAAACCCCAAGAACAGGTTCAAGAAAGCTCACTTTCTCCAAGGTTTTAAAAAAAAGGTATGTGCAATCATTGCTGGCCTAGACAGCAGTGCCTATGTCATATAATCAAATTTTAAGAAGTGTTCAGCAACTCCGAGGCTAGAGGTGCAAAAGGAACGGATATTAAATTTCCTAGTGTCTTGCAACAATCCAGTAAAGCAATTGGTACTGGCAGGTGAATCAGAGGATTGGAGGTGTGGGTAGTAGAATAATAGATAAAAAGAACCTGAAAATTTATCACAAACCTTGAGATTCTGCAATCCAGACTTTACTGCTTCAGCAATCGCTACAGCTCCTTCTGACCGTACGAGACAATCTCCAAAATTTATGACTTCAATGTTATGGAGCGACTTTAGCGTCTATAAACACAATGGGAAATGCCAGTTAAACATCGAATGAATGTGTATATAACTGCCAGCGTCAAGAGATTCCTACTTGAGCCTAGCTTAAAAGAGAAAGGTAGAGAACGAAAATCAGCATCTGCCTCAGCCTCTTACCTCAGCCATGGCAACAGCTCCTTTCTCTGTGAAGGTGTTATCATTAAGGTTTATGACCCTGAGGTGCTGGTTTTCAGTGAATGCCTTAGCCAAAGCCGTAATACCTGGATGGTTTATTCCGTTTTGGGTCATGTGTACCTCCTCTAGAGTTCCTATGGACTAAACAAAGAGGTTTCATTCTTCTGGTTTCCTTCAGTTTATCTCTCCCCCTTCGTCACCCGTGCATTCAATTTAAGAAGCATTTAAAGTGGTCAGTTTAATATTGTCAACATGTCATCATTTACCACATGAACAAAAATGGGAATGTGGCCTTTAAATAAACAAAAAATCTGCTATCAGTTTGCAGATACACAGAAACGGTGCGACTTGCAACAGGGAAAGACGTTCCAGACCATTGAATCCTTCTTTCGCTGAATGCTCAAACTGCCCTAATTCAGATATTTTCTCATCAACCTGCTTAGATATATTATGACATGCCTCTGAAGCAGGTGGGACTTGAACTCAGGGACTATCCTAGTATATACTTGACGGACCTTTAACACCAAGAAAAGCATCTGCAAAGTATTCCATGATTTAAGAGAAATGAACCCTCTCTGTGGCTGAAAAGAAAGGTAACACATGTAGTTTTCATATAAGACTAAGTTAAAAAAAATCACAACACCTTCATTAGATGACTTTACAAGGTTTGATTCTGGGGGATTCATCTGAAGGAAATCTGCCAGTCTATGGCTCAATTCCCACTTTGTGCTGAGTAAATTGATCTTAGCTAGGGGTATAAGACCATAAGACATAGGAGTGGAAGTACGGCCATTCGGCCCATCGAGTCCACTCCGCCATTCAAGCACGGCTGATGGGCATTTCAACTCCACTTACCAGCATTCTCCCCGTAGCCCTTAATTCCTTGTGACATCAAGAAGTTATCAATCTCTGCCTTGAAGACATTTAGCATCTCGGCCTCCACTGCACTCTGCGGCAATGAATTTCACAGGCCCACCACTCTCTGGCTGAAGAAATGTCTCCGCAGTTCTGTTTTGAATTGCCCCCCTCTAATTCTCAGGCTGTGTCCACGGGTCCTAGTCTCCTCGCCTAACAGAAACAATTTCTTAGCGTCCACCCTTTCCAAGCCATTTATTATCTTGTAAATTTCTATTACATCTCCCCTTAATCTTCTAAACTCCAATGAATACAATCCCAGGATCCTCAGCCATTCGTCGTATGTTAGACCTACCATTCCAGGGATTATCCATGTGAATCTCTGCTGGACACACTCCAGTGCCAGTATGTCCTTCCTGAGGTGTGGGGCCCAAAACTGGACACAGTACTCCAAATGGGGCCTAACCAGAGCTTTATAAAGTCTCAGTAGCACAACGGTGCTTTTATATTCCAACTCTCTTGAGATAAATGACAACACTGCATTCGCTTTCTTAATCACGGACTCAACCTGCATGTTTACCTTTAGAGAATCCTTGACTAGCACTCCCAGATCCCTTTGTACTTTGGCTTTACGAATTTTCTCACCGTGTAGAAAGTAATCCATGCTTGTATTCTTTTTTACAAAGTGCAAGACCTCGCATTTGCTCATATTGAATTCCATCAGTTATTCCCTGGACCACTCTCCCAAACTGTTCAGATCCTTCTGCAGCCTCCCCACTTCCTCAGTACTACCTGCCTGTCCACCTAACTTCGTATCATCGGCAAACTTCGCTAGAATGCCCCCAGTTCCTTCATCCAGATCATTAATATATAATGTGAACAGCTGTGGCCCCAACACTGAACCCTGCAGAACACCGCTGGTCACCGGCTACCAATCCGAAAAAGAATCTTTTATCCCAACTCTCTGCCTTCTGTCAGACAGCCAATCCTCAATCCATACCAGTAGCTCACCTCGAACACCATGGGTCCTCACCTTGCTCAGCAGCCTCCCGTGTGGCACCTTATCAAAGGCCTTTTGGAAGTCTAGATAGACCACATCAGGCACGACCTCCCCTTACTAAATCCACGTTGACTTGTTCTAATCCAACTCTGCTCTTCCAAGAATTTAGAAACCTCATCCTTAATGATGGATTCTAGAATTTTACCAACAACCGAGGTTAGGCTAATTGGCCTATAATTTTTCATCTTTTGACTAGATCCTTTCTTGAACAAGTAGGTTACAACAGCGATCTTCCAATCATCCGGGACTTTCCCTGACTCCAGTGACTTTTGAAAGATCTCAACCAATGCTTCCGCTATTTCCTCAGCCACCTCCCTCAGAACTCTAGGATGTATCCCATTGGGGCCAGGAGATTTATCAATTTTAAAACCTTTGAGCTTTTCTAGCACTCTCTCTTTAGTAATGGCAACCATACTCAAGTCAACCCCTGACTCCCTTTAATTTGTTGGGATATTACTCATGTCTTCCACTGTGAAGACTGACGCAAAGTACTTGTTAAGGTTCTCCTGCTATTTCCTTATCTCCTATCACTAGGCTTCCAGCATCAGTTTGAAGTGACCCAATGTCTACTTTTGCCTGTTTGTTTCTTATGTATTGAAAGAAACTTTTCAATACACAAATAATCTCAGTACTTTCCATTTGGAAAGTTCCTCCTCAGTTAAATAAGAATTAATGAAATGGAGCGAGGAGCAAATCAGAGAAGGCGACAGAAGGAAACAAAAGGTTGTGGGGACAGGTGACAATTCCCTGACCATTGCAAATATTGAATGCCACCTCATGGGCTCATTAGGAAGCAATCAATTGTGGGAAGTCTGGCATTGACTAAAACTAGGCTACATTTTAATAATCAACGTCTCCACATGAAAAGATGAAGTTGCGGGAGGGAAAAAAAGTAACAGAAAAAAAAACTTTAGGCTCAACTGTTATTCTACTTGGAACAGTTGGCAGCACTCAAGAGGAGCTTAAAAATGTGTTGCTGGAAAAGCGCAGCAGGAAGTCAGGCAGCATCAAAGGAACAGGAGAATCGACGTTTTGGGCATAAGCCCTTCTTCAGCACTCAAAGAGGACACAAATCTAAGTTATGAGGGAATGGAGGCAGAAATAGTGGAAGCTTCAGTTACAATCTTGGATTTTTAAATAATTATTCTTGGGATGTGGACATCACTGGCTAGGCCCACGTTTATTGCCCATCCCTGACTGATCAGAGGGTAGTTAAGAATCAACCACATTGCTGTGGGTCTAGAGTTATATGCAAGTTAAATTCAGTAGTGACAGTTGTCCTTCCCTAAAAGGCATTAGAAAACCAGATGGATTTTTATGACAATCAGTAGTGAATGTGTGGTCATCATCATACTAGTTTTTTTTTAAACTCCAGACCTTTTTTTTTTAAAAAATGGAATTCAAATTTCACAATCTGCCATTTTGGGACTTGAACCAAAGTCCTAATAACGTTGGCTTGTTGGCTAGAATAATTGTTAAGTAACATACGCAAGTGGATCCAAAAGGACTAAAGAATTCCAAACTATATTCGCATTAAAAACAAGTGAACATGGTGAACAAGGTAACTAAGGTCAGTCAGCCGAACGCTGGTGGTCAGAAACCTCTAGACAGTATGATCCAACAAGAAAGTAATTTTGATGAATATGCTGTAATAAATGACAGCCAGATGTGCGAGAAGCTGATAACGTGTGTTATTTATTTGAAAAACTCAATAATATTGCCAAAGGTAGTGCAGTTGATGCAAGTGTCAAAATTCAGAAGACATTTGTTCAAGTGCCCCAAATAAATTGGTTAGCAAAGGTGAAGCCCAGTGAGCTGAATGAAGCAATGGCTATGTGGTTACAGAATGGGTGAAACAACAGTCAGTTAAATGCCATGTCAAAAGAATATCAGACTGGAGGGTAGCACAAAAAAAGTGATTGCCACATTGGATCCAATCAATTTGATTTATCATCGAGATCCAGCAGACAGCTGAATGTTCTGTTTTCAATGCTACAATACTTTCATCCTCTAAACAACAACTTGCAGGATCAAAGCCTTCACCAAGAATTTTCCCAAAGACTATGGGATTTACTGGTAGCAAATCATTGAGCATCAGACCAAAATGGCAAGGAAAGGCCATTATGTTGTCTCTCCTCAAACTACCACCTGTGGGGCTGTACCTTAACATCGATTCATGTTCTAAGGATTCAGCAATCAAGAATTCGAGGATTGAGCTAGTATCCCAATGCTCCATTAAACTGACTGCTCCCAGCATCCTGTCCAATTTCCAGTGCAACAGCATTAGCATAAATTCTTCCACACCATTTCATGCAGGTTTTTACCTTAAAAGCATCAGCCAGTGCAATTGCACCTTCATTCTCCAGACGATTCCTCCCAGCAATAAAAACTTTCAGTGCCATTGGCTTTCCCAGAGCACTTGACAGACGGTGGCATTCACTAAGTGCAGCAGCAAGAATCTGCAATAAAACAGAGGACATAGTACAAACAGGAGCCAACTTATAAAATATCAGTGCATACTTAATATTATAATTGCCCATGGCTAAATATGACAATGGCTACTAAGGTTTTTGGTTAAACTGACACAGACAAAGAAAATTTCAGCCGATGTAGTTTTTCACGTTACTCAAAATCATGGCCTTCACAAACAGACAACAAAATGACTAACTCTTAAGATGAGACTAGAATGAAACAGTAAGACTGACAAGGCAGCTCAGATGAAAACTAGATTTGAGATTTTTGATTTTTAGGGAAAGCTTGACCTACCTGAGATGAAGCTTTTTAAATAACTATATTTACATTTTTAAGAGTAGACTCATATTTGTACAAGAATAGAAATTTAAATTTACTAAATATTGGGGAATTAAACTTCTGAAGGCAGTTAGCATTGGATGCAGAGACTAGTATCAACAAACACCCTTGAAGAAACTTTTTTCTCCATCAGCAAGATCAGGACTAGAAAAAGGTATAAATAATATAACCTCAAAAGAGTACGAAGAGACAAATAACGTAGTGTGGGGGGGTAGAAAGGATAGTATAAATATTATAATTGATAGAAATTAATAACCTTTTTAATCTTCTGGACCAAGATCAGCAAGGGAAATGAACTGCACGACCAAATTTGAAAAGTCATTAGTAATAAGTGTATGTCACGGCTGGCCAATGCCTAGGAAGAGGCACAATGGAGTATTGGAATATGGTCAATAATCACAACAGCCCAAGGACAGGTGATAGGGAGTCTGGCAAAAATCACGAGATGATGGGAGGACTCAAGGTGGACCATGAAGTTGTCCATCATTGATCGTGTATTCACAGTATTGGATGTGTAGTTCAAATGGGGTGTGGCAAGCACTGATGTCAATGTTGCATGTAACCACTGTAACATGGTATGTACAAATATCCTGTTCTTGATTGGGAAAGGTAGAGTGTCACTGACCTCAGATCTGAATTGTAACTAAGAGGACAATGGGACCCCACCTAAAAGCCAAATTTGGAGTGGTCTCTGGTTTGTCTCACATGTGGTTAAGGAGCTCTAAATAAAGACAGATTTGCACCCTGAACACAGGACTCAGACTCCTCTTTAAAATCCCTCTCCAATACTTACTTAATCAAAACATAAGTTGAAAAAAATTGTCCTGATAGTTCAGCATGAATAAAGGACAATAAATCCAGAACGTTACACATAGAAATCCCTGATAGCAAAACTGCTTGACACGGACTCGCTTTGTCTGGTTACCCAACTACATACTGTAACTAGGCCACTTAGTACTTAAATGTGCAAATGCCAAACATCATTTTGAATGTTAATTTATATGCTCTCTCTGGGTAATCGTAGGGAGAAGCAGCTTTTGATAATGGATAAACTTCACTAAGAACTGTGAATGCCCATGGCCTGATGTCATAGTAATGCCAACTGTAGAGTACACAAGAATGCACTCTTTGCCTCCATTATTCTTGGAGAAGCTTCATCTTAAATATCCCACATTTCCTATTTTAATTTATATTTGAGTTGATTTTAAAAATAAAACCGGCCACTTTCTGGGGTTCTGTGGCAGAGAATTAACATAGTAACTCCGTCAAACACTAATATCCCTAGTAAAGAAATTAATCTAATTTTGTTTTACATTATGTACTACATTTTGTGAAAGAGAAAGAGCCAAACTCCAAGTCTGACTCTACTAATCACTGCAACAAGTATGGGTACAATTGTTATTAAACCCCTGTATAGTAAAGAACAAAGGTTTTAAAAACTGAATTCCTTCTGCTGATCATTACCCAGTGACTCCTACTAAAATAATAATAATTTAAAAAAGCAAATTACTGCAGATGCTGGAATCTAAAACCAAAAAAGCAAAATTACTGCGGATGCTGGAATCTGGAAAATCTCAGCAGGTCTGGCAGCATCTGCCACTCCTACTAAAATGTTGGAATGTGGGAGGTTGCTTACAATGACCCCATTGGATAGGTGATACACTCTATATCAGTTCTTACATAAATTGGCACTTAGCCGCTTGGAAAGCGACTAACACGATCCTACTATGATCGAGAGGAAGGAGGAGGAAAAGAGAAGATCTACAATCGAACATCAATAACAGGGAAAATGTTAGAATCAAAGTGTAAAGAATGTGAAAATTGGACATTTAAGAAGGAATGGTAAAACTGAGCAGGGACAACATGGACTTATGAAAGGAAAATCACATGACAAACTTGGGAGTTTGATGTTACTTACAAAATTGAAAAAGGAACATCAGTAGGCAAAGTGCAATTGAATTTTCAGATTGTTTTTGATCCCACATAGAATATTTGTTAAATTAAATGAGATTGGGGGAAATAAAAATTATGGATTTAGAACTGGTTAACAAGCAGAAAGCAAAACACAGCTAAAAACTGATCTAAGGATGACTGATTGTTATTAATGTTTCACTAGTAGAGAAGCAGGAGGCTGGAAGAACACAACAAGCCAGCCAGCATCCACCTCCTGATGCTGCCTGGCCTACTGCGTTCTTCCAGCCTCCTGCAGTTTGGATTCCAGCATCTGCAGTTTTATTTTTACTCCAACTTGATATTTCCCTGGCTGATGAGTCTGAAACCAGGGGACAAAATCTCTGCATAAGGGGTAGGCTATTTAAGATCAAGAGGAGGAAGGATTTCTTCACTCCAGGGGGAATTGAATCTTTGGAATTTTCTACTTCAGAGTGCCATGGAAGCCTAGTGAGCATGTTCAAGATGGAAAGTGACAGTTTTCTGAAGTCTAATTACAAAATCAAGGATTGAGAGAGAAAGTGGCACGCAGCTACATAATCTAATTGAGCAGCAAAGCAGGCCCAAATTAGCTGAATGGCCCGTTCCTATAAACATTTTCTAACCTATTCAGTGATACTATTACATACCTCTTATTCAGGTGGGACTTGTGCCTGGGACTCCACCGAGGAACATTACCACCACACAAGAACCTCAAAGCCCCTCTTCACATATACTGGGTAAACAAACCAAATTACAGGACATTCAAAAACAAATACCTGTCCACCGCCAATTCCCATGCCACAGTTATTCAGACGTAGCTCCTGCAATGTGTAACACACTTCACTCTTCAATAAGATTTCAATGCTCCGAACTCCATCTGGTCCAAATGCATTGTCACTTAGATCCAGTAGTGTCAGTTGAGCTCCTGCACTCATCAGTGCATCACCCAGCAATATCTTGTTAGAATTAAGAAACAAAAAATAAGAGGTTAGAAATGGAGCACAGATATCTTGAGAAGCTCTCATGAATGCTACAACAAGCAAGTGCCTGGAGTGTCAGAAGGAGGAGGAGAAGGAATATGATGTCTTTCTCACCCAGGTGACACCATCAGCAATGGACCATCACAACTGACATCAAACCCATCAGAACCAGCAATCTGGGCCAGGGTGGGGGTTTGGCAGCTAGAAGAATTGTCAGTGCAGTACAGGAACAGGCCCTTCGGCCCATCGTGAAGAAAACTGAAGAATGCTAAATCACCTGGCTCTGACATCCTATAAGATGTATGGCAGAAATAGCAGATGCATAGGTGCAATCTTGCATTTTTCCCAAGACTCAGCAAAGGTCCCAACAGATTGTAAAACTACAATGGTTAGAAATAGTTCAAAGGTGTTTTACTAAATTGACAGAGTTTTCTCATGAAGAAGGGTTGGGAGGACTGGGCTGTTTTTACTAGTGCGAAGAGGAGGAGTGAAGTGTGACTTAATTAAAGTCTAAAAGATCCTGAATAGTCTTGACAACGTGGATGCAGAAATTATGCTTCCTCCAATGGGTCAGTCAACTAGGGGGTACTATTTAAAAGTTAGGAGTTGTCCTTTTAGGACAGAAACTAAGGTATTCTTTCTCTCTATTTCCAAGTCATGGTGGTTCACAAATATTTGGTGGTGTTCCAAAGTCTTTGTCCTTCTAGATGAAGTGTCAGAAGTTTGGAAGTCACCATCAAGGATCCCAAAGCAAGTTATTACACTACCTTGAAGGCAGTACACACAGCTGACATAGCATACAACAATGGCTAATTTAGACTTCAAGGATGAATGTAAGTTTTTTTCCAGGACTATGACCAATAATGGAAAGTTACTGCTGTTTTCAGCTTCAAGAAAAACAGTCCAACTATTTTCTAATAACAACACTAATTTTTCACTATTGTTGCTTCAAGAACTCAATATTCATCAACAATATCCGTCTCCTTCACTTAGTGAGTTTTGTAACTTGGAGTTAATGTGATAGAATTTGTCCTTACCAGAGCACATGGAATCTCCGAACGCAGTCGGCCGGTGAACATATCGCTCCAGTAGCATTTCTGAGGGGGAGGAGAAGGAAGGGAACAAAAAAAACTTCATTTAACAAACAAACAGTCGTTATTTTTAATGTAGTGACCATCAGCAAATTGAATTCATTTTTCTGTAGTGTAAGAAATCAGCAACAGTGAATTACAATTTTTTAGGTACTGTGATCACAAACTAAATTGCAGTCAATGCACCAAGGCCAGAAAGTTGTGGAATTAGTCACACCACCACCTGACCCAAATGGCAGAGAACATCCCAAATAGTTATTACCTAGGAGCCCATTCAACACGTTATTTCTGTCAAGACTTTGTATAAAAGTATTTAAGGCAGAGCACACTATCTCACTCTCATTATATCTCCCTTGGATCCCTATAGTGTGGAGACCAGACATTCAACCCATCAAGTTCACACTGACTCTCCAAAGAGCATCCCACTACACCATACTTACACCACAGAAGGTCAATGCACCAAGCATCCAACCCAAACTTTGGGACCACTAAGTGGATGACACCTTTGTCATCACTAATCAAAACAGATTAGAGGAAACCTTCAAGACCATCAATAATACTGTTATTGGCATAAAATTCACTAACAGGGAGGAAAACAACAAATTGCCCTTCCTAGATGTTGCAGTAGAGCGTACAGCCAATGTGGAACTTCAAACTAGTATCTACAGGAAAACAACACACAGGGACCAAATACTAAACTACTGAAGCAATCATCCCAACACCCACAAACGAAGCTGTATTAGAACATTATTTCAATGAGCCACCACACACTGCAGCACGGAGGAATTACAAAGAGCAAAGGAAAATCACCTCTACAATGTATTAAAAAAAACAGGTACCCAATGAACACAGTCTGCCAATTTCTCAGCAACAAACCCAAACAAGCAGATAAAACACGCTCAGAAACCCTAGCCATTCTCCCCTTAATCAAAGACATCTCAGAAATGACTGCCAGACTACCCATACCTCTTGGCATCATGGTTGCCCATAAACCCACCAACACCCTAAAACAGCAGCTAATGAACTTGAAAGACCCTATATAGACAAGCAAAACTAATGTCATTTACAAAATACCTTACAAGAACTGTAACACACACTACATTGGACAAACAGGCAGAAAACTAGCCACCAGGATACATGAACATCAACTAGCCACAAATAGACATCACCCACTCTCACTAGTATCCTTACTTACAGATGTGGAAGACACCACTTCCACTGAGGAAACACATCCATCCTAGGACAAGCCAAATAGAAACATCCACGAGAATTCCTAGAAATGTGGTATTCCAACCGGAACTCTATGAGCAAACACATGCTCTCTGAGGTGACTTCCTCCACTTGCAAGGGCTCATCTCCAGAATTGCACTCTTCCTTATTGCACGACGTACTTGTTAAATTGTTAAATCCTGGATGCAGTTTAAGAATGTTGTCCGCCCTCTCCCTCCCTACTTTGCACACTAAAATTATCCCAGTTAATATTTAGGCAGTTAAAACCCCCTATTAGTTTTGTTATTCCTAGACTTCTAAGATTTGGTCACATACTTAATTCTCTATCTCACCCTGACAGTTTGGGTCAGTCTATACCCAAAGTGGTTTACCTCTTTTTTTTCTTTACTTCAACAATTTGGCCTCATTTCATAATCTTTCCAAGATATTATCCCTCGTCACTTTTGTAATTGATTCCTTGATCAACATCTGTTATTCCTCAGGCTCCTTGCATTAAAATATATTCCATTTAGTCTTGTTTGACTCACTTCCTTCTTATCCAGCCTGTCTTATCTGACTTCCAGACTTGCTTCTTGTTTTAACTTGTTATTCAATTTGTTCCTCTCTCCTCTGAGATATTAGTTAGGATCCCTGGCTCCTGCCAATCTAGTTTAAAGGCAAGCAATCAGCACAAGTTCCCAAAGGATATTCGTCCCATTTCTATATAGATGTAACCCGTCCAACTTGGACAATTCCTATCTCATCCAAAAACTGCTCTAATCCCTCTGAAATCTAAAGTCCTCTATCTTGCATCATCCCTCCAGCCACATTCTTATGTAGAAATTATTATATTTGCAGTCACACTTTTCAATTTTCTATCCAATTCCCTGAAGTCCATTTGCAGGACCTAGTTTATCTTTCTTCCTAGGTCATTGGTCCCAACATGGTCCACAATCACTGATTGTTCACCCTCCCAATCCAGAGCATGTGGCTGTCATTCAACTGTATCCTTGATCCTGACACTCTGCAGATAGTACACCATCCTGGAGTCACAACTGTGACCAGCTATCTGTTCCCCATACTAATGAATTCCCTATCACAATTGTCCTTCCACATTTTTTCCTCTCTGCTAAAAATAAGGTTACTTGGGCTACATCTAGTGAATGCATCTCTACCAGTCAAAGAAAGCAGCATTACTGTCCTGTGGCCAACCAGATTATTGAAATTAGATACAAATAAAGAAATAAAGTGCAGATGCTGGAAATCAGGTCATAGAGTCATATAGCTATACAGCAAGAAAACAGACCCTTTGGTTCAAGTTGTCCGGGCCGGCCAGGTAACCTCACCTCATCTTGTTCCACTTGCCAGCATTTGATCCATATCCCTCTAAATCCTTCTATTCATATATACACCCAGATGCCTTTTAAATGCTGTAATTTACCAGCCCCCACCACTTCCTCTGGCACCTCATCCCATACATTCACCACCCTCTGCCCCTGAGGTCCCTTTTATATCTTTCCCCCCTCACCTTAAAGTGATGCCCTCTAGTCTTGGACTCTCCCCAGGGAAAAGACATTTTCTGTTTACCCTATCCAGCCTTTATTCAGCTGCAACAATTCTATGATTTTTAAAACGTGAGAAATACTCAACAGATCTGGAAGTTTCTATGGAGAAACAATATTAATACTTTAATCTGATGACCCTTCATGAAATGTTATCTAGTTTACTATTTTTATTATTCAAATGAGATTTCAACTCATTAGTGACAGAGCACAACCTTGAAAATTGCAGCATACTTCGGGTGGTTTCAATTTGAAATGGAAAACAATTAAGGACAATTTTAAAACAAGTGTATAACTGGCAATCTCAGAAAGAACTCCAAATAATATAGGATTTGATCACATTGACACGGGATCCCAAAAATGCTTGATGAGCAAGAGAGATTACCAAACCAATGAAATGCCATCGGCAATATACATTAATGACCTGGATAAGGTAAGTGAACGTATTATTGCCAATTTTGCAGGTGAGAAAAATAGGTGGGGAGGTAAATGATTGAGGATGTCAGAGAATCTCAGATTCAGATAGGTTAAGTGAGTAAGCAAAAACTTGACAGATGGAATATAATGGGAGAAAATGGGAGATTATGCACTTCAGCAAGAAAAATACAGGATTGTCTAAATGGAGAAAGGCTGCAGAAACTATGGCATAGATGGATTTGTGAGCCCTCATGCATAAATCACAAAAAGCTATCTTACAAGTTCATCACGTAATAGGAAAGGCAAACGGACTGTTGACTTTATTTGAAAGGTAGTAGAGTACAAAGAATAGGGAAGTCTTGATGAAACCATACAAGGCATGAGTTACATCTATAATATTGTGAACAGTTTCAGTCCCTTCATCTGAAAGGGGAGATATATTGACATTGTAGGCAGTCTGGGGAAGGTCCACTAAGTTAATTCTGGGTATAAAGGATTATTTCACAAGGATAAGATGAGTAGGGCGAGCCTGTATTCTTTAGAGTTCAGCAGAATGAGAAAAGAGACAATACTGAAACAATATTTTCAGGGAGCTTGACGGAATGGATGTGGAGAGGTTGTGGGTGAGTCTAGGATCAGAGGGCAGAATCTGAGGGAAAGAGCTCACCATTTTCATAATCTGAAATTCTTTACCACAGAGAACTGTTATTAAATATATTTCAAGTACAAAGTTCTGCACCTATGTCATATGGTGATATGGGTTCAAAATGTTAACTCACTCCATACATACTGCCTGACCCACTGAGTGCTTATTTCCAATACTGTATTTTTAAGTGGATTTTCAATATTGGTAGTACTTAGTTCAAAGCTTCACAACCACACTTGAAGTATCGCCCTTACTCTTGTAGGTAAAAACGAACAACTTTCGTCGTCTCATTAGTGGTGCCATTCTTGAATCAGTATCTTTTTTCTGGTATTAGTTCACAGAAAACTATGACATAAAGCGAGCCCCTATTCTCCACTGAATCATGGCAGCTCCTTTGCATCTCTCCAAGATAGTTTAGCATATCATCCAAGAGGCATCTGTGAATGACATCTTCCTCATTCTTCTAATATCAGTATGGACCTATTGGGCCAAATAGCTGATTTCTGTGCTCTAAATATTACTACATAAACAACATAATATGAATTAAAACCAAGAACTGCAGATGCAGGAAATCTGAAACAAAAACATAGCTGGAGAACCTCAGCAGGAGTGGCACACCTGTGGAGAGAGTAGAGTCAATGGTTCAGATCCAGCAACACTTGTTCAGAACATCAATTCTGTTTTTGTAACATGAATTGTTCTTCAACACAGTTAATTCCAACAAACCATCTTTCTGCCATTGTTTAGTTTTTAACTTCCGCTGATCTGAATCTACAGGCCAAGCCATGCTAATCTGAGAATATTTACATTTGGCATGCAAAAGATAGAACACAACTTGTTTTTATTTGTGCTAGCTAAAGGAGTTCACAGGAAGCCATTATTATTCACTGGAGTGATTATTGTTGCTGATAAAATACACTAAAACCTCAAAGAAAGTAAAGCCATACCTGCAACTCCTTTTTACTTGACAGACTTTTGGCAATAGCTTTCGCAGCTTCCACGCCAATTGTGTTTCCTTCTAGGCGTAATGCTTGCAGGTGCTCAAATTTCTCAATCTCTTCAATAATCTCAGCAGCTGGGCAAAAGGAGAAAAATGACATTAAGAAACTGATACTACCCAGTTAATAGAAATGTCAATGTATTTTTCCTCTCTAGTCTACAGAATAATCCAGTATTCTTTAGTGTAATGACCCTATTACGCTTATCATGAATGCTAAACCTTCCATCTTTAAAATGTGCCCATTAATTTCATATGAAACTGAACAACTCTAAAATATCAGTACTGTTATAATATCATGCTCTATATCAAAAATTTCAAACTGGTTTAACAGGAAGGCATGAACCTGGAGAACTATAACTGTGAGACAACTCATGTCATGCTACATATTTGCCAGAAAGGTTTTGTATGACATTTTGCACAACATAGCTCCATACCCCTCAATTCTTTTGTTAGTCAAAATTCTACCCTTCTTTACTTTAAAATTATTCTTAAATAACTGCCAAAAATAATTCCATAAACACATTTCACAAAAACACTCTGCTTTATCTCCGGCTTAAAAGGAGACCCTTTGTTTTTAGACTACACGCCCTGCATTTCTCCCACAAGGGAGCATAGTCTTTCAGCATTCACTGTCAAAATCCATCAGCATTTGACATTGAACAAAAGCATCTCTCAAGCTTTTAAAATCCAAAAGATGCAGGCCTAAACTACCCAACCTTTCTTCATAAACTAACCCTTCCATCCCAGGAATCATTCAAATGATTCTATTCTACTCTGCTTCCAGCGCCACTATGCTCTTTCTTAAACAAGATTTAATAGTACAGAGTACTCCGGATATGGTCACACCCAATGCCCTGCAGAAGTGTAGCAAAACTTCCCAAATTCTTTATTACATTCCCTTGCAATAAGTGCTAACATTCCATTCACCTTCTTAATTACCTGCTGTTTCGGCAAACTAACTTTGTGATTCACATATTAGGACATCCTGATTCCATGACACCTGTGTTCTGCAGTTTCTCGAATTAAATATTACACTGTTTTTCTCTCCTTCTTACCATAGTGGACAAGTTCAAAACTTTTCTGGTTAATCTCTTGAACAACTTAAAATATTTGCATCTGGAAGAGTCACTTGATTGCAAAATCAAGTCAAAAAAAATTAAACATCTTTATAATCTATCCAAATCTTAAATCTGCATTCAAAGCCTTGTGCTATTTTCCTTCTTCTGTAAATTCAAGATGCCCTTAGATTTCAATTTTTTCTCAGTAACTTAATCCTGAAGTCTGTAGTAAATCTAAACTCCATTTTCCTACAAGGCCAATAGATCTTTCCTCAGCTTTGGTGTCCAAGACGGCTCAAAGTTCTCTCAGTGAGGTCTAACCATAGTCATAAAGTGGGGCTGGAAAAGCAGAGTCTGTCAGGCAGCATTCGAGGAGCAGGAGAGTCAATGTTTCGAGCATCAGGAATGTGGGGGAGAGGCCAAGAGATAAATGGGGGAGAGGTGGGGATGGGGGGAGAAAGTAGCTGGGAACGTGATAGCTAGATTAAGGTGGTGGGTAATGGTGATAGAGCAGAGCAGAGGGTAGAGCAGATAGGTGGGAAGGAAGATGGACAAGTAGGACAGTACCAAGGTTGAAGCACAGCTATGTGACTACAACACGGCTCCTTTGTCTGTAATTATTCTGAAATCAACTTGTTCAGACATGAAAGGACACCCGAAAAAGAATGGATTTGAATCCAGGCCTTCTGGTTTACGGGACTCCAGCACTGCATTGCACAAGCACCCCTCTTCCCTCCACACCATTCCCCAGCTACCCATTTGTACTCTATTATTCTAGGTATGAAGAATATTTTCTATACCTGTTGATATTTTAATTATTCATGGTTCTAGACCTCTGCTGTTTATTAATTTTATTACGAACTTCCAGCAATTTCCTTCTTTCTTTCCGTTAATCAATATCCTGAAGCACCTGATATATAGTAGACATGATCCTAATTCAGTGCAATCCACATAAGATTCTGATTCACATACCAGCTTCAGCTGTGTCAAGTTTTAGGACACGACCTTTGAAACTCAGCTCTCCCCCACCCACTTGAGTCTTTGCAAGGGCATCTGCCAGCTGAGAGATATCCTCAGAAGCCATCTCCTAACACCTGGTGAAAAACAGAAGACATTTTAAACAGTCCATCACACAGGTTTCAAAGCAAATAAAGTCATCACACGATAAACTGGTTCAACTGGTATGTTTAAGTTGACAGGAGTATATCATCTGCAGGAAGTATTTTTCCAGCTACACTACATAATGAAAAATGACTGTCGTGTTTGTGATAATCCCCAATAGAAAAAAAAATGGTCATTACCCATTGACATTTATTTAACAATTCCATGGAGATTTATCACATCTCACCTGATAACCTTAAGAGACAACTTTTACCTCCGCAACTGTTCAGTCTCCCACAGAGAGATTTTCTGCTCTGCCATACCCAAGATTGAAGCGCTCCATAATTAAGAAAAATCCATTTTGCTGGATGAATATCCCAATTCAACACTTTCACAAAGCCTGTACTTTGAATTTATTTGAAGAAAAACAAAGTGTCAAGCCTACACTAACACCTCAAAACAGATTCGTGCTACTGACCAACAGGAAGTGCTCGTTTTCCCAACAGTTTAAGCATTATATTTTCCAAAAGCCAAGTGAGGAGCTTCCAGGAAGTGTTTCACCAAGGAATGGTGGATTAAAATGACAAATACACTGTAACTCAAACTGAGGACAATCAGGCATGTCCTCAACTGCACACTTTCCAATTAACAGCTACGGGAATTTATTGTTTTTAATTCCTTTACCTGCAGTCAAAACATCTCCAAATTCCCAGTGATCTACCCCAGCCACTGACCTTTCCTCTACGCACATGTTGATGTTCAACTTCACCTCCCCAACACCTTCTCAATCTCTCCATTATTTGGCTACATCTTCGCCATTTAGTCTCGAACTAAGTGCAATTTATTCCAGTTGAAGATTAGGAAGACTGAAGTTGTTGGCATTAGCTCCCAACATAAACTCAGTTTCTTTTCTGGGCAACCTACTCAAAGTGAACCAGGTTGCTAACAACTGCAGCATCCTAATCAACCTGGGGCTACATTTTCAACTGCCTATACTTTCCATCACATAACTGTACTTCTTGTGGCACAATAATACAAGAGTTTAAAAAGATAGGCATCTTGTCTGGCCACCCATTGTGCAAGTTATTCACCGCATCTCCAAACAGAATGCTCATCCCGTGTTTAAGTCCCTCAATAAACTTACTAGTCGCTAATCTCTTCCATACCTGTAACTCATTTCAGAGCCCGCAGCCTTGTGAACTCTCTCTGCCCACTGCTATTCATTAATAGTTGCGCCTTTCACTACCTAAACTTTGTGTTCTAAAATTCCCTCTCCTTCCCACTCCTTCTTAAATGCTTTCTGTAAAAGACAGACTTTGACTAGAGTAAGCCTCATTATCTAGCTCTGCACTCATTTTCTTCAAGATCATGCCTTGATTAAATGCTGGAGATCATGTTTAGGTATTAAAAAGGTGCTACAAAGTTATGGCCAATACTTATTTGAAGAACACAAGTTAGTTCAATTATGGTTCACTGAAACACTTCGGTTCCAGAATTAAGACAAGGAAAGCTATGAGTATCAAATGTTTTCCTTCTGCTTTCCTGTCTGCCTGTACAGCAAACTGACCGTACTTACAGCATTTTAGACATTTGTATTAATTTATGGAAATCAGCACATGCTTTACCTTCCAACAGTGCTTGCCTTGTTTCCTCTTCCACTAGTTTCATTCTATAACTGGCAAGAAATTAGGTTGAACAGAGTAAAGCAGTTCTTAATTTTCAACACAAACAATATTTGCTAAGTAATCATTTGAGGAATGTGATTCCACAGGTTCTGGCAATTCTTTAGTAACTGAACCAAGTGATGATCTTTCTGGAACACACAATAAGCACTGTTTTCTCAACTAACCTTGTGGAATACCATGTCTCATCCCAATTTTATACCCAAATGACATCCACACAGACTGTTTCCTATAGAAATTAACAGGTAATAGTCAGAAGGAAAATTTCTTTATCTTTCCCTAGCCAAATGGTTCAGAGAATAATTATAACTCAATACCACCTCACTCACCATTGTCCCGCATTGAATTGCGTTATTTATACAGAATTTATAGCAAATTGTGTCTTCCGATCTTATAGTCCTGAAGAAGAAGCAGTGCTTTGAAAGCTAGTGCTTCCAAATAAATGTCTTGGACTATAACCTGATGTTGTGTGATTTTTGACTTTGTACACCCCAGTCCAACACTGGCGTCTCCAGAGTTAGGAAAGGCATGATAACGAGGGTGAGATCACTCCATACAGTACATCAAGGATTTCATGACTGTTAACTGCACTATATTTTTATCTGCAAGATGCCTATCATGTTGGGTAGGTACTTTAGAAATTGGAAACACAAGAATGAAAGCATACAAGATACCAATAAGATTTAATCACATCATTTGCAGTTATCTTGTAAACAATTCCATAAGTTGCTCCAGTTTGATTTTAAGAACAAACAGACATGCATCTTTTTGAATTGTCATTACTGCCAATGCAATTAGTTTTCAATTTACAGACAAAATAAGGGTAGTTTAAGACTAGTATCTGTTGGGAAGAAATATTCGACAGGACATCAGAAGAATTCCAATCCCTCCTTGAGTAGTGCCTTGAGACCTTCTATGTCCTGCTGACTAAGCAGCAGTCCCTGGTTTAAAACCTCAGCTGAAAGTGAGCAAGTAAAACAACTAAACCCAACATAATTGGAGTGAACTGAAAGGAAGGTGAACAGATTCTGAGATTTAGAAAGAAAATTCCATGCTAAAGAGCCACATGTTTAAACAGGTATTGGATTTTTATTTGGATGAGCTGAAGTTGAGAGAAGATCGAGTATAGGAAATTGGTCAGAAGAACATTCAAAGGTTCAAGGTTGACAAAGACAAAGAGTTTAAGTATCACAAAGACACAAATTTACAATAAAGTGCTTCACAATCCACAAAGCAAGTGTGTGAACAGAAAAAAAATGTAATATGTAAACCAAAAATTTTATTGCATAATATTCAACTGCTTCCATGAGTGCTTCAGTGTCAAACTTATAATCACATATTTAATCTATTTTTCTAGTTTTTTGGGTAAATCTGCAATTTTTTTACTTTACAAATATAAAATTATTGAAAAGTAAATCACAAATATCGGTATAATAAAAAGAAAAAAAATTACAACTACTATCTACTAACCTCCTCTATAATACAAAGCAAACCCTAACACTGTGCAAAGCAACACCAAAAAAAAAGAAAGAAAAGCAAAAAAAAACAAACAAACCCACAAAATACACAACAGCTATGCTCGGCGCAAGGCTCCCAAACAAAGGAACGGGAGCATTGTATACATACCCGTATTAACTCGGGAGACCCCCTCCAGGGCCCAGGGCTTGACAAATCTAATCATGCTGGTTAAACAAACGCTCTAGTTAAGATAATTGATAAATCTGTATTCAAATAACTCAAATAGGGTTGCCATGTCTTATAAAAATTGTCTGTTGTGTGGTGCACTATGTTTGTGAAAAAATCCAACTGAATGTGCTCCATAATTAATTTCTGGCATCCCAGCAAGCCCGGCAGGTCCGCAGACACCCAATTCATCAGAATATTCTGTGCACAGTATGCAAGAATATTAAATAGTTTCTTCCCATGCCTGTCTAAAGATGGTAAACGTGGTAGACCTTAGAGGAGAGATATCGGGTCTACTTTGACTTCAGTCCTCAATACCCTACCTACCTCTCCCATCACTGCGCTTCAATAAATATGGAGTCTGTGGCATGTCCAGAAGCAATGGGTAAGAGTACCTACACTTATTTTACATTTGGGGCACACTGCAGATGCCCCTTTTTTAAACTTCGCCAGATGGTCTGGTGCCAGATGAGCCCTGGCCCTGTGCAGAACTTTTAACTGCGTAGCGCATGACCTGTTACAGATTGAGATCTTTTGAATATTCTCCCATATGTTCTCCCATGTTTCAGAAGAGATCTCCATTCCCAGCTCTTGCTCCCAGACCTCACGTAACCGGCTAATATCTTGCCAGGCCCTGCCACCCAGCAGGCAATAGAGGGCACTAACTGAAAGGGTGCTTGTGGAGCGTAGCAACAACTTCTCTGTATCGGGCATATAGGGCTTAGTGAGAAGTGTAGTCTTCTTCTGGATGAAATCCCTAACCTGAAAAAAAAATGGAAAAGGTTTCTGCTGGGCAACCCGTATTTTGGCTCAGTTGCTCAAAAGACATCATAACCTCCCCCTCAAACAAGTCTCCCAAACTAGAAACTCCTCTCGCTGCCCACAGTTTGCCCTGAGTCCATCAGCCCTGGTCAGAACCCTGGCATGCCAACTATAAGTGAAAGTGGCAAAGTCTTGGATAAACAACCCTCACTGACGCATCGCCCTCCAAGCCTTGACTGTACTAATGACAATGGGGTTCCAGCAGTGGTCCATAACTGTCCTCATCTTATCCATGAGCAATAGGTTAATAAGAGGGCACTTTGCTTGGGAGGCCTCAATATCCAGCCATATTGAGTTTGGATCATTACCTACCCAATCACAGACAAAGGACAGCAGGGAACTCAATTGATACCTTCTGATGTCTGGGAAATCAACTCTTCCCCCTCCTTGAGGCAACTGCAATTTGGTAAGTTTGATGAGGGGCCGCCCACAATGCCAAACAAAGGATGCAAACCACCCCATAAGCTTCTGCAGCGTTGACCTGGGAAACATTATGGGGAGCATATGCATGGGATAAAGCAAACGAGGAAGAACATTCATCTTAAATGAGAGATATTTGGCCCAGCCATGAAATTGGAAGAGCCTCCCATCTCTGGAGATCTCGCCTAATATTGTCGAGCAAGTGAGCAAAGTTAGTCCGAAATAACAGATCAAACTTGGGGATAATAAAAATGCCTAGGTACCAGAACTCTGCCCGTGATCACTTAAAAGGAAACTTAGAGCCACCTTCAACTTCCGGCACATCCTTAAGGTTCCCCAAATGAACTGATACATTGTATCAAATGGGGTACAAAGGTCATTGGGGTCGATAAAAACAGAAGGGCATCATCCGCATACAGCGTAATCTTGTGTGCCCTCACTCCCACTTCCGGAGCAGTTATGTGGACGTTCTGACGAATGGCCTCTGCAGAAGCCATATCACCAACGTAAACAACAATGGTGAGAGGGGGCAGCCTTGCCGACTACCCCACCAATTGTAAAATTCCTAGACTTCACCCCATTGATGATGACCACGGCCAGAGGGTGGCAATATAAAACCTCCATCCACCTAGCAAAGAACAGTTTGGGTTGGGTGGAGTCTAAGACATAAAAAAGGTACGGCCATTCCACCCGGTCGAATGCTTTCTTTGCATCTAAAGAAATCACCAACCCCTGAATCGATCATTGCTGTCAAATTTGGACCACATTCAGCAATATTCTAATATTATTAGAGGTCCTACGGCCCCTTATAAAGCCTGTCTGGTCCTCTTTAATAATATGGGGCAACACCCTTTCCAATCTCAGCGCCAGGATCTTGGACAGAATTTTGAAGTCTGAATTTGAGAGAGATATGGGCTTGTATGAGACACGATCCTCAGGAACCTTCCCTTTCTTAAGAATTAAGGAAATATTAGCTTCTCTCAAAGATGGTGGTAGGCGTTCATGCATATAGGAGTGATTGTACATCTTCAATATCGGCCCTGACAGAATCCCTATAAACTCCTTATAAAACTCACCTGGAAGACTATCAGGGCCAGGCGCTTTTCCACTCCGATGTTGCCTAGCTGCCTCCTGTATTTCCTGAACTGTCATGGGGGCATTAAGGAGAGAGTCCTGTTCCAAGGTTATCCCTGGGAGGTCCAGGTTCTTAAAAGGTCTCCATTTTAGCACTCCTGTCTTCGCAATCTTCAGACCGATACAATTCAGAGTAAAAGCTCAGAAAAGCCTCATTAATCTTTTTAGCATCATATGTAAGGACCCCAGGACTGTCTCTGATTGCAGTAATGGATTGGGGTGCATGCTTTTTCCTAGTCAGGTATGCTATATACTTCCCTGGCTTATCCTCTATATTCGAACACCCTCTGCCTAGCAAAAGCAAGTTCTTTCTTTGCATTTTGTGTCAGTATTGAATTCAAGGCAGCCCGAAGGGCCGTGACCCACTGTAGCTTTGTCACCGAAGGCCAGGCAAATGCGCCGTCTCGCAGCTTTCAACCGCGTCTCAAGTAGACGCTGCTATTCCTCCTTCTGTCATTTCCGGCTAGCCGAATAGGAAATAGCTAATCCCCTAGCAAAGGCCTTAGCAGTCTCCCATAACATGGATGGGCTACGAGCCGTGCCTGAGTTGATAGTCAAGAATCCCTGATACTCCTTCAAAAAGTATTCGACAAATTTGGAATCCTTACAGAGAAAAGGGTCCAAATGCCAGTGCCGCAAACCTAGCCCTTCACTCTTAGCCTTAAACTTCAAATATACTGCTGCTTGATCAGAGATAGCTATATTCCCAATTTTACAACCCATAATCGAATCCAGAAGGGCCGAGGAAGCCAGAAAGAGGTCAATCCTCATGTGACATTTGCATGGGTTTGGAAAAAAAAGGTGAAGTCCCTGCCGGTAGGGTGAAGACATCTCCAAATATCCACCAGCCCCAATTCCTCGCATAAGTCAACGACCTGCTTGACCAGTGAAGAAAAAGTTGGGGGCCCACAAAGCATCCTGTCCACTGTCGGATCCAAAAGACAATTAAAATCCCCCCCATACTAATGTGCCGTGTTCCAAAAGCACTCAATTTAGAGAAAGCACTTATCAAAAATTTGAGGGGATGTGCCGGAGGACAGTAGACGTCTAAAATGCCATATTCCTCCCCATGTATCAGGGCCTTAAGTATCACAAAACGTCCTTGCTCATCTTTCACCTGCTCTAATAACATGAACGGAAGATTTTTCTGAATAAGTACCGCCACTCCCCTACTTTTAGTAGTAAAGGATGAAAAAATATCTGGTCATAACCCCCCTGTTGTAATTTCAGGTGTGCCCCATCATCAAGATGGGTTTCCTGCAACAAAGCGATATCAACCCTTTCCCTCTTAAGGCTAGAAAGCACTTCTTTTCTTTTAATAGGCAAATGACTTCCCTTAATGTTCCAGGCACATCATTTAATAAGACACTTAGCCATATCCCCTTTCAGACACCCTTGAACCCTTCAGAGGGAGAACCCTGCTTACAAAGCCCCGAGCATAAGTAAATAAAGACTCAAAGAATCGAAAAACTATATATACAAAAACGACTATCGATTCCTGATGAAGGACTTATGCTCGAAACGTCGAATTCTCTATTCCTGAGATGCTGCCTAACCTGCTGTGCTTTGACCAGCAACACATTTGCAGCTATCATAACTATAAACTATTACTACCAAAAAACTACAAAGAATACCAACTATAGAACCCTGAATGGAAGACTCTTCACTGTGCTCATAGTGGGCACTCACCCTACCCATCCCCTCCTTCACAGCTCCTTCAAATCTGGACTATGTCCCAGCCTTAGGCCAGAAAAATAACAAAGATGATCCTTAAATCAAAAGACAAAGTCAGGATGAGCACTCCACCCATCCCTGGCTTCATGTCACCCCTACTCGTGACTAAAAGAGAAGCAGAACAAAAAAAAGGGACAGAGACAACAAAGAACATACTCAAAATTTCACATCAGAAAATACAGTTATTAAAACTTATTCCAAAGTCTTTTCCCCCCTTTCCAAAAAGGAAATTATTAGGGAGAAAGAAAGGAATTTTAAAAAGGAAGGGAAAACATGGGGAAAAATAGAAAAGAGAACAAACATCAACCATATTCTTCAGGCCAATCTGTCGATTTTAAAGTGTCCACAAAGTTTATACATTTGACTTGGCGGATAAGGCTAAAAACTGAGTCCTTGTGGCTGAAACGAAGTACTGCGGGGTATCTCATGGAGTACTGGATGCCCAGGTTCCTCAGCCTCTTTTTTTAAACTTCATCGAAGGACTTCCTCTTTCAGATTACAACTGCTGAAAAATCCTGGAAAAACCATGATTTTTGACCCCTGGAGGACCTTTTCCCAGGGATCTGGAAGCTTCTATGACTTTTTGCCTGTCCTTCTATGAGTGGAAGCGCACTAGGACCAGGCGAGGGTGCTGCACTGGCCCTGAACTGTGCACTGTAACCTGATACGCCCTTTCAATCTGAAGCCTGCTGGACTCTATATGAAGGCCCAAAACTTCGGCAGCCAGTTTTCAAAGAAACTGACTGGCTGCTCACCTTCCGGGAGCCCGACAATTCGGAGATTTAATCGAGGTCGTTGATTGGTTCTGCAAGGCCCGCAACACCTGGAACCGACTGGATCCAACACCTCCAACACCTGGATCTGACTGGATGAGGACTGCATCACAGCTTCTGAGGTCTTAGTTCAACCCTCCACCTCTTCCAGCCTCTCCTAGAGGCCCTGGATCTCCTGCTCATGCTTCTGCGGATTTCCTCAATCGCAGTCGCAACTTTCAAGGTAAGTCTCTCCATTGCCGCAGCCAAGTCTGTCAGGTCTCCGGGGGGTTCAGGAGAGGCTGCTGTTGCTTCAGTCTATGGTGTTGTAGGTGCTGCAGGGTAGTGTCCTCTCAGCTGCTGTTTGCTTCCTCCTTTTCCCTTTGGCATCCTTCCCACTCCCAAATATTAACAAATGTGTTCTGTAAGGTTTTAAACTAATATTTCCACCACATAAGTTGGCCAGGCATGGCATAAAACACCGGTATGCCTTTACTATTAGGCAGAGCTATCCACAGCAGTTGTACAGAATCGCCACCATCTTGCCGAGTCCATTTTTCTAGTTTTAACAGGTAAAAATAACTCAAAATGGAAAATTGCAGCCAAACAGGAAGCCATTTAATTTCTACCTGCTCCATCATTTAATGAGATGATTGGTCTGCAATGCAATTCCAGACACATTCCTTTGTCCCATGACCCTGAAGACTTTGCTAAACAAAGGCCTATAAATGATTTAAGTTAAAATCATAAGAGTCATAGAGATGTACAGCATGGAAACAGACACTTCGGTCCAACTATTCCATGCCGACCAGATATCCCAACCCAATTTAGTCCCACCTGCCAGCACTTAGCCCATATCCCTCCAAACCCTTCCTATTCATATACCCATCCAAATGCCTTTTAAATGTTGCAATTGTACCAGCCTCCACCACTTCCTCTGGCAGCTCATTCAATATAAGTACCACCCTCTGTGAAAAAGTTGCCCCTTAGGTCTCTTTAATATCTTTCCCCTCTCACTCTAAACCTATGCCCTCTAGTTCTGGACTCCCAACCCCAGGGAAAAGATTTTGTCTATTTATCCTATCCATGCCCCTCATAATTTTGTAAACTTCTAGATGATCACCCCTCAGCCTCAGACGCTCCAGGAAGGCATTCGATAAGGTTCCCCATGGGATACTGGTGAGCAAGGTTAGATCTCATGGAATACAGTAAGAACTAGCCATTTGGATACAGAACTGGCTCAAAGGTAGAAGACAGAGGGTGGTGGAGGGTTGTTTTTCAGACTGGACGCCTGTGACCAGTGGAGTGCCACAAGGATCAGTGCTGTTTGCTGAAGTCCATATAGATCACATCTACCACTCTGCCCTCATCAATACTCTTTCTTACTCCTTCAAAAAATTCAATCAAGATTGTGAGACATGATTTCCCATGCACAAAGTCATGTTGACTATTCCTAATCAGTCCTTGCCTTTCCAAATACATGTACATCCTGTCCCTCAGGATTCCCTCCAACAGCTTGCCCACCACAGATGTCAGGCTCACTGGGTTATAGTTCCCTGGCTTGTCTTTATCGCCCTTCTTAAACAGTGGCACCACGGTAGCCAACCTCCAGTCTCCGGCACCTCAACTGTGACTATCAATGATACACATATCTCAGCGAGAGGCCTAGCAATCACTTCCCTAGTTTCCCACAGAGTTCTAGGGTACACCTGATCAGGTCCTAGAGACTTATCCACCTTCATATGTTTCAAGACATCCAGCACTTCCTCCTCTGTAATATGAACATTTCACAAGATGTCACCATCTATCTCCCTACTTCTATATCTTCCACATCCTTTTCCACATTAAATACTGATCCAAAAATACTCATTCAGTATCTCCCCATTTTCTGCGGCTCCATACAAAGGCTGCCTTGCTGATCTTGGAGGGGCCCTACACTATCCCTAGTTACCCTTTTGTCCTTAATGTATTTATAAAAACCCTTTGGATTCTCCTTAATTCTATTTACCAAAGCTATTTCAGTCTCCTTTTTGCCCTCCTGATTTCCCTCCTAAGTATACTCCTACTGCCTTTATACTCTTCTAAGGATTCACTCGATCTATCCTGTCTATACCCGATATATGCTTCCTTCATTTTCTTAACCAAACCTTCAATTTCTTTAGTCATCCAGCATTCCTGTACCTACCAGCCTTTCCTTTCACCCTAACAGGAATATACTCTCTCTGGATTCTCGCTATCTTATTTCTGAAGGCTTCCCATTTTCCAGCTTAATAGATCTTGATCATCAACTGCCACCTGCAGGAGTTCTAAACTCCTAACACCTTTTGCTTTGACATTTCCTAATTTCACTCCTGTAGGGTCTGCTCTAATTTTCAGATTATGCCTCCCATACCAGCAGAAATAGTTTCTCTGTATTTCCCCCACTACCTTAAACTTCGATCAAATCCTCTTAATGTTCAAAACTTCACGAAATATAGCCTTAGTTTGACCATGGAGGTTCACAGACTATTGTATTAAAACACTTTGTACAGACCAATATAGTCTTTTTCAAAGACCAATATCATTTTCCTAAAGTGTGGTGCCCACGGTATTCCAGGTGAACATCACTTTTATATACTGAAGTCACTGACACTGGTCCATGCAACAAATTCAACCTCACCAACTCCATCTCTCTTCCAAATAACCAAGGCTATTGGCAATTTTTGTCATGCTATTTGAGCTCTCAATGAGTTTTCAAACATATATCTGAGCTGGTGCTAAGATCACTCATTGTCATCTCCACAACATCTCCCAGCTCTGCCCCTGCCTCAGCTCTTCTGAAGCTTTCATCAATGTGTTCATTTACTCCACATTTCTGGTCACTTTCTCACATTCTATTCTGCACAAACCAGAGGTTGATCAAAGGTCTATATCTGTAGTCACACCGCGTTTTGTTCACCTACTATCTAAACTCAACGTGGCTTTGTCCCCTACCAAATCTCTAATCTTTAGCCTTATAACCCTCCACGATATGTCTGTCTTCTAACGTTGGACTTGAGCATCCACATTTTAGTTTTAATACTTCTTAGGTTCTTTGGGATCTTCCACTTCAGTTTCCTTAACTTTTTTCTTCAGTGTCAATCCAATACTGGATTCACAAACCCTGCCATAGGGTGGGCCAGGTGACGTTTGCTGAAGAAATGGGTGGGCATTTGATTTTTTGCATATTCCGCCACTATTTGTGATTGGCTTCCATCTAGGCCTGTCAGAGATAGAATGGATGGCACGTGCGTGGCTTCCCACTTTGGACAGTCTTAGGGAATAAGTTTCCATCAGTAGGTCAGGACATTATATTTCAGAAAGGCTTTCAGAAAGTCTTCAAAGCACTTGTGTCAAACCTCAGAGTAGACGGTTTGTTCTTAAAGTGGTGTCAGGCACATAGATGGTGAGTTCCACCCAATGCAGCTGACTCACTATAATCAGTGTCTCGAAGTTGGCTTGAGCACATTGATATTGGAGCAGCTACCCAGCCAGTGGATTCGCAGAGAAATCACTGGTGATATTTCTCAAAGCGTTTGCTGTACACGGTCTACATCGCAGACAAACATGAGAGCTGGTAACAACTGCCTGGTGAACCAAGAGCCTGGCATCAGGTTTGAGGTCTTTATGATCAAAAAGTCTATTCCTCAGTCACAGGCTATGCTAACATGTTGGAGTTGATGCATTAATATAACATTAATCACAGTGTTGTCCTTACCTCCTGCTACCTAAATGATAGCTCTATAATTTTCCTCTTAACCACTCTGCCTTACTACCTCACTCTACACCTTTAAAATACTCCTTAAAACTTTATTTATTTGACCAAATTTTTGGTCATCTGGCCGATTATTTCTCATGGCTCTCATACAAAGTCTATATGAAGTTTCTTTGAATATCATATTATGATAAAAGATACAACAGACAAGTTTGTTATTGTTCTAAGCCCTTTACCTCTAAAGAAATCTTTTTGGGTTAATTGTTGTACTTGTTCCCTTGGAGGCAATAGCCTAGTGGTATTATTGCTGAAATTTTAATTGAGAGGCACAGATACTGCTCTGAGAACCAAGGTTCAAACCCCACTGAACACCCAGCGCAGGAGTGTGGTGGATTGATTAGTTTAAGATTTTAAAAACACATCTGTTCCCTCAAAGTCAAAAACGTGGTGCTGGGAAAGCACAACAGATCAGGCAGCATCTGAGCTGGAGAGTCAATGTTTCAGGCATAAGCCCTTCATCAGGAATGTTTCCTCAAGTCTCTTTGGACTTCTGCTAATTTTTCAACCATTCTACCACTATCCATAGTGAAAGGCTGACATGCCTACACTGAACTTAATCTGTCATGCTTTTAAGCCATTCAGTATTAACATATTTTACATTTCCATCTACACTGCTTACAGTGCTGCCTTATCTTTGTGAGCCCATCAGTAATTCAAAGAGTTTGCATGGAATGTTCAGTATGCTATCCTTTTAATCTACTGTAAACATCAAATAGATTCCACCCTGTCAAGCTGCCCCCACCCCCATCGCAGAATTGTCTAGTTTTTAACGAGCGCATCTCTCAATTCTTCTAAACTAACCTTCCTGGCGTGGGCTGGTGTGCTCATTGGAAATTGTAACGAAACAAAAATCCTCCATTGGAGTCACTTTGCGACATGATTGCGTGGTGTGATATGGCTTCTAATGTTCCAGTAGTCTGCACCAGCTACCAGGGAGCACAATAACGTGTGTTAACACCCAACTTAACCTGACTCACAGTGAAGACTAACCCCGGTGAGAGAAGGGCACATATTCACGTCACCCCACTGTGACTCATACCTTCACGACATTTAGCCCACACAAGAATCGCAAAACGGGGTGGGAAATGTTTTATATATAAAATAGATTATAACCCGGTTTATATTGATAAAATTATCAAAAAGAAACACACTTGCCCTCGACATCCCTCCAAAATTAGGGATCAAAATGTTTCCCCATCAGATGGAATTATTACTGACGAAATAAAATTACTTGACGATTATCACTACCGAAACACGTTGCTCCGGTTATTGTCAGTTATCCGATTAACAGATATTTTGCTGTTAAACGGCAACATTAACTAACTGCCAGACATTACTTCGCCTACATTTCCGTTCAATTGAAGAACACGAAAATATTAAACCTAAAACAGAATTTAAAATTACCAGAAAAAGATTGAGTTCGAGTCTGCCGGCTCCGCACGCCAATTTCTTTTGAGTTAATGGCGGTCAAATGTTTTTCAAACCAGCCTCTAGCAAGTTCCGCCGTTGTCTTCTTGGGCATGTGCCAGCAGCCGAACATGAGGGGAGTTGTAGTTCTCAACCGCGATGAACTCCATCATTTGTTCTGGGGACTGCCTTCACCTAGGAACTACAATTCCCTGCAGGCCTTGCGCGAATATGCTACCCGCCCTTTTCATTGCGTACTAAAGAGAGGCAACGGTCATGAGGCGAGAGGGCCCTCTTTGGCAGATTGTTCCATAGCAACCTCTACAGGCCCAGAGACATACAATAAACATCGTGTAGTGGGCAGTTTGGCACTGGATGGTCGGATTGTCTGTCCCTTGAACCTGAACTAGTTGAACTGTCGCAGCTGGTTCATCTTCTGTTTGCATCTTTTCGTCCGCGAGAGATGCTGGTAATGCAACCTTAGTGAGGTCAAGTGAGATAATTTGCTGCACTTCTGATTGCTGAACAAGCTAATTCTGGAAAAAAATCAAGTTGCACCTTGCCAGTGGTGCACGATCATCTTGGCATTTGCTTTAAAGCTACATGGCATTGTCGTGGCAAATTCCTTATCACATTTGACATCACCAGCATTAAAGGTCTCATAGAGTCATTCAGTAGGCTAGCAGGAGGCTGGGAGAACAAACCAGACAGCATCAGGAGGTGGTGAAGTCGACATTTCAAAACCTGAAGAAGGATTACACCCGAAACAATGACTTCTTGATTATGAATGGCTTGCAGTGTTTTCCCAACCTTTTAGATTACTTACAGAGTGGAAACAGGCCCTTCGGCCCAACAAGTCCACACCGACCCACCAAAGCGCAACCCACCCAGACCCATTCCCCTTCATTTATCCCTTCACCTAACACTACGGGCAAATTAGCATGGCCAATTCACCTAACCTGCACTTTTTTGGACTGTGGGAGGAAACCAGAGCACCCGGAGGAAACCCATGCAGATACGGGGAGAATGTGCAAACTCCACACAGTCGCCTGAGGCAGGAATTGAACTCTGATCTCTGGCATTGTGAGGCAGCAGTGCTAACCACTGTGCCGACTGTGTGGAGTTTGCACATTCTCCCCGTGTCTGCATGGCTTTCCTCTGGGTGATCCGGTTTCCTCCCACAGTCCAAATTTGTGCAGGTTAGCTGAATTGGCCATGTTAAATTGCCCATAGTGTTAGGGGCAGGGGGAAATGTAGGGGAATGGGTCTGGGTGGGTTGAGCTTCGGCAGGTCGGTGTGGACTTGTTGGGCCAAAGGGCCTGTTTCCACACTGTAAGTGTTCCTCCTGCTTGTCTACCTTCGATTCCAGCATCTGCAATTTTTTTTTGTCTCAGAGTCATACATCACACCCTTTGGACTGACTCATCCATGTTGACCAAGTTTCCCAACTAAACTGGTCCCATTTGCCTGCGTTTAGCCCATATTCCTCTGAACCTTTCTCTTGAGGGCTTTTTTTAAACATCTTTGAATCTGAACTTTGGAAATTATGCAACCTACCTCTAGGACGGATGTACCAAACAACCCCACCGCTTGTGGCCAACCACTTCAACTCTCTCTCCCACTCCGCAAATCCTGGCCCTCCTCCACTGCCAAGTCCAAGTCACCCAACAGTTGGAGGAAAAACTCTGTCTTGTGACCCACCCCACCAACCACATGGCATCAATGTTGATTTCACCAATTTGTTCATCTCCCCTCCCCCCACTTCATCCCAGATCCAATCTTCCAACTCGGCACCGCCCTCTTGAACTGTCCTACCTGTCCATCTTAACACCTATCCGCTCCACCCTCCCTTCCAACATTTCACCATCACTTCCAACATCCATCTTTGCAGCTACCTTCCCCTGGCCCCACCCCTACTCTCCTATTTATCTCTCAGTCCCCTTTCTCCCCTGCTCAGATTCCTGATGAAGGGCTTTTGCCCGAAATATTGATTCTCTTGCTACTTGGATAATGCCTGACCTGCTGTGATTTTCCAGTGCCACGCTTCTTGACACTGGTCTCTTGATGTGGGCTACCTCCCCAAATAGCTCATCTATAAAGATTAGCCTTCCTCCATCCCATGCACATGCAATAAAAACAGAGAGTCAGAGAGATGTACAGCATGGAATCAGACCCTTTGGTCCAACTCATCCATGCTGACCAGATATCCCAACTCAATCTAGTCCCATCTGCCAGCACCTAGCCCATATCCCTCCAAATGCTTCCTATTCATATACCCATCCAGATGCCTTTTAAATGTTGCAATTGTACGAGCCTCCACCAGTTCCTCCGGCAGCCCAATCCACGCATGCACCACCTCCTGTGTGAAAACGTTGTCCCTTAGGTCTCTTTTATATCTTGCCCCTCTCACCCTAAACCTATGCCCTTTAGTTCTGGACTCCCCCACCTCAGGGAAAAGACATTGTCTATTTACCTTATCCAGGCCCCTCGGTTTTGTAAACCTCTATAAGGTTACCCCTCAGCCTCCGACACTCCAGGAAAAACAGCCCTAGCCTATTCAACCTCTTCCTATAACTCATGGCTGGCACAGGGGCTCAGTGGTTAGCACTGCTGCTTCACGGTCCCAGGTTCGATTACAGCCTTGGGTAACTATCTGTGTGGAGTTTGCACATTGTCCCCATGCCTATGTGGGTTTCCTCCAGGTGCTCCAGTTTCCTCCCACAGCCGTGCATCTCTATGTGCATGTCAGGTGATTTGGCCATGCTAAATTGCCTATAGCGATAGGTGCATTAATCAGAGGGTAGTGTGTCTGGGTGGGTTAATCTTCGGAGGGTCGGTGTGGACTGGTTGGGCCGAAGGGCCTGTTTCCACACTATAGGGAATCTAATCTAATCAAAACCTCCAACCCCGGCAACATCCTTGTAAATCGTTTTTGAACCATTTCAAGTTTCACAATATCCTTCCGAAAGGAAGGAGACCAGAATTGCATGCAATATTCTAAAATCAGCCTAACCAACAACCACAACATGACCTCCCAACTACCGTATGCAATTACTCTGACCAATAACGGAAACACATCAAATGCCTTCTTCACTATCGAAGCTACCTGTGACTCCACTTTCAAGCTGCAATATACCTGCACTCCAAGGTCTCTTTGTTCAGCAACACTCCCGAGAACCTTACCATTAAGTGTATAAGTCCTGCTAAGATTTGTTTTCCCAAAATGCACCACCTCGCATTTATCAAAATTAGACTTCATCACTATCTTTTTTGGGGGGAAGGCAGGAGAACCTGGAGCAGAGATTGAATAGACAAATGGCTTACTTCCGTCCTTTGTCTTATGGACTTGTGGAAAGAACCTCAGTCTAACATCACGTCTGAGAAACAGCATCTTCAACAACATTCCTCAGTATTGCAATAAGAATGTTAGCATGGATTAGGTGCTCAAGTCCCTGGAGTAGATTTCAAAACCATAAGACATACAAGATCATCAGAGGATTAGATAGGGTAGACAGTGAAAGTCTTTTTCCTAGGATGATGATGTCAGTTTGTATGAGTGGGCACTACAAATTGAGGGGTGCTGGAGTTAAGACAGATGTCAGGGGAAGGTTCTTTACTCAGAGCGTGGTAAGGGTGTGGAATGCCCTGCCTGCCAATGTAGCTAACTCAGCCATATTAGGGAGATTTAAACAATCCTTGGATAAGGACATGGCTGATGATGGGATAGCATAGGAGGATGAGCTTAGATGAGTTCACAGGTTGACGCAACATCGAGGACTGAAAGGCCTGTTCTGTGCTGTATTGTTCTATGTTCTATAAGCAGTTCAGAACCAAAGCTGACCTTCTCATGTTTTACATCCTTAAGATAAAAAAAATCTGCCTTGATTAGAGCTCAGTTCATGGCTGCTGGGCACTCTAAAGCAATCTCATGACCAATAAAATAATTTTAAAAATATAGTCACAATTGCTTTAAAGATAGCCATACAGATTGCTGCATCCAACAGCAAGGTGCCACAATACTGCAGATACTGGAAATCTAGAGTAAAAACACAAAGTGCTGAAAATACTCAGCAGGTTGGGCAGTTTCTGTGGAGAGTAAAATTGAGTTAGCATTCTCAGATGTGATCTTTCAGCAGAATGGGTTTCTCTCTCCAAAGCTGCAGTCCTGGTGAAATAATTGCTTAGTGATCTTTCTTGAAGAATAAAGCCAGGTGTATTCTTAGACAGTGAATGCCGCCCCAATAGCAAATGTAATTAACCATCTGATGAAAGGTTATCATCCTGAAATGTTATACCTTGATGTCAGAACTGATAAATCTTGTCCAAGTGCTTGAATCTTTTTCAGCACGACTTAATCAAATCGACTACCAAGCAGTGATTTCCTTGGTTAACATTTATCTCTCAGCCAACCTCACAAAAACAGATGATTTGGCCATCCATCATCACTTGGCTACTGGTGGGAGCTTGCTGTGTCCAAATTGACTGGGATGCAGATATTCTTTGCTTAATTTGGAAATACGGTGAAGACAAGAATTATTTACTTGACAAAAAATAACCTTTCGATTACGTGGACTGGAAGAGGTGATTGAAATGTTCTGATGCAAAGAATGAGCTGGGAGATGTGAATTGGTACAACATAGTCAAGTGTCAACATGTGTGTGGAAGGTTATGAATAATCACAAAGACTTGCACCATGTGAAAGGAGGACAGAGATTAGGACCTCAGGAGGCATTGCTCTTTTCTGATTGATTCAGTAAAGCAGGAAGCGTGCAGGCGATGCTGGCAATAAAGGCACTGAATAATTATAACGTTGAAATATCATGAACTGATTCAAAATTTGTGATTTTAATTCAGAAAAAAAAACTGGATGCAATTGAAGGAAGGACTGATTGTAAAAGGGGTGAGTTGAAATTGTAAGCGTGGAAATTTATTTTTGTGAGGAAAGGTATCATTCCAAGTTGGTTGCCGTTGGAAATAGTTGTGAATGTTTTATATATTTTTCTCATCATTTAGTTAAACTCGGGGGTTGTCTTTTTTTTAAAAAATAAATTATTTCGAGGTGGTCTCGGAATCCACTTGTATGGAGATTCCTATCTTCGGTTTCGGTTTCTTCCTCTTTTGATCCGCTTCACGTGGTCCCCGGGACTCGCTTACATCGCAGCCGTAGGAACGTGTCGGAAAGCCGGGGAGCGATCTACCCAAGACCGAGGCTCCGATGTGTACCGTAGGCCTCAGCTGTGAAAATGTTTGTATGTTTTGGAGGGAGAATAGTGAATTGAAACAACTTATAAAGTTCACGTTCATATAAAATAGTTGGGCATGATATTTTGTTTGACAAGAGTTGCTCCCTTCATCTAAACTGACCCCAAATAATGTTCTTTCAGTCTCAGTTGTTTTTGTCCTGCTTTAAGATGGTGACTTGTCTTTTTGCCTTCACTTTTAAATTCCATCTGGTTCACTTGGATTTGTGATCAAGGCCTTGGCAGCGACTGTCACAAAAGAGTAAAAGGAAACTATTGTATGTCACTGCACGATGGTCCTGAGCTGAATGAGTGCAGCTTGTTGGTGTCCAGAGAATAAGTGAAAGCAAAAATGCTGCAAATGCAGGAGAACTTCAAAACAGTCCAGTCAAAATCGACATGTTGACCGTTTCCATAGATGCTGCCAGACCCCTGAGGTTCTACAACATTTTCTCTACTTGTTCCAAATGACATGTTCCTGCTAACGATGACTTTTTTTTATTTTGGACCAATTTGCACATCCCTACTTTAATTTCATGGGGAAATCCAGTTTGGAGATGCAATTAAGCCCACTTAATTCGGTGGCCTTGAGCAAATTGTCTTGACATAGTGTGAGGGCAGATAGTAGCATCATGGTGCTGCTACTGGACTAGTAATCCAGAGATCTAGAGTTATGTTCTGGTAACACAGGTCGAAGTCCCACCCTCCTACTATGGTCAGCTGATGAAATTTAAATTCTATTATGAGAGGAACTGATGTAAAAATGAAGAGGTTATGCTTCAGTTTTGTGGGGTATAGGTGAGACCACAACTTGAGAGTTATCGAGGTCTATAGGAGAAAAAGATCCTTTGGTTCACCAGGTCTATTCCGGTGAAAAACAAGTACCTAACCATTCTAATCTCATTTTCCAAGACTTGATTCACAGCTTTGTAGACTTTGACATCACAAGAGCAAGTCGAAATACTAGTTCAATGTTAGGAGAGTTTCTGCCTTTACCACTGAGTTCCAGATGCCCATCAGCCTTTAGTAGAAAAAAAAACTTTCATAGCCCCTCTAACCTTTTCCTGCTTAAATCTACAACTTTTGTCATTGATCCCTTCACCAAGGGGAAAGAATGGCTTTTATCTATCTTATCTATACCCTTCATAATTTTATATATCTCAAGCATGGTACCCCTCAGTCTCCTGTGCTCCAAGGAAAACAAATCCACTCTTTTCAATCTCCAATCCTTCTGCCACAGGTGTCCTGTCTAAGAATCCTCTACCACCATCCTCTGTGTCCTACCAATAAGCCTTTTTTTTTGGATTAGATTACTTACAGTGTGGAAACAGGCCCTTCGGCCCAACAAGTCCACACCGACCCGCCGAAGCGCAACCCACCCATACCCCTACATTTACCCCTTACCTAACACTACGGGCAATTTAGCATGGCCAATTCACCTGGCTCGCACATCTTTGGACTGTGGGAGGAAACCGGAGCACCCGGAGGAAACCCACGCAGACACGGGGAGAACGTGCAAACTCCACACAGTCAAGTCGCCTGAGGTGGGAATTGAACCCAGGTCTCTGGCGCTGTGAGGCAGCAGTGCTAACCACTGTGCCACCGTGCCGCCCAATTTTGTATCCAGTTGGGTAGCTTTCCCTGGATCCCATTTGATCTAGCCTTTCTAACTAGACAACCATGCAAAACTTTATCAAAGACTTTGCTAAAGCCCATATTGACAATGTCTACCACTCTGCTTTCAGCTATCTTCTTGGTCATCTCTTCAGAAACATCAAGTTAGTGAGAAGTGATTTTCCATGCACAAAGCCATGCTGATTATCTCTAATTGGTCATTGCCTCTTCAAATACATATAAAACCTCTCTTACAGAATCCCATCCAACAGTGTACCTACCATTTGACATCAGGCTCACCGGTGTACAGTTCCCCGGATTTTCTTTACTGCCTTTTCTTAAATAACAGCACAATATTAGCCACTCTCCAGTCTGTTGGCACTTCTCTTGTGGCAATCGATGATAGAAATATCCTTGCAAGAGGCTCTGCAATCTCTTCCTAGATTCCAACAGTGTTCTGAGATTCACCTGATCAGATCCTGGGCATTATTCACCTTTATGCATTTTAATACCTCCAGCACCTCCACTTCTGTAATACAGACTCTTTTCAAGACATCATTATTCATTTCCCAAGTTCTCTAGCTTCTGTGTCTTTCTCCATGATGAATACTGATGTGAAATATTTGTTTGGTGTCTCACCTTTCTCCTGTGGTTCTACGCATAGATGACCTTTTTGATCTTTCAGGGGCTCTATTCTTTCCCTACTCTTTTGCACTTAATGTATTTGTAAAATCTTAGGATTCTCCCTTACCTTATTTGCTAAAATGTCTCGTCCCCTTTTTGCCTACCTGATTTCCCTCCTACATATACTGTTACTGCCTTTCTACTCCTATAGGGATTCACTTGATTCTTAGCTGTCTATACCTGACATATACCTCCTTTTTCTTGACCAGAGCGTCAATATCCCTAGTCATCCAGAATTCCTTATTCAACCAGCCTTGCCCTTGGATCCCATGGCTCTTATCAGTCTCCATGTGGTGCATTATCAAATTCTTTGCTGAAGTCTAAGTAAAGGGCTTATGGCCGAAAGGTTGACTCTCCTGTTCCTTGAGTGCTGCCTGACCTGCTGTGCTTTTTCCAGCGCCACATTTTTCGACTCTGAAGTCTAAGTAGACCATGTCAAATACCTTGGCCTCATCCAAAGACCTGGTCACCTTTGCGATTTTGGAGAAAATTTGTGGCTCAGGTTGAGGTTCAGGTTGTAAGGTTGCTTGCTGAGCTGGTCGATTTGTTCTCAGACATTTCATCACCATGCTCAGTAACATCGTCAGTGAGCCTCCAATGAAGCACTGGTGTTCTGTCCCACTTTCTATTTATGTGTCTTGGTCTGTTGTGGTGGGTGATATCACTTCCAGTTCTTTTTCTGAGAGGTTGGTAAATGGGATTTAACTCGATACGTTTGTTAATGGAGTTCCGGTTTGAATGCCAGGCCTCTAGGAATCTTGTGCATGTCTTTGTTTAGCCTTTCTCAGGATAGATATATTGTCCCAGTCGAACTGGTGTTCTCTTCGTCTGTGTGTATGGATACTAGTGAGAGTTGGTCATGTCTTGGTGGCTAGTTGGCGCTCCTGTACCCTGGTCACCTCTTCAAAATATTCAATCAAGTTGGTCAGAGATGACGTCCACTTGATAAACCTTGTTCTTATTTGAGGAGGGATAGCAGTGTGTTGGAGGCAATTCAAAGGAGGTTTACAAAATTACCTGGAATGAATGAGTTATAAAGAAAGATTGACAGGCTGGGCTTGGCTTCAGTGGAGTTTAGAAGAATGAAATTGATGGAAGTCCATAATATCCTGAACAGTTTTGACAAAGTGAACATGGAAGTGATGGTTTCCTCCTATGGCTGAGTCTAGCAATAAAGGTCAATGTTTTAAAGTTAGGAGGTGATGAGACAGATGAGGGGAATCTTTTTTTTTCTGAGGATTGTGTGAATTTGGAACTCTCTGCCTCAGAAGGCAATGAAGGTGGGGTCTCATGATTAGAAGGCAAGGTGTTTCCTGTATTTTTTTGGTTCGCCATCTAAAAATATTTGGGGAATTTTGTCAGTGGTGACCATTAGAAATCGACCTAAATTGACCCTGTTTATCTTACCCGTGTAGGCTTGAACGTCTTGTAGGATGATGGATTGCATCCTGCTGGTCAACTCTAGCATGTCTCCTGTGTTATATTCATATTCTGCAATGAGAATAAAGTATTATCCCATGGAGACCCCGGGTTGTCCAAACATCAGGGTGCCCCTCTCGTTTTCTCGACCTGAACCTATAGATATGCAGAGCATTACAGACGGTGCTGACTTGCATGCAGGAATTGCTGGAAAGATAACAGTTAGGTAAAAGTCCACCTTTGGGCTCCACTCTGGATTATTTTGTCCCCATTTACTCCATTAGCCTTCATCTCTGTCTCAAGGTAGCCATAAAGCAGAGGAGCTATTTGCCTTCAGCTGGGAGTTTGCAACATGCTTATCAGGTTATGTCCATGTGAAGGTGACTCTGTGCACTACATGTGTGTAAGTCAAACCTTCCAGGTTCCTCAGAAAGTTTAGCCTGTAGCTGTGAGAGACCCGCTTTCCATGTAACACCACAAAGAGGAGCAGGTGAGGACATACCAACAGAGGGGCCGATGTACTGACATGGAGAGGCCTGTGTACTCAGCTTGCTTTTGTCACTTTGCTGCTCGTGGTGTCCGCTGAAAATGAGAAGCAAACTCGTGTAATAAAACAGATAGAAGGTGACTGGGCCCGAAACTTTTAACTGTGATTTCTCTGCACAGATGCTGCCACACCTGCTGAGCTTTTCCCGCAATTTCTGTTTTTATTTCTGATTTCCACAATCTGCAGTTCTTTAGATTTTTATTTACTCTGTTCCAGGAGTTCTATATGAAATTAAATTAAAGAGAACAATCTCCATCTAGTGGTTGTTGTATATAGACCAGGTTCATTTTCCTGACTTTCTGATGACTTGCAGTTTAGCGTAAGGGAAGCAACTTTGCCCTGCCCTCTCTGTTCACCATAGAGCTGTTTCCCCTCTGTCATAGTCCAGAAACAGTAAAAGCTTACATAACACCATATAAAATGTTTAGAAGCCATTTGGCACAACAGTTCCACACAGACCTCTCCATAACTCACTTCATCTTATTTTGTCTTCAAAACCTTTTGAACAAAGAGATTTCTTCTAAATTCCTTATTTGATTAATTAACAACAATTTTTAAAAAACATGCCATCCAGTTCTGAAGAAGGTTCAGTTGACCTGAAACATTAACTCTGTTTTCTCTCCACAAATGCTGCCGGACCTGCTGAGTTTCATTAGCAATTTCTGTCTGTTTCAGACTTCCAGCTTCTGCAGTGCTTTGTTTTATTTGTATGTCCCCTTTGCTTTGGATTCACTCATGTGCCACAATGTCATCTCTGAGTCTACCCTGTGGAATCTTGTCATAACTTTAAAGGCCTCCATTATTTTTCTCTAGGAAGGAGGCAAAGTGTTTTAAAAATATTTTATAAGCTTTTCACTTCTTCACCTGACCTCCTCACTATGTTGGATAGTCTAAACCCCCCCCCCCCCCACCCTAATTATGCCACATTTTTGATTTAGTCAATTTTTGTCACACGTACCTAGGTACAGTGAAAAGTTTTGTTTTGCATGCAGTACTGGCGGATCATACTATACAAAGTGTGTTAAGGAAATAGAACAGAGCGAGGAATGCAATGTTATGGCTGCAGAGAACGTGCACAAAGAGCGAGATTAACATTAAATTTAAAATTTGAGAGGTCCATTCAGAAATCTAATAACAGGAAGAAGCAGATCTTGAATCTGTTGCTACAGTGTCAATGCTATCACTTTAAGAGGTTATTTTAGTCTTTTCTTTTGAAGAGAGGCTGTAAGGCAAACTGGCAACTGAAGCCTTCTTGAATAAACACCTCTGGATGCCTGTGTTTTTTTTAAACAGCCTGAATGGGTGTGGCCAGATCCAGATTTCTGGGTTTTGGTTTGGTTATCAGTGGCTAATTTGGGTCTCGAAAGAGTTGTAAGCTTCAGTGAATGTCTGCTGGCTGATGCACTCTCTGAATTTACTGTTGATGTGTTTTCCTCCTGGATTGGAGAACTGCATGTGAGAATCTGTGTCTGAATTTTCCTTTTTGCCAAGGGGTGTGTCTATGGAATGTTACTATCTTGGAACAGTTAATTAATATTGGTTACTGTATCTAATGTTTTGTTAAGTTTTCCAATAGAATTAAGTTATTCTCGGTTCTTCTTTTGTTGTATTTTAGCCATAGTGTTTAAGTAAATTGTGTTTTGCTTGATGTTGAGTAGTTTGACCAGTTACCATTGCATCTGGATCAGACACTTTACGTTTCCCTTTGAAATAAGCAAAAGTTAGGGTCTTGGCTATCTCCTCAAATAATTTTGCGGGGGTCTTGTCTGGTCCATGATAGTATGTGTGTTTTAAGCTTTTGTATCTTCTGCCTGACAGAAGAGGTTGGAAGTGATTATAACCGGGGTGGGAGGGGTCTCTGATGTTGGCTGCCTTTCTGAGGTGGAAGTGAGGACTGCAGATGCTGGAGATTAGAGCTGAAAATATGTTGCTGGAAAAGCGCAGCAGGTTAGGCAACATCCAAGGAGCAGGAGAATCGATGTTCCTGAAGAAGGGCTCATGCCCGAAACGTCGATTCTCCTGCTCCTTGGATGCTGCCTGACCTGCTGCGCTTTTCCAGCAACACATTTTCAGCTCTGTCTTTCTGAGGCAGCAGGAAGAATAGATGGAGTCAGTGAATGGAAGGCTAGTTTTCATGACGGACTGGGCTGTGTCCACAACTCTCTGTGGTCTCTTATGGCCTTGGGAAGAGCAGTTGCCATACCAAGCCATGATGCGTCCAGATGAAATGCTTTCCATGGTGTTGGAGCAGCAGCGATTTGATCAAGGTCTTCAGAATTTTGAGAAGCTTTACTTGAGGACAGAAGATGTAACTATTTTGAATGATAGATGGGTATGTGTAAGCAGATTTATGGTTATTGGCAAATTAGGTCGTCTTTAACAGCAAGTTGCTGTGATCTGGAATGCAATGCCTGGAAGCATGAAGGAAAAGGCTTTGAGAAGTAATTTGCATGATAAAAGTGCAGGAGAATGGGGCTAATTAGATAGTTTTTGCAAAGACCCTTCCTTCCAGCTACCAACCAGGTTCATTCCTCCCAACAACCAAACTGGCCGTACCCACCACCTGTGTTCACCCATCACTACCTCACCATTCTGCCCCTCTCCCCACCAAAATCCTCCCCCCCCCCCCCTTATCTGCAGCTCCCCTTGTCCCCACCTCCATCCCTGAAGAAGGATTGTACATGAAATGTTGACTTATCCATCTCCTGATTGCTGCCTGGCTTGTTGTGTTCTTCCAGCCTCCTGCTTGTCAAATTGCAAAGAACTGATACGTAATGGGCCAAGTGGTCTAATCCTGTAATTTACAATTCCAACTCAGTAATTCTCCTTATAAGAAAAATCAAATGCATTGTGCTATCCCTGTTAACAAGCTAAATAGTTTCTCTTCAGTAATTTTCCTGATGCTTTCTATAGCTTAAAACGGTCATATCACCTTTGTGATTATTTGTTTACCTCAAACATCTCCAAAAAGAACTTTTTGCAGACCTTTCTGCTAATATAGTCATAGTTAGTATCCTCCATCAGAAATGTTATTGTGAACATGCTAAACGGTCCTCATGACAAGACAGCATAAACGGAACTGTGAAAGGACAGTATTGTCATGAATACTAACTTGATTGGTACATTGAGAGATCAATATATAAGATTGTGTCGAGGGTCTTGTGGTACAGGAGTAGTGTCTTACTTTGGGCCCTGGTTCAAGTCCCGCCTCTGAACAGGTTGACCAGAAACATCTCTGAGGTAAGGCAATGTAACTAGGATGAAGACTATGAGGTTCTTTCCTGTTGCCTTCCTCATATATTTAACTGAGCCATGAGTCCCCCTTCCCAACAGAAGCCCTAGCTGTAAGCATCTCTTGTGTCCCTCAAGGTTCCGTCTCTTCCGCCATCCCCACCAATGATTTGCTTGTTCTACCAACAGCTGCTTGAGAGACGCAGGCACAATAAACTAGGCTGACGCTCCCAGTGCAATACTCAGGGTGTACTGCACAATCAGAGGTAGAGTCTTTTGGATGAGAATTTAAACTAAAATGCCATCTGCCTTCCAAGGTGGATGTAAACGATCCCATTGCACTGTTTTGGAGAAAAGAAAGTTGGCGCCATAGAAAGATAACAGCACAGAAGTAAGTCATTCAGCAGACGGCCTTATGGCAGCTCTCACACAGAGTGTGATTTACATATATTGCAAAATTGCTGTTTTCTGTTGTACCTCCTCATCTTTCTTTATTGTTTGCAGTGTTATGTGCCCTGCACAATGACCATAATTTTATTTCGAAGAAGTTAACGTTGTTGGTTGACTCTGTTAGTTTGATTAAGAAATTTCTGGGTTCAACACTCATATTAAAAGGTTTTAGCTCAAACTGTAAGCCAATATTCCAACAGATGGAATACGGTATTGCTGGCCAGAGTGCTGTCCAATGTTTTTGTCAGGTCATGTCGAACTGTGGCCCACCTGACTGTGGTGTTATAGCAAAGTGGAGTAGCAGTCAGTCCTGCCAGCAGTATCACCGTGGAGCAAAAGTGCGGAATTCTGTCCTATGCAGTGCTTTTGGAGGACCTTCATCACATCGACTGAAGTGATTTACCAAGATTCTGTGGAGGGCAGTTGGAAAGGGCAGTAAATGCCAATGACGCCAACATGCTGAAAATGGATTAATAAACGAAAACCACCTCCTTGTAGTACCTTTTGAGCACAATATTGCTGCAGTCATGTTCCCATATATCAATAATCACACCCTTCAAGCTAGGTGATGTGAAGCACTTTGTGATGTCTCAAACTGTGAGACTGAGTTCTAAATATAAATGTGGGTCTTTTATTTGTGTCATGTTCCTTCTATAACAGTAGTTCTTTCTCTTTCCAGGCAGTGACTGATCGTACTATCTGCAGCTGTTAACATGTCAAGTACCTCACCCGGAAGGCAGAAACGCAAGGAGGAAATTCAGAAAGGCCTACATTTTATTCAGTAAGTAAGCCAAACTATAAGAGTAAAGCAATCCAATGAGCATTAGCATTCTTGGATGACAAATACAGGGTTTAGCCGGCTAGTACCTCATGAAAGATTCTCAATTAAATTCATGCCATGAGTTAACTCATTTTACTTTGGATCATCTGTTGATCACAGAACCATCAGGTGGTGAAGGAGAAAAAGAAATCAGTCAATGTGATCACAATTGAGTGAACCTCTCTTGGAGAGTAAATCCACTGAGATAAAATGAAGATGTGACTTTACTCCCTTGTGATTTCTTTATTGCTGCATATTCTGTTAACAATCAGTGTCCCAGTAATTATTGAGAACAGAAGGAAGATTCTGTTCGTTGAGCTGGGAGTTTATGTTGCAAACATTTCGTCCCCTTTCTAGGTGACATCCTCAGTGCTTGGGACCCTCCTGTGAAGCGCTTCTGTGATGTTTCCTCCGGCATTTATAGTGGCTTGTCTCTGCCGCTTCCGGTTGTCAGTTCCAGCTGTCGCTGCAGTGGCCGGTATATTGGGTCCAGGTCGATGTGTTTGTTGATAGAATCTGTGGATGAGTGCCATGCCTCTAGGAATTCCCTGGCTGTTTTCTGTTTGGCTTGCCCTATTATAGTAGTGTTGTCCCAGTTGAATTCATGTTGCTTGTCATCTGCGTGTGTGGCTACTAAGGATAGCTGGTCGTGTCATTTCGTGGCTAGTTGGTGTTCATGGATGCGGGTCGTTAGCTGTCTTCCTGTTTGTCCTATGTAGTGTTTTGTGCAGTCCTTGCATGGGTCAGATATGTGGATGACACCTTTGTAATCATTAAAAACACAGAAATAGAGAACACACACCAGATCATGAACGCCACACTCACAGGAATCCGATTCACGAGAGAGGAAGAAAAGGACAACCAGCTCCCATTCCTAGACGTGATGGTAAGAGAACACCGAATGGAGAATTCAGCACAAAGGTATACAGGAAAGCCACACACACAGACCAAGTCCTGAACTATGAAAGCAACCACCCCAACACACACAAACGAAGTTGCATCAGGACACTATTCAAAAGGGCCACAATACACTGCAGCACACCAGAACTGCAAAACTACCAGGTATTCACCAAAAACGGATACCCGCGCAATTTCATCAACAGATGCCTAAGGGAAAGACAACGGAACGAGGACATGCGCAACCCAAAGGACTAGCCACACTCCCATACATCAGGAGCATTTCCAAACTGACAACCAAGACTGCTGCGACCACTAGGACTCATAACAGCACACAAACCAACAGCCACCCTCAGACAACAACTCACCAGAACGAAGGACCCGATACCCAGCATGAGCAAAACCAATGTAGTGTACAAATCCCATGCAATGACCGCACAAAACACTACATAGGACAAACAGGAAGACAGCTAACGACCGGCATCCATGAGCACCAACTAGCCACGAAACGACACGACCAGCTATCCTTAGTAGCCACAGACACAGACGACAAGCAACATGAATTCAACTGGGTCAACACTACTATAATAGGGCAAGCCAAACAGAAAACAGCCAGGGAATTCCTAGAGGCATGGCACTCATCCACCGATTCTATCAACAAACACATCGACCTGGACCCAATATGCCGGCCACTGCAGCGGACAGCAAGAACTGACAACCAGAAGCGGCTAGACAAGCCACTATAAATGCCGGAGGAAACATCACAATTGCACTTCACAGGAGGCTCCCAAGCACTGAGGATGTCACCTAGAAAGGGGACGAAACGTTTGCAACACAAATTCCCAGCTCAGCAAACAGAACCACAACAACGAGCACCCGAGCTACAAATCTTCTCCCAAACTTGGAACAGAAGGAAGAATTTGTGAAATCTCTGAATTGCTCCATTACGAAAGATTTGATCCTTGCTAAAATGTGGACTGCATGGGAGGCCAGCTGTCCTCATCCAAGTGACTTTTCTTCTGGAGTGTTGGAGATAGTGGGTGATGGTATGTTATTTACACAGCAACTGGGATGGGCTCCATATGGGCCTGAGTCTGATCCTCTCTTTTTGTGACACTGTGTCACCTCCATCATTTGTTACCAGATTGATTTTAAAAAGAATGTTATTATCATCTGGGTGGTCTGCCTCCACAGTACCAAGTCACGTTGCATTTCTGATGAAGGGCTTATGTTAGAGACGTCGACTCTCCTGCTCCTCGGATGCTGACTGACCTGCTGTGCTTTTCCAACACCACACTTTTCAACTCTGACTTGCCAGCATCTGCACTCCTCACTTTCTCCACATTGCATCTCCTCTGTTATGGACCAGGCCAGAACCCCTGAAAGCCTTTTAAGATAGCCCAGACCCTAACTTTGCTAGTTGTTTTTATCAGGTGTCTAACAGATATTCCAGGAGTGATGCAGCTGGCCCAACCGCTTAGTTTTAACCAAACAGAATTTATTTGCAATTTATTATCGAATGAAACACAAACAAAAGAGAACAGAATAACAACCTATCTGAAAACTCAACAGATTATCCCAACATAATGATGCTGTTCCAAAGATTTGCAACAATCCCCATAAACACCCCTTGGCAAAAAAAACTTCAAACACAGAGTCTTACAGGAGAGATGTCAGAGAGAGGGAGGATCAGCATGGGCCTGTTTCTTTGGGTTCAGCAGCTTCAAACTCTGGACTGACTGCTTTCAGTGAATAGCCAGACTGCTCAAACCAAACCAGAGAAAAGCTGAGTTGGGAGAACTGGCTGCTCCCCTTTCATCTTACAAGAGTTTGTTTTAATACTTGAAAGCCTTTTACCTGAGGCAGTATCAGTTAGTTTGATTAGATTAGATTACGTACAGTGTGGAAACAGGCCCTTCGGCCCAACAAATCCATACCGACCCGCCGAAGCGCAGCCCACCCATACCCCTACATTTACCCCTTACACTACGGGCAATTTAGCATGGCCAATTCACCTGACCCGCACATCTTTGGACTGTGGGAGGAAACCGGATCACCTGGAGGAAACCCACGCAGGCACGGGGAGAATGTGCAAACTCCACACAGTCAGTCGCCTGAGGCAGGAATTGAACCCAGGTCTTTGGCGCTATGAGGCAGCAGTGCTAACCACTGTGCCACCATGCTGCCCAAATAATCAAGTTGACCCTAAAACCTTTCAAACCTAGGCCTTTCGGAATCTCTGCTTTTCCAACCTCACTGGAAAAAAAAGCCAAGGACAGCATAACCTTGTTAAAGGAACAGCATCGTTACATCTCTGATTATCTAACTCTCCAGAAACTAAGGATGACCCCTAAGATCTTTGTGTCTGCAGGTTGCAGTATCACACCACACAGTGAAGAAGCCCTCTGAACTATTCCATTTAGCCTCGACTATCCAATCAGACAATTGTATCTTTGGATCCAACCACAAGATTTTTTTCTCCCTTCTCCTATTTTTATAGGGACTTAAATTCCAACGCTTTTCATTACTCTCCTTGCATTATTCCTTTTCTTAGCTCCCTGAAATAAGTGCACAGAGGCCAGTCCCTCGTCACCAAGTCACCCTTTATTTAGATGTGCAGTGACTGTGATCAGTCAGTTCAAAGCCAGTACCTAGACTGAGGAGACTTTCTGAATCTTCTGTCTGTCAGCCAGGGCTCCCTGATTGGTTCAGATTAACAACCCCAAACAAGGATCTCATTGTCAATGAGAGCCACCTGGCTCAGATTCCAATTACTACAAACCCCACCACCTCCCACCCCACCCCCACCAACCCCCCATGCCAACCCCAACACCCTTTAACACTGCCGCCAGGATGAAGAAGACACTGACCAATATAAATTGAGCTATCACATAGCTGTAAGGGAGAATTTTCACCCCGGTACCTCCTGGACCCAGACCCATGCTATTTCCTCATTGCATTTGTATATTTTTCCTTTAAATATATTTATAAAATCGTAAGAAATTACTCCAGTCCTGTTATCAAATCTGCTCCACTATTTGATAAGCTCCTAGTTGGTGTGATCATGGCCTCAACTGCACTTTCCTGTCTGTCCTCTTTAACCCTTCACTTTCTTGTTGATCAAAAAGCTACCCAAGTCAGAATTAAGTATAGCCATTTCTCTTTTGAAAATCATTGCTCAGTTCATTTCCACCATCCTTTCAGCACTGCATTTCAGATCATTAAAATTTGTATAGCATTAATTTTGCCTAACACATTTGAAAATTTCTCTGCTTATCAACTCTCCTGCCAGTGGGAACAGTTTCCTACCATGGACACAAAATTATCGGGGGTTTTGATAATCAGTCATTATCTGCTAGGGGCTTTCTCTGTTAGAAAGAGAGAGAAATGGTAGTGTGGTTCTGCATCAAGAATCAATGGTATAAGTTGAGGAGGCAGCCTTCCATGAACTATAATAATAGCCCCAGAAAATTTCCCTGGATTTTTTTTCATTTAAGAAGAACAATCTCAGTTTCTGTAGTCTGTCTACATTGCTGAATTACCTTATCCCAATACCATTTTAATCATCATCTTTGTGTCTTCCCCAGGACCATGTGAACCTTTGTAATGAAATGGACATAATAGTGGAAATCTGACCTATAGATATTTCCATTTTAATTGTATATAAACAATTCTCCCAAAGGTTACAATTCAGTTTGCTAGCAGTGATTTATAGAAGTTATTGTAACATTTTTGCTTTTAGAATCCATGCCCCTATAGACGCTAGTATGCCTCTACAAAGCTGGGAGGTTACTTGTATAACCTTTTATTACATCAACAAGGTTCTGGGAGAATTACCTTCATATCTTCCTTTTGACATTTGGGGCAGAATCTTCTGCTTGTGAGGTTGGTGAGCACAGACACAGCAAAGGCCTGGTGGTAGCTTACTCAAAACTCACCACCATCCTGACTCAATTCGAATTAGGTTCTGGGTGGGAAGGTGAAAGGTCGATGCTCCTGCCCTGCTCCTGATTGAGACCCTTAAGTGGTCAATTAAGGGTCTCTTATGGCTGGGGTCACTTGACCAAAGCAGTCTATGCCTGATCAAGGGATTTGACTGACTTGGTGGATTAGGGGTGTTGCCTGTGGAGCCACGTCTCAGCCCTTTGCCCTGATTCTGGTGTTGCTCTCCTTGAAACAGGGAATCCAAGAAACACGCGCGCGCACACACCCTCCCCCATCCCCAACCAACACAACAGCCATAGCCTCCTGCACTGCTGAGTGTGAACGCTACCAGTTTCCAAATGGCCTTCCTTCGAAGATAGCTCTCTCATTAGCTGCCTGCTGGGATTCCTATCATCTCAACAAGATGGCACCATTTGTCTCAGCAACTGAACCAAACAGGTGTGCTGCGATGCGATGTTGGCCTGGCTTTCTGAAAGTGCAGGAAAAAAATCTTCTAGGAGAAAGTGAGGACTGAAGATGCTGGAGATCAGAGCTGAAAGTGTGTTGCTGGAAAGGCGCAGCAGGTCAGGCAGCATCCAAGGAGCAGGAGAATCGACGTTTCGGGCATGAGCCCTTCTTCTGAAAGTGCAAACAGGCCAAGCAAGCTCTCCACATATTTGTTACTGATGCAGTACTCCTGCTAGTCACATTTCTGTGCAGCTACATTGCTGCTGAACCATCCAACTCCCTGGTGATACTTTTAAGTGGAAGAGCACCCATTTGAAATTGATTGTCTTTGTCTAATATAACAGCAGTTTTCAAATATGAAATCGGCAGCTTGTGACTGAATGTAACCAGGCAGAGTATAAATTTGGAAATTTGCTAACTGAGGGAATTTTAAGGGTTAATTGCTTTATGAAATCTAGCCTCATTTGCATTTAGCATTTCACTAATAATTTACCAAAATAATTTTTCAAAAGGAGCTGCAACAATAAGGCCAGCGGCTACAAAGTCCAAGGTTGAAAGTGCATTTGCATTCTCTCTCCTACTTTTTCTTCGGAGACTCTTCCAATTCTGGCCTTCCTTGGTCACCAGAAGGTGCCCAGGTCCTAAGGACTGGAATTCTCTCTATTAATGAATCCCTCCTCAGTGTTGCAAAGAAATCTCACTAATAGCTTTCCATATTTTCTGCTTCCCACCAGATCTCCCTTGCCTTATCCAGGAAGTCAAGATGAATATGAGGTACAAGTAATTGCTGCTTTCTTGGCATTCTTTTTTTGTTTAATTTATTATTTCTTTCGAGTGTAGGCAAACCAAAGCACTTCCCCTATTGGGAAATATAACCTCCCTTTCTCAGCTGCTGTTTCCTAAGTGAATGAGATGGTGTGTTACTGACAAGTTTGCCAGATGTGGAGGTTAGCACTGCTGCCTCACAGTGCCAGGAATGCAGGTTTCAGCCTCAGGCGACTGTGTGGAGGTTACACATTCTCCCCGTGTCTGCATGTTTCCTCCAGGTGTTCCAGTTTCCTCCCACAGTCCAAAGATGTGCAGGTTAGGGTGGATTGGCCATGCTAAATTTGCCCATAGTTTCAAGGGATGTGCAGGTTAGGTGGATTAGCCATGGGAAATGCATTGTTACAGGGATAGGGTAGGGAGGTGGGTCTGTGTGGGATGCTCTTCGAAGGGTTGGTGTGGACTTGATGGGCCAAATGGCCTGCTTCCAATCTGTTGGGATTCAATGATAAGGATGCAAGAAATTAATAAATATTAATATTAATACTTCTTTATTGGGAGTCAGGAGGGGCTACAATACTATACTAACCAAATGTGAAGATTATGAATGAGATTATAGTGAAATTGTAGAACTGTAGGAGAGTGGTGTGTACTTTCACCCGGCAATCTAATGAAGGGTGAATTTTTAATATATAATTTTCTTTTTCTCCATGTGTCCAGACGTTTCTACACCAGCTGGTTAAAAACTTGCTGGAGGAAGGTAACGGGCTGTACAGAGAAAATGATTATAAACTGGCCCTGGCCCAGTACATAGAAGCCTTGAACGTAGCACAGTATGCAGAATCAGATGAGGTGGTAATCTCGCAGCGTCTGCTCGAGAAACTGTACGTTAATCGAGCTGCCTGCTACTTCAGTATGGTGAGTACTTATAAATTTTTTAAAAGTGTATTAGTACTTTCAGGGTAAAAATATACATTTGTCACTTTCATGATGATCTAGCCAGTATTTATTTCTTGATCAGTAACAGTAAAAACATGTTATCCGATTGTGATTTGTGGAATCTTACTGCGCACAAAAATTGTTTCCCCACATTACAAGAGTGACTTTGCAAGTGCTTCATTGTCTGTGAAACAAGTCAAAAATTGTGAACAGTCTGTCTTGACTGTGTCTGTGAATTTGCACAGTGATGGATTTGTTACAAATCTTTTCCATTTTGTGACGTTGTTATCAATGGTGAAATATGTTGGATACCTTCAATTCTGTGACCCATCATTGTTCAGTTGCCCTTGTTTATATCCCAAGTGGAATCACTACACATACACCAGTGATCCACAGCTGTAGCAGATTCATAACCTCTTATTCTAGCTTGAGGGCCTGTGCTCATGGTGGAGACTGGTAAGGGCATGAGGACTTTTAAAATAGGATAGAATAGCCTTTACTGTCATGTGCGCTCGAATGAATACAGTGAAAAGTTTGTAATGTTGCAGCTTTGGTGCCATCTTAGGGACTGGGTACCTAGCTACAGACACTTCAAGTGTTTGATACAGAATTGAAAGAGTAAAAAATATGTTTAGCATAGGAATACAAAGTTTTAAAACGTACTCGACTTACTCAAAGTCTGGATTAACAATAAAAGTATCTTTAATTTTAAGAAGTAAAGTTGGTACGAGGGAGAAGAAAAAATGCAGAAAAGAAAAGGAAAAAAGAAAAGAAACAGAGGAGCTGTAACAGGAGCGTCCTCTTATGCCGCCATCTTGCTTCAACTCTTAATGAACCAACATTAGTTACAACCAGCTGTCAGTCTTTATAAGTGGGTCAAGAGACTCTCAGTGGTTGAAGTATTACCTGGACTAGTATCTATAGAACCCCAAGTCCAGAAAGTCTCAGTACCTTCAGAAACTAGGGGAGAATTGAAATGAAAAGGTGACCTGTATCCTTTTAAGACCGACAATAAAGGAGAAACAAGAATCTGTATGTGATGACGTTTTGCTGTTATTGCAGGGTGTGTACGAGAAGGCTTTGGAAGACTGTGAGAGCACACTAAAGCTCAATGAAACTAACTACCGGGCACTTTATCGGAAAACACAAGCACTCAATGCGCTAGGAAGGCATAAAGAAGCTTATGAATGCATTGCCAAATGCTCCTTTGCTGTTCCACAGGTGAGTAGATCTGTAGTGCATTGTTGATGATTCCTCCTGGATGTGAAATATTGAAATCGACAAGGGGAAGGCAGCTCATTCACTTCTTTCCATTTCTGAAGATCATAATGTCTTTGCACCCATCTCTCAGTTTGAACGTTACGCAGGAGTTAAAGCAGGTTTTAGTTCCTCCTAACTAACAACTAAGGTGAGTAAGTTGGAACTATCCAAGTCTGTGACTGTACCTCTGATTTGGGGACATTTTTGAAGTGGTCCAGATGCCAGGTATTTGCCCATGGGAAAGTTCAACTTCCAGAACAATTCCCAGATAATCGGCTGCAGCAGGACTTCTGTTGTGCAACTCTCAGCAACAGTCTTTTACTTGATTTTGAAGCTTTGAATCCTGAATCCAAATCATTTATTCAGGTCATGAGCAATAGTGCTTCAAGCAACTGAGCGTGGTCGAAAATTATTTCGCCCCTTCCACTGCAATAGGTGAAAACCTTTAACGCCAACTGCCCTCTGTTTTGTTGTCAGTTCTTACTCATGCTGCTCCTCATCCTCTAATTCTGATCTGAATGATGAGCTAACTGTGTAGTATATATTTGATTGTCTGTAGAAAGTCTTTATCTTTCATTATCCTTGTATACTTTTTCTGTTCCTTCTTCAAAGAATTCAGACAGCTTTGTCAAGCATAACCTTCTCTCTCTTACTGATGACTAGTTATTATAGTTTTACTCTACTGATGTTTTCTAATACCTCTATAGTGAGCATTCTGATATATTTCTTCCCATTGAAATTAAGCTTACTCATTTATAGTTCCCTGGATATGTTGTATATCACTTTTTGGATATGGGATAAAATGTAACAGAGAATTATGATTCTCTTTTGAGAGTTAAGGGGATAGACAAGGTGTTATATCCTCTTGCACACTGCACAAACAGCCTGCTCCAAGGCTCCTCTGACGTTGAGGCTCAGAACAAGCAGCTGATAGTATTCCAGGGACCTGTTTTCTTGTTTTCGCTGCTCAATGTGGGAAGCCATGTGGCTTCGTTTTAACATTGACCTGGAATTTCAGCATGTGCAGACTTGCCCAAGTGAAATGGGATCTGAGTGGCACTCTAACTTTGAAGCTGTCTCATGCAAATTCCACGTTCCCATGTAGACGAGTAATGAAAAACCAAAGTATTAAAGCAGTGTGGTCAGGTGGTGATGGAACTAAATTGCACCTAAAATGAAATCTCTTGTACTTAGGATTGTAGTAATGGTGGACCAGAAAATATCTATTGAGCCATCCATATACAAGTGAGCACTGATCCAAATCTCTGGGTTTAGAGAGAAACACCTAACATGAAATTAAATTCTGCCCCTGAATTAACTTCAGAGTGTGATTTTTGCTCATCCTTATTTGAAATTGTATATCGACATGAAACAGTACTGTTTATTTTATTGTTTATTTTATAAACCTCTATCATGTATCTGTGCTGCTCTGTGATATGTATACTCCGGTCTTTAAGCCGATCTAGTTAGTTAATAATTTTTAAACTAGGAATGAGTGTGTGGTCCTCCTTTGCACCTGTGCAAAGTCTCAATATCCAGATGAAGGCACCAAAGCTGAGCGAACTATAATTAAATGAAATGTAATCTAGATTTTGTGCAGGACAGCATGATGCCTCACAGTGCCAGAGACCCAGGTTCAATTCCACCCTCGGATGACACTCTGTATGGAGTTTTCACCTTCTCCCCGAGTCTGTGTGAGTTTATTCCAATTGTTCAGGTTTCTTCTCATATTCCAAAGACATGCAGGTTCAGTGGGTTGACCATGCTAAATTGCCCTTAGTGTCCAGGGATATATGGGCTAGGTGGGTTAGACATGGGAAATGCAGGGTTACAGGGGTAGGGTCGGTGGGTGGATCTGATTGGGATCTTCTTTGGAGGGTTGGTGTTGGACTCAATGAACTGAATGGCCTATTTCCACATTGATTCTATGATCTTTCTGTGACAAACAATATCCTTTGTTTTGTCGTGAATCGTCCTGTAGATTAAACTTGTTTTCATTGAGAGGTGCGGAGGTTAGGTTGATCTTAAATTAAGATAAATGCTCGGCGCAACATCATGGGCCAAAGGGTCTGTATTGTGCCAGACATTTCTATGTTGTATGTTCTGTTAGGTATAGATCTGTGGTATTGATTGTGAGCATGAGAAACAAATGCACTGTATGTGACCAATTTATTTTCTTTAGCCAGCTGTCCAGTTCTGTCCCCTGTAGAGGGCATATATATTTAACATTACATCACCTCCTGTGTTCAACTGAATTAAATGTCTTGTGCCGGGTTTGGACCCGTTCCCCAATATGTCAAGATCTCTACCTGGTTAGCATGGACAAGTTGGACCAAAGGGTCTGTTTCCGTGCTGTACATTTCTAAGACTCCTGGAATATTTAAGCAAGACCTACATTCCCAATACTTGCACGTAGCTTAGGATTGTCTACCAACTGGCAATCGCTCCCCACCATCTACCTGTAGGCCGTTAATGGATAAAGAGCAAATGCCCCATTCCCAATCCAGTGAAGATACAACATTTAATAGGAATCTGATCAGATGGAAATCTATTAACCAATGTTGTGAAATACGAGGAATTGAAGAATAGTTTCTTGTGCTGTATCTTATAACATGTTTTCTGGTCTTACTGGAAGCCACCCTCTTCTGAGTTACCCTCAAACACTAACATGGTACCTCCCTCAAAATATTTAACTAGATGAGTAAAGCATGACCATCTTTTCTGGAATCTATGTTGAGTGTCTTTGAGAATGCTTTGCTGCTTTTTTAATATATTTTTATATATGGGGTGTGACAAGGCCAGCACTTATTGTATTGAATTTCAGTTCCCCCAGCTGGCAAAATGGGATCAGAACCTATGCCCGCAGTAGATTAATCTGAATCTTTGGGTTACTTGTCTGGAGACATTACCACTATGTCTAAGTGATGATTATAGGGCGTTTCTGAAGATATGTTAAAATGGATTTTGAATTACTGAAGTCAAACTGGTGGGCCTACAGTTAGGTAGCTCTATTTTGTCATTCTTTCAAGCAACTAGAGCCATATGTCCATCCTCTCAGGCTAACTTGAATCAGCTCTTAAATATCAAGGCAGAGTCATATTCTGTAACATTTCTTGTGCGGATCCTTTTGTCATTGCCAGAAATTAAAGGTTATGGACCCAAGTTTTTTTTGTCTGCTTCTATTTTCTCCTGCGGACACCCTCTGGGCAACATTTCCACTGATACTGATCATACTACGGAATTGTTATAAATTCTGAGCAAAGATATTAGAGCTGGAATAGGCCATTCAGGCTTGTTCTGCCACTCAGTTAGGTAGCGGGCTGAAAAAAAAGTACAAGATCTTATCATGTTTTTATGCCTACTCAGTAACTTGGCTCATTTTCCTCCTTTGGCTCCATTTATCTATTAATGACCTTGCTCAAATCAGTTTGCTTGGCACAAGCTAGGGTTTGAACTTGAGACCGTGCAGGTCTGCATGACCCTGTGTAACTCACTGACCCATCAAGGGGTGCATTCAGATTGTGTGGCTTCCAAAATGTCAGAAACCTTCATAGAGAATTTCTTGCAAGCATAAAGCATATCCTGTTACCTATTTAGGATGAAAATGTTGTGAAATTGACGCAAGAACTGGCACAGAAGCTGGGGCTGAGGATCCGTAAAGCATATATCAGAGCTCAGGTGAGTGTTATTGACCTGCTGTGTTTTTTTCATTTGCTTATGCAAAATGGGCATCGCTGGCTTGGCCATCATTTATTGCCCATCCTTTAGTTGCCTCTGAGAAAGTGATGAGCTGCCTGCTTGAATTGCTGTCATCCCTGTGATGCAGGTAAATGCACAAACTCTGGAAGGGAGTTCCAGCATTTTGACCAGTGACAGTGAAGGACTGATGGTGTAGGTAGGTTAGGTGTTTAGCTTGGAGGGGAATGTGTAGGAGGTGATGTTTGCTGGCATGCGACGCTGTCCTTCTAGATGGTGGAGTTTGGAATGTGCTGTCAAAGGAGCTTTGGTGAGTTCCATTTTCCAGCCTAATATTTATTTCTCCACTGGGATTCGAAGGAGTGGTGTTAGCGGATCTTATGATAATAATTCCTAAGGCGTTTGAGAGGGTAGATGCTGAAGGAATGTTATTCCTGATTGGGAAACTATTACTGGTGATATCCCAAGAAATGGGAAATTCCTTTCTGCCCCGTCTCAACAGTCGAACCTTGGCCAGGAAGTCCCACTGACCCTGCTAATTCAGTGTGGCCTCTATCACTTGTTTAAGCTGTTCTCTTGCCCCGCAAGATACTGGACCAATTCTTACTTGAAGAAATGCCGCAAATTGTTGTTCAGCTTGTCTACATCTTGTTCCACAAGTCCATTTAGGAAAGAGCCGTTTCTTGATGCCGAACCTAAATTTGGCCTGCAGAAAATTAAAGTTGTAGCCTCTTTTCAGCCACCAAAGTTCAGTTTGTTCGTTTAAAGATCCAAGGATAGATTGGATCAGCTGGGATTATTTTTGAAATGGGGAGGCTGACAGAATATCTGAGTTGAATGTGTAAAGCTATGACAGACAGAGTGGATGGGAAAGACCTTTTCCGTTTGCAGATAGACCAGTAAACTGGTGACACAAATTTAAGATAACCAGTAGATAAAGTAGATTGGGGTTGAGGGGGGTTTTGGTTTTTGGGCACTACAGTCGAAGAGCTGGAAATTGGCATTTGGTTGGATAACTGAAAACAAAATACTGCAGATGTTGGGTATCTGAATTAAAAAACAATGTGGAAGAAACTCAGCAGGTTTGGCAGCATCAGTGGAGAGAGAAACTGGTTACGTTGCAAGTTCAGTCACCCTTCTTTGGAACTGAAGGGGATCATTCTTTTTTCAGCCTGACTAGAAAGCATAGTCATTGATGTTGGAACAGACAGAGAGCAGGTTACGGAGGAGGCCAGTGTCAGAAGGCTGGATGATATAAGAATGGACGTCAGATGGAGAAGAGTTTGCTAAACATTTGATAAATCACTTGCTAAGTCCCAGCTAAAGTATTGTATTCCATTCAAGGCAACCATACTTAGGAAAAATGTCAATAGGGAATTTGTTAGAATGTCACTTGGGTTGTGAGCATTCAGTTGTGTGGTGAGATTGGAGAAGCTGGGAGTGTTCTCCTTGGAGCAAAGAAGGGGACATTTAATCGAAGTGTTTAAAATCATGAAGCCCTGTCACAAGTACAGTGGGCCAAATGGCCACCTTCTGTACTGTATGATCATTCTTTATTTAAATTGCCTTGTGAGCTTTTCCAGTTGTAACCAATACAATATCTTCAATAAAAGAGTATGACGATATGACGTACATCATTGGTAAATTGTGTTACTGGTGCATCCGATTCCATTAGTTGTTTTCCACATCTTGGCTATTCTGGAGCAGACTTACAGAGAAGGATGGAAGATTGTGTGAGACAGCTATTCAATGGAAAAAGTTGCTGTGGACTGCAGCAGTTCAAGAAGGCAGCTACCACCACCTTCTGAAGGGCAGCTAAGGATGGGCATTAAATGCTGGCCGACCAATATCACTTGCACCCCCACAAATGAATTGAAAAATGTCTGTGGAGAAGAAAGCCTCTGTTGGAGCCATCCTGCATTAAACTGTACTAAGTTCCATAAATATTCTCTTTTTTTCAGCAAGACATGGATACAGTGGGTCTGATAGAGATTGGCCATTCAGTGAACAGTGGTCAGGTAAGTTGGCTGCTTTTTATGATTTTAGGCCAGTGAAGGGTTTTTCTAGAGAAGTTTCTGTTGAAGCAATTCTGTTTTGGATTATACTTAATAAGTGACAAGATTATCAATGCTTTTTACCGTAACTTCTAAATTGAATTGATAAACAACTGATTAAAATCATCCTCAGAAGAATGTTATCATTCTCATAGAATTTTCCATCGTACAGAAAAGATCAAATCCACACCCTGAAAATTCTTCTGTAATGGTTTTGGCTCTTCCACTCCTCAGCATGAGCTCAAAAATCTAGCATGACGCTCCAGTACAATACTGAGTGAACACCGCGCTGTTAAAATTGTCACCTTTCAGATGAAATGTTAAACCAAGACGCCATGTATCGCCTTGGGCAAACATGAAAAGGTCCCAGAATGTTATTTGAAGAAGATTGGGGCTGTGCTGTCCTGTTCTATGGCAATTATTTATTCCTCAATCACTCTCGCTAAAAAAAACAGATGATCTGATATTATGTTGTGCTGTTGTGGGACCTTACTGTATGCCAAGGGTGCCTGGCCTATGGCTCATAGACCACATACAGTCAGCCAGAGCATGCTATATGGTCAATGTCTACTTTACTGGTAGCTGAATTTATGACGACATGAAATTGTCCAAAATATATTGATGTGGACCATGAAAGGTTATGTTTTGGCCTGTATGGCCAGTCAGTGAAAAAGGATTGGGTGCTATTACTGTATGCAAATTTGCTGCGCCATTACAGTAATCATAATTTCAATTTAGAAGCTTCTCTGTTCCATCATTTCGGTCAAACCATGCTGGGATTGAAATCCGCTTTGCAGAATTTTGATCGTTCACTTAATCTATGAATATATTTGTGCAATTCTAAGCTTCCACCAGCACTACAAGTAAATACTGCCTGTCTTTGTGTCAGTGGGAAACTCGAATACATGGTTAAAAAGCACACAACACTAGGTTATATTCCAATAGGTTTATTTGGAGGCACTAATTTTCGAAGCGCTGCTTCTTCATCAGGTGTCTTCATTAGACCTAGTGCTTCCAAATAAACCTATTGGACTATAACCTGGTGTTATGTGATTTTTAACTTTGTCCACACCAGTCCAACACCAGAACTCCCAAATCTTGCATACATTGTTCTTCACCCACCATTTAAATTGTGAACAAATGTAGTGAATAGTTGAGGTTTCAATTATAATTCCATTGTGGACTCCACTGGTCACCTCTGAGTACATGGTCATTATCCCTACGCTGTCTTGTTGTTCAGTCAATTTGTTAACTAGGTCAATAGATTGCCTTCAGGTTCACAAAATTAAACAAAATCCTCTTACAAGTTCACACAAATAACATCTAAAGAGATTCCCTTCTCCACTACCTTAGTTCCATCAACCAAAATATTCAACTAGATTAATCGAGCATAATCTTTACTTAAGTTCGACTAACTAGTCTGTAATTTCCTGTTTCGTTTTCCCTCGTGCCTTTATTAAATAGCTGAGTGCCATGTGTAAATTTCCAATTTTAAAGTCTTTCCTGATGGTTGTAATCTCTGTTCTGTTATCATCAGAAACATTGGGCTTTATTCTCCAACAGGTCTCCATAAATGGTACAAGTGGCATTGATGATATAGAATCAGGTGAGTTTCTTTTATGCTTCTTGCAGTAAGAGTGTGATTCTACATTAAACTACAACGGATCCATCTGGTGTTCCCTTTGCATTGTGCAGCTATAAAGCTTTCAAGTAAAATGGCTTTTATTAGAGTTATGATTTATGGAGAGACTGGAGACTGATGAAATTCTTACGAAAACTAATTTTCCAATGACCTGACTGAAATAACCAAGGGACAAAATTTCACATTTTAAGATTTGTATTGCAACAAACAAACTAAAATCAACATACATCAAACATTCCATGACAAGCAACTAGTATATTGACTTAAAGAAAATATATTTTCAGATTAACTGTCTAAAGTAATCAAAATAGGTTTCACAGCAAGTGGGGAGGTGATAGCATAGTGGCCATCTCACTGGGCAAGTTATCCAGAATCCCAGGCTAATGTTTTTAGAACATGGGTTCAAATCTGTGCATGGGGAGATGGTGAAATTTGAATTCAGTAAAATCTGAAATTAAAAATGTCAGCCTAGTTGCGATGTAAGCCACTGTTGATTGAAATAGAAGCTTATCAGGGGAATGCCCAGCCAGCAACACTTACATCCCATGTATAAATTGGCAGTATCTGCTGAAACCACAACTGTATGTTCACGCTAATCTGAAAATTCTCACATGTACAGTTCCAGACACAATGTGTCATCATGTAGCATTTGCAAAGGCTCTTTGCATATTGCTGTTCACATATGCAAAGGTTGCACTGTATATGTGCACAATAGTCAAATGAGGTTCATTGTGGTGGAAGGGAAGGGAATGTGGCTGGGAAGCAAAGGGAGAGGGTAGCATCGGTGTGGTAGTGATATTACACAGCAGGAGGACCAAAGGCAGTGACCCCCCCCCCCCCCCCCCCCCCCCCCCCCCCAAACCCCTTCCTCCCCCACCCCCATTCCTCTCCTGGGCTATATTCACTATCCCTCCTCTCTGTTGACAATCACAACCAGTTTAAAAACCTAACCTGAACCTGTTTTAAATGTACCAGCAAATGCAGCCTAAAAGAAAACTACATTTCACTATGCACCTGAGAGATTTGTAGCATTACAGGAATACGTCCAAAGTGGCCTGCAGCTTTCCAGCAGGCTCATTTCTCCCTGCCAAGCTAAGTAGGAACTTGCACTGTCCTTCAGAAATTGTTTTGCCTAAATACTCCAGATCTGACTTTCACCAACAAGGCTTCTTATTCTTTAATCAAACAGAACTTTAGGAAATTTCTGTCCTCTTCCTTTCATCTGGTAACTAAGTCTCAGAGGCATTCTGGTTGTTTGTTAATACCAGAGCAATAATTCTCTGTGTTTCACAGCAACATCAGGATTGCTTCTCTGTGTCACAAAATGTAGGTTTGAAAAATGCCACTTGATATTTCATTCAATTTATGTTTGCATTTGCATCTGGACATCCTGTTTTGTTTGAAATGCTGAAGTCCCAGCTCAGTCGCTTCCATGAACAGGTCCAGAGTAGGAATTTCCTATGGAGCTCAGTGCAATAAGTACTCCATTTTCCATCTCAAGGCAAAAGGTTGGAGTTTAAAGTCGAAGCTTCTTCTCATAAGTTTCATGAAGTTGAATGCCTGAGGAACATTGCTATGCTAGATTAGAAATCACTTCATTCCCTTGCCTCCTTTGTTCTGATATTTGGTGGCAAATCCTGAAAAATTGCTCTGATATTTCTCCCTTTAATTAGTACCATTGGGAATTTTATTTTTTTCCCTTTGTGGGAGAATCTATGATGAGGGGGCATAATCTCAGTAGTAAGAGGTCATCCATTTAAGACCGAGGTTAGGAGGATAATAAATCTAGAATTGTTTTACTAAAAAATGTTTATCTTTGGGTTGCTAAGATAGATTTTTAATCAAGGGTCAAATTTGTTTAAATTTGTGCTACCACTCACTTAGATCATGGCAGACCTGTGCCTTAACTGTCTATCTGCCTTGGTCCTATATTCCTATAAAAGTCTTGCGTAACAAAAATTTATTAATCCCTGTTTTGAAATTTATTATTCTACCTCAGCGTCAGCATTTTTTTTTTGGAGGAAAGAGTTTGAGATTTCCACTATACTAATGTTTCCCAATGTCACCCCTTAATGTCTTGGCTTTTAAGGTTCTGCATGCTTATTATGAATATTGAATATTTTTAAGGCTGAGATTCCTGATTGGAATGGTTAAAGAAATGAGACAAAAGAAGAGCTGAGGCCACAATCAGATCAACCATGATCTTATCAAATAGTGGAGCAGTCTCGTGGGGCTGAATGGTCTACCTCTGCTACTAATTCTTAGAGTCCGACAGTAAGGAGACAGGCCCTTCAGCCCAAACTGGTCTATGCCAACCAAAATGTCCATTCATGCTAACCTAATTTCCTGCACTTGGCCCATATCCTTCCAAACCTTTTCCATCCATGTATTTTAAATGTTATTAATGTACCCGCCTCAACCACTTCCGCTCTTAGTATGTATGCTCTCGATGAAGTTCTGAGGAGGTACTGCATTGTTGGAGGTGCTACCTTTCAGTAAGGATATTAAACTGACATCCCAAATGGCCCCTCAGGTGGATTGAAAATATCACAATATTATTTAAAGAGGGCAAGGAAGTTCTACCAGTGGCCTGGCCATCATTCATCGCTTTCAGTCTTCAGCTCTTTAAAACACAGATGATCTAGTATTGATTTTGCTGCCTGTGAGAACTTGTAGACTGTAAATTGCCTGCAACCTTTCTCACCATTACTTTTCAGAAGTACTGTGTTGGCAGTAAAGTGTTGATAACATCCTGAGGTCAATCAGATGAATCTGTAGTATAAATGTCTTTCTATTATTTTAAAGAGCATTTTCTTTAATTGACTACCAGCTAGTGATTTAATAGTTACATGTAATGATTATGTTTGTAACGTTATTTTGTGTCATTTTGCTTCCACAATGCAGGTTCACCTTTGGAGCTTCCACATCTCCCTGTTCCAGCCACTATTCCTGCACCTGTCAGTGAAGTTTCAGTCCCCATTACGTCAGTTCCTGTTAGCATCCAGCAATCACAGACCCATCCTGCTCTGCTGAAACCCCCTGTTGGTGATGGGGTCTCTCTCTCAGTGCCCGAAACGACAGAGGAATTTCCAGATGAGGAGATCATTGGAGAAGAACTGGACACGTTGTTGGATTCTATTGGGGAGACAAGTGATTTTCCCATGGTAAGAGGCATTAAAATGATATTTCCAGCTTTTGGTTTCATCCTCCGCATACCCCTGGGGCACTAATCATCCATGGTGCCTCAGGGTGACATCAGGGATGACAGGCCACTTCGGTTCCTATTACGTGATATTTGCTGGATAGTATATAAGTAGAGACACCAAAAAAGAATAAGGTTTGGCTCAGCTTTGTTGGCCTTCCCTATTTGATTTTACACCGCGCATTTCCTTCATTATTTATGACGTCCGCTTCAGATATTACTGAGATGCTGTAGATGGAGCAAAAACTCCCTGGGTTCAGGAAGCAAAGGGATATTAAAATACAATCACTCCAAAGTTGAACAGTTTAGATGCCACCTAGTGAGACTACAGTGTTCTAAATCTGTGATGGTCCATCTGTTACACACTAGCCTTGTGTAGCTAACTTCATTTCAGTTTATTAACAAAAATTAATGATAGACCAATGTCGGACTTGTATTACCAGTACGCTTCCCCATGCTAAATGTGTGGCGACTTTAATCTTTTGTCTATTTGTGGATAAAATCTAAAGCAGGCTGTTGATAAAATCTAAAGCAGGCTGTGTAAGTGTTTTTAATTCAGAGTTGTAGAATTATGGATGATAATTGTTCAATGGATACATACAGGGCGACCCCCATATCCGTGGAATCGTTATCCGCGATTTCACTTACCCACGGTTTACCACAGCTGGAACATATAAAAGAGAACATTCTGGAACCAGGGACCAGGAGGCTACCAAGAAGGTGCGTTTCCCATTTAAATGAATGGTTTCGCTCCTATCTGCAGTAGGTCCTGGAACGTATCCCCTGCTGTACGGGGGAGGCTGCTGTATACGTGAAATACTTGCTAATTCTATTTGTGTGAGGTGTTTCCAGCCTAACTTTATAATAAAATTGTGTCACTGTAATTTCGCTTGCACTGAATCATGGTTTTGTATAGAATGACACAGATCAGAATGCCTGGGTGTCCTTGTGAAATATGGGAAATGTTAAAAATGCTCAGGATCTCTGAGAGAAGGTTGTCACCTTTAGTTGAGGAAAGCCTTTTCTGTAGGATTGGTGGATATTAAATGATTGTATTTTGTCCTTTTGAACAGGTATTGTTAGTTCTGTCACCTGGGAAAAAAGTGACAGCTAACTTTTCAAAAGGGAAAAAGCTAAGGTACAACGTAGGAAGTTCTGTAGAAGGATTACAGAGCAGAATGTTCATTTCACTAATTCGAAATACACACCATGTAGAGTATTTGAACACCCCGATCCATCCAAACCCAAACCAAATATCTGCTGATAAATGTGATTCGATAGTTGAGCAGCACTTTGAGTAATTGCGAATGTGCCAATAGCTATATGAATGACCAATTAAAGATGGTCAGTCAAACATGTAACATGGTCTTTTACACTTGCTAGAAGTTATATACATAGATGTAAAGGGACACATTCTCTGAAAACAAAAGCAATATGTTTCATCTTTATGACTTTTTGAGTAACTTTGAAGACTAGGGAGCCTGTAGTTTCATGTTGCTCTCCCTCCATGGCAAAACCTCAATCAATCAGAATCGATTGACTTGCCAATCCTGTAATATGAATTGTTATTTGAACTTGGAATTCTTTCTTCTGTCCTGATCCGTGCAAGGTGAAAACTTTTAGCAACATGTCCCTTTTTTCAGCAATACCTTTACCCCAACGTACCCCTCATGACAAATGAGCAGATACAGAAGAATGTTAAACTTTTTATTCTTTAATTCAGATGCTTCTAAGAATATTCGTGGTTGATAGAGATTTATAGTGAGAGCATTAACATTTAAGAGTGCAAAGTTACAGTTACACAAAAACTTTGTTCTGCTCTAGAAATTTCGGATGCTCAATTCTCCCATAATTTGGAGGGAAGTGTTCGTGTGTCCCATCTCCAGCAACCTTAAGATTCTATTTGTGATGGAGCTGTAATACCACGAAGGAAATATTGGCATTTATATGATTAGCAGGTGATTTTAGGATTGTGGGGATATTAAAAAGTGGTGCCGACTGGTGGTCTGTGTTCAGAACATTACTCTTCTCATTATTTAAGTAATTAGTAATGAGGAATAGGGATTACAACATCCAAATTTCTTAATGTCATATAAATAGGAAGTATAGTTAACTGTGAAAAGGGGGGATGGCTCCGAGCAACATGGCATTGTCATAGACTCATACAGCACTAAAACAGAGTAGGTTTAAACAAGGACTGCAGATGCTGGAAACCAGAGTCTAGATTAGAGTGGTGCTGGAAAAGCACAGCAGGTCAGGTAGCATCCGAGGAGCAGGAAAATCAACGTTACAAAGGGCTTTTGCCCGATTTTCCTGCTGCTTGGATGCTGCCTGACCTGCCGTGTTTTTCCAGCACCACTCTAATCCAGCACTAAAACAGACCCATCAATCCAATCAGTCCATGCCAACATAGTCCCAAACTAAACTAATCCCACCTGCTTTACTATGAGTGTCTGGAAACCAATATGGGTGAATGAACTAGTGATCCAGTAATAAGCACCTTTTTTCAGTGATCACAGAAATTCTATAAAACAAGGTAGGCTTGTGAGAACTGAAGGTTCAGGAAACTGTTAACAATGCCTGCCTGTTGACTATGGGCCACGTGCTGGAAAATGGGATTAGAATAGTTAGATGGTTGTTTTTCAGTGGTGCAGACTGGATGGGCCAAAGAGCCTTTTTCTGTGCTTCTATGCCTCTATAGCAGGCAGAGTTTGCCGAGGAGGACAGTGTGCAGGAGGTTTAGGACCCATTAGTGGTTAGAGTTTTGGTGGTGGTGGTGGTGGTGGTGGTGGGGTGGGGGGGGGGGGGGCCGCGGGGGGTGGAGGCAGGTGAGATTTTCCGTTGTGGTTTGCCACAAAATTAATTCCTTTGAATTGCAGTTATTGAGGTTAAAATTCTCATGCTAATTGTGGTTAATTTTTGCTTTTGTTGACAGAAGGAAAGCAACCAACTTTGTTTTTCTCCCATGGCCTGAGTTTATTTGCTATGGAATTGAAGCCACTTAAAATCTTTGTGCTTAATAAGAGAGATGCCAATTTGTCAGCCTTTTGCTTTATTTCACAGACCTCTGTGGCTGGAACTATTCCAACAAACCTACCCAATGACATGCCACGGTTACTCCCCATCTTTCGCACCGGTAGCCCAGTCCTCCCATCTGCCGTGAAGGGGAGCATGGGCCAAAAGGTTTCACTCCCATCGGCCTATCCCATGCTTTCTGTCCAGAAGATGGACTCCCTGGACAGCATTGTTCCGAGCACAATTGTAAATAGTTTGGATTCTTTGGACCTACTCCCTGCGACGGAATCTCGGCCTGGTAAGGGTTTACTAATCTTTAATCCCTTTGTGTCATCCACTAGCCTACATGTTTGGTGTGGACGAAAAGTTACACCTATCTATGTAACTCTTGATTTATGATATTCGCGATTTTAAACAATCCACCTGAAGGAACATTGCTATGGAAGGAGAATAACACTGATTCATCAGAATGTTACGAGAGTTTCGTATGTTAAATTATGAGAAGCAATTGGGTTGAGTTAGTTTGTACTCCCTGGAAAATAGAGGCAAGGGGTGTTTTCGGGACATAGGAACAGGAATAGGTCATTCAGCCCCTCATGTCTGTTCCAACATTCAATGAGATCATGGCTGATTTGTGGCCTAATTCCATATATCTACCTTTGGCCCAAATCCTTTAATAACCTTACCTTAACCAAAAAAAAATTAAAATGATTGATCCAACATCCATTGCGATTTGTGGAAGAGAATTCCAAACATGTCCCACCCTTTGTGTGTAGAAGTGCATCCTAATATCACTCCCAAAGTGATCTAATTCTCAGACTATGCCCCCTACTTCGAGAATTCCCAAACATTGAAAATAGTTTATCTTTCTCTACCCTGTCTTTCCCTGTTAAAATCTTGAAGCCTTTTGGTCAAATCACCCCTTAACTTCTAAATTTTGGAGAAATCAGGCCTAATTTGTGTAATCGCTCTTCATTAACCCCTGTAAGTCCAGGTATCATTTTTGTAAACCTGTATTGTAATCCTCCAGGGCCAGTATAACCTTCCTACGGTATGGTGCCCAGATAAGCTCTCCGTATTCCAAATGGGATCTAACCATAAATGCAGCATAGTTCCTACATCCTTATACTTAAATAGCAAGATGTCTAGATAGAAATTGTCCCGTTGGGCAGACGCAGCATAGGTTCATGAAAGGCAGGTCATGCTTAACTAATCTGCTGGAATTCTGCTAAGTCAGTACGAGCACGGTGGACAATTGGGACCCAGTAGATGTGGTGTATCTAGATTTCCCAAAGGCATTTGACAAGGTACCACACAAAATGCTGCTTGTAAGCTAAAGATGCATGGCATTACGTGTAATGTATTAGCATAGATAGAGGATTGGTTAACTAACAGGAAGCAAAGAGTGGGGGTAAAGGAGTGCTTTTCTGGTTGGCGATCAGTGAGTAGTGGTGTGCCTCAGGGATCAGTGTTGGGACTGCAATTATTCACAATTTGCAAAGATGGTTTGGAGTTAATCCAGCATCCACTGCTATTTGTGGAAGAGAGTTCACTCTTTGTGTGTAGAAGTGCATCCTAACATCACTCCTGAATGATCTAATTCTCAGACTACTCCCCCTACTTCTTGAATCCCCAACCAATGGAAATAGTTTATCTTTCTCTACACATGTCAAAGTTTGCAGATGATACTAAGAAGAGTGGAAGAGCAAAATGGGCAGAGGACTAAAACCTTACAGAAGGACATAGAGTGGGCAAAGGTGTGGAAGATGGAGTGCAATGTTAATAAATGTGAAGTCATCCAAGTTGGTAGGAATAACAGTAAAAAAGACTATTATTTGAATGGTAAAAACTTGCAACATGCTGCTATAACAGAGGGACCTGGATGTCCTTGTGCATGAATCATAGAGGTTGGTCTGCAGGGGCAATAAGTAATTAAGAAGGCAAATGGAACTTTAACTGAAGGGATCGAGCTTAAAAGTAGGGAGATTATCGTGCAGCTGTATAGGGGGCTGGTGAGGCCATACCTGGAGTGCTGCCTCCTTACTTGAGAAAGGATGTACTAGCACTGAAGGGGATGCAGAGGAGGTTCCCTAGGTTGATTCTGGATTTGAAGGGGTTGGCTTATGAGGACAGACTGGAATTATATTCATTGGAATTTAGAAGAATGACAGGGGATCTTATAGAATTTAGGGGCGGCACAGTGGCACAGTGGTTAGCACTGCTGCCTCATAGCGCCAGGGACCTGGGTTCAATTCCCGCCTCAGGCGACTGTCTGTGTGGAGTTTGCACGTTCTCCCCGTGTCTGCATGGGTTTCCTCCGGGTGCTCCGGTTTCCTCCCACAGTCCAAAGATGTGCGGGTCAGGTGAATTGGCCATGCTAAATTGCCCGTAGTGTTAGGTAAGAGGTAAATGTAGGGGTATGGGTGGGTTGCGCTTTGGCGGGTCGGTGTGGACTTATTGGGCCGAAGGGCTTGTTTCCACACTGCAAGTAATCTAATCTAATCTAAAACATATAAAATTATGGACAGAATCGATAAGATAGATTTAGAAGGATGTTTCTGCTGGTGGGTGAAAGAGGGCATGCCCCCAAAATTCAGAGGAGCAGATTTCGGACCAAATTGAAAAGGAACGTCTTCACCCAGATGGTTGTGAATCTGTAGAAGTCCATATCCAGTGAAGTAGTTGAGGCTTCCCCAATGAAGGTTTTTAAAGCTAAGATAAATTTTTTGACCAGTAAAGAAATTAAGGATTATAGTGAGAGGACGGGTAAGTGGAGCTGAGGCCATGAAAATATCAGCCATTGTCTTATTGAATGGTGGGCAGGCTCGAAGGGCCAGATGGCCTCCTCCTGCTACTAGTTCTTTTGCTCTTATAGTTCAGTCCTTTAGATATAAAGGGCAGCATTCCATTAGCCGCCTTGATTATGTTTTTGCTCCTGATTGTAAAATTTTAAAGATCTACTCACCTGAACCCCCAAGTTTCTTTGGACATCCACTACGAGTGGAAGGTTTTATGATTTTTAAAGAGTTCATGGAATAAGGCAAGGTAGACTGAGAGAGGCAAAAGAGCTTTCGCTACTGGTGGGGACTTCTACAGGATATGATCTGCATCCAAACCAGGCTATTCAGAAGGAAGGTTAGGTGCACCTATTCACACTAAAACATGGTGAAACGTGCAGAATTGTGTCCCTCAAGGAGGACTAGATGCTGGTCAATGAATCGTTCTAAACAAAGGTTGATTGATATTTTTCTAGCCAAGCCAAATGGATGGAACTGAATCCAAATGAGCCATGATTTTAATTAATTATAAATTCACAAGAACTAGAAATGGGAGTAAGCCATTCAGCCCATCAGGCCTGCCTGCCATTCAATAAGATCATGCTGATCTGATTATGTCCTAGCACCATGTTCCTCTCTACCCACAAAAAACCAAGAATCCCTTGCAAATGAATACTCTGTTGTTGCGGTTCTGTTCGCCGAGCTGGGAATTTGCGTTGCAAACGTTTCATCCCCTGTCTAGGTGACATCCTCAGTGCTTGGGAGCCTCCTGTGAAGCGCTTCTGTGATGTGGAAACATCACAGAAGCGCTTCACAGGAGGCTCCCAAGCACTGAGGATGTCACCTAGACAGGGGACGAAATGTTTGCAACGCAAATTCCCAGCTCGGCGAACAGAACCACAACAACGAGCACCCGAGCTACAAATCTTCTCCCAAACTTTGAATGAATACTCTGCCTAACTCAGCCTTAGCCTCCATTGCTCACTGAGGAAAGGAATTTCAGAGTTGAGGTGTGTCCCATTAGTGAATAAATTCTTTCTCATCCTCTTCTGAAATGTGAAACCCCTTATCGTTTAACTACGTCCTTACCACATGAGAAGGAACATGCTCTGAGTATTATTCTGTCACATCCCCTCAGAATCTTATGTTTCAATAAGATCACTTCAGAGTCTTCTAAAATCCAAAGACTATAGGCCCGACTTGCTCACCCTTCCTCTAAGAAAACCACTTCATCTCAGGAATCAACCTTGTGACCCTCTCAACTGCTCCAAGTATATCCTGACTCAAGTTAAAGTGAGCAAATCTGTATACGTTGTTCCAGGTGTGTCTTACCAGTGCAACTGTCAGAACTGACTCAGGGCTGAATGGTTCATCATTGGAATTACTAGCAACTTCCTCTCCTAAGTTTTCATTTCTGACTTTACATGAGAACATGCTGAGAACCTTGAGGTTTTCACCCATGTTATAGCTGTTATTTTGTGTAGAGTTGGTTGCAGCTAGTGCCAAGGTTTTACACACACATACTCACAGACTCTCTCTCTCTCTCTCTGTCTCTCTCTCTCACACACACACACACTCACACTCACACTCACACACGCAGACACAGGCGTCAACACTCTCTAGTTGCCTCTTTCACTGGTATGGAGATTACTAAATCACCATACAAGGAATTGCTTGCCTGCCAATACTCTACTGGTGCACAGTTATCTGTGATGTGGATATGTCAGTCAGACTTCAGTGGATAATAATGCCTCCATCACAGCTAGTAGGCAAAATTATCAAGTTCACTGAAGACTGAACAGGCTTGATTCTTGCCTTTTGAAAAGGTGGGTGACCTGATGAAACAATGTTTACCCAAATTGTGAAGTACCCTCCCAGAAGGCACAGCTAAGCTGAATAGCATCCAGACATTTAACACAAAGTTACATTAAAAGCACAAAGGCAAGGGGAAGAGAGAAGGATAGGTAGGCAGAGGGCAGGGAGAAGTCTCCTAGGGCCAAAGGCTTAGCCACTGAGGTTGGAAAAGATGTTGAATGGAATAACCAGAGTCAGAAGGTTAGATGGCATAAGACAGGAAATTGATAGATAAGAAGATGATACTAAATGTTGCATTAATCATCAGTTGGATTCCAGCTAAAGAATTGTACTCAATTCGAGGATGCCATATGTTTAGGAAGAATGTCAACAGAGAACGTACTAGAATAGTACCAGGACTTTGGGACTTCAGTGATGTGGAGAGATTACAGGATTGTTCTCATTGGGCAGAGGAGTTTTAAGTGGAGAATGCATAGAGGATATTAGACCTATCACTGGTTCAGTGGGTCATTGGCCTCCTTCTGTGTTGCATCGTAACTATCACAGATCTGGTGGACAAGTGGCCTGTTTAAACTGAAATATTTGTGTGATTGTTATTTGACGGGAGGAAGACGGAAGAAGTCGAGTTTTAAAAAGACACTGGAATAATAACAGAAGTATAAAAGATTATTTTTGTTATGCTTCTTTAGCTTCAAGACCAATGACACCAAACAGCAATCAAAGCACCTCAAGCAGCTTTGCATTGGTGAGTGTAAAATGTTCAGGTGCACCTTTCTTTACAACCAGGTTGATGCTTGGCAGAAAATGGCATACTTATGGTGAATTAATCTCCCCATACTTTGCATGTCATGTGGCTGCAGTCACCTTGTTCCCTTCCTCTGAAGGGCAGGGATCCAGGTGTGCTCTGACCTTGGCCCAAGTATTCGTTTGCCACGTCTGAGCGTTGAATGGAGAAGGCTGGTATTTACAGCCAAGATCACACCTCACCCATGCTTTGCCGGAAAAGGCACTGATGTGCAAAATAGCAATGCTGAGTCCTGAATCGATAATCCTGCGATGTGTAAAATTGAATGAACAGCATTGTGTTGGTGAGAGGTTTGTTAATTCTCCATAAGACCATTCGAGCAGAAATTAGGCCATTTGGCCCATCGAGTCTGCTCCGCCATTTGATCATGGTGATGGGTTTTTCAACCCCAATTTTCCACTTTCTCCCTGTAACCTCTGAGCTCCTTGGCAGTCAAGAACTTATCTATCTCTGTCTTAAGTATACTCAGTGAGCTGGCCTCCACAGCCCTCTGGTGCTCTGTGGATGATGGAGATCTGCTGGATATTTCCAACATTTTCCCCATTTTTATTTTAGACCTCCAGCATCTGCAGTTTTCCTTGTGTTTTGTTTATGTAGGGGTGTTTGGTTTATCTATCTAAAATTTGAATGTTGTCAAATCATTTAGAGTGATCGTGTCTTCGGTTCCTTCGTCCAGGTCGTTAATGTATAACATGAACAGTAATGTTCATTCACAATGCTGACCCCTGCAGAACATTAGTTACTGGCTGCCATCCTGAAAAAAAGCCCTCTTCCTCACCCTGTACCTTTTGCCAGTCAGGCAATCCTCTATCGATGCCAATACGTTGTCCCTAATACTATGGACTCTTATCTACTATAGCAGCCTCCCATATGGCACCTTTTCGAAGGGTTTTTGGAAAACCAAATAGATCATGTCCACTGACTCTGCTTTGTCTAACTTGCTCATTATCTCCTTAGAGAATTCTAATGGATTTGTCAAGCATGATCTTCCTTTGATGAAGCCGTGCTGATTCAGCCCTGTTCTATCATGCACTTCTATGTGTTCTGAAATCTCAACTTTAATAAAGAACTCTAAAATCTTAACAATGACCGAGCTCAGGCTAACCAGCCTATAGTTTCCCATCTTCGGTCTCCCTCCCTTTTAAAACAGGTGTATTATAATTGCGATTTTCCAGTTCTCTGGAATCCTCCCTGACCTCAGTGATCCCTTAAAGATCACCACCAATGCCTCCACAATCTCCTTAACGAGTTCCTTTAGAATGCTGGAGTGTAGTCCATCCAGTCTGATTTATCCAGCTTCAGAACTTTCACCTTCCCCACTCCTACTCCTCAGTGATGGCCACTACACTCACCTCTGCACCTTACTCAAAAGTTCTGGTATGCTGCTGGTGTCTTCCGCCTGACAGATGCAAAGTACCTATTCAAGATAGTTCCTCTACTATTTCTTTGTTCCCCATTACTGCTTCTCCAGCCTCATTTTCCGGTGGCCCAATATCCCTCTTGCCTGTCTCTTGACTTTATATCTCTTTTAAAAAAAAAGTTATTGCAGTCTTCTTTTATATTTCTAACTAGCTTATTCTTGTGTTCCATTTTCTCTCCCCTTGTAGTTCTTTTTTGTTGTCCTTTGCTGTTTTTAAAGGCTTCCCAATCCTCTGGTTTCTCATTTAACTTCATCACATTGTATGCTTTCTCTTTTGCTTTTACACTGCCCTGACTTCCCTTGTCAGCAATGGTTGCGTCATCCTTCCCAGAATATGTTTCTTTTTCCTTGGAATGAATTTCTGCTGTGTCTCTTGAATTATCCTCAGGAACTTCTGCCATTGCTGCTCCACCATTTTCCCTGCCATGCTCCCCTTCCAATTAACTCTGGCCAGCTCCTCCCTCTTGTCTTTGTAGTTACGTATTGTAATGCTATTACATCTGAATCTGGCTTCTCCCGGTCTAACCACAAGGTGAATTCTATCATATTATGGTCACAGCCCCCCAAGGACTTCCTTTACCTAAGCTCCCTCATCAAGTCTTGTCTCCATGCCATTACCAAATCTAGTGGGCTGTACCACAAACTGCCTCAAAATGACATCTCGTTGACATTCCGTGAATTCCTTTTCTTGGGGTCCATAACCAATCTTATTTTTCCAGTCCACCTGCATATTGAAGGCCACATGATTATTATAGTATTCCCTTTCTCACATGCCTTTTCCATCTCCAGATTTATTTTCTTCTCTACGTCCTGACTATTTATAGGAGGCCTGTGCACATCACCTATCAGGGTCATTTTTCCTTTGCTTCACCCACACAGATTCTACACCTTCCAACTCTATATAACTTATTGCTACCAACTTAATTTAATTTCTTACCAACCAGGCAAGCCCACCCCTCTGCCCATATGCCTGTCCTTTCTATAGAACATATATCCTTGGATATTTAATTCCAGCCCTGATCCTCTTGCAGCCACGTTCTGTGATGCCCACAACATGATACCCGCCAATTTCCATCTGCACTACACTTACCTTGTTTTGTATATTGTGTGCATTTAAGTACAGCACTCTCAGTCCTGCATTGACTGCACCCCTTCTCATATTGTCCCATTATCTGTTGTAACTGACCTTTGTATACTCTCTCTCCTGTTCCTTGTTCTGAAAACTTTAATAACCTTGCCTGAGGCCTCCCCTTCCTCGAACCTTTTCCATAATTTTCCAATCAACTGAACCTCCTCCTCACCTGACTACACTATCCCTGACCTGCAACTACATTTCTCTTTCCTCCCCCACCCCACTTCTTGAATGGCTCTCTGTACCACAGTGCTATGGTTCGTTTACTGAACATCCCTACAGCTCCCATTCTCATCCACAAAGGGAGCAAGAATATCAAGCCTGTCAGACAAACTTAAGGGTTGAGGTTCCTTCAGCACAACCTCCATGACCTCTCTACCTCCCTCACTGGTAGTCACACCTCCTGTCCCTTGACCACCTACTGAGTTTGAGGTAGTTAATCTAAAGGGTGTGACTGACTCCTGAAACACAGTAACCAGATAACTCTCCCACTCCCTGATGTGACGCAGTGTTTTGAGCTCAGAGTCCAGCTCACCAACTCTGAGCCAGAGTTCCTCGGGCAACCAACACATGCCACAGATGTGGTCCCTATGAACCATAGTGGGGTCCGCCAGTTCCCACATCACGCAGGTACAACACATCACCTGGCCCTGTTTCTTTGTTTTATTTACTTAATTTTTAATTTTATTTTTAAAGATTTCTCACTGTTTTTGTTTGTCACCTGGAAATATTTCCTCTATTTACCTTTAATATGAAAGTAACCTACAATAGATAGTCAGTTTAGTAGCTACTATCAACTAATGAACTTACAGTTTTCCTGTGATGTCACTGTCTTTGTGCTGGGCCTCTCATCCTGGACTTCAATATATCCTGTAAAAATGCACCTTTTCCCCTCACACTGAATTCCTACGCTGCCTCCACATTCCCCGGACTTCAACTCAGTCGAGCTGTGTGTCACTCTGGATGTGATCTCTCCTTCCTGATTGTGTGCAACCTCAACTTCACTGCTCTGACCTCATCTTGCCTGGAGCTATTTTTATAAATTGCTTCTGCACTAACTTCAGTGCAATCACATGCTCCCTATGTTGTGGTGCCCAGAATTATACATAATACCCTGTCAAACAGGGTTTCACTTTCCTAAAACCATGTTGACTTGTTTTAATCATACTATACTTTTGTAACTATTTTGTTAAGAATTCCTCAGCCATAGATCCCAATACTGACTGATGACTGATGTTAAACTTACTCATCTGTAGTTCTGTTTCCTCTCTCTCTCATCCTCCCTTTTTAAGTCGTGGTATTCCATTTGTTAACATTCAATCTGCTGGAATCCTTCCAGAATCTAGTCAGCAAATTGACCATCTCTCTGCATCTGTCTCTTTTAGACCTCTGGGATTTAGGAAATCGGGAACAGAGGGTCATGAACCTGTGAAGTTCTTTTGCCCCAGAGGGCTATCGAGGCTGGATTGTTAAGTATATTCAAGGCAGAGATAGACTTTGAATCAGTCAGGGGAAATCGAGGGTTATTGGGAAAAGGCAGAAAAATAGAGTGGAGGATGATCAGCTCAGCCACGATCCAATTGAATAGTAGAGCAGAATCAGTGAGAGGTATGGCCTACTTCTCCTCCTCTGTGTTATGGGATTTAGAGATTTGTCAGATTTTAATCCCTCGAGGTTCCTCATTTATTTTTTTCTCTGTTGATATTAATTACCTGAATTACCTCACTGTTGTTAACTCCTTATTACCCTCTATTTCTGGTAACTGTGTCTTTTATTATTAGAACAGTCACAAAATATTTATCAATGTCTCTACCGTTTCATCATTCTCATAATAATTTCTGCTGTCTCTGCTTCTAAGGGACCACTGTTTATTTTAGTTATCCTTTTTTGTTATGGTTGTGAAACCTTGTACCATCTGTTTTTTCTATTCCTGGTTAGTTTACTCATAACCTTTTTTTCCCCTTGCTATCAACTTATTGGTGGCCCTTCACAGGTTTTTAAAACATTTCCATCCTAGATTTATAACTGTTCTTTCAGCACTGCAGCCTCATCTTTTAATTAAGTACTATTCTTAATCTACTTAGTACACCACAGAATAATCTCTGTGAGTTTGTGTTGTAGAATTTATTTTTGTCAAACTTTTGAATTGTTTCTTTGAATATTTCTGCTATTTATGTAGTTATACCTGTCTATCTGATTCACCTTAACCAGCTCTCCCCACATACTCTCATAATTGGCTTTTTTAAGATTCTTGTTTGCAATTGGAGTGTATCACTTTCAAATATGACATGGAATTGAATTGTATTATGATAACTATTTCCCAGTGGATCTTTTGCGATGACATTGCTAAATAACCCGCCTCATTGCTCAATACTTGATCTAAACAATTTTATTTCTTGTTGGTTCTACAAACTATTGCTCCAGAAAACTGTCATGAAAGCATTTTCCAAACTCCTGTCCCAGACTACTTTTGCTAATTTATTTGGTCCAGTCTATATGAAGATTAAATCCCTCTACATCTGTTGCATGTAACCTTTGTTACAAATGTCAACTATTTCTTGTTTAATGCTCTCTCCCGCAGTATAGCTACTGTTAGGAGTTGAGATAGTGATTGAGGTGCTGAAGCCAACCAAATTGGACATTGCACATTTGGATTTCTGATCTGTGCTGGGTTAGCTGAAGGCAACTGAAGCAACACTTAGAGGTGCTGATCTGATCTGTCTTCAACAAAACAAATAAGCTAAGTGTTCGACTCCCAATTCCAGAACCCGGAATACCTGGTGGAATGTACACTTCTGTGAATGATGGGATCAGAATTTTTCTGCAATGCATCCCGCAGTTTGAATGGTATGGGACATCATTGTTGAAGCTCTCATGCAAGTAATGATCGCGGTGTGAACTATTGGAGACCAACAGACACCCACTGGAATACAGTCCATCATGGAGGCAGTGCTTCAGGGCTGGGGTGGTTGATAATTGACAAGGGTTTTTCTAAAACCAATACGATCATCCATCTAGTGAAGTGATCAAAACTTTTGTTCTATCCATGACTGCTGTCTCCTCCTCATTTTGTTTGGCAGGGTAAGCAATCCAACAGCCTGTCCTCCTTGAGCAGTTCCTCAACTTACCTCGGACTTGTGCGAGGAGACAATGGGTTGTCCCTGTCATCATCATCACCACTGACAAAGAACCCACTCAGTGACACACATGACCTGCGCCAGGCTTGCAACAGCTGCTTCATTAAAATAGGTAAAGGAACATTGCGGCTTGAATCAGGGATCTGGTTTCAATTCCAACTTCGGGCGACTGTCTGTGGGGAGTTTGCACATTTTTCCCCTTGTCTGCCGGTGGGTTTCTTCTGGCTGCTCCGGTTTCCTCCCACAGACCCAAGGATGTGCAGATTGACCAGGCTAAGTTGCCCATAGTTCCAAGGATGTGCAGGCTAGGTGGGTTAGCCATGGGAAATGCAGCATTACAGGAATAATGGATCTGAGTGGGAGGCTGTTCAGAGGGTCGGTGTGGGCTCAGTTGGCTGAATGGCCTTTTCTCTACTGTAGGGATTCTGTGATCTGTGAATCTAAACAACTCCTTGTGGCTACTGTGCTCAAGGTGGTGAACTATCCTCTTGTCATTGTCTGCTACGGACAGGGTTCACGAGAACTTGACAATTAGGCGAAGGAATAAGATCCCTTGAACCATTCAGTAAGATCATGGCGGATCTGACTGTGGCCTCAACTCCACTTTCCTGTTGGCCATCCATTTAAATGCAGCCATTTGAGCTGAGCAGCGGTCTTTTCTGACAATTTTGAGTGTCCACCGCTCCTCGGACTAGGAGTGAAACCGGTCACAGCAGGGAAATCAAAGAGGTCTCTGAATACCGGTTTGCCAGCACCATGTACCTAATGATAGGAAGATAACCATTTTCCTGGCTGTAATTGGGAGTTCTTACAAGCTAGCTGTGCAACAGAGTCATGAGGTGTATGTATTTTTTTTAAGCTATTGATCATGTCATAGAAGAAGGTGTCGATTGGGCAGCTTTCTGGGGCTGGTAAAAGGGTCGTTTCACTTTAGATTACTCAGAAGTCTCCCTTTGAGATTATTAGAGAGTAGTAGCAGGCAGAAACTGGCACAGTTTATATGAGTATGGGAAGTGAGTAGAGGATAATCTGTTTGAAGTCAACTGTCATAGCCAGATATGACTGTATTGACCTCAGTACGAGCAGTTCATAAGAGACTTGATTCCCTAGATGAAAGCAGAGGACAACATTGGCATCGTGAAAGCAGCAAGGGTATTAGAATTCAGTGAATGCATTGACTAGGGAGGGTGGGGGCAGCCAGGAACCAATCCCCATAAAAATAATTTGCTTATTCCAGTTTCTCTGTCATGACTCATGCGTAAGTGTTTTCTCCTCTGGTGTTTTGCTCTTTCAGGCATTAAAGCATTAGATTATAATTATAACCCTGACCTGGATCACAAGTGTAAGAAGGATATATTGATTGGAAGATTGAAAAGTTCAGCGGATACACGGTGGAAGAAAATCAGGCCTCGGCCTACCAAGAATAATTATGGGGGACCGTATTACATTTGTAAAGGTGTGTGAAGGTGCACATTACTTTGTATCACTCATTACTCAAACTACATGAAAGTTCCATAAGTGTGGTCACTAATAAATCCAGCAGAGAATTCAGGAGAAATATCTTTATATTTAGTATGTGCAACTCACTACCACAAGAAGTGGTTGAGGTGGTTAATAGGTAATGACGCGGTTAGCACTACTGTCTCACAGCACCAGTGTGCCAGGTTCAATTCCAACCTTGGGCAACTGTCTGTGTGGAGTTTGCACATTCTCCCTGTGTCTGCGTGGGCTTCCTCCTGGTGCTCCGGTTTCTTCCCACAGTCTAAAGATGTGCAGGTCAGGTAAATTGGTCATGCTAAATTGCCCATAGTGATAGGTGCATTAGTCAGAGGGAAGTGGGTCTTGGTGGGTAACTCTTCGGAGGGTTGGTGTGGACTGGTTGGGCTGAAGGGCCTGTTTCCCCACTGTTGGGTATCTAATCTAATCTAATCTATGTGGAAAACTAGAGAGACACTAGGGAAGAAGCTCTTTTTTAGGGTGCACATGTACAGAGGTTCACCAAGACAATTGCTGTTAAATGATGAGGCAGTGACCTACTGGTATTATCACAGATAATTAATCCAAAAACTCAGCTAATGTTCTGGGGACCTGGGTTCATATTCTGCCATTGTAGATGGTGAAATTTGAAGTCAATAAAGACCCTGGAATTAAAGGTCTGATGATTACCATGAAACCATTGTGGATTGTCAGATAAACTGATCTGGTTCACTAATGTCCTTTTAGGGAAGGAAACTGCAGTCTGGGCCTACATGTGACTCCAGACCCAAAGCAATGTTGTTGACTCTAAAATACCCTCTGGGCAGTTAGGAATGGGCAATAAATACCACCTGGCCAGACATAACTACACCCCGTGAGTGAATAAAAAAATTCACATTGGTGGCCGATTACAGGACCTGCCCGATTTCTGTTGTTGTTCTTTGAGGACATTAACACTGCCTGAGATGACCTGAGGTGTGAGATCACCCCCTTATATTTCTTTTAATCTCCCTGTTCAGCCATATTTTAACTACCTCCGAGACAGGTGGGACTTGAATCTGGATCTTCTGGCCCACAGGTAGGGATACTACCACTGTGCCACAAGATCACAAGAAACTGGGAGAGGGATTCAGCTGGTGTCTTTGAAAATTTGATGACCCTGAATCAAGATTCATCTGTATAAATTGAACATGAGGACAAGGTGTCAGCTGTGGCTCTCTGTCTCTGAGCTAGAAGTCCATTGGTTTAAGTCTCACAAAACCTAGGCTATGGGGAGATGATGACTTAGTTGGATTGTCACTAGATAACTAATCCAGAGACATAGACATGTGCTCTGTATTCAGGTCCCTAGCATGGTGGTTGGTGTAAATTAAATTCAGTTTCTAAATTTGAAGTTGAAAGCTGCTTAATCTTATTAATGATGATCATGAAACTGTCATTGATCTGTTTTATGACAGTCTGGCCCTTTAGGGAAGGAAATCTGCTGTCCTTGGCTGGTCTAGCATAAATGTGACTCCAGACCCAGCGCCAAGTGGATGACCATCATATTCAGTTTGTTGGCACAATGGTTACCACTGCTGCCTCAAAGTACGAGGGACCTGGATATGATTCAGCCTCGGGCACCTGTCTGTGAAGTTTGCACATTCTCCCCGTGACTGCATGGGTTTCCTCTGGGTGTTCTGATTTTCTCCCACAGTCCAAAGACGTGCAGGTTAGGTGGATTGGCCAAGCTAAAAATTGCATTGTAATGTCCAGGGTCGTGCAGGTTTGGTTGGTTAGCCATGATAAAAAACTGTGTGTGGGGTTACAGAGATGGGCTGGATTTGAGTGGGATGCTCGTTGGAAGGTTGGTGCAGACTCAGTGGCATTGTAGGGATTCTGTGAATTATACCACACTAGATGGGCTGCAGCGGTTCAAAAGATTACCTTCTCAGGGTAACAGATGCCACTAATGTTTACATCCCATGAAAGATCAATAAAGAAAAATATTTTTGGTGAAGTACTGAATGGGTGCTGGACTGTTGGAGATACATCTTTCAGATAAGCTGTTGCCATCTGCCCACTTAGGTTGACATGGACCAGACCAAACCCCCCCACCTCAAAATATATTAAGAAGGTAGCCTTGACTGTAACATTTTCTTATTTTAAATGTAAATGTAATGTGTTGTGCTCCGTTTGCAACTGAGTTGGTAAAACCCCTTGATGTTAAGCGAAACCCAATTTATTCAAATATAATTATTCAAAATATGACAAAAGAAAGAGGAACTTGGAATAACTTAACTCATCGAAAAACTTAACAGAATAATAGATTATTTTACTACTAACCAGTAACTGTTCCAGTATAGTAACATCCCATAAATACACCCTTAGCAGAGGCAAATTCAGAAGACAGATTGTCTCACATGCAGTTCTCCAATCCAGGAGGAAAGAACATCAAAAATCAAAGGAATTCAGAGAGAGAGAGACAGAGACAGAGAGAGAACTCCAGCTTCCAGCTGTAGCAAAGAGAGATGTGGCAACTTTTCACTTCATCAGGACTCCACCAGCAACTGCTGAAAGCTAAAGATCCTGGTTTTGTTGGAGTTTGACCACACCCATTCAGGCTGCTTCTATTGTTCCAATTTAAAAATAAAATCCAAGCATTCACAAGTTGTTGCAAAGGCCCATCTGGTTCATTAATATTATTTAGAGAAATAAGTCTGTCATCCTTATCCATTCTAGCCCAGATGAGAAACAGATCCACTGCAATGTGGTTGACCATTAATTTCCCTCTTGACAATAATGCTGGCTCAACCAGCGATGCTGACATCCCATGAATAATTTTTTGAAAGATCAGCAAGGTGATGGAGAGCAAAGGAAAGGGACCAGGTTTAAAATGCACAGTGGTTTCCAATCATAAAGGTGATGTTTTTCATTTTATTTATCCACAGATATTGCAAGTAAAGAAGATTGCAAATACGGGGACCAGTGTACATTTGCTTATTGCCAGGAGGAGATAGATGTTTGGACTTTGGAGCGTAAAGGAGCCATAAACCGTGAGCTGCTCTTTGATCCCCTGGGGGGTGACACAAGAGGTGGCCTCACAGTAGCTAAACTGCTGAAGGAACATCTTGGCTGCTTCATGTTCCTTTGTGAGGTGAGATGGCCTAATGTACCCTAGATGTCCTGCAATGGCAGTGCCTCCTCAGATCAGGCCTGCAGCTGTCTCCGCTTTATTGACACAGCAATGTTAAAATCCTCATCCTTACCACCAGGGCCTTACCCCTACCAATTTAACTTCCTCCATCCCCAAAGTCTTCAAATTCTGACGAATCTCAGATTTCAATCGCTCCAACATCAGGGCCAGGGAGACAAATCACGTGGGGATCCTGGTGCAATCCCTGCATCCAGCTGCCACTGCCTCCTTTCAACCCCAGGCAGCTTCTGTTGAGGGATTTTACACTGTGGTTTAGATACAATAGAACTATGCAGCACAGAAAGATGGTACTCAGTAAGCCTGCGCAGATTATTTTGAAGAGAGATCCAGTCAGTTGTACAACCACCTCCTTGGTACCATATCTTTTAATTTTTCCTTCTAGTATAAGGAGCTACAAGGAGAGGCTAGAAAAATGTGGATTGTTTTCCCTGGAGCGGCAGAGGCTGAAGGATGCTTGATAGAAGTCTATAAAATTATGAGTACATAGATAGGGTTAACAATCAGAATTTTTTTTCCCAGCATTAAAACATCTAAAATTAGGGTGGGCATGCATTTAAGGTGAGAAGGGAAATTCAAAGGAGCTGTGAGTGGTAGGAGTCTGTAACACGCTGCCAAGGGTGGTGATAGAGGCACATAGATAGGGATACTTAAGAGACTTTTAGATAAGCACATGAATATGCAAAGAATGGCAGTATACAGACCAAGGGAAGGCAGAAGGGATAAGTTTAATGTGGCATCATGTTCAACACAGCATCATGGGCCGTCCTCCCATTTCCTTTTGAGTAACTCAGTATCGGGGAGGGAATGTGTTCCACATTCTGTTCACCGTTTGTGTAAAAGTTTCATCTTGTATCACCTCTTGTTCTTTTGCCAGTCAATTTAAAAGAAGTTGAATCTGGGTCATCTGATAAGAGATCATTGAGCTGTTGGAAACAGTTTCTAATTATTCTATTTAAGCTCATTGTGATTTTATTCATCTCCATCAAACTGCACCTTGGCTTCTTGGCTGTTAGGTGATCAATGTTAGCTTTTCTGTCACCCATCATTCCTCGGGCTATTCCAGTATATCTCTTCTGACCTCTCTATAATCCTTATGCTGCTTTGAATCAGAAACCATAGTCACAGTGGAGTTGAACTATTTTATATAAGTTCAGCAAAACTTCTTCATTTTTGTGCTGTTAATGAAGTCCATTGAAAGCTCAGTTTCAGTACATCTAGCACCATGTACACACTCCTCTCTTTAGCCGTGATAGCTGCACTTTCTGCCTCCAGGGCCCTATGTCCTTGAATTCCTTTTGCTAACCTGCCCATCTCTCCCTATATCTTCTTTTAAGATACTCCTGAAAAATGTACCTCTTTGAATGATCATCAGTCTTGGTATCTTCATCAGGGTCTTCAAAATGTTCTTTATAGTTGGGGCTGTTCTAAGTATACTTCTCTAATGATCATTGGAAACTCTGGAAATCCCAGGTTCAATCCCAGATCTCTGCTCCAAAACTAGGGAGTCAGGATTGCTGTCTGTTGGAGACCGCATGCAAGAATCACATTATATATTCAATCCAAGTTGCCTTTTCTGATTCTTGACCTCAACTTCAAGTCCTTAAACCAGTAGCCATCAAGTTTAAAGTGCACAACATTCTGTATCCTTCTCTCTTTTTTTCAAAATGGGTCATTCATGTCACTGTGTGTGAATCGCTGCCTTTACTTTCTATTGCAGGAATGTTTCGACAGTAAGCCCAGGTTAATAAGCAAGAAGGCTAAGGATGGCACATCACTCTGCTCTAATCCAGACGCAAAGCACAACTTCGAAGATAATAAGTGAGTACAAAAGCAAATGGAAGGAGCTCCTGAATGCTCTTGTGGGTTCAGGTAGCCCATTTTTAAACTGTAAGGACTGGCAGGTCCCAGGTCCAAACCCTGGTTTGTGTTGAGTCATACGATGACAGTCAAGGCAGTAAACATTGCATCGAAAATTGATGCAGAAGTAGGCCATTTGACCCTTCAAACCTGCTGTGTCATTCAATATGATCATGGCTGATCATCCGACCCTGTGCCCTGTTCTCCTTATACCCTTTGACCTCTTTAGCCCTAAGAATTATATCTGTCTCCTCCTTGAATACATTCAACTTTGGTTTCAACATCATAGTTTGGGAACCCCACACCGCCCAATTCTACCTCCCTCCTAAGATCCACAAACCTAACTATCCCGGCCGACCCATCATCTCAGCCTGCTGCTGTCCAACCGTACTCATCTCCACCTACCTCAATTCTGTCCTATCCCCCTCAGTCCAGGAACTTCCCACATACGTTTAGGACACCACCCACGCCGCCCTCCTCCTCCAAAACTTCCGTTTCCCCGGCCCCCAATGCCTCATCTTCACCATGGACATCCAATCCCTCTACACCTCCATCTGCTATGACCAGGGCGTCCAAGCCCTCCCTTTCTTTCTCTCCCAACGTCCCCACCAGTACCCTTCCACTGACACTCTCATTTGTTTGGCTGAACTGGTCCTCACCCTTACCGATTTCTCTTTCAAATCCTCCCACTTCCTCCTGACAAAAGGGATAGTCATGGGCACCCGCATGGACCCCAGCTATGCCTGTCTCTTTTTGGCCACGTAGAAGAGTCCATCTTCCGTAGTTATACTGGCACCACTCCCCATCTTTTCCTCAGCTACATTGATAACTGCAAAGGCGCCACCTTGTGCTCCCGCGAGGAGGTTGAGCAGTTCACCAATTTCACCAACACATTCCACTCTGACCTTAAATTCACCTGGACCAACTCTGACATTTCCCTCCCCTTTCTGGACCACTCCATCTCCATCAGTGGTGACCGACTCAACACTGGCATGGTTTACAAATCCACCAACTCCCACAGCTACCTGGACTACACCGCCTCCCACCCTACCTCCTGCAAAAATCCATCCCATATCTCCAATTCCTCCACCTCCGCTGTATCTGCTCCCAGGAGGACCAGTTCCACCACAGAACACACCAGATGGTCTTCTTTAGAGACTGTAATTTCCCCTCCCATGTGGTTGAAGATGCCCTCCATAGCATCTCATCCACGTCCTGCACCTCCACCTTCAAACTCCCACCCCTCCAACTGCAACAAGGACAGAACCGCCCTGGTCTTCACCTTCCACCCTACCAACCTTCGCATAAACCCCATCATCCGCCGACATTTCTGCCACATACAAACAAGCCCCACCACCAGGGATATACTTCCCTCCCCAGATCTATCCGCTTTCCACAAAGACTGTTCCCTCCGTGATTACCTGGTCGGGTCCACTCCCCCCCCACCCCCCCCCCCCCCCAACAACCCACCCCCCCCCCCCCCCCCCCCCCCCGGCACCTTCCCCTGCCACCGCAGGAATTGCAAAATCTGTGGCCACACCCCCTCACCTCCATCCAAGGCCCCAAAAGAGCCTTCCACATCCATCAAACTTTCACCTGTACATCCACAAATGTCATTTATTGTGTCCATTGCTCCTGACACGGTCTCCTTTACATTGGGGAGACTGGATGCCTCCTCGCAGAACACTTCAGGGAACATCTCCTGGACATCTGCACAAATCAACCCCACCGCCCCGTAGCTGAACATTTCAACTCCTTCTTGCACTCTGCCGAGGACATGCAGGTCCTGGGCCTCCTCCCTCACCATCCGACGCCTGGAGGAAGAATGCCTCATCTTCTACCTCAGAACCCTTCAACCCCAGTGCCTCATTTCCCCTCCCCCCACCTTACACCAGCTCCAAACTTCCAGCTCAGCACCATCCTCATGACCTATCCCACTTGTCAATCCTCCTTCCCACCTCTCCACTCTACCCTCATCTCTGACCTATCACCTTTACCCCTTCCACCATCCACCTATTGCACTCTCAGCTACCTGCTCCCCACTACCCCATTTATCTCTCCATCCCTGAGGTTTCCAGCCTCATTCCTGATGAAGGGCTCCTGCCCGAAACCTCGATTTTCCTGCTCCTCGGATGCTGCCTGACTTGCTGTGCTTTTCCAGCACCACTCTAAACTTGACTCTAATCTCCAGCATCTGCAGTACCCACTTTCACCTATTCAACCTTAGTGTCAACTGCTTTCCGTGCCAGAGAATTCCACGGGCTGACCACTTTCTGAGTGAATAAATTTCTCCTCATCTCAACCTGAAATGGCTTATGCTGGATATTTAAACTGTGACCCCTGGTTCTGAAACACCAGGTCATCAGGAACATTCATCCTGCCTTTACTTTGTTTAATCCTGTTAGAACTTTGTACTTTTCTATGACACCTGCCCTCATTCTTCAAAGCTCCAGTGAATTATAATCCTAACCAGGCCAGTCTCTCTGCATGCATAGTCCTACCATGCCAGGAGTCAGTCTGGTAAATCTTTGTTGCACTATGTCCAAAGCCACAACATCTTTCCTTGGATAAGGAAACTAAAGTAGCACACTCATGTTGTGGCTGTACAGGACATTGGATAGCTCACTTTTGAAATACTGCATTCACTTCTAGTCACCCTGCTGTAAGAAAATGTTGTGAAACTTGAAAGGGTGCAGAAAAGATTTAGAAGGATGTTGCTGAGGTTGGAGAGCTTGAGCTATAGGGAGAGGCTGAATAGGCTGGGACTACTTTCTCTGGGGCGTTAGAGGGTGAGGAGTGACCTTTATAAAGGTTTATAAAATCATGAGAGGCATAGATAGGGTGAAAAGCCAAGGTCTTTTTCCCAGGGTAGAGAATCCAAAACTAGAGGACATCAGTTTAAGTGAGAGGGGAAAGATTTAAAAGGGACCAAAGGGGTAACGTTTTCACACAAAATCTGGTGTGTGTATGGAATGAGCTGCAGGGGAGATGGCGGAGTCATTACAATTACAACATTTAAAAGTAATCTGGATGAGTACATGTATAGGAAGGGTTTAGAAGGATATGGGCCAAATGCTGGCAAATGGGACAAGATTAATCTAAAATATCTGGTTGGCAGGGACGAGTTGGACTGAAGAGCTGTACAGTTCTGTTACACTGTGGTTCTATTACAGAAGCTGGAATGCTGCATGTCTCATCAGTAAACGCAAGTTAGGAGATGAAAAATTAAAGGGCTTTGCTGCTCCTTAACTCACTGGCACATGATAACACTGGAAGAAAACACAATTGAGCTCTGGTACCATCTGTGATTGGATAGTTTGCTGTTATTCACCATCCAAGTTAATGTACAGACTGATAAAGTAGTGCAGCATAGAAGGATTTGGAGATGTCGGTGTTGGACTGGGGTGTACAAAGTTAAAAGTCACACAACACCAGGTTATAGTCCAACAGGTTTAATTGGAAGCACACTAGCTTTCGGAGCGCCACTCCTTCATCAGGTGATTGTGGAGTAACTAATTGTAAGGCACAGAATTTATAGCATTTACAGTGTGATGTAACTGAAATCATACATTGAAAAATACCTTGATTGTTGAGTCATTCATCTGTTCGAATACCGTGATAGTTTCACATCTTTCATGTGTAACATGAAACAGCATAGCAACAGCATAGAAAGAGGCCATTTGGTCCATCATGCTTGTTCCCTTTGAGGGAGATTTTCCAATTAGTTTCAGTCCCCATCTCTTTCCCCGTAGCCTGGCAGATCTTATCCTTTCAAGGAATCGTCCAAGTCTCACATGAATGTTGCCATTAAATGTGCTCTAATTCTATCAGGTAATGTGTACCAGATCATAACCACCCGTGTTTTTTCAAAAAATGTTTTAACGAGTCACCTCTGCTTTTTTGCAAATCAACTTGGTTTTTTATCCCCTGGTGACTGACCCTTCTGTGAGTGGAAATATTGTCTCCCTTTTAGCACTATTAAAACCCTTCAGAATGTTAAACATTACAATTTATTTTAACCTTCACTGCTCAAAGGAAAACAATCCAAGTTTCTTCAGTCTTTCCATAATTAAAGAACTGAAGTCACTCACACCTATTACCTTCTCAGTAAATCCCATCCACAACCTTTCTAAGACCTAGATATCCTTCCAAAACTGAATGCAATATTAAGGAACCAACCCAGAGTGAGTTATAAAGGTGTGGCACAACTTTGATTTTGTACGCTGTTCCATCTGGCAGGCATTTCTTCTGGCTGAAAATATTGGTAGGTTTTTGTTTGGGTCAAAATTATGGAATTAAGATAGGGAGGTGGGAGTTAAGATACAGAACTGACATGGTCTAATTGAGTGATGAAACAGGCTGAAGAAGCTGAATGTAGATCGAGAGTGTGATGCTGGAAAAGCACAGCAGGTCAGGCAGCATCCAACGTTTCAGGCATAAGCCCTGATGATTCTCCTGCTCCTCGGATGCTGCCTGATCTGCTGCGCTTTTCCAGCATCACACCCTCGACTCTGATTTCCAGCATCTGCAGTCCTCACTTTCTCCTACTGAAGAAGCTGAATGGCCTATTCCTGTTCCTGTGTTCTTAAAAAGAGATGAAATATTACCTTTTTTCTTAAATTCTGTTAGACAAGTATATTGAGCATTACCAAATAATTGGGTGATGAAGTTAAACTGCCAATCAGACAAAATCTAATTAAATGACACAACAGGCTCAAGGGGCCTGATGGAACAAAATTAGTTTTGAATTAGGTCTGTTGCTGAAACTTCACTATTCCCTGTGTGGTTTCAGGTGCTTGGTCCACATGCTGTGTGGCACAACCGTTAAGTACTCCAAGATCCGGCAGTACCAGGATCACTGCCAGTTTGATGTGTGCCGGCACGAAGTACGTTATGGGTGCCTACGGGAGGACAGCTGTAACTTCGCTCACAGTCTCATTGAGCTCAAGGTCTGGGTGATGCAACAGTGTTCAGGTACTTTAAAGGAAAGCCAAAGTGTGTTTTCATTCCACCTATTTTGCAAGGGTTCAATGTAGAGCGTAAAACTAGCTTTCAGAAAAGGCAGTTCATTTTATTGGTCTTCCCTGACTTAGCACTGAAAATTTGCAAGTGCTTGCCCACCAATTAGATTAGATTAGTTACAGTGTGGAAACAGGCCCTTCGGCCCAACAACTCCACAGCGACCCCCGCCGAAGCGCAACCCACCCATACCCCTGCATTTACCCATTCACCTAACACTACGGGCAATTTAGCATGGCCAATCCACCTAACCTGCACATCTTTGGATTGTGGGAGGAAACCGGAGGAAACCCACACAGACACGGGGAGAATGTGCAAACTCCACACAGAGAGTCGCCTGAGGGGGGAATTGAACCTGGGTCTCTAGCGCTGTGAGGCAGCAGTGCTAACCACTGTGCCACCATGCCACCCCCAGTCTACACTTTCACTTTGCCGGTGGTAGTTGAACCCTGATTATCCTCCGTTTATTCACTTCATTTGTGCACTAAGACTTTAAAGACACAAGGCTCTTAAACATTCTCAATTTTTGCAGCAGAATATTACACCGTGCTGTAAATGTTATAGAATTTTATTGTCACGTGAAATAATTACAGAAGTACATGAATAAAATGAAAAGTGCCTAATAGCAACATTCCCAGCACCACCTTAGAAACAAAGGTACCTAGATACAAAATCTTAGAACAAGTTGGAAAACTAAAGAAACAAAGTTAAAAGTTCAATGGGCTTTCTTAAGTGTTTAGCCATGCTGGGTTTGCGCTCCCTACAAGGGCTCGATTTTCTCCACTTTGACCTGCTGTGTGGGAGACCTCGGGCTGCCTGCTCTCGCTGCTGCTGTAAATGTAAATAAGGAGCCTGTGGTCTTCACGAGAATAACTTTTCCTATGCAAACCCTACATCTCAAGTGGTTTGCAAGATCTAGGCTGAACCATGGGCAGTCTTTTGTTCCTGCAATTCTGGGATCCTCCATTAGGTAGATATTACCAGCTCTTCTCTCCCTAGGTGGCTTAAGCAAATGAGCAAACTGTCCTTAACCCACCAGACCAATGGCCGACAGCTCCGACACCCAAAGCAGTAGCCAGGCATGAATGTAAGACGTCAGATATAGAATGCACTGGAGTATATTGCAAGCCAGTAGTATACCGACTTCCCCTTCTTTTCAAATACTTCCTTCATTCTTGCAAGGGATGTAGGCATCACTGACAAGGCCAGTATTTGTTGCCCATCCCTAATGGTCCTTAAACCAAGTTACCTCCCTAACCATTTCAGGGGGCGATTAAGAGTCAACCACATTGCTATGGTTCTTGAGTCACATGGAGACCAGACTGTGTAAGGACAACAGAGTTCCTTTCCTAAAGGACGTTAGTGATCCAAATGCATTTTTACAACAATTAACAATAGCTGTTATGGTCACCATCACTGAGGCTAACTTTACAATATCATAGAATCTGTACAGTGTGGAAGCAGGCCATTTGGCCCATCAAATCCACACTGACCCTCCAGAGACCATCTCACCCAGATTCACCGACCTACCCTGTAACCCTGCGTTTTCTATAGCCTGAACATCCCCGGATACAATGGGCAATTTAGCATGGCCAGTTCTCCTAATCTGCACATCTGGGTCCTCCTATAGTCCAAAGAGGAAATCCACACAGATATGGGCAGAACATGCAAACTCCACACAGTCACCCGAGGCTGGAATCGAACCTGGGTCCCTGGCACCATGAAGCAGCAATGCTGACCACTGAGAAACCATACCACCCTAAGTTCTGGTGTATTAATTCAAACTTAATTCTATCTGCTGCCTTAGTGGGATCTGATCCAAAAACAATATCCTGAACCTCAATATTTTGAGTAGAGAGACATTACCATTATGCTATCGTCTCCCCCTAAGGGTGGGATTGAAGTTTTGCTGTGATGTCTCTCATGATAAAACAGCTTACCAATGTTCATTCAAAAGCATAATGTCACTGACAACTATGAATCTGAAGGAAAAACTGGACATGTTGGAAATGCTCAGGCAGCCTCTGTAGAGAGTGAAACAGAGGTGAACTTTTCACCGGGACTGTTGATCAGAAGTTCTGTGTTCTAGCCTGTTCAGTTTTTATACCGATGCTTTTGGATAGGAGTTCCACATTAAGACTGGCCACTCACACAAGATGCCGGAAGATGTTCAGTTTTCACCTTCCAGCCAATGAAGCTTCAGGATTCCATGCAGCATTGTAGTGAAATAAAACAGAAAATGCTAAGAAAATCCAGTAGGTCAATCTGCATCTGTCGAGTGAAACAGAGTTAACACATCAGATGGGTAACCATTTACTGTTTTTGTTTCAGATTCCCAGCATCCACAGTATTTTGCTTTTGTCAGTATAGTAGCCCTGTTCTCCTGTGTTATCTTACAGAGATTACACACGAAGAGATTGTACGGGAGTCTGCGCAGCACTGCCTGAATGTGGAAACCAGTGCAAATCGAGCCCAGGTACATTGCAACCAATGATTAGGGTCAGAGGCAGGAAGCATTTTCTGGCCTGTTTGTTCTTGAAAACAACAACATTTAATATGGTACAACTCAAGCATTTTTAAACAAAATGTGACATTGAGCACTTAAGGAGATAGCTGGACTTGTTAGCCAAAGAAATAGGTTTAAGGAGCAACTTAAAGGAGAACAGAGAGAGAGAAAGGTTTCTGGTGGAAAGTGCAGAACTTGAATACAAAGCAACTCAGTCGTCAGTGCACGCATGTATTTGGAAAGGCAAGGACTGATGAGAGATAGTCAACATGGCTTTGTGCTTGGGAAATCATATCTCATGAACTTGATTGAGGTTTTTGAAGAGGTGGTAGACATGATTTTTATGGACTTCCGTAAGGTGTTGGACAAGGTTCGCCATTGGAGCCTGATTAGTAAGGTTAGATCTCATGGAATACAGGGAGATCTAGCCATTTACATACAGAACTGGCTCGAAGGTAGAAGACACAGGGTGATGATGGAGGATTGCCTTTCAGACTGGAGGCCTGTGACCAGTGGTGTGCCACAAGGATCGATGCTGGGTCCACTGCTTTTCATCATTTATGTAAATGATTTGGATATGAACATAGGAGGTATTGTTAGTAAGTTTGCAGATGACACCAATATCGGAGGTGTAGTGGACAGCAAAGAAGGTTACCTCAGAGTGCAATGGGATCTTGATCAGATAGGCCAGTGGGCTGAGAGGTGGCAGATAAATTTAATTTAGATAAATGTGAGGTGCTGCATTTTGGAAAAGCAAATCAGAGCGGGACTTGAACACTTAATGGTAAGGTCCGAGGGAGTGTTGCTGAACAAAAAGACTTTGGCGATACAGGTTCATAGTTCCTTGAAAGTGGAGTCGCAGGTAGATAGGATAGTGAAGTTGGCGTTTGGTATGCTTTCCTTTATTGATCAGAGCATTGAGTATAGGAGTTAGGAGGTCATGTTGCGGCTGTACAGGATTTTGGGCAGGCTACTTTTAGAATAATGCGTGCAGTTCTGGTTTCCTTCCTATCAGAAGGATGTTGTGAAACTTGAAAGGGTTCAGAAAAGATTGAAGGATGTTGCCAGGGTTGGAGGGTTTAAGCTATAGGGAGAGGTTGAATAGGCTGTGGCTGTTTTCCCTGGAGCGTTGGAGACTGAGGGGTGACCTTATAGAGGTTTATAAAATTATGAGGGGCATAGATAGGGTAAATAGACGAAGCCATTTCCTTGGGGTGGGGGAAGTCAAGAACTAGAGGGCATAAGTTTAGGATGAGAGGGGAAAGATATAAAAGGGACCTAGGGGACAACTTTTCACATAGAGAATGATGCGTGTATGGAATGAGCTGCCAGAGGAAGTGGTGGAGGCTAGTACAATTATAACATTTAAAGACATCTGGATGGATATGAATATGAAGGGTTTAGAGGGATATCTAAAATGCTGGCAAATGGGACAAGATTAGGTTAGGATATCTGGTCGGCATGGATGAGTTGAACTGAAGGGTCTGTTTCTGTGCTGTACATCTCTATGACTAAATGAAAACTGGGGCATGCACAAGACCCACAAACTATTTATAAGATCCTAAAATAATGTATTAGTGAAATCTGAGAATTGAGCAATCATCGCTTGATAGTATCAAACTTGATTGTTGGAATATGCTTATGCTATGCTTACTAGAAGTTACATATACTCGTATGCAAGGAGCTGTCCTCTGCAGGATGAAGGATTATGCCTGACCATTGAACCTTTTTTTTAATTAGCCAATAGCGTGATGGGTTACAGCTCCTTCCTGCAATTTCCATGGCGATACTTTGATCAATCAGTCAGCTTTCCAACCAGTCAGCACCCTTCATTTTGTACAGTATAAAATATTGCTCCCTTTGAAAGTTGGTATTCATGCATCTGGCCTGACCATTGCAAGAAAAAAGGTTTAACAGCATGTCTCCTTTTCTCATCAACTCAACAACAAGTCAAGACATTTTATCAGTTCACAACTTGCTGATCCTCAGTCCCAATACTCGGAATAGCCAATTCCTAACTCCTCACTCCTTGCTCTTTGACAATCCTCCACACAAGGGAATCGGGCAGTATCATCAATATCACGTTCAAATGTTTGCAACATTTCTCCAGCTGCTGCTCAAACTATATGAAATAAATAAACGTACTATGAAGAAGCTTAATATTAATTCATATTCATTGACCTTGTGAAATCTGGTTTGGGATTTATATAAGCAATTAATTTTGCTGCTGTTTTCTGACACATGTACATTTTGTATTGATTTTGCAAGGCATTTTGTTTGCTGTTTAAGGGAATGAGTGCCATCTGCTCCTTATTCTCCTGACAAATTTCTCCCTGTCCCACACATAACCTGTACTCAATATGGCCATTGCTTCTCCCAGGTCTCCATCAATGCTGCATGGTTGTAATGTAAGTAAAGTGTGAACCCACAAATTCCAATTCTAGAATTACTTACTGAGTTTGCAGCACAAAGATAGGCCACTCAGCAGTACTGGTCTGTGCTGGTGCAGTGCATGCTGTCAGTGTAACCTGCCCGCCCTTCCTTCCTTGTTTGTTTATCCAGTTTCTCCTTCAGTATGTACTGGCTAATCATCACAAACATGACATCTGTCCACATTTTCTGGCAAATATTTCTCCTGAATTTCTTATTCAATTTGTTGTAATTGTTTATGACCCTGATTTTCTGGCCTCTCCTGCAAGTGGATATTGATTCTTTGTCACTCTTTAAAAGCTCCCCCAGGTCATCTTTCAGACTATTGTTCTCTAGAGAAAGTCTCTGCAGTTTGTTTAATTTTTTGTGAAAGATGTAAAATTTCCATTCTGGCATTCACCACTAATTTGGATGTTCTCCAGAACCACTATATTCCTTTCATAATGTGGAGACCAGAACAGTTTATAGAATGTTAAGTAGGGGTAACCCAAGGTTCAATACTCATTTAATGTCACTTCTCTGCCTTTCAGTTCTATCCTCTAGAGGTGAGTGTAGGTGCTCTACTTCCCTTTTAGATGGTCTGATTAATCTTTGTTCACTCTTTCTGATTTGTCTTTTCATATTTCTAGATCATTTATCTACTGTATCATTTACACCCAGGATGGCGTTTTGCACTCCTCCTGGCTAGTAGGCCAGGCTGTTTTGTGAAGTAAAATTGGGTGCCATGGTGGTGACAGTGCCCATTGCCCATCTGCCCTCTGACAGTATTTGATCAGCAGGAGAGGAGACTCAACGAGCCAATCTCCCTTTAAACCGACTGAGCCATTAATTAGCCACTTAAAGATTTCCTCCAGCCTACAGTGGTCTTTTACCAATGGTAAGGGAGCCAAGGGCGAAAGCAGCCACCTTATGGGCTGATTGTTTCACGTACTGTGGTTGCTCTTTCTGGTGAGACCACATTCCATGTAAGAATACAGGTCACAAGTTGACCATGTGCTACCTCATCAAAAGTAGGTGAAAATCCAGATATATAACCTCCACTGCTCCCCTTTCAGTAAAGCATGCAAGGAATTCATTACAGCTAGTCAAGCCCGACATTTCCTTTCTTATTCCATGTTAAAAATTCTCCACTATATTTTCTGTGTTTTGGATGTTTATACAAATATACACATACTCCAATCTCCCTCATATATCATACATATTTATATCCCTCCAGGCTTATCTCATCAACACCTACAGATTGATTACTGTCTCTCATACACAGTATCTGATGTGCACCCTTACTTGTATTGCTTTCTCAATTCCTGCTTTGCACAGTAGACCACAGAGCCACATTGTAGCCAGGCCAGTTATTTTCGTCGCCATGTCACATACCCTGTTGCCTGTCTTTTAAAGACCAGAGGCCAGTCCTTGCCAGGGTCTTTTCTTTTTGCTCCTCCACAGGAAGGGCATGTTTGCTAGGAACTTCAGTGTTTGCTTTCCTTTCCTAATTGCCCATGAGAAGTTGATACATGAGCAAATAGGTTTACTCTCCACACTGTTCGAGAGAGGACTTCCAGGATTTTGATCCAATAACATGGAAGGAACAGATATATAGTTCCAACTCAAGAGTGAGATGTAGCTTTCAGGGGAACTTGGAAGTAGTGGTGTTCCCATCCATCTAATGCCCTTGGCCCTTTTAGATGGTAAAAGTCATGGGCTAGGAAGGTGCTGGTCAAAGGAACTTTGTTCATATGGTGCAAACTACTGTCACTGTGCATCAGTAGTGGACAGAATAGATGTTTATGGATGTGATACCAGTCAAGTTGGTGACATTGTTCTAGAAGGTGCATAGTCTCTGCAGTGTTGTTGGAGCTGCACTCATCCAGGGAAGTATGGAGTATTCCAACACACTCCTGACTTGTGCCTTGTAGATAGTGAGGTAAAAACAATGACTGCAGATGCTGGAAACCAGATTCTGGATCAGTGGTGCTGGAAGAGCACAGCAGTTCAGGCAGCATCCAAAGTGCAAAAGCCCTTCATCAGGAATAAAGGCAGTGAGCTGGAAGCATGGAGAGATAAGCTAGAGGAGGGTGGGGTGGGGAGAGAGTAGCATAGAATAAGAGCTTCAGGGCAGAGGAAATGACCTGGGAGTTGCAGTGGGAGAGGGACTCCCTGAGATTCTTGTAGAGAGAGGAGGAAAACTTCTTCAAGGCAGGCATCCTTGCAAGAGGGCCTTGAAGAAGTTTTCCTCCTCTCTCTACAAGAATCTCAGGGAGTCCCTCTCCCACTGCAACTCCCAGGTCATTTCCTCTGCCCTGAAGCTCTTATTCTATGCTACTTTCTCCCCACCCCCACCCTCCTCTAGCTTATCTCTCCATGCTTCAGGTTCACTGCCTTTATTCCTGATGAAGGGCTTTTGCCCGAAACGTCGATTTCGCTGCACTTTGGATGCTGCCTGAACTGCTGTGCTCTTCCAGCACCACTGATCCAGAACCTTGTAGATAATGGACAGGCTTTGAGGCAACAGGAAGTAAGTTGTTTGCAGCATCTGGCTTCCTTGTGTCGTCATACTATCCAAATGGCCAATCCAGTTCAGGTTTTGGTCATTGGTAACCCCAGGACTGATAATAGATGTTTCAGTGATAGTAATGCCTTTGAATGTCAATGGCAATAATTTGATTCTTGTTCATTTGGGGATTGTCATAGCTTGGCATTTGTACTTAACAGCCCAGGTCTAAATGTCATCCAGGTCTTGCTGAATACATGGACCGCTTCAGTACCTGTGGAGTTGTAAATGGTGCAATTATCAACAAATATCCCCACTTCTGACCTTATGATTGAGAAGGGCAGGTCAATGATGACACAGTTGGAGATGGTTTGATCAAGGACACAACCCTGAAGAAATCTTACAGCAACAACCCAAGACCAAGTCAGAGATGATTGGTCTACAACAGCCACCTTCTTTTGTGCCTCTTTGTTACTCCATGCCTTCAGGTTTGTTAGGGAGCCATGATACCTTGTTGAGATGCTGCCTTGCTGCCAAGGGCAGTCATTCTCATCACACTGATGGAATTCAGCTGTTTTTGACCATGTCTAAACCATGACTGTAATGGAGTCGCGAGCAAAGCAAGCTCGGTGGATTCCCAACTGAATCTCATGAGTAAGTTCTAATGTGTAAGGACTGACCAATAGCACTGTTGTTTACTCTTTCCATACTTGGTTGAAGAATGAAAGCTGGCTAATGGGGTGGTAATTGGCCAAGTTAAACTTGTTCTTCTTTTCATGGATAGGTCATACCTGGGCAGTTTTCCATATACCGCCAGCTGTATCAGGATCCTGGAGTGGAAAGCTGGAACTGTGTTCCTCTTTATTGTCCAGAAATGGGAAATGTGTTGGCTTTTATTTTTTGCTATCTTTGTTTTGCTTAGTAGATCTTGCCTAATGGATTTGTGTTCTGATTGATTGAGGTGCCATCTGGATCTGGCAAGGTAGCCTCGCTGGGCATGACGATGAAATTTGTTTGTAGCCAGTGTTGGAGAAATGGGCAGGTCGTTGAACCAGACAAGAGCCTCAAGTACTGCAGTGCCAAAATACGACACGGGTCAGTCCACTTTCTTTAATTTCAAAACTTTTTCAGTAAGGGAGGGTGGGCAGGGAGTGGTGGTGGGAGCAGGGTGGCTGGTGGTGGAGGGGGTGAAACAGCTGAGTTCCTTACGTCGGGATACTTAGTTTACAGCATATACTTCCTGGGAGTACCTGAAATTATACTTTAAATTGAGGGCTGGGACATGAAATAGCCCATTTACAATTGATGGTGCAGCCACGGAGACTTGCCAGTTTCTGGGATTGGAGTTTGTGGCAATGTCTGTTTAGAATATGGTAAGAAATTTCCTCCTTCCTTTCCATTCTCTTCCTTTTACAACTTTACTCAGGCTTCCTGAGCCTCTCCCCACTTTTTTTGCATTGCAGGTTGTAACTCCTACTCTTCCTGTCTATACTTCCCAACCCCTCTTTATCCCTTTCAACCCTTCTATTCATCGGCCACATTCCATTACTCTGCCATGATCCCTTCTCATCACTCTCTCAACTTCTCCCCACTTTTTTCCTTTTTCCCATTCTGTCTCTCTTACAATTACAACATTTTAAAGACATTTGGATAAGTACATGAATGAATGGAAGGATATGGACCAGGAGCAGGTAGGTGGGACTAGTTTAGTTTGGGATTATGTTTGGCATGGACTGGTGGAACTAAAGAGACTGTTTCTGTGCTGTATGACTCTTAAGTTATCGTTTTAAAGGCTGGGTACATGAATAGGAGGGGTTTAAAGAGATATGGGTCAAATTCTGGTAAATGGGACTAAGTCAGATTGGGATGTCTGGAAATGCGAACTGGACTAAAGGATCTGTTTCTGTGCTGTAGGACTGTATAACGTCAGGCAGCGCAGGGAAATCCAGGTGTTGATGTGCATGAAAAACAAAAAATAGCATACAGGCACAGCAAGTAATTAAAATGTCAAATGGAATTTTGATCCCTATCACAAGAATCGAGAGTGTGATGCTGGAAAAGTACAGCAGGTAAGGCAGCATCTGAGAAGCAGGAGAATCGACGTTTCGGGCATAAGACCTTCATCAGGAGTCATTCCTGATGCTCGAAACGGGCTTATGCTCGAAACATCAGTTCTCCTGCTCCTTGGAAGCTGCCTCACCGGCTGTGCTTTTCCAGCACCACACACTCGACTCTGATCTCTAGCATCTGCAGTCCTCACTTTGGAGTTGGAGATTAGAAATCGGGAAGTTTTGTTACAGCCATACGGGGTGTTGGTGAGGCGATACCTGGAGTATGAGTACTGTTTTTGTCCCTATATTTAAGAAAGGATATATTCCATTAGAGGCAGGTCAAAAGAGATTTACTGGCTGTACAAAAACAGAAATTGCTGGAAAAAGGCAGCAGGTCTGTGGGGGGAGAAAGAAGAGTTTCAGGTCCAGTGACCTTTCCATAGAACTGATGGTTGCTAGAAAAAGGTTTTTTTTTATGCAGAAAATAGGGTGGAGGAGAAGCTTAGGAGGAAATGAGAGGTAGGTACAGAGCCCAAAGGGAGGGAACAACATTTGGATAGAAAAAAGAGTGGATAATGGTCAGGTTAGGAGAATTAAAAGCTGCTAATGGGGACTATTAGTGGCTGACATAGGACTAAGTCTGATAGCAGACCATGTGATAATAAATCCTGGTGTATAGGGATTTGGGTAAGGACATAGGAGAAGGTGCCTCAAGCAATTGTTGAGCTTGATATTGAGTCCAGAAGGGTGGTGAGTTCCCGAATGGAAAATGAGGTGGTGTTCTTCCAGATTGCTGAGCTTCGCTGGAGCACTGCAGCAAGCCTGGGACAGAGATGTTGGTCAGGGAACAGGGTGGGGTGTTGAAAATACTGAATAATGGTGGCCAGCCTATGCAGAAATGAAAATAGGTCAAAGGGGTGGCTATGGATAGCTGCCTGGGCCCCAGTTGTGTCTGTCTCTTTGTGGGACATGTAGTACATTCCTTTTCCAGCTCCCACCCACACCTCTTTCCCTGGTATAATATATTGATGATATCATTGGTGCTGCTGCCCTCATCCAGAATTGGAAAAGTTTGTCAATTTTGCCTCCAATTTCCAACTTGCTCTCATCTGGTCCATCTCTGGCTCTTCCCTTCCCTTCCTTAACGAGTTTCCATTTCCAGGGATAAGCTGGCCACCAATATTCACTACAAACCCATTGACTCCCACCATTACCCTTTCATCCTGCTTCCTGTAAAGATTCTATTCCATTCTCTTAGTTCCTCCATCTCTGTTGCAACTGTTCTGATGTGGCTAACTTTGATAAGGGAGCCTCCGAAATGTCCACCCTTTTCTTCAACTGAGGATTTCCCACCACCATGGTTGACAGGGCCCTCAGCCAGGTCTGACCCATCTCTTGCACTTGAGCCCTCACCTCCTCTCTTCCCTCCTACAACAGCAAGAATCTCCCCCTTGTCTTCACCTGCATCCCCATCCAGAGGATCATTAGCCGCCATTTCAGCCACCTCTGGAGGGATGTCACCAAACACACATTGCCCACTCCTCCCTCGTCAGCCTTCCACAGGGACCGTTCCTCCAGGACATCCTGGTCCATTCCTGCTTCACTCCCAACATTCCCCCACAGCCTCATGGCACCTTCCCCTGCAACTGCATGTCAAATCTGCATTTCTTATGTGTTCTACTTCAAAGAGCTTTGTAAAGAAATGAAGGAACTCTTCAGGGAACACAAAATACTGGAGTTAGGATCGCACCGAACTGAACTGTACCAGTGTTTATGCTGCTCCTCCGACCCTAGTTTGTCTTCTACTCTCCTTAATCTAACCGCATCAACATGTCCTATGTTTACTTCACTCTTGGCACCTTACACTTTCAAGTGCATCCATACTACTTGCTTGAGCTACTACATTTGAGAGTGATCTCCACCTTCTGGGTAGAAGAAAATCTCCATTCCTTATGGAATTTATTAGTGGCCTTTCGTTTTGGTCTTCCACACACGGCATTTCTTTTTGTGTGTTTAACTTCTCAAACTCCTTCATCATTTTAAAAGGCTCCATCAAGTCACCCTTCGACCTTTTTTTTTGAGAGGAATAATGTGTTACATCATGTAATTTTCTCCTTTCACTGATTGTAAGGATTGCGAAAGGACATTTGCTGGATATGATAAATTATTTCACCCCTGTCTGCCTGTCACACTCATATTTGAGATCGTCATTTGGAATTTAAGGAGAAGCTGTCTTCATCTTGAAAGTAGGAGAAAGTGAAGACTGCTTCAACTTCAGCTTGAAAGTACCTATTTTTTGGATTAGATTCCCTACAGTGTGGAAACAGGCCCTTCGGCCCTACCAGTCCACACCGACCCTCCAAAGAGTAACCCACCCAGACCCATTTCCCTCTGACTAATGCACCTAACATCCTATGGGGATTTCAGCGTGGCCTATTCACCTGACCTGCACATCTTTGGACTGTGGGAGGAAACTGGAGCGCCTGGAGGAAACCCACGCAGACATGGGGAGAATGTGCAAACTCTACACAGTCACCCGAGGCTGAAATCGAACCTGGGACCCTGGTGCTGTGAGGCAACAGTGCTAACCACTGAGCCACTGTGCCACCCACTGAAGTTGAAATACATGGCATGTCTGCCTGATCTTAGCAATTGCAGCTTTTTAAATTAAAAAAAGAGCCCAAGTCAAGCAATTTAGCCTGAGCGCTCAGTGACAGCCTGAAGAATTATTAAACTCTTGATCTCATCCAATAATTATTTAACCATAATTGGACTTTGGTGAGAAGGGAATAAGGTCACAAGCCTCAGATTCTGAGTTATGCACACCAAAGCTTCCAACACAAAGCACTGACTTGTTGTAAAAGTCCTGGAGACCATTGAGTGCTGACAGAGTCGAAAAGTATGGCACTGATAAAGCACAGTCAGTCAGTCAGGCATCACCCAAGAAGCAGGAAAGTCGACGTTTCGAGCATAAGCTCTTCATCCGGAATGATGAAGAGCTTATGCTCAAAACACTGACTCTCCTGTCCTTTTCCAGTGCCACGATTTTTGACTCTGATCTCCAGCATGTGCAGTCCTCACTTTCTCCTAATTGAGTGCTGGCAGCCAACTAGATGCTAACGGTTCTTCATTGTTTGTTAGCACAATTGAGAGGTGCCTCACTGTTATTGATAACATGCCCAGAATTGCTGAGAGACCAAGGTCACACCTGTGTAATGGCAGACGTGGATGTTAGGGTGAGGTGCAGGGTGTAATAGAGCAGGTTGGCAGCAAAGCAGAGGGTTGACCTTCAGTGGGCTTCAGGCCTTCCCATAATGGCCTTAATTGGAGCAATAATGGGAAGGCACTGGAGTGCCCAGACTCCTCCTATCATCCTGCCTGATTAACTGTCCCCTCTCTCAACAGAGTTTTGAGGACCTAAGCAAAAAGATTGATGGGACAGAGTGGTAGTCCATGTGGTAAAGGTGCACCCATTGTGCTGTGGGACAGGAAGGGACAAAGAGCAGTGGAGGCTGGATCGTTAAATACATTCAAATCTCTGGATTTTTGTTCAACAGCAGAGTTAAGGATAATGGGGCAAGCAGCCACAAAAGTGGAGTTAAGGTCATAGTTTGATTTGCCATGATCTTATCTACTGGCACTCCTAATGGTAGACTAATTAATCAAGTTAGATCACATGAGATTCAGGTGAGCCTGCCAATTGGATCCAAAATTGGCTTGACGGTAGTACACAGAGGGTGGTGGCAGAGAGTTGTTTTTCGGACTAGAGGCCTATGACTGGTGGTGATCCCATGGATTGGTGCTGGGTCCACTTTTGTTTGTCATTTATATAAACAATTTGGATGAGAACTGAGGAAGCATGTTAGTAAGTTTGCGGATGACACTTAACATTCATGGTATAGTCAATATTGAAGAAGGTTATCTTAGATTACAAAAGGATCTTGATCAATTGGGCCAGTGGACTGAGGAGTGACTGGAGTTTAATTTGGATAAATAGGAAGTTCTGTATTTTGATAAAACAAACAAGGGCTTGACTTATATGTTAATGGTAGGGCCCTGGGTAGTGGTGTAGAACAGAGAGACCTAGGCATTCAGGTAAACAGTCCTTTGAAAGTTGCACCACAGGTAGACAGGGTAATTAAGAAGGCGTTTAACATGCTTGCCTTCATTGATCAGACCATTGAGCTTATAGGAGTTGGGACATCATGTCGAGATTCTACAGGACATCAGTGAGGCTACTTTTGATATACTGTTCACCCTGTTATAGGAGGGATATTATTAAATTGGGGAGGAAATTTACAGGGAAGTGGCTAGGACAGGAGGGTTTGAGTTATAAAGAAAGGCTGTAAGGCTAGAACTCTTTTCACTGGAGTGTACGAGGTTGAGAGATGACCATTTAGAGATGTATAAAATTATAAGGGGCATAGATAAGGTAATTAACAAAGGTCTTTTCCTGAGGGTGGATGAGTTCAAAAGTACGGGGCATATTTTTATAGGAGAGGAGAAAGATTTAAAAGGGACCTGAGGGGCACCTTTATCACACAGAAAATGGTTCTTATGTGGAACGAGCTGCCAGAGGAAGTGGTAACTACAGGTACAGTTATAACATTTAAAAGACATTTAGACGGGTGCATGAATAGAAAAGGTTTCGAGGGATGTGGGCCAAATGTAGGCAAGTGGGACTAGTTTTGATTGGTAACTTGGTAAGCATGGATGAGTTGGACTGAAGGATAAGTTTCTGATCAGTAGGGCTTATAAATCAGCCTCCCAGCAGGTAACACATTCCAGATCCATATTCTTCACTCTATAAAACCTTTCTCCTCATGTTATCCCTGGTTCCTTCACAACCTCCTGAAATCTGTTCTGTCTGTTTATCAACCCCTCAGCTGTTAGAAACTTTCTCTTAATTTACTTTCTTTAAATAATTTGGTTTTTAAAAAAATTTTCTTGGGATGTGGCAAGGCTAGCCTTTGCTGGCAGCCTCATTCCTGATGAAGGGCTTATGCCCAAAACATCGATTCTCCTGGTTCTTGGATGCTGGCTGACCTGCTGTGCTTTTCCAGCACCACACACTCGACTCTGATCTCCAGCATTTCCTAGCCTTTGTTACCCATTCCTAATTACCCTTGAAATGATTGGGTTGCTGGGCGCATTGCAGAGGGTAGCCAAGGGTGAGCGCATTGCTGTGGTTCTGGGGTCACATATAGAACATAGAAAAATACAGCGCAGTACAGGCCCTTCGGCCCTCGATGTTGCGCTGACCGAAGCCTACCTAACCTACACTAGCCCAATAACCTCCATATGCTTATCCAATGCCCACTTGAATGACCATAAAGAGGGAGAGTCCACCACTGCTACTGGCAGGGCATTCCATGAATTCACAACCCGCTGAGTAAAGAAAGCCTAGTCCAGACCAGGCATTTTTCCTTCCCTAAAAGATATTTGTGAACCAGGTGGGCTTTTATGATGATAACTGTCATGCCCACCATTACTGAGGCGAGTTTTCAATTCCTAATGTCATTGATTGAATTTAAATTCCACCAGCTACCATGGAGAAATTTGAATCCTGATCCCAAGAGCTTTTTAAAACTATTGGCCAAGTAGTGTCAAATAATCTCAGATGCAAAATCAACAATTCTTCAAGCATAATTGCTATTTCTGGAGAACAGTTTGAACAGCCCTGAAGAATTGTTTCAAATTTCATTCCTGGCTGTAATATTTTGACCAGTTCCCTAGTCTTGGACTCACCAATGGCCTTTCACTGATTGTAAGGATTGCGAAAGGACATTTGCTGGATATGATAAATTATTTCACCCCTGTCTGCCTGTCACACTCATATTTGAGATCGTCATTTGGAATTTAAGGAGAAGCTGTCTTCATCTTGAAAGTAGGAGAAAGTGAAGACTGCTTCAACTTCAGCTTGAAAGTACCTAATTTTTGGATTAGATTCCCTACAGTGTGGAAACAGGCCCTTCGGCCCAACCAGTCCACACCGACCCTCCAAAGAGTAACCCACCCAGACCCATTTCCCTCTGACTAATGCACCTAACATCCTATGGGGATTTTAGCATGGCCAATTCACCTGACCTGCACATCTTTGGACTGTGGGAGGAAACTGGAGCACCTGGAGGAAACCCACGCAGACACGGGGAGAATGTGCAAACAGTCACCCGAGGCTGGAATCGAACCTGGGACCCTGGTGCTGTGAGGCAGCAGTGCTAACCACTGAGCCACCGTGCCACCCACTGAAGTTGAAATACATGGCATGTCTGCAGCTTTTTAAATTTAAAAAAAGAGCCCAAGTCAAGCAATTCTCTATCCTACTGATTCTCTTGATATCTTGAACATTTTCACTAAATCACTCTCAACCACTCTCACTTCCAAGGAATATAATCACATGATTGTAATCCCATTGAGTTTAGAAGAATGAGAGGTGATTTTAATGAAACAGAGAAGATCACTAGAGGATCCCATTGTTAGCCACTAATAGTCCCTTGCAGCTATTCCATCTCCATGTTAGACAAGACCCAGAGGGGACCGGTTTAGGTGGAAACTGAGAGGATGTTGTCCCTGGTCGGACATAGACTGGAATTAGGGAACACCGTTTAAAATTACAGAACTCCCATTTCAGAGGGCTGTTAGTCTTTAGGATTTTTCTCTTCTTTCATGGAATATGGTTGTCGCTGGCCAGCATTTATAGTCCATCCCTAATTGCCCTGAAGGAGCTGATAGTGAGCTGTCTTCTTGAACTACTGCAGTCCATGTGGTGGAAGTACACCACAGTGGGACAAAAAGGGACAGAGTGTAGTGGAGGCTGGATGATTGAATATATTCAGAGCTGGGTTAGGTGGATTTTTGATCGACAACAGAGTCAAAAATAATGAGGCAGTCGGTCAGGAAAGTGGAGTTAAGGTCATAGTTCAATCCGCCATGATCCTATCAAATGACACTCCTAATTCTTGAGTTCTTATATCTTGGAACTGTACTGTTACTCTTCTTCTCTGCCGCCTCTGAAGTATTCAGGAACTTTCTAAAGTGTAGCGTCCTGAATGGTGTATGTTCCTGTTCTCCAGATGGACCAAGGAGCGGCGGGTAATGTTGGTGATGTCAAGTGAGCGGAAGAAGTGGGTTGCTATCCGCCCATTGCCTTCCTGCAGGAACATCCCACAACAGTATGACGTGAGTAAAGAAACAAATACATCACTCGTTCTGCTTTACACTTTGTGATGACCTCAGCACACTCCGAGTGTACATTTGTCGTGCGGCCACTTTGTAATGTTGACAATTAATTTCTCTTTATTCCTTCACTGGGTGAGGGTGTCTGTCCCTAGTTACCCAGAGGGCAGATAAAAATCTTTCGTGTTGCTGAGAGTCTGGAGTGACATGTAGGCCAGATTGGGCAAAGATCGCACATCTCCCTCCCTAAAGTATATGAATGAACCCGATGTTTCTTTATGATAATTGGCAGTGGTTTCATGGTCACCGCTAGATTCCAGATTTTCTTATTGAGCTTAAGTTTCACCATCCACCGTGTTCCCTAAACACTAGTCTGGGATTCTAGATTGCTATTCCAGTGGCCTTCCCAGCATGCAGCTGCTTCCCAAAGCATGGGGCACATCAAGCTCCCACAAGCAGCAATATACTATTGACAAGCTAATCTATTTTTGTTGGTTAAAGTATATTTATCAGGCTGGATACCGGGATACACTCCCCAGTTCTCTTCTTTAATGGGATCATTTACATCCTGAGGGCACAGCCAGGGGCCTGAGTTAAATGTTTCATCCGAAAGACAGCACCTCTAACAGTGAAACATTCACTCAATAGAGCACTGAAGTGTCAGTCTGTGATTATGTGGCCCACTCTCTGCAGTGGAACTTAGTACATGATCTCTGAGCTGAAGCTGATAGGCAGCATGATCCTGCAATGAGGGTGTTCACAATGTTGTAATGTCAAATTTTGCTGCTTTGGTGAGATGCCGAGCAGGCTGCTGAGGACCGAAGCAACCACGGCAGTCAGAATGTAACTTGGCCTTCAAGTGGTCATGAGGTAACAGTTCCAAAATGTCGAGTGGCTTGTTCTTTTCAGTCACTTTGCAGAGACAGCAATGTGGGTGACGCTGTGTCCAGTGATACATGGACAAGAGAGGAGGAGGGAATTGTGTCTGGGACATGGTTCTCTCCGTATCCTGCCTCTGAATGGAAAGCAGATAGTCCAGTTATCAAGCCAAACACTTTGAGCAAAGAGTGATTCCACTGGGCTGACTGGGTCTGTGCCATGGGGCCGCCCATTTAACAGATCACTGCTTTCTCTTCTGTTCATTTATCTTTAACTAGTAGTCATTTCATGTCATGCTCAGAGATTTTGCAGTCTAATACAGTTATTGTTTGGTTAAATGCTTTTACATAAATCAATATGATTTATTTTTCAGTTGTGTACACATGTTGCAAAGGGGAAAAAGTGCCAATATGTTGGAAACTGCTCATTTGCCCACAGTCTTGAGGAGCTTGATGCCTGGACATACATGAAGGAAACTAAAAGTAAGCGGATTTGTTTTTACTTTGTTGTGATTGCTCCATGTCTCGCCGAACCTAACTTTCCCCCTTTCTCTCTTGACCTTTGCTAGTTTTGTTCATAAGTAGTAGTAGTTCTCTGATATATCACCAAAGAACCGTAACCCGTTCAAGCTAATGATCTCCTTTAAAAAGCACAATCACTTGTAACGGAGGGCAGTTTGCTGAGCTCCTACACACAACAGTGGGATGAATGACCTGGTAATTTGTTCTGGTGATGTTGGCTCAGGAGCAACGGCGTCAGAACACCATCTCTTCCTTTGAAATTAGATCTTTTACACACACCCCAAGAAGTTGACAGCTTAAAATCTCATCCAAAATGCAGCACTTAAGAGCTGAAATTCTGTACACTAAATATTTGAGCTGTCTTCCCATTGCAGTGTATGACATGCAGCAAGTGTATGAGATGTGGCTGAAGAACCAGAAGCCAATGATGACTGGGGAGCCCACTGAACTCAACACTAAGCAGAGCGAGAAGCAGATCCACATGCCCACCGACTACGCTGATGTGGGGGTACGTACAGCAACTAAGGTTCTGGGAAAATAAGCCCTAACCTCCAGTGTTTCAACTATTGATAGGATTTTGTGTCGAACAAGACCTGAGATGCATCATATTCTGTAGCCAATATTACAAAAGAATCTAGGTTGTCTCATACGTGAATCACAAAAAGTTAGCATTTGATGTTGTGGTTCTGCTCGCCGAGCTGGAAGTTTTTGCTGCAAACGTTTCGTTCCCTGGCTAGGGAACATCATCAGTGCGGTGGGAGCCTCGTGTGAAGCGCTGCTTTGATGTTTCTTCCGGTATTTATATTGGTTTGTTCTTGCCGCTTCCGGGTGTCAGTTTCAGCTGCAGTGATTTGTATCTGGGGTCCAGGTCGATGTGTCTGTTGATGGACCTGGACCCCAGATACAAATCACTGCAGCTGAAACTGACACCCGGAAGCGGCAAGAACAAACCAATATAAATACCGGAAGAAACATCAAAGCAGCGCTTCACACGAGGCTCCCACCGCACTGATGATGTTCCCTAGCCAGGGAACGAAACGTTTGCAGCAAAAACTTCCAGCTCGGCGAGCAGAACCACAACAATGGATACCCGAGCTACAAATCTTCAATCAGATTTTAGTTAGCATTTGATTTGATTTCTTATTGTCACATGTCCCTAGCTACAGTGAAAGTTTTGTTTTGCGTGCGGTACAGGCAGATCATACCCTACAAAGTGAGTAAGAGTATTAGAATAGAGTGAGGAATACAATGTTACGGCTGCAGAGAAGGTGCACAACTAGCAAGATCAGCATTAAATTTAAATGCTGTACAGGCATAGCAAATAATTTGGAAGGCAAACTAAATTTTGGGCTTTATTGCAGGAGGGAGTGAGTATCAAAGTTGGGCATTCTTCTTTTATTGGTATTCTTGCAAACTGTCCTGATGAGTGTAAAATGAAAAGCTTCAAACAAATGCATCTTTGTTTCAGCAATTTGTTTTAAGGATGGTCTCCGTTGTAATTTAGGACAGTGAATTTGTAGTGCAAGCTCCAGTGACCAGCATTGTGATAAAATCCACAGTATGAGCTTTTGTGATGTTGATTGTGAGCTAACCCTTCACTAGAACTCACTTGGCTTTCATTGAAATGAATACAATGGAATCTCTGTCACATGCCAGATCCAAAATAACACAAAGCAGCACTCCCTCAGTACTGATACTGGTGTGTCAGCTTGAGTTCTGTGCTCGGCACTTTGCATTACTTCAGTACCTTTAACATTGGGCTTCTTGCATTCAAGATTTTATTAATCATCCAAAACTTGATGCAGAAAGGTTTGGAATTGACCGCCCAATACGCTGTGTGTCTGCACAAGATTATTTCCTCACTCGTTCTGAAATGTATTATTCATCTTAAGGCTCCTTGCAGTGTAATAAAGCCCATTCCAGAGCAAAGTTAAAGATCACACAACACCAGGTTTAATTGGAAGCACTAGCTTTCAGAGCGCTGTTCCTTCATCAGGTGGTTGTGGTCATCAGGTACTTCAGAGCAAACCTCAAACAATTCAGTTGCACCCGCCTCATTCCTTCCCTTCTCAATTTTCTTGCTAGACCACTCCAAAGTACTGGCTGTTCCTCAGGCACTGCTCTGCAGGACGACACTTCATGTGTGCAACTGGACAGTCTGTAGGTTATCTGAAAAAAGAGTTCAGCACATCTAAGCTCAATCTGAACTCATCCACTATCAAGCCACACATAACTATTTCACCAGATCCTGACCAGAAGCAGGAGACCAGTTAATCTCCTTTTGTTAACTTCCTCTAGTCCTTTTGAAGGGTGGGGGATGGGATTCAAGATCTCTCTGTTGTTATTTTAACCGAGAGCAGCTCCACCAGCATTGTCTGGGAACTGAGGTTTCTGGATGTATGGTTCGACTGTCCTGTCCACTTACCAAAATGTGCCAGCAGTGGGAGCACTGTTCGCTTCTATCATGTTCCTCCTTCTGTATACTTTACAAACAAAAGAAAGAGTGGACAACAGATACCCCACTGTAAAATGGAACGGAACTAAGGGCATAAGGAAGAGGTGATCTTTCAGAAGGTGTTGAAAGTAAGGCCTTAAGAAACCACCTGATGAAGGAGCAGTGCTCTGAAAGCTAGTGCTTCCGATTAAACCTGTTGGACTGTAACCTGGTGTTGTGTGATTTTTAATTTTGTACACCCCAGTCCAACACCGGCATCTCCAAATCCTGAAAGAAAGGAGGTACTTGGGATGAGAATATCAGCATGATGCAGCTGTGCTGACCAAAGACTATTGTAACTGAGTGTGTTCAGGGCCATATGATTACACTGCAAGGTCATTTGAGAAGAAATCACTATGACACAACCCTGAATAAGGTTATAGAGATAGGGTTGGGGGGGGAGTGGAATTTGGGAACGGAAGTAGTCCACTTGATAAAATCATGGCTGATCTCATTGTGGTATACACTTTTTTAAATCTCTATACCTATAACCTTTGACCTCCTCATAGTCAAGGATCTAAAAAAACCAGTCTTAAAAATATTTATTACCCTGACTCCACCACTCTCTGAGGAAGAGAATTCCAGAGACTAATGACTTAGTGAGAGAAAAAGAAAATCTTCATCTCTGTCTTAATTGGGTGACTCTTTGTTTTTTCAAAATTACGTCTCCTGGTTCTCATTTCTCCCATAAGGGGAAATATCCTGCCATTATCCACCCTGTCAGGTTCCTTCAGGATCTTCTATGTCTCAAGAAGATCACCACTCATTCATCCAATAGAGTCAGGCCCAGCCTGTCCAATCTTTCTCCATAAGACAGCCCATTAATCCCAGGAGTCAATGGAGTTAACCTTGTCTGAAATATTTCCAATACCTTTCTGCCCTTTTCTTAAATAAGGAGACCAAAAGAGTGTATTGTTCACCAAAAGTGGCCTCACCAAAGCCCTATTGGTTGCAAAACAAGGGTCATAATAGAGATGAAAGATCCCTGGTTCAAGAGATTATGTTGGTTTTATTAATCCTTCTCCTTAACCTATTGTGTCATCACTTTTCAGCAAATTGGCTACCACTGCTGGCTTTGTGGGAAAAATAGCAACAGTGAGAAGCAGTGGGCAAAACACATCACATCCGAAAAGCACAAAGACAAGGTGTTCAACTCTGAGGATGATCAGAACTGCTGGCAACATCGTTTCCCTATGGGAGAGTTCAAACTGTGTGAGAGGTGAGGCTGGGGGCAAGGGGAAGGAAACTGTCCATTGGACAGCAGCAAACCTAGGTCACAGCCGTCCTTTCCAAAAGGGAATATTGTTTTACTGACAATGTAGCATGTTCACAAAGAACTAGCCTGCAAGTAGAGAGGATCAAATTGGGACAGGAATTCATCTTACGCAGTTTGGAAATAGGAATATTGGTGGCTGTATGCAACGATACTGCAATTATTTTTAGTTATTCTTGGGATATGGATGTCACTGAGAGCTCCAGTAGTTATTTCCCATCTCTAATTGCTCTTGAGATGGTTAGGAGCATATCATTGGCAAAGGAATCTCAAATATTATGTAGAATCGTAGAATCATATAGCACAGAAGAGGCCTTTTGGCCAAAACATCTGTACTGTTAAAAATATGTGACTACCTACACTAGTTCCACTTTCCACACTAGGTTCATAGCTTTGAATGTCATGATACTTCAAGAACTCATCCAAGTATTATTTAAAGATTGTGAGGTTTCCTGCCTCACCTACCCTCCGAAGCACTGCATTCCAGACCCCCACCGCCTTCCCTTTAAAATTATGACCCCCCTTCAACCAAGCGGAACAAATGGATGCTTTCTCCTCACCCTGTCCATGCCTTTCATAACCTAATAAACCTGTATCAGATCCTCCCTCAACCTTCCCTGCTCTAAAGAAAACAACTCAAGCTTATCCAGCTTCTCTTCGTCGCTGACTCATTCCATCCCAGGCAACATCCTGGTGGATCTCCTCTGCACTCCCTCCGGCACAGTCACATCCTTCCTTTATTATGGTGGCCAGAACTGCACACACTACTTCAACTATGGCCTGACCAAATTTCTGTACAACTCCAACATAACCTCCCTGCTCTTATAGTCAGTGCCCTGACTGATAAAGGCAAGTGTCCCATCTGCATTTTTAACTATCCTGTTAACCTGTCCTGCCACCTTCAGGGATCTGTGCAGAAGCCCCTCAGGATCCCTTTGTTTCTCTGAGCTTCCTAGTGTCCTGCCATTCATGGAGTACTTCCTTCTTCCAAAATTTATCATCTCACATTTAGCAGGGTTAAGTTCCATCTGCCATTGATCTGCCCATGCGACCAATCCATTTATATCCTCCTTTAACCTATTAGCTTCCTTCTCACCGTCAACCAACCGGCCCATCTTTGTGTCATCTGCAGACTTGTTTTTCATCCCTCCCAGTTTATCATCTACATCATTTAAGAATGTCACAAATAATAAGGAACTCAACACTGATGCCTGTGATATACCCCCCACTGCACACACAGACAGACTACCCTCTGTCACCTGCCACTGAGCTATGTTTGGACCCATCTTGCCAAGTTACCCTGGATCCCATGTGCTTTTACCTTCATTGAGTTTCTCAAGTGGGACCTTGTCAAAGAGCCTTGCTGAAGTTCATATAAGCTACATCACCTGCCCAATTCCCGTCCAAGCACTTGATCACTTCCTCGAAAAGTCCTACCAGATTTGTTCCCGTTTTCCCCCCCTCACCCCAAAAACCATTTTGACTATTCCTTATCAACTCTTGCCATTCTGAATGGAGATTAATTTTCCCTTCACTATTTTCTCCAGGTTTCCATGCCACTGATGTTACACTCACTAATGTTTCCTGATCTGTTTCGACCTTTTGTACACTGGAAGTGCATTAGCTGTCCCCAGTCCTTTGGCACCTCCCCTGTCATCAGAGAGAATTTAAAAATTTGGGTCAGGGCCCCTGTAATGTCCTCTTTCATGTCTCAGAACAGCCTCGGATACAAATGTCTGAGCAAGTGGAGCAATTTGTCACAATCCACTTTCTCAATGGTGCATTTCAGCAGGAAAAATGTGGTTATGTATTTGTTAGAAAATACTCTAAAAGGTATGGTGCAAATGGATCTGGGCGAGACCTGAGATACATTAGTCACTCCAAGGTATGGCACAAGTCATAGAATCAAAAAGTCATACATCACTGCAGTTCATCATGCAGACCATGTTCCCAAACTAAATGAGTCTCAACTGCCTATGTTTGGCCCATATCCCTCCAAACCTTTCCTACTCATGAATTTATCCAAATGTCTTTTAAATGTTGTAACTGTACAAGAATTGAGAATGGGAAAGTGAGGGGATTGTGGGGGGGAGTTGCAGAGATGGGGGAGTGCAGGGGGACAGAGATGTGGGAATGGGGTGGGGCAGAGGTGGGAGAGTGCAGAGGGGTCAGAGATGTGGGAGTGTAGGTGGTGGGGGCAGAGATGGAGGAGTGTGGGGGGCAAGGATGAGGGAATGCTGGGAGTCAGATTGGGAATTGGGGCAGAGGTGGGGGAGTGTTGGGGGGGGGCAAGGATAGGAGAGTGCTGGGAGTCAGAGATATGGGAGTTGGGGGGGCAGTGGTGGGTCGTTTGGGGGGGCAAGGATAGGAGAGTGCTGGGAGTCAGAGATGTGGGAGTTGGGGGGGGCAGTGGTGGGTCGTTTGGGGGGGCAAGGATGGGGAGTGCTGGGAGTCAGAGATGTGGGAGTTGGGGGGGCAGAGGTGAGGGAGTGCTTGGGAATCAGATGTGGGAGTTGGGGGGCAGAGGTGGGCGAGTGTGGGGGGCGTAAGAATGGGGGAGAACTGGGAGTCAGAGATGTGGGAGGGCAGAGGTGGGGGATTGTGGGGGGTCAAGGTGGGGGAGTGGGAGTGTAGCAGAGGTGCAGGAGTGTAGGGCAGAGTTGAGAAAGTGGGGCTGAGCTGGGGGAATGGGGCCAGCGCTGTGAGACAGGAATCATTCTTAACAGTAAGTTTGTTGGGCAATGCCACGAATTTTTAAAAAAGGTGAAGGTTTAAAGGGGCCTCACAAGTGTTAGCATTGATGCTTGTTTCCATGGCAGCTGTTGCTGGGAAACCCGAGATCCAATCAAACGGAATGGGAGCTGGTTCCTATGGAACATGAACACTGGCATGGATCTGTTGGGCTGAATGGCCTGCTTTTTCTGCCATGTTTCTGTGTTAATTCCATGGACTGTTTGGACAGGTATGAGGGACTGAATTGCCTCCTTGTATTATGAGATTGTGTATTTGTGTTTTTAACTCTGTGTTCCCCAGACAAAAGAAGAAATCCTGTCCTGATGGTGATAAATGCCGTTTTGCCCACAGCCAGGCCGAGCTGGAAGAGTGGATTGAACGCAAGGAGTTAATGAAATTGAAATTTGCCAAAGCCAGAAAGGACATGCTGATTGCACCCAATGACAGTGATTTTGGCAAATACAGTTTTTTGATGAAGGACTTAAATTAACAGATAAGACCGGTTCACTTTAATTGTTGCTACAACCCTTTTAAATTCTAAAGAGAAGAAAATTGCTTTCGGTTAAATGATGGGTACAATCATGAACCGTGACCTCATTACACCGAGGTAATCCCTCTTGCCTTGTGTGCTGCGTTTTTCTCTCGTGTTTAAATGCAGCTGTAACAAAGGCAGGCACAGCTTTAAATCGAGACAGAAAAGAAAAGTGCTCACAGCTGTTACAGATGTGTTGGATCTTGCTGGGGTTAGGCAGGGTGAGAGACGAGGGTTTGGGGATCTGTGTACAGTGACAGATTGGCTTACGAACCCACATTACTTTAGACCCATAGGGATGGCTTCATGTGTTTATATGAGGCAGAGCTGAGCCATAGTGATGAGAAACTCAAGAGGATAAGTGCACTGTGTTAGCTGAGGGCAGATGGTGTGACAGAATAGTGAAAGGAACTCAAATGGTATGAAGGACAGAGACCAGGATTTCTACTGATGGATGACTTCCAATATTTAGTTCCTAGTCTGTGGCGCACCATTATGACCATCATGCAGTCATTAACAAGTAACAGTCATCTTTAACCAATGGGTGGGCTTATCCCTGCAAAAGGACAGTATTGTGGAGAGGAGGTGGGGGCTGAAATTTTGCAATAACCTATGTTGAAGAATCATAATGAGAAAATTAACTCCTAATCTCTCTCAGTATGAGATATGGCCAGATAGCTTACATTTTCAATTTTGTATATTTTTCTCCCTGTAACAGAGCTGTTTGGAAAACAATGTGTTATAGCCCAGCAGAGCGGTTGATATACCATAGAGCAGTCAATCCAGTGATAACACTTGATTAGGCATTTGTCCACTGCGCTGCTTTGACAGAATAAATGGGGCAGTTTCTTACAGGTTTCAACCAATGCCCAACCCTGTCGCCCCTCTCCCATTTCCTTCCCTGTAGTTTGCTGATTCCTGCCAATATCCTTCTACGTAGATACACAGGTTGGCCGTTCTTAATGTGTGAACTCCGGCTCTGAGGTTGGGAGAACAAAAAGCTGGTTACTGTATTCACCATGTACTTATACGTGCTTTGTGAAAAAACAAACAAGGCGAATCCTCTGAGTAGCAGCCAGAAGGAGAAACTCTGCCCAACTTTGTTTTAATCCCCCCTTCACCTAGTCCAGCGGCATTGAGGCATGAAGCAATGCCTTCCTGGTCCTGTCTCAGTAATGTGTTGGTCACATCGACCAGGTCACTAAGCAAGGTTTGGTTCATTAAACAGAAAGATCGTGATATTGAACACCTTTATAAACATTGAATCAAGAGGAACTAAAGTTGACATTCTGAAAGGGTGAATTAAATGAACCAAACTATCTTTATCATCCAAATGTACCTGTTGGTTTTAATGAAAACGAAATGGAAGGAGACAGCTTATTCTCAGTCAGGAACATTTCTCTCTTCCACCACTCCCACCAAAGGCACTTTTGCTTTGAAGTTTGGTCGGCTCCTTTACAACTGGGGAAATCCAAATCAATTTGTACAGAAAATATCGTAAGATATCATTTATTTGAACTGGTGTCAGAGTTCAGGATACAGCTGTCTCTCTCTTTCTCTCTGTCACAAACTTCAATTTGTGTTCTTTGCTAAATACCGACCAATTCCCCCATCTTCCCAGCCGGTATATTGACTACTTCTGTGTAAGGCTTCACACAAACCTGCTCCTTATCTCAATCTATCAGCATATCCTTCTGTTCCTTACTCCAATTCGTACGTTCATAACATCTATTCTGTTCACCTTCAAAATACTCCACGTGAAATTGAGTTTCACATTTTAACCGTCCTCCGGATGAAAAGGTTCCTCCCAAAGTTCATTTTTAATTCAATAATTTTGAAAAATATATTTATGAGATCTAGAATATGACATCACAGAAGTGGAAATATACTTTGCTGCATCTGCCGCATTGATTTTTCTGTCATTTTAAATTGTGCCACCAGGAGAAAAGAGCTATCTGTGAAACTACAGATATAAATTGATATACTATTGTACGCATATTGTCAGCCATCACTTCTGTAAAGTTCTCTTTATGTCAATGTTCCGATGCCTCCCTCTATTTCATTTATACTACTCCTATATTGTTGATTCAAAGTGAAATGTGAGGACTTACGGTGATGTCTACTTTTAATCGCTTGGTCCTTTTAAGTCTCATTCGTTCACAGCCTGACCCAAGGCTGTCCAAACTAATACACAGTGCAATATGAAATGCTGTTGTGGGATATTCGTAATGTCATTCTCCAGTGCATGAGAAAGCGTAACATTACGAAAGTATCTGATATTTCATGGAATAGTGTGGACAATGAAGTACAAGGAATGAGGAACTCCTTCAGTGCTAAACTTTACCCTGAACTAGAATGGCTCATTGTCAGGCCATATGTGGCCTTGTGCAGAGGGAGTGATAGAATGAAGAGGCGGCCCAAAGCAGAGTCAAAGAGGGAGATATTTAAGAAGGTAGGGAGAGAGAGTTAGTGAGGTGAAGTAACCTTACGATGAAAGCAAATGTGAACTTTGGATCAGCTCTAAGCCTTAAGTCTTGCACAAACTTGTGAGGGAAGCCCCTCGAGCCTGTTCTACTGTTGTTTGCAATGGTTTAGCCATATCTTAACTCTGTTTAATCAGCTTGATTCTGTGAGCCTTAACACCCTTTGTTAAAGTGTTAATGTTTGCAGGTGATGGTTTTGAACCAGCTGATGGTTTGTTCTTGCCAGGAGCAACAGGCAATAGGACCAACAAATCCTGTTCCCAGACCTGCGGTGAGAGCTTTGATTGCGGTCAGTGTTATAGTTTGTGGGAAGTGTTTATGTACGTGGTGCTTAAGGAACGAGATTTGTCACCATGCCAATCACCTCAGGGATCGACATTATCACCACAGAGGGATTCCTGGCAAGGAAATCATGCTAACCACTGTTCAGCCACCCAGTGCTCAGTGCAGGTGGCTGTAAACTCTCACCCTGAATCGTTTGCTATCATGAAACTATTTAACATCCTATACTTACAATAGAACCAAGTCTTCCCCAATAACAATACATTTTATATTGTTGGTGTCTTTATTTTTCAAGTTACAGATTTTAGGAACAGACAAAGACTGGGGACCTGCCTTGAATGTTTGTCATATGTGCTACAAGCACTTTGGTCTCATCGAACAGTACAGCTGAGTTCTCTCATTGGTACAAAACCAACTTTCTCAAAATGTGTCTCATTTATTTACCTGGATGTCAGGTCAAGTTGACACTGTGTTGGACTGGATGTATTTGCAGATTCTATTGGCAAGACATAAGATTTGGGGATGAATAGGCGCTGTAAACCCTGGGTATTGAGGTGAGGCAATGGATTATAGGCTGATCTGTTCCCCTCCTTCCAACCTGCTGAAGTGTAGAAGCCAGCAAATACTCACTTTGGTAGGATTTCTGAGTCCAAGCTTTTACATTAATTACTGTTGGTGTTGGCAGGACAAAGGATCATGCTGTCAGTCCTGAAGTCTTGGTTTGTTAGAGGGTCAGTGATATTCGCTGGAAACTAAGACAATGGGGTCTTTGCCTCACCTAAGGTTGACAGCATTCCAGGATTCTCCAGGAGGTACAGGACAATCTACAAGACACTGCTACTATCAAATCCAGGAGGACATTCACAGGCGTGTTTCAGGAATAAGTGATGCCTCTATTTGTCACCTTCAGTCTTCTTTACATTTTGCTCAGTGTCATTCATTAGCTTTATCTGTTGAAGAAGCTGCAGTCTTGCTGACATGTGTACACTGGCAGGGAGCATGCTGAAACATTTGACACGTTTCTTCTACATCTCCTTCTGGGGGATTGAGTTATTTTTCAATAATTAATCAGTTTGACATGATTAAGCAAGTGAGGAACCAAGTTATATTCCATTTGGTCTCGTAACTAATCAGGACCATTAAACGTTCAGCTTGGCCCTCGACTCATGTTATAATTGTGATCAACTTAGATCTTGCAATTAAAGTGAACCCCTAAAATCTTACACCTCTGACTGTGATGCTCCATAATTAAAATTGCTACTAGTAAACTTAGTTTAAAAAGAAATATTAGACCTGATGTTTAAGCAATTGGTATGTGTAGTTGATTTTGCATAAAATCAGGTAGGTTCACCCATCCAGCAGTGAGACAATGTGTGTATGTCAGACAGAGAGGTTGGTGGGACATAAGCCAGAGTTGGTAACCCTGGCCCTTACTCTAGGCAGAAGCAAGGCTCCTGCATCTAGTACAAGTGTTCAGCTTACAGTACATAAATAGATTCTCCTGGGAGGTGTCAGAATCCTATTTACAAAGAGAGGTTTTGAAAACTGGGGTGCATCATTGTGGCAAAGTCCCCAATCACTATCCTCCTCTTGAGATATTGTCCATAGGGGAATGGAACACTTCCCTGTTTTTATGTATATTAATTAAGACATTTAAATACATTGCTCGCTAACATTTAATAAGTTAGTTAATAGATAAGGCTGGTTCAGTTAAAGTCATTTTTGCTGCAACCATTTACCTTAAACTCTTTCTTAAAAAGGTTGAGAACTTTGGATGTTATGTTGTTAGTAATAATAGCTCAAGATGTGCTTTCTTCCAAATAATGTTATGAATATTATATTGTTGATGAGGTTAGATGGATGATAAGAATTGAACTTAAATTATAACATGATATATCATGAAGAAAAGCGGGATAATGCTAATCATTTTCCATTAATCTTAAAGCATTGGTTTGTGTTTGGCTAGTAATGAGAATGCAAGGCTTGATAGAAATTAATGGGGGGCCTGAAAGGAATCCGAAGGAAATCTGGTCAAGTTAAGGAGCTGCCTTGGGATGTTACATTTGGCCTCTCCCCTAGGATTCCTAGCCACTTTGGGTGAACTCCTGCAGGAAGGCGGAGGTGAGGTTAAGATTTTACTCAGGAATGTCCACTGCAGTCGGATAGCCGGCTGGATTAAATGTGAGAAAACCCCCAATTGTAAGAGAGCCAGCAGACCACCCCGAATCCCATGGGATTATCCCCCTTTTCAACCCCAAAAGGAAACCATGACTGATAAAGAGGAATGTACAGGGCTCAGCCAGGAATGGACATATGATTGATACAGCCCAGGGTTGCGTAGCAGCCCTTACTGGTTCATTTCATTGCACTGGTCTCCTTTTGAGAGACAGACCACAGGATAAAAGCTAGTACAGTATAGCAGGCTGCACTCTTTATACAAATGTTGTGTTTGCTTCGCTAGATGATGATAAGGAGAAAGAGGAGAGTGACAAATTTCAATGTACTATTGCATTACGAATGTAAAGAAAATATTTTAAACTCAGTACCAATGTGCCAGTTAAGGTTTGTTTAGACAAGGGGTATTTGATGTGTAGCATGAATTATGAATGCTTTGATAAAGTGAGATTGTTTAAGCAAAGAAAGTTCAGAGGAGATTTGATCAATGCAGGGTACGGATTTAACGTCATCATTTAAAGATTATGAGAATATTTTTGAAGATGTTTATTGACTTAGGAAACTCCACTTCCAGAATTTACATTTGCTTTTAAAATGGAAGTGGACAAATATTTTGTTTTCGAAGGGTATAGGGAGAGGACAGCAGAATGTGACAGAGTGGACTGCTCCTCTAGAGAACCGCACGCCCCACATTGATGCAGTGTCCCTTCTCCTGTGCTGGAAGTATAAGGGGCCAAACAGTAACTCTCCCCACACACCCCCAATTCCGATCCTGTCACAAATCCCAGAGTCACCTGATTTTGTGCTGCTTAAATGTTGCCCTGATCCCCCTGTCACCGATAGGCTTGCTGATGAAAGTCCACATGAATCTTTGAAGGCTGTTCGAGGGGCCAGGGCATCAGGGAACTGGAGGAACTAAAGAATTGAAAAGAGCATGGGAACCGTCGTAACCCTGCTGTGACCTACCATCCAGAAGCAAATAGGGACGGTAGGATTGTACACACTGACTGGGAGGCTCAGCAGTGTAACTCTGCCCACGCCCCAGACTATATGAAAACTGAGGCCAAACGTAGCACCCCAACTCCAGACCTGAGGTTTGCTTGCTCATTCCTCTGTTGCAGTACCAATTTGGTGAATAACCCAGTGGCAGCAGGTGAAAAGCAGGTTTTGTTCTCTAAAGTTCTTATTTCTAAACTGTTGGATTCTAAGGGCCCCAATTCAAGCTGCATTTGAGAGAGCGTTACTGACCAGTAGCATTTGAACAGTGAAGCTGTGAACATAACTATGCTGAATACTGGTCAGACCCCGTGAACTGGGACAGGAGCTGGGGCAGGGGGAGAAGTGGGCGATAAGGGAAAGGAAACAAAATGAGATGAGGAGTGGGAATGAGGGCCCTCTTTCTCCCGTCATTGATGTTTGGAACGCCTGGATTCTCATTTCAGTCATTCTGCATAATTAAGATCATGTTTACATGTTTTTATATATATATATATATATATGAATATATACATACATATAAAATACAAACAAGTACCTTCATAATGTATTGGGGCCCTCGTCATTGTACAAGATGTTGATGTTCTTTGTTTAAGATGTCTTCTACAAAGGAAGCATGTGAACTCTGGGGTGACCCCTGATCAAAAGCAGAGAGTAAATATAAAGATTTGTTGCAGGTCTGTGTTGATGCAGAGTCTGCTTTAGGTGAATAATTTAGTTTAAAATCATGGCAGACCAGTACTTTAAATAATTTGAACAGAATTATAGAAACAAGAGTGAGCCGTGAACTGTAATTTTGCTTCAGTGCAGTGGGTCAGGATAGTGTTATTCATCTGACTGTACTTGCAGAGAAGCCTGTTTTAATGGTCACTTGGAGCCTGAACTACATCCATCTGAGTTAGCCAGTTATCATCCATTACAGAGGGAGGCCATTCAGCCAGCTCTTTTGAAAACCCCACACTTATGCTGGAGTTTTACCCTAAAAAGTATGATTCTTTCCAGTGTCTTCCAAGTATTTTTCCAGTTTCCTCTTGAAAATTAGTGAATCTGCTTCAAGATTTTAATAATCCGTTCCATTTTTGTTTTAAATCTCTTTCTCTTTGCTTATTTTGCTCATAATCTCTGCAGTCTCTGGTTTGTATAGTCTGCCTGTCCAGTTCCTTGTGCACCCTGGAAACTGGAGCTGAAAAGTATTTTGGGAAGTTGGGAAAAAAAAATGTGAGGTCCAGCTAACTGGTGATTTTTAGAAGGTCCTGGTGCAAGTTGAAATCCTTCCATCTGCCAGAGGTGATGAGGGAATGGAGCCTCAGACCTTTTGCAGAGTTCAGGGTCCATTGACATCTGCTGATGGCTGAGTCATCCAGTTCTGAAAAGGCTGCGTCTGTCACACAACTCCCTTGGCCGCAGTGCAGAATGGTCTCTGTTGATGTTGCCTTTGCCAGGCTGGGATCTGCTTCTGAACTTCCTCCCCATATCTGAAGCCACTGTTTGCATCCATCCATCAGCTAGAGAGTGTGTCTTACCAGTTGTCACTGGTTCCCTCTGGCCTAGTTTAATCCAAGAATAATGCTCTGGGTGCAAGTGAGCATCGTCATGTCTATCTCTCCCACTCCCGACCCCCACCCTCGCCTTCCTATTTCTACCCTGTCTCTCTTTTCCCTATTCCCCTGGCCTGGATTCTGGCTGAACAGTCCAGTAATGGATTCATCCTACTGCAAAGATCACCATTTTAAGTTCAACCACACAGGTGTCCATTTGATGCAGGTTTGCCTGTAAGTTCTATATGTATTAATGGGAGAGTTTTGCAAACAAGTGTATTTTGTTGAAACAGAGGCTCTAATCTCCAATTTTGCTGGTTTTATTCTGTAGGCACGTTCCATTAAGAAGCTTCTCTTTCAGTTTAATAAAAGTGTTGTTTTCTGTGCACATGACTCCAGTTCTATCTGACTGATTGGGCGTTAGCATTAACATCACTCTTATTTCCAGGTTGCACGTACCTGGTGACTGCCTCAACAACTGGGATGAAGCCAAGTTGGCCATTAACAAGTTCAGGCAGTGGGCGGTGGAGGGGGGGGGTCATAGCTGCCAACAGTCTGCTGTCTTCTGTAGATATGTTCCTGCCTGGGAGTCCTTTGAGAGGGAGACAACAGTGTCCTTCAATTCTTTCAATGGCTTTAGAGAGAGAAGGGCATTGTGGGAGATGTAGTGCTTTATCTCCCCCCTCCAACTCCATTTTGATTTAGTCCCTTCCCTCTCTCCCTGCCTTTCCCTCACCTTTGATGACCCGAATAGCCTTTCCTCATAAATTCATCAATTGGGAAATACAGGTAATGTACTGGTGGTGGTTATTAGATGGGGGGAAAAATGGATGATTTGGTGACGGGAAGAAAATGTTGTGTGTAACTTATGGATATGAAAAGAATTGGAATGAGTAATGTCATTTTTCATTTTCCAAGTCTAAGGTTATGGTTTACTGAGCAGCATGATTCCTGCACTCCTATACTCTTCAGAGATTCGAATGAAAGGTAAAGTCACCATAGTCTTACCAGATCGTGAGGCTGCTCTATCATTAGAAAGCGATGACTGGTGGTGGTTTAAGTAGAGGGTCACCATGCCTCAGGTGAGGGGAGAGGTTGAGAAGGAGGGTGAAATCTTCATGGTAACCTCAGCCAGTGCAAGAATTGAACCCACGCTGTTAGTATCACTGCCTGGCAAACCAGCCAAGTTTCACCTAGCCTGCAGCAAGCATTGCAAAGCATCTAGAATAAGTGGTGCATTCAGAAGGTTCTTCAAATCCAGCAGCATGAAAGATGATCCAATTGCAGCACCCTGTGTCAAACTATCTTGTTTCCTGCATTGAGCCACTAATTACTTGAAGCCATCTCCAATAGATGCAACATATCAATTGCTCAAAGATTGTGCGAAAATATCAATTGCGTCCCAGATAGCAATCTCTTGAAACAGCTTCTTCACTCGGAACTCAGTCATGGCAAAAGACTTTCAGGAGGATGATGGAAACACTGTTGGGATGTCCTCAAAGCTTCCCTGCAAAGGTCAAACATCTCCCCCATCCCCTCACAAAAATGACTTGTGACTGCCACAAATGGAGAGGGATTATTCAGGAAGGCAGTGAACACATCGAGTGACTTCATCAGGAATGTGCAGAGGTGTCAGGGGGATTGCCCGAAGCTGCATAAATCCATCTACCTGATCTTTCAAACAACATCCTGTCCCACGTGAGGTGGTGTCTGTAGATAATGCATTAGACTCTTCATACATTGAACTGGGAGAGAAGCAAGTCTTCCTCAATCCCAAAAGAGTTCCCAGCAAGAAGAAACGTCAATTGTTTGATCCCAATCTGACAGGAAATAATCCTCCCAGATTCCTGCTCCTGGTTGTAGGTCACTGATCAATAAATTGACTTTATAAAGAACTTTTAGAAGAGGGAAGTCTGCTAAGGTTCTTCTTAGAGCCAGACAAGAGAAAGAGATGATGATGGGTGACCAAATGCATCATCAAAGGAATGGAATACAGAGATATAGAAGGCGAGAGTATCTATTCGAGTCAGCTCAGAGAATCCCTGATGGACTCTACCTGTAGCCTCTCTTGGCTCATCCCAGTGATCATACTCTGTGGTAGTCTGGAATATAAAACTCTTGCAGACAGCATAGTTTAAATTGATACCATTGGTAAATAAAGGTATTAATGTTACACTATAAACATAACTAAAGTCTGGCTTGTAGCTATCTAAGTTTCTAAAACCATTTGTAGAGTAGCGGCGCCAGCTCTTACCCCCAAGACCTCACTCAGGCGACTCTCCTTATTGCTGTAAACAAGCTGTCTTTATACAGAATGTTGTTATATAAAATTACAAAAACACCATCTGTCCTTAATCAGATAAGCAGCAATAAAACGGCAAAAGTTTGCAGAAGCAGAGAAACTCATTGACATGTCTAAAGCTATATGCACCATCAGAGTGGGCAACCTTGATGCAGCCTAGCCCCAAATGGCTGATTGCTTTGGCAAGATAACCTTCCCTTTCAACATCATAACAAGGGACTAGTCTAAACTATGTGGGAATGGTCATGAGGTTACCTCGGCTCAGCTAACATGACCAGTATCATTGTCCTACAAAATGGCTTTTTCTTTTAAAACCATCTTCGATTCCCAGAAGGCAAATTAAATTCATAACATCTCTGAGTCTCGAGCTCCAGGAAATAACATACAAACAGTCAATCCGTGACAAGCCACTGTTCACTCAAATCAGACCATAGAGTTAATCTCGCCACCAACTTCTGTGCTCTCTCTCTCCCTCTCTCTGTGTCCCTTGAACCCTTCAGTCAGTGAATGTAGTTTACAGAAGAATGTTTTTTCTCTCTCTCTCACACACATGAACATCTTTCAACTTCCTTACTATGTCAGTTTCAGCCTTTGTGTTTTCCTAGCCTGTATTGGTAATGGTAATGAAGGAGCTGAGCTTCATTAATTCAAATCTGCTCAGTGTGGTATACATGAAAATTTATCAGGATTGTTCTATTACATGCATATTAAATTACAAGTTCTTTTCCGATTGAGTATGAGTTTCGTGAAGAGTCTTCAATATTACCAGAATTTTCAGTTATCTGACATCCCACTGTGTAATCTGCCAACACCACACCACAACCACCCCCACCCCCCTGTCAGTGTGAGAAGGAAGTACTACCACAAGTACACAAATGTTATCACCTTATTTACACCAATCCGTTGACACTAAGAACAGATGTTTCCAATTTTTCTGTACAATTGCCCCGCCCCACCTCCCTTCACCATGGTCAAGCCCTTTCCCGCATCTCCTGTAGTAAATGTGTCACATGTAAGGCTACAAGCTTTCTCAGCATTAACAGGGTAAAAGGGATGTAGACATTCTTCCTCATCTTTATATTAAACAAGTGACCTTTATTTTTTAAGCAGTGGCTCCTTGTCCTGGATTTCCAACTTGGCATCTACTCTGTCAAGCATCCTCAGAATCTTCTATGCTTCAATAAGATGACCTCTCATTCTTCTGAAAGTCCAGTCAGCCCATTTAAGCCTTTGTGGCTGATCTTCAACCTCAAATCCACTATCTTGCCCCCCTCCCCCTTTCACCCAGGAATCAATGCAGTGACCCTTCTCTGAACTGCATCAAAGCACTTCTTAAATAAGGAGCCCACAACTGTATGTAGTGTTCTAGATGTGGCCTCATTAACACCTTATACAGAATCAGCAAGTCTCCCCTGTTATATGCTGAAATCTCTTTGCTTTTTGATCAGTTTCTGCTGTCTGAATTCCAAGTGGAAAATGGATTAACATTTGAGCCCATCTTAACAGCAAGGTATGGATTGATTAAACTATACCGAGGTCCGAAATATGAATAATGAAATATTGGAGACGCCAGCTGTCAGCATCGAATGAAAATACAAGCCTCTGAATTCAGAACTAAAAGCTATATGAAGTACCTTGATTGTTCCACTAGACAGTGCCTTGACTCGCTTAGGCAGCTTTTACGTTAATGCCAGGCAATGCTGTTACTCCTCCCTCCTATATTCCCTAACTCTTGCTCGGTACTTTGTACTGGTCACCCATCAAACCCAAGCCAATGTTGGCAGGTTGTTATGCTTACTGCCCATAGTGACTGTCACATTCAACTTTTAATCTCGCTAAGGTCCCAGGTTCAATTCTAGCCTCGGGTGACTGTCTGTGTGGAGTTTGCACATTCTCCCCGTGTCTGTGTGGGTTTCCTTCGGGTGTTCCGGTTTCCTCCTACAGTCCAAAGATGTGCAAGTCAGGTGAATTGGCCACGCTAAATTGCCCGCAGTATTAGGTGCATTAGTCAGAGGGGAAATGGGTCTGTGTGGGTTACTCTTCAGAGGGTCAGTGTGGACTGGTTGGGCCATAAGGCCTGTTTCCACACTGTAAGGAATCTAATCTATTGCCCTACTCCCATCCAGACTTTCCAAGCTACTTCCTCAGTCCTACACCCAAGCTGCTGTTACCTTCCTGATACTTTTAAGAGAGTTTCTTAGGGCAGCAAGTTATGGAACTGACCAGACAACAGACAGAATCAGACTTGACAATGTGTAATGTGATAGGAATAATAACTGTCAAATAATAAAAACCTGTCCTGGTGCAAACACCATCCGACATCATGTCTGTGGTTACCATTGTGGAGCTGTGGATAATCAGGCTCAAGATGGGGAAGCTCAGAGAGTTGGCGTAACTCCCAGATAAAGGAAGGATAAATACATCCCTGTGATATAATCACCTTGTTATATCCTGTTTGTAGACACTGGTTTAACTGAACAAACCCATTGTACAAGGTTTCAGTCATCCTGGATTATTATCGAACTGATAACAGTAACTACTTCTGCTTAAACTAAAACGTCAAGCAATCAGCAAGCTTCAAGTGGCTGATTCTCAGCCTGGTATGGTGGTCTCCCACCCTGCTATGGCAGTCTCTCAGTGGCCCAGCGTGGCAGTCTCTCAGCCAGGGGTGACATTCTCTTTACCTGGGATGGCGTCTCTCGGCCTAGTGTTGTTGTGAAATCTCAGTGGCTCAGCATGGCGGTCTTGCAGCCTGGCATTGTGATCTCTCGATGGCTTGGAGTGGCAGTCTCTCAGCCAGGGGTGACAGTCACTCGCCCGTGATGGCAGTCTCTTGGCCTGAGATGGCGGTTTCTCGGCCTGCGATGGCGGTTTCTCAGCCTGGGGTGGCCATCTCGCAGCTTGGATTGGTGGTTTCTCAGCCTGGGATGGCGGTCTCTCGGCCTGGTGTGGCGAACTCTCAGTGGCCCAGCTTGGTGGTCTCTCATTGGCCTAGCCTGGCAGTCACTCGGCCTGGGATGGTGGTCTCCCAGCCTGGGATGGCGATCTCTCCGCCTGGCATGATGATCCCTCAGTGGCTTGGCATTGTGGTCTCTTGGTCAGGGGTGATGGTCTCTCGGCCTGGTATGGTGATCTCTCAGTGGCTTGGTGTAGTGGACTCTTGGCCAGAGGTCTCAACCTGGAAAGGTCTCGACATGCACATCCAATCTCGAGGCGATTCCTCAAAATGCAGTCCCACCATGACTAAGCCTTAAGAAAGACTGTAATGTTTAAATTTTTAGCTTTATCTCTTTATTTTCTACTTAAAGCTAAGAAGGTCTGCAATGTATAACTTCTAAACTTGTTTTGCATTGTACTATAATTACTGCAATGTTTAACTTTTATATCTTTGTCTTTAAGATTGTACCTAGGTACAATAGACAATAGGTGCAGGAGTAGGCCATTCTGTCCTTCAAGCCTGCACTACCATTCAATATGATCATGGTTGATCATCCTTAATCAGAATCCTGTTCCTGCCTTATCTCCATAACCCTTGATTCCACTATCTTTGAGAGCTCTATCCAACTCTTTCTTAAATTAATCCAGAGACTGGGCCTCCTCTGCCCTCTGGGGCAGAGCATTCCACACAGCCACCACTCTCTGGATGAAGAAGTTTCTCCTCATCTCTGTCCTAAATGATCTACCCCGTATTTTTAAGCTGTGTCCTCTGGTTCGGCACTCACCCATCAGCGGAAACATGTTTCCTGCCACCAGAGTGTCCAATCCTTTCATAATCTTATATGTCTCAATCAGATCCCCTCTCAGTCTTCTAAATTCAAGGGTATACAAACCCAGGTGCTTCAATCTTTCAGCGTAAGATAGTCCCGCCATTCCAGGAATTGACCTCGTGAACTTACACTGCACTTCCTCAATAGCCAGAATGTCTTTCCTCAAATTTGGAGACCAGAACTGCACATAGTACTCCAGGTGTGGTCTCACCAGGGCCCTGTACTGCTACAGAAGAACCTCTTTGCTTCTATATTCAATCCCTCTTGTTATGAAGGCCAGCATGCTATTAGCCTTCTTCACTATCTGCTGTACCTGCATGCTTACCTTCATTGACTGGTGTACAGATCTCTCTGTACTGCCCCTTTACATAATTCTGGATCAGTGGTGCTGGAAGAGCACAGCAGTTCAGGCAGCATCCAAGAAGTAGCGAAATCAACGTTTCGGGCAAAAGCCCTTCATCGGGAATAAAGGCAGTGAGCCTGAAGCGTGGAGAGATAAGCTAGAGGAGGGTGGGGGTGGGGAGAAAGTAGCATAGAGTACAATGGGTGAGTTGGGGAGGGGATGAAGGTGATAGGTCAGGGAGGAGGGTAGAGTGGATAGGTGGAAAAGGAGATAGGCAGGTAGGACAAGTCCGGACAAGTCATGGGGACAGTGCTGAGCTGGACGTTTGGAACTAGGGTGAGGTGGGGGAAGGGGAAATGAGGAAGCTGTTGAAGTACACATTGATGCCCTGGAATTGAGGTGTTCCGAGGTGGAAAATGAGTCGTTCTTCCTCCAGGCGTCTGGTGGTAAGGGGGCGGTGGTGAAGGAGGCCCAGGACCTCCTTGTCCTTGGCAGAGTGGGAGGGGGAGTTGAAATGTTGGGCCACGGGGCGGTGTGGTTGATTAGTGAGGGTGTCCCGGAGACGTTCCCTAAAGCGCTCTGCTAGGAGGCATCCAGTCTCCCCAATGTAGAGGAGACCACAACGGGAGCAACGGATACAATAAATGATATTAGTGGATGTGTAGGTAAAACTTTGATGGATGTGGAAGGCTCCTTTAGAGCCTTGGATAGAGGTGAGGGAGGAGGTGTGGGCGCAGGTTTTATTGTTCCTACGCTGGCAGAGGAAAGTGCTAGGATGGGAGGGTGGGTTGTAGGGGGGCGTGGACCTGACCAGGTAGTCACGGAGGGAACAGTCTTCGCGGAAGGCGGAAAGGGGTGGGGAGGGAAATATATCCCTGGTGGTGGGGTCCGTTTGAAAGTGGCGGAAATGTCGGTGGATGATTTGGTTTATATGAAGGTTGGTAGGGTGGAAGGTGAGCACCAGGGGCGTTCTGTCCTTTTTACAGTTGGAGAGTTGGGGTCTGAGGGCGGAGGTGCGGGATGTGGACGAGATGCGTTGGAGGGCATTTTTAACCATGTGAGAAGGGAAATTGTGGTCTCTAAAGAAGGAGGCCATCTGGTGTATTCTGTGGTGGAACTGGTCCTCCTGGGAGCAGATACAGCGGAGGTGGAGGAATTGGGAATACGGGATGGCATTTTTGCAAGAGGTAGGGTGGGAAGAGGTGTAATCCAGGTAGCTGTGGGAGTCGGTGGGTTTGTAAAAATTGTCAGTGTCAAGTCAGTCGTCATTAATGGAGATGGAGAGGTCCAGGAAGGGGAGGGAGGTGTCAGAGATGGTCCAGGTAAATTTAAGGTAAGGGTGGAATGTGTTGGTGAAGTTGATGAATTGCTCAACCTCCTCGCGGGAGCACGAGGTGGCGCCAATGCAGTCATCAATGTAGCGGAGGAAGAGGTGGGGAGTGGTGCCGGTGTAATTACAGAAGATTGACTGTTCTACGTAGCCAAGAAAGAGGCAGGCATAGCTGGGGCCCATACGTGTGCCCATGGCCACCCCTTTGGTCTGGAGGAAGTGGGAGGATTCAAAGGATAAATTGTTGAGGGTGAGGACCAGTTCGGCCAAACAAATGAGTGTGTTGGTGGAAGGGTACTGTTGGGGACGTCTGGAGAGGAAAAAACTGAGGGCTTGGAGGCCCTGGTCATGGCAGATGGAGGTGTAGAGGGATTGGATATCCATGGTGAAGATGAGGCATTGGGGGCCGGGGAAACAGAAGTCTTGGAGGAGGTGGAGGGCGTGGGTGGTGTCTCGAATGTATGTAGGGAGTTCCTGGACTAGGGGTGATAGGACAGTGCCGAGGTAGGTAGAGATGAGTTCAGTGGGACAGGAGCATGCTGAGACAATGGGTCGGCCAGGGTGGTCAGGCTTGTGGATGTTGGGAAGGAGGTAGAACCGGGCAGTGTGAGGTTCCCGGACTATGAGGTTGGAAGCTGTGGGTGGGAGATCTCCTGAGGTGATGAAGTTCTGTGTGGTCTGGGAGATAATGGTTTGGTGATGGGGTTGGGGTCATGGTCGAGGGGGCAATAGGAATAAGTGTCCTCGAGTTGGCGTTTGGCTTCAGTGGTGTAATCCGCTGGCTTGATGGTGAGGTTGGGATTGGAGCAGAGGGATTGGAGGGCTGAGCGTTGTGAGGGTGAGAGGTTAGAGTGGGGGAGGGGGGTAGACAGGTTGAGGCGGTTAATGTCCCGGCGGCAGTTGGAAATGAAAAGGTCGAGGGCAGGTAACAGGCCAGCGCGGGGCGTCCAGGTGGATGCAATGTGTTGGAGGTGGGCGAAGGGATCCTCGGAAGGTGGGTGGGAATCCTGATTGTGAAAGTAAGCTCGGAGGCAGAGGCGGCGGAAGAATTGTTCGATGTCACGGCGTGTATTAAATTCATTGATGCGTGGATGGAGGGGGATGAAGGTGAGTCCTTTGCTGAGAACTGATCGTTCGTCCTCAGTGAGGGGGAGGTCTGGGGGATGGTGAAAACTCAGCAAGGCTGGGAGCTGGGATCTGGTGCATGTGGAGCTGGGAGTGGGGTCGGAGCCTGTAACTGGAGTGGGTGTGATGGTGGGGGCAATGGGGGTGGAGTCATGAGCAGGGGTAGTGTTCCCCTCGGGGTTCTGGGGGGTGGGGATAGTGACTGTGGGGGGGGCGTGTCAGCAGAATACAGGTGAGTGGCGCTGGTGGGGGCAGAAGTGGTGACCACGGCAGTAAGGGTGGCAGAAGTCACTGAGCATGTGGCATCAGCGATGATGTGAGGGGAGGAAGTGATGTCACATGTGATGCATGAGGAATTGTGGGGGGGAGTGGTTGTGGGAGTGGCCATGGGGGGGGCGGAAGTGACATCATCAATCAGCAAGGGGATGGCAGCTGCATGGCTAATGGCGTCTGGGTAGTTTCTGAGGCCAGGGGAATCTTCTGGAATGTTTGAGGAGCGCTGGTTATGGAGGTGGGTAGATAAAAGTTTGTTGTACTTATAGTTTTTGATGTTTGAGATGGAGTTGAAATACTGTTTGTTGAGAGTATGAATTCTCCTGAGGATGTAGTACTGAGTGGGTCCTTTGCAATTCTGAGAGAGTGTGGCCCTCAGCTGAAGCAGGGCTGACTGTAGAGAGGTTAGGTGCCAGCGCATTGGTGCAAGTGTGGAGAGGAGGATCTTGAAGGAGAACCGTTGCTGGTGTTTTTGAATCTGTAGTCTGTACTGTTTGTCCTGTTCGGGTCCGAACTCTGCTGGTTTAAAGGTGGTCCGGAGTCCGTGTGGGGTGAGTTGGTTAGGGAGGCAGGCCCTGAGGAAGCAAATGTGGCTGTGGTACCGAGTTTGTTTCACGACATGGTTGAAGAGCTTCAGGGCAGAGGAAATGACCTAGGAGTTGCAGTGGGAGAGGGACTCCCTGAGATTCTTGTAGAGAGAGGAGGAAAACTTCTTCAAGGCAGGCAACCTTGCAAGAGGATTCACAATAGGGTTAAAATCAACGAGGTAAAAACAATGACTGCAGATGCTGGAAATGATTCTGGATTAGTGGTGCTTGCCCCTTTACCTAAATTGATTCCATTTAGGTAGTAATCTGCCTTCCTGTTCTTACCACCAAAGTGGATAACCATACATTTATCCACATTAAACTGCATCTGCCATGCATCTGACCACTCACCTAACCTGTCCAGGTCACCCTGTAATCTCCTAACATCCTCCTCACATTTCACCCTGCCACCCAGCTTAGTATCATCAGCAAATTTGCTAATGTTATTAATAATACCATCTTCTATATCATTAATATATATTATAAAAAGCTGCGGTCTCAGCACTGATCCCTGCAGTACCCCACTGGTCACTGCCTGCCATTCCAAAATGGCGGAACTACCTTACACTGAAAGACTGGAGCGACTGGGCTTGAACCTAAGAGGAAGCCTCGTGTGGTGACATTCTAATCTTTTCACTATACTCCTGTACTTAGTACTTGAGTACACATGACAATAAAATCAAATCAAAACTAAGGTTTTAGGCAAATCTATGTTTGGTTTGTGCTGTGTGGTTAGTTAACTTGTAGCTACAAGAGGATGAATTTCCCCCAGGCTTCAGTCGAAATCCTGGAGGTTGAGCCGATTGTTGTGTAGCTGTTCCCCTGCAGGTGGCAGCACCTTCAAGACAAGACTGCTATCTATTGAGCATAGAAATCTAATATGTTTCAAACACACAGCCTCAATAGTCAAACAATTTGTTCATCACATAGAGTGATACTTTAACACATTCAGGGCTGAGGCAGCCCAATGTACCAATGTCCAAGTTTCAAAAGTTAAAAATCACACAGCACCAGATTTTAGTCATCAGGTTTATTTGGAAGTACAAGCTTTCGGAGCGTTGCTCCTTCGCATGAAGAAGCAGACTCTGAAAACTTGTACTTCCAAATCAACCTGTTGGACTATAACCTGGTGTTGTGTGATTTTTAACTTTGTCCACCCTAGTCCAAAACCAACTCACCAGGTTTCAAAAGGATTTCTCACTGGACAGTCAACCTGATGGGGGGTTGGTGGGTGAGGGCAAGGCTTTGAAGGTGTGAGCAGATGGAAGATTTGGTCTAATTTCTTAAACGTTTTTTTCACGGATGTCTGTTTAACTGGCAATTTGTTACTCATCCCCTTTGAGATTTCTCTCAATTGGATTCAGCAACTGAGCAATGGAGTGCTTTCCAGGACACGGTCCTCTTTGCCCGTCCCCAGTAGCCCCGGGAAGCTGGCGAGGAGCTGTTGTCTTCCTCTTGTGCCTGTGCAGTGCTAATTTGTTCCAGCACAGCACCTCACTGGGTCATTTCAGGGGCTAGTTTAGTGTCAACCATATTTTGCTCTGGGAGTGGAATCACGTGTCTAACTTTTTAATAAAACGTCTACTCGTTCCACATTTGGGAAATACTTACTGAATAATCCTGATTGCGCTTCTATCTATACTTAAAAAAATCTGTCAAGTCATTCACGCTCTCAAAGTGGCTTGTTTATGTTTGTTAGATCTTGATATGCAGGATGTCAGCAAGCAAATGGTTTACACTCAAACCTTGTGCCTATTTTGAATTAGCTCGTAGCTTAAAGAACTTATTATTCCCCCTTGCTTTCTCCAAGGCAGTGAACTAGAATTGATCAAAGCAGAGTTAGACTTGGTCATAACAATTAAAGAGTTGCAACCGAGTTAATCAGTACCCTTTCCACTTTTGTAATTGTTGGAAATCTGGCTCTCTTGCATTTGTCATGATTGGGGAATAGGTTGCAACAACATCACTCTCTTCAGCCAAGAACATAAAGCCCAGGGACATTTGCTATCCTGGGAAAGCCCATCCTTAACTGTTCTTCAGGGGATGGTGGTGAGGCATCTTCTTGAACTATTCCAATCCATGTGCACCCATAATGTGTGCCTTGGACGCGAACTGGGAAGCACACAATTTGCATCTAACCTCAGCCCTTGTTCTTCCAGGTGGTAGAAGTCACAGGTTTGGGAGGTGCTATCCAGAAATTAGTCAGGAAAGGAGGAGGGTGAGTTGTACAATGAAAGAAAAGGTGAGCCAACTGTCAGTACCAAGAGCATGAGTTCAAATCCATCATGACCGATGTGAAAATTGAGCACAATTTTAATAAAAACTGGAATTAAAAGCCAGCTTAATGACAGCTGTATAACCACTATGGATTGTTGTTTAAAGCCCAAATGGTTCGGTATTAGGGATGAATCCTATCATCATTACCTGGTCTGGCCTATGTGTGATGCCAGACCATGAAACAATATGGTTGACTCTAAATTGTCCTGAGTAATGAAGGATAGGCCATAAATACTGGCTAGAATGAATGAATGAATAGAAATATATTTGGATTAATTCGGGTGAGCCCAGAAGGCAGCCATTGTCTTCAAGTGACATTTTTAGGGTCCAATTTGAGATGCTTCATGTGAGAAATTTACAGTGGTCACTCGCCTAGACTGTCTCTTCATGGTTTACTCTACAGGATCATCACTGCAGGCCTTCCCAGTTGTGATGGGAAATGTCAGACGTACGTGACAGTAAAATGGGAATCTAGAGTTAAAAAGAATGGAGTTTGAATTATCCAGATTTGGATGAGAGAATGGACTATATAAAAATAACTACTTTTAATCAGTACAATCTCCTCCTGGGCATATGGAATAACCATTAAATTTGTAAATGATACCTGTTCTCCAACTTGTTTTGTTTACCTCAGAGCAGTGTTCCAGCATGTTCAAGTGTTATTTTCTATTCAAACTGACTTTCCTCAGTGGGTTTTTGTCACTTTTCTGTGAAGCAAAGATGGAGCTTTCCATCAGGAAATTCCATCACAACGAGCTCAGGAGGAGGCCATTCAGTCCATTGTGTCTGCACCAGCTCACCAAATGAGCATCGGGATCCAGTGCTGGTCACCTGCTTTGTACCCTATGTTATTTTAATTTAAATAATCAGCCAATGGCCTCTGGAAACACGGTATGCGGAACAAGGCCTCCTCAGCAGGGCATAGACAGTCCAATTCTGAGGTCCATCACAGCCCATTGGTTTTCCCAGCCTCATCTGCAAACACTCTAAAGGCCACATTGTAGTCAGTTGTTGCACTCAGATGATTTAACAACTCCGATAATGACATTGCGAATCCTTCTCCCGATTTATTAAAGCGTTCCCCAGCTTGTGAAACCCAGGGACTGTTGCAAAGCCCCTTGGGGGAAGAGGCTGCAGTTTGACTAGGCCCCCTACCTGTATTCTACTCCTACCAGTTCCACCCCCATGCGACTCAGTGCCAGAGAGTCCCTTCATTCAATCCCCACCAGAGTCAAAGACCCTGCTTTCAGTTCAGCCTGACAGCAGAGAGCCACTTCCATTGAACCCAGCCCAATATTGTGCATGAGGGACAGGGCAGACACAGAAAACATGGCCCCCACTCTTGTTGTTATCCTCACCAGCCCTCTGATCAGAGCACAGTGGACCCCACCTGAGAGTTTAGGCCAAGGATGTGCCTGGATGGAGGCTAAACAGCAATAAAATGTGCTTCATTTATAATTTTTTTTAATTCATTCATGGGATGAGGGGATCTCTGGCTGGACCAGCATTTATTGTCCATTCCTAATTGCCCAGAAGATAGTTAAGAGTCAACCACATTGCTGTGGGTCTGGATTCATATGTAGGCCCAGACTAGGTAAGGAAGGCAATTTCCAATCCTCAAGGGCATTAGTGAACCAGATGGGTTTTTTCCAACAATCAACAATAGTTATCATTAAACTTTTAATTCCAGATTTTTATTGAATATACATTCCACCATCTCCTGTAGATGGATTTGAATCTGGATCCCCACAGCAATACATGGATCACTGGATTAACAGTCAAACTGTGTGGTGCTGGAAAAGCACAACTGGTCTTCATTCCTGATGAAGAGCTTATGCTTGACTCTCCTGCTCCTTGGATTCTGCCTGACCGGCTGTGCTTTTACAGCACCACACGTTTTGACTCTGATCTCCAGCATCTGCAGTCCTCACTTTCTCTTTCTCTGGATTAATAATATCACTAGGCCTCTGATTTTCAATGAAGACCCAAAGCTGTTGGGACTGAATCAGAACCTTGAGCACTCGATTGAACAGCAGCCTCCACACCCTACTCACTTTCTGGATCCAAAATATCAAGAAACACTCTTTTGGATTTGTTGGTCACTATCTCATTATATTGACTGTGGTTGCGGTCTCTGATAATCCTGTTTGTACAACTGAAAAGGTATCAAATGACTTCTCAAAGCATTGAGATTAAAATAGGAGGGGTTTAGGATGATTTAATTTATTAGATTCCTGAGACACAGAAGCAGGTGTTCATCTTGGTAGAGACATGCTCGCTGCCTGCCTAATTGTCTTGCCGGAATTGAAATACTTCAGGGCTTTCAAGTTCATTTAAGCACTGGGTGTGATTTGATGTGAAGTTGCTGCACTGCGAACTGCTGGAAGTGTGCGCTGGCAAAACATCTGGGGAAACCGTGGTGGGAATGAGTAGGCTGTATACAAGAGGGATTGAAGACACATGGATTACAGCAACCAGAAAGGGACTGCAAAGGGAACCTGTCATACACAACGTTCAGGGGAACGTTGCTGAGCAGTTACTATTTTTTTGCAAATGTTGGGGCTCCCTCCGTTTCGTTGCACAGCTTTTTCACTCTCTCTTTCCAAAAGTCTCACTCTCACTGGGCGGCGACAGTATTGTTTAGGTTGTGAAGCCCGCCAGTGTGTTATTTGATTCCTGTGGGCGTGGTGGTGTTCTGTGTCAAAACGTTTCTCGTTCTAAACAGAAACGGAAATTGCTGGAAAAGCTCAGTAGGCCTGACGGCGCCTGCGGAGAGAAATCAGAGTTCACGTTTCGGGTCCAGTGACCCTCCGAGCTGGTCCTGTGTGGAACTCATTCACTCAATGTTGCTGTTCTCATGGGCCTGCCTTAGCACCCAGCCTGCCAACATCCCCATTTTGATATGTCTGACTTTGTGATCAATTACTTCCATGGCCTCACCTGTCCTCATCTCCCATTGCTTAGAGCCCCCTTTGACCTCTCCAATTCTAGCCTCTTGCACACCTCTGGTTGTCATTGCTTTGTTGCCAATGGCAAAAGCCTTTAGTTGTCAATGCGCAAAGTTGTGGCATTCCCTCATAAAGATCCTCAGTTTGTCTTCCAATTTAAAATCTTTCTTAACACCTAGCTCTGTGGTTCAGCTGTTTGGGCAAGATGTGGAGGAGCCGGTGTTGGACCGGGATGGACAAAATTAAAAATCACACAACAACAGGTTATATTCCAAGGGTTTATTTGGAAGCACAAGATTTCAGAGCTCTGCTCCTTCATCAGGTCACTGTGGTACTTTATGAAGGAGCATCATGAAGAAAGCTAGTGCTTCCAAATAAACCTTTGGACTAGAGCCTGTTATTGTGTGATTTTCACCTGTCCTAATATCTCCACTTGGAGTTCTCAAAGAAAGCTCTGTGAAGCACTGTGGGTTATTTTAATCACATGAACAGTGCTACATAAATGCAAGCGTCATTGTGCCAGAGACTTGAACATCCTATTAGCAGGCAATGAAGAATACTATTACTGGTGCAGTCACGGGATTCCACAAATCCAGTGGCAAGAAAAATGATTCCACAGCAGGTTCCTCTTCCAACCTTGCCCAGCATTGAGGTGCTCATCATCCAAAACCAACTCTGCTGGACAGTATAGTCTAGGTGGATTGGCCATCTAAATTGTCCATAATTCCAGGGATATGCAGGCTAGGTGGATTAGCCTTGGGAAATCCAGGATTATAGAGAAGGGAATGCCTTAGTTCTATTATCACTGAACCTGTTAATCCAGTGACCCAAGTAATGTTCTAGGGACCTGAGTTCAAATGCTGGCAAATGGTGGAGTTTGAATTCAATGAAGAAAATCTGGAATTAAGAGTCTAATGATGACCATGAATTGATTGTCAGGAAAAACCTATCTAGTTCACTAATGCTTGTTAGGGAAGGAAACTGATATCTTTACCTGGACTGGGCCTACATGTGACTCTGATTCCAGACCCACAGCAACATGGTTGACTCACACCTGACCTCTGGACAAATACAGATAGGTAATAGATGCTGGACTGGCCAGTGACACTTGCATCCTGTGAACTAAAACAGAAAACTGCTGGAATGCTTTTCAGGGGATCAGTGTGGACTGCTTCCACGCTGTAGGAATTCTATCATTCTTATATGGCTCATCATCTTCCTGAGACCAGTCTCTCAAAGCCACTCAAAATTGGCTGTAGTGGGTGGACAATAGGAACACTTGAAGGGTGCCCTGAAGGGATTAAACACACCCACTGTTTTATGGTGAAGAGGAAATGATGGTGTAGTGGTAATGTTACTGGACTAGTAATCAAGAAGCCCAGGTTAATTCCTGGGTTCAAATCCCAGCATGCAGCAAGTGGAATTTATATTCGTAAATGCAGAATTGTCAAATTAGACTCAGTGATGTGACCATGACAACTATCATCTGTTGTTGTAAAATTACATCATCTGCTTTTTCAGAAAGGAAATCTGCCGTCCTTGTCTGGTCTTGCCTATATGTGACTTCAGACCTTCAGCCATGTAGTTCGCTGTGATCTGCTAGACTAGGCCATTGAGTTTGCTCTCAGTGAGACCATGACTAATCTGTTAATCCTCAACTCAATTTTTCTGCCTTTCCCCCCATAACTTTAGTGATTAAAAATATGTCAATCTCAATCTCAGCCTTGAATACACATAGCGACCCATTCTCTGCAGCCTTCTGTGGTAAAGAATTCCATAGATTGGCCACTCTCTGAGAGAAAGCTTATGCCCGAAACGTCGAATTTCCTCTTTCTTGGATGCTGCCTGACCTGCTGCGCTTTTCCAGCAATACATTTTCAGCACTCTCTGAGAGAGTGTGGTGGCAGCACGGTGGCTCAGTGGTTAGCACTGCTACCTCACAGCACCAGGGTCCCAGGTTCTATTCCAGCCTCGGGCAAATGTCTGTGTGGAGTTTGCACATTCCCCCTGTGTCTGCATGGGTTTCCTCCGGGTGCTCCGGTTTCCTCCCACAGTCCAAAGATGTGCTGGCCAGGTGAATTGGCCATGTTAACTTGTCCATAGTGTTAGGTGCGTTAGTCAGAGGGGAAATGGGTCTGGGTGGATTACTCTTCAGAGGGTCGGCGTGGACTGGTTGGGCCGAAGGGCCTGTTTCCACACTGTAGGGGAATCTAATCTAATCAAAAAAGAAGAAATTCCTCCTCATCTCTGTCTTAAATGAGTGATCCTTTATTCTGGGATTATGTCCTCTGATCCTTAACTCTCTCACAGGGGAAACAGCATTTCTGTATCTACCCTATCACGTCTCCTAAGAATCTAGCATGTTTCATTAAAGTCACCTCTCACTCTTCTAAATGCCGATGAATACAAATGCAATTGACCAAACCTCTCCTTATAACCCAGTCCATACCTGGTATCGATCTAGTGAACCCTCTCTGGACCACCCCCAATGCCAGTGTATCTCTCCTTACATAAGGGATCTAAAGCTGTTCACCGTATTCTAGCTCTGGTCTGATTAGAGCCATGCACCGACTTAGTAAAACTGCTCTATTCCCTTTGAAATAAAGAACAATATTTCATTTGCTTTCCCGATTATGCTCTGAATTTGGATACTAACTTTTTGTAAACTGTGCATTAGGATCCACAAATCCCTCTTTTCTGTTGCAGTCTTTCTCCAATTAAACAATATTCTGCGCCTGTATTCTTGCTGCGTGACCTCACATTTCTACACCTGCCAAGTGCCAATATTCCATCTGCCCACTCATTAACCTGTCTATTTCGATCTCCAGAATCTTTGCATTATCCTCATTACTTGCCTTATCATCTATTTTTGTGTCATCCTCAAATGTGGCTATCGTACATTCACTTTCCTCCTTTTAGGTCAATAACATATCTTGTAAATAATTGTGATCCCTGTGACAAAACAGTAGTTATGGGTTGCCACACTGAAAATGTCCCTCTTATGCTAATTCTCTGTCTTCTATCAGTTAGCCAATCCTCCATCAATGTTAATATACTACCTCCTGCAAATGGACTGTGATCTTAAATAGCTGAATGTGTAATACTTCACCAAACACCTTTGGAACATCCAAATACATTACACACAGCAGAGAGCGGCGCGAGCTGGGCAGAAGTGAGGTTGGAGCGCAGAGCTGGTCGGGAAGGTAAGTGACTGATATTTGGGTGTGTTCTAGTTAGAGGGACGGACAGGCGGTTCTGTGGACATGGGTGAGACTCTCGGATGGTTTGTTGCCTCCCGGGTGCCAGGGTCGAGACGTCTTGGACCGTGTCTTCAGAATCCTTAAGGGGGAGGGTGTGCAGCCAGAAGTCGTGGTACACATTGGCACCAACGACATAGGTAGGAAGAGGGGTGGGGAGGTCATTCAGGAGCTCAGGGAGTTAGGCTGGAAGCTAAAAGCTAGGACAGATAGAGTCGTCATCTCTGGGTTGTTGACAGTGAGGCAAGGAATAGGGAGAGAGGGCAGTTGAACACGTGGCTGCAAGGATGGTGTAGGAGGGAGGGCTTCAGGTATTTGGACAATTGGACTGCATTCTGGGGAAGGTGGGACCTGTACAGACAGGACGGGTTGCACCTGAACCAGAAGGGCACCAATATCCTGGGGGGTAGGTTTGCTAGCACTCTTCGGGGGGGTTTAAACTAATTTGGCAGGGGGATGGGATCCGGACTTGTAGTCCAGCAAGTAGGCTAGCTGTTTGTCAGGATGTCCAAGAATGTAGGGAGGCTGTGGAGAAGGTAGCACTGACAGGGAATACTTGCGGACGCAGAGATGGGCTCAAGTGCGTTTCCTTCAACGCAAGGAGTATCAGAAATAAGGTGGGTGAACTTAAGGCGTGGATCGGTACCTGGGACTACAATGTTGTGGCCATCACGGAAACGGAAAAGATGAGGGACAGGAATGGTTGTTGGAGGTTCCTGGTTACAGATGTTTCAGTAAGATTAGGGAGGGTGGTAAAAAAGGAGGGGGGGTGGCATTGCTAATTAGAAATGGTATAACGGCTGCAGAAAGGAAGTTTGAGGGGGATCTGCCCTTGGAGGTAGTATGGGCTGAAGTCAGAAATAGAAAAGGTGCAGTCACCTTGTTGGGTGTTTACTATAGGCCCCCCAATAGCAGCAGAGATGTGGAGAAACAGATTGGGAAACAGATTTTGGAAAGGTGCAGAAGCCACAGGGTCGTAGTCATGGGCGACTTCAACTTCCCAAATATTGATTGGAAGCTCTTTAGATCAAGTAGATTGGATGGGGCGGTGTTTGTGCAGTGTGTCCAGGAAGCTTTTCTAACTCAGTATGTAGATTGTCCGACCAGAGGGGAGGCCATATTGGATTTGGTACTCGGTAACGAACCGGGACAAGTGATGGGCTTGATAGTGGGTGAGCATTTTGGTGATGGTGACCACAATTCTGTGACTTTCACCTTGGTTATGGAGAGAGATAGGTGCGCGCAACAGGGTAGGTTTTACAATTGGGGGAAGGGAAATTACGATGCTGTAAGACAGGATTTGAGGAGCATAAGTTGGGAGCATAGGCTGTCAGGGAAGGATGTGGTGGAAATGTGGAACTTTTTCAAGGAACAGATACGACGTGTCCTTGATATGTATGTACCTGTCAGGCAGGAAAGAAATGGTCATGTGAGGGAACCTTGGTTAATGAGGGAGGTTGAATGTCTAGTAAAGAGGAAGAAGGAGGCTTACATAAGGTTGAGGAAACGGGGTTCAGACAGAGCAGTGGAGGGATACAGGATAGCCAGAAGGGACCTGAAGAAAGGGATTAGGAGAGCTAAGAGAGGGCATGAAAAATCCTTGGCAGATAGGATCAAGGATAACCCCAAGGCATTTTATGCGTATGTTAGAAACATGAGAATGACTAGAACGAGGGTAGGTCCGATCAAGGACAGTAGTGGGAGACTGTGTATTGAGTCAGAAGAAATAGGAGAGGTCTTGAATGAGTACTTTTCTTCAGTATTTACGAAGGAGAGGGATCGTATTGTTGAAGAGGAGAGTGTGAAACGGACTGGTAAGTTAGAAGAGATACTTGTTAGGAAGGAAGATGTGTTGGACATTTTGAACAACTTGAGGATAGACAAGTCCCCCGGGCCTAACGGGATATATCCCAGGATTATGTGGGAAGCAAGAGAGGAAATTGCAGTACCGTTGGCAATGATCTTTTCGTCTTCACTGTCAACGGGGGTGGTACCAGGGGACTGGAGAGTGGCAAATGTTGTGCCCCTGTTCAAAAAAGGGAATAGGGATAACCCTGGGAATTACAGGCCAGTTAGTCTTACTTCTGTGGTAGGCAAAGTAATGGAAAGGGTACTGAGGGATAGGATTTATGAGTATCTGGAAAGATTGGGGACAGCCAGCATGGATTTGTGAAGGGTAGGTCTTGCCTTACAAGTTTTATTGAATTCTTTGAGGAGATAACCAAGCATGTGGATGAGGGTAGAGCAGTAGATGTAGTGTACATGGATTTTAGTAAGGCATTTGATAAGGTTCCCCATGGTAGGCTTATGCGGAAAGTCAGGAGGCATGGGATAGAGGGAAACTTGGCCAATTGGATTGAAAACTGGCTAACCGGTCGAAGTCAGAGAGTGGTGGTAGATGGTAAATATTCAGCCTGGAGCCCAGTTACAAGTGGAGTTCCGCAGGGATCAGTTCTGGGTCCTCTGCTGTTTGTAATTTTTATTAATGACTTGGATGAGGGAGTCGAAGGGTGAGTCAGTAAATTTGCAGACGATACGAAGATTGGTGGAGTTGTGGATAGTGAGGAGGGCTGTTGTCGGCTGCAAAGGGATTTAGATATGATGCAGAGCTGGGCTGAGGAGTGGCAGATGGAGTTCAATCCTTCCAAGTGTGAGGTTGTCCATTTTGGAAAGACAAATAAGAATGCGAAATACAGGGTTAACGGTAGGGTTCTTAGTCAGGTGGAGGAACAGAGGGATCTTGGGGTCTATGTACATAGATCTTTGAAAGTTGCCACTCAGGTGGATAGAGCTTGTAAGAAGGCCCATGGTGTATTAGCGTTCATTAGCAGAGGGATTGAATTGAAGAGTCGTGAAGTGATGTTGCAGTTGTACAGGACTTTGGTTAGGCCACATTTGGAGTACTGTGTGCAATTTTGGTCGCCTCACTTTAGGAAAGATGTGGAAGCTTTGGAGAGGGTGCAGAGAAGATTTACCAGGATGTTGCCTGGAATGGAGAATAGGTCGTACGAGGATAGGTTGAGAGTGCTAGGCCTTTTCTCGTTGGAACGGCGAAGGATAAGGGGTGACTTGATAGAGGTTTATAAGATGATCAGAGGAATAGATAGAGTAGACAGTCAGAAACATTTTCCCCGGGTAAAACAGAGTGTTACAAGGGGACATAAATTTAAGGTGAAGGGTGGAAGGTATAGGGGAGATGTCAGGGGTGGGTTCTTTACCCAGAGAGTGGTGGGGGCATGGAATGTGCTGCCCGTGGGAGTGGTAGAGTCAGAATCACTGGTGACCTTTAAGCGGCAATTGGATAGGTACATGGATGGGTGCTTAAGCTAGGACAAATGTTCGGCACAACATCGTGGGCAGAAGGGCCTGTTCTGTGCTGTATTGTTCTATGTTCTATGTTCTACACACTTCTTCCCCTTTATCTATTCTGCTTGATACCTCCTCAAAGAGGTAATAATTTTAATATTAATGATTATCATTAATAATGTTAATGACCAGTGTTAAGCTAACTGATCTCTTTTATCTCCCTCCCTTTTTAAATAAAGATGTCACATTAATGACTTTCCAATCCTTCAAGACTTCCTCAGAATCTAAAGATTCTTGGAAGATTACTAGCAGTGCATCCACTATCTTTGTTTCTTTCCACAGATGCTGCCAGAGCAGGTGAGTTTCTGCAGCATTTCCTGTTTTTGTTTCAGATTTCCAGTATCCACAGTTGAGGGGGCAGGGCCGCTTGGTGGTCAGCACTACTGCCTCACAGCACCACAGACTGGGTTCGATTCCAGCTTTGGGCAACTGTCTGTGTGGAGTTTACACATTCTCCCCGTGTCTGTGTGAGTTTTCTCTGGGTGCTCTGGTTTCCTCCCACAGTTCAAAGATGTGCAGGTTAGAGTGGGTTGGTCATGGGAAATGTGGTATTACAGAGAAAGAGTAGGGGGGTGTGGGTCTGGGTGGGCTTCTCTTCAGAGGGTCAGTGTGGACTCAATAGGCCGAATGGCCTGCTTCCACACTGTAGGAATTCTATACTACTTTATTTTATCTCAGTAGCTACTGCTTTTAATAACTTAGGATGTATGCCCTAAGATCCAGGCGACTTATAAGACTTGCCTTCACACATTTCCCTCACCCTTCTTCTCATGATATGATTGTAACTTTATTTATTTCCTCTCCTCCTTTTGTGTTTTCAATATTTAGTAATTTTAGAATGCTATTTGTGTCTTCTACTGTGAAGCTTGATGCAAATATTCAACTCCTCTGCTATTTCTTGGTTCCTAGTCATTATGTCCCCAGCCTTGTTCTCTAACTAAGTTCAATTTGGTTTTGGTCCTCCTTTTTATATATTTAAAGAGGCTCTTGCTACCTATCTTAATATTCCTTGTAAGTTTACACTCAAAGTATGTCTTCTGACTTGATTTTGGTAATTTCTTGTTGGTTTTTAAAACTTTCCCAATCCTCTGGCTTATTATTAATCTTTTCATTCACATATATTTTCTTTCAATTCAGTGCTGATTCACCGTGACTGGCTCCCCCTTTTCCCAGAATCCTTCCTCTTCATTAGGATGTGTCTTTGCTGTGAGTTGTGAACAATTTCCTTAAATGTTTGCCATTATTCCTCAATTGTCTTTGCTGCTAAACCCCTTTCCTGGTCCACTCGAGCCATCTCTGTTCCTTTGTATTTATCCCTATTTAAGTTTAGTACTGTTGTTTCTGATTCAAGTTTCTTAATCTCAAACCGAATGCTAAATTCTATCATGTTAAAAATCACACAACACCAGGTTATAATTCAACAGGTTTAATTGGAAGCACACTAGCTTTCGGAGCGACGCTCCTTCACCAGGTGGCTGTGTCATCAGAAGGAGCAGCGCTCCAAACTATAGTGCTTCCAAATAAACCTGTTGGACTATAACCTGATGATTTGTGTGATTTCTAACTTTGTACACCCCAGTCCAACATTGGCACCTCCAAATCACAAATTCTATCTTGTTATGGTCAGTGTTTCCGAGGTGATCTTTTAAAGTGACATTATTCATTAAACCTGCCTTATTGCACATCACAAGATCAAAAGTAGTCTGATCCCTGGTTGCATCTATATCACATTATTTTAGGAAACTGTCCTGAATACACTCAATGGATACTTCCTCACAGCTACCTCTGCCAACCTGAATTAGCCATGTTTATGAAAAGACTGAAGTCACCCATGATTAATGTACTGCCTTTGTAACATGACCTCATTATCTCCTGATTTATTCTCTGTCCCACTCTACAGCTACTGTTGGGGGACTATAGACAATTTCCTTCTTCCACCCATTGAATTCTTCCGATTCTTCCAATCCCAGATCACTCACTATTTTTGTGTTTATTTCATCTCATACTAACCTATGCACCTCGATCATCCTTTCCTTCCTGCCTATCCTTTCATTCCTAAGAATGACAAAGTGCCACTCTGTCGATGGAATGACATTCGGTGTCATTCTGTCGGTGCAATAATACTCAGTTCCACTCTATCAATGCCATGACACTCAGTGCCTTTCTATAAATACAGTGACACTCGGTGCCACCCTGACCACACGGTGACACTCGGAGCCACCCTGACCACACGGTGACACTCGGAGCCACCCTGACCACACGGTGACACTCGGGGCCACCCTGACCACACGGTGACACTCGGGGCCACCCTGACCACACGGTGACACTCGGGGCCACCCTGACCACACGGTGACACTCGGGGCCACCCTGACCACACGGTGACACTCGGGGCCACCCTGACCACACGGTGACACTCGGAGCCACCCTGACCACACGGTGACACTCGGGGCCACCCTGACCGTACGGTGACACTCGGGGCCACCCTGACCGTACGGTGACACTCGGGGCCACCCTGACCATACAGTGACACCCAGACCATACGGTGACACTCGGAGCCACCCTGACCATATGGTGACACTCAGGGCCACCCTATTCATGCAGAAATATTCAGGACTACCCAGACCATACAGTGACACTCAATGCCACCCTGTCTATGCAGACACAGACACATTGCTGCTTCAGGTCACATGATTCAGGAGCACGTGTCCTGCCGCATGACTGTGACCCCACCCCCACATAACAGCCTGCGCCTGCGCCCTTGCGGTTGAAGGCGGATTTAATGATGGCGATGTGGGGATGGGTGCTCTCACTTAATTGGGCTGTAACGTTAGTTACATCTCAGTCCTGGGGACCACCACATTGGGTCTACAACACAAAATAAGGAAGAGAATTAAAACCGACCGTGTGGAAATAAGTAAACCAAGAGCTTCATTTGCGACCAATGGGAAGCTCGACTGGGTCATAAATCAATATAAATTATGATAATATCTGACGGTGCGGATAGATTATGTGAATGAGCTCCCGGGGCCCAATAAAAGCCTAACATGTTAATATATGCAGATTAGCCTAATGAATATGTAATCGGTAGCTGGTGGCGGTGCTGTTTGGAGTCGGGCAGCGGCTTCACGTTGGGTTTTATTTTTATTTTTATTTTTGAAGCTGAGTGAACCGAGCTGATCACATCAACATAAAATGCACCGGAAGAGCCCGCAGATGCCGGAGCGGGAGCGGGAGGCCCCGGTTTTGTCCTCCTTCCCGGTGGTTTTGAAGAATCTTCTGGAGAACCCGCCGCAGAAGCTGCTGGAGAGTGAGGGTGAGGGACAGGGACAGGGACACGGAGCGTGGGGGGGGTCAGGGACAGGGACACGGAGCGTGGGGGGGGGTGAGGGACACGGGGAGGAGGGGGGGACACGGGGAGGGGTGGGGGACAGGGACACGGGGGGGTGGGGGAAGGGGGTGAGGGACGGGGGGGAGGGACAGAACATGGTGAGGGGGGGTCAGGGATAGGGTGAGGGGACAGAGATGGGGGGGAAGGGAAACAGGGGGAGGTGAGGGAGGGGCTTCAAGTGGGCTGACCCCTCCCCTTTCCTTCTCCCCCTTTCCTTCTCCCCCTTTCCTTCTCCCCCTTTCCTTCTACCCCTCCCCCTTTCCTCCCCCCTCCCCCTTTCCTCTTCCACGCATCCCCCAACATCCAGGTTTCGCCGACACCCCCATCCACACACACACACACATACACCCCCTCACCCAACCCCCTCACCTCACACCCATACACCCACCACAACCACCCAACCCAATCTTTTCTGGCCTCACAGCCCTACTCCTCTTGATGCCCACTCTCCATCCACACACTGCTATCCCCGCTCCCCCTCAGCCATCCTCTCACCTCTTCCCACCTCCCAATCTCAGCCATCCCTCCCAGTCCATTCCTCACAATCCCCCACTCCCATCTATAGCTCATCATTCACTTCCCCTCCCACCCCCCATCCTTCTGTTCCTGCTCAATTCCTCCCATCTGCTTACCTGACAATCTACCCCTCACCTCTCTGTGCAGACTCTCAAAGTCAGCCCCTTTTCTAAGTGTACCCTATCCCCCAAACCCTTTCTCTACTCTGTTCTCCAAACTCTGTCCCTTCTTTCTCTCTTTGCCCCATCCGCAAACTCTTCCAGCCTGCCCTCTTCTTCCATCCATCTCACATGGTTCCTCCTCCTTCTTTGTTTCCCCCTCTCCATCCGTTTTCTTCTCTTCCCCCTCTGTACCCCTTCATCACCTTCTGTTGATTTACTCTGTCCTTAACCTCTCTCCCCAAAAGTAAGACCATTTATGATCTTTGCTGTCTTGTTGAAATGTTACTTGGTCACAGATTTATGGATCCAGTAATCTGGATGCACAGTCATAGAATTATCTCAGCCCTTCAGACTGTAGTAGTTCTGTACCCAGTGTCAACCCCCTGCCTTTTTCCTTATCCCTGCAGTCCATTTCTATCCAAAGAGCTGTCCATTGTCTGTTTGAATGCCTCATTTGTATTTGCTTCCATCACATTCCCAGGCAGTATATTCCACACCCTAACTACATGCTGTGTGAGAAATTCGCTTCAGATTAGATTCCCTACAGTGTGGAAACAGGCTGTACGGCCCAAGAAGTCCACACTGACCCTCCGAAGAGTAACCCACCCAGACCATTTCACCCTGACTAATGCACATATCACTACGGGCAATTGAGCACGGCCAATTCACCTGACCTGCACATCTTTGGACGGTGGGAGAAAATCGGAGCACCCGGAGGAAACCCATGCAGACGCAGAGAGCATGCAAAATCCACACAGTCACCCGAGGCTGGAATTGAACCCTTTGTTTGCATGTCAGTTTAAATTTATGTCCTTTTTTTGTCTTTTAGAAGCGATAACCGCTTTTTCCTACCTACTCTGTCCAGCGTGCTTGTGATTTTGATAACAACATCTACTGAATCTCCTCTCAGCCACCTTCTTTCCAAGGACAGAAGTCCAGATTTCTTTAATGTGTCCTCAAGCTGAAATTTCTCAATCCTGGAATCATTCTTGTAAATTTGCTGGATGAGCCTGCCAACGAATTCACATCTCATTCCTGTCATGAGGCACCAGCATTGTACACAATACTTCAGCTGATATCTAAAAAAGTCTTGTGCGAGTTTAGCTTCACACCCTTGATCTTAAACTCCAAGCCCCTACTAAAAAATTGAGAATACCTTATGCTTTAAAATCTGATTGAAGATTTGTAGCTCGGGTATCCGTTGTTGTGGTTCTGCTCGCCGAGCTGGAAGTTTTTGCTGCAAACGTTTCGTTCCCTGGCTAGGGAACATCATCAGTGCTGTAGGAGCCTCGTGTGAAGCGCTGCTTTGATGTTTCTTCCGGTATTTATATTGGTTTGTTCTTGCCGCTTCCGGGTGTCCGTTTCAGCTGCAGTGATTTGTATGTGGGGTCCAGGTCGATGTGTCTGTTGATGGATGTTCTTGCCGCTTCCGGGTGTCAGTTTCAGCTGTAGTGGTTTGTATATGGTGTCCAGGTCAATGTGTCTGTTGATGGAGTTTGGGGATGAATGCCATGCTTCTAGGAATTCTCTGGCTGTTCTCTGTCTGGCTTGTCCTATGATAGTGGTGTTTTCCCAGTCAAATTCGTGTTGCTGGTTGTCTGAATGAATGGCTACTAGAGATAGCCACAACCAAAAGGACTAGCCACTCTACCATACGTCAGGAGCGTCTCAGAACTGACAGCCAGACTACTGCGACCCTTAGGACTCATAACAGCACACAAGCCAACATCCACGCTCAGACAACAACTCACTAGAACAAAGGACCCAATACCCAGCATGAGCCAAACTAACGTAGTTTACAAAATACCATGCAAGGACTGCACAAAACACTATATAGGACAAACAGGAAGACAGCTAACAATCCGCATCCATGAACATCAGCTAGCCACAAAACGACACGACCAGCTATCTCTAGTAGCCATACACTCAGACAACCAGCAACACAAATTTGACTGGGAAAACACCACTATCATAGGACAAGCCAGACAGAGAACAGCCAGAGAATTCCTAGAAGCATGGCATTCATCCCCAAACTCCATCAACAGACACATTGACCTGGACACCATATACAAACCACTACAGCTGAAACTGACACCCAGAAGCGGCAAGAACATCCATCAACAGACACATCGACCTGGACCCCACATACAAATCACTGCAGCTGAAACTGACACCCGGAAGCGGCAAGAACAAACCAATATAAATACCGGAAGAAACATCAAAGCAGCGCTTCACACGAGGCTCCAACAGCACTGATGATGTTCCCTAGCCAGGGAACGAAACGTTTGCAGCAAAAACTTCCAGCTCGGCGAGCAGAACCACAACACCTTATGCTTTAGCTGCTCTCTTCATTTGTCCAGCCAGCTTCAAGAATATAAGCCCAGGTTCCTGTGCTCCTGCACTGCATATGTAATTGTACCCCTGTTTTGTATTGCCGTTCAATGGTCTTCTGTCCAAAGTGTATCATCTTTCACTTCTTGTGCATAGGATCTCATCTGTTATCCATCATCCACTCTACCAAATTGTTGATGTCCTTTGGGAGTCGGACACCGATCACTTCATAGTTTACAATTCTTTTAAATTTAATGTCATCTGCAAACTTTGAAATTGTCCCATCTGCACATAGATCTACATCAGTAATCTACATCAGGAAAAGCAAGGGTCCCAAAATCAACCCCCAGGGAACTTAATACCATCCTTCCTCCAGCCCAGTACCTGTTCAGGTACTGTTTATATGTACAATGACTGAGAACCATTTTGGGTTTGGATCAACATTCAAGACTCGTGTATGTACAAGTGGCATCTATTTTGTTCCTTTTTGAAGCAGTTGGGATTTTTAGTTTTAGGTTGGTGTTTTTTTTTTAACCAATAATGCTTTTAAAAAACTTTTAATTTGCATTGAGGCCTGGACCTCCAATTTTGATTGCTTTTGGGTGAGCTGTTCCCAAGTGCGACTGACTGTGTGGAGTTTGCACATTCTCCCCGTGTCTGCGTGGGTTTCCTCCAGGTGCTCCGGTTTCCTCCCACCGTCCAAAGATGTGCGGGTCAGGTGAATTGGCCATGTTAAATTGCCCGTAGTGTTAGGTAAGGGGTAAAAGTAGGGGTATGGGTGGGTTGCGCTTCGGCGGGTCAGTATGGACTTGTTGGGCCGAAGGGCCTGTTTCCACACTGCAGCAATCTAATCTAAGTATGTATTTATGAATGTTTAGACATCATGAACATGCCCAGACGTTTCCAGTGGCTGAACAATGCTTGACTATTCAGAAGAGTTTGGGATTAAACAGAGGCTGCAGAAAGAGATTTCAGAAGGAGGCCAGTGTGAAACAAAAGCACCTTGTGTAATTATTGACACTGCAAGGTGACTTTCTGAAGACATTATCTACAGATACGTTTTAATCAATGTGTTCAGAAATGTTAGTATGCACTTCTGAAAAAGTGAGACTTTAAGCCCAGGCCCTGCTGTTTCAGAAGTAGGGATATACCGCTGCACCACAAGAGCCCCCACCATACTTGACATGTTCTCAACTCAAAATAGAAATCATTTGCAAAATAAATAAAAAGACACCTAGAAGCACTGAATGGGCCTGGCAACATCTCTGGAGAGATCAAAGCAATAAACTTTGGATTTGGCCACTTTCCTCCATCCCCTTCCAAAAAAGCAAATCCCTTGTCTGTTTTTCGTCTAGGCAGGGTATGATGTAATTATACCCTGCCTAGAAGGTAGCTCATGCCTGTGGGGACGGAAATGGAGAAACAAATTAAAAGTATTATATAAAGCTAACCAAGTTCTAAAATATAGGAAAGTGAATTGAATGGTAATGAATCATATATTTTGTGGCAAAATGACATGTTAAAGGACCTGTGTTGACAATTATTATTTCAAATAATTGAGCAACAAATCAGGAGAGCTGGGAGACTGCATTTTATCTGTTGATTGAAAGATCGGGTTGAGATTATGTCTGACAAAAAGTTGAGGGAATTTGAGTGATGATCTGGAGTGTAGTTTTGACCATCTTTGCTGGATGGGTTAGAGACTAACTTCCCAAATTTTGATTTTCACGGCCCAAAGTTTGACCTGGTTTTTAATGACTTTTGTGTTTTCGGTATTCAGATGTGGTTTTGGGTGTGAGAGAAACCTACATCTAAATCATGAAGCCTGTGATAGGTGTGTGGATCGGAGGGGTTCTTGCTGTCTGACACTTTGTGGTGGACCAGACTGCAGTCAGCTTGGTTTCACTCTGATATTTTCCTTGATCTCTGTGCCCATTGTGAAAGGAGCTGTATTAGATTCTTATCCACAGCCAAAGTTTTATATTGAAACCATACATGTGATTTTATCAAAGGGCCTTTAATTGCTTCTGGATACCATGGCACAATCTTGTCCAATATAATTTTCTGGTTAATATCAGAACTCCGTGTGTGGATGAACAATATTGGAAAGGAAATGAGCTTCCTGGCCTCCAACCTATTGCACACAAACATGATGCATTTTCTATTGCAAAACGTTCTCACTCCATCCCACCTGAATCCAGGAGCTTTCCAAGAAGAAGTCCAAAACCATATACGCCTTTTTATTTTTGTTGAGACCAATTCATTGAAAATATCCATTAATCCTTCACAAACCCAAGCCCCTTGTTGCAATTGGAACTAGCCAATTATGGAACCAAAGCATTCCGTAGAAGGGGGGAAATCTTCTCATGAAGGGCTTTTGGACAACAATTGTTCCGTGATAAGTTACCATTCTTATTCAGTACAAATATTAAGACTATCAGCTCAAACAAGGTTTATTCATCAAAATTGTAATGAGCTTATTCACAAATACAGATAATCCATTTATGGCTAATACTGTGAATCAGCACAGAAGGGAGGCATTATGTATATGGCCCTGTGCAAGATTATTTAATCTAGCCCTATTACCCCTCCCTTTTCATTGTAGCCTTTACATTTTCTTTTCTGATACAATCCGTTTCTTTTTGTGGATGCCCAAATTAAATCGCCACTACTACCATTTCCGGCAGTTCCAGATCCTAATCACTTGATGCTTTCAAGAAGCCTTTCCTTCTGGTGCTGTTGCTTCCTTTGCAAATTCCTTAAATCTCTATCTCCTGCTTCTGGATCCACCCACCAATGAGAACAGTTTCACTTTGTCCACCCTGTCCAGACACCTGATCACTTTGAACATCCCTAACAAATCTCCTGTCGACCTTTTTGTCTCAGCGAAAGTAGTTCCAACTTCTTTAATCCATCCAAGTAACTGAAGTTCCCCATCACTGGAGCTAGATGTCTTACTGTCCTAGATATCATTGTCCCCTGTCTCATAGAACATAGAAAAATACAGCGCAGTACAGGCCCTTTGGCCCTCGATGTTGCGCCGATCCAAGCCCACCTAACCTACACTAGCCCACTATCCTCCATATGCCTATCCAATGCCCGTTTAAATGCCCATATAGAGGGAGAGTCCACCACTGCTACTGGCAAAAGTGGAGACTAGCCCTTGGACTTTCGTCCCGATGTGCAAGTGCACAGGAATTCAGTCTATATAGTGGTCTTGCCATTCAGGGTGTTCGGACTTGATTGTTAGTGTCAAAGGAAGTCCTCTCTCAATGATGCTAAAAATGCACATTTCGTTTAAGAAGTCATTTCCAGGTTCACGAAGCATTTAAGAAAGGCACCACTTGCTGTGTATCACTCAGCCATGCAGCCTGAGTGATTTCTGGATTGTGCTTTCATGTTGAGGTTCCTAATTTCTGTCAGTTGTTAGCTGGTGACCCAGGGGAGTGGGAAAAAAAATCAGGCCAAGCTCTTCCTGTGCTTGCTTTCTGATCAATCTTGATTGGGTAAGTAGATTTTTAATGAAAAGACTGATGGAATTTTGGATACTAAGGGAACAGAGGGATGTGGGAATAATATGGGAAAGTGGATTTGAAGTAGAAAGTCAACATTTATCTTATTGAGTTGTAGAACAAGTTACAACAGGCCTACTCTTGCCTCTATCTTTTTACGTCCTTTCATTGCAATTATGCTGGCAGTTGCTATGAAGACCATGAGAAAGAGAAACAGCAGTCAGTGGTTTAACAATTATTTAAGTCGAGTACTTTTAAGGTTCGTGAAGTCATTAGTAGTGCAGTTTGGCTTGTTTTACTTCTGATAAAGGATGTTATTGGATCAATTTACCCTCCACAATTCAAAAATGAGAAAGATCTTCCTATCGGAAAGATGTTGTGAAACTTGAAAGGGTTCAGAAAAGATTTACAAGGACGTTGACAGAGTTGGAGGATTTGAGCAATGGGGAGAGGCTGAACAGGCTGGGGCTGTTTCCTCTATGACTCTATCAGGCAGTAAGTGTTTAATTCACCCTTAAACCCGCCCCCCCCCCCCCCCCCCCCCCCAAACAACCCACCCACCCACCCACCACCACTCCTTGCCAAGCTAAAGACAACGAACAGAGTAGGATGGGTTGATGGCTTATGAATTTAGCTCTGACAGCAGAGTGAGGGGACAATGGGAGGAAGACTCAAAAAGAAGCCAAGAGAGGAAGCGGAAGAGAAAATAGTATCTGTAAGAATCGCTTGTTTATGTTACAGAAGTCTCTGAACCAACTTCTCGAGATGGGTTGTCTGGAAGTCTGTATAGCCTACCTATAGGTTCCGCAGAATATAGTAATCCTGACTGACCACAATTAGCAGCTTCAGTTCTAAGTTAAGCTATAGGGAGAGGCTGAATAGGCTGGGCCTATTTTCCCTAGAGCGTTGAAGGCTGAGGGAGTGACCTTTATAGAAGTTTATAAAATCATGAGGGGTGTGGATATGATGAATAGACACGGTCTTTTTGCTGTGATTGGGGGGGGGGGGGGGGGGAGGAAGGGGGGAGGAGAGTCCAGAACTAGAGGGCATAGGTTTAAGGTGAGAGAGGAGAGATTTAAAAGGGACCTCAGGGGCAACTTTTTAAAGCAGATGATGGTGTATGTTTGGAATGAGCTGCCAGAGGAAATGGTGAAGGGTGGTACAATTACAACATTTAAAAGGCTGGGTATATGAATAGGAAGGCTTTAGAGGGATATTGGCCATATGTTGACAAATGGGACTAGATTTGCATAGGATATTTGGTCAGCATGGATGAGTCAGACTGAAGGATCTGAATCCATGCTGTATAGCTCTGACTTCAGTAAGGCATTCAACAAGGTTTGACATGGGAAACTGGTTAACGAGGTTAGATCTCATAGAATACAGAGAGAACTAGCCATTTGAATACAGAACTGGCTCAAACGTAGAAGACAGAGGGTGGTGGTGGAGGGTTGTTTTTCAGATTGGAGACCTGTGACCTACGTTTTGTCTTTTATATAAAGTGACTTGGATGTGAGCTTAAGAGGTATAGTTAGTAAGTTTGCAGATGACACCAAAATTGGAGGTGTAATGGACAGTGAAGAAGGTTACCTCAGATTATAATGGGATCTTAATCAGATGGGCCAATGGGCTGAGAAGTGGCAAATGGGGTTTAATTTAGATAGATGCGAGATGCTGCATTTTGGGAAAGCAAATCTTAGCAGGACTTATGCATTTAATGGTAAGGTCCTCAGGAGAGTTGCTGAACAAAGAGACCTTGGAGTGCAATTTCATAGCTCCTTGAAAGTGGAGTCGCAGGTAGATAGGAGAGTGAAAAAGGCATTTGGTATGCATTCCTTTACTGGTCAGAGTATTGAGTACAGGAGCTAGGAGGTCATGTTGCGGCTGTACAGGACATTGGTTAGGCCACTTTTGCAATATTGTGTGCAATTCTGGTCTCCTTGCTATCCGAAGGAAGTTGTGAAATTTTGAAAGGGTTCAGAAAAGATTTACAAGGATGTTGTCAGGGTTGGAGGGTATGAGCTACAGGGAGAGGCTGAATAGGCTGGGGCTGTTTTCTCTGGTGCATTGGAGGCTGAGGGGTGACCTGATAGAGGTTTATAAAATCATGAGGGGCATGGATAGGATAAACTGGCAAAGTCTTTTCCCTGGGGTTGGGGAGTCCAGAACTAGAGGGCATAAGTTTAGGGTGAGAGGGGAAAGATATAAAAGAGACCTAAGGGACAACTTTGTCACGCAGAGGGTGGTACATGTCTGGAATGAACTGCCAGAGGAAGAGGTGGAGGCTAGTACAATTGTAACATTTAAAAGGCATCTGGATGGGTATATGAGTAGGAAGGGTTTGTAGGGATATGGGCCGGGTGCTGGCAGGTGGGACTAGATTGGGTTGGGATTTCTGGTCGGCATGGACGAGTTGGACCGAAGGGTCTGTTTCCGTGCTGTGTACATCTCTACGACTAAGAGAGCAGAGTCCCTTGCTGCTACATTTCTTGCCTCTCCTCCCACCCCAGAAAAGAAATATAAGATGATAGGAGCCAGCCAGTGAGGTCACATGGGGTCAAGTGTTATCCACAAAATCTAGGTGTCTTTGCCCTAGCCAGGAATCAGTTCAGTTCCTGAAGGCAGAGCAAGCACTCAGCATCAACTAACAGCATGTTCCTGTTGCCTCACTGTTGTCTGGCTACAGAAGAATTGTTTCAGCAATCTAGGCTATTGCTACTGTGCTCTAGGAGGAACATTGGAAAGGAGAGCAGAGTAATAATTTCAGTTAGTACAATATCCCCATGGTCTCCAGCTCCTCCCCAATCTCTCAAACTGATAAGTCTTGTGTTTGGATAACTATTGGCTGTCAACCATTAAAATAGATATGTGGCTAATAGAATGAAGCTGGAAAGCCATTGTCTTCATAGAGTTACACCATTGAAGGAGTAAATGGCTTTCGGAAGAGTGGATGAAAACTGAAGGATAATAGGGAAGAGTAAGTGCGATAAGTATTTGAGAAGGACAATAAAAGATTTCTTCTTGTTTGGTTATTCTAACTTGACTAGGACTTTGCACATTCCCAACTCTCATCAGTCCATTTTGGCAGCTGTGGTCCTTTTTTGTTCTGGATTTCCTCCCCTAACCCCTCTGCCTTTTGCTATGACCCACTTGGGGAAAGTGTGTGGTTTAGTAACATCATTGCAGATTATATACTTCAGAAAGCATTCCACCTTATCCCTTCCCTTAGAATCCAAAATCTGTCACTGACTTTAACAGAGGTGCTGATGTTGCATCTGCAGTTTCAGGGTAGAAGACTTCCAAGGTTCACAACCCTCCCTTTTGAGGAGATTTCTCAGACCTGAATGGCCAACCCGCTCACTGTGACAGACTGATGTGGAAACTGGCCTCACAGTAAGTTCAGGAAAGTTGCACATTGTGGTGTGAGGTTTGGCCAGAATGGAGAAGAGTGTAGCCTATGTTGATCGTTTCTGAAAACTGCTGGAACCACAGGCCTAGCTCCATCTTCCCTCCCTCCAGTTTATTTTGGTGTCAGTTTGCACTCTCTCTTCTCTCATGAGAAAATGTGGGAACGATTGTGTGTGATGAAACTGGCTGCAGGCTATCTTAATAATTTTGGATACGGAGTCATATGCAGATCAGTAGTGTCCTGGAGCTGTATTTAGTTGATTTTAATTGGAACAACATTGGAAGCATTATGATATTATGACTAACTTTAAGGATGGAAGCAGTTAATGAAGATTTCTGTTAGTTGGGAAGATGAGCTGAGTTTGTTGGGTTTGAAGCTTGTGGGCAACCCTGTGCAAGAAGAGAGACTGAGTAAAAAGCTTCTGATCAAACATTTTTATCTAAAACATTTTATGCCAATAGGAAAATAACAGACTTGATAAAGGTTAATGTTTTTCACCCAAGTGAAACTTTGTGCAGCAATTAACAAGGTTTTTTTAAAAAAAACCTGTCTTTATCTCCCACTTCAGGTAAGGATGAGGGCAAAGAGAAGAATGTGGATGAAGCAGCCAGCAGCACCACAGCTGCCTCTGCCTCCCTCATGCCAACCATCTGGGATAAGACTATTCCCTATGATGGGGAGACCTTCCATCTTGAGTACATGGATCTGGATGAATTCCTCTTGGAAAATGGCATTCCAGATGGTTCAAACCAGTTTGAACTGCAGGAAGAACTGCAAGTTGGTCTCTTGCCGGTAGTGGAACTGGAAGAGAAAGTATCGTCTCCTACATTGTTGTCATCTGGAAATATGACGCGTTCTAAAGTGGAGAGTGATGGTGAGTCCTAACCGAAGGGATCCTTTTGATCAAATGGTTTTTCATAGCTTGATCTCTATGATCTACCTCTAGCCATAGTTTAAATTAAAACTAGACCAACAGGAGAAAAATCTCTCCTGTATCTGTTCAATGTGAAGATTGAATGTATAAAGTGTTTGTCTCATCCTGATCCTATTCCTAGGTGTTGAGAGCATATCCCCATTGCTACATAGAACATAAAAAAGTACAACATAGAACAGGCCCTTTGGTCCATGATGTTGTGCTGAGGTTTAATCCTAATGTAAAATACAATAACTTAACCTACGCACTCCTCAACTCACTGCTATCCATGTGCATGTCCAGCAGTTGCTTAGATGTCCCTAATGACTCTGCTTCCACCACCATCACTGGTAACACATTCCATGCTTCACAACTCTCTGCGTAAAGAACCTTCCTCTGACGTCTCCTCTATACCTTTCCCCTAATATCTTCAAACTATGACCCCTCGTACCAGTCAGTCAATTTTTGCCTTGGGGAAAAGTCTCTGGCTATTGACTCTATCTATTCCTCTCGTTATCTTGTATAAACATTAGAAATCTCCCAGCAAGCCACGGGAATGGGGTACTAAATCCTGCTAGTATTTGTAGGAATGTTCTTTTGAATGAAGACGAGTGATCAAGCTTCACTAAAATGTTTTGTCTGCACCAGTTGCCCAAGCTTGCAGACTGAGGTATGGTGAGCAGCAGGAAGGAGAGAGGTGAGTTGGGTTCAAAGTTGAAAGGAGTGCCACTCAGTGTTCTCTGTGGATTATGATGCTGACTATCCTTGCCCTCAACAATAACCTGAACTACTACTACTAACTTTGCTGTTGACCTTTTTTAATCCCCTAAAAGACTTGTTGGAGATCAAACCATAAATCCTCGTTACAGAATTGGATGTGAAGTAGTGTATTTCTTAAATAGGTTTCTTCCCATCCTCGTAGGCAACCCCAAGCAGACCTGTTGTTGTCTCCATATCTACTGTCAAATGCAACTAAATAAAATGTGGAAGTCTCTGTTTTTCCTTCCTTATTTTAAGGGTAATGTTTCTTTGAGTGAAGCCATGGCTGACCCCACCATTGTGAATCAGTGCACAATGCGATTAGCCACAGCATTGGCTTGAATCAACTGTGTACTGAGCAGAGTGCTAACCAACAGCTAATACAAAGTTAATCTGAACTAGCTATCACCTAATTAAGGAATAAATTTGTTTCTTTCTGTCGAACTTGTGATGTACATGAATAGCTGTGGGGTTGTCATAAATATGTAGCATTCATCTATCTAGACTGTTCTCTGGATGCTGGTTTAAGGTTAATCAAACATAAATTACTTGCTTCTCATCCATTTTATAAGCTCATAATTCATCGCTTATGTTTTAAAAGTGGATCTATCTCTCACATTCTAGAAACAGGTGGGAAGAAATCTGAACGGAAGACTCCAAACTCTGTAGACCTGGAAGATGTTGATGTTCTGGTGAATTTTGAACCTGACCCTACTGACCTGGCACTGTCCAGTGTTCCAGGAGGAGAACTTTTTAATCCACGGAAGCATAAGTTCAGTGATGAGGAACTCAAACCACAGCCCATGATTAAAAAAGCGAAAAAGGTCTATGTACCGCCAGAGCAAAAGGTATCTGTCCAACACGCTCTCTGCCTCTTCATAAAATAGAACTCTGCAGGGCTTGCATTCTGCTATTCTTACTCCAGATGTAGCATCCTTTTTTTTTACAAGTTGATTTCCTGGAAACTGTAGTGATTATAATGAGGTCAGCCAGGGGGACCTCTTAGAATATGAACTCCCTGATTGGGGCTGTTAACCTGGTTCAATCAGAAAGTCCAGGCTGACTGATATAAACTAGCACATCAGAGGTTCTGCTCACTCTAGGAGCTGGCTGTGTGCTAGTTGCACTAGTGTCGATTGTCAAGAAATAAAGGGTGATTTGGTGACAAGATACTGGTCTTTATAGAGTTACTTCAGAAACCACCGGTTTTTCAGTTGTCTGATCCTGGTAGAACAGTCTTCTCCATGATGGTAAGGCAAGTTTAAGTGGTTGTTGAGAGGAGCAGTTTAAAAGCTTGATCATTGCTCTGTGCTGAATTATTTGATCTTGATAGTGAAGAATTTCTGAACTTGGTCACTCTACACCCAAGAGGTATTAATGAGCAGAAGAGATGCTGCTTTATTCAGTTACTTTCCCATTCTAACCCCCCAACCACTAGACAGTCAGTGAATATTGGTTGCAATCAGGTAAAGGCCCAGTGTAAGGCTATTGCAGTTTTAACAATTCATACAAAAACAAAATACTGGGAAGCTGGATACCTGAAATAAATCGAAAGGGCTGGAGAAAGTGTAGATCTGGTAGGCCCCTTTGGTGAGCAAGCATCAACGAAGCAGTACTTTCAGGAAAGGTGGTGGGGAAAACTGGGAACAGAAACTCCGGTGAAATCAGCAGCACAATCTGTTCCCGGCTGCTCGAATTTTGGACTGATACAGCTCAGAAAGACAATGCTGAAGTTGTTGTGTCTGTCAGTGCTTTGCAAGAGCTATTCAGTTAGTGTTTCTGTCCTGCCCTTTCCCCAAAGTCCTGCACTGACCGCATAGACACCACTTTGGCACACAATGAAGTCAGTGCTGCACTGTTAGGGATGCTTTCTTTTAGATGATGTGCCAACTGCCTGTTAACTAGGGCATGACTCAAAGGGTTATATTCTGGCTCTCGGTTAACTCTCCAATTAATTGATCAGTCATTTGTATAATTTGTCAGATCTTGATGCATGTAGGTTGCTGTTTTAATTGTTTTCTCACTAGTGCCTCAACAACATGATGACTTATTTCTCTCCTCCCTCCTCTTCCCCCACCACGCACATTGTTGGATTCAAATTCTGGAATTCCCAACCTCCTGCTTCAGCATATCCAGTTAAAAGAACAGTTTTCAATTTTGTATTGAGCTGACCACAGTTGGAGACTGCAAAGACAGGAAGCTTATTTTGCAAGTACTTAGCAACTGCACATACGCTTAAATCCACCTTCATTGATTAATGGGAACTTGCTCTGAGTAAATGTACACCCCTGAATTGTAAGAGTGGTGAAGCTTGGAAATGCATGAAGCAAACAAGTTGTAAAAATTTCAGAATTGAAGTTTGGACTTACATTTTACTGCTCCTGCAGATTTTGATGTATCTTGTTCCAGTTGCTGGTTGAGGGCTGATTTTCGGTCTGGAGGCTTTGAAAAGTGATACTCTGCAAAGATTGGTACTGGATCTGCTGTTGTTTGTCATTTATATGAACAATTTGATGAGAATTTAGGAGGCATGTTTAGTAAGTTTGCAGATGACACCAAAATTGATGGTACAGTAAACTGAAAAATGTTGTCTAAGATTGCAAAGGGATCTTGATCAGTTGGGCCAATGGGCAGAGGAGTAGCAGATGGAGTTTAATTTGAATAAATGTGAATAAATTTGGTAAAATGAATACAGCAGGACTTACACACTCAATAGTAGGGCCCTGGATAGTGTTGTCGAACACAGAGACCTAGGGGTTCTCATACATAGTTCTTTCAAAAATGCACCACAGATCAAGGGCTTATGCCCAAAATGTCGACTCACTTGCTCCTCTGATGCTGCCTGACCTGTTGTGCTTTTCCAGCACTACACTCTCAACTCTGATCTCCAGCAGCTGCAGTCCTCACTTACTCCTTGCACCACAGATAGTTTAGCTGCAATCAAATACCACAAAACTTGAAATTGACCTGGAACTGACTCTGGAGTCTTGCTGTCTGTCCAATGAGCCACAGTAACATCTGGCATTATGTAAATACACTTCTTTTCTTATCAACCAGGGATAGCAATTAGGAGGCTGCCATTTGCTTAGCACCCCAGGGAGGGGTTTTTATTTTATTCCTAATTTGCCATCCAGTGACCTTTGCTGTCCCAACTAGAATTTCCCCTGCGTGCTTTGAAGACATCCTTTTTGTATTTATTAAAAATCTATGCAATGATATATTTATTTACAGAGTTACTCATTAAAAGTATGCACCTCCAAACTGAGTAACCATAGCTTCTGTCTAGTTGTACATATCTTGATCCAGCCAGATGTTAGCAACAACAATTATTCCTTCTCTAAGAAGTACCACAGATATAATGTTAAACCTGTTGGCTCTATCTTGTGGATTTGACTCAAAAAAAGACATGCAGGTGAAATCCTGGTGGATTACCAAAAGGAGTTGGTACTTTAAGGAAGGAAACTTTTTTTAAAAAAAAAAATTATTTGGAGAAATGGCTTGGGGTCATATCATCCTGTATCATTACTATATTTTCTTTTCTAAAGGATGATCGCTACTGGGCAAGACGCAAGAAGAACAACGTGGCAGCGAAGCGTTCACGTGATGCCCGGAGACTGAAAGAGAATCAAATCACAGTTCGAGCAGCCTTCCTAGAGAAGGAAAACTCAGCCCTGAGGCTGGAGGTGGTTGAGCTGCGTAAAGAGGTGGCACGGTACAAAAGTATCATCTCTAAATACCGACCTCAATAAGAGACCTTCAACTCTGGGGGTTCAGAGTGGGGAATGTGTTTTTTTTTAAAAGCAAAATTCTCTTAAACAGACAGCAACTTTCAAAACAGCACAGCTAACTTCTTAGTCACTCCCTCATCCTAAGGAAAACAAATTTAATGGCTTTTATTTTGAACAGCCAAATATATTAATGAAGCATTAAACCTCCTTTCTCCCATCTTTAAATAGTAGGTTTCATTTCATTATAATAGAGATGAATAACTGGATCTGCTTGTTCAATGAATCAGTAATCATTTGTTGGGGAGATTAGGGTTTGATTTTTGGAAGACTGATGTTTAATTGGTCTAGAGCTGCCCCACCATTAAAACTCATCCTTTGGAGTACTGAGCTACTTCTGATAGACAAGTCATTCATGGTGCAGGAGCTTAGACAGTGACCTCTTAAATACTTGTTAAATATCAGAATGAGCCCTTGCAAAAGAGAAACTAGGACCAGTAGGAGTCTGCCCACTGCTACTGCTGTGCCATTCAATATTAATCACGGCTAATCACCTACATCAACTCTTCAAACTTGCCCGATTCCCCCACTCCTTTAGTGTCCCGAAGTTTGCCTTGTGACTGGTGTCCCTTTGCACAATGGGATCCTTTTACTTTATCCTGGACTGTGGTGCCAGTTTACTTTCTGAGATTGGGGTCATTCCCCGCCCCCACACAATCTGCTTAAGGTGTATTTGGAGCTAGCCAGAACCCATGCAGTTCTGAAGCTAGCACAAGCAGCTCTGGGCCAGGAGCTTTTCTACTGTAACATGGAGAAGCACAGGCACTTGCCTTCTGACTTTGGCACTTTTGTCTTTTATTCTAACGTATTTGCACTATTAATGGGCCTCAAATCCCCATCAGCTAAATGAATGATGGAGAAACCTCTTCAGAAAGATAATTCCAATACAAGCATGGGAGAATATTGAAATATTCTCACCAGCGAGCTGAGTCAATTGACACCACTGCAGACTCATTAAAAGTTGTGCTTTTTTTTTGTAATAAAGTTCTCTCACAATATGTCCATTTTGCCGATTTTAGAGGTGTGGGATTTGAAGTAGACATTCTGCTCATTAACGAATGCATCTAACTGTGGCACTGATCTTACCTTGTCCCGTTTATTTCAAGTGATCCATGAAACTTAGAATGATTCAACTAAGTTTTTTTTCCTAAACCTCTGGAATGGACAGGCAGAACCCGTTCAAGCAAATGATATAAGCAAGTAGGAATTCAACATGTAATTTCTTGAATGTGTTACTAAGTGAGGGATGTGTTGTATCACTTATACATCTTTCTCCCTCTGTTTCTTACCTGCTTTCTATTTCCACACCTTATAGGGTTGTGGCGCTTCTTTCAGTGTGGGTCACTTCTTTTAATCTTGCTGGTACTCACTGGGGTATGCCAACATTTGCTACTCAAAGTACATTTTCATTGTCATTATTTTAAAAATTATTCCTTTCTGGTTTGAATCCAATGTGCTTCTTTCTATCCCCTTCCAAAAATAAAGGTTAAAGCCTTATAAAGATGAATGTGATCCTGTACAATACAGAATCAAAAAATTCAGCCTTGCACAAAATGAAATCTCCTCCCTTAACCATCAATGTTTTTCGTTGATTCCCGAAGAAGGGCTTATGCCCAAAACGTCGAATCTCCTGTTCCTTGGATACTGCCTGACCTGCTGCGCTTTTCCAGCAACACATTTTCAGCAGCACCCTTTTTCTTTAGGCAAGCTGTTGCATTTTGCAATGTGCAGGTATTATTTGGGAGCTGTACAGTTTTAATTCTGTTTGAGATATCCGTTTTAAACTTTGCCTTTTATCTTAATGTTCGCATTACCCAGCATTGAGGTGGAGTAACTTTCCAATGACCCTCTCTTTGTTTTTAAAAAAAACCAAATTATTCTATTATTGATGTTACAGATGGATCTCCCTCAGCCTAATCGTAATCTAAATGAACCGTAGGCAGAGGGCAAGGGATAGTTGCATCAAGGCACAAAGATGTAATGCATTTGCCATTTTCAAAGTTGTATATTTTGTTGTAATTCTATTGTTCAGATTACAATAGAAATATGTAAATGTGACATAGGAAGTTATAATGAACTAATGTTTAAAATCTTGGTTAGACCATAGTTGGGACACTGCATGTTTCTGGTCTCCATTTGGTAATCATACAGAGGCAGTGAAGAAGGTGCAAGAAAGATTCTGCCGACGATAATGGAACTGAATTTATAACTTACCCAGGAAGCTGAATAGCTTCATGCTCTTTTCTCTGAAAAGGCTTTTAAGAAACAATTTATATCCACGTTTTTCATATTAAATTCTTACAATAATGTTCTTTATAGAAAAGTAGAATCGTGAGTGAATATGGATGATTTAATACTTGGATTATTTAATTTAAATAATAATTTAGTACATTCCACATACTGGAATGGGCTGAAATCTAATCAGAAATTGAATCTTTAAATCGGAATGGGAAGATCTTGAATTATATTTTTAATATTTTTGTTTTTTGAAAACTTTTGCAACTGTGATCCTAATTGAACCGTCATAATTACTTAACTATTACCTTTATGCTTGTGGGGTCATATTCTGTGTGTATGTGTCTCTCGCTGTGTCCCTCCCTCCGTGTACGTCTCCCTCTGTGTCCATCTCTTCCCTCCTCCAGTCGTCTTGATAATTTACCACCAAAACAATGCCAAGAGCAAAACCCCAGAGAAATTTCAAAGGCTTATTCGGACAAAATTGTTTTTGTTTTACTTTAAACAGTGGATAGCACAGTGACAAAGTGGTTAGCACTGCTGCCTCTCAGCACCAGGGACCCGGGTTTGATTCCATCCTCAGGTGATTTGTGCAGACTCCACACAGACATTCTCCCCTTGTCTGCTTGGTTTCCTCCCACACTACAAAGATTCGCAAGTTAGTTGGATTGGCCTTACCAAATTGCCCATAGTGTCCAGGCGCCTGTAGGTAAGGTGGATTAGCCATGGGAAATGTAGGGTCACAGGGGTACGTAGAGGGGTGAGGGTCTGGGTGGGATACTCTTTGGAGGGTCAGTGTGGACTCTGGACTGAATGGTCTGCTTCCACACTGTAGGTGTTCCATGCTGATCTATTGATTGTAGTGATGAGGATGTTTTATTTATGGTCAGGTTAATTCAACTGGGTCGCAACTTTCTTGTTGACTGACTGGAATGGGAAGCCAATGGAGGACAGTGTTACAGGTGAATTTTGAGATGGAAAATCTTGTGAAGCCTACAAGGTTCTGGCTTACTAGAGTTGACAATTCTGCCCCTCGGGGAGTCCTCGAGAACTTCAGCATAGAGTTGATGCCATCTCACCACAAAAGCAGTCCTACCCATGCCCTCCGCTGCCTTGAAGGCTGAAGGATGTTGTCCCCTCTAGAGAAAGAGGGAGATCTTTCTGAAAACTATTCTAGAACAGTAAAATATTGGCTTTGTGTGATTACTCATGAGTTCACGGGGGATGAAAAGTGATCTTGCGTATCAAGATTCTTCCTTCACCAACTCTTCCTGCCTCTGTATTAATAGTGTTGGGGTTGTCACTAGCATCTGAAAATGTTGGGGGAGGGGGGTCTGGGCCAGTTGCTGGGTCTGGTGACCAATGGCAACTATAAACTTGCAAAGCTGATTAAGCCATGTATTTGTATTTAGCATTTTAAAAAGCACAACAGTGGTCACGCGATGCTCCATCCCTTGCTGTGGGCTTTTCTTTAACTGCTTGCTTGAATAAAATGCCATGTGTTTTAAGGAAATATATATATATCACGTACGTGGAACCTGTGTTCTGGCACTGCCACTGCTTTGTAATTAAACCTTAAATGCTTCTATGATACCAACTTTAATCACAAAAAGGATTTTATTTCCGGGATATTGCAGAATGGAGTCACGATGGTTATAAAAGCTAAGTAATGCTGAGACTGGAAGCAAAGTGCTGAAGAAACTCAACATGTCTGGCAGCATCTGTGGAGAGGAACAGACTGAATGCTTCAAGTCCTGTATGATGTCTTTGTAACACTTCAGTTCCGAAGAAGAGTCATACAGGACGTAGCTCTTTTTTTCCTTCCCATAGATGCTGCCAGACCAGCAGAGTTTCTTTGTTTTGTTAGAATCATGATGGTTCTCTCTCTCTCTTTTTAGTTATTCAATGCTAAGAGCTAAAGTGATGCTTTAAGTGTTATTTTTTCAATTTGTATGGATTAGTGATGAGAATGGGTTTCAAATATACTTTTTTTTCTCAGGTATCCTGATTGATTCATTGGTCTTACAGCTGTATCTCAGTCACATAACTTGAGTTCTGGTTGTGATTGTGCATTTTCAAAGGAAGCTTAAAAATGTGTTGCTGGAAAAGCGCAGCAGGTCAGGCCTGAAGAAGGGCTTATGCCCAAAACGTCGATTCTCCTGTTCCTTTGATGCTGCCTGACCTGCTGCGCTTTTCCAGCAACACATTTTTAAGCTCTGATCTCCGGCATCTGCAGTCCTCACTTTCTCCCATTTTCAAAGGAAGCCTACCCTCCTAGAGATGCTGTTCTCTCCAGGTTCTTGTTATTGTTTGATTGAGAGATGATCAGAGAGTTTGCTAAACATGTCCTGGGCAGTCCATTGGGCATTTTGACTGGAGCATGTCACCTCTGGTTTCTGGATTCAAATCCGCACCCTGCTCACTGACTGAGATATTGACCCAGTTCTTGAATGGGGTGTTTGTCACAGGCACAGGCTGCTAGTAGCTGATCCAAGCAGAGAAGCTGCAGCTGGCCTCTGTATCCCTTGGTTGAAAAGAGGAAAGACTCAAACAGATTGCCTTGACTCTCTCCCTTTCCAATGATCCCTGCCAGCAAGTACGTAGATATCACATGGAGTGGTTATCAGTGTTATGTGCTGCTCTCTAGAGTTTTAAAAAATGATATCTTGGAAACATGGATTCAGAAGGGCTTTGACAAAGTAACCGATTAGTGAGTATTCCAGCTGGTCAAGGAATCTAAAACTCAAGGGCTCAGGAGATGGGGCTTATCATTTCAAACTTGGCAAGAGAAATTACTGAACTCAGGATTGTGATTCTTTCGGATTCTGTATCCCAGAGTGTTGCAGTTGTTTCAATATTGAACACTTTAAGGCTGGGATAGACAGGACTTTGGTGTCTCAGGGAATCTCTGGGTATGGGGAGTAGGTCAGGAAATAGAATTGAAGCCAAAGATGCTTGAGCCTGCTCCTCCGTTCATCACAATGGGCTGTCAAGTCAACTCCTCCAATCTGGTTTGGTTGAGTTATGGCTTTGATGGTCTCCTTAACTAGTTCAATAACTTATAGACTCTTCTGTCAACTCAAAGGGAGCAAGCTGAGGAGGAGAAGGGGTGAAGGAGTTCTGTGTCAGAACATACGGAGTTGTAGGTTAGTGTATTGTATTTGTGTTTCAGGGTTATCAGTTTACAGCTGAACCTCACACAAAATAGTTCAAGCCGAACATGGCCTGTCACAACAGTTGTCTGGTTTAAAATGTTCTCTTCAGGTTCTTGTTACTGTTTGATTGAGAGATGATCAGAGAGTTTGCCAAATATGACCTGGGCAGTCCATAGGGCATTTTGGCTGGGTATGTCACTGGGTGAAGCGGTTACTGGAACTGGCCTTTTCACCTCTGGTTTCAAATCCGCACTCTGCTCACTGGCTGAGATATTAATCCAGTTCTTGAATGGGGTGTTTGTCACAGGCACAGGCAGCTAGTGGGGTAAGCAGTGAGTTAATACTGAGGCAGAATACAACTAAACATTTAGCTGCTGCTTCTTCAGACTTGTAAGCTTTTATTCCTGGGCTTAGGAAAACATTCCTTTTCAGACACCCAGTTCCCAGTATTTGCGTGTTTGAGATTAAAAACACCACAAGGATAAAGTTTGTAACAGTATTGGAAATGCTGGGTTCCAATTTGACAGTGGGAGATTGTGTTGGCTGACAAGGCTTGGTTAACTCTCTCACTGTCTGGCTGTGGGAGATAGTATGAGGTCTTACTCTTTCTGATGTGAAGGATTTGGTGAAGAGGGGGTCTCTGAGGGAGAGGGTGGCGACTTTTGATAAAGCCATGTCTGGGATTTTGAAACTGTCAGATCTAGTGCATGATGTGTATATTTTAAACCCTGTTATCTCTGAAACAGTATCTGTATAAAATGTACATTCTTGCTGTTATTAAATGTGTAAAGTTTTAAAAAGTCTATTTTTGATTCTGTTTGTTCTTTGTAGAACAATAAACGATTTAAAAACCTCCGTTTGTAGTTTTTTTTTGCACATGCATTACAAAATAATACCTATTCACCATTTTTTTTGTTTACTCATTGGATTGCTGAATGGGTCAATATTTACGGCCCTTGAGAAGATTGTAGTGAGCCACCTGCTTGAGAACAGGATGTCCCAAGACTTTTGGCGCAGCAACAATTGCAGCACAGCATAGTCAGCATGGTATGTAGCTTGGTGTTCCATACATCATCTGATCTCTGCCTCTTGACTTAAGAGGGCATATGTTTATAAGATGCTATTAAAGGAACTTTTTGAGATCTGCATCCATTGGAGCTGTTCTGGTGTCTATGGGTGGTGTTTGTCAATCAAAGCAGCTTAAAAATGCAGTATGTGTCACTGCATTCACAGTCATGTGTTGGGGCATGCTTTGAGCAGAGTTGCTCCCCTTTTGTTTTGCTTGCCTACCGAAGATTGTGTTCCACTGTTTAATGTTGGAATGATCTACAATGGTCATTGCAAGTGAAATGTCCAGGCGCCCTAGCTAGAAGGAACACTCCCTTTCTAATCTTGAAAACCAGGCACCGAATGGTTAATTGTGTGATGTTTACTGCAGTCTCCACCTTTTGTAGAAGTGCCAAATGCCTCTGAGCTTTTAGCTGAGTCAGTGAATGTTGCAAAATGAATGGGTTACTGACGTGCTTCTGATGCTTTTTACACTGGTTGTATAAAGCCATAACTATTAATTTAACCTGGGGCAGTATTTGTATAGGAATAAGACTGTTATTTTCTGGGTCTGCAGATTGTGAAGGAGCAGAAATGGTCTTTAATTGAGTGATATGCGCTTCTTGTCAGATGTGGGAGTTTAAGGGTTACCTCAGATTATATCTGCAATAAATGCTGTTGGTTGCGAATCTTATCAGATTGAAAGGATCGGTTGGAGAGACAGTGAGAAGCAATGAGGAATTTGCAACACAATGGTATGTGATGGATGGCAGTTATAGATAGGAAGGGGGGAAAAGTCTCCGATACAGTCATGTAGATGGGATAACTCCAGGGAAGGTAAGAGAGGTAGGCAGCTAGTGCAGGAGCCTTCTGTGGCTATACCCATTTCAAACAGGTATGCTGTTTTGGAAAATGTAGGAGGTGATGGATTCTCAGGGGGACGTAGCATGAACAGCCAAGTTTTTGGTATTGAGACTGGCTTGAATGAATCGAGGGGTACGTTGGGTTCCAAGAGATCAATTGTGTTAGGGGGCGCTCCAGTCTGAGGTACAGACAGACGTTCCTGTAGCCAGCAGCGAAAAATCAGAATAGTGTGTTGCTTTCCTGGTGCCAGGATCAAGGATGTCTCAGAGAGGGTGCAGAATGTTCTCAAGGGGGTGAGGGGCCAGCAAGAGGTCATTGTCCACATTGGAACCAATGACCTAGGAAGGGAAAAGGTTGAGATTCCTTGACGTACAAGGTAGGACTAATAAATTTAAACTGCATTTATTTCAATGCGAGGGGCCTAACAAGGATGGCAAATGAATTCAGGACATGGTTAGGAACATGGGACTGGGATACCATAGCAATTACAGAAACGTGGCTCAGGGATGGGCAGGATTGGCTGCTTATTGTTCCAGGATACAAATGCTACAGGAAGAATAGAAAGGAAGGCAAGAGAGGAGGGGGAGTGGTGTTTTTGATAAGGGATAGCATTACAGCTGTGCTAAGGGAGGATATTCCTGGAAATACATCCAGGGAAGTTATTTGAGTGGAACTGAGAAATAAAGGGATGATCACCTTATTGGGACTGTATTATTGACCCCCGTAATAGTCAGAGGGAAATTGAGAAACAAACTTGTAAGGAGATCTCAGCTATCTGTAAGAATAATAGGGTAGTTATGGTAGGGGATTTTAACTTTCCAAACATCGACTGGGACTGCCATAGTGTTAAGTGTGTACAAGACAATTTTCTGATTCAGTATGTTGAAGTACCTACTAGAGAAAGTGAAAAACTTGACCTACTCTTGGGAAATAAGGCAGGGCAGGTGACTGAGGTGTCTGTGGGTGAACACTTAGGAGCCAGTGGCCATAATTCCATTCGTTTTAAAATAGTGATGGAAAAGGATAGACCAGATCTAAAAGTTGAAGTTCTAAATTGGAGAAAGGCCAATTTTGACGGTATTAGGCAAGAACTTTCAAAAGCTGATTGGAGGCAGATGTTCACAGGTAAAGGGACGGCTGGAAAATGGGAAGCCTTCAGAAATGAGATAACAAGAATCCAGAGAAAGTATATTCCTGTCAGGGTGAAAGGGAAGGCTGGTAGCTATAGGGAATGCTGGATGAGTAAAGAAATTGAGGGTTTGGTTAAGAAAAAGAAGGAAGCATATGTCAGGTATAGATTGAGTGAATTCTTAGTATAAAGGAAGTAGGAGTATACTTAAGAGGGAAATCGGGAGGGCCAAACAGGGACATGAGATAGCTTTGGCAAATAGAATTAAGGAGAATGCAAAGGGTTTTTACAAGTATATTAAGGACAAAAGGGTAACTAGGGAGAGAATAGGGTCCCTCAAAAATCAGCAAGGCGGCCTTTGTGGAGCCGCAGAAAATGGGGGAGATACTAAATGAATATTTTGCATCAGTATTTACTGTGGAAAAGGATATGGAAGATATAGACTGTAGGGAAATAGATGGTGACATCTTGCAAAATGTCCATATTACAGAGGAGGAAGTGCTGGATGTCTTGAAACGCATAAAGGTGGATAAATCCCCAGGACTTGATCAGGTGTACCCGAGAACTCTGGGAAGCTAAAGAAGTGATTGCTGGGCCTCTTGCTGAGATATTTGTATCATCGATAGTCACAGGTGAGGTGCAGGAAGACTGGAGGTTGGCAAACGTGGTGCCACTGTTTAAGAAGGGTGGTAAGGACAAGCCAGGGAACTATAGATCAGTGAGCCTGACCTCGGTGGTGGGCAAGTTGTTGGAGGGGATCCTGAGGGACAGGATGTACATGTATTTGGAAAGGCAAGGACTGATTAGGGATAGTCCACATGGAAATCTTGTCTCACAGACTTGATTTGAGTTTTTTGAAGAAGCGAACAAAGAGGATTGATGAGGGCAGAGTCATAGATGTGATCTATATGGACTTCAGTAAGGTGTTCGACAAGGTTCCCCATGGGACACTGGTTAGCAAGGTTAGATCTCTCAGAATACAGGGCAAACTCACCATTTGGATACAGAACTGGCTCAAAGTTAGAAGACAGAGGGTGGTGGTGGTTTTTCAGACTTGAGACCTGTGACCAGTGGAGTGCTGTGACGAGGATTGGTGCTGGATCCCCTACTTTTTATCATTTATATAAATGATTTGGATGCGAGCATAAGAGGTATAGTTAGTAAGTTTGCAGATGACACCAAAATTGGAGGTGTAGTGGACACCGAAGAAGGTTACAGTTGAAAAAGCGTTGCTGGTTAAAGCACAGCAGGTCAGGCAGCATCCAAGGAATAGGAAATTCGACGTTTCGGGCATAAGCCCTTCATCAGCGAAGAAGGTTACCTTGGATTACAACAGGATCTTGACCAGATAGGCCAATGGGCTGAGAAGTGGCAGATGTAGTTTAATTCAGATAAATGTGAGGTGCTGTGTTTTGGGAAAGCAAATCTTAGCAGGACTTATACACTGAATGGTAAGGTCCTAGAGAGTGTTGCTGAACAAAGAGACCTTGGAGTGCAGGTTCATAGCTCCTTGAAAGTGGAGTCGCAGGTAGATAGGATAGTGAAGAAGGCGTTTGGTATGCTTTCCTTTATTGGTCAGAGTATTGAGTATAGGAGTTGGGAGGTCATGTTGCGGCTGTACAGGACATTGGTTAGGCCACTGTTGGAATATTGTGTGCAATTCTGGTCTCCTTCCTATCGGAAAGATGTTGTGAAATTTGAAAGAGTTCAGAAAAGATTTATGAGGATGTTGCCAGGGTTGGAGGATTTGAGCTACAGGGAGAGGCTGAACAGGCTGGGGCTGTTTTCCCTGGAGCGTCAGAGGCTGAGGGGTGACCTTATAGAAGTTTAAAAATTGAGGGGCATGAATAGGATAAATATACAAAAGCCTTTCCCCTGGGGTGGGGAGTCCAGAACTAGAGGGCATAGGTTTAGGATGAGAGGGGAAAGATGTAAAAGAGATCTAAGGGGCAACTTTTTCACACAGAGGGTGGTGCGATTATGGAATGAGCTGCCAGATGATGTGGTGGAGGCTGGTACAATTGCAATATTTAAGAGGCATTTGGATGGGTATATGAATAGGAAGGGTTTGGAGGGATATGGGCCGGGTGCTGGCAGGTGGGAATAGATTGGGTTGGGATATCTGGTCGGCATGGACAGGTTGGACCGAAGGGTCTGTTTCCGTGCTGTGCATCTCTATGACTCTATGTAGAAACTTCACCACACCACCTGATTAATCCTTTCCCTTTCAATCTAGTAACTGGCCTGCCTTTGTAATGCACGGTACATCCTGCCCCCTCCTCTTCACTGGTTTTCCTGCTTGTTCTTAAACGACATTAAGAAGGCAGTGGTGGACTCCTTCCTTGCCGATGGAGTGTCTTGCAAGACCATTTTTCAGTTATGGATTTGCATTTGTTGCTCATTCCTAATTACTCTTACACCAAGCAACCAAGACCATTTCAGAGGGCAGTTCAGTATAAACTGCATTAGTGTGGACTGTTGTTCAGACTGGGTAGTGAGGGTCGATTTCCTTCTGAAAAGGGAAGGAAATTTCAAGGCTAGAGTGAACCAGGTATACTTAATCTATATTCCAGACTTTTGTCTGAATTTAAATGCTTTAGATACTGTGGTAAGATTCAAATCCAAGTTCTCCTCATGCTCCTATGAGGTGGTTGAACAGTTCATCCACTTTACCAACACCTTCCACCCCGACCTCAAATTTACCTGGACCGTCTCAGACTCCTCCCTCCCCTTCCTAGACCTTTCCATTTCTACCTCGGGTGACCGACTCAACACGGACATTTACTATAAACCGACCGACTCCCACAGCTACCTGGACTACACCTCCTCCCACCCTGCCCCCTGTAAAAACGCCATCCCATATTCCCAATTCCTTCATCTCCACCGCATCTGCTCCCAGGAGGACCAATTCCAATACTGAACAACCCAGCTGGCCTCCTTCTTCAAAGACTGCAATTTCCCCCCAAGACGTGATCGACGATGCCCTCCACCGCATCTCTTTCACTTCCCGCTCCTCCGCTCTTGAACCCCGCCCCTCCAATCGCCACCAGGACAGAACCCCACTGGTCCTCACCTACCACCCCACCAACCTCCATATACATCGTATCATCCATCGTCATTTCTGCCACCTCCAAACGGACCCCACCACCAGGGATATATTTCCCTTCCTCCCCTATCAGCGTTCTGAAAAGACCACTCCCTCCATGACTCCCTCGTCAGGTCCACACCCCCCACCAACCCAACCTCCACTCCCGGCACCTTCCCCTGCAACCGCAAGAAATGCAAAACCCACACCTTGCGCCCACACCTCCTCCCTCACTTCCCTTCAAGGCCCCAAGGGATCCTTCCATATCCGCCACAAATTCACCAGCACCTCCACACACATCATTTACTGCACCCGATGTGACCTCCTCTATATTGGGGAGACAGGCCGCCTACTTGCGGAACGTTTCAGAGAACACCTCCGGGACACCCGGACCAACCAACCCAACCACCCCGTGGCTCAACACTTTAACTCTCCCTCCCATTCCACCAAGAACATGCAGGTCCTTGGACTCCTCCATCGTCAGACCATAGCAACACGATTGCTGAAGGAAGAGCACCTCATCTTCCGCTTAGGAACCCTCCAACCACAAGGGATGAACTTTGATTTCTCCAGTTTCCTCATTTCCCCTCCCCCCACCTTATCTCAGTCCCAACCCTCGAACTCAGCACCACCTTCCTAACCTGCAATCTTCTTCCTGACCTCTCCGCCCCACCCCACTCCGGCCTATCACCCTCACCTTAACCTCCTTCCACCTATCGCATTTCCAACGACCCTCCCCCCAAGTCCCGCCTCCCTACCTATTATCTTAGCCTGATGGACACACCTTCCTCATTCCTGAAGAAGGGCTCATGCCCGAAATATCATTTCTCCTGCTCCTTGGATGCTGCCTGACCTGCTGTGCTTTTCCAGCAACACATTTTCAGCTCCGATCTCCAGCATCTGCAGTCCTCACTTTCTCCCAAGGTCTTAGCCTGGATCTCTGGATTAGCAATATGCCACCATCATCCCTATTTCAGAGGGTAGTTAGATTAGATTTCTTACAGTATGGAAGTAGGCCCTTCAGCCCAACAGGTCCACACTGACCCCTTCCCTTATATTTACCCCTGACTAATGCACCTAACACCATGGGCAATTTAGTATGGCCAATTCACCTGACCTGCACATCTTTGGACTGTGGGAGGAAACCCATGCAGTCCCTGGAAGAATATGCAAACTCCACACAGGCAATCGCTTAGGGCAGGAATTGAACTTGGGACCCTGGTGCTGTGAGGCGGCAGTGCTAACCACTGAGCCACCGTGGTGCCCTTAAGAGTTGACCACATTACTGTGGATCTGAAATCGTGAGCATGGATTGCAAATTTCCCTCCTCTGAGTGTGTTTAGTGAACTAGACATTTTTATTTAAAACAATAATTCATGATCACCATCCGATTTTTATTCTAGATTAATTCACCTTTCCGGTTCTAGCTCGCACTGTGGAATGTGAACGTGTTCCTGAGGTGTCAGTCCAGCCTGTGTATTGCTAGGCCAGAAATAACACGACTCCCTTCTTCTACTTTAAAGATCTGTGCTTTACTGTCTAGGATGGAGAGGATTGGAGAGGTGCAGCTTAAATTAGTAAGTACGTAGTCTGCCTTATTGGCTTGCAGCTTTGTTTAATTGCATTGGAGTTCACATTTTCATAAGTTTACACCTTTGCAAGTATTAGCATATAAGGCTGAACCGTATAATGATAGCATGACACCCTTTTTCCTCTGGCAACCAATCCTTGTCAAGGGAGCTGCAGTTATGTGGTGTTACAAAACTAAACCTTGAGGAACAAGAAAGACTGACATTTATAAGATGCATCTGATGTTTACTGCCTGATCCACTGCCAGCAGCAATGAGGTTGAATTAATGCAGTTACATAACAGTACCTTCAGCTCTCAGTGCAAGAGGCTCATGTGACTTATCTTTTAAATTAAAGATGTCTGTAAGCTGATATTTAAGCAACCTCATTAAACAGGGGTGAGATCTACTTCTTGGGAAGGACTTGTATTGTTGAAGACAAGTGGCAAGCGTTTATTGGAAACAGCACTTGAGTCACAGGCTTCCTGTTCCTGTGTGGGAGTGAGCAATAGAGTAAAACTTATATAACACTCCTCGTGACCACTGACTGTCTCAAAGTACTTTTAAAGTGTAGTTACTGTTGCATTGTAGGAAACACAGCAGCTAATGTGCACACAACAGGCATGCACAAACAAAAATGTGCTAACAAACAATACGAGTCATCTGTTTTTCTTGTGTTGATATTGGTTGAGCCTATGGCAAGGGGGTTATATATTATCATAAGTAAAAGATTGGACATCTAACAGGGAGCAGAGAGTAGCTATAAATAGGGGAGACACAGTGCCGGCACCTCAACACAATCATGAATTATTTGACCAAAGGGATCAAATATGCAGTCATAGAATCCCAACAGTGTGAAAGCTGTTTGCAGGTTTGGTAGGTGCCAAAGAGCATACCACTGTTCTGGATCTTTCCAGACCCCCTCAACATTTCCAAGGAAGTAGCCCAGGCTTGAACTTTGCTCGTTGTTTTGAGGAGGTGTAAATCAGATATTCCGGGAATGATGCAGCTGGTCAAACCACTCCGTTTTAAACAATTTAGAATTCATTTGCACGATTACTGAATGAAACACAAACACAAAAACAGAATTTAACTATTTGAAAACCCAACAGACTATCCCAACTTAATGATGCTGTTCCAGAGACTTGCAACAATCCCCATGAACACTCCTTGGCAAAACAACAAGGTAAAATCAAACACAGGGTCTTATAGGAGAGAGGGAGATGGTGGGGACATTCAGCAAGGAACATCTTACTGGTAGCTGTGTCTTTGACCAGCAGCCTCTGAACTGACTGCCTGCTTGTTCTGAACAGCTGGGAGAATTGGCCATTCCTCTTTTTCATTGTACAAGTGTTTTTTAAAATTTGAAAGCCTTTTGCCTGAGGCAATCTCTGTTAGCTGTAATCAAACTGGATCTAAAACTTGCCCAAGCCAGACCTTTCGGAATGGTTGCTTTTACAGCCTCTCTAGGGGGGAAAAAAGCCAAGGGCAGCATAACCTTGTTAAAGGAGCAGGATTAGATTAGATTAGATTACTTACAGTGTGGAAACAGGCCCTTCAGCCCAACAAGTCCACACCGACCCGCCGAAGCGCAACCCATCCATACCCCTACATTTACCCCTTACCTAACACTACGGACAATTTTAACATGGCCAATTCACCTGACCCGCACATCTTTGGACTGTGGGAGGAAACCGGAGCACCCGGAGGAAACCCACGCAGACACGGGGAGAACGTGCAAACTCCACACAGTCAGTCGCCTGAGTCGGGAATTGAACCCGGGTCTCAGGCGCTGTGAGGCAGCAGTGCTGACCACCGTGCCGCCCACTATTGTCACACCACCCAGAGCAACTCCATCTCAATCTGCATTTCCCATGGCTAATCCAACTTGTCTAGGCATTCCTGGACACTATAGGCAATTTAGCTGATTAACCTAACCTGCACATCTTCGTACTGTGGGAGAAAACTGAAGCACCCTGATACTGGGAGAACATGCATGCTCCACACAGGCAGTTGTCCAAGGGTGGCACTGTGAGGCAACCGTGCTAACCACTGAGGCACCGTGCTGCCCAAATATGATTGTGCAATTTGCTGATTACACTAAGAAGGGGGAAGAAAATAAATTGGGAGGAACACAGTGGACTGACAAAGGGATTGAGATAGATGGGCAAAAAAATGGCAGATGAAGCACAATGTAATGCATGTTCTTTTGCAGAAAGTATAAAAACGCAGTATATTCTGTTTAAAAAAATATCGCAAAGCTGCAATGTTGAAGAAACTGACTGCTTCAGCTCGTGAATCAAAGTTAGTGCAACAATTGTTCAGGAAGGCACATGTAATGTTTATCATAAGGGGAATAGCATCTAAAAGGCAGATGATTTTGCAGCAGTTGTACAGGGCACTGGCAAAACCATTTAGAATCATACATCGAAACAGACCCTTTGGTCCAACCAGTCCGTGCTGACCATAATCCCAAATTATTCCCAAAGTCCCACTTACCTGCTCCTTGTCCAAATGTCTCCAAAGCTTTCCTATCCATGTACTTATCCAAATCTCTTTTAAATGTAGGTGTAACAGCTATCTACCACATCCTCAGGAAGTTCATTCCACAAGCGAACCACCCTCTGTGTAAAGAAAAAACAAATTGTCCCTCATCTTTAAAAATTCTCTCTTCTCACCTCAAAAATGTGCCCCCTAGTCTTGAACTTCCCCACACTAGGGAAAAGACCGTTGCTATTCACCTGAATAATTTTATAAACCACTATAAGGTCTCCTCTCAACTTCTACACTCCAGTGAAAAACATCCTGGCCTACTTTTATAACTCAAACCTCCCATAACCAGCAACATCCTGGTGAGTCTCTTCTGAACCTTCTTCCAGCTTACTAATATCCTCCCTGTAACAGGGAGACCAGAACTGGACACAGCATTCCTGAAGAGGCCTCACCAATGTCCTGTACAATTTCAACATGACGTCCCAACTCTTCTGCAGTACTGTGTACAATTTTGGTCTCCTTACCTGAGAGGGGATACATAGGTCATTCTGCTATAATGTGTTTCGCTAACACAAACTTGCTTTAACGTGATTGACGATTTGAGGGCTCTGTTTCTAAAGTACAAACTTTTAAAGTGTGTTGGCTGTAATACGATTTCATCGCCAACACTTTAAGTGATTTTTCTATAATGCAGGATTGCACAAGAATGCACCATCACGTTATAGAAGAACCACCATTGGGGGCAGTTCAGAGCTGATTACTGGGGTGAAGGGGTTATCTGAGAGGGCAAGTTGAGCCTGCCTCTGCTGGTGTGACAGTTTGGACCTGAATCCTTTGGAATGCTGAAGCATAAGAAATAACATGCAAGCTCCCCTGAGGGGAGCTTGTGCTTTAATGGGAGAGATTAAAACCAGGGGATAGTGTTTAAAAATAACAGGTCACCCAGTGTTAGTGGGAGATGAGAAATTATTCCTTGCAGAAGTCATTACTCTCTGGAAATTGTTGTATGGTTTCAAGTTTTCAAGGGGGTCAATGGTAGACCGGAAGGTGGAATCGAGGCCACAAATTGCAGAACAGGATGGAGGGGCCGAATGGCCTAATCTTGCTCTCAATGTCTAGATTCCGTATGCGGGATGAACAGTAACCTGGACAAGGACTCGCTCGGGGTGCTGCTCACTCTTTGTGTTTCCATTCTGCCTGTGTTTGAAGGAAGGGTAGAGAGTACAGGAGGTTATTTGAGAAATCTGCATTGTCCCTACAGCTGGAAAATGCCTTTTCATAATTATTTTTATCGACTGCCAGGTTTAATCGACCCTTACTCTTTAAGTGGCCAATATTATTGAAGCTTTGGAAGGATGTAACTACAAGCTATCCTTCACTGCTTCATCAGCTGAGTCAGAGAGACCAGAAGTCCCATGTTGGCTGGATGCTGGAATTGTTGGTGCTGCCCCATATTATCTCTGTCTCTGTATGTGTTTGTGTTTGAGGAGAGTATTGACACTGACACTGGTTCTACGCAGATTGTAAATCCTTAGATCTCACATTCCACCAGAGTACCTCCCGCTGTCCATGGCAATAGCATTGTGACTCACAAGGAACCAATCCTTCTGGAGAGACGGTAGACTGGCTTGGGAAGTCAACATGGAATCTCAAACCAGAACTCAACCAACATTTTCTCAATGCTGTGTCTCCTGTGGTGACATGCCTCCATCTGCTGGTGGATTCAGGAGTTGCAGCTCTAAGCTGATCCTTGCAATGCAGCTAAAAGCTCAGAGAATCTCTGTCATGTAGATACAGGCTATTCAGCCCACTGAGTCTGCACTAACTCTCTAAAGAGCATTCCAACCCATCCCTATAACCCCACATTAACTCACCTAGCCTGCGTATTCTTAAACACTAGGGGGAAGTTTAGAAAATGCAGGAAAAGCTCAGTAGGTCTAGCAGCATCTGTGGAGAAAAATCAGAGTTAATGTTTCAGGGCATGTGACCCTTTCCCAGAACTGGGAACTGGTACAGATGCTGCCAGACCTGCTGAGCTTTTCCTGCAATTTCTGTTTCACAGCATCCACAGTTCTTTTGGGTTGTTTTCAATGGGAAAATTTAGCATGGCAATCCACCTAACCTGCACATCTTTGGACAGTGGGAGGAAACCCATGCAGACAGCGGGAGAATATGTAAACTCCACACAGACAGTCACCCAAGGCTGGAATTGAACCCAGGTCCATTGTGAGGCAGCAGAGCTAACCACTGAGCCACCATGCCACCTCATCTCTCTTTGTTTTTGTTTGTTTGAAATCACAAGCTTTCGAAGCGCTGCTCCTTCACCAGCTACAAAAGGCTGTGATTTCAAATAACCTGGTGTCATATGACTTCTGATTTTGTGCACCCCAACCCGATACCAGCACCACTACATCATATTTCTGTTTGAATGAACATAGAAAGTTAAAGGTACAAATGATTGCAGTGGGATTTTTTTAAAGATGAGAGTGAGACTACAGAAAATTTAGTTTATTTTTAGGAATGGGGCATTTAAGGGAGATGTTAGTCTTTCTCATTCCCGGTCCCTACATATGAATGCTGACAAAATCAGCAGTACCTCTTCGCCACCTCTTTCAACTCCTTCACTGATTAATTTTCCCCCTTCTGGGGTGAATACAAATGACCTGAAACAAACATTGGGAAGACTGAAGATACTGTCTTCAATCCCCTCCACAAACTCCATTCCCTCACCAGTGACTCCAAGCTCCGCCTCCTTGTCTGTAGCCTCAATGTCCTATTTGAAACTGAACTTCACCCCCAATGATCTCGCCATCACTAAGTTTGACAACTACGTCCATAACGTTGCTGGTAACCTCCCACTGCCTCTGTTTTGCTGCTGAAAAGCCTAATGTTACCCTCAGCTGAATATCTCAGTGGCTGCCTCCTGTCTTCCAGCCTCCGTAAACCTCAGCTCATCGAAAAGTTCCTCAGGTAGTTAATCCCACCATCCCATCCATCCATCACCCATTTCCTTCACTGACCTCCGGTCTAGTTCTAACCTCCATGTTCAAATCACTCCCTGGCCTTATCCAGCCCTTTCATTATAATCTTTGTCATTTATCGTTATTATTTTTGCCAAAACACTCCTGCTATCAACACCCTGGGTTACCATTGGACAGAAACTGGACTGACCACATCAAACATTGGCTGCAGACGCAGGTCAGAGGCTGGGAATCCTGCAGCGAGTAACTCACCTCCTGACTCCAAAGCCTACCCACCATCCACAAGGCACAAGTCAGGAGTCTGATGGCATACTCACTTGTCTGGGTGGGGGCAGCTCCAGCAACTCTCAAGAAGCTTGACACCATCCAGGGCAACTACATCCACCCCCTCCACCAGCAGTGTGTAGGGACAGCAGTGTGTCCACAGTATCTCAATGAGGCACTCATACCTGCAAACTCTGACCTCACCAGAGAGGGGCACCAGATGCATACAGCACACTGAGACGTTATGAAAGGTGCTACATTAACGCACTATTTCTTTTTAATGTTTAAAAGACATTTTTAAATGCCGCTTGCTTTTGACTGCAGTCAGGACTTTAGAAGTCAAATCTTTGAGGAATATTTTGTTGAGAATGTTTGTGGAAGAATCTATGGTGCCAGCAATGGGAAACTGAGCACAAACATTGAGGGTCACCTCAACAGACGTGAAAGTAACTTCCAAGGTGACTTCTGCTAAGCACCCCAGCTCTGTTGGTGAAAATCTCATCTCTCTGCTGTTTTGATCTCTCTTTTTTGTTTAAATTCACCGTCCAGAGCTCATGGGTGTGGAATTCCAGCAGTGCATCTTGCAGATGGTATACTGAGTATCGGCGGTGGAGGGATTAGATGTTTGTGCTGATCAAATGGGCCGCTTTAAGCAAGGGTACTCTTGCAGGAGGGATGGAACAGTGAAGGTTCAATTAAACAGGTCCCTGGAACATGGGGGTTGTCCTGCAATGATAGAGGTGTACAAAATCATGAGGGGGATAGATAAGGTAGATAGCCAACAGCATTTCGCCAAGCTAGGGGAGTCTAAAACTAAAGGGCATAGGTTTAAGGTGAGAGGGGATAGATGCAAAAAGATACAGAGGGACACTTTTTTTTCACGCAGAGGGTGGTGAGTAACTAGAACAAGCTGCCAGAAGTAGTGATGGAGGCAAGTACAATTTTGTCATTTAGACAGGTACACAATCCTTTATCCGAAGATCTGAAAAGCTCCGGAATCTGAAGGTTTTGTTTTGTATAACCAGGTTGTTTGGCGTGTGAACAGGTGACCCAACTCCACACCCACTCGACCCATGAGTGACGTGGGAGCGTGGCCTAACATTGGGAGGCATCAGTTGTGTCTCAGCGCTCGTACTATTGACACGTGTGTCTGCAGTTAGGTAATTTTGTTTTACTTCACTGTGAAAATGTTATTTATTCTGAAATCTGAAAAAAATCCCAAAATCCGAGAAAAAAACTGGCCCCAAGGATTTCGGATAAAGGATTGTGTACCAGTACATGGATGGAAAAGGTGTGGAGAGATAGGGACCAAATGCAGACAAATGAGACGAGATTAATTGTGAAAACTGGGCAGCATGACGATTTGGGCTGAAGGGCCTGTTTCCATGCTCTTGACCTCTATGAGTAAATTGGCCAATATTCTAAGACCAGGCAATCTCATTAAAATGTGCAGACCCTAACACAATGTCAGGATATGGGGTTGTTCTTTTACAACTGGAATAAGGAGGGTTGTGAATCTGTGGAATCCCCCATCACAGAGAGTGGTGGGCGCTCCATTGTTGAGTATGTTTAAGGCTGGAGAGAGATTTTCTGGTCTCTCAGGCCAAGGGGGTGAGGGTGGGAAAACGACGGTCAGGTGGAATGGTGAAGCAGGTTCAGTAGGCTGTATGGCCTACTCCCTCTCTTGGTGTTGAGTCGACCTGGATAGTATCGTGCAGGTGGGGATCACTGGGCTCTGCTCTGAACTCCGGCCTTTCAAAGATGTTATCGAGACCCTGGAGAAGGTACAAAGACAGGTCACAAGAATGTGTGACCTGTGGGCGGCATGGTGGCACAGTGGTTAGCACTGCTGCCTCACAGTGCCTGAGACCCGGGTTCAATTCCCGACTCAGGCAACTGACTGTGTGGAGTTTGCACGTTCTCCCCGTGTCTGCGTGGGTTTCCTCTGGGTGCTCCAGTTTCCTCCCACAGTCACAAAGATGTGCGGGTCAGGTGAATTGGCCATGCTAAATTGCCCGTAGTGTTAGGTAAGGGGTAAATGTAGGGGTATGGGTGGGTTGCGCTTCGGCGAGTCGGTGTGGACTTGTTGGGCCGAAGGGCCTGTTTCCACACTGTAAGTAATCTACTGAAACCAGAACACCTTTCCCTGGAGACAATAGAGGATTCAAGTTTTTTTTTCTAACAATCAGAGAATGCTGAGGGGGTGACCCACCGTGGGAATTAAAATGATTTAAAAAAAGGTTGTGTTTGATTAGACAGAGAGAGAAAGACAACATTCTCACTCATGAGGGAAGAACCAAATTAAAGGGCACAGAGATGACAGAGACGCTAATAAACTGATCCACCGGGAGAAGTGATGGCCTTGTGGGATTATCATGGCATTGTTAATCCAGCTAATGTCCCAGGGACCTGATTTCATTCCTGCCAGGACCAAAGGTGAATTTGAATTCAATACAAAATCTGGAATTAAGGGTCCAATGATGACCATGAAGCAATTGTCAGGGGAGAAAAGACCATTTGGTTTACTAGCGCCCTTCGGACATCCTCACCTGGTCCATATGTGACTCCAGACCTACAGCAATGTGGTTGGCTCTTAACTGCCCTTTGAGTAGCTCGGCTTGGCCAGCGACACTAACATCCTGTGAACCAGCATATTAAAAAGGATGATCAGGAATTCTGTTGAAGCATTTTTACACAGTGTGGAGAATGTGCAAGTTGCTCCTGTGGAGAGTGGGGGAGAGAATAGGAAACTAGACAGCCACCTGAGGGAGTTAGGGAGTTAGGCTGAGGGAGTGAGGGAGGTGTTAGGGAGTTAGGCTGAGGGAGTTAGGGAGTTAGGCTGAGGGAGTGAGGGAGGTGTTAGGGAGTTAGGCTGAGGGAGTTAGGGAGGCGTTAGGGAGTTAGGCTGAGGGAGTGAGGGAGGCATTAGGGAGTTAGGCTGAGGGAGTTAGGGAGGCATTAGGGAGTTAGGCTGAGGGAGTGAGGGAGGCATTAGGGAGTTAGGCTGAGGGAGTTAGGGAGGCATTAGGGAGTTAGGCTGAGGGAGTGAGGGAGGCGTTAGGGAGTTAGGCTGAGGGAGTTAGGGAGGCGTTAGGGAGTTAGGCTGAGGGAGTGAGGGAGGCATTAGGGAGTTAGGCTGAGGGAGTGAGGGAGGCATTAGGGAGTTAGGCTGAGGGAGTTAGGGAGGCATTAGGGAGTTAGGCTGAGGGAGTTAGGGAGGCATTAGGGAGTTAGGCTGAGGGAGTTAGGGGGCATTAGGGAGTTAGGCTGGTGGAGTTAAGGAGGCGTTAGGGAGTTAGGCTGGTGGAGTTAAGGAGGCGTTAGGGAGTTAGGCTGAGGGAGTTAGGGAGACATTAGGGAGTTAGGCTGAGGGAGTGAGGGAGGCATTAGGGAGTTAGGCTGAGGGAGTTAGGGGGCATTAGGGAGTTAGGCTGGTGGAGTTAAGGAGGCGTTAGGGAGTTAGGCTGGTGGAGTGTGATGAATTGATTGGGGCGAGTGGCCTGTGTCTGTTAGCTGATGAGCTGTTTCCGGGATCTTCCTGTCACCGATGAGCAGCTCTGAGAGCAATGGGGCCTATGTGTCCTTCCTCTGCCTGTCACCCTGTGCATACTGTCAGCTCCTGGAGATCTCATTACATCGGAAATTAATTACAGAGGATGGAGGGAAAGGGTTACAAGGCCCGTGTTATAGATTCCTGCCCTGACAGTACCAGACACAGGAGCTGACAGAATCCTTTCCCACTCGAGGACCTCATGCAGACTCCATGCCCAATACTCACTTTACTGCCTGACCTACTTTCCTCAATAACCGAGAGACAGTGAGGCCTGCAGATGCTGGCGATCAGAGTCTAGAGTGTGGTGCTGGAAAAGCACAGCCAGTCAGGCAGCATCTGAGGAACAGGAGAGTCAACATTTCAGGCATGAGCTCTTCACCAGGGAGATGATGACTCTCCTGCTCCTCAGATGCTGCCTGACCTGCTGTGCTTTTCCAGCACCACCCTTTTGACTCTTACCTCCAATTACGGTCATGCCAATCCTGAGTGAGTTCCTGCTGTTTGTAAGCACAGAGGAGGCCATTCTACTCCTTCATCTCCACCAAATGCCACAAATTGATACACGTTTAACAAGAAACAGGAGCAGATGTAGGCCACTCGGCCCTTGCAGCCTGCTGTGCGACTCAGTCAGGTCTTGATCTTCAGCCCTTGTCCCTAGGTTCCCTGAGAGATGAAATATTTGTCACACCCAGTTACTTTCTGCAGCCCTGTCTAAGAGACATTTATTATGGAGTCATACAGCACAGAAACAGACTCTTTGGTCCAACTCGTCCATGCTGATTAGATTTCCCAAACTGAACTAGTCCCGTTTGCCAGCACCCGGCCCAGATCCCTCCAAACGCTTCCTATTCATATACCCATCCAAATGCCTCTTAAATGTTGCAATTGTACCAGCCTCCATCACTTCCTCTGGCAGCTCATTCCATACACGTACCACCCTCTTCATGAAAAAGTTGCCCCTTAGGTCCCTTTTAAATCTTTCCCCTCTCACCTATTCCCTCTAGTTCGGGACTCCCCCACCTCAGGGAAGAGACTTTGTCTATTTATCCTATCCGTGCCCCTCATGATTTTATAAACCTCTATTAGGTCACTCCTCAACCTCCAACAATCCAGGGAAAAAAATTCCCAGCCTATCCAGCCTCTCCCTATGGCTCAAACCCTCCAGTCCCAGTGGCATCCTGGTACATCTTCTGCCAGCTCCAACTCTGTTTATAGGGAGAAGCTGGAGTTTCCTGATCGTATCTCGGGTGGCCAGTAATGCGTTTGTTGCAAGGTCCTGTTTTCAGACTTCCCTTGGCCCTCTACACTTTCCCCTCCATTTTTGCTGCAGGGTCAGGTGTGACTGCGCCTCTTGGCTCAGGTACAATACACAGTCCAGTGAGCAGGGGTCAGGCTCGATCCCCCCACCACCCACCTCACCCAAACAGTATTAGGTCATGGCCAATACAAACAACCACGCACTAAAGTTGTCCTCAGTGCCCCTGGGCATCACTGGCAGAACACCCATGAGTGAGGGCACCGGGCAAGGATTTGGTTTTGACACACCCCGTGTATTCAAATGGCCTTTCTAGCTCTCTGCATCTGGTCAGTCCAGTGGGGGATACCATTGAAGAAGTATTCAAATATGCGCATGCCAAATCATAAACGATCTGCACCAAGTGCTGGGAAATTGGGTTGGAATCGTTTTTGACTGGCGCCAACTTGATGGGCCGAAGGACCTTTTTTCTGTGTTGTGGATCTCTATGACCTCTACCCTTCCCCCAGTCTGTTATTGTGGTGGTAATGCCTGAGAGGCTGCTGGAGTCTTACATCATCATGAGGTTACTTTTTATTCTACTTTCTATTTGATGCAAAGACACAAGAATTAGGTGCAGCAGGAGGCCATTCAGTCCATCGAACCTGCCTTGCCATTCAGTAGGAGCGTGGCTGATGTGACCTCAACCCCACTTTCTTCTCTAATCCCACTCACCTTTGAGTCCCCAGTTATACAGTCATTGAGCACAGGAACAGACCCTTCGGTCCACCTTTCCCATGATGACCAGGTTTACCAAACTAAACTAGGTTCCACTTGCCTGTATCTGGGTGGCACAGTGGTTAGCACTGCTGCCCCATAGCGCCAGACACCCGGGTTCAATTCCTGCCTCAGGTGACTCTGTGTGGAGTTTGTACATTCTCCCCGTGTCTGCGTGGGTTTGCTCCAGTTTCCTCCCACAGTCCAAAGATGTGCAGATTAGATGAATTGGCCACGCTAAATTGCCTGTAGTGTTAGATGGAGGGGGAAATGGGTCTGGGTGGGTTGCGCTTTGGCGGGTCGGTGTGGACTTGTGGGGCTGAAGGGCCTGTTTCCACACTGTAAGTAATCTAATCTAATCTGGCCCATATCATTCTAATCCTTTCCTATTCCTGTATCTGTCCAAATGTCTTCTAAACATTGATAACTGTCCCTGTGTCCAATCACTTCCTCTGGCAGTTCATCCCACACACTAACCACCCCCTGTTTAAAAATATTGCCCCTCATGTCCTTTTTAAAACTTTCTCCTCTCCCTTTAAAAATATGCCCCTTTAGTTTTGAAATCCCCCACCCCAGGGAAAAGACACCTGCCATTCACCTTATCTATGCCCCTCATAAACCTCTATAAAGTCACCCCCTCAACTTGCTACACTCCAGTGAAAAACGTCCCAGCCCCTCACTATAACTCATTCCCGGCAACATCTGAGTAAATCTTTTCAGAACCTTCTCCAATTTAATATTATTCTTCCTAAAACGGGGTGACCAGAACTGTACACAGTACTCCAGAAGATGCCTTACCAAGATCCTTGATGTAAAAAACTATGCCTCAGATAGGTTCCCTAAGTGTGGAAACAGGCCCTTCGGCCCAACTAGTCCACACCGACCATCCAAAGATTAACCCGCCCAGACCCATATCCTTTATTTAACCCTGATTGATGCACTTAACATTATAGGCAATTTAGTATGGCCAATTCACCTGACCCGCACATCTTTGGACTGTGGGAGGAAACCGGAGCACCCGGAGGAAACCCACGCAGACACTGGGAGAATGTGCAAACTCCACACAGACAGTCACCTGAGGCTGGAATTGAACATAGAACATAGAAAAATACAGCGCAATACAGGCCCTTCGGCGTTCCAGTGTCTCCACATCCTTCCTATAGGATGGCGACCAAAACTGCACACAATACTCCAGATGCGGCCGCACCAGAGTCTTATACAACTGCAACATGACCTCAGGACTCCGGAACTCAATTCCTCTACCAATAAAAGCCGGTACACCATATGCCTTCTTCACAGCACTATTTACCTGGGTGGCAACTTTCAGAGATCTGTGTACATGGACACCAAGATCCCTCTGCTCATCCACACTACCAAGTATCCGACCACTAGCCCAGTACTCCATCTTCTTGTTACTCTTACCAAAGTGAATCACTTCACACTTAGCTACATTGAACTCCATTTGCCACCTTTCTGCCCAGCTCTGCAGCTTATCTATATCCCGCTGTAACCTGCCACATCCTTCCTCACTGTCAACAACTCCACCGACTTTCGTATCATCCGCAAAGTTGCTCACCCAGCCTTCAAGCCCCTCCTCCAGGTCATTTATAAAAATGACAAACAGCAATGGTCCCAAAACAGATCCTTGTGGAACACCGCTAGTAACTGCACTCCAAGATGAACCTTTACCATCAACTACTACCCTCTGTCTTCTTCCAGCCAGCCAATTCCTAATCCAAACCTCCAACTCACCCTCAATGCCATACCTCCATATTTTTTGCAGTAGCCTACCATGGGGTACCTTATCAAATGCCTTACTAAAATCCATATACACCACATCTACCGCTTTACCCTCGTCCGCCTCCTTAGTCACCTTCTCAAAGAATTCAATAAGGTTTGTGAGGCACGACCGGCCCTTCACAAAACCATGCTGACTATCCTTGATCACATTATTCCTATCCAGATGTTCATAAATCCTATCCCTTACAATTCTCTCTAAGACTTTGCCCACAACAGAGGTAAGATTCACCGGCCTATAGTTACTAGGGTTATCCCTACTCCCCTTCTTGAACAAGGGAACCACATTTGCTATCTTCCAGTCTTCTGGCACTATTCCTGTAGACAACGAGGACTAAAAAATCAAGGCCAATGGCTCTGCAATCTCCTCCCTTGCTTCCCAGAGAATCCTAGGATAAATGCCATCAGGCCCAGGGGACTTATCTATTTTCACTCTTTCCAGAATTTCCAACACCTCTTCCCTACATATCGCAAAGCCATCCATTCTAATTAATTGTGACTCGATATTCACATCAGCAACAATGTCCTGTTCCTGAGTGAATACTGATGAAAAGTATTCATTCAGTGTCTCCCCAATTCTTCAGCCTCCACACGCAACTTCCCACTACTATCCTTGACTGGACCTATTCCTACCCTAGTCATTCTTTTATTCCTGACATACCTATAGAAAGCCTTTGGGTTTTCCCTAATCCTACCAACCAAGGACTTTTCATGTCCCCTCCTTGCTGCTCTTAGCTTTCTCTTTAGATCCTTCCTGGCTACCTTATAACTCACAGTCGCCCTAATTGAACCTTCACGCCTCATCTTTACATAGGCTGCCCTCTTCCCTTTAACAAGGGATTCCAATTCCTTATTAAACCACGGCTCCCTCACACGACCCTTTCCTCCCTGCCTGACAGGTACATACTTATCAAGGACACTCCGCAGTTGTTCCTTGAACAAGCTCCACATATCAATTGTACCCTTCCCTTGAAGCCTACTTTTCCAAGCCACACATCCTAAGTCATGCCTCACCGCATTATAATTTCCCTGCCCCCAGCTATAACTCTTGCCCTGTAGTGCACACTTATCCCTCTCCATCACTAAAGTAAAAGTCACCGAATTGTGGTCACTGTCCCCAAAGTGCTCACCTACCTCCAATTCTAACACCTGGCCTGGTTCGTTACCCAGGGTCCCTGGTGCTGTAAGGCAGCAGTGTTAACCACTGAGCCACCGTTCCGCCCCCAGTTATCCTGCCCCCACTACTCTGTGCGGGAGAGATTTACAGAGACTGAAGGAAGATACTTGAAACAGAAGAATGTGCAGGGTTATGGGGAGCAGGGTGGAGAGTGGCCCTAAGCAAATTGCTCATTGGGAAAGATGGCACAGGCAGGATGGGTTGAATGGTCTCCTTTTGCTCTCTAACGATTCTACAATTCTGTGAAGGACCCTCCGATAGAAATAATCTCTCCTCATCACTTGCCTGAATGGGGAGAGCTGTCATTTTTGAACCTTGACCCCTGGTTCTAGTCTCTTTCATGAAAAAGAAACATGCTCTCAGTGCCCAACCTGTTAAATACTCTCAGGTTTTTATAAGCCAGTCTCCATTGTCTCTGTAGCTCCATTTCTGCCCCCATCCCCCATTCTGTTTCTGAGCATTGATATCCTGTCAGGAGTGATGATGACAGGCGGGCTAACTCCATCTCTCTCCGTGTGTAACCTCTGGACTGAGTCACCTTACCAACAGAGTCAACTCTCAGTAATTCAGTGTGCCAAGAGGTGAAATGCCATTAAAGAGGGGAAAAAAAACACTGCATTTGAATTCTGTTCATTTAGAAATACAAGTTGGTGTTTTTTTTAAATAAACTTGCAAAGGATCTTTGCTTGTTATTGTGATTGGACAATCTAGAGCCATAGAATCAGAGTCTCACAGAACGGAAACAGACCCTTCGGTCCAATGAGTCCATGCCAAACTAACCTAGCCCCGCCTGTCTGCACTTGGCCCCTATCTCTCCAAATATTTCCTCTTCATGTACTATCTATTAAATATCTATTAAATGTTGTAACTGTACGCGCACCCATCACTTCCTCTGGAAGTTCACTCCACACACAAACCACTCTGTGTGTAAAAAAATTGCCCCATGACCTTTTAAAGTCTTTCCCCTCTCACCTTATAAATATGCCCCCTTGTCTTGAATTCCTCCACCCTAGGGAAACGACACCTACAATTCACCTTATGCATGCCCCTCATGATTTTATAAACCCCTAAAAAGGTCGCCCCTCAAACTCCTGCACTCCAGTGAAAAAAGTGCCAGCCTATCCAGCCTCTCCTTATAATTAAAATCCTCCATCCCCATCAACATCCTGGTAAATCTCTCCTGAACCTCCTCCAGCTTGATAACATCCTTCCTATAACTGGGAGATGAGAACTGCACACTGTACTCCAGAAGAGGCCTCACCAAAGTCATGTACAAACTCAACCAACTCCTGTGCTCCAAGGTCTGAGCAATGAAAGCAAGCTAAACCACCCTGTCTGGGTGTGAGGCAACCTTCAAAGAATTATGTACCTGAACCCCTAGGTCTCTCTGTTCTATAATACTACTCAATGCCCTAACTTAACTGAATAAGTCTTGCAAATTGTTTGTTTTACCAAAATGCAATACCTCACATTTATCCAAATTAAACTCCATCTGATATTCTTCAGCCCATAGAGTCATGGAAGTCTACAGCACAGAAAAAGGCTCTTCAGCCCATCAAGTCTACACCAACCCAAAACAACTACCTGAATATTCTACAACCCTCTGCTTACATAACCTACTTAGACACTTACTTTCCAAAGGCCTCCTGATTCTCCCTTCCAAAATATGTTATGGATCTGGCCAGACCTCTCAAAACATTTCAAGAATGTAGCCCCGACCCCGAATTTGCTAGTTGTTTTAAGCAGGTGTCAAGCGGATATTCCAGGGGTGATGCAGCTGGTCAAACCACTTAGTTTTAAATAAAACAGAATTTATTTGAAAGATTACCAAATGAAACACAAACAAAAGAGATCAGAATATAGAATAACTTAACCTGTCCAAAAATCCAACAGATTATCCCAACTTAATAATACTGTTCCAAATACTTGCAACAATCCCATTGGCACAAAAGATAAAATCAAACACAGGGTCTTAAGTGATATCTGAAAGAGGGAGGATCAGCATGGACCTGCTTCTTTGTGTTCAGCAGCTTCAAACTCTGACTGAATGCTTTCAGTGAATAGCCAGACTGCTCAAACCAAGCCAGAGAAAAGCTGAGCTGGGAGAACTGGCCGCTCTCCTTTCATTGTACACATTTTTAAAAACTTGAAAGCCTTTTGCCTGAGGCAGTATCAGTTATCTATAATCAAACTGGCCCTAAAACCCTTCAAATCTATGACCTTTCGGAATCACTGGTTTTACGGCCTTTCTGAAAGAAAAGCCAAGGACAGCATAATCTTGTTTAAGGAGCAGCATCGTCACAAATGTCTCACCCCATACTTGGCTATTTTGAAGTCTGTTTGCAGGTTTATTCGTGTTTTCTGGTGTAACAACAACATCTTCCAAGTAGGTGTCACTGACAATATTTTGAAATTATGATTCTACGTCGTGTAAGACCCTCAGAGTCCTGGAGCAACCTTGTGATGATGTCATGGGGTTGCGCATCACTGGTTCTAAATACCACAGTGTGGGCGGGGTTAGAACACTCTAATCTGAAAGACACACAACAGAGATAACAAGAAGAGCGGTCAGTCTTTACCTCATATAACAATAAACCAGAGCTTGATTTATTGAGGATTATCATGTACAGCAGTATTTAATTTGAATGCATATATGGGACACCTGATTTAGAATTAGAATTGGATTTATTGTCGCATGTACTCAAACCAGAAATGAACAAGAGTACAGTGAAAAGTGTACAATGTTGCCAGCAAATGGCGCCATTTTAGGTGCAAAGTACCCAGGTACAAATCTTAGGAACGAAAAAATAGAGAAAATAAAGAAAAGGTTATACTACATTGCAGATAAATGTAGTATAAGTTAGGAAGATAAGAAATAAAGCTAAACAGATGGACATTACAGTCCTAATTTAGGAGCTTCCACATGGTCTCACCAGGCTCTGCTGGTAGCCATCTTTGCTCTGGGCCAGAAGCCATCCCACCTTCACTCTGGGCTGAGGAGAAAGACAGAAGAGAAAGAAAAACAAAAGAGAGAAAAGAAATGAAATAAAGAAAAGGAATGGGTGGAGCAGACGAGTTCCAGGTGGAGTGTCCTACTCTGCTGCCATGTTGCTTTTGAGTTATGAATGTCTACTTTACAAACACTTGTATTTATGAACGAGATCTCATATTACGAATAATTTTAAGGATCCACCATGCCTAAACGTACTCAGGAGCAGAAGCTGTTTGTATTTTCTGGGACTCTCTGTAATAAGTTGTGTTACTATGAAATCTAAGCATGAAGACAGTTCTTTGTCTTCTCCTCAACCCCTCTACCAAAACTCAGAGGGTGACATCAAACTTCATCTACTGTGTCCGTTGCTCTCGATGTGGCCTCCTCTACGTTGGGGAGACAGGATGCCAACTTGCAGAATGTTTCAGAGAACATCTCTGGGACGCAGGCACCAACCAACCCCACTGCCTTGTGGCTGAACGCTTCAGCTCCCTTTCCCATTCCACTAAGGACATGCAAGTCCTAGGCCTCCTCCACTGCCAAATTCTAGCCATCTGACGCCTGGAGAAAGAACACCTCATCTTCTGCCTTGGGACCTTGCAACCACACGGGATCAATGTGCATTTCACCAGTTTTCTGATCTCCCCTCCCCCCACAACTTATCCCAGATCTAACCCGCTCTCTTCAACTGTCCTACCTGTCCATCTTTCTTCCCATCTATCCGCTCCACCTTCCTCTCCAACCTAACCTTCTCCCTCACCTTCATCTACCCATCACATTCCTAGCTATCTTCCCCCAAGACCCACCCCCTCCTATTTATCTCTCACCCTCTTTGCCACCCCCCCCCCAAACACACCCCCACTCTTCAACATTCCTGACGAAGAGCTTATGCCCAAAACGTGAACTCTTCTGCTCCTCGGATGTTGCCTGACTGGCTGTGCTTTTCCAGCACCACACTTTTTGACTCAAACTATAGGGTACAAGACCAGGTGCTATATACACAGGGGTAAAATTCTCATTTTTGAGATCAATTTGGTTTCAGCTCAAAGGTTAAAGGGTCACCTTTTACAAGGACACAGAGACTTTGGAGTACAGGTTCATAGTTCCTTGAAAGTGGAGTCTCAGATAGATAAGGTAATGAAGAAGGTATTAGGTATGCTTTCCTTTATTGGTCAATGCAATGAGTATGGGAGTTGGGAGGTCATGTTGCGGTTGTACAGGACATTGGTTAGGTCACTTTTGGAATACTGCATTCAGCTCTGGTCTCCCTGCTATTGGAAAGATGTTGTGAAACTTGAAAGGGTTCAGAAAAGATTTACAAGGATGTTGCCAGGGTTGGAGGATTTGAGCTATAGGGAGAGGCTGAACAGGCTGGGGCTGTTTTCTCTGGAGCATCGGAGGCTGAGGGGTGATCTTAAGAGGTTTATAAAATCATGAGGGACATGGATAGGCAAAATCTTTTTCCCAGAGTAGGGGAGTCCAGAACTAGAGGACATAGGTTTAGGGTGAGAGGAGAAAGATTTAAAAGGGACATAAGGGGCAACTTTTTCACGCAGAGGGTGGTGTGTGTATGGAATGAGCTGCCAGAGGAAGTGGTGGATGCTGGTACAATTGCAACAATTAAAAGGCATCTGGATGGGTATATGAAAAGAGGTTTAGAGGGATATGGACAAACTGCTGGTAACTGGGACTAGATTAGTTTAGGATATCTGGTCAGCATGGACGAGTTGGACTGAAGGGTCTGTTTCTGAGCTGTACATCTCTATGACTCTCTGAGTCTATAAGAGGGGGTGTGTGTGATTTGGGCTCCCAGTGAATTTTTTTTAAAATCCTTTTACAAAGGACTAAAGTAAAACCAAAAAATACTAAAGAATTAAGACAGACTATCAACCATGATGTGAATAAATATAAACAAAAATTAAGTGTGAAAATGTTCTAAGCATTTACATGCAGGTATTTATTTTTCTGACACATTTACAATCAGATCAAACCTCCAGGACTATACTCTGACGTTTGAGAAATTCAGACTGACACGATATTTGGAAAAATCGCACAGTTTCTTCTGAGCCAAGATCCGCAGGGTTGAATTAGACATGAGTGTGTATGGCACGTGTAAAAGATGTCAATGAGAAACTTCTGTGTTTGCCAAGGAATGAAATCAATGTGTCGAAAATAGTTATGGAAATGTCATCTCTGACTGAGGTACCACAACATGTGTGGGAGAGGGAGAGCAATTGTGGGGAGGGGGGCTGGAAGCAGAGGAAATGGAACGGCGCTTGCAGACGTTTTATAGCACTGAAGATCCTGGCAGGAGCAAAAGCTGCCAAAATTGTAAAATCACTACATGACATAGAGCGGGGTGGGCAGCTGAGAAGGATGGGCTTAGTGGTTAGCACTGCTGCCTCACAGCACAAGGGACCTGCGTTCAATTCCAACCTTGGGTGACTGTCTGGGTGGAGTTTGCACGTTCTCCTCGTGTCTGCATGAGTTTCTTCCCACACTCCAAAGATGTGCAGGTTAGGGTGGATTGGCCATGCTAAATTGCCCATAGTGACCAGGGATGTGTAGTTATCTGCATTAGTCAGGGTTAACTGTAGAGTAATAGGGTAGAGGGAGTGGGTTTGGGTGGATTACTCTTTGGAGGGTGGTGTGGTTGTTGGGCTGAATGGCCTGTTTCCCCATTGTAGGGATTCTCTATGGAGGTGTTTCAGTGTGACTGGGAGAAATTGAATGAGCAGGCAAACGTGGCAGATGCAGGTTAAGATGAATAAATGTAAGGTTATCCAGATGTAGGCAAGGTACACCCAATGGCAAATTCAACGTTGGTCTGGTCCAGTGTAGATGGCAGTGATGAAGAAATGGAGATGTAGGTGTCATGGCTGATGAGCTGGCTCAGGATTGATGGTCTCTCTTTAAGCTATATCTCCCTCTTTTTTCTTAAAACTATTCAAAATGATTCCGGCTCGTGGTGACAGTGTTTTACTTATTTTTCTCACTGCAAAATAGACATGACAACAAAAAAAAATCATTCAATCAAACTCATTCATCTTTCATTCATTCAGACTGATAGCAAAAAACGGAAGGTGTATGAGTATCTGAACGGGTGATAAATTGGGAAATAGGAAGGTGCAAGGACACCTGGGTGTCCTTGTACACCAGGCAACTCTGAGGAAGGGGTAGCAGGTGATGAAGAAGCTGAAGAAACGATATGTCGGCCTTCATAGTGAGAGGAGTCGAGTACAGGAACAGGGATGTCTAGCTGCAATTATTCACGGCCTTGGTGAGACCACTCCTGGAGTATTGTGTGCAGTTCTGTCTGAGGAAGGATGTTCTGACGATGGAGAGAGAGTAGAGAGGATTCACCAGACTGATTCCTGGGGTGTCAGGACTGACATATGAAGAGAGATTGGATCAGTCTAAAGTCCAGAAGGATGAGGTGGACCTCGTAGAAACATATAAAATTCTAAAAGAGATAGACAGAGGTAGGATATAGATAGGATGTTCCTGATGACCAGGGACATAGAACATTACAGCGCAGTACAGGCCCTTCGGCCCTCAATGTTGCATCGACCTGTGAAACCAATCTGAAGCCCATCTAACCTACACTATTCCATTCTAGTCCATATGTCTATCAAATGATCATTTAAATGCCCTTAAAGTTGGTGAGTCAACTACTGTTGCAGACAGTGCATTCTACACCTCTGCTACTCTCTGAGTAAAGAAACAACATCTGACATCTGTCCTATATCTATCAATTTAAAGCTATGTCCCCTCATGCTAGCCATCACCATCAGAGGAAAAAGGCTCTCCCTGTCTACCCTATCTAAATCTCTGATTAGCTTATATGTCTCAATTAAGACACCTCCCAACCTTCTTCTCTCTAATAAAAACAGCCTCAAGTCCCTCAGTCTTTCCTTGTAAGATCTTTCCTCCATACCAGGTAGCATCCTAGTAAATCTCCTCTGAATCCTTTCCAAAGCTTCCACATCCTTCCTATAATGCAGTGACCAGAAGTGTACGCAATACTCTAAGTGCGGCTGCACCAGAGTTTTGAACAGCAGTAGCATGACCTCATGGTTCTGAAACTCAATCCCTCTACCAATAAATGCTAACACACTGTATGTTTTCTTAACAACCCTATCAACCTGAGTGGCAACTTTCAGGGATATATGTACCTGGACACCGAGATTCCTCTGCTCATCTACACTACCAAGAATCTTACCATTCACCTAGTACTCTGTATTCCTGTTGCTCCTTCCAAAGTGAATTATCACACTTTTCCACACTAAACTCCATTTGCCACTTCTCAGCCCAGCTCTGCAGCTTATTTATGTTCCTCTGTAACCTGCAACATTCTTCGGCACAATCCGCAACTCTACCAACCTTAGTGTCATCCGCAAATTTAATAATCCATCCTTCTACGCCCTCATCCAGGTCATTTATAAAAGTGACAAACAGCAATCGACCCAAAACAGATCCTGGCAGTACACCACCAGTAACTGAACTCCATGTTGAACATTTCCCTTCAACCACCACTCTCTGTTTTCTTTCAGCTAGCCAATTTCTGATCCAAACCACTAAATCTCCCTCAATCCCATGCCTCCATAATTGTGCAATAGCCTACAGTGGGGAACCTAATCAAACACCTTACTGAAATCCATATACACCACATCAACCAATTTACCCACATCCACCTGTGTGGTCACCTTCTCAAAGAACACAATAAGGTTTGTGAGGCACAACCTAATCTTCACAAAACTGTGTTGACTATCCCTAATCAACTTATCCCTTTCTAGATGATCATAAATCCTATCTCTGATAAACTTTTCTAACACTTTACCTACAACCGAAGTAAGACTCACTGATCTATAGTTACCAGGATTGTCTCTACTCCCCTTCTTGAACAAGGAAACATTTGCTATTCTCCAGTCTTCTGGCACCACTCTTGTAGACAATGACGTCATAAAGATCAAAGCCAAAGGCTCGCCAATCTCCTCCCTGGCTTCCAAGAGAATCCTAGGATAAATCCCATCCAGTCCGGGGATTTATCTATTTTCACACTTTCCAGAATTGCTAACACCTCCTCCTTGTGAACCTCAATCCCATCTAGTCTAGTAGCCTGTATCTCAGTATTCTCCTCGACAATATTGTCTTTATCTAGTGTGAATTCTGACAAAAAATACTCATTTAGTGTTTCCCCTATCTCCTCTGAGTCCACACACAACTTCCTACTGCTATACTTAATTGGCCCTAATCTTACCTCAGTCATTCTTTTATTCCTGATATACCTGTAGAAACCTGTAGGGTTTTCCTTGATCCTATCCACCAATGACTTTTCGTGTCCCTGCCTGGCTCTTCTTAGCTCTCTCTTTAGGTCTTCCCTGGCTAACTTGTAACTCTCAAGCGCCCCTAACTGAACCTTCACATCTCATCCTAACGTCAGCCTTCTTCTTCCTCTTGGCAAGAGATTCAACTTCCTGAGTAAACCATGGCTCCCTCGCTCAACACCTTCCTCCCTGCCTGACAGGTACATACTTATCCAGGACATGCAGTAGCTGTTCCTTGGATAAACTCCACATTTCAATTGTGCCCATCCCCAGCAGTTTCCTTCCCCAACCTATGCATTCTAAATCCTGTCTAATCACATCATAATTGCCTTTCCCCCAGCTATAACTCTTACTCTCTGGTGTATACTTCCCTTTCCATCACTAAAGTAAACGTAACTAGTAATTATGGTCACTATCACCAAAGTGCTCACCTAGCTTCAAGTGTAACACCTGACTGGGTTCATTACCCAGTACCAAATCTAATGTGGCTTCGCCCCTTGTTGGCCTGTCTACATACTGTGTCAGGAAACCCTCCTGCACACAATGGACAAAAACTGACCCATCAAAAGTACTTGAACATTCCTATTCCCAGTCAATATTTGGAAAATTAAAGTCCCCCATACGATTACCCTGTCACTTTCGCTCCTATCGAGGATTATCTTTGCTATCTTTTCCTCTACATCTCTGGAACTATTCAGATGCCTATAGAAAACTCCCAGCAGGGTGACCTCTCCTTTCCTGTTTCTAACCTTGGCCCATATTACCTCAGTAGACGAGTCCTCAAAAGTCCTTTCTGCCACTATAATACTGTCCTTGACAAACAATGCCACCCTCCCCCTCTTTTACCATCTTCTCTGTTTTTACTCAAACATCTAAACCCAGGAACCTGCAATAACCACGGAGTTACAATCTAAAGATTTAAGGGAAGCCATTTAGGAATCAGATGAGGAGAAATGTCTTCACCCAGAGAGTGGGGAGCCTGGGGAATTCTCTGCAACAGAAAGCAATTGAAACCAAAACAATGGATGTTTTCAAGATAGTTCTTAGGGCTAAAGGGACCAAAGGACATGAGGGAGAAAGCAGGAACAGGGTTGGATGATCAGCCATGATCCTATTGAGTGGCAGAGCAGTCCTGAAGGCTGAATGGCCTACTCCTGCTCCTACTGTTGTGAAGAAAATATAGAGAACCCCAGGAGACGCAGAGAGTTCCTCGATAAGTAGATTTTTTATTTGCAAACAAAAAACCATGACACTGAGGAAGCAGATTCTCAAATGCCCTCGAACCTCAGGGTCTGTGGATTTTTATATCTTTTTTATCATGTTTCTGTGAGCTTATCCGCATGTCCAACTATATTAATTAAAGTACCTCACTCTATCTACACAATAAACCAGTGATGTTAGTTCCCATTATCTCTTTAGTTGTACATTCTACTTAATGTTATTCTAATGTCACGGTTAGATATTTATTGCTAACCCTGCTATAATGGTCTTTCATTCCAGACCCTACTTGATATTTTCCTAATATCATGATTAGATATTTATTATCACTTCTGCTACAGTGATCTTTCATTGCAGACTAACCTATCATGATAGATATTTAGCTATTCCATCTATTACAATAATCTCCTGTCTCAAGCTGACTCTACTAACTATTAATTCGATATTTTAATGTCATGTCCCAAATATTTACAGTCCCAATCCTGTCATAATAACGCTTTACAGAGAAACTTGCTTTATTACTTGTGTTATCTCATCTTGTCATCGTGACCTTTCAGCCTTAACCTTACTCTGCTAATTGGTGTTAGAAAATTCACTATGGTTATCCCATCCTACCTTCCACAGAACACAGATTACCAGTGTTCTTCATGCTTTAACCCTTCCCATGCTTTCATGCTCTTTATTTTCCATATTCCCCCCTTTGAGACCTACTAGTCTCACCTAGAGAAAGAAGACAATAAGCTCAGCCTCTCTTGTGCCCAATACCAACAATATAGATCCCAATATGGACTAAATAATCTTTGGAGTCTGAGACTTAAAGGGTTCTTCCTCCATTCCTGTAGTTTCTTGGGCCAAACACCGGCTCTCCAATAACCAGAACAGGAAAAAAGACCCAAGATCCTTCACAATCTGGGACCCGAGCATTCTTCAGAAGTACCGTGGACATATTCCTTGCACTGTGGCGATTGTCAGATCATAATTATAGAGCGGTGGGGGTTCCATCTGAGGAATAAGCACTTCCTGGGGTAGCTGAAATGACCACACATTGCCGTGTAGTTACACAAACTGAGAAGGACTTAATAAAAGATAAAGCACAACAAAAGATGATGGCAACAACAAGCAAGACCGCACCTACAATAAGACCAATCTTGATGAACCATGCTCCCCAAGACCCTAATATATTATTCCCCCAATCAAAAGCCTGATGACCAAACCCCGCATTGTCTTTTAGCTCCTGTCTTAGATTCTTTAGATTTTCCATTGCTTTAGTAAAAGATTCCCCAGGGCTAGTGTTGTTAGGGATAAAGGTACAGCAATGCTCCCCAAACATCACACAAACCCCGTCTTTTTCTGCCAGTATCCAATCTATGGCCATGTCATTTTAGTAGTGGCATCCAATTGTTCTCCCAAGGCCACAAGGACATCATCAGTATAATTGATAAATCTCTGCTGGTTGTAATAAACGTAATTAATCTATTCAGCATTCTTGCTAACCCCCATCACTGGGAAGAGAGCTTCCCAGTCTGTGGCAATCTCATTGCAGGCCTTAAACTCATTAGGAATACCTCTTGGCTGTCCTATGCTATCAATCTGAATTGTCGAATCAGGGACATACCGTCGCTTAGTTCGGCGCAAAGCTGACTGTGATGTGGAGTCAAACTGTGGTGATATAACTACCTTGTGTAGGAGCATTACACAGGCACAGCTGCCACTCCAGTCAGCAGGCAGCGTCGGGCGCAACTCTCCTTTCCTACCACACAGCCACCAAGTATCTGCCAGTGGGAGGTGTTGAGAATTTAAAACGGCCTCAAATGTGGTGTCCACCTCGAAATCAATCGTATTCCTGCAAAGACCTTAAAATAGCCAACTGGGGGGGATCTAAGATGGCGGCGATCTGAGATGATCACACTGCAGAGCTTCGCATCGCAACAGGAGCAGGACGATCCTTTAACCCACCCAACTCAGGTCATCGGGACTTTTTGGGGCGTTGGAAAGAATGTGGAGCCCCAAGAAACATTTAAAAAATGACTTACCTGTATTTTCAGCTGTCCAGAAATGCCTAAAAAGGGAGGGGGAGCATCCGAGGCCGGGTCTGCAGCAGCCTCGGAGCCGATTACTCTCCAGGACCTGGTGAACCAGCTCTCGAAATCTCGTGAGATGTTGGGGAAACAGATTGAAGAGAAGCTGGCTCCAGTCTCTCTCATGCTGCAGAAATATGAGCAGCAGCTGGGAGAGCTGGAGAAGAGGACGGATGAGGTGGAGGACAGGGTCACAGTGGTGGAAACTGATGCCAGTTCATTCAAGGATGAGATCCAAGCCCTGAAGATGCAGGTTTGTAATTTGCATGACCAAGTGGATGATCTGGAAAACAGGGGCAGGAAAAAAAACTTTCGGATCATCGGTCTGCCTGAGGGGAAGGAAGATGAGCGACCTGTGGAATTTGTTGAAGATTGGCTTCCGAAATTCCTTGACTTGGAGACTGGCATGAGAGGATTGAAGATAGAGAAGGCTCACCGGGTTGCAGCACGGAGGTCGGGTCTGGGTCAACACCCTCGTCCTTTCCTGGTGTGATTCCATCATTACCGGAATAAGGAGGGAGTCATGGAGGCTTCCAGACTCCAGGGGAAGGATCCAAAGGCCCTAATTTACAAGGGGTCCAAGATCATGTTTTTTCAGGACCTTTCAGTGGCGGTGATCCAGAAACGAAAATCGTATGATGGTGCCAAGAGAAGACTGAAGGAGCTTGGGATTCAGTGCTCCCTGAGATATCCGGCAGTGCTTCGAATCACCTTAGATGGATCCATGCATCTCTTTGACACATCCGAGAAGGCAGGAGACTTTGTGGACAAACTGACCTAATTTAAACAATTGTAGTATGTTTAGATATTGTTGCTTGGGTATGTGTTGATCATTCTGTAAAAGAAATGCAGGACATCCGGTTGGAACTTTGTTTTTCCACCTTTTTTTTCCTCTATTGATAATAATTTGGTTCAAACTATGTCTGGCGGTGGTTAAGATGTATATTTTAAATTTCTAAGTTAGGACATACCAAAGGATGGGTGAGTTATTTATTCCCCCTTTCTTTTATATAAAAGAATGTTTTTTTTTATTCATATTGATATTCTATGGGGTGTATATACTTTTTAGCTTGTGCTTGCGATGCGGCTCTAGCTGGGAGAAGTGAAGGTGGTTGAGATGGTTAGATGCCTATTTATGGGCAGTTCGGGACGGGTAGTTGCCCCCTCTGGGCAGGGGGTGAGTTCCCCTACTCAGCGCTATTGGCGCTCTATATGTTGGTTTGTTTTCTGGTTTTTGTTGTTTTTTATTTTTAATAATTTTGTATGTTTGTTAAATGTAGTGGTTTTAGTTTATGTAGTTTTTATATTTGGTGGATCATGAGACACTAAGGCTCAGCAATTTGTGGTTCAGGTTCTTCCTCTCTGGAATTTAAATGTAATTGCAGAAGATTATGGCTAATGATTTGATTAAATGGTGTACCTGGAATATCAAGGGAAGCCACTCACCAATTAAGAGGAAGAAGGTACTCTTGAGTCTTAGAAAGGAGAAGGTGGATATTGCTTTGTTACAGGAGACACATTTGGATGACAAGGAGCATCTGAAATTACAGCAGAATGGCTTTGACTGAGTTTATTTTTCATCATTTAATATCAGAAATAGGGGAGTGGTTATATTGGTTAGGCAAAATCTCTCATTTAAATTGTTGGAATGTGTTAAAGACACATACGGGAGGTTTGTAATTTTTAAAGCCTTGATAAATGGGGAAGAATATGGCATTTTAAATGTTTATTGTCCCCCAGCTCATCCTCTTAAATTCTTGGTAGATGCTTTTTCTAAACTGATAAGTCTCAAGTCTCGGCACATCATTATAGGGGGAGATTCTAACTGCCTCATGGACCCCCACAGTAGACAGGTTGCCTAAAGGTCCCTCAATACCCTCTGCACAAACCAAACAGTTATTGGGTTTGTGTGGGGAATTAGGGTTGGTGGATGGCTGGAGGTGTCTCCACCCTACAGGTAGGGATTTCACGTTTTTCTCCAATCCACATTGATGTCACACAAGGATTGATTTTTTTTCTGACCGCTGCGGTAACCCTGGATCTGGTGGCATCTTGTACAATTGGTAATATTGCCGTCTCTGATCATGCTCCAGTGTACCTCATGGTTAAAATTAAGGATGTTACAGTGGATTCAAGGTAATGGCGAATGGACCCCTTTATTCTCATGGACAGTAAGTTTGTGGAGTATTTCTCTAGGGAATTTCGGGCATTCCTAGACATCAACATAGGCTCGGTTGATAGCTCATCTGTTCTCTGGGAAACTGCCAAAGCTTATGCCAGGGGGTTAGTTATTTCATATTCCACCAGTAGGAAGCGGCAGAAGGGTGAGCAGCAACGTCTCCTTGAAGCACGGTTGAAGGCAGCCGAGACGGCTTATTTTGACAGACTCTCGTTGGTCAAACTACAGAGGATTACGGCACTGTGGTCTGCACTAAATTCCGTGCTCACGCAGACGGCAAAGAAGGAGCTGGCTTTTGCAAAGTAAAGGTTATACGAGCATGGTGACAAGCCAGGCAAATACTTAGCATACCTTGCCAGAAAGAGAAGTGCCCCACAAACCATTACAGCGATTAGGGAAGGCTCTAGGACCTAACATGTGATTCTAAAAAGATTAATGTAGCGTTCCAGAGATTCTACTCTAAGTTATATCAGTCTGAGAATTGTGAGGAGGGGCAGGCCAAAATGGAATCCTTTTTTAGAGATCTGAAGCACCCGGGTGTGACTCCCGAACAACAGTCCTTTCTCAATGCCCCATTATCAGAGCAAGAAGTGCAGGAAGCTGTGAGGCAGCTTCAGAGTGGAAAGGCGCCCGGTCCTGATGGACTTCCCAGTGAATTCTATAAGGAATGTCTAAGTATACTGTCAGGTCTGATGCTGAACATGTTTAATGATTCATACAGTCATGATTGTCTCCCATCATCTCAGAGAGAGGCCAATATTTCACTTATCCTTAATAAGAGAAGGATCCAGAAGACTGTGCTTCACACAGGCCCATCTCGCTCTTAAATGTGGACTTTAAGACCCTCTCTAAGGCTCTCACGTTAAGGCTGGAGACTGTGTTACCTATTATTAAAGAGGATCAGACGGGCTTCATAAAGGATCACAGATCCTCCAATAATGTTAAGAGGCTGCTTAACGTTATTCAAGTATACCAACAGCAGTCAATACAGGGATTGGTGATTTCTTTAGATGCAGAGAAGGCATTTGACCGAGTTGAGTGGCCGTACCTTTTCTATACTCTAGACCGGTTTGGTCTGGGCGAAGTTTTCATAAGATGGGTAAAGGTTCTCTACAGTGTACCTCTCGCGACGGTCATTACCAATGGGATACAATCAAGCAATTTTAATATTTCACCATTACTTTTTACATTGGTGATTGAACCGTTGGCAGAGGCCATTCGTGGGGATCTCAATATATCAGCTCCAGAAGTGGGGTCAAAATTACATAAGTTCTCGCTGTATGCAGACGATGTTCTAATTTTCTTGACAAATCCAGCAGTCTCAGTGCCTTGCCTGATACAATGCATTCACACATTTGGCGCTTTTTCAGGGTATAAGATTAATTTTGCTAAATCAGAGGCTATGCCTATGGATGGTCTTACAAAAGAGTTGGCTCTTGAGAGTGACTATAGATTCCCATTTAGGTGGTCACAGGAGGGTTTTGTGTATTTGAGCATATTCATTACTCCAGTTCTGGATTGGCTGTTCAAAGCCAATTTTACTCAATTATTTGAAAAAATTAAACAAGATCTCCAAAGATGGGAGGCACTTCCAGTCTCATGGTTGGATCGGGTAGCACTTATTAAGATGAATATTCTCCCTCGTTTGCTCTACCCTATATGGATTCTCCCCCTGATTTTCAAAAAACAAACACTCAGGAGACTGAACAGTTGGTTCAGCTCCTTTATCTGGCACCATAAATGGCCCCTCATTAAATTAGCCAAACTGCAGTTGCCTCACAGATTGGGGGGAATAGACCTTCCGGACATTAAAAATGACCAATTAAGCTCGCTTTTGACATATGTGAGTGATTGGGTTTGTAGGGACCCTCTTTCAATATGGCTAGATATCGAAGCCTCCCAGGCAAGGTGCCCCCTTACCAGTTTGCTGTTTTTGGACAAGGTGAGGACAGTAGGGAATATTGCCATAACCCAATAGTCATCAATACTGTAAAAGCATGGAGGGCAATTCGGCAGAGGGAAGGTAATATTGGCAAAACATCTTTGTGTACACCTTTAGTGGGTATGCTGGATTTTCAACCGGGTATGATAGATTCAGGATTTAAACATTGGGCAGCTAGGGGTATATCTTGCGGGGGTGATTTATTTGAGGGAGATGTAACGATGTCCTTTAATCAGTTAGTCTGGAAGTATGAGTTACCTAATAGAAACCTCTTTTTTTTTCAAGTTAGGGATTTTATTTAAAAAAGGACCACACTTTTGACTGATCCCTACAAATCTGACATAGAAAGAGGGGTACTAAGGGCTAAGAGTACACTCTCTGTCAGTACTCTATATCACCAATTGGGGGGTGCCACCTCAGATGAGTCTGATCGACTCTGCAAGATGTGGGAAAGAGAGCTGGGTGTTGAAGTTTCTTCAGAGGTATGGGAGGATATTTGGGAGAATGCAAGGAAGGTATCAATTTGCAATAGGACCCATGCTTTACAGTTGAAGATTCTCCACAGGGTCCACTTAACCCCAGACCGTTTGTCAAAATTTAAACCAGGGGTATCTTCAGCATGCCCCAAGTACAAGGTCTGTATGGGTACTCTTACCCATTGTCTTTGGTCTTGTGACAGGCTTCAAACATATTGGAGCGCTGTGGTGGGTGCAGTGGAGAGGATTTTAGGTGTCGGGGTGGAGAAGGACCCTATTTCACTCCTTTTGGGCCTACCCATTGTAGTTCCTGCAGACGTGCGTAAGGCAAAACTTGTCAATATCCCTACGTTCTGTGCAAGGAAGAATATCTTGCTAGGTTGGATATCCAAAAACCCCCCTGGCCTGTCGGGTTGGCGGAAGATTGTTATGGAGCATATTCCCCTGGATTTTCTCACAAATATGGTACACCACAAAACTGAGAATTTTTACAAGACATGGCAACCCTTTTTGAAATACCTGGACACAGATTTATCTGCCACACTAACAAGGGCTTTTATATAGCCGTAATGATTGTGTTTCATGAGTCCAATATCCAGGGAGGAGGAACTGTGAATGTATGAGTGTTTTGTTTGGCTGGGCTGAGTTATTGCTATTTATTTGTTTGTTGTTAGGTATTTATTTAGTTAGTTAAATAGCTAGTTTAGGTTTTTTAAAATTTTATATTTCTCTATATATGTTTATACAGTCGTATAGGAAGGTGGGTTGGGGAATTTTCTTTTTATTATTTGGGTTTAGTTTTGTACTATTTTTGTACTGTTTTGAATTGCATTGTTTTGTATTTGTTGTAATATTTAAAAATCTATTTTTTCTTAATAAAAATATATTATAAAAAAAACATAGCCGACTGGTGTGGAGCCATTTCACTTAAAGCATTCAAAACTCAACCCATCCCGTATCCTGAAAGCAGCCAAGGGGAACGTGTAATTAGTCTTACTGGTGGACCACAGGGTGCTATAGCCACATCACTGTTGGAGTTGCTGTCTGCCCATGTCATCCTGCTGATAGAACATAGAGGCCTGAAGTAGGAGGCACTAAAAGGGGCAATGGGATTGCCTGTAAGTTGATGAATCATCCAGGGTAAGAGGTTGGCTAGAGGGCTGCAAACACTATTGAGTACAGGCTGTCGAGTTATAGGGCATAGGGACAACATAGTGTGAGGGAGTTGCCTTAGTACACAAGAAACAGTCCTGTCTAGCCATCATTATGGCCATATAGTTTGCCCATTGATTGTCACGGGCACGTACCCATGTTAGGGCAGCAAAGTCTGCACTTCTAATACATCTTTGCCTCCCAGCTTGAATGACCCTGGCATTACCAGTCCAGGTCTGTCAACCTAATGGTGTCCAAGTCTGAGTATGCAGGCCTGGCATCAGAGAGGGGAGGGGGGGAGTGGGGTGGTATCAGGGGCATCCCCCATATCTTCCCCATTCCCACTGCCAGGAGAACTGTGTTCCACATCTCCATCACAATCATTTCCAGAATGATCAGTATCCCCAAGAACTTCACCTGTACCTTGTTCGGAACCCTGCTGAGGGGTACTAGTCTCCTATGTGCCCTGCCCATGTCCAAGTTCCTCAGCCTCAGCTCCACTTACCTCAGTGTTTGAGTTAGTTTGTGCTGGTGGGAGAACTTTGGTACAATGATTAAGGTGGTACCATATGTGTCGTCCTTCCACTTGGGTGGCAGTAGGTGATGCCTTAGTCACTACGAAAGGTCCCTCTCTCCTCAGCTCATTCCTGTCTTCAAAAAACCCACACGTACACCCAATCCCCGGGTGTAATAGATCCTTCCTCGTTGACAGGTGTTGGTTCCCTTTGTGTCTCCTGCAGGTGGATAGTCTCATGTACCATAGTTAGCTGCTGCATATATTGCTTAAGCTCTAAGCCTAGCTGCTCCAAGCTAGGCCTTTCATATGGGCCTCTCCACCTGGGCACTGGCATAGGTCTACCTGTGAGCATCTCATGCAGTGTTAGATTGGTCATGCGATTAGTCTGTATGCGATAACTCACTAGCGCCAGCGCATCAACCCAATTAAGGTTGGTGCTTGCGCAGGTCTTGTTTAATTGGGCTTTCAATATCCCATGAATCCTTTTCACCATACCCTGTGCCTGGGGATGATACACACACCCAAACCTCTGTTTGATTCTCAAAGACGACAGCACCAACTTAACTACTTTCTGAATGAAGGCAGACCCATTGTCTGACTGATTTCCAACGATATACCAAACCTTGGGATAACTTCATTCATCAGAAATTTCACTCCTGTCCCAGCTCCTGGTTTCAATCTTATCTCCACTGGCCTAACTGATTTCACTTTCCCCAGATCTGCATCATGCTGTGACCACAAAGTAGCTAATAATGCATCCAATCGCTCATTCCCATATTGATTACCTTCCTCCACTATCACTGGCATGCTCTGCTGGGGTATTACCTTGACTTCCTTCGGATTCCCTGTCAAGTTGCAGCATGCTAGGATTTTAATATAGCTGCCATCTCCGGATTCCCAAACCTCTGTTGTGAGGATATGCCATTCCCTGACTGTTTCTACATGCCTGGCCAGAGATCCTAAGTCTTTAGATTGATATCCCTTATTTACCAGTAAGGTTACATGTGGTGTGGTGCCTGGTACACTACACCACTTTTCCAGGAACACATTTCTCTCTATTTGCAGGATCACTCCCTGTCCCCCTAATTACTATTGCTTCACTTCTCAAACGTTGTGGAGCGGTGACTTCCTGCTGTTACTGCCTCTCTAACACCTCATCCTGAGACTCATCAAATATCCCTGGACAGTGCAGCTCAGACTTAGGTGGTCTTGCTTTAGTCAACATCGTCAACACTTCTGCTTCCCACATCCCCAAATGTCTTGACTATCACTTGTTATATCCCCTGTCCAATAAACATAAACGTCCTTAACTTCTTGTATCACTTATTGTGTATTGGCCTGCTGTGTGCACTCCAATCTTTCCTCTAACTGTGGTAAAGCATCCCTACCTAACAACTTAATTGGCAAATCTTTAGACACTAATATTGGTAGAACTATCTCCCTACCTTCCATTTCTAATCTTACTGGAGCTGTAAATCGGGTTAACTGTGATTTCCCTGAGAACCCTACAGTTTTAACACATGTACTTGACATGGGAAGGTGAGAGGCATACCGCAGCTGTACACAAGTTTATGTAGCCCCAGTATCTATCATCGCCGGTGTCTGCTGCCCCTCTATATTAACTTGTGCTACTGGTTCTTGATCAGCCTCCCATGCTACTACAGGGTACTGCCCCTTCCCCCCCCCTCCCAGGTTCTCAGGGCATCCCTAACACATCCCATACAGGTTAACAGGTCCTGTTGGGCCTGTAGGTGTCTGGGAAGTGGCCACTGGGGATTCCTGCCATCTAGGCCCGCAATTCCTCCTAAAATGGCCTGGTTGATGGCATCCTGAGCTCCCTTGAGCTTAGTCCCCCATTCCTACATCACTGTCCTTGGGAAGGCCAGTTCTGTTTAGGCTGTTGTTTAAATCTGCCCTGCCCCGAATACATCACCTGTGGGAAAGCTTCTCCAGAACCCTCCATTGTTGGCATGGGACTTTCTGGACCCTGTCTGGTTACCTGATAGGACCCCCCTTGCGCTGGCACATGGTTCACGCCAGTGTTGATTACTGTGTCGGTTCTTGCTAGCAACACCTATTTAGCCTTCTCTTTTTCTTTCTTTTTAAGCTCTTCGAGCTGCACTTCGCCAGCTTCCTTTGCACCTCCTCCTGCTGTTCAGACAGTTTCTCTTTGTCTTTTCGAAACCTTTCAACTGCGTGAGCTACGTGGTCTCTAAATTCCTGGTGGGTCATTGATGATGTCAGACCCACCATCTCCTCCAGCCTTGACCTGACTTGGGAGGGCATTGCCTCAATGATGGAACTTTGGAACATTGTGGTCAGCAACTGATTAGTCTCTACATCTTGCTCTGTTTCCCAAACAGCCTCCACTCCTTTAACTGTTTCTCCCACTGGATCCCCTCTCAGAGCCTGGGGGTCCATTTTGGGTGGATAACAGTCTCTTGAGACCTGCCATACATTCTGTCTCACTCGATCAATCCCCTCAATCATTGGATTGTCTGCCTCATTTTTCAAACGGGCTGGGCCCATTATTTCCTTTAACTTCGGGAGCCCTACCAACCTCACCAGCAGTGCCTTCAAGTCCCCTATAGCCAGCAATCGCCCTGTGGTTTCATCTTCAAAAGCCCTGATCCCCTTTCCCGCTCCCTCATGTAAACTGGGCAGTGCATTCTTCAGCCCATCCAGATCCTGAGTTCCCCGAGGAACATACTGTGGGTTTCTCTCCCCTTTTATAAGGAGCGGTAACATCCTTCCCCGTTGGCGCTTTTTCCCTTTACTGACCCGACTTCTCAATAAATCCCCCTCGGACTCTGAGTCCGATGCTATTTCTAATTCCTCCCATTCTTTGGGTACTGGGGCCTTTTTCCTTTCCTTGTCTCTCATCATCCCTTTCTGCTTGTTTTGCATTACTATTCACAGCTTTTCTCTTCAGCCCTCCTTTCGTGAGTATTCCTCAATTGCTTTTTGTTGCCTTAGCCCATGCAGCACACAGATCTCATGTTTCAGCTCTTCTTGCTCTCGTGGTGTGACTTCTATTTGCTCCTGCCTGTCCCTTTTCTCGCTTTCCCTTCTTTCCCTCAGTTCATTTTTGTCTTCTGCACTTCCATCCCATTCTGTCCCTCTATTTCTACTGTCCCCTTTATTACTGGACACTGCTTCAATGCCTCTTCATTTGAGGAGGTCTATTCAACTCCTCCACATCTGGGTATAGAGGGGGGAGGGCTGATTCCTGCTTTTCTGTTTCCCGTAACTGCTCAGCTTGTTCTTTTGCAGTTTTCCGCGTCACCACAGGTGCCTGACAAGCTTCCTTCCTCATCCTCTTTCCTGAAAAGTTTCAGTATTTCCATCTCCTGATCCCTTTTTTTGGTTTCTATTTTTAGACTTATCTTTTGGCTTATAGTTCTTAATTAATCCTTCCATCTCATTGCACATATTTATATCAAAGTTACCTTCTATTGGCCATTTAGTCAATAAATCCTGAGTTCTTTTTTCCCATTTCTCAGAAATGTTTACGATATAATTTCTTGCCCCTGGAAATTTCTCACTCAATATCTCAATTGCAGTCCCTTTATCATCCTACAATATATTTCAGTCCAACTCATAAATCATTTCCTCATACCATTCAAGTCCTATAGTGCTTTGTTCAATAGTATTAGCAATTCCTAACTTTATAGCTTGCCAATTGTCCCTTACCAATCTACCCATTTCTAAATGTCCTCAATTGCAACTGGTTAATACAAACAACCTATTCTCATTCATTCAGCCTAAACCAAGCTAACACTGCACCTTCAAAATGCATCAATCTCTAACGGTTTCTTAAGAAATTTCTCTCTCAAAAAAAACTATCTTAAATTCTTACAGTGCAAAATAAAATCAAAGTACCCCTGGATCTCGAGCTTCAGGGAAACAGAACACAAACATTTAACCACCAACAAACAATTATGCATACAAATCAGATCACAATGATCAAACTATAAACTCTCTGTCTTACACACACACACACACACACACACACACACACACACACACACACACACACACACACACACACACACACACACACACACACACACACACACACACACACACACACACACACCTAACAGCCAAAAACTCTGCTGTAAACCAACTGCTGTCAGCCAGAGCCTTACTTAAACAGACCCTGTGTTCATTTTCAAAAATGCTATTATCCTACAGACCTTATATAAAACATTTAATAGTTTAGTAACACGATAATACTATGACTATTCTTTGCTATTTTCCACTACCAATCTGCCGGCTTTCTATACAGGTCTATCAGCGCTTTCAGGAAAACGGTCTCCCCTTATTTATTCTGCCCTATCTATCTATACAGTCATATAAAACAATTTCCCCCTACTTATTCTGCCCTATCTATCTTATAAAACAATTTCTCCATATTTATTTTGTTTGATCTATCTATAGGGTCTTTTTTTTTAGATTACTTACAGTGTGGAAACAGGCCCTTCGGCCCAACCAGTCCACACTGACCCACCAAAGCGCAACCCACCCAGACCCGTTCCCCAATACCTAACACCACGGGCAATTTAGCATGGTCAATTTACCTAACCTGCACATTTTCGGATTGTGAGAAGAAACCTGACCACCCAGAGGAAACCCACACAGAGAATGTGCAAACTCCACACAGAGAGGTCGCCTAAGGCAGGAATTGAACCTGGACCACTGGCACTGTGAGGCAGCAGTGCTAACCACTGTGCCACGTTCCGCCCTATCTATCAATAGGGTCTTACATACACCACATGGAAGTTTTCCTACTTTTTATTCTTACTCACCCCTTACCCCACTGCGCCATTTTCTTGACCAATTCTCCACGTCTCCTTCAGCCGCAATTGACCTCTTGCCTTTGGATGCTCGATCAGAGAGACCCTCTAGCAGGTTCCTGCACCTCCGAGTCCCCAAGGACCACTCGAAGCCATCAGACTATAGTCAGAATTCACAACAAAAAATGCTAACTATTTTTCTGTTGGGTACCCTTATTCTGTCAGTCTCGGGAGTGCCCCCGGTGGACAAGAAGTGCCCTGTTACTGCTGCCCTCTGTCCAGGTGGGTCTCTGTACGACCCTGCTCACTGCGCCAAATTTGTTGTGGAGAAAATATAGAGAACCCCAGGAGACACAGAGTTCTTCAAAAAGTAGGTCTTTCATTTGCAAACAAAAAACCATGACACTGAGAAAGCAGATTCTCGAATGCCCTCGAACCTCAAGGTCTGTGGGTGTTTATATTTTTTTTATCATGTTTCTGTGAGCTTATCAGCATGTCCAACTATATTAATCAAAGTACCTCACTCGATCTACACAATAAATCAGTGATGTTAGTTCCCATTATCTCTTTAGTTGTACATTCTACTTAATGTCATTCTAATGTCACGGTTAGGTGGCACAGTGGTTAGCGCTGCTGCCCCAGAGACCCAGGTTCAACTCCTGCCTCAGGCAACTGTCTGTGTGGAGTTTGCACATTCTCCCTGTGTCTGTGTGGGTTTGCTCTGGTTTCCTCCCCCAGTCCAAAGATGTGCAGGTTAGTGTGGATTGGCCGTGCTAAATTGCCTGTCGCGTTGGGTGTAGGGGAATGGGTCTGGGTGGGTTGCTCTTCGGAGGGTCGGTGTGGACTTGTTGAACTGAAGGGCCTGTTTCCACACTGTAGGGATTCTAATCTTAGATATTTATTGCTAACCCTGCTATAATGGTCTTTCATTCCAGACCCTACTTGATATTTTCCTAATATCATGATTAGATATTTATTATCACTTCTGCTACAGTGATCTTTCATTGCAGACTAACCTATCATGATAGATATTTAGCTATTCCATCTATTACAATAATCTCCTGTCTCAAGCTGACTCTACTAACTATTAATTCGATATTTTAATGTCATGTCCCAAATATTTACAGTCCCAATCCTGTCATAATAACACTTTACAGAGAAACTTGCTTTATTACTTGTGTTATCTTATCACGTCATAGTGACCTTTCAACCTTAACCTTACTCTGCTAATTGGTGTCAGAACGTCCATTATGGTTATCACATCCTACCTTCCACAGAACACTATGTTCTTCATGCTTTAACCCTTCCCATGCTTTCATGCTCTTTATTTTCCATACTACTTCCTCTGTTTCTGTGCAAATTGCACACCCCAGCGCATCACAAACCCAAAGGAAGTGCTGGGGTGAGGTAGCATCACCAAAGGGGAAAGGGTAACGTTAATAAAATTAAAAATCATTTCAATTGCATTTGTAAACACTGCCAGTGAGAGGCGAGTTTACAGATCCTGCAACAGCTTGCCGTGCTCCCACAGCAGACAGACCGCTTCGAGGCGAAACCTACCAAGTACGGTCAGCCCTTAACGGGAGAATTTCAGCCACTCTGGGTCAGGTCAGTCTGAGCTCAGTGATGCTGCCCTGTTGTAACCACAGATTCAGCCAATGGTATCAAATGTCTGCCTGTGGAATGATGTCTTTGAAGTCAGAATTGTCCCTAACAATGCCAGGTGGCATGGTGGCTCAGTGGTTAGACCTGCTGCCTCACAGTGTCTGTGTGGAGTTTGCACATTCCCCTGTGTCTAGTGTGGATTCCTCTGGGCATTCTCAATTCCTCCTACAGTCCAACAGTGTGCAGCTTAGGTGGGTTGGTCATGGTAAATTGTGCAGGTTGGGTGGATTAGCCATGGGAAATGCAGGGGTGGGTCTGCCTGGGATGCTGTTTGGAAGGTGAATGCAGACTCAATGAGCCAAATGGCATCTTTCTGCACTGGAGGGATCCCACGAATCCCCTTGCCCTAAGGATCACTGTTCAGTTTTTCCTTTATTCTTGCGTGGCTGAGCCAATATTTACTGCCTCCATCTCCAATTGCCCTTGAACTGAGTATCTAGTGATCTTAAGAGTCATCCATATTACTGAAGTCACGTGTAGGTCAGACACAGTAAAGATGGCCGATTTCCTTCCCTGGAGGCCATTTGTGAACCAGATGGGTTTTTACAACAATCACCGACAGTCACTGAGGCAACCTTTATATTCCAGGTTTATTTTACTCCCTCATGGGCTGGCATTTTTCACCTGTCCCTAGTTGCCCCTTGAGAAAGTGAGGGTGAGCTGCCTTCTTGAACTGCTGCAGCTTATGTACTGTTGGTTAACCCACAATGCCCTGAGGGAGGGAATTAAATTTATTAATTGAATCTAAATTCTACCATAGTGAGATTTGAACCTGTTGTTCCAGTGATTTCACAAGCACAGCACCCACCTCCCTATTACCCTGGGATGGCTGACACCAGCCAGTGATGGTGCTTTTCTTTTCAGTGCCAGGGGGTGGCCAGTTGGGGGCAGTATCTCTCCTTGTTGCGGTTCTGCCAGTTTATTGGTAGCCTGCAGCTGGAGGACACAAGGGGCCAAATGGGAGAAAATGGGAACTGCAGATGCTGGAGGGTCGAAGAGTGTGGTGCTGGAAAAGCACAGCCGATCAGGCAGCATCCGAGGAGCAGGAGAGTTGACATTTTGGGCATAAGCTTGAGGTAGGGCTTATGCTCAAAACATCAAATTTCCTGCTCCTTGCATGCTGCTTCACCAGCTGTGCTTTTCCAGCACCACACCCTTTGACATTGAGTCAAATGCCCCCATCTTTCCACGGTTTCTAACCAGCAGTGTTAATGCAAACAGCCCATGGCCTTGGTTTTTTTGGCCATTGTCGTGTCCGCCCATCTTAAAAAAAACAGACATTCAGATCTGCAGACCTCACTTTTTACCCGTTCAGAATATTGGGTACTTTACTTATCCAGTGCTCTGCAATAAGGAATGAAAGGAGTCAGGAAGAGAGAAGGGAGGATAGAGAGAAAGAGAGGGAGAGTGGGATGATTGGCAGAGAGGTGGGAGGAGAGTAGCAAAGGAAGGCACTGGAGTCAACATGCAAGGGGAGAGGAAGGGAGGGAGAGAAGGAGCTAAAGGTTGGAGAAGAGAGGATAGCGAGGGTGGGTTATAGCAACAGCGGAGAAATTAGATGATACTTGAGACAGAGGGAAGAAGGACAGGTAAAAAATTTGTAATCAGGTACAAGATTATAGGAAGGCAAGTGGAATTTTAACAATTATTGCAAGGATCGGTGCTGGGCCCTCTATTTTTCATCATTTATATAAATGATTTGGATGTGAGCATAAGAGGTATAGTTAGTAAGTTTACAGATGACACCAAAATTGGAGGTGTAATGAACAGTGAAGAGGGTTACCTCAGATTACAACGGGATCTTAATCAGATGGGCCAATGGGCTGAGAAGTGGCAGATGGAGTTTAATTTAGATAAATGCAAGGTGCTGCATTTTGGGAAAGCAAATCTTAGCAGGATGTATACACTTAATGGTAAGGTTCTAGAGAGTGTTGCTGAACAAAGAGACCTTGGAGTGTAGGTTCATAGCTCCTTGAAAGTGGAATTTCAGGTAGATAGGATAGTGAAGAAGGCGTTTGGTATGTTTTCCTTTATTGGTCAGAGTATTGAGTACAGGAGTTGGGAGGTCATGTTGCAGCTGTACAGGACATTGATTAGGCCACTGCTGGAATATTGCGTGCAATTCTGGTCTCCTTCCTATCGGAAAGATGTTGTGAAACTTGAAAGGGTTCAGAAAAGATTTACAAGGATGTTCAACTATAACCTGGTGTTGTGTGATTTTTAACTTCGTACACCCCAGTCCAACACCGGCATCTCCAAATTACAAGGATGTTGCCCGGGTTGGAGGATTTGAGCTACAGGGAGAGGTTGAACAGGCTGGGGCTGTTTTCCCTGGAGCGTCGGAGGCTGAGGGGTGACCTTATAGAGGTTTATAAAATCATGAGGGGCATGAATAGGGTAAATTGACAAAGTGTCTTCCCTGGGGTAGAGGAGTCCACAACTAGAGGGCATAGGTTTAGGGTGTGAGGGGAAAGATATAAAAGAGACCTAAGGGGCAACTTTTGCACTCAGAGGGTGGTATGTGTATGGAATGAGCTGCCAGAGGAAGTGGTGGAGGCTGGTACAATTACAACATTTAAAAGGCATCTGGATAAGTATATGAATAGGAAGGGTTTGGAGGGATATGGGCTGGGTGCTGGCAGATGGGACTAGATTGGGTTGGGATATGTGGTTGGCATGGACGAGTTGGGCCGAAGGGTCTGTTTCCGTGCTGTACATCTCTACGACTCTTTGTCTCTATGAAGAGAGTATTAAACGAAGGGAACTGTTGCGAACTGCACAAGACATTTTTGAGACTGCACCTGGAGTACTGTGTACAATTTTGGTCCTTTTTGTCTGAGGAGGGATGTAATTGGCCAAATGGCCTCCTCCTAATCCTGATTCTTATATTCTTAATTAAAAGAAGGAAGGAGGGAAGGGGAGAAGGAGAAAGGATAGAGAGAGAGAGAGAGACGGCGAGAGGGGAGAGAGCAGGGGGTGCTGATGGAACGATAATAGGCGAGAGCCTGAGGGCAAACAGTAGAACGAGGGGAGAGGAGGGTGGGTGGGGGTGGGTTGGTAGAACTGGCAAAGAAAGGAATAAAGAAGGAGTAGGAGAAAGAGCAGAGCAATAAGGAGAGAGGGGGTAGTGGGGAGAAAAACGCACCAGAAATAGGAGGGAGAGGAGAGAGCACAAAGTGGGGGAGAGGTTTGAGAGAGAGTAAAGCAGAGGGAGAACAGGAAGAGGTGAGGCGGGAAGTCCCATCGACGTCTATCAGAGACAAGGCAGCTGTGACCAGGAGGGGAATGTGGATCTACTGCGAGTGTATTTCTAGATCCAGCAGTTGGGACAGTCACATAATAGCTCTGTGCATCAGTCAGAGCCCTGCCTAACAACGTCTTCCCAAAGACAGTAGTGTGCTGTAGGATTTATCAATCGGCCCTCCCTCTTGTAGACAGTATGACATGCTTTAGGCTGTCAAACTCTCTGGAGGAATGGCCTTCCTGAAGCCCACCCAGTCAACCATCTCCACTGCTCGTCAAAGATGCTTAACCTATATTAGAGCACAGTGCTTTCATAGAGTCTTAGAAATGTACAGCATGGAAACAGACCCTTCGGTCCAATCTGTCCATGCTGACCAGATATCCCAACCCAATCTAGACCCACCTGCCAGCACCCGGCCCATCTCCCTCCAAACCCTTCCTATTCATATACCCATCGAGATGCCTTTTAAATGTTCTGGGACTATTTTCCCTGGAACATCAGAGTCTGAGGTGTGACTTTACAGAAGTTAATAAAATCATGAAGTTTGGACAGGGTAAATAGCCAAGACAACTTTGGCTTTTGTGCAATCATTGTTAGCAGAATATTATAGATTGAACGAATCCATCTGCAGTTCCTTTGTTGCCACAGTTGATCTTCGCAATAATCCTTTGTCAGGGAAGTGGGTGGAAATGGGTATTAAAGTAATGAAACTTGACTCCTTGCTGCTTCTGTGACCCCCTGACGGTAGTCTTGACCACGTCTGCCACACTCAATACCCACCCACAGCAAGTAACCATGGGGCATCCATTAGGTCAGAGCTGAAAATGTGTTGCTGGAAAAGCGCAGCAGGTCAGGCAGCATCCAAGGAACAGGAAATTCAACGTTTCGGGCATAAGCCCTTCCTGATGAAGAGCTTATGCCCGAAACGTCGAATTTCCTGCTTCTTGGATGCTGCCTGACCTGCTGCGCTTTTCCAGCAACACATTTTCTGCTCTGATCTCCAGCATCTGCAGACCTCACTTTCTCCATCCATTAGGTCAATCATGGACACAAATGGGAAGCCTCCACAGCCACCAATCACCTTGCAACATTCAAATCAGGGCACACTTGCCTTTCCAATTGTAAGTTCGTTTATTCATCATAGAGAGGCTTTGGACAATAACAGCACACCAATTTAAGGCTGAGATGTGGAGGAATTGCTTCTTTCTGAGAGTTGAGTATCTTTGGATCTCTTTGCCACAGAAGGCTGTGGGGGCAGAGTCCTTGTGTATGTTTAGAGTGGTGCTGGAAAAGCACAGTCAGTCAGGCAACATCCGAGGAGCAGGAAAACCGATGCTTCGGGCAAAAGCCCTTCATCAGGAATGAAGGCAAGGATCCTCTGGGGTGGAGGGATAAATGGGAGGGGGTGGGGCTGGGGAGAAGGCAGCTGAGAGTGCAATAGGTGGATGGAGGTGGGGGTAAAGGTGAAAGGTTGGAGAGGAGGGTGGAGTGAATAGGTGGGAAGGAGGATTGACAGGTGGGACAGGTCATGAGGATGGTGCTGAGCTGGAAGGTTGGAACTGGGTAAGGTGGTTGGAGGGGAAATGAGGAAACTGGTGAAGTCCACATTGATGTCATGAGATTGAAGGGTCCTGAGGTGGAAGATGAGATGTTCTTCCTCCGAAGCGTCGATTTTCCTGCTCCTCGGATGTTGCCAGACCTGCTGTGCTTTTCTAGCACCACTCTAACCTTAACACTAATCTCCAGTATCTGCAGTACCCACCTCTGCCTCCTTGTATATGTTTAAGACTGAGATCAATTCTCGATTAGCCGAGGAGTCAAGGGTTACAGGGGAAAGGCCGAGAAGTAGATGTGACGAATGTTGGATCAGCTGTCATCCTACTTGATGACTTGAAGGGCTGAATGGCCTCCTCCTGTCCCTGTTTCTTCTGAGGTGAGAAAAATCCAGAGCCTGAACTGTGCCATTTTGCGGTTTGCTGTGGAACCCAGTTAGCTTGATGGGGTTAACTCGGATTATTTGGAATGTTTCCACCTACTGGGATGAAAATGAGCGTCTCTCGAAGGAGCTAGTTACTTCTGCGGTGAGTCAGCTAATTGTTTATTTTACAGCCCACAGCCCTGTAGCATGAATCTGCACCTTGTCTTGTACGAAATAATGACAAAGGATGGAAGTGTATAAAAAATGACTGTACTTTGCAATTTGGGTTTTAAAGTAGAGATAATATAGCTGTGTGGGTTCCGTTCTGGAAAGTTTTTTCTAAATGAGGTCAGAAAGTCATTTGGAACAGTCAACAAAAGGGATAATTCCTGAGAAGACATGTAATCTAAGTTAAGTGCCTAACAGGATATCTGTGATGCTAATTTATGAAATGTTTACATAGTTGAACGGTAATGACATAAAGAGTAAACATAAAGAGGGTTTGAGTTCAATTTACAATCAGCTTGTGATGCAGAAGAACAGGTAATTCCATCTCAACAGGGGAGGCGATGGTCTAATGGTCTAGTGCCAAACTGTTAATCCAGAGACCCCGCTAATGACCTGGGGACCTGGGCTCAAATCCCACCATGGCAGAGGGTAGAATTTGAATTCAATAAAAATATCTGGAATTACGAGTGTAATGACTACTATAAATCCATTGCCAATTGTCATAAACCCCCATCTGGTTCACTAATATCCTTTAGGGAAGGAAGTCTGCTATCCTTACCTGGTCTGGCCTACATGTGACTCCAAACCCACAGCAATATGGTTAACTATCACCTGCCCTCTGGGCATTTAGGGATGAGCAATAAATGCTGCCGAGCTAGCGCAGCCCTCATAGTGTTACAGAATGAAAAGGACAGTTAGTCACATGGTCCTGGGCCTCCTTCACCGCCGCTCCCTCACCACCAGACGCCTGGAGGGAGAACGCCTCATCTTCCGCCTCGGAACACTTCAACCCCAGGGCATCAATGTGGACTTCAACAGCTTCCTCATTTCCCCTTCCCCCACCTCATCCTAGTTTCAAACTTCCAGCTCAGCACTGTCCCCATGACTTGTCCTACCTGCCTAGGTCCTTTTCCGCCTATCCACTCCACCCTCTCCTCCCTGACCAATCACCTTCATCTCCTCCCCCACTCACCCATTGTACTCTGTGCGACTCTCTCCCCACCCCCACCCTCCTCTAGCTTATCTCTCCATGCTTCCGGCTCACTGCCTTTATTCCTGATGAAGGGCTTTTGCCGGAAATGTTGATTTCGCTGCTCGTTGGATGCTGCCTGAACTGCTGTGCTCTTCCAGCACCACTGATCCAGAATCTGGTTTCCAGCATCTGCAGTCTTGTTTTAACCTAGTTAGTCACATGGCAACTCCAGACTGGGAGAGTTTAGCTTGAGAAGTTTCTAAGCTCTGAGAGTTTGTGTCAAAGTTTTCAAGATGTCCAAGCTGTATGAGTTTAGGTTGTCAGAACTGTAAAGATGTTTCTAGGCAATCATGCCTTGAAAGAGTCAGTTCGTTAAGGAGCTAGTATAGGAGGGACAATTGACAGGGATTGAGTATCTGTAAGGATTGTTTCTGGGGAAAAGATAGAAACTTTGCTGGTCAGTGGAATCTCTACTATCATGATGTGTAACTCCAGGTCACAATGATCATGTAAAAGTGTATGTTACCACAATAAATCAAACACTTCCGGGGGTCCAGTTGGTCAGTGTGGATCAGATTGGTGCAAGCAGCAATGGCCCAGGGTGGATTCAAGGTCTGCCTCATCTCCTACCCCTCACACAGGCTGCAGATGGAGATAGAGAAAGGCCAGGGTGGACAGGAAATCAATTAGGATCCATTACTGAACCTAGCTCAGATCACAGCTCTGTTAGGATCTGTTACTGATCCCAGCTCAGGATCTGTTACTGATCAAGTTCAGGATCTGTTACTGATACCAGCTCAGGATCTGTTACTGATCCCAGCTCAGGATCTATTATTGATCCCAGCTCAGGATCTGTTACTGATCACAGCTCAGGATCTGTTACTGATCACAGCTCAGGATCTGTTACTGATCAAGCTCAGGATCTGTTACTGATCCCAGCTCAGGATCTGGTACTGATCAAGCTCAGGATCTGTGACTGATCCCAGCTCAGGATCTGTTACTGATCCCAGCTCAGGATCTATTATTGATCCCAGCTCAGGATCTGGTACTGATACCAGCTCAGGATCTATTATTGATCCCAGCTCAGGATCTGTTACTGATCACAGCTCAGGATCTGTTACTGATCAAGCTCAGGATCTGTTACTGATCCCAGCTCAGGATCTGTTACTGATCAAGCTCAGGATCTGTGACTGATCCCAGCTCAGGATCTGTTACTGATCCCAGCTCAGGATCTATTATTGATCCCAGCTCAGGATCTGTTACTGATCCCAGCTCAGGATCTGTTACTGATCAAGCTCAGGATCTGTGACTGATCCCAGCTCAGGATCTGTGACTGATCCCAGCTCAGGATCTGTGACTGATCCCAGCTCAGGATCTGGTACTGATCCCTTCTCTGTATGAATCACTTTCCCTTCTCCTTCAGAAGGTCATGGATTTCAGAGATTTGAACACAACATCCAGGGCTGAAGCTCCAGCACCAGCATCAGGTGTGTGTGAGTGAGTGTGAATGAGTGTGTGTATGAGTGAGTGAGTCAGTGAGTGTGTGTGTGTATGTGTATGTGTATGAGTGAATGCATGTGTGTGTGAGTGCGTGTGTGTATAAGTGAATGTGTGTGAATGTATGAGTGAGTGATTGTGTCAGTGAGTGTGTGAGTGAGTGTGTATGTGTGAGTGTGAGTGTGGGGAATAAGTGTGTGAGTGAGTGTGTATGTGTGAGTGTGAGTGTGGAGAGTAAGTGTGTGAGTGAGTGAATGTGGGTATGTGAATGTGAGGGAGGGAGGGAGTGACTGAGTTGTGAGTGAGTGCATGAGTGATTGGTGTATGGGTGAGTGAGGGAGTGAGTTAGTGTGTGTGTGAGTGAATGCGTGGATGTGTGTGTGAGTGAATGAGAGTATATGACAGAGTGAATGTGTGTGAGTGTGTGTGAAAGTGAATGAATGAGTGTATGTGACTGAATGAATGTGTGTGAGAGTGTGTGTGTGAGTTAGTGAATGTGTGCATGTGAGTGTGAGGGAGTGAGTGTGTGACAGATTGGTGCGTGGGCGAGTAATTACAAATATCAGACAGACCCTTTTACACTTAGGAACAACCTCATGGATTCTGAAGCCTCAGGAGCATTATCTCCAAGTTGCTAATTCCAAGTTTCTTCCTTGTCTGGCATAGCTTTAATCAGTTTTAATTTGACAAAATCCGGTGTGTTCCTTTGATGCTAGCTTCTTTCACGTATCTCTCTGTAACACTGATAATTAACTGATAACTCAGCTCACTTATTACTGACCAAGTGTTCCCTAAACTGATGTCTTCAACAGCCTTGTAGGATGTCTTCCTGTCTGTCACTTGCATAGCCCTGTGTCTCTAAAGCTTTCTTCCCAATGATTTCCAAACAGCTCAGGATTTTCCCTCAGACCAGCACCTCTTCCTTTCGCTGAATAAATCTGTTTTTGGCTTTTCTGTCTCTCCCTCTGGGTTGTAAAACTGAAGTCAGCAAACACCTTCACAGTTATCGTGCTGGGAACCTGCTGATCATCTATTACCAGGCTTCTTGGAAATACTGCTCAGAACTCACTGTTCAAAATTATTTTCTGATTTTTAAATTTATTTATAGAGCTGTGAACTAAAATTCATCTTTCCTTCACTCGGATCTAGGTTCCTAATTGACAAGAACACGTTAGGAACCACCATCTTGGTGACTGTGAGTGTCTCCGGGGCATTATTTTGAAGAAGAGCAAGGGGGAGGGAGAATTCTTCTGATGTCCCAGGGCCAACATTCATCCCTCAGCCATTATGGCTAAAATCTCAGGCATCTAATCCTGTTTGCAGCGATGGTTTTGGAACAAATTGTCTGTACAACCCAGTGACAACAATCCAAAAACCATTGCACTATCTATAAAAGTACCTTTCAATATTCAGAAATTGTGTAGGATGTGAATACAAATAGAATCTGGGTGGCAGGGTGGCTCAGTGGTTAGCACTGCTGCCTCACAGCACTAGGGTCCCAGGTTCAAAACCCCAACCTCAGGCAACTGTCTGTGTGGAGTTTGCACATTGTCTGCGTAGGTTTCCTCCCACAATCCAAAGATGTGCAGGTCAGGTGAATTGGCTATGCTAAATTGCCCATAGTGTTAGGTGCATTAGTCAGAGGGAAATGGGTCTGGGTGGGTTACTCTTCGGAGGGTCAGTGCGGACTGGTTGGGCTGAAGGGCCTGTTTCCACACTGTAGGGAATCTAATCTTTCTTGACTATATTATTATATTGCAGGTGGGACCAGTTTAATTTGGGAACATGTTCCACGTGGACTAATTGCACATGTTGTATTATTCTATGATTCTATTATTATATAATAATTCTCCATTATTCAGTCCTAATAGTCTGGGCATTTAAAATAACGTCATCATTTTTAAAAAAATCATTCACAGGATGAGGGCATCACTGGCTAGGCCAGTTAAAAGTCAACCACATCGCCATGGAGTCACATATAGGCCAGATCAGGTAAGGACAGCAGTTTCCTTCCTATAGGAAGTTAGTGAAGCAAATGGGTTTTTTTCTGGCAGTCAATTCATGGTTACCATTATACTTTTTTAAAAAATTGAATCCAAATTCCACCACCTGCCATGGTGGGATTCGAACCTAGGTCCTCAGAACATTACCTGGCTTTTTGGATTAATGGTCCATCGGTAATACCATGAGGTCATTGCCTATCCTTTGTGCCCATTGGAGAAACCGAGTATGCAAATTTCACCACATATTCCACCACAGAACATGAGTTTAGATTAGAGTGGTGCTGGAAAAGCACAGCAGGTCAGGCAGCATCCGAGGAGCAGGAAAATCCCTCTATTGGGAAATTTTCTCCCCAGAACATTACCTGGGTCTCTGAAGTAATAGCCCAGCAATAATACCACAAGGTTATCAGCTCCCTTCCAGGCCAAGAGAGTGGCTGGTGATGCAAGCTGATTCTAACATGGAATTCAACATGAACAAGCATAACTGTTTGAGAGCAAACAAATTATAATATTTTAAGCTGAGTTTGAAATCAATCATTTATTTATGCTTCTGCAAGTAACAAAATGAAGTGGTGATTTTGTAATGACATAAGTGTGTGAGCATGGAACTGTTAGACTCAAGGTTTCTAATCCAATGTGCTAACAACTGACAGCAAAAACAGAACCTCACGTTAGCATAGCACCATTCACATTCTATAAACAACTTGAAGTGTTTCACAGACAATGAGTTACTTTTCAAGTCATATTACTGTAAATAAGTGAATATAGTTATGCTGCTTGTGGAAGCGAATGGGTAACTCCTCAGTCAATCCTAGAGACCACACTGTTGTGAGTGGCAGAGGTTGACATTATATAGAGAGGTTGTGTTGTGTGTTATTAGCTCCCATTAACGGCATTTCACTTTTATCAGAGGTGTTGCAGCTGTTTTGGTGACAAGTTTACTTGTTGCAGTTTGTCGAGACTTCTTTTCTAAAAAAAAGGTGGTTTATATTAGTCATTTGCTGTAGAAAACAAATTGAGTCGTTTCTGTGTATAGTCTCAATAGACTTTTAGATCATTCGTTACACTCCACTGTTGAGATAGGATCCACAGACTGTTTACTGTGCACTATTTATCTAGATTCAGGAGACTATTTGCTTTTTAAATAAATTCTCTAGGCATTACAGTTATGTACTATTAAAGTAGATTCTGCAGACTCTTGTCTGTGGTGTACTATTTAAAACAATTTTGCAGTCTTCCCTGTCGCACACTATTTAAGTAGATTTGTAGACTGTTTGTGACAATACACCATTTAAATAAATTTTGGAGGCTTTCCTGTTGTGTGTTGTTTAAGTACAGTCTGTGCTGGTTGCTGTACTGTGCTGTTTAAAGACGGCTTATACTATATACTTTCTAATTAAATACTGTAGAGTGTTTGCATTGTTTCAATAAAATCTGTAAACTGTGGGCTGCGATGCACTACTTAAATAGAATGAAGATTAAATAGACTCTGTTTGCTGTAAAGATTGATTGATTTATTTATTGTCATGTGTATCTTATTACAAAATACAGTGAAAGGTGTTGCATAGTGTCACTGCTCTCTGAAACCATCTTAAATCACAGAAAAATAAACTAAAACATAGAATATAAAGGCAGAAAAACGAATAAAGAGAGTGTCCAAGTCTACGGTACTTCTAGTTATGTGCTCTATGCTGGGCCAAGAGCCTGGTGGCCAGGCACGAGTGTGTGAGGGATTGGGGTATCAGTGTGTAAGTGTGTGTGTGTGAGTGATTGGTGCATTGGTGTGTGAGTGATGAGTGTGTGTGATTGTTGCGTGAGTGATTGGTGCATTGGTGTGTGAGTGATTGGTGTGTGAGTGATTGGTGTGTGAGTGACGATTGTGTGAGTGATGAGTGTGTAAGTGATTGGTGCGTGGTGTGTAAGCAGTGAGTGTATGAGTAATTGGTATGTTGGTGTGTGAGTGATGAGTGTGTGAGTGGTGCGTTAGTGTGTGAGTGATGAGAGTGTGAGTGATTGTGCATTGGTGTGTGAGTGATGAGTGTGTGAGTGATTGGTGCATTGATGTGTGAATGAGTGAGTGTGTAAATGATTGGTGTGTTGGTGTGTGAGTGAGTGTGTAAATGATTGGTGTGTTGGTGTGCAAGTGAGTGTACTGGAGAGTGAGTGAGTGTGTATGTGAGTGATTGGTGCATTAGTGTGTGAGTGAGTGAATGTGTGAGTGATTGGTGCATTGGTGTGTGAGTGATTGGTGTGTGAGTGATTGGTGCTTTGGTGTGTGAGTGATGAGTGTGTGAGTGATTGGTGCGTTGGTGTGTGAGTGAGTGAATATGTGAGTGATTGGTGTATTGGTGTGTGCGTGATTGGTGAGTGAGTGATTGGTGCATTGTGTGAGTGATGAGCGCGTGAGTAATTGGTACGTTGGTGTGTGAGTGATGAGTGTGTGCATGATTGGTGCGTTGGTGTGTGAAGGATGAGTGTGTGAGTGATTGGTGCGTTGGTGTGTGAGTGATTGGTGCATGAGTGATTGGTGCGTTGATGTGTGAGTGATTGGTGCATGAGTGATTGTGCATTGGTGTGTGAGTGATGAGTGTGTGAGTGATTGGTGTGTGAGTGACTGGTGCGTTGATGTGTGAGTGATTGGTGCATGAGTGATTGTGCATTGGTGTGTGAGTGATTGTTGTGTGAGTGATTGGTGCGTTGGTGTGTGAGTGATGAGTGTGTGAGTGATTGGTGTGTTGTGATTGGTGCGTTGGTGTGTGAGTGACTGGTGCGTGAGTGATTGGTGCATTGGTGTGTGAGTGATAAGTGTGTGAGTGATGAGTGTGTGAGTGATTGGTGCATGAGTGATTGGTGCATTGGTGTGTGAGTGATGAGTGTGTGAGTGATTGGTGCATTGGTGTGTGTGAGTGATTGATGTGTGAGTAATTGGTGTGTGAGTGATTGGTGCATTTTTGAGTGATGAGTGTGTGAGTGATTGGTGCATTGGTGTGTGAGTGATGAGTGTGTGAGTGAGTGATGCATTGGTGTGTGAGTGATGAGTGTGTGAGTGATTGGTGCGTTGGTGTGTGAGTGATGATTGCATGAGTGATGAGTGTGTGAGTGATTGGTGTGTGAGTGATTGGTGCATTGGTGTGTGAGTGACGAGTGTGTGAGTGATTGATGCATTGTTGTGTGAGTGATAATTGTGTGAGTGATTGGTGTGTGAGTGATTGGTGTATTGGTGTGTGAGTGAGTGAGTGTGTGAGTGATTGGTGCACTGGAGAGTGAGTGAGTGCGTGAGTGAGTAATTGGTGCATTGTTGTGTGAATGATAAGTGTGTGGGTGATTGGTGTGTGAGTGTTTGGTGAGTGAGTGATTGGTGCATTAGTGTGTGAGTGAGTGATTGGTGCTTTGGTGTGTGAGTGAGTGAGTGAGTGTGTGAGTGATTGGTGCATTGGTGTGTGAGTGACTGGTGTGTGAGTGATTGGTGCATTGGTGTGTGAGTGATGAGTGTGTGAGTGATTGGTGTGTGAGTGATGAGTGTGTGAGTGATTGGTGCGTTGGTGTGTGATTGGTGCACTGGAGAGTGAGTGATGAGTGTGTGAGTGATTGGTGCACTGCTGTGTGTGTGTGTGTGTAAATGATTGTTATGTTGGTCTGTGAGTGATGAGTGTGTGTGATTGGTGCATTGGTGTGTGAGTGATGAGTGTGTGAGTGATTGGTGCGTTGGTGTGTGAGTGATTGGTGCGTTGGTGTGTGAGTGTGTAAGTATCTTTACTGCCCTCCTAGTTAAGTGCTCCATGCTGGGCCGAGAGCCTGGTGGCCAGGCACAAGTCCCCTTCGCCACTGGAACAAGAGCCCCCCCCCCACTCTGCGCTCCCCTCAAGCCAACTTGCTTCTTCCAATGTAGCAGGCGCCATCTTAGGAAAAAAAACATGGAAACAAAGGAAACAAAGCCAAAAGGAATGAGAAATATCCAGCTATGAAAGTCTGATTTAAGTCTTACCTCTGTGCAGGCCCCACTGGGCCAAGCCACGGCCTGGGGTCTCGGGAGGAGCTGAGTGCCTGCCACCACTGACAGGACCACCTCTGATCTCCTCCTCCTGCTGCCCCTGATCACTGGGTCCCAGAACATGCTCCGGCATGACCGGTCACCAACGTCTCGCCGAAGCAGAAGACTTTTAAATCCAAGTGGAAAGAAGAAAAAGCAAAACAAAACAAAATAAAAGCAGAAGGAAGTGCACAAGCTAACGCAGCGCTGCTACTCTGCCACTATCTTGAATAGTGTGTTAAGCTTATTGTAAGTCCTGCACTGCCGCCTCCTCCTCATTGTGCAGCACATCGACAGCGTGGTTCCAATAGATTCTCTGTAAATTCGAATCATAGAATCCCTACAGTGTGGAAACAGGCCCTTCGGCCCAACAAGTCCACACTGACCCTCCAAAGAATAATCCACCCAGACCCATTCCCCTACATTTACCCCTGACACATGTACCCAACCTACACACCCCTGAACACTACGGGCAATTTAGCATGGTCAACCACCTGACCTGCACATCTTTAGACTGTGGGAGGAACCCAGAGCACCCGGAGGAAACCCACGCAGACACAGGGAGAATGTGCAAACTCCACGCAGTCAGTCGCCCCGAGGCTGGCATCGAACGTAGGTCTCTGGCGCGGTGATGCAGCAGTGCTAACCACTGAGCCATCATGCCAGCCCATTGGGAGTAACCCGCCTGCAGAAAAGTCCCGAAATTGTGAGGAGATAAATGAACTGATAAACATTGGTTATGGTACAAGTCCAGTCCACTTGCTGCTCTTCCAACAGGGCCACGGTGTCCTTGACAGCAACTCACGCATCGAGGTTGGAGTCTCGGAATTAAGGGAGGGCATTTGGAACAGAGACCATGGTAAATGTATTTACACCGAGGGCCGTGTGATTGTGTAATTACTTCACAACCTTCCACTCTTGTCCTCAAGTCTTCCATGAATGAAAGCTTAATTTCCTATGCGTTCCTGTGGTTAAAATCCAGGAGAGAATTGCTCAGGGAATTTGTAAAAGACTTCTTTCAACACCCCTGTTTTATTTGTAAGAAAAATGTTTTTGATGAGCAGGAGAAGAACGAAAAGCAACAATCATACAATCAACAAATGAAGAGTCTCTCTGATCGTCAGTGGGAGTCTTGGGTGCCATGATGATGGACAAGTCGATGACCAATGAGGAGAGGGTAGGTAGGTAGATGATCACCCTCCTCCAGAGATGATAATCCTATATCCTGGCTCTGAAAGAGTCCATGACAACGTCAACATTGAAGGCTGGATGGGACATTGGAGGAATGGATTTAGGAATAGGGTGTGTAAATGTGATTTGGATGTGCAGGGTGTGCAGGGATTTGTTGACATGGATAATATCCATGTCCCAGATTTTCCCTATCTCCGAATCATTGGATCCCTTGGTTTTCCTGACAAACTGATCAATGTGGTCGTTATCCCAGAAGTTAAACTTCCAATGGGTGTGTACCTGACATCTGCTTCCCTCCAAAAGAGTCCTCGACTCTGCGTTACAGTCAGAGACTCCCGATTTACAGACTGGGGATTGTTACCCTGGGTTACCCACTACTCTGACTTCTAACTGACGATGAAACTGATCCCACTTCCAACCTTTTACACTCATGCCCCTCCCAAATACCTGACTATTAATCCACCCCAATACCTGTCCCCTCCCTGAATACCTGACCCTCCCCCTCCAATACCTGACTCTCATCCATTTCCTGATATCTCCAGATACGTGATCAACCACACTCCAAGACTCCCCTTTCCCTAACACCTGAACAATATCCACTCCCCCTCACCCCACCCCAATACACACAGACCCAAATCTTCTTCCCAGTCACATTCCTGGCATGACTTCTGACTGCACGACCCCCTGACCCAACCCCAGCCCAGCAACTGACCCGCTCTACCCCTGTCTCCGCCTGGCACCCATTCCCCTCACTCACTCACTTACCTACCACTTTACTCCCTCACCCACCAGTGTCCCCCATCCGACTTCCATACTAACCCTTCAACGTGCCACGCCCTACTCACTTCCCCACCCAGCATCCTCCCCTTCCCTCCCTGTCACACTGCATTCTCAACTACCCCCACCTCTCACCCTCACCCACTCACCTGGCACCTTAAATTGTTCCACCTTGGGTAGTGGGAGGGAGTTATGCTGCCGTTGATGGTGAAGGATTTGGGCGGGTTTGGGCCCAGTGCCCAGTGTGGGACCCCGCATCTTCAATGAAGGTTTAATTGCAGAGATTGGTCCAGTGCTGTGTCATTGGCGCAGGCAAGATGGCGCTGAAGATTGGCAACATGGCAAAGGGATTTGAGGACGACTGACTGTCTTGTGATGGTGATGGTTTCTGCATGAGCATGGACCCAGGCTCGTGGGTAAACACTTCGGGAGGATTGTAATATTGAACTTTTAACTTTATATTTCTACCTTTCTCCTCTTTGTCTGGTGTATTTCTGTGTTTCAACATGGAGCTGGAGAATGGCGACATTATACAACACTTCTCACTGAATTTGTAACAAATATACTTGACAATCATCAATCAATCAGATGTTGAGATGGATCCTGTGTTGGGAATCAGGCTGTCAGTGGGAAAGTTAATGTTTTGTCTATCCTTGGTTGGAAATAGTGGTGAAAATGTGTTGCTGGTTAAAGCACAGCAGGTCAGGCAGCATCCAAGGAACAGGAAATTCGACATTTCTTGATGAAGGGCTCTGGCCCGAAATGTCGAATTTCCTGTTCCTTGGATGCTGCCTGACCTGCTGCGCTTTAACCAGCAACACATTTTCAGCTCTGATCTCCAGCATCTGCAGACCTCACTTTTTACTGGAAATAGTGGACCATCATCCAGGTCAGAAGATTTGGTCTATCCCAACAGCAGCATCCCTGACAGCACAGCACTGTCTCCATCATCTCCCTTGTCCTTTCCCCACTGCATTTCATTTCCCGTGCTCTCATGCCGTTACTGACTCCTCCTGCGGTAGGTCCATTACACCGTGCCCACCGGGAGGTAGGCCAGCAGCTAAACCCAATTCTAGGCTCCTGAGCACAGGCCTCAGATGCTCAGAGTCAGGTGATGGGTTCAGCCACATCCACATGGCTCCATCATTATCTTCCCAGCTCGGTAACGTGTTTTTGGAGTTTGGCTGCCCTGATGCCTCCTCCTGGTGTCCTCCTCGGGGAGGTCAGGGCCCCGCCATATTTCCATCCCCGCTCCATCTTTGGTGCTGGCATGGGAAGAGAAGCCAGTGTGGCATTGGCCATCTTGGAACCTGGATCCATTTGGTCGATTCGGAGCCACGATCCTGTCGGTTGATTCAAAGCCAGGATTCGGTCGGCCGATTCGGAGCCAGGATCCAGTTGGTCAACCTGGAGCCAGGATTCCATCGATCGTTTCAGATCCAGGATCTGGTCGGTCAATGTCCAGCTCAGAGAAAGTTCCGGAACTACTCAGTGAGTGTCTCCAGCTCGGAGGAGGTTCAGGAACTACTCAGAGTGAGTGTCTCCAGCTCGGAGGAGGTTCAGGAACTACTCAGAGTGAGTGTCTCCAGCTCGGAGGAGGTTCAGGAACTACTCAGAGTGAGTGTCTCCAGCTTGGAGGAGGTTCAGGAACTACTCAGAGTGAGTGTCTCCAGCTTGGAGGAGGTTCAGGAACTACTCAGTGAGTGTCTCCTGCTCGGAGGAGGTTCAGGACCCGCTCAGAGTGAGTGTCTCCAGCTTGGAGGAGGTTCAGGAACTACTCAGAGTGAGTGTCTCCAGCTTGGAGGAGGTTCAGGAACTACTCAGTGAGTGTCTCCAGCTCGGAGGAGGTGCAGGACCCGCTCAGAGTGAGTGTCTCCAGCTCGGAGAAGGTTCAGGATCCGCTCAGAGTGAGTGTCTCCAGCTCGGAGGAGGTTCAGGATCCGCTCAGAGTGAGTGTCTCCAGCTCGGAGGAGGTTCAGGATCTGCTCAGAGTGAGTGTCTCCAGCTCGGAGGAGGTTCAGGACTCGCTCAGAGTGAGTGTCTCCAGCTCGGAGGAGGTTCAGGAACCCGCTCAGAGTGAGTGTCTCTAGCTCGGAGGAGGTTTGGTATCCGCTCAGAGTGAGTGTCTCCAGCTCGGATGGACCCAGTGATGGCAGGAAAGGGGCAGATTGCCAGGATCTTGGGGACAATGTCAGAGTGGAAGGGAGTAGAAGAACAGAGAGGGAAAGATGAACGTTTGAAGCCGTTTCCGTTTTAGTAATATTAATTTAATAGTAATTTATTCATTATTTTACTATTTATACATTTTATGCTGTGATTTATTCTGTAATCCAACATGGTGCTAGAATGTGGGAACATTATCGCTGTATCCAGGTAAGAGCGATAATAATAAATAATCTAAATCTGAAATGTAAATCTGAAAAAACTCCAAGTGAGCATTTGTTGCCCTTCTCTCTGTCAACCTTTCTACAGGACGCACTGCAACACCTCCCCAACACTTCTTAGACAGCATCTTCCAAACCAACAGCCTCCACCATCTAGAAGGACAAGGGCAGCAGATACATGAGGACACCACTATCCATAGAGTCAGAGAGTTGTACAGCACAGAAACAGACCCTTCGGTCCAACTCGTCCATGCTGACAGGAGATCCTAAACTAATCTAGTCCCATTTGCTAACACTTGGCCCATATCCCTCTTAAACCCCGCCTATTCATATACCCATCCAGATGCCTTTTAAATGCTGTAATTGCATCCACTACTTCCTCTGGCAGTTCATTCCATACATGCACCACCCTCTGGGTGAAAACATTGTCCCTTAGGTGGGGTCCCAATCCAAACCACTCACTTGAAAATAGATCGCCGTTCCATCACTCTTTTAAAATTCTGGAATTTCCTCCGGAATGGCTTTGTTGGTCAACCTACAGCACAGGGGCTGCAGCTGTTCAAGAAGGCAGCTCACTGCTACCTTCTCAAGGGGCAACTAGGGACTGGCAAAACGTGCTGGCCCACCCAGCAGTGCCCACACCTTGTGAAAAAAAGAACAATTTGGACACACCTCAATGAAAAGCTTGACTCCTTGTTTAGAGATGATCAACTCTCTGACTTCTTCCAGTTCTGATGAAAGTTCATGAAGCATTTAGAGAGGGTTTTCCCTCTCTGTAGATGTTGTCTGACTCGCTGCATGTTTTCTACAGCGGTTTCTGTTTTTGTTGCAGGAGGTGGTGCAGTGGGAATCAGCATCATCAGAGGAGAGCTATAACATAAACAACAGTTCACAACAAGGTGAAGGAGCGGGGGCACTGGTGGGGGAGGAGCACATCAAGTGGCTCTGTTACTGAGGCCTGAGACCTAAGGCCTGAGGCTGTATGTGTGTGTGGGGTGGGGGTGAGGGTGGGGATGGGGGGGTGGAGGGGGAGAAACGGGCCCACTGTCTATGGGTTGGGGGTGGGTGTGATGGTCGTGCTGCTGAGGCGGTGTCGGAAGCTGTGGTCCAGCCCAGGATCAGCACCAAGTCTGCGATTCCTGTCCTTGCCTGAGGGGGTTTGTGAAGATGCTAGGGGGTGGGTTGATCAAATCGCTGAAACAGCGTACAGGAACCTGAGCTTCATAAATGGAGTACGAGGAAGTTACGCACGAAATGTTCATCAAACATTATTTCGGCCGCAACTTTGTAGTTTAGGAAAAATGGGAAAGCGTTTAGAGACCAGGAATGGTTTGCAGGAATGGTCATAGATTCTGGTAATAAGGGATCCGACTGTTACATGGGGACGACTGAGAGGAGACTTGGTTCAGAATTACGAGAGGTCTGCACAGGAGATAAGGAGGGAATCTGTACCCATTACTGGGCAGTCAAGAAACTGAAGACACAGATTTAACATGATTGGCAAAATAGCTCAAATGAGGAAAAATTATTTTTACTTGGCAAGGGGTTGGGCAGAAACAAAAACAAAAACTGCTGGAAAAGCTCAGCAGGTCTGGTAACATCTGCAGTGAGAAATCAGAGTCAATATTTCTTTTGTCAAGTGACTTGGATTTCTTTCCACTGACGCTGCCAGTCCTGCTGAGTTTTACCAGCAATTTCTGTTTTTGTTTCTGAGTTACTGCATCTTTCGGTTTTTATTAAAGGGTTTGACAGATTCAATTGTGCCTTCCAATGAGAGAACATTTGGAGGACAACAATAAGGGAGGTGCTAACTACATTACAAAAACAGAAGTTGCTGGAAAAGCTCAGCAAGTCTGGCAGCACCTGTGAAAAGAAATCAAAACTAATGTTTCGATTCGGTGATCCTTCCTCAGAACTGATGGTAGCGAGGAAAATGTCGGCTTAAATGCTGAAGATAGGGTGGGGGGAGGGGGTAAGGAGTAAAGGATAGGTAAGCATAGAGCCCAAAGAGAGAGAACAGTTGGACAGACAAAGGAGTTGACGATGATCTGGTTGGAAGGATGAATAGTTGCAGTTGTTGTGGGTATGTTCACAGAGTTGGTTTGCAGACGTTTTATTCCCTTTCTAGGTGACATCCTCAGTGCTGGAGCCTCCTGTAAAGTGCTGCTGAACTGTGTCAGTTGAAATTTATACGGTTTAGTTCCTGTTGCTTCCGGTTACCGGTTCCAGGTGTTTGTTGAGGTGGCCGGTATATTGGGTTTAAGTAAACGTGTTTACCGATGGAGTCCACGGATAAGTGCCATGCTTCTAGAAATTCTCTGACTGTCCTCTGTTAGGCTTGTCCTTTTATCGTTGTGTTATCCCAGTTGAATTTGTGGTTCTTGCCATCTGTGTGTATAGCTACGAGGGACAGCTAGTCATGGCATTTAGTGGCGAGTTGATGTTCATGAATGCGGATTGCTCGTTGTCTGCCTGTTAATGGAGACTGTTAGTGGCTAACAATAGGTACCGTGTAATAGCAGACTATGTGGTAATAGGGCCTGGTGTGTGGGGTAGGGGGCTAAGATGTAGAGGAGTTCAGGCCCTAAAATTATTGAACTTGATGTTGAGTCCAGAAGGCTGTAGAGTTCCAGAGTACAAAATGAGGTGGTATTTTTCCAGATTACCCGAGGAAGTCTGAGACAGAGATGTTGGCCAGGAAACACGGTGGTATGTTGAAGTGACAGGCTTTTGGAAGCTCAGGGTCTTTTTTGCAGGCAGAACGTAGGTATTCTGCAAAACGGTCACCCCGTCTACGCTTTGTTTCCCAATGTAGCGGAGACAACATTGTGAGCAGTGAATACAGTAGACCAGACTGTGAGAAGTGCAGATTAGAGAGGTGCTGGAAAAGCACAGCGGGTCAGGCAGCATCCGAAGAGCAGGTAAATCAACGTTTTGTGCAAAAGCCCAAAACGTCGATTTTCCTGCTCTTCGGATGCTGCCTGACCCGCTGTGCTTTTCCAGCAACACTCTAACTTAGAGTCTGGTTTCCAGCATCTGCAATCCTCACTTTTGCCCTGTGAGAAGTGCAGTCCAAGTGCTGCTTCATCTGGGAGCTGTGTTTGGGTCTTTGGATACTGAGGAGGGAGGAGTAAATGGACAGGTCTTAGAGTCATAGAGACGTACAGCACGGAAACAGACCCTTCGGTCCAACCCGTCCATGCCAACCAGATATCCCAACCCAATCTAGTCCCACCTGCCAGCACCTGGCCCATATCCCTCCAAACCCTTCCTATTCATATACCCGTCCAAATGCCTCTTAAATGCTGTAATTGTACCAGCCTCTATCACTTCCTCTGGCAGCTCATTCCATACCCGTACCACCCTTTGTGTGAAAAAGTTGCCCCTTAGGTCTCTTTTATATCTTTCCCCTCTCAACCTGAATCTATGCCCTCTAATTCTGGACTCCCAAACCCCAGGGAAAAGACTTTGTCTTTTTACCCTATCCATGCCCCTCATAATTTTGTAAACCTCTATAAGGTCACCCTTTAGCTTCCGCCTCTCCAGGGAAAACAGCCCTAGCCTGTTCAGCTTCTCCCTGTAGCTCAAATGCTCCAACCCTGGCAACATCCTTGTAAATCTTTTCTGAACCCTTTCAAGTTTTACAACATCTTTCCGATTGGAAGATTAGAATTGCACACAATATTCCAACAGTGGCCTAACCAATGTCCTGTACAGCCGCAACATGACCTCCCAACTCCTGTACTCAATATTCTGACCAATAAAGGAAAGCATACCAAACGCCTTCTTCACTATCCTATCTACCTGCGACTCCACTTTCAAGGAGCTATGAACCTGCACTCCAAGGTCTCTTTGTTCAGTAACACTCCCTAGGACCTTACCATTAAGTGTATAAGTCCTGCAAAGATTTGCTTTTCCAAAATGCAGCACCTTGCATTTATCTGAATTAAACTCCATCTGCCACTTCTCAGCCTTTACACTTGGGCAGGGGAAGATGCCATGGGGCTGTGGATGGGTGTGGGAGTGAAGGAAGAATGGACCAGGGCGTCCCAGAGGGAGCAGTCCCTGAGGAAGGCGGACAAAGGGGGGGGACGGGAATATGCGTCTTCTGGTGGCATCTCGCTAGATGTGGTGGAAATGGTGGCTGATGATCCTCTGGACATGGATGCCAGTGGGATGGTAGGCATTGACAAGGGGAACCTGATCACTGTTGCGGGAGGGAAGAGAAGGGCCGAGAGTGAAAGTGCAGGAGATGGGTCAGGCCCGGCTGAGGACCCTGTTGACAATAGTGCTGGGGAATCCTCGATTAAGGAGGAAGGTGGAGCCTAGGAAGGGTCACCAGAATTGATTTCTCTTCACAGCTGCTGCCAGACCTGCTGAGCTTTTGCAGCAACTTCTATTCTTGTTTCTGATTCACAGCAACCACAACTCTTTCAGTTTTTAGTTGTTAACTGCGTTAATTGGGTAGCGTACCACACTGACTCTCCATGTGAGATCATTCAAAGACTCATCTCTCCTTCGTTGGGAAAACCTTTAGAAACTAATTAATTAGTTTTCAACTGCAGTCTGTCATGGCAACCAATTTGTGTTCATCGATGGTGCAGTAAACAGCAGTGAAGTAGTTGACGTGGTTATTGTGCCCGTATGGGTTGAAAGATAAATGTTGGCCAGGATCCCACCAACTCCTCACTCATCTTCGGAAAACAGGCTGCAATTCACTGCCATAACAATACTGGTGCCAAACACCACAAACTAACTCATTGTGCTGCTTGAGCGAATTCTTCTGAGGATTTGCAAGCAGAATAATATTTGACTGTAAAACAGTAGCTGTGGCTCACTGGAGACAGGGTGAGACTGACTGAGATCGGATCCAGCTGCTTTTATGCCCGTGTGGGAGCGAACACATTAAAGTGAGCCGAGGTTTGAATATTTTGGTTTTTAATTCTTTGATAGCATCATTGGCAAGGCTGTCCACGAACCTAATTGGCTGTTTCATGTTGTTATGGATCTGGAATCAGATGTAAACCAGATCGGGTAAGGATGGCAGATTTCCCTCCCCTAAGTGAACCAGCTGTATTTTTATAACAATTAGTAATGATCACCATTACTGAGGCTAATTCCAGACTAGTTATCTGAACTAGTTTTATCAACCACCATGTTGAGATATCACCTCACTTCTTTACAGCACCAGTCTAGGCCTCTGGATTACTAGTGCAGTGACATTCCAACATTTCTTCCCCTGACACCATCGATGGAATATTCCTCTTTAAATCAGACCAAAATGCTATGCTCAAACCAACTGCATTCTCACCAATTCCCATGGCAGTTGTTAGCAAGACCTCCCTACTTATATATTCCTTGCAATAAAGCCCAAAGGTCTACATGCCTTCTTGATTATTTGCCGTACCTCTATGCTTTTTTGATTCAGAGTTCTACAGTACAGAAACAGACCTTTCAGTCCAACCTTCCACGCTGACCATAATCCCAACCGAAACCACTCCCATCTGCCTGCTCCTGGCCCATATCTCTCCAAAGCTTTCCTGTTCATTTACTTATCGGTGTGTTTTAAATGTTGTAACTGTGCCCACATCCACCACTTCCTCACGAGGGCACCCAGATTTCCTCTGCACCACAGCATTGTGTTTAAATAATAGCCTGCTTTCCTGTGCTGCTCAGCAAATCTCCAATGGGAACCTGGTTTTCTGCAGTGTCTCCCTCTGGTCTTGAACAAGGGTCTTACATTTGTGATTTACAAAGTTTTCACCCTCAAAACGGATTGGGAATTCTCAGGTTACGATCACTCCTCCCTAGAAAATCTTTTACTGGGAGTTTACCAATGAATCCTAACTTGGTACATGCTGCTCCTTCTCCACCCGAAGTTTCTTGCCAATTACTTACTGAGCCTTGGCAATGGGCTTTGACTTTTTCACCATGAGGAAGGGCAGACCTTGAGTTTATCTCAAACAGAACAGGGATTGAACCCTGTGCTGTTGGTGTTAATCTGATCCACACGGTGGATATCTAGCTAACTGAGCTTCTGTCATTCCACATTAGCAGCCCAAGACACCTGCTGTTTGGTCCCAGAACACATTATTGGAGAAATATCATAGCAGATGACTATGTGGCACATTTTATTGCTACTACCTCTTTGAAAGAGCTACCCACCAGCCCAATTCTCTGACTCTTTCCCCAATACAAATGAGTATTTTGCATCAGTGTTTACTGTGGAAAAGGATACAGAAGATATAGACTGTAGGGAAATACATGGTGACATCTTGCAAAATGTCCAGATTACAGAGGAGGAAGTACTGGATGTCTTGAAACTCATAAAAGTGGATAAATCCCCATGACCTGATCAGGTGTACCCTAGATCTCTGTGGGAAGCTAGAGAAGTGATTGCTGGGCCTCTTGCTGAGATATTTGTATCATCAATAGTCACGGGTGAGGTGCCAGAGGACTGGAGGTTGGCTAACGTGGTGCCACTGTTTAAGAATGGTGGTAAGGACAAGCCAGGGAACTATAGACCGGTGAGCCTGACATCGGTAGTGGGCAAGTTGTTGGAGGGAATCCTGAGGGACAGGACGTGCATACATTTGGAAAGGCAAGGACTGATCAGGGATAGTCAACATGGCTTTGTGCGTGGGAAATCACGTCTCACAAACTTGATTGAGTTTTTTTGAGAAAGTAACAAAGAGGATTGATGAGGGCAGAGCAGTAGATGTCATCTATATGGACTTCAGTAAGGCGTTCGACAAGGTTCCCCATGGGACACTGATTAGCAAGGTTAGATCTCACAAAATACAGGGAGAACTAGCCATTTGGATACAGAACTGGCTCAAAGGTAGAAAACAGAGGGTGGTGGTGGAGAGTTGTTTTTCAGACCAGTGGAGTGCCACAAGGATCGGTGCTGGGTCCCCTACTTTTCGTCATTTATATAAATGATTTGGATGCGAGCATAAGAGGTACAGTTAGTAAGTTTGCAGATGACACAAAAGTTGGAGGTGTAGTGAACAGCGAAGAGGGTTACCTCAGATTACAACAGGATCTTGACCAGATGGGCCAATGGGCCGAGAGGTTGCAGATGGAATTTAATTCAGATAAATATGAGGTGCTGCATTTTGGGAAAGCAAATCTCAGCAGGACTTATACGCTTAATGGTAAGGTCATGGAGAGTGTTGCTGAACAGAGACCTTGGAGTGCAGGTTCATAGCTCCTTGAAAGTGGAGTCGCAGGTAGATAGGATAGTGAAGGCGGCGTTTGGTATGCTTTCCTTTATTGGTCAGAGTACAGGAGTTGGGAGGTCATGTTGCGGCTGTACAGGACATTGGTTAGGCCACTGTCGGAATATTGTGTGCAATTCTGGTCTCCTTCCTATCGGAAAGACGTTGTGAAACTTGAAAGGGTTCAGGAAAGATTTACAAAGATGTTACCAGGGTTGGTGCATGAGAGCTATAGGGAGAGGCTGAACAGGCTGGGGCTGTTTTCCCTGGAGCAGCAGAGGCTGAGGGGTGACCTTGTAGAAGTTTACAAAATTATGAGGGGCATGGATAGGGTAAAAAGACAAAGTCTTTTCCCTGGGGCCAGGGAGTCCAGAACTAGAGGGCATAGGTTTAGGGTGAGAGGGGAAAGATATAAAAGAGACCTACGGGGCAACTTTTTTACACAGAGGGTGGTACGTGTATGGAATGAGCTGCCAGAGGAAGTAGTGGAGGCTGATACAATTGCAATATTTAAGAGACATTTGGATGGGTATATGAATAGGAAGAGTTTGGAGGGATATGGGCCGGGTGCTGGCAGGTGGGACTAGATTGGGTTGGGATATCTGGTCGACCTGGACGGGTTGGACCGAAGGGTCTAGTTCCATGTTTTACATCTCTATGACTCTATAATACCTTTATTTCCTTTTAAACAATTTATCCAACTTGTTTTCAGATGTTACTGTTGTATAGGCTTCCCTCACCAGCCCAGGCGATACAATCCCAATTATTGAGGCTCCCACCTCCTCCTCAGCTTCTTTCCCCAGTAGCTCTGTATACTGTAGTTAGTAGGTGCATCCTCTCTTTAACCTAAATCCGTGCATTTCAAGCGCAACCCATTAAATTTCCTCTAAGCTTTCTCTCTGCTCTGGAGAAAACAATCACTTTCTCTAGTCTCACCATGGAATTGACATTTCTCAGCCCTGGTACCATTTTTGTGAATCTGCTCTTAAGTATTTGCAAGGATTGCTTTCGGGTCTATGTACTATCGGATATTGTTAAACTTGAAAGGGTGCAGAGATTTACAAGAATGTTGCTGGGATTGGAGAATTTGAGCTAGCGGGAGAGGCTGGGACTATTTCCCCTAGAACATCAGAGGCTGAGGTGTGACTTTACAGAAGTTTATAAAATCATGAAGTTTGGATAGAGTAAATACCCAAGGCAACTTTGGCTTTTGTACAATCATTGTTAGCAGAATATTATAGATTGAACAAATCCATCTGCAGTTCCGTTGTTGCCACAGTTGATCTTCGCAATAATCCTTTAGCAGGGAAGTGGGTGGAAATGGGTATTAAAGAAAATTGACTCCTTCCTGCTTCTGTGACGGTCACTTAAGCACACCAGAGAAAAAAAATACCTTAGCATAATGAGGCATTCATGATATGATGCAGAAAATAAAATCAAGACCTAATTAGAACAAGATTGTACCAGACTACTGGTCGTTCACGGTGTTTCAGAGCTAGCCCTTTTAATCTAAAAGCTGTTCCTTGGCTCCAGGAGACTCCTATTGCCCCTCTGGAAAAGAAATCAAGGACAACCAGGCTCTGATCAGTCTGGTTCGGTACAGACATGAAAAGGATTTTGAGGGGCCTTTTGTTTATATGTAAAACAGATAAAACCTCAGGCCAAAGTGATCATGTTTTAGAAGCCACCTGTATAACGAAAGGAGAGTGGTCAGCTCTCTAGCTGAGCAGTTTTAGTTCAGTCTTGACCTGGGAAGTTCAACAGAGAGCTGTGTGGAATCGCTCTCTTTTCTGCCCTTCAACTTCAACCTGTAAGCACGTGTTCAATTTAGATCGGTTTTTAAAGGGATGTTTGCTTACTGGCACTACTGTAGATATTCAGAACAGCATAATTAAGTGAGTGGAATTCTGTAGGGGTTCTTTATTCTGGTCTTTGGATTTCATTGTGTAATTTTGTGAATAAATCTTTGTCTATTTAAAAATCTAGTAGTTAACCTAGCTATCATACTCCAGATAATTTTCACTGTACACTCAGTGAAACAAATTGCAAAGTATGGTCTGGGGATGCCTGCTTAAGAGTGTTTTGAGTGGTCTGGACTAGTCTATAACAATAGACTGGTCACAGGTATAGAAGGACTATCTTGAGATGGGAGTACAGGTCCAACCTATTCACTAAGTTTAGAAAAAGAGGCAAACTTGGCTGAACAAATATAGAAAAGGTAGCTGATACACAGCCCTGAAGTGGCATCCCAGAGCAATCAAGACAGATGGGTGTTCCTGTACCTTGCTCAGTCGCAGACAAAAATTACACAAGAATAGCCTGAACAGGATTGTCTTTTAAGACAGTCAAAATGCAATAATTGGCAGACTTGTAAAAAATTCATTCCCAGGATAAGGGTGCCTCTGCCTAAGCCAGTATTTATTGTCTATGCTGAATTACACAAAGGGCAGTTAAGAGTCAATGTCATTACTATGGGTCTGGAGTCACATGCAGGCCAGACCAGATTAAGTAAGAAAACTGCCATTCTTAAGGCCATGAGTGATTTAAATGGATTCATGGTCCTCATTAGATCACATCACAATCTGCCATGACAGGATTTGAACTTAAGTCACCATGAGCTTCCTGGGCCTTTGAAATATCAGGCCAACAATAATATTACTAGGCCATCATTTCTCCTTTTGCCCAATCGAAAACAAAACCTAGCTGGCAAAATAAAACTCTTGATCTGGTTGCTAAAAGGAACACCCATCAAAACAAATTATATTCAAAAGTCACAATTAAAGAAACAAGGCCATATTAGCTCTATCATTGATAGCCAGGAGGCACAGGCTTAAGGCCTACATCTGTAGTAAAAAATGAATTATGTTAATCAACAACTGAATTGGCCATTACTCTAACATGTAAAAAGTCTGCATTCTGAATCTTGTGTTTTTAAACGTTCCTGCTAAAAGAGCTGTTTAGAGTTGTTTGTTAAATATCTGAACCACAATAAACTGCTTAATAATCTTAATACCCTCCTCAAGGCCAAGCTGACTATTTTATGATAGTGACTGCACTTCAAAAATATGGGATTGGCCACAGCGTGCTTGGCACATCCTGGCATTCTGATTGGTTCTTTATTAAAGAACCACTTGGAACAAAAAAAGATTGCTTGAAAAACTCAAGTCTACCTGCATCTGTGGAGAGAAATCAGTGAACATTTCAGGTCCAGTGCCTTTCATCAGAATTACTTGATGCAGGGCACAGTTATGACCGAGTTAGAAAAATGAATAATCCTATATTTGTGCTGCAAATGTGTTGCTGGTCAAAGCACAGCAGGTTAGGCAGCATCTCAGGAATAGAGAATTCGACGTTTCGAGCACAAGCCCTTCATCAGGAACAAGAGAGAGAGAGCCAAGCAGGCTGAGATAAAAGGTAGGGAGGAGGGACTAGGGGGAGGGGCGATGGAGGTGGGATAGGTGGAAGGAGGTCAAGGTGAGGGTGATAGGCCGGAGTGGGGTGGGGGCGGAGAGGTCAGGAAGAGGATTGCAGGTTAGGAGGGCGGTGCTGAGTTGAGGGAACCGACTGAGACAAGGTGGGGGGAGGGGAAATGAGGAAGCTGGAGAAATCTGAATTCATACCTTGTGGTTGGAGGGTTCCCAGGCGGAAGATGAGGCGCTCCTCCTCCAGCCGTCGTGTAGTTGTGTTCTGCCGGTGGAGTCGTCCAAGGACCTGCATGTTTTACTCGAAGATTTTAATCCTATATTTGTGCCCATCTTTCGAAACCTCCAGCTAATCTAGAGTCTCCAACACCTCCTTCCATTCCCCCAAGGTACCATATCTCCTGCTTGTAAGATCCACCATCATTTGTGATAATTTGGATCAAACATTCTAGGATTGTTTTCATATCACCCATCTCAGTGCTGGTAGAGCAGATTCAACTTTGGATCTCACTTCCCAGATGTTTTACTTAAAACCTTTATGCCAACCTCCAAGGATTCAGAGCATGAAAACAGACTCCGTCAGCACCAGACAGCTATTCTGATCTAGCCCCATTTGGCCCATATCCCTCTAACCCCTTTCTAGTCATGTACCCATCCAGATGCTATTTAAAATGTTATGCCCAGCTCATTTGCTACACACACCATCTTGTGTGAAAAAGTCCTTCATAAATCTTTCCCCTCACCTTTAATACCTGTGCCCTCTAGGTTCCCAACTCCGTGCTCCTGCACTAGAGCACCAGGTGTGTCAGTACAGCCCTTACTTAATCAGACCAAAACAGCACCTGGTATTCAAGATGTGCTCTCACCAACAGACTGGTGAATCAAGAGGATGACTTTGTTACTGCTGTATTCCAATCCCCTTACAATAAAGGCCAACATTCTCTTGAGCAGAGTAATTGGTTCTTGCACATTATCCACCAGCTTCCCCTGCAGCTCACTCTCCCCAAATATCAGCCCAGAGATTTCCCCAACAGCCTAGTGACAGTACTGGTCTGGGATCTCTGCTCATTTCTTAAATAGCTCCAAAGACTCAGACCTTCTGGTGCACACAGTTCCTCGGTCACTGCCCTTTGCTGGGATATTGAATGTTTTAAAGATTAAAGGGGGCCCCCATTACTTTAAATGGGACACTTCCTTGGGTCAGCACCTCCCTCAAACTCCCACCACCCCTTAAAACATTAAGGAAAAAGGAAAGGATACAATTGAAAGTGTTTCAGACAGTCAGCAATGCCTATAGTGAGATCCAGCAGTTATTGCCTACAGTGAAACAGTTCCAACTGATGCACAGGAGCACTATGCCACTGTGAAGGTTGTAGTCGTGACAACTTATTAAGCCATGATGCAACTACTTGTCTCTTCAAAAGATAATCAGTACAGCCATTTATCTGAAGGAGGGCAGTGTAACTGAAGACCCATTAGAAAAGGGCAGTTAAATTTAAAAAAGGCAAAGTCTCACTATTTCCACCACCACCAATGGCACCCATTCCCGATAGAATATTGGTTTACCTTGTGATGTAAAATATCCCAGGATACCATTTGGAAGGGCAGATGACATGTTTAATAAGCAGTGCCCTTATCAATATTTATCCATGTAACAGTAGAGATTAATTGATCACAATCTCACTGCTGATGGTGAGAACGGTTTTGCTGGAAATTTGCCGATTGCAAAACACTTGAGCTTCATTAAAACCATAAACTCATGTACGCAAGTCTTTCACATTCATGGAGTATAGGTCTGCCCTCATTAGTTTTTAAGATCTCGAAGTTTGAAAATATGTACAAATTTGTACTAGTGTACAGAATGCTCTGTGGTCAAAGGATAACTGGTGACATTTATTCATTTGGTGAGTTTTACATGACAGCACAGACTGAACTATTGAACTCAATGAGGGATTTGACTGAGTTATTAGGATTTTACTAGATAAGGATTACACAATTCAAGTAGAAATACTCAGCATTATCTGCCAAGGTTGGCTAAACATAAATAGTTCTTGAATTGTTTGCAGTGAATCAGTGTCCATTAGGAATCAAGTCAAAATTTCACCCAAACTCCATTAAAAGCCCTTCGTAGTCCCAGCTGCTGGAGAAACACGCTTCAAATGTCCTAATAGCGCACCACTGAATCATGTCGCTAATCAAAATTGCAATCAGCAATTCCTCTATGTGCAAAATATTCTTCAGCCAGCCATATAAGGGCAACTGCCAACAGAACGTTTGCCAATAATTTAAGTACAAAATCAAATGCCCTTATTAAATTTCCACAAAGAATGCTGAACTACAGCTCTCCCTTGTTAAGTTGTCATGCCTGCAAAAGATTTTTCTCCTATTTGAGTTCTGGGAAGTGAAAGAACAGTTCAATAAAAGTGGAAAATCTCAAGTCTAGTCAAATCAAAGATTGTTCCATGATAAGAGAAACAATGGATTGGAAGTGAAGTCTACTATGAAGAGGCAGTTTGTTTACCAAAATCCCTTTTATCCCCCCCCAAGTGAAAACCTCCCCTCAAGTCAGTTTGCTTTGCAACCTTCACAAAAAGGATCAAATCCCTCAAGTAAACTCCACGAGGGAGGAGGAGAGGAAAAAAGAGGGAGAGGAAGTTATTGCTTTTGTACTTCCAAATAGAAAATACGTGTAGGATTTACCACAGAGCGAAATGCGGATTTGTGGTTGCCATGAGTCACTTGATAGGAACTACACTTATTCTGTGGTCTCTTTTAAAGACTCTCACTTACACCTCACCTATCACAGCTTCAGGCCATTTCAAATCAATTTACAGCCAGTTAAACATTGTGTAAACAGCAGAAGGTTTATATACCATGGAGAATAACAATCAGGTTTTAGCAATGTTGGTTGGTATGATAAATAGCAGCCATGGTAATGGAAAAGCCTCTTGCTCTTTGAAACACTATTGCAGATGGAGCCTCACTTGTATTTTTTTACCTGGCGGTGCAGAACCCCCTCAGTATGGTATTGGAGCATCACCCTCAAGATTTGCATTTGTTTCAGAGGCAGATTTTCAAGCCATAACCTGCCAGCACAGAGGCAAGACTGAGGCGTAGTAGACTGGACTTGCTGTGGATTCTAATTCAAATTCATCTAGCTGCTATGGTAGAAAGTTCAAATTATAGATCTGTGAATTAGGGGCTCTTCTGGCACAGGGAAACCAGAGTATATAATTCTGCAGCAGCTGGAATTTGAAATAACATAGCTGAAAGGTTGATTTCAAAAAGACTTGAGTCAGAATTAGCTGGGCTTGGTAACAGAACATAAAACATTGCAGCGCAGTAGAGGCCCATCAGCCCTCTATGTTGTGCTGACCTGTGAAACTTGTCTGAAGCTCATCTAACCTACACTATTCTGTTCTTGCCCATATGCCTATCCAATAATCATTTAAATGCCCTAGATGGTGGCCATGAAACTATTGATGGTCGTAAAAACCCTATCTGATTTATGAGTGTCCATTAGGGCAGGACATTTGCCTTCCTTAAATTGCTCTGGTCAACAAGTAATCACGGTGTTAATTAATGGCCTAACCACTCAATTCAAGGACAGCTCTGTGACCATTTGGAAAATGGTCAAATAAAATTTTAAGCCATTGCGAAGCAAAAAATGAAATGTATCTCTCCAGTCTGATTTTTCAGCTTGAGAGCACCTTCACTTTCAGGATTTTTCTGGCTGTTTGATCGGTGTAGATTAGCAGCCTTTTGGGGCCTGAATTTGCAAGTTGTCACCATCAAGAGGCAGGAAAAATCTGAACAGAATAAAGTGAGAATTTCAGACAAACATCCTCCTTGATGATGGGAGGTGTAAGAAACCAGGCAGACTGAGAAAACCCCTTAAACACATCATTCCCAACTCATGATGACAAACGTAGTCAACAGCAAACGTATGAATCAAAACCGCGAATAACGCTGTTCCTTTGGAGCCAAAATTCTTTGTAAAACAGGCTAAGGTTTTAAGAGCTGAAAACAGCAGGAGACTAAACTGGTTTGCTGAGCCATTGTTGAAGAGATGCCTGCTGTTCTGGTGTTGCCTTTAGCAAATTCGGATATCTTAAACTATTCCATCACTGGCAGCTGTCTTCAACTGCCTTGGCTATAAACTCTGGTATTTGCATACTTCTACCTCTCCTCTAAGATTCTTCGTAAAATCTACCTTTACGACCATGCCTTCGGTTATTTGTCTGTTTACTCCTTCAGTGACAAGTCAAACCTTTAATTGATAATGCTGAAAGCAAAAAAGCTCTGCGCTACATACAAAAAAAACCACTATATTCAAGTTGTTACACACCCATCTTCTATTCATTTGTCACTAATTACACCAATTGCAAGCAACCAGTGCATACAAAAATCAGGAATGAAGAAAAACAAGTTGTTGGAAAAGCTCAGCAAATCTGGCCACATCTGTGAAGAGAAATCAGTTAATGTTTCAGGTCTGGTGAAACAGTTCTGAGATCAGGGTCATGGGACCTGAAATGTTATGGATTTCTCTTCACAGATGTGGCCAGATCTGCTGAGTTTCTCCAGCAACTTCTGATTTTTTGATTTATAGCAGCTGTTGTTGTTTTTATTAAACAGAAATGAAGTTGCTTTGTTTCATTCGAGGGAGATGCCAGCACCTATTGCAGCCCGGACTGGGAAACACCCAAGCTACATAGTGTTGCTCTATGGATCATGGGGCAGCATCAAGTTTTAAAACTTCAGTTTTGTTGAAATTTGTAGTGGAGCCGGGCAAACACAACTTTCCTTAGGCACGAGTTAACTGCTTGAACAATCTGACCAATTTAATCAAAAAAACAAAAAGAAAAGAGGTACTACACACCAGCAGCTCCAATTTTCATGCTTTTAATACAAACTTAAAAAAGATCCGGAACATTATAAACTATACAGCTCTGACCTCACCTACAACAAATCTGCAAAAAACATTTTAGCATCAAGCAAGTATTGCACAATGTTCCAAAGTAGAAAATTGGGATATTATTCAGTCTACAATAAAGGAATTATTTGCATCCGCTTTCCTTAACAGAAAATAACCATTCCTTTCAAGAAAGTAAAATGTACATAATTTGAAAAAATCCTGCCATCGTTTTGTCTTTTTCTGAAGCATACAATGTCAATATCTCTTGGTTTTCAATTTTTTTTGAAAAAATAATTTGTTGCATATGAAATCTGAAATGAAATTACAATGTACATTAGAAATATATACTCTTAACCTTTACAAACATCTTAAATCATTCAAGCAAAAGGAAACCAAAAGAAAAAAGAAACTTAAGATTTCGATCAGTTAGTGCCAAATCCATTAAAAAATAAAATAAAACCAAGCAATGTTTTTAATGTTCAAGTAAAGAAAGCTAACATCTGTATAATACATCATTGTCAATGAAGAACACTTAGGGAGGAGTGGAAGGAAGGGTTAAAAGTCAAAGATTTCAGTTTCTCTCATCCTCCCCCCATAAACTCTTGAAATAGGGATGCTATGTAGTTACTTAGAAATTAGGCTATTATGCATCTCCTAAAGTTTCCACACATTTCCCCTCCCCCTCCCTTGACCATTTTATTCTTTTTCAAGGCAGAAAACTCAGTAGACATCATAACTGGTGTAGCACACAGCTTCACTAGCTCCAAGTGATTTCAAACTCACCATCATAGCCACGAGTCAAAGACTTGAGCAGCAATAGCATTTGTCAGTGAATTTTCACTGCTCTCAAGTCATGAAATCAAAGATACACGTTCCAAAAAAAAAGAGATTATTACATTTGAAAACTGCAAAAATGTCAGGGGGGGGAAGCGAGCAGGTGATCAGAAGCTGGAGTGCTGTTTGCCCTCTGAAGCTGCAAGATCTGTCAGAAGAGCTCAAGTTTACATGTTAAACCTGCCACCTCAGAGATGGAGAAGCAAGGTGTCTTGTGTTGTCATCTTAACCCAATTGAAACCCTTTGCCCTTAAATTAGGACTGCCTCTTTCTACACAACAGTGAATTCATGAGGCAGATCTCCTTTCACTTCTCAACGGTCCTTTGCCAGCCATCCTCCTGTTTACTTGGGTATCCTCCCATATAACAGGAGCATGGAGGAATCGGAATGCTCATTGGACATTGATCATGAACAGGCATTGTTGGGATTGTTTTGATTTAGAAAGCCAAGTATTGTGTTCCTAGAATTGGACAGCAATATTTGCAATAGTCCTTTTCTTTACCCATCACCACAGCTTCTCCAAACCTTCCCCTGCCCCCAAAAAGAGTGCACCATTCACCTGCAAGTGTTTTCTTTAACAAGAGAACTGTACTCCATTAAAGATACCAATACAATCGTGCTTAAAAATGCAGAAACCGATGACCAGATCAATGTTTAAATGCAACCCTCTTGTATAAACTTACACAATTGCTAAATCGCTGCCACAAGATTAGGTAATGGTAGCACTGCTGCTCACATATTGCACTCCAATAGTTCAGGCTGATGAGGCCAGCAAGTCACTTCGGTCTTGCTGGGGAGGGAGGGAGGGAGGGTGGGTGGGTGGTGTGGTATGGGGAGGAAAGGAGTGGAAGATGAGATGATCAGTGGCTACCAACTCCATTCCTAACTTCTGTCATTTGCAAATTCACCAGTATAGGTTTGTTAACTATTAACGCTGCTCATGTTGGAAGAGAGGATCGAAGGGGAGAGAAGAAATACTGGCAACTAATGACAGGCTCAGTACTACCATATTAGCTTAAAAAAGGTCCACTAATGCTGCATCTTACAGTCAGGATGATTATAGGTAAAGTTACTACAGCAGTGAGAGTTGTTTCAGTATAGGTGCATTTAACTGCAATTGCTAAGCTCAGGATACATCACTTCTTATGGAATTGTTGGGATAGTAATCAAATGGATTAGACTGTATTTAACTTGCTGATCCAGTCTTGATCCCTTTATTCCACCAATGGGCCTATTGTTGTTCATTAAGTGCATGTCAGAGGCTCAATAAATTTAGGACTGTCAATATAATTCAAGACCATAAAGACTGAAAAAAAAAAGGATCGTCTGACCTTTCATGTTTCTTTGCAGTACCCATTGAGTGTTTTTTCTTAATAAAAGTCACTTCTTTCATTTCAGTGTTTCAGGAAAGGATTCCACACTACAGTACACAAGCCAGGTTAAAGCAGCAGAACCATTGATAGTTCAGCAATTCAATATTCCAGTCACATTAATGTTAAGACCATTATATAATGAAGGTTGGCTTGGTTGCTTATAGTTGTCCCACAGGACAGGGCTGGAACCCTCACTAAGTCAGGTCATGGGTACAGCATTAGCGTGGGAGCAGACACAGCAACAAACTGTACCAGAGGCCCAGGAGAGGGCCAAAAGCTGGCGATCTCCACTGGACCAGCAACAGACTGGAATAGTAGGGAATCTCAAATGCAAGTAACCCCAGGAACACATGGACTTGATTCTAGAATATATCTGCAAGTGGGTCATAAGCAAAGAGCTCGGAGTCCAAGGGTTATCTGCTCCTGTTTCAGACAATGACACAGGTAGTTTCCTAACATTTGTTATCGCTTATCCCAAAAATGTTGAGACCCTGCCTGAAATGTAATGCACTGGTATAGATTACAGCCTCCGGCAAAGAAATTAATATTGGACCCAACTGTTCCTCCCATTTCAGCAGCACTGTTTGGTTGCGAGATATAAAAACCTGCACAACTCCCACAGGGGGAAGGAGGGGAAATAAATCAGAGAAGACATTTCTATTATCTCTAATAGCCTCTAGCAGAACAATACTGGAAAAAAGGTCTCTGAGCAGATTGCTTCCTTTGCCAGAGGAGTAGTTTGTAATAAGTGATTAAAAGAACAGCAAACTGATCGAACCTGGCTCAGGCCCAGGAGTCTCACTCCCAACTCCCCTGCATCAGCAACATGTCAGAATACAGTGTGAAAAACTAGCTTGCAAATTTGAAGTCCAACTCAGACCTTCACCCACCCAATTCCCTCTGTGAAACAATTCACTGCAGCTGTTCGAGACAGGTTATCAAATTTAAGTGAATCCTTTTGTTTGAAATAAGCTGCTTAGGAGTTTAGTCACTTGATTAGGAGGGGTTACAGCAAGCAGTCGAGAGCTATTTTGAGGTTCAGAATATGCTCAGTGAATGGAGCATGCCCAGTATCTCACTGGCTGTAAACAGTACAAGATCCCCTTGCTAAGGTCCACATTACATTTACCAATATTTGCTGTTATGCCAAAACCCAGTTAATTCTTTTCCGTGTGGATGAACTAATTAATTGCTGTAACAAACCTTTTAATTACAACTGCAGCCAAAATGTAATCAGCAATGCTCCAAAGCACTGAGATAAAATATTTAGCAAATTGGTATCATTGCTGCTCATTTCTGGGACTGATGAACCAAGCTGCTCACCCTGGACAATTTAAATATTGCTAGTGTTTCAAGGACAACTTTTGAACTGGAGATTTTTTTGTTGTTGCTGTAAATTGCAAGGTAGTGAACACTGCTGCATATGTGGCAAGGTTTTAACAGTGACTGAACAAGTATGGCATTACAATACAGAAACAGAGGGTTCTGGATAGAATGCTGTATACAGCATATTCAGTTTCAGAGGCTCTGGCGTTTCCTCTCAACGTTCACTACTAAACTAATAGAGGTGGCCAGTCCCCCAGATTTCTCACTCACCCCACATGACACTCCACTTACAGGATTAGCTAGGACCTAGTTGAATGATGCTGAGGGGTTTGCAAAATCTAGACTGTAGCAAGCCATCGCAACAGGCAATCAAAATGCGGTTATTGGAAAATTCGTTCTGAATTTACCAAAGAGGGTCAGGTTCTTGGGAGTTGCACAGATGATTGAAGGACATTCAACTGTAAAGGTTTGCAACAAGGACTGCAAGCTCATTTCCACATCTCCCTTTTCAATTGGAGCATTAGATTCAGACCATATGCAAAACACTGACCACAGACATATGCCACTATTCCTTATAAGCTAAGGAAAGAGGGGTTCTTGGATTGTCATTTAAACTACAAAGAATGGGAACATTACAACTTAAGTCAATGCTGGATTTGAAAAGAACTGAAGGTGGGAAAACAGGAATGGTGCAGCTCCTCAATACCCAATGTACAGGACATAACATTTATTAAAAAAAAAGGTGCTGTCAACTGGAGAGGGAGGATTGTTGAAGATACAATACAACTCAACTCTAATTTGGTCACACTCATTCCTTTCTGGGATTAGATCCCACTCATACATTGGACATGGACATATGGTGTGAACCTGGTACATACAGACAGCTGAACACAGCAGGAACCAGTTGCGAAGCAGAGCTTTTCAACAGATAACATGACTTATGCACCCAATTCCTGACCAGCTACAGACAAGTATCACAAAACACACTCCCTGACTCCAGTTACTCAAATCCAGTGCAGTCTTTGATCTCTTCTCCTTTGTCGTATCTCACAGTTGAGGTGAATGTCTTGTGGCATCCACAACAGAAATTCTTCCTGAGGTTTGGTACTTTCCCTCCCACCAGCCAAACATTTGACTTTTTTTTTGGAGGGGGGTGTTGACTGATCCTTAGACCAAGTGGAGCATCATTCTCTTCACACAGTAAGAAGAGGAACAGACAGCAGAGCTCAAATAGCCCAACTGGAAAATGAAAGAAATGAGTTTTAAAACTAGAGTACTCCAAAAGGCTCACCAATATCTAGGATGCAAACAAACACCCCTTTAAAAAAAATCTCTGAAAACAGCTACTTCTGGCACAATTGTTGAGTGCTCACTTCACCAAACCTGCAGCATAATCTGAAGAGTAGAAGGTTCTCGGTAAGATGCAAGGTACTGTAGATCTTCAATGTAAAACTTTAAACCAGCTAGCACAATGCAGTGTAGTATTTTGTCCAAATAGCAGGATCCACAGTACATGCCACAGCTTCACAAGATTTTTTTTTTGCTAGTTGCCATAGTACAGTAGTAATCCAAAATGAGATTAGCATGAACGAAGAACTTCAAAGCCCTTTAACACCAAGATGACAGGTTCTGCTGCAGTTCAGAGCGAGGTGTTCTTTTTGACAACACTTGGAGTTTTAAAAGGAAGGAGGGGGAGTGAGGGCAAACAGGAAGAATGTCAAGACTCCGTGGACAACCAGTTAAGACATACATTAATCGCATTAAAATGCTATATTGGCAGAATTCTGCTTCACTGTGAACCTGCCAAACTTAAGTTGTCGGACATGGCTTCCCATCCTGTAGCACTATAGCAATAATTTGAAAAAAGGGAAATAATGTGTTCTTCTAGCAACTGTGATACAGCTGCTACTACAGTGCAAAATCAAACAAATACTGGCACAGATGTGAGGTAATGCCCCAAATCTAACTGCTGTGAGAAACGGATAAGACTGCCAGTTACAAATAGTGATCTTTATTTTACTCAATTTTGGAGTATTCCAATATTTCAGTCATCCACTTTTCTTTTAAGATGGACTTTGGTGCCCTGTTCCCCCCTCCCACCTTTGGGGGAGTGGAATATAGAATTTGACAGGAAAACTTACTATAACTCAAACCTACAACTTCCCTATGGATTGCATGAATGTGATGGACATTTCAAAAAAATTTGACAACTTGGGAGATGGTGAACACTGTTTGAGACTGCAAGTGGGGTTTAGAGGTTAAATGTTAAACTGTTCCCGAAGTGCTCTTCAACTTTAATTAATCTTAGTGTTGGCCTTCTTTGAGTTCTATGTATAGAAAGGATTCTTCACTACATATTTTAGTTAGCCAAGACAACTGGCTGAAATGGCTGGTTAGGATACTGCATGGTGTTCAAGTTGAAGTCAAGTCCTTCGACAAATGGGGCCTTCTCTCCCAAGTTGTTATTATTGTAGATTGGTGGCACCTCAAAGGCATTAGGGAATGGAGCTGGGCCAGAGGATGACTGGTTTTCATTCCCGAAGTACAAACTCAGTGAACCAGGGTAGACAAATTCCTTGGCATTTGGAGAAAGGGAGGATGGTGGCATCTGGTTGCTTCCAAGGACCAGTGAGTGCATCGATGTGGACAACCCCTTCTGCTTCATCAAACCATTGGTGGGAGAACGAGCCATTCTCCGGCCTCCAGTTTTCATCTTGGTGGACCCAAATTTGGTGGCAGCAAAGGCTGCAGTCGTGAATGTGATTGGCTGAGTTGACCTTGGGATGAAGGTGGGGCTGACAGAATTCCCAAAAGATGGAGAAGGGGAATTGGACAAGGAGTTGCCCTGGTCAGTGATGGGAGTGAAAACCTGGGCCTCTGGATTAAAGCTGCTCTTTATCTCCTTGTCCAATTCTGCACTATTCTCATTGTCATCCATGTAGAGGACCTTCACAGCTCCTTTCTCACCAATCTGATAGGACACCTCAAAAGGATCAATCCAGAGGCTCAACTCTTGAGGAACATTAGCCCGAATATCTTCAATATCCAACCCACTCCTCCTGGTGGCCTGCTCAACGATGGGGTCCACAGTTTCTCCAATATGGACACACCTATAACCAGATCCTTTCAGCGGCTTTTCTGGGTACCAATGGCCCTCATATTTCTGTTTTAGCAACCGCTCCAGCTCCTCCCCAAACAGGTCTGCACGTCGCCGGGGTAATTTGTTATACAGGTAGGAGATAATGAAATTTAAAGCCACCTTGATCTCCAAATGCATTCTTGGTATACGGCGACTGGGCAAGGCAGTGCAGAATTAGCTTCAAATCTTCACACAACCCCTTAAGGAAAAAGAAAAAAAGCAGTTAGTTCACATATACTTGTACTGTAGGGAATTCTGTCTGCAATCATTAAAACTTTAACAAACAACTCATGCTTCTCATGGCACCACCTGAACTTAGTTTGATTAGGTCACAGACTTGCAAACAACCTCTACTCCCAACCAGAATACCAGGGAGAGTTAGAAATGATGAACAGTTAAATCTATTTGTGGGAGACAGAAGATTAGGTTGCCTGACTAAATTAATCACCAGATAATAAAAGGTATCGGAAGCAGATCACCGTCACCATCTCTGCTAAATCCACTCGTTATGCACAAGATTCTGAAGATTGAGAGAGGATAAAGCAGGACATTCACAGAGCAAAGATCGACAACAGAAAAACAAAACAGTTGACCATCTTTACCAGTCTCCACTTAGGCTGACAGGTACACAATACACAAAAACAAACTTGTGCAAGTAGCAGCCTGGGGAAGTTTTAATGAAGATATTCAAACTGCAAAATGGCTTGGTAGATTGAAGACAGTAAATTTGTTTCCAGCGGTAGTAGGATTGGTTACTCAAGGACATCGATTTAAAGCACTGGAAAATGAACTAGGGATGAAATGGGATTGTATTTCATACAGCTAAATCATGATCTAAGATACACCCTAATATACCCCAAAATCCCTGAATATAGAAAATATTTGCAGGCTTGGAGGAAGGGGAAGAAAGGGTAGGAGTGTGGGACTAATTGGATGGCTGTCAAAAAAAGTCTGCACTGTATTGGGGGAGAAGAATGACCTCCTTCTATGCTGTGTTCTCGTCTAATCCTAATCACTGAAGTTATGCAAGGCACTTAAATCACAAATTGGCTTCTCCAGAGTGACAGACTTGTAATCACTGGTACTTCACCTTCCTGCTGGGTAGCTCAAAGTGTTCTTTCTGGATCCTGTTCTGCTTTGAACAAATTGCACTGCTGGTCATTTTCAGGCGCTTGTGAAGTTTTGTACAAAACAGAAATACAGTTGTATCAATACACCTGACCGCTCCAAGCAACAGCTCTGCCCAATCAGGGGGTAGCATACCCTTAGGCAACACGACATTCTCAGCAGAGGCTGAATGCTTTGATGCGGAAGGAAAAACAAATTCGTCTGGGGTAAGTGATCAAAAAGCTGTCAGTGCATCTTGGAGTTGCAAAATTTCAGGGAACAGATTCAGGCCTTCCTTCCCCAGTTGGAGTTGGCAACTTCATCCAAATTCCATCACAGTGAATGAGCTCCCATATAATCAAATTTCAGACGTCATTTGCAGAAACTATTCTTAGTCTAAGTGATCAAGTTACCATCAGCAAATGCTTACTTGAGAAAGTAAATTAAAAATTAGAATCAACTTGCAATAGACACGAGTAGGCCGTTGCAGAATCCGAGAACTTGCAAGATCTTGCAAAATCAGTTATTCTGCTGCTGTCTAACCTTTGCAGCTGCACACAGTAATTTAGGAACCCAGTACTCAATAAGAAATGCTCATTTTCCTAATGCAACAAGAGTCTCAGATGCAGTGGACTCCAACGGCACACCTTGCAGCAAGTAATGCTTCAATAGGAAGATTCAAATACTGGAATGTGAATAGATATTTAGGAGGTGCAGTGCAGCATCCACAATCTCATTGGTACATATTACCCAACAGTGATGATGGGTATATTCCAAAATGCTTCTCCCGAGAGAAAAATGTACTCAGTCTATTTGCATCTTCCAAGTCCATCTTGGAGGCAATGTGCTGGTTTGGTTCTTTTTCCTGATCTCCATAGGCTTCTAACTCAAGCAGCCTTGGCAAGAAAATCTGGTAGCACACACCACATTTATAAAAGCTCTATCCTGGTATAGCACCAGAGATAGGAACCAGGACACTCAGCATACCATGAGGAAAGGATTGTAGAAACACAAGAACTGTACGGCCTTGCAACTTGATGGCATTTCATTCAACTAAATGCAGGCACTTCTGAGCTTGGTTCTCACATTTTAGGTCTTTACCCAAAATCCTGAAAATGTGTCACTGCTTCCCAATGCAGCCCTCTAGGACAACGTTTAAGGAGTTAGATATAGTTTTTGGACTAAAGGGATCAAAAGGGTATGGGGAGAAAGCAGGAACAGGAGACTGAATTGGATGATCAGCCACCATACTGAATGGTAGAGCAGGATTGAAGTAGCAAACTTAGACCATTAGGCCCTATTTTCTCAGGTGCATTCTTTTTCCTATGATATCCAGGAAACAGAGCATCCTCAATATTATACGGAATTAAATCCAAGATTTGCTTTGCAATTAATTTTAAAAACCCTTCATTTATTCACTCATTTTCACAGCATGTAGATGTGGAAGGGTTTTGCACTACCACGTGGAATGCAATGCTCAACACCAGAATGAACATTGTGGGGCAATTGTTTAACATTGACAATGGAAGATCTGTTAGATCAGCATAATTTACCGATGTAATGGCTTGGTATTAATAGACTGGATGCAAGCTTAGTGTTACAATTGCACATCAGGGACTACAAAAAGAAAACTGCTCGTCAGTCAGTCACACTCCTACTTTACACTTAGTCTAATTAGGCATTGAAGAACAATGAGGCATATGAATATTGAGCTATTCGCCAAGCCAGAGAACACTTGGGCACAAGAATATATTACAGCCACTGGCACTACAGTAATGAACAAATAAATTATATTCAACTGGGTGGTTGCATGCTTGCCTCGAAAGCCAAACTCATATACAAGCTCAGGTGCACCTATGTGGCATGCATTTAACAGCAAAAGAGAATCTAAACATGGGGATGGGTCAATATAAATATTCTGACATACTACCCTGCAGAGTGGCAAACACAGATCTCCACCTTGGCTGAACTGGTGTTATTCACAACCCACATTGCAAGTTACTTTTTAAAAACATCCTTTAATTAAGAACCTTTCAAACACTGCTCTGTTTTCAAACATTTAAATTGAGAATAGTCATTGCAGGCAGTGCATAAATACTTAAATGCTGCTTAAAATTCCAACAGCAACATCCGTGATATTTCCAGCATTATGTTGATTAAACAGTAATCAAATTCAGTGCTAAGCTGGTTCATCTCAGCCATTGCAGTTACAACTGGCCTCAGAAGCAAGAGGGATGGGGGTGGGTGACTAGGATGGAGAGACCAGCTACAAGTTCTCCCTTGATCACCACCCAGTGACCATTGCTTATATCAGATTTTGCTGCCGTCACATTCAACTGCTCATCAGCACCTGGAGCTTAATGACAGCAGCCACAGGTTCTGACTACAAAGGCATCTCAGGGCACAATGACGTCCTCATCCACACACTACTTCGCCCAAGTTCACATACTTCCAAAATCTGAAGGCAGCACTTGTGCAGATGCAAATCAGTACATCGCTTATCAGAGCAGTACTTAGTCTGGCAGTATCTTTTGGACAGAGAAATAGTTAACAGTCCAATGTGACACTTCCCCTGCCCTGAATTTCACTATAAATGGGAGATTTTAAACACATACCTGCAACATCCACAGTTTTTAATCAGAGGCTAGTCTATGATGGAGAATGGCCTTCTATTGAATTTCTGATCATAGCCATGTTACACCTTACTGTTCCAAAAGATGTGGCTTTTTCAAACAAAGGTAAACAAAAGGGAGAAAACCAATGCAACAGTCTTACATCTTGGCCCATCAGCCTCCTTTTTTCAGGAACAGAGCACAAACTTAACTTGTTTGAAACAGGTGGTCTTTAAAACAGATCAAGAATTCAAACCCAAAGCAAATTTAACACCTACTATCAAGTTATCCAAACTACAAGCATACATGTAAAGACCTACTGCACAATTCAACCAATTTTCTTATACACTGGAGACAGTCCATTATTCTGACTCAATTGAAGTATCAAAGCGATGATGTAATGCATTTATATCACCAATATCTTGGGTGGCATTTATGCCAAGTCGCACTACTCTCAAGCTTAAGGTCCATAGTTGAGAGTAGATTGAAAACATGCAGCAATAATTTACTAGAATAACAAATCTGATTTGAGCAGACATCAAAGCCAATTACTGAAAGCTCCAGCATAGAGTGAAGAGTACACTCTGGTAACAGACAGAAAAAACCCAATGCTGGTAGCATGTATTTTGTTGTTGCCAAGGCACAAGATGGCATCAACCCTTTGCATCTACAACCACTCACCATCTATTTAAAACTTACTGTAGCTACTATCCCACTCAACCAAATGAGCTACTTCCAACAGGAGGATAACCAGTGAGCATCAACACCCCAGAGGTGGACTTGAAGGTACATCTTGAGTTGGAGATTTTGGGGACTGGGAGTGGGGTGGTTGGTATTGGAAGAAGTCAGGTTTGTAATCAACAATTCTGTGGATCATGCTGAAAAATACACATTTGGCCGAGGTTACTACAAATACTTGCCTTCCACAGCATAATTACCCACCCCTACCCAATCTGAAAGGCCCTTCTGGTAGCTGGCATGACAACTGTTTCCTAAACACAGTGGGAGCTCCTGGAATTATAATGCAAGACAAAACAACCCCACAATATTTAAATTAAACTTGACTTCTGCATCTCTTACAGAATAATTGGGAATGCGGAGAGGAAAAAGGGGATCGGCAAGTTACCAGTTTAACTAGGAGGAAAATTACAAAATATTGTCAGCTAATCACCCTTGTCTGTTGATGACAAATGATATTCAATGTATTTTGCTTAAATATTAACACATTAGAATAGTCTGCCTCCTTAAAGCACTATGTGGCTGTAGGGTATCCTAAAAAGAGGCCCCATGCTAACATACCACCCATTCAGAATTAATTTTCAATCAGCCTGCGTGCAGTTGGAAATAGGACAGAATCTATAGTTTAAGATTCCTCAATTATACACATTATCCATTTTCAAAGCTGGGGATTTAGTACATTATGCCAAAATATTTCACCACATTAAAACATTCGATGATGCTCCCCTCCTTCTGATAGGAGGGTGCTTGACCTAAACTCTGTCTGCATCTCAAGATGAGTTGTGCCTTTTTGTAATGCTATTAGCATCTTGTGACTCTGAAAACTCCTTTCCTAATTGTGAAAATCTGAGAATAGCTTGCAACATTCTGTGGAGAATTGGATGGTGAAACAGAGCACATTTATAGCACCGATGACTTCATCACAAAAGCAGCAAATAGGGACTGTGTGTAGTTCAGCTCACACCCTCTCCACACATTTCATGGGCTGAACCACAACTTTTAATTTAAGAGAAATTTTGAAGCAGCATAATTTTCACCGCAAAAAGTGCCAATTCATCCTGGGGCACTTTGCCAATAGCCCACTGACCTCTCAGCATGCCTCCTTAGGAAGGACAGCAGGTTATTTAAGATAGATATGCCTCCCTTAGCCCATTCTAAGTTTAATCCAGTTTGTAGCAGACATTTACAGCTATCACTTTCATGGTGAAATTACTGGATTCAATCTGGAGCAGGGGAGATGAACCAAAGCCAATTTTCCCATCTAATTGCACTACATAGCTCAGAGTACCTAATGCTGATAAATCCCATGAGATCAGCTAACACTGTAAACCAGGAATAAAACCAATGTCTCTGATCAATTTGGCATCTTAAGATCTTTGCAACGTCACAGAGGGATCGGGCATTGCAAGCTTTGAGCAAGTTTATTTGCACTGTAGCTATTTAAAAAAGAGACTTGCTTTTAAATTCTATCTGAAGGAAGCAAGTGAAGTTAATTTCCATTACACAGTTTTACAGAAAAAAGGTGAAGGTTGAGGAAGGTTGGTTCCCCTCAACCTGCCAGTTAACTGTGCTACCAGCATTCTGCACCAGAAGGGAAGTGCAGTATTTCACATTTACTGCCTGTTTAACTGTCAACCAGCCAAGTTGCAATGTTACAATGAGCTAGGTTGAGACAGGGAGAGAAAGCAATGAAGAACCAAAACTATCAACATCTTGATGTTATAACTGACCAGAAACTGAAAAGGACCAGCTATATAAATTACACTGGCTATGAGAGGGGGCAGAGTTAGGCATTCTACACACTGCATGATTCAGTTTGAAATATACATCACTTGCCTGAATGAGCATAGCTCTAACACCACAAGCAGATTAACACTGTCTAGGACAAAAGCAGCCCACCTAATTGACAATAGACCCATAACCTTCAATATTCACTCCCTTCACAAATGTACTGTGACAAAACTGAATACCACTTACAGGATGCACTTCAGTAACGCCATGATTTCTTCAACTGCACCTACCACCGAGCAGGGCAAGCAGTCTACTCAGAACACCACCACTTACATGTTTGCTTTCAAGGCACAAACCATTCTGACTTGAAATGGTCACCATTCCTGCACTTGTTGGTAGATCCTAGATCTCCCTTCCCGACAGCTCAGAATACACCTATATGCCACACACTGCAGTAGCTGGGAGATCATGTGGACTGCAGGTGAATAGTCAGATGAATTCGCATGGAACTGGAAAAAGCACAAATCAGGCAGCAGCTGAGCAGGGGAGTTGATGCTTGGGGCAGGACCCTTCAGTCATGAAGAATCCTGCCCAAAACATTAACTCTCCTGCTCCTCAGGCACTTTTCCCAGTGCCACACCAACTACCGTAACTCAAGAGGCTCACTACCCACTTTCAAAGGAGTTAGGGATGGGAAACAAATGTTTTCATCCCTTGAAAGAACAGGAAAAAAAATCACACTCGTACAAACTGGTTTATATTGTCAAAGGGGTTTCACTATAACTTTTGTAAATGCACTACTCAGTGCATTTTTGTTAATATCAGATAAGGGCACAATAGAGCTCAGCTGTGATATTATCAACCAGCACATTTCAGTTCACAGATGAACACCGGCCACTGTGTGAAGTGCCAGTACATTGAAGTCTCTCGCAAGTGCACCCCAGCACAAATGCACACTGCACCTTCAGGGAATCAAAAGGGCTTACAGTGCTAAATATTTAACATACAGATCTAAAATGAGAAGTAGGTCATTTGGCTCCTCAAACATGCTGTGCCATTCAATAAGATCAGGGTTGATCGAACTATATTTCCAATTTCACGTTCTCATCTACTCCCAATAACACTACATTTGAGGTGCAATGGAATCAACCCACCTTCAGTGCCTTTTGGTGCAGGTCTCCAAAGTTGAACAACCCTTGAAAAAATCCTCTTGTCCCAACAGTGTGACCTTGAACTTTAAGATCATCTTTCAGTTTTAATTTGTCATTAAAATCATAAGAGGCTCAAATGAAAGGTAGCATGACTGTAATCCTGTCCTCTGAGGATGAATACTCCCGTTGCTCGAAGGCTTTAATGTCTTCAACGTGTGCTTTGCTGCCTTTTCTCCCCCTCTCCTGCTTGTATCACATGCCACTCACCAATCTGTCAGAAGGACGGACAAGTAAGCTGCTGCCATGAGACTGCCAATTCCAGGCTGCAAGCATCTGTTAGAGCTACATGGGTGCGACCAAGATTACATCATCCATTATTTTCCCTTCATGTAGCAGCTTCACCTCCCTCACAAACAAGATAGGAAGCTCATCTGCTGTGAAACCTTGCAGGTGCAAACTCTCAACCCATCAACAAGACAATGAGGCGTAGTATCAGACTAACTTGCCATTTCTAGACAGATGAAACTTTCAGCTGATTTACAATTAAACCATTATATTGCTATAAAAAGAATGAAGCAAGTCTTCAAAACAGTCAAGCCTCTCCATTCTGGAAGTTACAAATAGATGAGCATTTAAAAAAAAAGGTACAAATATAAAATTCCCCAGCAGCAACAAGGATTTCAGAGACAGAAGTGCAGAGTTACTGTCCAGTCACCAGACCATAAAATCATGGCATTAAAGAGCCCCCCCAGACCATTCAATATTAATGGCTAGCACAGGAACATCACATGCAACATTTTCCTGATTCCAACTTATAAAGCGGCTCTCCAGATAAGCACCTCAAGAAAGTGCACAAAATTCCAAAATGTGTCTGTTCCTAGGGCTGTGTAACCATGGTGATGCTGACAAGGGTTTCAGGTGGAGAATGGGTTTGGTGAATGGGCAGGATGAAAAAGTCACACTTCCTGTTCAATATTACTAAGAAAAAAATGCTAATTTAAAACAAAAATCTTTTCATGTTGCTCATAATAGACTTTTGCAATGAATTCCTGATTTCAACTACAAGAATTCGGTTACAACGCAGGCAAACTAGTCCATTGTAGGTATTGATCTACACTGGCTCCTGGTCTGAAAATAACTCCATTTTAAAATTCTCAACCTAATTTTCAAATCACTCCCTTGCCCCTCTTCTCAGGAACTTACTATCATCCCCAGTATTGCAGCACTCCCATTTTTGCACTTCCCCAATTCTGACTCCTTGCATATTCTCAAGTTTCCTCTCACTGTCGTAGGCAGCTATGCCTACAGCTGTCTTAAATAGTGACTGCCAAATTTTCACCCCAAGCCTCTCCACCCCTCTACTTTAAAAGCATCCTAAAAAAGCCATCTCAACTGAAGCTTTGGGGCATTAACTTAATACATCACATTACATGGCTTAGTAACAAATTTTGACAACATTCCTTGTGATAGTGGAGATAGAACTAGGCAAAGCCATTCCTGATAAAGGGCTTTTGCCCAAAACGTCGATTTTCCTGCTCCTTGGATGCTGCCTGACCTGCTGTGCTTTTCCAGTACTACTCTAATCTAGACACAGATAGAACTGCAAGCTATAACAAATTTGGTTGAGGATTTGAGGGCTGGCAATCTCTTTCGACTCTGTTGTCACACAGTCACCCCAGAGAGGAGACATTTTCAAATGATCAACTTTAACAGGCTGTGCCAATCGATAACAGATTTTCAAAAAGAAATTGCTTCATAATAGATTCTTAGTTTAAAATAATGTAAAACCAAGATCTTTTACCATACAGTTCACATTAGCCTTCACTACCTTATTCTACAATGTGGAGATGCCAGTGTTGGACTGGGGTGGACAAAGTTAGAAGTGACATGACACCAGCTTATAGTCCAACAGGTTTATTTGCAATCTCAAGCTTTCGGAGTGCTGCTCATTTGTCAGGTGTTAGCTGGTAAAGGAGTAGCGTTCCGAAAGCTTGGTGATTTCAAATGAACCTGGTGGACTACAGTGAGACTTTTAATTTTAGCTCTTAAGTCAGACTGCGCCTAAAACTGTGGAGAGTTCCTTGCCCCTTGCTCACCCACAGCTTGCACGTCACCGTGACCCATTTCCAAAAATATTTCCCATAGCCGTTCTACCTCACCACTACTATAACTCATCCATGTCAGCTACAGATCTACTTCGCCAACTCTACCCTCCATTACTTCCAAGGGCTTCAATCCATGCAACAACTTGTATTTATAGAGTCTGCAATTTGGTAACAAAGAAATAAGAACAAAGGATGGCAATGGGATCGGCCAAATTTATAACAAATGGAGAAGTGCTATGGACAGTGAACAAACAAGGTCTTCTGAACATGATTAGGAAAAAAGAGGTCTAATCCCAAGTGAAAACATATTTGGAACAGACCAATAGAGAGAAGACAAAGGGAAAAAAAAGAATATTCATACTGTGTGGTTGAACATCGAGGAAAGTTTTGGAAAGTTCAAAGATCTTCTTGGGGGCTAACAGCAGCTAAAGCTCCAATTTCAATCCATAGTTCATCTGCAGCATTTTGGCTGATGTCAGCTGGGGGAAGGTGGTGGTGGCGTATGGAGTTACAAATGACCTTAATGCCCTGATTTCAGGGAGGGTTGGTAGAGTAGAATGTGCTAAAGCTCCCAGTCACAAATCAGCCAGTAATTCCCAGTCAAAGTGCATGATCATCAAATTATTGCAATACACAGTTAAACAGCTTGCCAACCAGAAATGTCACCTAGGTTCGGTGTCAGAGGAAATGGGTGCTCTGGAACAGTGCCTTCAGAAATGGAAGAAACTTAAAACAAGAAAATCATGCCACCTGTTGAAATAGCTCAAACTGCTCCCTCCAATTTCATGCAATAGTAATCCCACAGGAAACCAGCGACTTACAAGATACTATGCGTGCATCTCAGCAACCATATCAAGTTACTGCATCAGATTAAGAAAGTATTTATAAAGATAATTTCAAATTTTTTCACTACTGCTCTCTTAAATAGTTCCTTCCTGAGATACAAACTATTAGATTATTTGGTACTTTACTATGCTAAAAGTCAAAAAGTAGAAAATGCACAAGTTAAAGCTTACCTTTTTATTTAAATATTTCAGTAGATATTCTAGCTGTTCAAAACAGTGATTTCCATTAGCATGCCCTTTCTGGTGAAGGGAGAATAACTGCACATCAATAAGAGTGATGGCTTTTCAAAAGGCTTTGGATGTCGGATAGCACATTTGCAAGATGAGCCATTTTACATTACAACCTGGACAATTAAATTTCAGAACATTTTCATGACCATAGTTGCCGATTATTTCCTTCTATTCCCATAAGTGTGCATTCTGTTAAAGAGATCACACCCAAAAAATGGATACACCCACTGTAATGCTTGCCATCTTTGTCCAGAGGGTCGGAGTCAAATTCCACAAGTAACAGCTTATTGGTACTTGAACAAATGTTGTCATGTGGATAGAATGCCATCACCCTGCCCACAGCTTATTCAACAGTCAGTTCAAAGCTGACTGGGAGCAGGAATCCTGGATGAGACTCTCTTCACTGGTTTGTGGACATTGAACTAAACTGGAGCACTACTGCTACACTAGCTGAGAATGGCTAATTGATCATTTATTTTATACAGACCTGTGCATCTGTTGAACAGTAGATCATTCAGCCCCTCAATTCTGTGTCACTGGGACCATGACCTGATTGAAATGTACCTAAAACCCACCCAGCATCTTTGTTCCATTCTCAATAGTCATACCTGAAACAATTAACAGATGTCTATCGGCCAGTCTTGAGTTACGCTTATTCTTCTTTCATAAGAATATGGACCTAATTTGCTACGTCAGCATTTATTGTTCACTACAGTGCCCTTGAAGATGGTGGGGAGCTGTCTTCTTGAAATGCTGCAGTCTTTCGGCTGTCGGTACACTAGTGCTTTTAGAGAAACTATCCCAGGATCTTGACTCTCTCAAACACAAAATAGCTCAAGTCAAGATAGTCCAGAGAGCGTGGAAGGCAACTTCCAGGTTCTGCTGCTCATGTCCTTCTAGGGACAATGTTCCAGCATCCACAGATTTTACTTGTCGGTGGTAGGGTGGAGGAGAATGCTAGATACAGAGACAAAAAAATACTGTGGATGTTGGAAACCTGAAACAAAGAAAACAGGATAAACTCAGGTCTGACAGCATCTGTGGTGACAGGAACAGAGCAAACAGAGGTACTGACGAGTCAGATATGTTAACTCTGTGCCTCTCACCACAGGTGGAGAGTTTCTCCAGTGTTATGCTTGTGTTAGGTTTCTAACATGCTTTGTGATTAAATGCTTAAAAAAAGTGCAGGCAATGTTGGAGGTAAAGTGGCACCATTTTAAACAAGGTCTCTACCTTTCTCGTCAAGCCACCACATATGCTAACTGGCTCCCTAGTCTCCCAAAGTTCATCCAAACAAAACACGCAGTACAAAAATGGCCTGGAATTTGTCCCAATTATTCTAAATGGGTAGCCACACATCATTGCTCATATTCTTCAGAGGGTGAAGGATGTTATATTTGTAACATAGCTGAACGTGTGCAAAAGGGATTAAAAAACAAAATTAAAAGTCATTTCCTCTTCGATTCCTAAAAGCAGCAACTGTGTTCCAGAGTATTATTTTACAGGTTGGCACAATTACCTGGCCCAAGATGTTGGTAGAAGCCTTGACAATAGAACATTTGCTCTTTTGGTTGTGATGTCCGGCACTATCAGCTCCTTGCTCAATACTGGCAGAGTAGATTAGATTAGATTCCCTACAGTGTGGAAACAGGCCCTTTAGCCCAACCAGTCCACACAGCCTCCGAACAGTAACCCATACAGACCCACTAATGCACATATCACTATGGGCAATTTAGCATAGCCAATTCACCCAACCGGCACATCTTTGGACAGAGAAGAAACCGGAGCACCCGGAGGAAACATCCACGCAGATACTGAGAACGTGTCTGAGTGGAGTTTGCACAGTCACCAGAGGCTGGAATCGAACCTGGGACCCTGGTGCTGTGAAACAGCAGTGCTAACTGCTAAGCCACTGTGCGCCCTAGAGAGTGTGTTGCTGGGAAAGCACAGCAGGTCAGGCAATGTCCGAAGCAGAGGAATTGAAATTTCAGGTTTAAACCCTTCATCAGGGATGACCATACAGAGAACATCTCGGACACCCGTATCCACCAAGCCTACTGCCCAGTGGCTGAATACTTCAATACCCCCTCCCCCTCTCAAGGCATGCAGGCCCTGGGCTTCCTCCACCACTAAACCATTACCACCTAACAACTGGAAGAAGAATGCATCAATCTGCCTCAGGACTCTGCAACCACACAGGTAAGTGTGGATTTCAACAGCTTCCTCATTTCCCTCCCACATTATCCCAGGCCCAAGCCTCCAACTCAGCACTGCCCTCCAGACCTGTCCGTCATTCCCCACCTACCACTTTCTTGGCTACCTTCCCCCAATCCCACCCCCCTCCCATTTATCTCTCAGCCCATCCACAATTCTCAAACCTGATGAAGGGCTTATGCCCGAAACATCGATTCCCCTGCTCCTCAGATGCTGCCTGATCTGCTGTGCTTCCCCAGCAACACACACACTACTCTGATCTCCAACATCTGCAGTCCTCATTTCCTCCATGTTGATGATCAGGAGATTTTGCTGATTATTGCCTCCCAGGTGAACTAACATTACTTACTAGGCACCAGTTAACTTCGATCAGGAGCCATAGTTGGGAAAATCTGTTTGCATGATCAGAGGTTTGCTAGGAACAGCTGCTACCATCAGGGAGGCACTGAAACCTACCATTAAATTGCAAATTTTGTAGTGAGGAAATGCTTCTCCAACTACACCACAGACTGGAAGATTAATTATTATGATTGCTATTGAAAAGCTGAGTGGTAACTACTTTGTAGTAAGTTAAAGGGATTATGAATGTAAAATGCTGGATTTTTTAAAAACCAGACACAAAGCAGTGACTGAGAAGCAAATTTATTTTCTGAAATAAAACAACCAATTACCCAGAGTGTATAATGGATGCCACTGAGCTATTAGAACCTAGTCTGGCAATTCAGATACTCTATATATAGAATGGCTACCTGTGAGAATTACAGGCTGTAAGCTGATCAAACAGCTTCGATGACTGTACCACAAGAACAGTGCTAAGTCAGTAAATACAGATAGTTTGAAAAATCACAATTATCCTAAGCTATCAGCTTGCAACATGCAATTTCAAATGTTATGGGCACATTTATTTGGCATTAAGAGCCCATGTCAGTCAGCATTTTAATAATGCACACATACCCACCAACTGCTAGAGAGCTCAATGCTCTAGCTGTGACATGACAGTCACATGTGAATCAACCTCATTCATGAAGGTGCAAAAATTCATGATCAGTAGGTTGAACCGAAAGCCCATATTTGAACAGAATCTGCAAATCCAGGGCAAACATTGCAATTTTCTTCAGTACCCAGAGTGGGGAGTACAGAGGGTTCTGAAATGAGTAAACAAGAAGAATTTGTTCTATTGGTAGACACATCAATAACCAGTGGAGATTGAATAAAGATGCATTTAATACAATGTTGTATTTGACTATTACAGGAAGTCCCTTTACAAATTCCATAAATACATACATTGAGGAAAATTACTGGCAAAGAGCCGGGCAGGGATTTTTTTAATTTTAAAAAAGTTATGCAGCCCAGTTTGATCTAGAATGCAGTATTTGGAAGGCTGTTGGAAATCGATTCAGCAATAACCTTGGAAGACTTGAGTTAATATTTAGAGAGAAAATTGCATGGAAACCGAGAAAGAGCCAGGAGTGTGTAATTATATAGCTGCTTCAAACACTGGGCAAAACACAAAGGGCTAAGTGGCTTCCCTCTGTACTACAGGATTTTATGGTATTCAGGTGGAGGAATTTCATTCTATTGCATCTTACTACTATGTAGTTTGGAGTCCCTAAAACTATGTGGGAATGCTGGGTGAAATGGCCACCAGTTAAACCGCTTGGTGACTAAACAAAATGGTGGACTGAGAGCAGCATAGATCTTGCAGCTGCTTCAGAGTTGCAGGCTTCCGTTTGGATCACTTCTGGGTATTGTAGATTTAAAAAAATGCAAGATTTTTACTCAATTTTTTTTTAAAAAGAACTTTAGTCCAAAGACATCAAAAGGAGATGTATACCGCCTCACCTCCACCACCAGCTCCCCCCCCCCAACCATGTATCCTGGTGGCTAGCTTCCTGCCTGCTTGCCCAATACATAATGTTGTTGCACTTCTTGCTGGATGTTTTGTATATGACACTTGTTCTGCTGGCTCTGGGTACATAGTCCTTCAAATTCATTAGTAGAGTTAGTACAGTAGTTGTTTTGTGGGTTATCATGATGCCGAAGGGACCAGGGGAGGCTGGTGATTATCTCGGAAATGTCTAATGTACGATAGGGTGACTACAGTCTCTAGCCATATTATGTCTTCCAGTTTAGGTCTGTTGCGCTGGAATCGGCAGGCTGTGCTTATTGGGTAACTTATTCCAGAATACATTGTATAGGTGTTTCTCTTCGTAGCTCCCGGGTACTGCAGCATGTTGTGGCGGGTTTAAATAGCGTCCTGATGCAGCTCCATTTGTGGGTGCTGGAATGGTTGCTTCTATGGTCGAGTATCTGGTCAGTGTATGTGACTTTCTTGGAAATGCTGGTCTACAGTTGGCCACTGGCTTTTCATTCTATCGTGACACCCAAGAGGAGTTGGTTATTCTCTACTTCAGTAAATTTGGTGAGGATGTTGTTTGTGTTTGAGGGTTTCTTCTGGTTTGTCACATTTTATGACGACAAAAAGTGTCATCCACATATTGGACTCAACGTTTAGGCAAGATCATGGGAAGGACTAAGCCCTGCATAACTGCTTCTGCTATAAGCCCTGGCATTGGTGATCCCAAAGGCATCCGTTTGATTTGTATGTACACCTTGTTGTTGAAGGAGGGAATAGGTCGAGAGGCACAGGTTCAGTAGTTTGAAGATGCTGTCCTTGCTGACGGAGTGGTGTTGTCAGGTGTTTGTCCAGCAGTGAGTCCAGTGTGTCTTTGGCTAGGGTGGTGTTGATTGATATTATGAATAGGGCTGTCATAAAGGGAACCATGACCTTGCTGTCCTCTATCTTGATGCCTTTGATGTTAAGGAATACCTGGGTAGACTGAATGGAATGGATTGAGACTTTAACGAGATGTTTTAGTGCTTGTTGCAGTTCCTTTGCTAGTGTGTGCCAGGAAGAGACGCAATGGGTCTGTGGGGTGCCCCTTGTTTGCCCACACCCAGTAGAATGAACGCAATATACAAAATACTCTAAGAACTGCAACAAACATTACATTGGGTAAACTAGCAGGAATGTAGTCACCGAAAGACATGATCACCATCACTCGTATCCATACACAGAAAAAGGAACACCAGTTTGACTGGGACACAGCATCCATCCTGGGACAGGCCAAACAAAGGCATACACAGGAATTCCTAAAGGTCTGGCATTTAAATCACAACAAAGATTTGGACTCCATTTACCAACCTCAGGAACAGAACCAGAACTGATACCACCCACCATAAGCCAAGACAAACAGCACACGAAACAGAACACCAACATTTCAATGGAGCCTCAACGACATTACGTAGTGAGGTAACGAAGCATCAGAGAACAAACTGACAAGCTGATCCACAACCTGAGCTGCAAACCTTCTCCTACATCTCATTATTTTACATAAAAGCTTGTGGCAAGCCCGACTAGTGGGCAGCTCTGGAGAAAGATTTATTTTAATCCAGAGATTGAAAGTTGTCAGTTGGAAGACTTGAGGAGGTGGCAACTTTGATTGTTTCAGCTAAGTGCTCTATTTTAAGATTCATATGTTGAATTTTTAAAATCTTTTGCATGATTAACATTAAAATCTGTAGACAAGGAAGGGTAGTTTATTTTAAAAAGGTGCTATGAGCTTCTTTTTCAGCTTATTGTCACTGAGGGCATTCAAGAGACACCGATGAGTAGTAAATTTAGAGAAGGGATTACACAGCAGGATAGTTAGATGGGCGACTGTCAGGAAAGTCAAAAAAGTCACCTGCGACTATTCCTCTCTCAAGCAGATATTCCATTTTGGGTACTTTTGAAGGGCTCGTCTCAGATGAAAATAGAAGAGGCAGTCAGATCTTGGGCACTAAGAAAAGTCTCGTATTAAATGGGGTTTGTCAAGATTTAAAAGAATTGTTATAGGGGACTCTTCTTTCAGGGGAAGAGACAGGAGATTCAACAGGAGTGAGTGTGAATCTAGGCAGTATGTTGCTTTCCTGGTGCGAGTGTTAAGGAGATCTCAAAGCATTTGACGTACATCATCAAATGAGACAGAAGTCACTATTGTGTACATTGACAAATGACAGTGTGTGCATGTGCATCATTAGGTAGAAGGCTACAAAATCAACCTCTAAAGTAGTAATCTGTGGTTCACTCCCAGTGCCAAGTGACTAATATCCAGGCTGGGAGATTTACTAGTTGTATTGTGGGAGCCTTTAAACTATTGCAGGGGGGCTGGGGGTTCTGAAGCAGCAAAGAGAAACTTACTTAGAAAAGACAGACAAGAACCAGAGAACAAAGTAACTGAACAATTAAATTGCATTTATTTCAATGCAAGGGGTCTTACTAGGAACGGATATACTCAGTGCATATATCAGAACATGGGACTGGGACGTCATAGATATCACAGAAACTTGACTGAGGGAAGGACAAGACTAGCAGGTCAAGGAAATGTTATTGGCATGAGACAAGCTCTTTCAAAAATTGATTGAAGTGGACTGTTCACAGGTGAAGGGATGACTGACAAATGGGTCAAGATGTGTGGTAACGAGCATTCAGAGGCATTAAGTTCCTGCTAGAGTGAAAGGTAAGACTGGCAAGGCTAGGGAGCAATGGATAAATAAGAATAGAGCTTTAGTCAAGAATATGAAAATCTTAGCAGGACTTGTACAGTTAATGGTAAGGTCCTAGGGAGTGTTGCTGAACAAAGAGACCTTGAAGTGCAGGTTCATAGCTTCTTGAAAGTGGAGCGGCAGGTAGATTGGACAGCGACTGCGGCATTTTCTTTAACGGTCAAAGCATTGAGTACAGGAGTTGGGAGGTCACGTTGCAGCTGTATAGGGCATTGGTTAGGCCACTGTTGGAATATTGCGTGCAATCCTGGTCTCCTTCCTATCAGAAGGGTGTTGTGACATTTGAAAGCGTTCAGAAAAGATTTACAAGGATGTTGTCAGGGTTGGAGGATTTGAGCTTTGGGGTGGTGCAGAATACTCTGGGGTTGTTTTCCCTGAGTGGAGGCTGAGGGGTAACCTTATAGAACTTTATAAAATCATGAGGGACATGGATAGGGTAAATAGACAAGGTATTTTCCCTGGGGTGGGAGACTCCAGAACTAGAGAACATAAGTTTGGGATCAGAGGGGAAGATAAGAGACCTCAGGGGCAACTCTTTCCCGCAGAGGGTTATGTATGTATGGAATGAGCTGCCAGATGAAGTGGAGGAGTCTGGTACAATTACAGCATTTAAAATGCATCTGGATGGGTATATGAATAGGAAGGGTTGAGGGATATGGGCCAAGTGCTGGCAAATGGCACTAGATTAATTTAAGAAATCTGGTCAGCAAAGATGAGTTGGATGGAAGGGTCTGTACATTTGACTAATAAAGAATCATCATTAGAGATAGATAACTGGGATCGAATGAATCTCTTGAGCATAAAGACTGCAGGGGCATTCTTAAGAGAGAAGGCAAAGACAGGATATGAGATGGTCTTGGCGGATGAGATTAAGGATAATCCAAATAGATTCCACAAGTACATTAACAGCAAAATAGCAGAGAGAGTCGGGAACCTGAAAGATCAATCTTTGTTGAACCTCAGGAGAACCAAGACAGTTAAATGAATATTGTGTGTCAGTTTTAACTGTGGAGAAAGAAATGGAGACCACAGAACTCACATAATTATTTATGTTATGAAAACAATTCATTACTGAACAGCAGGTGCTAGAGGTCTTAGAAATGAAAAAAGTGGATAAACCTCCAGGACCTGATCAAGTGCATCCCAGGACATTGTGGGAAGTTGGGAAGGAAATGCCCAGCACTCAGAGCAGAAATATTTCTATCATCCATAACCGCTGGCAAGGTGCCTCAGCTGGCTACGGTTGTGTCTATATTTAAAAAACACCAAGGAGAAACCTAGGAATTTATTCCCAAGAGTCAGACACTGGTGATGGTAAATTGTTAGCAATTCTGAAATTTAAATATTTACATGCAATTTGGAGAAGCAAGGAATAACGAGGGATAATCAGCATGATTGAGAGAGAACTAGTGTCTCGAACTTGGCGTGTTTTAAGGAAGTAACCAATAAGATGGAGGGCAGAATAGTAGACGGTGCTTAGTTGAATTAGTAAAGCGTCAAAGGTTCTGCATGGTAAACTAATTAGTAAAGTTAGATCACATGGGATTTACAGAGAGTTCACCAATTGGATACAAAATTGCCCTTGAAGTAGGACAGTGTGGTTAGTGGTGGAGGGTTGTTTTTTGAGCTGGAAACATGTAACCAATGGCATTCCACAAAGATCAGTACTAGCTCCACTTTTGTCTGTCATTTATATAATGATTGCGAGTATACAGGAGGTATTCAGGTTAGTAAATTTACAGATGACATTAAAATTAATGGTATAACGAACAGTGAGGTTGTCTAAGATTACAAGGGGATCTTGACCGAGTGGGTCAATGGGCTGAGGAATGGTAGGCAGAGTATATTTTGGATAAATGTGAAGTATTGCTTAGTGGCAAGACAAACAAGACAGAACTTGTACAATTAACAGTAAGGCCCTGGGCAGCTTTGTATAACAGAGACCTGTAGGGGTTCAGGTGCATAGTTCTTGGAAATTTGCATTACAGATAGACAAAGTTGTTAAAAATGCATTTAGCAAGTTTGCCTACATCACTTAGGCTCCTGAGACGGAGTTGGGACATCATGTTCATGTTGTACAGGACACTAGGGAGATATCTTTTGGAAAACTGTAGAATTTTATTAAATTGGAGATGATTCAGAAAGATTTACCAGGATATTGCCAGGAATAGAAGTTGAATTATTAAAATATGCTGGATAGACTGGGAACCTGTTCACAGGAGAATAGGAGATTGAGGATCGACAGAGGTTTATAAATTTATGAGGGGTGTGGATAAGGTGAATAGCAAAGGCCTTTTTCCTAGGGTGTGGAGTCCAAATTTAGGGGCCAGATTTTAAGGAGAAAGATTTAAAAAGGATATGAGGAGCAACTTTTCTTTCCCCCAAGAGTGCACACAAAATGTGGAATGAACTGCCAGAGGAAGTGGATGCAGGTACAGTTACTACACTTAAGAGACACTTGGATAAGTACATGATAGGAAAACTTGGGAAGGATAATGGGCTCAACACAGGTAGGTGGGACTTGTTTGGTTTGGAAAGATGGTTGGCATGGTTTAGATGGACCCAAGGGTCGATTTCCATGCTGTATGACTATGACTTTTACAATGACCATAAATGGCCTCTACTAAGTCCTCACAAACCCAGCTTAATAAAAGTTAGCCTCATTTTCCCCAGTTCAACCTTAAATGCATTTTGTATATCTCAACCTTGTCAAATCAAAAATACTTAGAAAAAAACCACAGATGCTGGAATCCAAGGTAGACAAACAGGAGGCTGGAAGAACACAGCAAGCCAGGCAGCATCATGAGGTGGAGATGTCAATGTTTCAGATGTAACCTTTCTTCTATCCTGAAGGGTCACACCCCAAACATTATGTTCTCCACCTCCTAATGCTGCCTGGCTTGCTGCATTCTTCCAGCCTGTCTATAAGAAAAATACACCCATAGTGATCGTTGATATTCCCTTTAAGTTGATTGCGATTCCTCTAATGGTCTCAGCACAAATTTCACCATATTTGTTCCTTTTGACACCAGATGTTTTCATGTACAAATGAAAAATATAAAAAGCTATAATATGTAGGAACACGAGGGAAGCGAGTCTAAGTTTTCAGTACAATAGTGACTGCACAGAAATAGGCAGACAATGCTTGGTGTGAGCTCCTATGTTATTTCACTGGCTTGATACAATATTGTTTTAATTACACTGCTGTGAAAAACACACTGCAAGATTCCAAATATGATCATCTCCCTCCTAGATTGTTTTATGTTCTGCCTGCATGACAATTCCACCCAAAGTTACATCAATTTTGAAATCTAATATAGCCAAGACATTTTATAACACCTGCCTATCTTATTTTAATATTCACCCAATTATCTAGCTATCCCATCAGTAGCTAGATCAGAGACCAAGAAAGGCCCAGTTTTCAATCCCACATCAAGTTAAATCATCACTACTACAAGAAACTTGAAGTGTGCTGAGGTTAGAGAATTCAACCTCCCCATACACCAGACAAGTGCTGATGTCAGTGGTATTGAAGTGGGCTCAACGTAATGATTCAACAGAATCCGATCACAGCAGCTCTCAAGCTGATGAGGAAAAGCACAGAAGCCCATGAAAATGTTCCAGAAAAGGGAAAAGATTAGAGGAAAATCAGTGAGACATCTCGACCACTTCTTATCACAGGCCTCACAGATTTAAAGTAATTGTACAGAGTTTCTTGATGTAATCCCAGGTGGTTTGTCCTCTTGCCCATTTTGGGCATGGGCAAATATACCAATGGATGTTGTGGTTCTGTTTGCCGAGCTGGAAGTTTTTGCTGCAAACCACTATAAATACCGGAAGAAACATCAAAGCAGCGCTTCACAGGAGGCTCCAATAGCACTGATGATGTTCCCTAGCCAGGGAATGAAACGTTTGCAGCAAAAACTTCCAGCTCAGCGAACAGAACCACAACAACGGACACCCGAGCTACAAATCTTCAACCAGACTTTAAATAAATATCAATGGATGTAGAGATGCTCCCACTTGTGACCAAGAGCAAAGCTAGGAACAATAAATACAAAATAATCAGCTATGTCAATAGGGAATCAGGAGATACCTCTTTAAAATCACAAAATAATATAAATGTGGGACTTACTAACCTGTTCAGGAATTGAGATAAATCGCACAAGAGCCGTAAAAGAGAAAACTAAATGCATGCTGGAAGAAAGGAATAAACAATACACTAATGGGGAAGAGAGATGGTGGGTTGGAATGGAAAGTGGTTCATTTGGAGTATAGCACCAATATTGAGCAGCTGGGCTGAATGATCCATGCAAGTTTAAGTACACAACTGTGAGGTGAGAGTAAAGGGGTTTATGAACCTACATTTCAGGACATTGTCCCTCCAGCATAATAAATGAAGGCAGAGGGAATTGCATTAATAAAATTTTCAGAAGTTCACAGCATCGTTGCTGGGAGTCACAACAACATGGATCAATGGCTGCAGGTTGCCACATCCTCAGATTAAGGCCAACCTCCAAAGCCAAGGCTGCAGAACAGAGTACCTCAGAATTGGGAGGCTGTACAACCAAGAACTGTCAACAAGAATTCTGCCCACGTTCCAATGGGTAAAGACACTGCCCTGACTGGATCTCAGTCATTCAGACCATTCTTTCCCTGATCTGCGTAGAGTTATCAGCTGTGGGGTGGGAAACATGCCACACAATAGCCAGGCTGGAAGGGAGAGAAAGTTCGTGCACTTGACCAGCATTCACAGCTGGAAAGTGGGCACGTGGACAGACAAGTGCAGGATCATTTCCAGTTGAAAGGCTTTTCACTGTCACGAGTTGCCACCACACACATACTGCCTTGCCATTGGAAGTTATCCAGCCCAGACTCAACACAGGAGAGGGAGACTGGAACAAACTAACATAAATTCCTGTTTCAAATACATTGAACAGTTGCAAAATCAAGAGAGATGGATGAGCTCCAAAGCTAACTGATCAGGGTTAATATAAAAAGATTATAGCTGTGCAGTGGTTTTGTACATTGCTTAGGTTATGAAGCCAGTCTAGATTGATTGGGATGTCAAGATGTTAATCACCTGAAGGTCAAAAGTAATAGAGCATTTGTAACTGTCTCTGTCCACCCCTCAGGTTTATTACTACACAAATCACTAACTAGAGACTGAAAGCATGGCCATTACAGAAATTGGCCAAATGGGGGGAAAAAGGTCAAGGAGATTGGAAGATACAATCATACAAATTAGGAGTAGAGGACCTTTCAGCTCCTCAAACATGCTCCTTCATTCAGTAATATCATGGCTACTTTGTTGCTTTAAATGCTTCATTCTATCTTCCCACAGCATATACAGTACCTGGCCTTTAACTCCAGGGAGAGCAGACGACAATTCCATCTGTCCCAATTTTTGATAGATTCCCATTAGCGTTGTGGCATTAAACAACACACCTAATTCCAACCTCTAAGGGGGCATCACATTATCATCAGCATGAAGGACAATGTCCAAGTCCACTGTCACTCGAAATATTTCTTCCCCGACTGATCAACAGAGAGATCAGATTGCCAGCTGCAGCAAATTCTGAAATAATGTATTAACAATTGGTTACAGCTTTCTAAAATCATTTGCAGACTGTCAAATATTTCTGTACTAACCCTTTGGAAAAGTAATTAGATTGGATTTTCTATTCTTTCACCACAGCACTGTAACCATTTGTTTTCAAATCTCTCCTTTATTTTACCAAGCATCTTAGATCTACTGGTTGTTTACTTCATCACTGGTTCACACAAAGTGTTGTCCTCATCAGCACTTTCAGTCTTGGAAGTATGGTGCCCAGAATTGATCAACACGAGTATAGGGTTCATAAAGATTAGCATTGCTTTCTTGCATTTATTTAAAAAGCCAATGCTGCAACATTTTTCTGCGAAGAAATGAACAGCATTGTTAACTTACCTTAAGACTTAGTATATGAATGCTCAAATCTTGTCCCCATCTTAAAAAAAGTATGGAAACATCATTTATCCACCCATCCCTAATTGCCCTTGAACTGAGTGACTTGCTGGGCCATTTCAGATGGCAGTTAAGTGTCAATCACGTTGCCGCAGGTCTGAAATCACAGACCAAACAAGTGAAAGGAATCATCTATCCATAACTGAGGAAGAACAGCAGTGAACCAGAGGTATTTAAAAGAATGACAATTACATGGTCAATATTGATAGCTTTCAATTTCTGAATTTACAAATAGGGCTCACATTCCACTAGCAGCCACAACAGAATTTGAATCACTGCTCCTAACACATTAACCTGGATTATTTGTTCAGTGGCATTATCACTACACCATTTCTCCCCTTCATTCCAGTACACCTTGTAAACTGTTAATTTACAAAGCCTCCCATTTTCATTCCACGTCTCATTTCACCACACTAAATTTAATCATCATAGGTCTACCCATTTCTATGTCTACTCAATGGGGTCCTTTGGAATGAAAGGAAGATCAAATGCGCCAGGCAACCTTCCTTATCGATGATTGTTTCTGCAAGGTAATCAGTTGTCACTTGCTGGCAAAAAAAGGAACATGCAGAGTTGAGGAAGAAGCTGAAAAAAATTTTCTTGGTGGCAAGATGCGCTGCATTCAGCTCCCTGAAACACAAGGTTTCAAATCCCCAATGATACTACCATCTGTAGGTGGGTAACCAATCCATCCTGCAGATGGACTCTAAAACATGGTGACCTAGAGTGGTAATTGCCAATTCCTTTCAAGGAAAGTTATAAAAAAGGAGCAGTAAAGGGCATGAGTACAGCAATGCAAAAACCCTAGACAATCTCTATTGTAGATTAAGGGTAATAGTGTTAAGGAAAAGTGACTGCATCTGAAAAAATATAACTGTACTCAACCCAGCTGTGCTGGGCGTCTGTTTTCTTGACATATAACCCAAGCTGAAAGCAGCCAAATAAGGAGCCCTACAGGCTGGAGGCAATACTGCAAGGTTTGGGGGTGGGGTGTGGGGCTGTGGTGGCGCCTCGCTGGCGATGCAGCATGGGAATTGTAGTCCACCCCACCATCAGCGCTGTGGGGATGGGGGTGTGGCATGAACTACAGGTCCCAGAATGCAGAGCAGGGCCGGCCAGCAGCAAGCATGCGCACTGAGCCCGGTGGAGGCGGCGGCCCGCAGCGCAGGCGCAGTCGCGCATCCTCCTCCCTATTGCTCAACATTAAATGTCCCTGAGCCCCATCCCCCTTCCCTCCCTCCCCTCCCCCCTCTCTCTCTCTCTCTCAAATTCCATTTAAATCCAAACCGGACTGGGAGGGGAAAAGAGAGGGGCAAAACAAAAAAAAACCTTCAGGACCTTTCAGGCACTTCCCCCCCAATCAGTTAAATGAGAGAAAACAACATTGTGTTGAGCAAAATCTTTCCAACTTTAAATGAAAAAGGGTCCAACCCGAGGACTTTAACCTTTTCGAAATCCCCTTAAACCTAACCCAAATCCAACATCGTTGGATTAAATTAGTCGTTCAGTGCTGGGGTAACCTCTAAAGTCACCTCTAAATGCGATGAAGGGGGTAAACAACAACGATTCCCCCGCGACTTTTGGAGAATTTAATCCATTTTTTTTCCTCCCAACCAAAAAAAAACCCCCCGACTTGGCACCGAAATTACTGACTGAACACGTCAACAATCGTCCCAAATACTGTGTGCATATTCTGGCATTCTTTCTTTAAAAAAGTAGGGAGCTTCACCACGTATGTATTTTTAAATCCCTAACCCGCTGACAAAAAACAACAATCGGATTTAGAAAACCCTCACAACAGGGACGTTTTTTTTTAAAAAGACAGAAAATAACACGTCCAAAAAAAAACTTAAGGTCATCAAATAAACCTCACCAAGAGCAGCTGAGACCGTTTTTAAAAGGGTGCTCTCATCAAGAGAGGCTTCGAAGGAAAATAATAAAGGGAGTGGGGGGGGAAAAAAAACACAACTTTACATTTTAACCTCAGCATTTTCTTACCCTCCCCGTCTCCTTCACGTACCATTATTATCTCCAGTTTAAAGGGCCTGCTTTCTTTGAGACCCATCGACAGAAATTGAAATAATTAAACTACTCTGCCATAAAATTAACAATAGTGGAAGCCCCCCCCCCAATGTAAAAGAGATAAATTCCCAGCTTCACCCCCCCCCAAACATATAAAGGGGCCATTTAAATATTTTTCGGGGGCGGGGGGGGGAAGAAAGGGGCGCAATTTGATTGAATCAAGGTTTTTATTGTTAATTAAGATATTTTATTTTATTTTAAAGATGGAGAAGGCTTACTTGCCGCTGTGGGATTCGAACCCGGGTCCTGCTGGTGCCGGTGCCGCCGCCGCCTGTCAGCCCCGAGCAGCCTCTGCCCAAACTTTCGCCCCTTGCTCCCTGGCGTACTTATATCAGCTCACCTACCGTTAACAGCCCCTTCGACAACCCTCCGGAACTACTTCAAGCCTTCCGTCCCTGTCCGGGATCTACTTTCCCTCGAAAAAAAAGTGGGGCGGAAGGATGTCACGTACGACGGCGCGGAGAGGGGGGGTGCAGCGCCGCGACGTGACCCCGCCCCCTCCCCGGGCCTAAAAATAAACGCGGCGTGCTAGCAACTCGGCTCTGATTGGTCAGGCGTTAGCCAATGGGCAAACGCGTCGCTGACGTCACTGCCCGTCAAGGAGAGGGAGGGTAAAGGATGCTTCTGTATTAATATATTGCCTTTCCCATCCTTTACTTACTTGAAAAGTTTCAGTGTTTCCCAGATCCTGAAGAAACAGCAAAGTGAGCTGAATTTAAATGATCAATATCTACATCATTTGGGTGGCATGGTGGTTAGCACTGCTATCTCACAGCACCAGAGACCTGAGTTCAATTCCAGCCTTAGGCAACTGTCTGTGTGGAGTTTGCACATATCCCCATGTCAGCCTGGGTTTCCTCACACAGTGCAAAGAGGTGCAGGTCACGTGGATTGGCCAAGCTAAAGTGTCAGGTGCATTAGTCAGAGGGGAATGGGTCTGGGTGGGTGATCCTTCAGAGGACTGGTTGGGTCAAATGGCCTGTTTCCACACTGTTGGGAATCTAATCATTAGTTGCTTCTTTCATATTTTCAGGATATCCCAAACTAACCTAACTTTATGTATGATTTGGAGGTGCCGGTGTTGGACTGGGGTGTACAAAGTTAAAAATCACACAACATCAGGTTATAGTCCAACAGTTTTAATTGGAAGCACACTAGCTTTCAGAGCGACTCTCCTTCATCAGGTGATAGTGGAGGGCTCGATCATAACACAGCAATCACTGTGTTACAATCGAGCCCTCCACTATCACCTGATGAAGGAGCATTGCTCCGAAAGCTAGTGTGCTTCCAATTAAACCTGTTGGGCTATAACCTGGTATTGTGTGATTTTTAACTTTATGCAGCAACTTTCACATCATCATGCCTCCCTAAACTGATTTGCATCTATATATTATCTTTCGTATCCTCAAGATGCCCCAAACTAACTTAAATATATTATCATTAACATTCCCAGATGTCCTGGACAGATGTAAATTTATGTAATAAATACATAAATTTATGTAATAATATTTACATCTGAAGGGCTCCCTAAATTGAATTGCACCTATATATTATCTATTGTATCCTCATGCTGTCAATAGTGCCTTATGTTATAGTAACTTTTATGTCCTCAGGATTCTACAAAACAACATGCATCTACATACCTTTTTTTAATATTCTCAGGAAGTGACTTGCATTTTCATATCACCTTATTGAATGGTGGAGCAGACCAGAAGGGCTGAATGATCTATTGTTACTCCTAATCCCTATCTTTCATATCTTCCTGATACCTAACTCTGACTTGTCTTGATATGTCAATTTCTGTATTCTTAGGAGGTCCCACAGTGACTTGCATTTTTATATCACATTTCATATTCTCTGGATTAACCAGTTGAGGTACCATGAATTAGCAGCTTTTACGTCCTGAGGACATCCCAATACAACATTAATTGTAAAGCATCTTTTTCATTCTCAGCCACTATATGGTGTCATAGGGTATTAGAATCATACAGTATGGAAACAGACCCTTCAATCCAAATAGTCCACACCAAAAATATTCTCAAACTAAACTTGTCCCACCTGCTTGTGCTTGGCCCACATCCCTCCAAACATTTCTCATTCATGATCCTATCCAAATGTCTTTTATGTTTAGTAACTGTACCTGCATCCTACTTCCTCCGGTAGTTCATTTCCACGCACGCACTATTCTCTATGTAAAAAGTTGCCCCTCATGTCCTTTTTAAATCTTTCTCCTCTCACCTTAAAAATGTATCCCTTAGTTTTAAACTCTCCCATCTTGGGTCAAAGCCCCTCATCATGAGAGCCATAGACCTTATCTATGCCCCTCATGATTTTATAAACATCAATAAGGTTACCCCTCAACCTCCTACACTCCAGTGAAAAACATCCCAGCCTGTCCAGCATCTCCTTATAACTCAAACCCTCCATTCATGGCAACATCCTGTTCAATCTTTTCTGAACCCTCTCCAGCTTACGAATAGCCTGCTTGAAATTCAATGATGTCTGTCTGTGGTCATGCAAGTTTATCAATCATTTTGTGTACAACAAGCTCCCATAAACAGTAAAGGTGTTTTCCATGATCCAGTTGGGACTGGAATGCTTGGGGCGATCCACAAAGGTAACCTTGCTTTTGCTTTTGGTAAGACACTGACTTCTTTGATGTTGGTTAACTCTGTGTTAAGCAGCACCTGATTTTGCTCCTGAGACCCATTCTGGCATAGCACCCTCTTCTACAATTGCTACAGAGGAGACAATGAGTTGAGAAGGTGCTCGATTCAGTGGCTTCTGTTTACTCTGGGCCCTGTTTCCATCCAGAGTCGAGAGTGTGGTGCTGGAAACGCAGAGCAGGTCAGGCAGCATCTGAGGAGCAGGAGAATCGATTTTTCAGGCATAAGCCCTTCATCAGGAATGAGATTTTCCATGATCCAGTTGGGACTGGAATGCTTGGATGTGATCCACAAAGGTACCACAAACCTCTTTTCATCCAAGTGAGCTTTCCTAATGTTTCTCCAAACAGTCAGTCTTCAGAGTCATGGCTATCAGCCATTATCTTCCAATTGTCAGTGATAACATAGAACATCTTAATTTCGAATTTGAAGGATGCAAATTCACTGTCCGGAACATCTTCAGGTGTCCAGCCTTCATTGATGTGATGAATATGATCAAGCCAAAACAGATACCATCCGCTTAATAACGTATGTGTGGCTGCTGATGAGATTAATGTGCTCCAGTACTGGTGAATTGATAACCTTGTTCTGCCAATAGATGCCACAATTACATCTGAAACAACCAAGTAGCATCCACACTGTCACATCCTCTTGGCATCTTTAATATTTTATAAACAACACCTCTCATTCCTGTAAACTCAAACAGAAACCGTCCCTTAAATGATAATCCTTCATCCCAAGTGGCAGTCGGTTGAACCTTGTCTGAACTGCCTCAAATGAATTTGAGTCCTTTTTTTCAATAAGGAGGTTAAAATTGTACATCGTAGAGTTTAGATCAGAGTGGTGCTGGAAAAGCACAGCAGGTCAGGCAGCATCCGAGGAGCAGGAAAATCGACGTTTCAGGCACGAGTCCTTCATCAGGAATAGAGGCAGGAAGCCTCCAGGGTAGAGAGATAAATGGGGGGGGGGAGCTGGGGAGAAGGTAGCAAAGAGTACAATAGGTGAATGGGGGTGGGGATGGAGGTGATAGGTCAGAGAGGAGGGTGGGGGAAGGTAGCAAAGAGTATAATAGGTGTACATAGTACTCCAGATTATTCAAAGATGGTAGCTTGAACAGTCTATCCACTGTCATGTAACTTTACCAACTATTTTGTGCACAGCAAGCTCCCATATATTGGGGAGATGATGGCCCAATGGCCCAATGGGGAGTTGATGGCCCAATGGGGAGATGATGGCCCAATGGTATTATTGCTGGACTATTATATCTATTATCTGGGAGTAAGAATGCAATAATGGCTGTGAATCAATTGTCGGGAAAACCCATCAAGTTCACTAATATCCTTTAGGGGAGGAAACATTTTTACCTGGTCTGGCCTACATGTGACTCCAGACCCACAGCCAATGTGGTTGACTCTTAACTGCCTTCTGGGCAATTATGGATGGGCAATAAAAGTTGCCCGGACAGTGATGCTGTCATTCCATGAACGAATAAAGAAAATAAATGAACACTGAAGATGTTTCCATGATCCAGGAATGATTGGAGGGATACACAAAAGCAGCCTTTCTTTTTGTAAGATACTGACTTCCACCATAGTGGTGAACTCTGTGTTAAGCAGCTGAAAACAACAAATGCTGGAGATCACAATGGGTCAGACAGCATCCATGGAGAGAGAGCAAGCTACCGATTTGAGTCTAGATGACTCTTCATCAGGACTGAAGTGAAGTGTGGAGGGGGAACAGCGTAAATGCTGTCTCTCCATGGATGCTGTCTGACCCACTGTGATCTCCAGCATTTGTTGATTGCAGCATCCACTGTAATTTGCTCCTTGTCTGTGTTAAGCAGCACCTGATTTGGCTCAGGAGCCCATAGCAACAACCTAGGCCACGATATTTGTCACCTTGATGTTGATGGTCAAACTAAACTCTTTGCCGGTGTGAAAGAATCTGTCCTTTCGTTGCTGAAGGTGTTCCTGTGTATGCAATGCCAGTGCAACATCGACAGCATAGAGCTCTCAGAAGAAACCTTCAAAAGCAGATAATCGAAATAATCCTGCTATTTCAATTTATAAATTTCCTTTGGTTTTGAGATTAAGTTATTTCTAGTCGTTTGGTTGTGCAGAAATTGAGTACTGTTGAAAAATGACACATTTTGTTAAAGCTTTTCATCTTCCACAAGACTTACCAATGTGAAGAAGAATAACATGGATACTTTATGAGAGGAGAGTGCTGATTGGTCAAGGTGTTGCCATGGAGAATGCACTCATCAGCACTCGCATCAAATTATACATGTTTCTTTACCCTTTAATTTTGTATTTCTTGCGAATTGTCCTGATGAGGGCAAGATGAAAAGCTTTGACAAAACGTGGTCTTTTCTCAAAAGTATTAAGCTCTTTGCTAATTGTCCTTAATTCTAAGGGAGCTTTAAAAGGGAGCTACTTTTAATTGTTCAGAACTAGAGAGGCATTCCCGTTAACCCTGCTTCTCTCTCCACAGATTCTGTCAGACTTGTTGAGTTTCTCCAGCACTTTCTGTTTCCAGATCTTTAAAAGGGAAGCTCTTCAGTTTGATTTTCAATTCCCTTGCGGATTACTTCAGAAAACGTTCCCATATTTTGGGTTTGGACACTCCAAACCACGGAAATTAGAGTCATCGAGATGTACAGCACGGAAACAGACCCTATGGTCCAACCTGTCCATGCCAACCAGACATCATAAATTAATCTAGTCCCATATGCCAGCATTTGGCCCATATCCCATAAGACCATAAGCCCAAAAGACATAGGAGTAGAAGTAAGGCCATTTGGCCCATTGAGTCCACTCTGCCATTCAATCATGGCTGATGGGCATTTCAACTCCACTTACCCACATTCTCCCCGTAGCCCTTAATTCCTCGTGACATCAAGAATCTATCAATCTCTGCCTTGAAGGCATTCAGCATTTCGGCCTCCACTGCACTCTGCGGCAATGAATTCCACAGGCCCACCACCCTCTGGCTGAAGAAATGTCTCCACATTTCTGTTCTGAATTGACCCCCTCTAATTCTAAGGCTATGTCCACGGGTCCTAGTCTCCTCGCCTAACGGAAACAATTTCCTAGCGTCCACCCTTTCCAAGCCATGTATTATCTTGTAAGTTTCTATTAAGTCTCCCCTTAATCTTCTCAACTCCAAAGAATACAATCCCAGGATCCTCAGCCGTTCCTCGTATGTTAGACCAACCATTCCAGGGATCATCCGTGTGAATCTCCGCTGGACATGTTCCAGTGCCAGTATGTCCTTCCTGAGGTGTGGGAATCAAAACTGGACACAGTACTCTAAATGGGGCCTAACCAGAGCTTTATAAAGTCTCAGTAGCACAACGGTGCTTTTATATTCCAACCCTCTTGAGATAAATGACAACATTGCATTCGCTTTCTTAATCACGGATTCAACCTGCATGTTTACTTCCAGAGAATCCTCGACTAGCACTCCCAGATCCCTCTAAACCTTTCCTATTCATATCCCCATCCAGATGCCTATTAACTGCTGTAATTGTACCAGTCTCCACCACATCCTCTGCCAGCTCATATCCATGCATGTACTACCCTCTGCATGAAAAAGTTGCCTCTCAAGATCCCTTTTAAATATTTGTCCTCTCACCTTTAAACCTATGCCACCTAGTTTTGGACTCCCCTACCCTGGGGAGAAGCCCTTGTCTATTCACCCTATTCAGGCCCGTTATGATTTTATAAACTTCTATTAGGTCACCCCTCAGCGTCTGACACTTCAGGGAAAACAACATCAGCCTATTCAGCCTCTCTTACAACTCAATTACTGTCATATATGAAATTAAATTATTCAATAATCTGTTTAAGTCACATTAGTTAAGAGATAAATAATGTCCAGGGTCACCAGGGAGATGTACCCTGGTCTCCTTTGAATGGGATCGTGAGACCTGCCTGAGAGAACAAAATGGGGACTCCGTTTTACATTACAATTTCAATTTGGTTTCTTCCACAGTGCATGTTTGTTCATGTCAGCTTCTGTCTCAGAGTGTTATTCCATGTTAAGGATGCTGTATAAAGGCAAGTTGCTCTTTGAATGAGGTGGTGTTGAGGAAAAGGGTGATTTGAAATCAGAAACATCCCAAAATTATGGATTATACGCAAAATTATACCACATTACAAATGGGCAAAATAAAACAGAAAAAGTTAGCAGAACAGAGTACATAGCATAGAATTGGTTACAGGCTAGAATTTATTCAAGGAATTAAGATGGATTATATATTTATGTGTAGGATGTAATTAATATCCAGAGTGAGTTGCAAATGATAATTCAACAAAAGTAGTCAAATTTATGTATCAAAAGAGTGATATATATCTATTAATGAATAAAAATTAGCTATCTACTTGTGAGTGTGAGGATCTATAAAATAATTAGGACCTAGAAGTGACAGAGGTTGACTAATATTGAAAACAGCAGAATAAAGATAGATTGGCGAAATGGGCCGAGAAATAGCAGATGGGGTTCACTCTGGGCAAATGTGAGGTGATGCATTTTGGAAGATCCAATTCAAGAGCAAACTATACAGTAAATGGAAAAGTCCTGGGGAAATTAACGTACAGAGAGATCCGGGTGTTCAGGTCCATTGTTCCCTGAAGGTGGCAACACAGGTCAGTAAAGTGGGTGGCACGGTGGGCAGCACTGCTGCCTCACAGTGCCAGAGACCCAGGTTCAATTCCCGCCTCAGGCAACTGACTGTGTGGAGTTTGCACATTCTCTGCGTGGGTTTCCTCTGGGTGCTCCGGTTTCCTTCCACAATCTAAAGATGTGCAGGTCAGGTGAATTGGCCATGCTAAATTGCCCATAGTGTTAGGGGTATGGGTGGGTTGCGCTTCAGTGGGTTGGTGTGGACTTGTTGGGCCGAAAGGCCTGTTTCCACACTGTAAGTAATCTAATCTAAAAAAAAGTGGTCAAGAGGGCATAGAGCATGCTTTCCTTCATCAGATGGGGTATTGAGTACAAGAGTTGGCAGGTCATGTTTTAGTTGTATATGACTTTAGTTCGGCCGCATTTGGAATACTGCGTACAGTTCTGATCACCACATGACCAAAAGGATGTGGATGCTTTGGGGAGGGTGCAGAAGAGGTTCACCAGGATGTTTCCTGGTATGGGGTGGCACTAGCTATGAAGAAAGGTTGAATAGATTAGGATTATTTTCATTAGAAAGACGGAGGTTGAGGGGGTGATCTAATAGAGGTCTACAAAATCGTGAGAGGTATAGACAGGGTGGATAGAAAGACGTTTTTTTTCCCAGAGTGGGGAACTCAATTACCAGTGGTCATGAGTTCAAATTGAGAGGGGAAAGATTTAGGGAAGATATGCGTGGAAAGTCCTTTACGCAGAGGTGGTGGGGGCCTGGAACGTTTTGCCAGTGGAGGTGGTAGAGGCGAGAACAATTGTGTCATTTAAGATGTATCTAGACAGATACATGCATGGGTAGGGAGCAAAGAGATACAGTTCTTTAGAAAATAGGCAGCAGGTTTAGATAGAGGAGCTGGATCGGAGGACCAATTTTCCTTGTATTCCCAGTTTGAAAGCAGACCATTCAGCCCATACTGACTCTCTGAAGATTATCCCACGAAGACCCACCTCATCCCTTTAACCCTGCATTTTCCATGGTTATTCCACATCCCTGGACATTATGGGAAATTTAGCTTGGCCAATCCACCCTAATCTGCACAACTTCAAACTTTGGGGGGGAAATCTGCACACACACGGGGAGAACGTGCAAACTCCACACAGACAGTCACCTGAGGGTAGAATTGAACCCAGGTCCATGGCACTGTGAGGCAACAGGGCTAACCATTGAGCAACCGTGGAATGTTTCAGGGATTATCTCAAATCATAGAGCCAGAGATTGAGCAAAGGCTTGTAATCATTCCAATATCTGTTATCCTTCATAGGCCATTCAGCCCTTCAAGATTGTTCCAACATTCAACAGGTTCATGGGCTGATCATCCAACTCAATACCCTGTTCCCACTTTTCTCCCCAGAACTTTGACCTTTTTCAGCCCTAAGAACTATATTTAACTCCTTCTTGAAAACATTCAACTTTGTCACTTGGACCATTTTCTGTGGCAGAGAATTCCACAGGCTCTCTGCTCTCTGAGTGAAGAAATTTCTCCTCATCTCAGTGATAAACGGCCTACCCTGTATTCTTAAACTGTGACCCCCAGTTTCATACCACAGTGGCAATATTTTGAGTGGGTGGCATCTCTGCTTCAGAGCCAGAGGTCCTGGGATCAAGTCCCACTCCAGGACTTGATGACTCAAGGAGGGTGGCTTTCGAACTCAGCAGACAGGTTGAATATCAACTTGCAAATCCTTCCAAAGCACTTCAATGGCAGGTGGTAACAGCAGGAGAGATTCCTAGTCAGCCTTGGTGATGGCAAAAATTTCCAAGCCCTCACCATTTTTATATTCCAGGCCTCATCATGTATGCAGAAAGTGTATGTTGCCACAGCAACTTGAGCTCCCAGAGTGATCTGTGTTTTCTTTTCAATATGTGCGTTATGCTGAGATTATTGGGCATCAAGGTTTCTTGTTCCTCATACAAAACGAGATTTCTGGCTGCAGTGGTCTCCTCTCCAGTCAGTACTTTCCATGATTGTGCAATAGCTCCGTGGGTGCTACCCCGCCCCCCACCGGCAATCTTACCATTCCTCCCTTGAAGAAATCTGATCAAACTGTTCAACTGCAGGTGCATCACAGTTTACCATAATCTGGGCCTACACACTCCAGGGGCTTCTTTGGTGCAGTGGTTATAGTCCTTCCCTGTAAGCCAGGAGACATGGCTCAGTGGTTAGCACTACTGCCTCACAGCACCAGGGTCCCAGGTTCAATTCCAGCCTCAGGTGACTGTCTGTGTGGAATTTTCATGTTCGCTGTGTGGGTTTCCTCCCACAGTCACAAAGATGTGGGGGTCAGGTGAATTGGCCATGCTTAATTGCCCATAGAGATAGGTCAGAGGGAAATGGGTCTGGGTGGGTTACTCTTCGGAGGGTTGGTTTGGGCTGAAGGGCCTGTTGTCGCACTGTAGGGAATCTAAACTAAAAAAGCTCCCACCTGCTTCAGAGGTGTGTCCAAACAGAATATAGAGTCATACAGCATGGAAACAGATCCTTCAGTCCAACTAGTCCATGCTTAAACCTATTCCCCAAACTTAGCTAGTGCTGTTTGGATCATATGCCTCCAAACCTCTCCTATCCATGTACTTACCCAAATGTCTTTTAAACGGTGTAACTGTACCTGCATCCACCACTTCCTCAGGAAGTTCATTCCACACACAAACCACACTCTGTGTAAAATAAAAGTTGCCCTTCATGTCCTTTTTAAACTTTCTCCTCTCACCTTAAAAATTATGCACCCTTGTTTTGAATTCACCCACTCTCAGGAAAGACTCTTGTCATTCACCTTATCTATCCCCTTCATGATTTTATAAACCTCTAAAAGGTCGCCCCTTCCTACCTCCTATACTCCAGTGAAAAAAGTCCCAGCGGATCCGATCGATTTTTATAACACAAACCCTCAATTCCCAGCAACATCCTGTTGACTAGAAATATCTGCACCTACTGGCTCCCAGCAATGGCAGAACTTCCACTGACAGAGAGAGAGGAAAAGGGATGATTTCAGTGTGAAACATTTACCTTTACAGACTCCATTGTGAGAATGAGTACAGGAGTTTGGGACTGAAAAAGTTGTCAGATGTAAGAATTTTATACAATAATCTATATAATTTGCTTTCAACATGAACACTTAAATCAAATTGATTGAGCACCCGTCAGGATTGGGTAATATTATGAAATGTAAATGGGGTGGCCTGCTTGATGCTAGTTTGCAACAAATGACAGGTTGCTCCTAAACCGTGCTTTTGTGTGAATTTGGGAAAATGGCAAACTCTTCAGCAGGTAAAGCCCAAAAATGACATTGATTATCTTTTTCCAAATTTTTTTTTAATAAGTTCTTTGAGTATGAACTCTATAATCACAAGATGATGACAGCATTCAGTCCATGTTCCTTCTTTGCCAGTGAACCTTATGAATCTTCTCCCAACTCTCGCTGATCAAATTATTGCCAAACATGCTTTTCTCCCTCATATGCTTTTCTCTCTCCTCACCAATCTCCTCAACACTATTATAGGGTGGCCAATTTTACATTCTTACTATTCTTTGAATGAATGGGGTTTCTCTGAACTCTTTATCATATTTGTTGGTGACAAACCTATAATTTTCAAGTGAATTTCTTCTTCATTTCTACATTTGTCCTTGAGGGAAGGAAACTGCTATCCTTACCTGGTCTGGCCAACAGAATCCAGACCCACAGCAACTTGGTCAACTCTTAACTGCCCTCTGGGCAATTAGGGATAGGCAATAAATGCTGGTCTAGCCAGTGACGCCCTTATCTGCTGAATGAATTTAACAACTTGCCAAATATCTTCATGATTTAAAGGCAACTGCTAAACATTGGGTGACTAAAACCAATGCCAAGCCATGTTGTGGCTGTACAGGAATATTTTGGAATATTGTGTGCAATTCTGGTCTCCCTTCTCTCAGAATGTTGTTGTAAAACTTGAAAGGGTTCAGAAAAGATTTACAAGGATGTTGCCAGGGTTGGAATATTTGAACTACAGGGAGAGGCTGAATAGGCTGGGGCTGTTTTCCCTGGAGTGTCAGACGCTGAGGGGTGACCTTTTAGACATTTATAAAATCATGAGGGGCATGGTTAGGGCAAATAGACAAGGTTTTTTCACAGGGTGGGGGAGTCCAGAACTAGAGGGTATAGGTTTAAGGGGAAAAATTTAAAAGAGGCGTAAGGGGCAACATTTTCACACAGAGGGTGGTGCATGTATGGAATGAGCTGCCAGAGGAAGTGGTGGAGGCTGGTACAGTTACATTTAAAAGGCATCTGGATGGGTATATGGATAGGAAAGGTTGAGAGGGATATGGGCCAAGTGCTGGCAAATGGGAATAGATGAGGTTTGGATATCTGATTGGCAGAGATGAGTTGGAGAGAAGGGTCTGTTCCCGAGCTGTACTTCTCTATGACTCTACAACGCAAATCCCTAATCCTAAACTTACCCCTAATTCCACTACCAATTCCACTGCCTACCAGTGACTTCATAGAGTCATAGAAATGTACAACATGGAAACGCTTTGGTTCAACTCGTCCATGCTGACCAGATATCCGAAATTAATCTAGTCCCATTCGCCAGCATATCCCTCTAAACCTTCTATTCATATATCCATCCATGCCTTTTAAATGTTGTAACTGTACCACCCTTCACCACTTCCTCTGGCAGCTCATTCCATACATACACCATCCTCTATGTGAAAAGGTTGCCACTCGGATCCCTTTTAAAACCCTCTCACCTTAAACCTATACCATCTAGTTTTGGATTCCCCTACCCTGGGAAAAAGATCTGGGCTATTCACTCTATCCACGCCCCTCATGATTTTGTAAACCTCTGTAAGGTCACCCCTCAGCCTCTGACCCTTCAGGGAAAACAGCCCCAGCCTATTCAGCCTCTCCCTATAGCTCAAACCCTCCAACCCTGTAACATCCATGTAGATCATTTCTGCATCCTTTCACAAAAACTGAAATTACTGGAAATGCTCAGCAAGTCCAGCAGCATCTGTGGAGAGAAATCAGAAATCCAGTGACCCTTCCTAAGAACTGGTTTAACAACAGCTTTCCTATAGCAGGGAGACTGGAATTGAATGCAGTATCTGAAAGTGGCCTCACCAATGTCCTTTGCAGCTGCAATATGACCTCCCAACTCTTATACTCAATGCATTCACCAATAAAGACAAGGGTATCAAACACTTTCTCATCTCTCTCCCTGACAATTTTCTGCTTCTGCAACAGACTGTTTGCAACTGCCAGCATCACATGCAATCAAGGAACAAAATTCTGAGTACTTATTTACATCACCATGAAGGCCAGTGATTTGCCCTCCATCACGTAATGCAATTCCTTTATGCCTCAGCCATGCTTTTGTTAAACATGGATCTGATTACTCCAGTGGCCTCCAGGCTGTCTTCTATCTTCTACCACTAATAATCCTGAACTAGGCCCCCTGTACCTTAACCGCACCAAGCATTGTTCACCCACCAGAAGGTTCACTCAGATGATCCCTAGTACGGAGGGATTGTCTTGTGAGCAAAGGCTGAACAGATGAGAGCTCTGCTCACTGGAGTTTTGAAAAAAATGAGAGGTGATCTCATTGAAACATATGGGATTCTTAAAGGGTAAATGCTGAGAGGATATTTCTCTTCATGGGACTGTCTGCGACCAGATGGCCTCATCTCAGAGTAAAGGGGTACCAAGTTAAGACTGAGATGAGGAGGAATTTCTTCTGCGAAGACATTATGAGTCTTTGGAACTCCTTGCCACAGAGAACTGTGGAGGCCGAATTCCTGTGTAAATTTGAGGCTGAGACAGATGGATTTTAGGGGAGTCAAAGGTTATGGGGAAAAGGCAGGAAAGTGGATATGAGAAATGTCAGATCAGCCACTCCTGTTCCTTTGTCTTTTACTCTTAAGTTCTAGGTAAGTAATGCTTCAGTTTTAATATCTTCATTCTTGTTTTCCAATCCTTCCATGGCCTAAACCCTCCATCTCTTTGTAAATATCTCCACCCCCAAGAGTCTCCAAGACCACTGCATGCACACAATTTTGGAATCCTGCCCTTTTTAGTGGTTGTCCATTCAGTTGACTGGGTATCACAAATAAATTCCCTCATTAAACTTATCTTCTCAACATCTTTTCTGCATGAAACCACCTCTTCCTTGGTAGGTCGTTGAGAAAGGAAACCTCATAAACTTTTAAAAAGTACTCGGATGACCACTTGAAACTACGGACCAAGTGCTGGAAAGTGGACTAGCCTAGGTTTAGAGTAAGATTTGTTGGTGTGGATTCAATGGACCAAAGGACGTCTTCTGTACTGCCTGCCTCTATGATTCCTAAAATCCTTGCCTCATAAAAAAGCTTTCATCACTTATTCAGACATCTCCTTTTGGATTTTTAAAATACCGAATGGATGACTTTTGGAATTTTGTGACATTAAAGTCACTATATAAATTCAGGTTATTGCTGTTCTGTTAGGTCAACCTTCTCATATCTACAAAAGAGAGCACAGCTTCTTAAAGCTCTCTTTATTCTGAAGTGTGTGTTTACTGTATTTGAAATAAATAAAGTAATATTTGTCTTTCCATTCCATTAACTATCTGAGAAAGGGTGAGCTCTCAGTTGCTTTCTTTGCAAGCTGAAATGATATCTATTTCCCACCTTCTGAGGCCTGTGGTATGATGGAGCTGTCTTCATGATGATTTGTTGCACCTTATATTTTGCTTGGCTTTGTGTTCTGTTGAACATGACCTAAACGATTTTGTTGAACGTGACCTGATTTATCTATCGGACTGTTTTCTCAATGCCCATTATGACAGGATTAGCTAAATGCTGACAGCAATGACAAATTTCTTTTAATGACTAAACATTACCAGAGAGGTTTGCTTAGTTGATAAAATGGTTCAGGACAACGGCCCCTAATGATTTGTTGGCATGTGCTCTGTCCAGCTACACCCTTGGCAAAGATAACAAGAGTATGTTCGGAGCACTGCTGCCTCACAGCGCCAGAGACCCGGGTTCAATTCCCGCCTCAGGCGACAGACTGTGTGGAGTTTGCACGTTCTCCCCGTGTCTGCGTGGGTTTCCTCCGGGTGCTCCGGTTTCCTCCCACAGTCCAAAAATGTGCAGGATAGGTGAACTGGCCATGCTAAAATTGCCCGTAGTGTTAGGTAAGGGGTAAATGTAGGGGTATGGATGGGTTGTGCTTCAGCGGGTCAGTGTGGACTTGTTGGGCCGAAGGGCCTGTTTCCACACTGTAAGTAATCTAATCTAATAAAGAAGCCTATTTGGTTTGGCGAGCTCACTCTTTCATAGACACCCAAAGTATCCGGTTTAAGTGCTTTTTGCGCAGTTCCAACCTTTTGTCCTTTATTCATTGAGGGCATTGTTGACTAAACCAATCATTTATTGCCCATCCTTAATTGCCCGTAGGCAGTTGAGAGTCAACTGCATTACTGTAGGTCTGGAGTCACATGTAGGCCAGAGCAGGTAAAGATGCTGATTTTCTTCCTTAAAGGGCATGAGTGAAGGAATGTGTCTTTTCAATAATTGGAAATGGATTCATGGTCGCATTCCAGATGTTTTTTTGTAACTGAATTCAAATTCTACTATCTGCTGTGGTGGGATTCAAACCAGGGCACTTGGGTCTCTGGATTAATAGCCCAGCGATAATACCACTAAGGCCATCATCTCCAGATATCGATCATTCTTTGCAGAATGCACTCCCTGTAACAGGCTGGAACTTGCTGTTTAACAATATACACTCATGTCCCTGGTCTTGCAGTAACGTTAACACAGATGCTGTGGAGAGACCCTGAATATCTTATGGCTGATCGACCCCAGTGGGGCACAGTTAGCTTGACTGGTGAGCATATGACAGAGGAGAGTATCAATTTAATTCCTGTTCTGGCTGATGTGGACTTGGGCCTGCTCTTGATACTGGAGGGCAATAGCAAACCACCGTGGGTTAAAAACTGCCAAGAAACCAGCTCAGGATGAAGCAGTAGCAAGACAATGAGCCAAGGCCCTGACTTCAGGCAGATCTCACATGAACATCTCCTTATGAAGATGTGATGCTTAAAACAAAATGCAGATGGAGTTTGCCCAAGGCTCTGTAAGACAGAAGCATCATTTCATCACTTTCATAATAATGAACAGGAAGGGTATAGAGGGATATGGGCCAAATTGTGGCAAATGGGATTAGATTAATTTAGGATATTGGGTTGGCATGAATGAATTGGACTGAAGGGTCTGTTTCTGTGCTGCACAACTCTATGACTCAATAAAGGCTGACAATGCATCAGCTTTTTTGATTCCTTTTATATATAGATAGCTAAACCCCTTTGTGATCAATTTGTTTTTCTCAGATTGAAAGACAGATGACTTCGCACTTCTCCCTGTAATAATAATGTTCCCTCCCTCAGTCTGTCTCCATCCCTTTGTGACCTCCTGACCCCACCCACACACATTATGGGATCTCCTGACTTAATATTACCTGCAAATGCCAACCCAGTTACTCATAAACACATCAGAAAGCTGAGGCCCATGATAAATCACACTCAACAATTGGGAGAGCATCTCATTTATCCCACACTGATTTCCAGCCTCCCCATCAGTTATCACTCATGTTAACAAGATCTCCACTCGAGAGCACTTTCATTATCGCTAACTATCCTTTGTGTGGAATTTTATTAAAGGCCTTCAGGAAATCCATTTAAACTGAATCTGTTGACTCCCAGTTCTACCACACTCATGACCTCATCAAAATGTACGCGCAGTTAATTAGACGTGACCTTCCCTTCAACAATTCCTGGTGACTCTTTGGTCAGTTCATATTTATCCAAGTGCTCAGTCAGTCTGTCACTGTCAATATATTCCTGTTGTTGAATCACAATCGATGTTAAAATGATGGACCCATAATTACTCGGTCACACATTAATTGAATAACATGGACAACCTTCCAACCCAATTCCTGAATATTGAGTCAATTATGATGATTAAAATTGGGATGTGGATCAAATTTGGCCAGACCAGCATTTATTTCCTGCCCCCTAATTGCTCTTGAAAAGGTGGTGGTGAGCTACCTTCCTGAACCTCTGAAGTTCTGCGCAGTCTAGGTGCAGCCACGGTTCTGTTAGGGAACGGAATTTCCAGATATTTGACCCAGCGACAGTGAAGCAATGGCTGATATGATTCCAAGTAAGGAGGGTGTCTGATTTGGAGAGGGAGTTGAGGTACTTCTTTTAGTGAGTATATGAGCTACCAAAGGATCGTTGGAAAATTGCTGCAACATGTGGATTGTGCACATTGCTACTGCTTTATGTCAGTGGTGGACTGGTTGAATGTTGAAAGTGGGGCTGTAGGAGATCAGGAATCATTCTAATACCTTGTCCTGCATGGTGTTGAGATTCTTTAGTGTTGGAACTGCACTCATCAAAACAAATGGTATTCCATTACATTCCTGGCTTGGGGAGTCAGAGAGTGAATCATTTATCTCAGAACTCCCAACCTCTAATCCGTTGTTATAGCTACAATATTTATGTGCCTGAGCCAGTTATGTTTTCTGATTGACGGTAACCCCAGGATATTGTTGGCGGAGAACTCAATGATCACACGCAGTTAAAGTTTTCCTGCTATTTCTTCTAAAATTTGTTGGATGGAAACTGTCAAATGCTGATGGTTTGCGATTGTAGCATAGAATAGAATCTCTACAGTGGAAGCATGCCATTCAGGCCATCGAGTTCACATTAACCCTCTGAAGAACACCCCACCCAGACTCAACCCTCTCCCTGTAACCCTGCATTTCCCATGGCTAACTCAGCTAGCCTATACATCCCAAGACACTGCAGGCAACTTAGCACCATCAATCCACCTAACCTGCATTTCTTTGGACTGTGGGAGGAAACCCACGCAGACACGGGGAGATAATGCAAACTCCACACATAGGGTTGCCCAAGGGTGGAATCAAACCCGGGTTCCTGGAGCTTTGAGGCACCGACACTAAGCACTGAGCCACCGTGTCCATGATGGGTTCTGATCTTAAGTCCCATTATTTTCTCCACTGTTATCTTTATGTTAGGTCCATTTCATTCCAGACCTGTTTCGTGATCGTGAAGCTGTTGCACTGTTGAAAAAGAAACAAATTCACCAACGTATACTTGAGAAGGAAATCTGCTGTCATTGCCCTGACTTAAAAACCACATCAGCACCACTGACTCAAAATTGCCTCCTCACAGTGGTGAAAACCCCACTGTTATCCCACTGCTCAAAGTTGTTCAAGAAGAAAGTGGAGTTGCAGTCAGACAGGATAGTAAAGAACGCACTTGGTATGATTTCCTTTATTGGTCAGTGCATTCAGTATAGGGTTTGAGAGGTCATGTTGCTTATAGTACAGTACATTGTCAGGTCACTTTTGGAATACTGCATCAAAATATTAAGGTGATTGGAGGAAGGTATAAGGAAGATATCAGAGGTAGGTTCTTTACCAGAGAGTGGTGGGCGTGTGGAATGCACTGCCAGCGGTGGTAGTAGAGTCAGAGACATTAGGGACATTTAAGCGACTGCTGGACAAGCACATGGATGGCAGTAAATTGAGGGGTGTGTAGGTTAGGGTGATCTTAGATTAACATAAATGCTCAGCGCAACATCGTGGGCCAAAGGGCCTGTACTGTGTAGCACTGTTCTATGTTCTAATCTCCATGCTATTGGAGGATGCTGTGAAACTTGAAAAGATTCACAAAAGATTTACAAGGATGTTGCCAGGGTTGGAGGGTTTGAGCTATAGGGAGACTCTGAATAGGCTAGGGCTATTATCCCCGCAGTGTCGGAGGCTGAGGGGTGACCCTATAAAGGTTTATAAACTCATGAGGGGCATGGATAGGGTAAATAGACAAGGTATGCTCCCCAGGGTAGGGGACTCCAAAACTAGAGGGCATCCATTTAAGGTGAGAGGGGAAAGGTTTAAAAGGGACCTAAGGGCCACCTTGTTCATGCAGAGGGTGGTGTGTGTGTGGAATGAGCTGCCAGATGAAGTGGTGGAGGCTGGTACAATTACAGCATTTAAAAGGCATCTGGCTGGGTCCAAGATTGGAAGGGTTTAGAGGGATATGGGCCAAATGCTGGCAAATGGGACTGGATTGATTTCAGATATCTGGTTGGCATGGACGAGTTGGACCGAAGGGTCTGTTTCTGTGCTGTACATCTCTATGACTCTATGGCTGTAAGAAAGTCTGTCTCCAGCTTCCTAAAGGAAATAGGGATGGGCAGCATAAGACATGCCCTGCTCACGATATCCTCATCTCAAGAATTAATAAATAAAAAGAGGGAATAACACAGGGAATACTCTGGAAAAAGTACTGGAGGGAAAAGAAACCTTAGCATTTGTATAAAAATAAACTAATATGCTTACAACGCGACTGGGACGGTCATGGAGGGAATTAGGCTCCTGTAGGAAATCAAACAAATGGCCTTCATCGTCCATCATGATTCGAATGGCACAACAGGCTTGATGGACCGAATGGCCTACTCCTATTCCTTTTACTTCTGTCCTTAAGATTGCAGCAGCCCATTTAGGAACGCTGTTAGTGAGACATCGCTGATGTCACCATTATTGGTGTATTTTATTTGCCTATTCCTGAGCTTAGTTGCAAAAATACTGCTGATCACAAAATGCATGGTTGTGAGCAAACAGTGTCAATGCATGAGTTTTTATCTGTGCTGTGTATTTCATAATTCAAGGTCATGAATATTCCTGCACTTCATCATAATAATATGCAGGTCTTAAACAGCAAATCCCACACACTTTTAGTTTCTATGCCATCAAATTGATTTAACTATAGGCCCAAGATCATTCAACATCACAATAACAAGAGAAATCATTTAGAGGATGCTTTCACAATCCTTTACATATCCATCTATAACATCGTTGGTATGTGCACATTTCCTGTCATGTTTTTAAGATATTATCACCTCCATCAAAGGTTGCCTGAAAACATTGCTACGCAGCATCGTGGATTGTTTTTGTTTTAAAGAGGTTAGAGCTGCAATGATCTTTGTGACTACCTGAAATATATTTTATATTTGAAGCATACTTTGAAGAGAAAAACACAGTCATTCAAAGTATTTGGAAAAACTCCAACAAAATGATACTGCAGCCAAAATGTCTGCAGCCTCGCTGTTGAGCTGAGTATAAATTCAGTGCTCAGATAGAAATTGTCTTAAAGGAATGTGTACCTACATTTTGTCAGGAGAATTACACATTGGGTTTTACATGGTGGAATGCTCCTGTAATTATAACAACATAATCTAGGCCAGTGGTGCAGAACTTGAGAGAATACTGCACTGAGAGAAATTCCCACTTCAATCCTATGCCCCTCTCCTCACACTCTGTGGTCCTTCATACCCAGTAGGCCATCCTATCCCCTTCTTTCCATCCCTTGGCCCCTTCTATCCTGATGTACCTGTATCCTCCACCCTACTATTTTGTAGCTACTATTCTAATTTGAGCCCTGGTATCCAATACCCCTGCCCTTTAGAAACCCTATATTAACTTCTGCCCTAGTACCCACTACCCCATCCTTTATAACACCTGTATTAACTTCTGCCCCAATAACTACTACCCCACCCTTTAGAAACCTTATATTAAGATCTGCCCCAATAGCCGCCACCCTGCCCTCTATAACCCTCTATAATATCTTGTGTCCCAGTACCCACCGCCTCATCCTTTATAACCTTATTCTAACTTGTGCCCAAGTACCCACCACTCCATCCTTTATAACCCTATTCTAACTTGAGCCCCCATACCGACTACCCCCACCCTTTATAACCCCTACAACAACTTAGTGCCAAATCATGCCAACCTAACCCCAACCCATCATCCTTTGTGCCAACTCACCTTGTGTCCACCACAGACAACTCTGAGGAGCCAGGTTGACAGAAAATAAAATTATGTATCTATTGATAATGTCACTTTTCTTTTTAAAATGCTCTTAATTGATAACAGAAATGAAATTCCTCCAGTTATTGCCTATGAAAACAAACATTTATATTCTGTGTTATTTGACAGTTCCAATCGGTTGATGCACTTTTCAGGCAAGTTCATGTGTACTGCTAGCAATTCCAATGGGTAATAGATGTCCCACCCCTTGGGCACCTAATCACCTCCTCTCCCCTCCCCACCCCGTGAGGTGTCCTAGGAGCATCTTCATAGCTTTAACTCAGCTCTCGAGAGGGTTACCCTGACTTTCCACTCAATAAATTCACTAAAGCAGTCTTATTGGACCTGCTGTGTTCTGTGTAGTCCGTGGCTACCAACGTGGAACTTAAATGGAGACAGCTGAACATTTAAAGGACCATCAGTCTCCACAAACTGCACGAAGCCTGGACCATTCCCACAACTGCCCCTGAGAAAATCAGAAATTATGAATTCTGGGGCGAAACTGTCGGGGATTGTTGTCACATTCGTCAGGCTGGAGACTGCCTCCATCACAGAGAAAATCTGGCTCTTAAAGCTCTGGTCCCCTAGTTGTCCTTGAAGGACCATCACCAGGACATTGAGTGACCATTGATTTCTGTGGGACATGGCTGCTGTATTCCTTTTGATTGCAATAGTACCCACACTCCTTCTGTGCTTTATAATTCTATGACTTCATAAATCCTTACAACGTGAAAGCAGGCCATTCGGCCCATTGATTCCACACTGCACCTTGAAATAGCAGTCTAACCAGACCCATACCCAAGATTAGATTAGATTAATTACAGTGTGGAAACAGGCCCTTCGGCCCAACAAGTCCACACTGACCCGCCAAAGCGCAACCCACCCATACCCCTACACCTATCACTACGGGCAATTTAGCATGGCCAATTCACCTGACCTGCACATCTTTGGACTGTGGGAGGAAACCGGAGCACCCGGAGGAAACCCACGCAGACACGGGGAGGAATTGAACCCGGGTCTCTGGTGCTGTGAGGCAGCAGTGCTAACCACTGTGCCACCGTGCCGCCCGCCCATATCCTATCCCTGTAACTCTGCATTTCCGATGGCTAACCCACCTAGCTTGCACACAACAGGCAGTTTACCCTGGCCAATCTATCTAACCCTCACATCTTTGGACTTTGAATGAGGAAACAGGAGCACCCGGAGGAAACCCACGGGGAGAATGTACAAACTCCAAACAGACAGTCACCTGAGGCTGGGATTGAACCCGGGTCCCTAATGCTGTGAGTCAGCAGTGCTAAACTCTCTCCAAATGTACATAGCTGATTATGAAGCACATTGGGATGCCATAAGATAGCAAAGGGTGCTATGAAAATACAGGTGTTCACTTAATGTACCAAGAGCAGCATTGCAGGAGTTTTATAATTCTGTGAATAAAAATACCAGTGCCATTGAAAGATCCGTTGATTCAGCTGTGGCCTGTGAAACTAGGATTAAACAGAAAGTGGACTTGAGAGTGAAATTAATCAGTTATCTGAATAAGTAAAACTAATTAAATGCGCATTTTCTGCAAGAAAACATCTGCAGAGAATATTGCAATCTACCTCCAACCTAACATCTGCAGGGTATTTGCAGACTCCTGAATTTTTATCATAGTGCTCCAACAAGATAATAAATACAAAAAGACTCAGGACTCCGATCACGGATGGATTGTGATCTGATGGCCTTGCAGGCTGTGACTTATCTGGGAATCTCCATTGAATTGGGTATCCAGAGGGATCTTGGGATGCATTTCCATAGCTCCCTGAATGTGGCAACTCGAGGGGATAAGGTAGTAAAGAAGATGTATGTCTCTATTGGTTAGGGCATTGAGTACAAAAGTTGGCAAGTCATGTTGCAGCTGCTTAATTAAAACTGTAGTCAGGCCACATTTGGAGTGTTGTGTGTACCTCTGGTAACCATACTTACAGAAAAGGATGTGGGGTCTCTAGAGAGGGTACAAAACAGATTAGTCAGGAAGTTGTCTGGATTGGAATATATTAGCTATAAGATTAGACAACCCTGGATTGTTTTCACTCAAGTGTCAGAGGTTGAGGGACGACGTGATAGAAGTATATAAAATTATAAGAAGCATTGAAAAGGGTGGACAAGCAGAATCGTGTGTGTTTGGGTGGGGGGGGGATAAGTTTAAAGGAGTGAGGCAGGTTTTTTACATGGAGAATGTTAGTTGCCTGGAATGCACTGCCAGGGGGAGGTGGTAGACGCAGAAATGATAGCAATGTTTAAGGAGCATTTGGACAGACACATGAAACAGGCAGGGAATAGAGGGACACGAACCATGTTCAGACACGTGGGATTTATTCAGAATAGCATTATACTCAGCACAGATATGGTGGGCTGAAGGGCCTGTGTGCTGTGCTTTTCATAGAATCCCTACAGTGTGGAAACAGGCCCAACAAGTCCACACCGACCCTCTGAAGAGTAACCAACCCAGACCCATTCCCCTACTACTCTACATTTTCCCGGTCTGATACACCTAACCTACACATCCCTGAACACTACGGGTAATTTAGCATGGCCAATTCACCTAACCCATACATCTTTGGACCGTGGGAGGAAACCAGAGCACCTGGAGGAAGCCAACGTGGACACAGAAAGAATGTGCAAACTCCACACGGACAGTTGCCTGAGGCTGAAATTGAACTTGGTCCCTATCACTGAGCCACCATGCCGCCCATAACTGTGTTATGTTAATGTGGCTTTCCTGGTGAAGGGCTCAGGCCCGAAATGTCGACTTTCCTGCTCCTCGGATGCTGCCTGACCTGCTGTGCTTTTCCAGTAGCGCACTCTCAACCTTGATGTGACAGTGGCCTAGTGGTTGTGTTACTGGGTTAGTAATCCAGGTTTCTCATCTGGAGTCTTGAGATCAAATCGCACTATGGCAGTCAGAGAGTTTAATTCCTGTTAAATAAATCTGGAATTTAAAAAAAAATTAGCTTGTATCTGTGATGACAACCATGAAACTACTGGATGGTTGGTTATGAAAATGGACCTTCACACCCTCCTGGTTAGGGAAGGAAATCTGTCATTCTTCACGGCATGTGATTCCAGACCCACAGCACTCCTTGAAAGGCCTGAGCTACTGAATTATATTCAAGAGGATGACTCCCCACCAATCAGGTAGGGATGGGTGATCAGAATGCGGACCTTAGCAGTGACACCCATATCCCATGTATAACTAAAAATTCAAAAGCTAGAATATTTTGACACATTTTAGGTTCTATCTGTCCAGAAACCTCCCTTTTTCTGATTGGTTTTGATGCCAATTACCAAATATGGCCTGTTAGCAGTCAATCTTCTCAACTATCGATATCCGTTCTCCATTGAGATACTGCAGCATGATATCAGCTCAGTATCTCATACCTTCGCAAGTAGAAATTCCAGTAAAACTGACGCTGTACAAATTTACCAGTTAGGAGCAGGCTGTAAGGTGCCTCTAGCCTGGACTGTAGTTCAATGAGATCACGATTGTGTGAGGCTGCGATGGTGCCATCCATTTTCCTATCTACCCCCAATCCCTTTGACCCCCTTATCAATCAAGAATAACTCAGACTGAAAAATATTCAATGCCTGTCCCTTTCCCTTTCTCAACAGCATAAACCCATCACCCATCACAAGGATGATCAGGAGTATGCTATTCTGCCCCTCCAATCTGCTCCAATGAGATGTCTGATCTGATTGTCATCTCAAATCCGCAGTCTCGCTTTCTCCTGATACCCTTTAACCCCTATGCGTAACAGAAATCTATCTATGTACTCTGAAGAAGGGTCACCGAAATGTTAACTCTGCTTTCTGTCCACACATGTTGCCTGACCTGCTGAATTCTCCAGCAATATCTGTTTTTATTTCTGATTTTCAGCATATTCTTTTTCCTTATGAATCTATCTGCTTAGACCGCCTTTTCAGGGGCAGAGTTACAAAGACTCACAACCCTCTGAGAGAGAGAAATAAATTGCCTCATATTTGTTTTAAATGGGTGACCCCTTGGTATTTTTAAACAGTGACTCCTAATTCCAGATTTTCCTACAGGAGGAAACGTTCTCTCCACATCCACCTTGTCAAAACCTCTCTGGATCATCCCCACAGTTGCTGTGAGATACAATCAGTATTTTCTGTCTTTATTACAAAATTCCTTCATCTTCTTTGCTTCAGCGGCTGTTTTCCCTGGAGCGTTGGAGGCTGAGGGTTGACCTTATAGAAGTTCACAAAACTATGAGGGGCATGGATAGGATAAATAGACAAAGCCTTTTCCCTGGGGTTGGAGAGTCCACAACTAGAGGGCATAGGTTTAGGGTGAGAGGGGAAAGATATAAAAGAGACCTAAGGGGCAACTTTTTCACACAGAGGGTGGTACGTGTATGGAATGAGCTGCCAGAGGAAGTGGTAGAGGCTGGTACAATTACAACATTTAAGAGGCATTTGGATGGGTATATGAATAGGAAGGGTTTGGAGGGATATGGGCCGGGTGCTGGCAGGTGGGACTACATTGGGTTGGGATATCTGGTTGGCATGGATGAGTTGGATTGAAGGGTCTGTTTCCATACTGTACATCTCTATGACTCTAAATTGCCCATAGTGTTCAGGGATATGTAGGTGAGATGAATTAGTGGGTGGCACGGTGGTTAGCACTGCTGCCTCACAGTGCCAGAGACCTGGGTTCAATTCCCGCCTCAGGCGACTCTGTGTGGAGTTTGCACATTCTCCCCGTGTCTGCGTGTGTTTCCTCCGGGTGCTTCGGTTGCCTCCCACAGTCCAAAGATGCGCAGGTTAGGTGAATTGGCCATGCTAAATTGCCTGCAGTGTTGGGTGAGGGGATAAATGTAGGGGAATGGATCTGGGTGTGTTGCGCTTCAGCGGGTCAGTTTGGACTTGTTGGGCCGAAGGGCCTGTTTCCACACTGTAAGTCATCTAACCTAATCTTGTCATTGTAAATACAGGGTAGCAGAGTGGGTCTCGGTGGGACGCTGTTTGGAGGATCAGTGTGGCCTGGGTTTGCCAAATAACTTGCTTCCAGTGTAAGGATTTTATGAACCAGATGGAACAAAAATAGGAATTGCTAGAAGGTCTCCGCTGATCTGGCAGCATCTATAGAGAGAAATCAGAGTTAACATTTCTGTGCAGTGACCCTTCTTCAGAATCACATTCTTTTGTCCTCAGTCTCCAGCTGCCCTTTAATTTCCTCCTTATCATTTATATATAATTATTTTGTTTTCCCTTTTTCAAATATTTCATCTATTCAGTCTCTAAAGGGAGATTTTATATCAGCAATTGATCCTTACTGGAGCATTCTCAATGTGTAAAAGAGATCTCTCCCTTTATTCATTGATAATAATCTTAAATATACATCCCTTGAGTCACCAATGCAGGAATCACTAGATTCTGTGGAAGGGTCACTGGACACGAAACGTTCACTCTGCTTTCTTTCCACAGATGCTGCCAGACCTGACAGGTATTTCCAGTAATTTCTGTGTTTGTGATTTACACCATCTGCAGTTCCCTTCCTGAATTATTGGAGTTTGCCTTCCCTGATTTATCTGATCAAAGCCCCTCAGAATTTTGAACAGCAGTGTCAGATCTCCTTAAATTTCCTCTGTTCAGACTAAACCAGCTCTTAATCCCTCTTCAATTCTGAAGTCACGTATCCCAGATTTGTAAATCTCTTCTGACCGTTTTGACATTTCTCTGAAAGTAAGGTTCCCAAAGCCAGAGACAACTGGAATCATGTCAATGATTAACATGGGTTTAGCATGACCTCTTTACTCTGTACTCCATTCCTCTGTTGCAAAACGTTGGATACCATGTGCTTTTCACGTGACTCTAAAAACATGCCCTGGTGTAGGTAAAAATCTGAATCATAGAAGCCCTATAGAGTGGAAGCTGGCCATTTGGCCCATCAAGTCCACACGGACCCTCCAAAGAGCATCCCACCCACCCTTTGCCTGTAACCCTGCACTTCCCATGACTAATCCACATAAATTGTGCAGTCTTGGACACCATGAGCCAATCCGCCTAACCTGCACACGCTTGGTCACTATGGGTAATTTAGCATGGTCAATCTACCTAACCTGCACATCTCTGGACTGTGGGAGGAAACCAGAGCACCTGGAGGAAACCCATGTAGATATGGGGAGAATGTGCAAACTCCATATGGACAGTCAGCTGAGGGTGGAATCGAACCCAAGTTCCTGGTGCTGTGTGGTAGAGTGCTAAACACTGAACCACCGCAGTCATGAACCTCTACTCTATTCATCAGAACATTCTGGCGAAGGGTCAGTGAACTCGAGGTGGTAACTGTTATTCTCTCTGCAGATGCTGCCAGACCTGCTGAGTTTCTCTAGAACGTTCTGTTTATGTTGCACCTTCAACTCTACAATTCTCTAAAGTGTCGGGTTGCAGCTCCTCCAGCCCACCTTGGTCGATGGTTAAAACTGGAAACTAATTCAGTGGCCTCTCTCTGCACCCTTTCCAAAAAAGTGTCAATATCCCACACTGAGTGAGGAGGTCAAATAGGGCGCAGTATTCTGACAAAGGCAAAACCCAAGGTCTTGTACAAGGAGACAGTTTGTTTTCTCTTCCCGTGTCATAAGAATGTTCTGCAGCAGCCTACTTGAGCAATTGCTTCATGCATCACTCATCATCTCGTGCTGGCCCACACCCTGTGACTAAGTAAAACAAAACTCACGAGCCTTCAGAGATCTACACTCTAAAATATCCAGGTCTCATTCTCTCATGATCAGATATGGTGCATTTCCCTGAGGGATGTCATATGTTCAACATTTATCCCTCTCCACATGTATAACACTGCACTTCGATCACGCGCCAGTCCTTCAGCACATCCAGATCTCGAGGTAACAATTAAACATTGTCTAACTTTGGCACATATCTTGGTGTAAAATCACTTATCGCTCTCTTCAAAATGAAGTACATTTCCAATTGAGTCATCTCTTCAAATGTGAACATGCTTTTTTTCTAAAGATTCATTTGTGGCATTGGGCACTACTGGCAAGATTGACATTTATTGCCCAACCCTAATTTCCCTTAACAGCAAGAAAGAGTCCACCACATTTGGATCTGGAATCACATGTGGGCCAGGTCAGGAAAGGATGGCTGATTACCTTCCCCAAATACATTGCGTTTTCATACCAATCAGTGATAAGTACATGAGCATGATTACTGAGACGAGCTTTCAATTCCAGACTTAAAATTAATCAGCTACCACAGTTGGATTGTAACCTGTAAGTAAGTATAGACCAGTGGATTACTAGCACTGTGACGTGACCACCATCTCCCTACCATGTTCAAAGCCTTTATATGCACACAGAAGAACCATAGTTCCAACATTTTCCACCATTTACTCCTTCATAATCTAAAAAAACATGCAGTCACCAAAGCTCTCTACTTCCTAATCTTTAACTAAATTCCTGTCCACACTGCCTTTCGGACCACATACCTTGATCTTATAAATAAAATATTAGTATTCTGAATCATAGAATCCCTACAGTGTGCAAGTAGGCCATCTGGCCCTTCACACTGACCCCGCCCCCCCCCCCACAAAGAGGATCCCACCCTCCCTGTAACTCAGCATTTTCCATGGCTATATTTGGATACCATGGGCAGTTTAGCATGGCCAATCTACCCTAACCTGCACATCTCTGGACCATGGGAGGAAACCTCCACACAGACCGAGGGAGAATGTGCAAACTCCACAGACGGTTACCTAAGGGTGGGCTCGAACCGTGGTCCCTGGTGCTGTGAGGCAGCAGTGCTAACCACTGAGCCACTGTGCCAACCCATGGATTTGCTTGGCATTGTCAAAGCTCGAGGTGCCACCTAGAAACATGGAAACCTGCCACTTCCAGTTTCTGGTTCTCTCGTGCCCTTAGGAAAAAAAAAATTGCCATCCTCGCTGTTCTGGCTTACACGTGACTCCAGACCCACTGCAATCTGGTTGACTCTTAAGTCCACTTAAAATGGGTGGCAAGCCACTCAGTTCTAGGTCAGTTGGGGATGGACAATAAATGCTGGCCTTGCCAGTGATGCCCACATCTGTGAAAGATACATCTGCAGTCATTTCTCTGTCTTGGCTAGGAGGGGAATTGGCAGGTGGCAGTTATAGAGTCATAGAGCTGTACAGCACAGAAACAGACCCTTTGGTCCAACTTGTCCTTGCTAACTGATATCCTAAATTAATCTAGTCCTATTTGGCCCATATCCCTCTAGATCCTTCCTGTTCATATACCCACGCAGATGCCTTTTAAATGGTAATTGTACCAGCCTCCACCACTTCCTCTGCTCACAGCAGGATTCCTAGCCTCTGATGCATTCTTCTAGCTACAATATTTATATGACTGGTCCAGTTCAGTTTTCACTGCATGCCAACTCCCAGGATGTTATTAATGTGGGAATCCAACAATGGTAATGCTGCAAATGTCAAGGAAACACAGTTAGATTGTCTCTTGTTGGAGATGGACCTTACGCACGTAAACATCAGTCAGGTCTTGCTTTCTACAACATGGAATCACACACTCTCTGTTACATAGAAACATAGGAAATAGGAGCAGGAGTAGGCCTTTCAGCTTCTCGAGCCTGCTTCACCATTCCCCAGGTTGGTGAGGCCTCTGCTGGAGTAGTGTGTACTGTTCTGGTCGCCCTGTTATACCAAGGATATTATTAAACCAGAGAAGGTTCAGAAAAAAAAATAACCAGGATGTTGCTAGGACTGGAGGATTTGAGATATAAAAATAGACTGGAAAGACTGGGATTTTTTTCACTTTTGAGGGGTGACCTTATTAAGGTTTATTTAAAAAAAAGAGGGGCGTAGACGAGGTGATTGGCAAGGGTCCTTTCCCTAGGGTGGGGGAGTTAACAAAACTCGGGCGGCACGGTGGCACAGTGGTTAGCACTGCTGCCTCACAGCACCAGAGACCCGGGTTCAATTCCCGACTCAGGCGACTGTCTGTGTGGAGTTTGCACGTCCTCCCCGTGTCTGCGTGGGTTTCCTCCGGGTGCTCCGGTTTCCTCCCACAGTCCAAAGATGTGCAGGTCAGGTGAATTGACCATGCTAAATTGCCTGTAGTGTTAGGTAAAGGGGTAAATGTATGGGTGGGTGGTGGGTGGGTGTGGACTTGTTGGGCTGAAGGGCCTGTTTCCACACTGTAAGTAATCTAATCAAAACTCAGGTGCAAATTTTCAAGGTGATGGGAGAAAGATTTAAAAAGGTCATGAGACAACTTTACTTCCACAGAGTGATTCGTGTGTGGACTGAACTGCTAGATAAAATGGTGGATAGAGGTACAGTTACAATGTTTAAAAGAGACTTGTGTAAGTCCCTGAATAGGAACAGTTTGGAGGCATTTAGGCCAAATACCAGCAAGTAGGACTAACTTAGTTTGGGAACATGATCGGCATGGACCGGTTGGACCGAAGGGTCTGTTTCTGTGCTCTGACTCAATAAAGAAATCTTCCCAGCAGCCCTCCAGACATACCTACACAAGGAGGACTGCAGTGGTTCAAGAAGGCATCTCCATGAGGGCATTCTAGGATGGGCAGAAAATGCTTGTGTAAATTCATTCTTCTACAAGATAAGGCAGTGAGTGTTGACTGGAAAGACTTATGCAAGTTAACAGAGTGGGCAGCCCGGTGGTTAGCACTGCTGCCTCACAGTGCCAGAGACGCAGGTTCAATTCCCACCTCAGGCAACTGACTGTGTGGAGTTTGCACGTTCTCCCCGTGTCTGTGTGGGTTTCCTCCAGGTGCTCCAGTTTCCTCCCACAGTCCAAAGATGTGCGGGCCAGGTGAATTGGCTATGCTAAATTGCCCGTAGTGTTTGATTAGGGGTATGGGTGGGCTGCGCTTCGGCGGGTCGGTGTGGACTTGTTGGGCTGAAGGGCCTGTTTCCACACTGTAAGTAATCTAATCTTAAAAAAAACCCACATCCCACGAAAAAATGCAACAAGGATAAACATTGACTAGAATGGCACAGCTCTTCTTCCAAATAATGGAATGGAGAATCTTGTGTTTACCTGAGAGGGCAAGTAATTTATCTCTTCTCTTATATTGCACTTAGCACTTCATACTTCGGTAGCCACCTTTCTCACCATTGATGAGGAAGTTCAACCCCAGAGCGCTTGTATAAATTCATTCTTCTACAAGATAAGGCAGTAAGTGACTGGAAAGACTTATGCAAGTTAACAGAGTCCAAATATACAGAGCAATCGTCATTATTATGATTGAAACATACAAAGCAGCGGATTATTTCCCCTTTTGGAAGAGTTGAGGACCATCGAGCATAATCTCAGGATAAGGAGTTGGACGTTTTAGGCAGAGATGAGGAGGAATTTCTTCTTTCAGCAGGTTGAGAGTTCTTTACTGCAGAGGGACTGTTGAGGCTGGATTATTAAGTATATTCCAGGCTGAGATAGATTTTTAAATCTGTGAAGGAATCAGGAGTTGGGAGGAGGGGGGGGGGGTTAAAACGGTAGTTGAGTATCAGATCAGCTGTGATCTCACTGAATGGTGAAGTGGTTCTGATAGACTGAATGGTCTATTGAAGGGGTGGATAGCATGTCTGGATGGTCACCCCCATGAGATAACGTCCTCTCATTTCACCAACGGCCAATATTCCAGGCAGCACAAAGCAAGTGCTTCAAAGGCATTCTGAAGCTCTCTCCTTGAAACGTGGTGCCCTTGTCCTCAATAACTGGGAGGAGTTGTGAGGAATTGTTCAGAACAGTGACCACGTGGCCAATTTCTACAGCCTAGTGATGGCATAGAGTGGTCACAAGGAAAGAAAGTAAGCCCCACTCTCCAGTCCCACGTGAATGTGGAGCATGCTGTGCCCAGAGCTTTGTGCTTTGAGAAATGCCCACTGCCAGTCACACAAGGGGTCATGGCAGAAGATCAGGACCCTGAGTAAGGAAGGCCAAATCCAGGAAGAGCGGACAATATTCTTTTAAATCCTTTGTGTTCGCCCTATCCCAGATTGTTCGCCTTTAGTTGTGCCGTAGGTTTAGAGGCAATTTGAAGAGAACGTATTCACCGAGAGGGTGGAGGAGGTCTAGAGTGCAGTGCCTGGGAGGGTACTTGAGGTGGAACGCCTCACTACCTTTAATAAGTATTTGGATAAACACTTGACATAACATTTAAGGCTATGAGCCTAATGCCGGTAAGTAAGAATAGTGTAGGTAGCAGTAGCTTTTGAATAAAGACTGAAAAAAATTGCAGACGCTGTAAATCAGAAATCGCTGGAAAAGCTCAGGTCTGGCAGTGTCTGTGGAGAGAATTCAGAGTTAATGTTTCAGGTGGACTGACCCTTCCTCCGAACTCAGCTTTCTCTCCACAGCTGCTGCCAGACCTGCTGAGCTTTTCCAGCAATTTCTGGTAGGGAGAAAGTGAGGAGAGCAGATGCTGGAGATCAGAGCTGAAAAATGTGTTGCTGGAAAAGCGCAGCAGGTCAGGCAGCATCCAAAGAGCAGGAGAATCGACGTTTCAGGCATGAGCCCTTCTTCAGGGATATGCTCATGCCCGAAACGTCGATTCTCCTGCTCCTTGGATGCTGCCTGACCTGCTGCGCTTTTCCAGCAACACATTTTCAGCAATTTCTGTCGTTATACATTAAAGGTAGAACTTGTCTGAAGGAAACGCCGAGTGGTGAAACGCGAGACGGTTATGTGGAAATGACCGACTGTGGTATGATTACAATCAGGAACTAACTCTGCCTAACACCAGTAGCCATCATTAAAAAACGATCTGAGTTGAAGTTGCGGCTATTTGGTGAATACTCAGCAGCAGTATCATACAGTGAAAATTCAAGTTTATCCAGCTCACAATGTGCTTACAGCTTTGGATAGTCAGCTGTTGGCAACAGAGCGTGAATCCTTACTGTACTGGGCAGAAGCCACGGATTTTTGCAAAGCCCAAAAACAGAATTGCTTTCAGCAATTGTTTACTGGAACTGGACAATGAACAGCATTGCCTGTGACACCACAATCAGCCATATAAAGTTACAACTATTAGGCTTTGTAGCATTATCTGCCTGGGCAGAAGGGAAAGTGGGGATATTACAAAATTACACTGCAGAACTGCAGGGACATTTGAAGCTTGCTTCTATCAGGCACACATGGGTTATTGTGACAGCACTGGGACCAGCAGAACAAAGTGAAACTCAGTAAGTTGGTAACTTCAGCTCAAAAGGAATGCGCACAATCTATACGTTCAACTATCCACAGGAGCCAAGAGAGAGGCCATCACTATGAGGAACAATTTAACTCTGAGGAACTTTCGGGGTTGAGACAACAGAACTGTGAAAGAGGTTGACATCCAGACGTTACCACTTGTTTCAGTGTAGAGGAGGTGGGTGCAGGGAGCAAGAGGAATCTGGACACTCACATTACGAGATACTCACCAACTAAAACACAATCAGGAGAAACCTACTGAGGCAAGAGTGTGAAAACAAAAAACACTGGCGATCACAGCAGGTCAGGCAGTAACCATGGAGAGTGAGCGAGCGGAATGTTTCCAGTCTAGATGACCCTCCAGCAGAGCTGGCCAGAGGATGGTCTGAGCGTATGAATGAAGCAAACCACACTTGGAGAAGGTAGACAAAGACATGAGAGAGGCAGAGCATGTGGGATGAGATCGTGAAGAGGCTTATATGTGAATGACACAGTGCCTTGGATCAGTTGGGCTGAATGGCCCAGTTTTAAGAGTGTTGCATATTCTATCTACAACAGGAGGAGGCTGAATCAAGGATAGCAGGGCAGTCGGTAAAGTTCACTTTGTTTTTAAATCTGTTGACTTAAATAATATAGTTTCCCTGCCCTTATGTAACTGGGGCGAGAGGGTAGGTTGGTTAGCTCCTGGGCTGTCCACAATTTTTCGCAAACCATCACCCAGATAGAGATGGTTGAAAGAAATAACACAGGAAACCAGGAATAAACACACTTTTGTCTTCAGAGGATGCATTGTTTTACTTGCCGTCAGGGCCCACCATCCTTACACCAACAGAGCTGCTCCCTGATAAAAGTGTTGACTCTTTCTATGGATAAGATATTGTTATCGTGAAAATCCCTCCCACAAGAAATCAGAGTCAAGAGAAGTGGGTCATTTTCAGGTTGGCAAATTAACATGGGAGTTCTCACAGGCACGCTCAGGCCTTCACTATTCACAATCTATTTTAATAACTGGAAGAAGGGACTGAATAGGAGAAAGTGAGGACTGCAGATGCTGGAGATCAGAGCTGAAAAATGTGTTGCTGGAAAAGCGCAGCAGGTCAGGCAGCATCCAAGGAGCAGGAGAATTGACATTTCAGGCATAAGCCCTTCGTCAGGAATGAGATAGGTGTGCCAAGCAGGCTAAGATAAAAGGTAGGGAGGAGGGGCGTTGGGAATGCGATAGGTGGAAGGACGTTAAAGGAGAGAGGGGTGGGGGTGGAGAGGTCAGGAAGAAGATTGCAGGTCAAGAAGGCGGTGCTGAATCCGAGGGTTGGGACTGAGACAAAGTGGGAGGAGGGGAAATGAGGAAGCTGGAGAAATCTGCATTCATCCCGTGTGGTTAGAGGGTTCCTAGGCGGTAGATGAGGCGCTCTTCCTCCAGGCATCGTGTTGCCATGGTCTGGCGATGGAGGCGGCCCAGGTCGTGCATGTCATTGGCGGAGTGGGAAGGGGAGTTAAAGTGTTCAGCCACAGGGTGGTTGGGTGGGTTGGTTGGTGCAGGTGTCCCAGAGGTGTTCTCTGAAACGTTCCGCAAGTAGGCGGCCTGTCTCCCCAACATAGAGGAGGCCACATTGGGTGCAGTAAAATGGTGTGTGTGGAGGTGCAGGTGAATTTGTGACGGATATGGAAGGATCCCTTGGGGCCTTGGAGAGAAGTGGGGGGGGGGGGGGGGGGGGGGGGGGAGGTGTGGGCGCAAGTTTTGCATTTCTTGCGGTTATAGGGGAAGATGCCAGGTGTGGAGGTGGGGTTGGTGGGGGATGTGGACCTGACGAGGGAGTCATGGAGGGAGTGGTCTTTTCAGAACACTGATTGGGGAGGGGTGGGAAATATATCCCTGGTGGTGGGGTCCATTTGGAGGTGACGGAAATGACAAAGGATGATACGATGTATCTGGAGGTTGGTGGGGTGATAGGTGAGGACCAGTGGGGTTCTCTCCTGGTGGTGATTGGAGGGGCGGGGCTCAAGGGTGAAGGAGCGGGAAGTGGAAGAGATGTGGTGGAGAGCATCGTCAACCACGTCTGGGGGGAAATTGCAGTCTTTAAAGGAGGAGGCTATCTGGGTTGTTTGGTATTGGAACTGGTTCTCCTGGGAGCAGATGCGGCGGAGGCGAAGGAATTGGGAATATGGGTTGGCGCTTTTAAAGGGGACAGGGTGGGAGGAGGTGTAACCTAAGTAGTTGTGGGAGTCGGTTGGTTTATAGTAAATGTCTGTGCTGAGTCGGTTGCCTGAGATAGAAATGGAAAGGTCTAGGAAGGGGAGGGAGGAGTCTGAGACGGTCCAGGTAAATTTGAGGTTGGGGTGGAAGGTGTTGGTAAAGTGGATGAACTGTTCAACCTCCTCGTGGGAGCACGAGGTAGCGCCGATACAGTCATCGATGTAGCGGAGGAAAAGGTGGGGGGGTTTTCCACCAGTGTAGTTGCGGAAGAAGAACTGTTCCACATATCCGACGAAGAGGCAGGCATAGCTGGGGCCCACGCAGGTGCCCATGGCTACTCCTTTGGTACTGAATGTTTGGGGCTCGATTTGCTGGGAAGGAAAGGAAACTGTGAAGGCAACAAAAAGTATGCAAAAGGATGCAGATACGGTTAATGAGCTGGCAAAAAAAAAATACAATGGTGTACAGTGAGAGAAAATGGGAGTGTTCACTTTGGTGCAAGAGCAGAATTGGGAACAGCAGACCATCCAGCCCCTCAAGCCCGTTCCACGATTTCATGACTCCTTACTGATCTGCGGCTCAAAACACCACAGGCCCACCTTTGGCCCATATCTCTCAATACTTTTGTTGAATAAAAATGTATCTATCTCAGATTTAAAACTAACAACTGATCCAGCATCACCTGCTGTTTGTGGGAGAGAGTATCATTTTAAGAGATGACAGAACACTATGGTACAGAGGGATCAGAGTGTTCTTGTACATGACTCAATGCCAGCATGTAAGTGTAACAAGTAACTAAGAAGGTAAATGACATGTTGACCTTTTACACTATAAAAGTAGGGAGCTCTTGCTGCAACTTTTAAGGGCTCTTGTTGCAGTGGTATTGTCCCTGCCTGTGAGCCAAGAGACCTGGGTTCAAGTCGCACTTGTGTCTTAGGAGTGTAATGTCACCTCTGACTAAGATGATTAGATAATATCCACAGAGTGAGACCACATTGTAAAGAAATGTGTAGTTTTGATCTCCTGAATGGAAGCAGTTCAGAGAAGATCCACTAAAGTAAGTTCTTTGGGAGAAGGAGTTTTTCTTCAGAGAAAAGATTGAGAGAGAGAGAAAAACAGTACAATGTGCAGTTAAAGCTAAAATCAGATCAGCCATGATCTTACTGAACGAGCTCAAGGAGTCAAACAGGCTATTCTTGCTTCCATTTTTAAATGTTCTTAAAATCCGATCTCCGAATTGGACAGAGAGGGAGAGGGAGGAGAGAAAAGTATTAACATTTGAGAGATCTGTTCAAAAGTGTGATAACAGCGGGGGTGAAGCTGTTTGTACATGTATTCAAACTTTTCTACCCAAAAGGAGAGGGTGGAAGAGAGTACAGCCAGACTGGGAAGGGGTGTTTGATTATCTTGGCTGCTTTCTAGAGGCAGTGAAGTGTAAATGGAGTCAATGCACGGAAGGCTGGTGTGTAGGATGCACTGGGATCTATTTCAAAATTTGGATATAATGCTCAACTCTTTCATGAAAGTTACTGATAACCATGGTGAAAACTGCAGCTCTGGTAGTTTTTACTGGGGAACACCATTGGTAACTTATTGTTCCTCTTGTATGCCACCTTACAGAAGTCCAGTTCACATCCAAAAATAATCCCTTACCCACCACACTCGTGACATATCCCTGTTGCCCTCAACATTTTAATACTCCTTCCAAGTTAGAACGACACTTTGAGAAACTACAAGCCGACACATAGAAAAAAAACGGTTTATTAAAAAAAGGCTCAATAATTAACGCATTCAAACATAATCTTCAAGTGAAAGTGGAGGCATTTCATTTAGTACTAATCTCTTGGCTCAAAATCTTTCAGGGCTCACGTAGAATTTAGTTCCTGTCCTGCCCATCAACCAAAACTTGTTCTTGGAAAGTGGAATACTGGAACTCATATCTATTTAAGGGGTTAAGTGGTGAGTGGTAGCGTAAAAATAGCAACAAATCACTCAAATCCTCGAAAGTCTTTAGAAATGGTCAATACAACTAAATTCTAAAGAAACCCTTTGGAAAAAATAAAAAAAGTTTCCATTTTGACTCTTCCATTAACTAAATCAATGGTTTTAATCACTTAATATCCTTGCACCAAAAACAGCAACAAAGAGGTACAAACGTGGAGAGTAAAAAGCTATTAGCTGCTAATAAATTTGTCGTGATTTCAAGACGTAAATGCCACATAGGCCTCATCAGGATATTCCCATCAACTTGGCTAACTTAAAAACAACTCATTCTCACAAAAGGCCTCAATAATGGCCCCATCTTAACTGCACGTGGCTAAATTTGATTGCCATTACCTGCATCTGGAAGACCATGCTTTAACACAGGATATCTGACGCAAATAGAAACTTTCCCTCTTCCAGTTTCCCAACCAAGATGACAGGCACGGTGCAACAATATCTTAGCACGTCACTTATTATGATGGATAAAGCGATTAGGAAAAGGTTGCTGGATTTTAAAAAAAAATGCCACGTTGAACTCCAACTGGCATGTCAAACAAAAATCTAATTAGTAAGTTGTACCTCTATCAAGTCTTTCAAACACGTAAAATAAGGACAGTCAACATGGGTGCTGGGGAAAAATACACACTACTGCAGTTAGGCGGTAGTGGGGGGGGGCAAAAAACATTTTAAAAAGTCTCACCTGCAAAACCACAACAGCATAATTATCAGGCAGGCTGTTTCACAAAGCTATTTGCTTCCAGGGACAGCCCCCCCCCGTACTAGGTCACTTCTGCAATTTGGTTTTCCCAGGATTGGTTCCCAAACTGGAAATTTGATTCATTCCTTCAAAAAGGTTGAAAAGATGGCAACTGCTTCCACTTCCTTCAGGGGCAGTGCTTTGCAGCATTATTGGGAAATCAGCAGATCAAGGTTTGCAATTATGCATTCCTCTATCAAAACAAAAAAAAAGTGTTGATTCATGCCATGCAAGAGATAAGGACTAAACACAAAAAAAAAGCACAAAGTTCATCCCTCTTACACTCCAACTCATTTTTAAAAGCACCTCATTGTAATTAGAACATCCCCAGCAGTTTTGTATCAATTGTATCTGGTAGAATATTCCATTTGCACTAATTCACCAATAATAGTATTACATTTAAGTAACAATTATTTAGAAGGATTCCTAGACACCTAGTCTTGCTACTTGACTGTTGTGACTTCGTGAAATAAATCACGTGTTTGTTTGATTCTTCCCCAACCACAGACACAGACAGGAGGTCAAAGCAGGCATAGTGATCAGAACAGGAATATTAGCTGCTGTTTTTCTCTAGTCCCAGGGAGTCCTGGCACCTCAGCAGAAGCCAGTTACCTCAATGAGACTGGAGAGCAACCTCAGATTTTGCCTGCTTGGTCCTTCACTGCATTGTGGTTACCTGGGACACGAGGGGCAAACAGCAAATATTTCCGTTAATAAACAAGTCACTCTACTTGTTGATGAGAACAGCTTGTTATCAAAGAAAGTATCTGTTGAATAGGTTTGTTTAATATCAAGAATTGTGTTGAGTGACCCTTGTAGAAAACACAACTCTCAGAAACTGCTTTGGTGATCCACAAATGGGCCTCAAGATTAAACAAATATGAAACTCAAGGTAGAAAAATTAAACACCCAATCTTCTGCCAGAGTTAATCAACTGTTACGAGGAGGAGCTCAGAAAGAAGCAACCACTTCCAAGGCTTAAATGCAATATGCACAGGATTTTGCAGTGACAGCATAAGTGAAGTTACGACCATTAACCGACTCGCTTAACAATTAAATCCCTATTTGCTAAACTCTCAACCAGCGAGCGCTGGATAGTTTTACAAGCAGTATATAAAAAGAAATGAATTGGTGAGCAGAACTGTCCATGCTCAGAAAGAAACCAATGGTGTTGTTGCTAAAGCAAGCTCAGGCGTTAGTTCCTTTGCCAGAAATCGGTTACTTCAATTCCAAACTCACTTTGCTGGGAGAGACAAAGTATTCCAGTTACTAAACAAAAACAAAAACTAGTGTAGATTCAATTCCCTCGTCCACACACTGTTAGATTCTTGCCATCAAATAACATTCTTCATATTGTGAAACAGCAATGTCAACCATTCCACACAAGACTACCCAGTGTCCCCCACATTCATTTGGAAGATGAGCGATTCCACCGGATCACCTCTTCTTAAAGCCGTACTTCTTCCTCTCGTAGAACAGGTCAGTTTTTGAGCTGCCAAGATTGACAATTTTCGGACATCCATCTCTCTAGAATGCAAAACCAAAAAAAAAAGGGCAAGTAGCATTGGAAGAAACAAAGGAGTTGATATTTCAATTACTTTAGTGCTCAGAAAAGCCACCTTGCCAAATGAGGACCTGCATAGCATAAGTTCCAAGTTTTATCCAGAGTATGTTTTGCATTAGTTAAGTCATCAAGGGGAACAGTTGGGACTTTTCAGAGCTTGGTGGAGTGAAGGAGCTGGAGAAATGAGACAGGCTTCTACTTTTCTATTAACTGACAACCTCTGCTCGAAAGTAAACTTCAGGTGGAGGACAAAAAAAATGACTAGCCTCCAACACTCACCTGCTTGGCTCATCTCACTCAGGAAGCCTGACCCTTAGGGTAAGGTGCCAGAGGACAGATGGTACCTCTGTAACTGTACCCTGTATCAGGGTGTTAGCTTCCTCAAAGGAATAGCAGCTGAGGGACATTGAGAATTTCAAAGGAAAAGATCCACATTACAACGTTTTGTGTTGCTAAGTTGTGAGCTTGAAGTCACTGTTTAAGCAATCAGGCTTCAGAGTTAGGTTTATCATCTTTTGTGGTGTTCCTAATTGGAACTGTACAAACAAACCACTCTTCCAGGACACTTTCAGTTATTGAGCATGGAAACAACAAATCCACACCGATCATGTTGCCAAATTAAACTAGTCCCACTTGCCTGTGCTTGGCCCATATCTCTCCAAACCTTTCCTGTTAATTAACTTACCCAAATGTATTTTAAATGTTGTCACTGCACCTGCAGGCAACACCTCCTCTGGTAGTTCACTCCACACACATCTCAAAAAAAGGTTGCACCTCATGTCCTTTATAAAATTTCTTTCTCTCACCTTAAACTTATGACCTCGGGTTTTGGAAACCTCGCAAAAAGACCCGTGTCATTCACCTTCTATATGCCCCTCATGATTTTTTAAATCTTAATAAGGTCACCCCCCTCAACTACCTGCACACCACCCCTGAAAAGAAGTCCCAGCCTTTCCAGACTATTTTTTATATTTCAACCCTTCCCATTCCAGCTTGTGAACAATTAGATCACCATTTGATCATTGCACTTGATTAGATTCAGAAGAAAGCGTGTTCCAAACTTACATCTTTTTCCTGGATTGTGCACTCCTTGCAGTAATAGGCATCAGATACACCTGGACCGCCACAAATCACACATCGGCCCTGATAGGACCCGTAGTTACACTCGTCACAGATACGGACCAGCGTGCACGGCCTGACATAGGAGTCGCAGATCACACATTTGCCATCGCCTAAACGGGTAGACAAATCAAAAAAGAAAGTAATCATTGAACAAACCTTAATCTTTCAAAGATATTTCAAAGTCTTACAATGAACAAATTACTTTTGAAATGCAATAAATATGTAGACAACTTGGCAGTCCATTTGCACACAGGAAAGTTGTACAAACAGCAAATGAGATAAGTGGTACATCTTCTCATTTTAATGACACTAGTTGACAGATAAACATTAGTGAGGAAACCAGAACTGTCCATTTTTCTCCAAACAGCACGTTTGCAATAAAGTGAGCTAACAATGACAGCAGATTTTTGGAGGAGTTAAACTGTGGTAGATAGGAAGCCAGCCGGTAAATGTGCAACTTTTCTAATTCCCTCTAGTCCTCTGGAAATTCACCGAGGCTCCTTAGCCAGCACCTTGCAAACCTATGACCATTGAGGATGACAAAGTCAGCAGACACATTGGAAAACTGTTACTTGCAAGTTCCTTTCCAAGCTACTCACTATTCTGACTTGGAAAAATATTGCTGTTCCTCAGTGTTGCTGGGTAAAAGTCTTAGAATTTCTTCCCAGATAGCATGGTGGAGTTACCTATGTGAAATGGACTGCAGTGATTCATGAGGCAGCACGCCACCACCTTCTCAACAGAAATATGGATAAGCAAATGCTGGCCCACCAACAAAACCACATCCCCTGAATGAATAATAATGTTTTCAACACTGGTTTCGGGCGTCCACCCACTCATTTTGCCTCATCATCACTAACTGCGTCTCCAGGATCAAATGAATAATAAATATTGGCTTTGCCAACAAAATCCACATCCATGACGAAAAAAAAGCAGCACTTCTGGAATTCCCTCTAAATCCCAGTCTCTTCACTTAGAGTCACAGCATGGAAACAGACCCTTCAGTCCAACCTGTCCATGCCGACCAGATATCCCAACCCAATCTAGTCCCACCTGCCAGCACCCGCCCCATTTCCCTCCAAACCCTTCCTATTCATATACCCATCCAAATGCCTCTTAAATGTTGCAATTGTACCAGCCTCCACCACATCCTCTGGCAGCTCATTCCATACACGTACCACCCTCTGCGTGAAAACATTTCCCCTTAGGTCTCTTTTATATCTTTCCCCTCTCACCATAAACCTATGCCCTCTAGTTCTGGACTCCCAGACCCCAGGGAAAAGACTTTGTCTATTTAGCCTATCCATGTCCCTCATAATTTCGTAAACCTCTATAAGGTCACCCCTCAGCTTCTGACGCTCCAGGGAAAACAGCCCCAGCCTGTTCAGCCTCTCCCTGTACCTCAGATCCTCCAACCCTGGCAACATCCTTGTGAAACTTGAAAGGGTTCAGAAAAGATTAACAACATCTTTCCAATAGGAAGGAGACCAGAATTGCATGCAATATTCCAACAGCGGCCTAACCAACGTCCTGTACAGCCGCAAGATGATCTCCCAACTCCTGTACTCAATACTCTGATCAATAAAGGAAAGCATACCAAATGCCTTCTTCACGATCCTATCTACCTGTGACTCCACTTTCAAGGAGCTATGAACCTGCACTCCAAGGTCTCTTTGTTCTGCAACACTCCCTAGGACCTTACCATTAAGTGTATAAGTCCTGCTAAGATTTGCTTTCCCAAAATGCAGTACCTCGCATTTATCTGAATTAAACTCCATCTGCCACTTCTCAGCCCATTGGCCCATTTGTTCCAGATCCTGTTGTAATCGGAGGTAACCCTCTTTGCTGTCCACTACACCTCCAATTTTAGTGTCATCTGCAAACTTACTAACTGTACCTCTTATGTTCACATCCAAATCATTTATGTAAATAACAAAAAGTAGATGGCCCAGCACCGATCCTTGTGGCACTACACTGGTCACAGGCCTCCAGTCTGAAAAACAACCCTCCTCCACCACCACCCTCTGTCTTCTACCTTTGAGCCAGTTCTGTATCCAAATGGCTAGTTGTCCCTGTATTCTGTGAGATCTAACCTTGCTAATCAGTCTCCCATGGGGAACCTTGTCGAACACCTTACTGAAGTCCATATAGATCACATCTACTGCTCTGCCCTCATCAATCTTCTTTGCCACTTTCTCAAAAAAAACTCAATCAAGTTTGTGAGACATGATTTCCCACGCACAAAGCCATGCTGACTATCCTGAATCAGTCCTTGCCTTTCCAAATACATGTACATCCTGTTCCTCAGGATCCCCTCCAACAACTTGCCCACCATCGAGGTCAGGCTCACTGGTCTTTAGTTCCCTGGCTTGTCCTTACCACCCTTCTTAAACAGTGGCACCACGTTTGCCAACCTCCAGTCTTCCTGCACCTCATCTGTGACTATCGATGATACAAATATCTCAGCAAGAGACCCAGCAATCACTTCTCTAGCTTCCCAGAGTTTTCGGTTACACCTGATCAGGTCCTGGGGATTTATCCACCTTTAGCCGTTTCAAGACATCCAGCACTTCCTCCTCTGTAATATGGACATTTTGCAAGATGTCACCATCTATTTCCCTACAGTCTATATCTTCCATATCCTTTTCCACAGTAAATACTGATGCAAAATATTCATTTAGTATCTCCCCCATTTTCTGCGGCTCCACACAAAGGCCACCTTGCTGATCTTTGAGGGGCCCTATTCTCTCCCTAGTTACCCTTTTGCCCTTAATGTATTTTAAAACCCCTTTGGATTCTCCTTAATTCTATTTGCCAAAGCTATCTCATGCCCCCGTTTTGCCCTCCTGATTTCCCTCCTAAGTATACTCCTACTGCCTTTATACTCTAAGGATTCACTTGATCTATCCTGTCTATACCTGACATATGCTTTCTTCTTTTTCTTAACCAAACCCTCAGTTTCTTTAGTCATCCAGCATTCCCTATACCTACCAGCCTTCCCTTCCACCCTGACAGGAGTATACTTTCTCTGGATTCTTGTTTCTGAAGGCTTCCCATTTTCCAGCCGTTCCTTTAGCTGCGAACATCTGCCTCTAATCAGCTTTTGAAAGTTCTTGCTTAATACTGTCAAAATTTGTCTTTCTCCAATTTAGAACTTCAACTTTTAGATCTGGTATATCCCTTTCCATCACTATTTTAAAACAAATAGAATTATGGCCACTGGCCCCAAAGTGCTCCCCCAGTGACACCTCAGTCACCTGCCCTGCCTTATTTCCCAAGAGTAGATCAAGTTTTGCACCTTCTCTAGTAGGTACTTCCACATACTGAATCAGAAAATGGTCTTGTACACACTTAACAAATTCCTCTCCATCTAAACCTTTAACACTATGGCAGTCCCAGTCAAAGTTTGGAAAGTTAAAATCCCCCTATCATAACCACCCTAATATTCTTACAGATAGCGGAGATCTCCTTGCAAGTTTGTTTCTCAATTTCCCTTTGACTAGTGGGAGGTCTATAATACAATCCCAATAAGGTGATCATCCCTTTATTTCTCAGTTCCACTCAAATAACTTCCCTGGATGTATTTCCGGGAATATCCTCCCTCAGCACAGCTGCAATGCTATCCCTTATCAAAAATGCCACTCCCCCTCCTCTTTTGCCTCCCTTTCTATCCTTCCTGTAGCATTTATATCCTGGAACATTAAGCTGCTAGTCCTGCCCATCCCTGAGCCACGTTTCCCTAATTGCTATGATATGCCAGTCCCATGTTCCTAACCATGCCCTGAGTTCATCTGCCTTCCCTGTTATGCCCCTTGCATTGAAATAAATGAAGTTTAATTTATTAGTCCTACCTTGTCCCTGCCTGTTTGACTCACTTCTGTTCTCAGCTGTACCCGTCTCAGATCGATCTCTTTCCTCACTATCTCCCTGGGTCCCACCCTCCACCTTACTAGTTTAAATCCTCCCAAGCAGTTCTAGCAAATTTCCCTGCCAGTATATTAGTCCCCTTCCAATTTAGGTGCAATCCGTCCTTTTTGTACAGGTCACTTCTACCCCAAAAGAGATTCCAATGATCCAAAAATGTGAATCGTTCTCCCATACACCAGCTCCTCAGCCATGCATTCATCTGCTCTATCCTCCTATTCCTGCCCTCACTAGCTCGTAGCACTGGGAGTAATCCAGATATTATTACCCTTGAGGACCTCCTTTTTAAAATTCTCTCTCACTCTCTGTAATCTCCCTTCAGAGTCTCAACCTTTTCCCTTCCAATGTCGTTGGTTCCAATGTGTACAGTGACCTCCTGCTGGCCCCTCTCCCTGTGAGAACATTCTGCACCCTCTCTAAGACATTCTTAATCCTGGCACCAGGGAAACAACACACCATTCTGCTTTTTCTCTGCTGGCCACAGAAATGTCTGTCTGTACCTCAGATTCCAGAATCCCCGAACACAATGGATCTCTTGGAAGCCGACGTACCCCTCGTTGCATTAGAACCAGTCTCAATACCAGAAACTTGGCTGTTCGTGCTACGTTCCCCTGAGAATCCATCACCCCCTACATTTTCCAAAACAGCATACCTGTTTGAAATGGGTATATCCACAAAAGACTCCTGCCCTAGGAGCCGACCTCTCTCACCCTTCCTGGAGTTAACCCATCTATGTGACTGTATCTGAGACTTTCCCCCCTTCCTATAACTGCCACCCATCACATACTGTTGTTGTTGCAAATTCCTCATCACCTCTATCTGTCTCTCCAACCGATCCACTCAATCTGATAAGATTTGCATCCAACAGCATTTATGGCAGATATAATCCGCAGTAACCCTTAAACTCTCTTTAAACTCCCACATCTGACAAGACATGTACATCACTGTCAAGGCCATTTTTGCTCCTTCACAATCTACAGACCCAGAAAATAACACCGTCTTATTCCTCTACAAACACTGCCCCAGGCTAAATTAATAGCTATGGCTTATATTTTAAGTTTAATCAAGAGACTTATCTCCAAAAAAAATTTAATCAAGGAAGAATCCACTGTACCCACTACTGCAGCCTTTCTCTTGGACAGACTTAAAACAACAATTAACTCATCTGATTCTGTGCTGTGAACTTCGCCCAACAGTTCCTCCAAGATTAGTTATGAATTTCACTTTGTTAATTTTCCCAGATGCACTCCGATGTGCAGCGATACACGAATTCAAACAGCAAAGGCAATAACTGTGCAGGTTCTCTCTCTCTCTCTCCTGCACTGTCCTCACCATGTGCTTCCTTTGTCTGCCCTCCCTTTCTTCTTTTTGTAAAACCTAACATATTTGACCAAATATTTCATCACTTGCTGCCCCCAATATGGTCATCTCTGGACTGGTGGCAATTCTCATTTTGCTAGATTTCTGCAAAGAGCCTTGGATTATTTGCTAATGGCAAAAGGAGCGATAAAAATGCTAGTTGTTGTAGATTATCTGCTCAAACTCTGTGCTGGAGGGTTGAAACAAGGGGCTGAATATGATCACAGAGCTAAGCTTATTCTATAGTCAAAGGGTTGATGCTGAATGTCAAAATCAAGGTGGAATAGGTAATGTAATGCATGGAGTTTTCTTAGTATTCTGCTGTGACACTATAATTCAATTGCTGATTAGAAAAAAATTGAACTATTGCCATGATTTGTTAGTACGGAAACTCAATATTCACATTTACACAACATGTGAACATTTTTGTGCATGCGTTGGCAAAATGACAAAAGTGAATGCTTTTGATCGTTATGTTTACTTAATATCCCTGGTTGCTGTGGTGTGTAAGTCTTACATAAATATAAAAGTATATTTACGTATGTGTGACGTTTATTTGAATTTGTGTCATCAGAGCCACCCATCCCTGTGGTTGGCGAGAAATTCCCATTGAACAACCGGGCTATTTACTAAAGAAACAGGCAACTTGTTCCAGAAGGTCAGTGCTGGTGTCCATGTTCCACATGAATCTCCTCCCACTTCTCTTCACTGAAACCCATCAACATTTACTTCATCACAAACCCTCCCCCCCCCCCCCCACCCTGCAAAATGTGTTTAACCAGCCTCTCCTTGAATGCATCTATTCTATTTGCCTCAACCACTCCATGTAGCAGTGAGACTCACATTCCCACCATACTCTGGGTAAAAGGTTTCTCCTGATTTTTTAGTGGATTTATTAGTAGTTAATTTACATTTATGGCCTGGTCTCACCTACAGTGGAAACATCTTGCCTGTCCATAACCTAGCAAACCTTTCCATAATCTTAACTTGCATTAGCTTATCCAGTCTCTTTTTAGCTGAAGCCATCGTTTCACTTACAAATGCACAATGAGCACAAGTTAACCAACATTTTGAGTTATAACTTCCAATGGGAAAGACGCAAGCAACCTGTGCTCAGCAGTCAGCCAAAATCATTATCAACACCATTTTCAGGCTCAAAAATCTGCAAAGATAATATCCCAAGGCAGCAGGCTGAGAGCGTATCCAAACATTGAATAATTCTGCAGGAATCCCTTGATGCAAACAGGCTAAATGCGATGTCTATATTCAAAAAGGTAACAAAACAGAAACAGGTAACCACAGACTCACTAGAAACAAAATCAGAATAAACTGGAAACAAATCAGGTTGGCCAACATCTGTGCTGAGTACAAATGAGTCACCAATGTGTAGAGAACCTGTCAGGGCTGGAATGACAGACAACAGCAATTCAAAAGGGAAAGAATTAAGAGAAAGCAGGGTGGGACATTACACATACCTGTATAAATAATTTGTAAATGGATTAAGAAAAACAGAGATCGACATGATTTTTTAAAAACATAAAATGGCTGAAAGAAGCTTAAAATTAGTTTGCTTTTACACTTGTTTCCTCATTGATCAAACCTTTGGCCACCTGCCCCATTATCATTGTAGGTAGGTCAAGTGCTAAATGCTGGTTTTTGACTACTTTTGTGAAGCACCTTGGCACATTGTAAATAAAAATTATTGTTCCAAAATAAATAATGGGTGAATAGCTCAGGCAGAAAAGAGACAGGTCAAATCTGAATGAAAACTGGAGAATATAGCTGAACAGGGCGCGGTCCAATAGTTCACACAGAAAGATCCGGGTTCAAGTCTCACCTGCCCCAGAAGTGTGAACCAACACATCAAAACAGGTTAAAAAAAAATTAAAAGAAGAAAATTAATAAGACTCCTCCAAAAAAAAAGACAGCGAATTATTTGCCAGATTACAACCCACACTGCCACCTCCCCCTCAGCCCCAAATTTCATTCCAACACATTCGCATTCTCTAGCAAACAAAGAGTGAACTATTGAAGACATTAAGGCCGAAGGGCGACAGTGGGAAGCTCACGCTGAGCTTACTGACCAACTTCTGTCTTCGACTTTCGGCAGTGGAGAAGTTGAGTGGTGAACAAAAGGGAATGGGGATCACCTGAAGACAGAATATAACCATACAGATCACCTCCAGAACCTTCAGTAAGGCCGAATGCTGCACTGAACAGCCATGGCCTATTACTTGACACTTTCAAATTCTGATCTCGTCACCTTTGAATATCTTATGAAACAAATAACAAATACTCCATTTGACTGAAGTTAAAGTGGGGGGATAAACTTGGAGAGGAAATGAAAAAACAGCTTAATAGAAAGCAGCTGCTTTTTAATGTTGAATTGGGGATAAGGCAGAAAAGCAGGAGGATCTGGCTGGAGGATCACTCACTGTTAACAGTTTGTTTCAACATTACTTCAGAATACAAAGTAAACCCATTGAATTCAGGATCTCAGTAAAGCAGAAATGGTAGAAGCAGCTTAAAAACTAAAAAAAAAGATTTTTTTTTGATAATATGATCATGGACCCTGAAATGCAAATGGAACATGAATTGCTACTCATGGCAAATTTGATTATGTACTCCGTGAATGATATCGAAATAGCCAAGCACAAAATTACAAAGAAACCGGAGTTGATAGACCTAGCACACTGCCCAATTCTGGCAGTTAAGAAATGGGTGATGAGAACATGCCAGTGGGTTTATACTGCATATATTCATGGCATGAAAGTCACTGGCTCGACCAATAAGTACTGCCCATCCCAAACTGCCCTTGGAGGAGACGGTGGGGATTTGCCTCTGCGGGGGAAATTCAGCAAGAGTGGGATGAGAAAAGGAGAAAATGTGTACTCTACTATTCCAGGGCTGATCTGGACTGCAGCTCTTTAGGACATCGCTCTGTCTTCCAAGGGATTACAGAACAATATATATCAGTAGAACAGACAACCAAACATTTGAGACTTGTTCACAAAGGTGACATGACAACTTCAGGCAGGGATATAGTAATTGAAAAGAAAAAAAAAGGCTTAACATTCCTCAACATTCACACACACAATTTTCAAAGCCACAACTCCACTCAACCTGCTGTGACTAACATTCTGAGCTTGTAATTATCCCTGTTCGTATTCAGTCAGGCACTGTTCAGCAGGGAGGGGACACTCCACCCTTTCCATGCAAAAGGAGCTCAGAGACTAGGTGCATCTCTGCAGCTATCTTTCCTCATAACAAGAATATTTCCAAAAACCAAAAATTACTACAAGTCAAGCCTCGACATTCTCTGGAATCACACAGCAGTGTCAACTCAGTAACTAGAGCAAATTATTTACTTGTTCTGTTCAGATGAAAAATAAACCAATTTTCACAAAATTTAAAAGACTGCTGACATAACTGCATTTGCCCTGCTCACAATAGGAATGGGAACTCAAGCATATCAACAAGAACAGGAATGGAAGAAAAGCAGTACAGGTCGGTCTGTGCCAGTGTAGAATAAGAGCGAGTTAATATTTTATGTCAGTACTGATGAAGGGCTTGCAAAGAGTCCAACACGCAGAATCATTAACTCATGTACTTACTCCACAAGTGGTGACTGACCTGCTTCGTGATTCCAACCCTTTCTACCATTGAGAACATTACAACACAGTATAGGCCCTTCGGCCCTCGATGTTACTCCGACCTGTGAACATCCTGAAGCCCATCTAACCTACACTATTCCATTTTCATCCATATGTTCATCACAATTTGCAGCACATGCAGGTTTTATATGTTTAAGGTTGACTCCATCAGTCGATTAAACTCAGATTTTCCAATTTTAAACCATTTCAACAAGACTAGAAACAATTCACTTCAAGGACACCAACCCAATCAACAAGTCCAACATCAGTCCCAAGTAGCAACATGCTTCTTCCAATAACTTTCTTTCCTTCCTCTGAAATTCCAAAAGGTAATTCTAAGCTGGTCTCGTTCCCCTCGGTTGATGATACAGGAGGCTATTCAGTTCACTGCGTACGAGGTCAGCTCCTTGGAAGATTGAATCAGATTCCTCAACTTGTGTAAACAGCACTGTAATAACTTGCTGCTAATTTACATTAAATCTTAGGTTAAGTCAAAACTTATTGCACTGGCTGCTATTACTTCACTAACTTGTTACAGCCTTCAGTCATTCTTTGCATTTTAAGTTTATAAATGGAGGAGCAATGTCCAATCGCCCAATCACAAATTGTAACTCATTCTCTGCAACTCTGATGTTGCCCTGGATTTTCAGCCCCATTTCGCCAAGTTGCTTCTCTTGTATTTAAAGATGTTATGCTCACTACAAGCGGGTGCAACCAGCATCCATGGAAACAACTAATCCGATTTGTATTCCAGCCTCCAACCTGCCTGACTGGACCATTACTACAGGGCTTCTGCCTCAGGCCGCTTGCAAGCTGCAAACATGCAAGAGCAGGCACGCAAAAGCAATAGGAAAGGCACATAGCACACCAAATATCTTGAAGACAGCCCGAATTTCTTCACAGCTAAAGAGGCAGCAATATCATGTATGCAAACTGAGGCAATTTCCACACAGTAGGATCCACAAACAATAAATTCCAGCTAATGTCTTAGCTGCTGCCATTAACAATGGCTAGAACAATGAGAACTCTACCTTTTGTAATCTAGTACTACCGTGATATCTTTTATGTTGGCCAAAAATGCAGAAGAAAGTTTGGATTAACATCTCACCTTAATCAAAGTACTTTTGACAATAAGTTGCAGAGTGGAGGCTGACCCCACCGTTTCCTGATTCAAAGGCCACCCAGAAACATGGGGTGGAAGGATGCAGATTTCAGCTGTCAAAAATGCTGAAACCCTGACCTCAAAATGTGTTACCAGGGCATCACTACCTGCAGTTACTGACAGATTAAATCTAGATTAGACTCCGACACTTCAGAGGTCTCGGAGCACATCAGCTGCTTGTCTCCATATCCAGAGAAAACAAAAGGGCAAGTTGTGTTCGTGGTTTCTCAATGATCTATTAACCAGCTAGATCGAGTTTCCCAACTTTCAATGTATGTATATATTTTTTTTAATTAGCCCCTTCCCTTAAAAGAGTGAAATTTTCCATCACTGCATATTGTTTGTGGATCTTACTGTGTGGAAATTGCCTCAGTTTGCACACATAATATTGCTGCCTCTTTAGGAGTGAAGAAATTCGGGCTGTCTTCAAGATATTTGGAGTGCTATGTGCCTTTCCTATTGCTTTTGCGTGTCTGCTCTTGCATGTTTGCAGCTTGCAAGCGGCCTGAGGCAGAAGCCCTGTAGTAATGGTCCAGTCAGGCAGGTTGGAGGCTGGAATACAAATCGGATTAGTTGTTTCCATGGATGCTGGTTGCACCCGCTTGTAGCAAGATTCCTGAAGAAGGGCTCATGCCTGAAACATCGATTCTCCTGCTCCGTGGATGCTGCCTGACCTGCTGCGTTTTTCCAGCAACACATTTTCAACAATGTGGTACTTGCAAACGGCCTTGTGCCAGAGGTGTGGAAGCTGCTTTCTCTTCTCCCAGAGAACCAGAACCACAAAGTTTACTCTCTTAACAGATTAGGTCTTTACACTGATAATACCTTCATTCCTCACCTCTTTCAGGCATTCAGACATTCGTCATGGAGTACATGCCTTTCATTTCTCCTTTACTGACTCCTATAATCTCATATCAATGGCTCTTCTGGCTATAAGAGCAGGTCAGAGGCTATGAATACTGCGGCAAGTAATAGCTCCTGACTCCCAGGACCTGTCCACCATCTACAAAGCACAAGTCGGGAGTGTGATGTAATACTCCCCAATTGTCTGGATGAGTGCAGCCTCAGCAACACAAGAAGCTTGACATCATCCAGGACAAAGCAGCCTCCTTGATTGGTTCTACATCCACAAGCATTCACTACCTCAGTAGCAGCAGTGTGTACTTATCTACAAGATGCACTGCAGTAATTCACCAAAGATCCACATGTAGCACCTTCCAAAACCACGACCACCTCCATCAAGAAGGAATGCAGCAGATATATGTGAACACCACCACCCCCCTGCAAGTTCCCCAAGTCACTCAAATATCTCACCAGTCCTTCACTGTCACTGGGTCAAAACCTGGAATCCCCTCCCTTAGGGCATTGTGGGTCAGCCTACAGCATTGGTTCAGGAAGGCAGCTCACCCCCACTTTCTCAAGGGGCAACTAGGGACAGGGCAATAAATGCTGGCTCAGCCAGTGACACCCACATCCCAGAAGTGAATAAGTTAAAAAAACAATGTGACCAACTTCTGTTACGACTTAAACACGTTATGCTTGTATTTCTTTGCGCGAGTATCCGTGGGTCCATATATTTTGACGTGTACTGCTTTTCTTTGCTTTTTCCTGTTCACTTATTTTGTGCATCTATATTCTCTGACTTAGAGTCAAAGGCAATTCCTACGGCAGCACCATTAGCATAAAGAACAGACAAGTGTTCCCAGCACACACATGTTTCTTTCCTTGTATATTCTACCCCCTACCCTGCAATCTTTCATACTAATGAACATCCAAAAGGTAATGGTGGCCTACAGGGGTTAATCAGAGACTCAGTCCATTCATGTTGATGTATAAAACCAAACAGCATGGAGCAGCTGGGCCTGGTGTTCTGGTTAACATTCTTCTCTCAACCAGAAAAATTAAGTAGTCATTCATCTTATTCCTGGATGCGGTGAGGCCACCATTTTTATCCATAAAGCAGTTCAAAAAGCAATAAATTGCCCCCGAAGGCTTTCCAGTGAATCAGAAAATGTGAACAGCATCAAAAATCGCATCTTTTCTTCCTTTGACATACAGCGCCCTGCAGGGATCAACATCTGGAGTGCATCTGCCAACTGTAATTTCCACATACATTGCTTTCATGAATTGTGCTTTCAGAAATCTGCTATGTGTACATTCTGGAAATCCACAAGATGCCTGAAGAAATTTCTCACCAACACTCCCTGAATGCACAAATGGAATGGACAAGGAAGTAGAAATGGGCTGACTTCATCCCGGACTCGCACGTTCTAATAAGTGAAGATATGAATTTGGGCAGGAGCGGGTCATTTGACCCACTTGAGCCTGCTTTGCAATGTGATAAGATTGTGGCCTCTACTTTCCTGTCTATTACCTTTAACTCCTTTGTCATGTAGTTGTAGTTTTAAGCCTTATGTATGTGAACTGAACAAAATCAAGGGACTTCAGCCAATATTTACTGCCATTGTACTTTGCTCTTCCATTTTGCAGTAATTTTCCTCTATTTTTGTCCTTCAAAACATACCTGAGAGACAGACGACAAGGCAGGTATGCAAAAGGTTAGAATTTGCCCCCCCCGCCCCAAATTTTATCTTGTCCCTGTATTACCGCCTGTGCAGCTTTCGCTGTTGGTAATTGAGAAGGTTAACTCCTCCTGACCTGATCAGAAGCTTGTAGCAGACCGGTTCTGCCTCATTTCCCAGAGATTGCTGCACTGAAGACAAATCTACAAAGTCGTCCGATGTGAACACACTTGGGTTTGTACAGCTGCTTTCCCTACACCAGAGAGCATGGGATAATGGTTGGCTGCTGTTTATGAGGTGAAGGGATAAAAGCAGTTGGCAAATGTAGGTGCGAGGGGAATGATTCACAGACAGCAATCACAGAATAGGAGAACGGGGAGTGGCGGTGCAGTCTACAAAAATGAAAACGACCTTGAGTTTGACAGACAGAAAGCTGTATAGTATCTGCATCAGTAGTTTGAGGGGTCAGGGGTTGCAGCATGAGATGGGAACAGAGCCAACGGCTGATAGAAGATACAAGGGATGGGGAGGAAATGGTACAGTCCAAACTAACTCAGGTCAGATTTTGCAGCCACTAAAAGCAAAAACAGAATAAAAAGAGCCCGACTATATCCACTGCTTGTGGGACCATCTTCAGAGCCTGGATTCCCATGGCACATATACCCACTCCCTGGTGCCAGGCAGACTGTTTGCCAGCCAATTTCTAAAAGGAACATTTACTCAAGGGACAGACTCAATCCCCACAGATTGATGCTATAACAGTGGAACATAGCCCAGATTTTCCACAAAGTCAGCCTGAGCTTCAATTGCATCCGTCAAGAGAAATGGTAATCTATCTGGCTGTGGTACAGGAACCAGTGAATCAAGCTTTCTGTGTAGTAATTAGATGACGGAACTTAGAAAAACAAGAACACTGCTAGCTTGAATGAAGTTTTGTTTTTATTCACCAAATGCTAGTGACTTGCAATGCATCACAAAAACATAATAATACTTTCTTGGTCCAATTTTCAGAATGTTTGCCTCCCTCTCTGCTCTGGACAATAAGGGAAACTGAAACACTCACTCACCATCAAACAGCCAAACACAGAGAAGCTAAAAGAGATTGCCAGCCCATTTCTTTAGACAATGAGGGAGGGAGGGAGGGAGGGAGGACAAACTTACATTTATACTGTACCCTTTACACCCTCATGACAGCCTAATGCACTTCACAGCCAATAAATTACTCGAAAATACAAGCACACAATTTGCACACAGTTAGGTTCCACAAACAGAATAAGATGACTGACCAGATAATCAGTGTGTTTTTTTTTGAAGGAGAAAGTAAGGATTGCAGATGCTGGAGATCCGAGCTGAAAATGCGTTGCTGGAAAAGCGCAGCAGGTCAGGCAGCATCCAAGGAGCAGGAAATTCGACATTTCGGGCATGAGCCTGAAGACCCTTCCTGAAGAAGGGCTCATGCCCGAAACGTCGATTCTCCTGCTCCTTGGATGCTGCCTGACCTGCTGCGCTTTTCCAGCAACACATTTTCAGCTCTTTTTTTTGTGAAGACCTGATGGTTTGGGCCAAATGTTATGCAGGAGGCCAGAAGGACTCTCCTGCAAGTCTTGAAATGACATTTTTCTGTATACTGGGGAGAATAAACAGGGCCTTTGTTTAAGATTTCATCTGATAGCCAGTATCTCCCAACAGTAAGGCAATGAAAGGTCTCACCAGCTAAAGAGCGGATGTCGAACTAATAGGCAGAACATTGGTTGTTATTTTACTAACTTTTCCAATCATCTATACATAAGCACTAACACAGGTCAGAAAGGTTCCGATTATTTTTAATGCTACCTGGAAGGTTCAGCACAGGCCAAATTGCAAGTTCTTGCCTGTAAAACATTATGTACATTTCCATGCAAAACAAAATATGAAAGACAGACCTGTAGGTGAACAGACCACACACTAAGACAAGTTAAGCAAAGGGCGGTGGAGTTAGTTTTCTAACAAAGATCAATATCGAGCTGAGGAAATAAAAAAGTATCCCTGGCTCCCACTTCAAATCACACACTTGTGAATGGAACTCAGGACAGGACAGGACTGAGTAACTCTGCAATGCCTTCCGTCAACTATCTACTGGAGATCAGACAGTTGGTGAGACACTACAGTGAACTCGAATTAGATACCAGAAATATTAACTATGCATCTCTCGGTAAAAGCTGCCAGATCTATTCAGTATTTCCTATTGTTATTTCACTGATGAACCAGCTGTTAACAAAAGTGAAGCTAATGTGCTGATTTATCCCTGACCAATAATTAACACTCAACCAAAAGATAAAAGAAATGTTCTTTCATTCTCATCGCCATGCATAAATTGATTGCTGCATTTCTGACATTACATTAGTGTCTACACCTCCAAAGTACTTCGTTGACTTTAAATGCTTTGGTAGTCGAGGCCACATAGGTTGGATAAAAATGCAAGCCCTTTCCTCTCTCTCCTTGCTCTGGTATTCATAGAAAGCAATGGAGGGGTTAAGCCATCATTAACTTTCCCCTACTCAGTATGTAATACAAGTGTCAGGAAGGGTACACCCAGAAAAAGATACTTAAGGTTGAAAAAAAATCTTTCATTCTACGAGGAAATTGGGACATAAATATGCCTGATGAGGAAAGCGAGAGGAGCCAGAAAAGGCAGGGAACTAGAAAACAAAAATAAAACCATTCACAGCTAACATATTGTTCTTGACTTTCTTGAGATCATGATTACTCCATTGGTCACATCCACTCAGTGATGCTACCAGGAATGGCATGAAGTTACCAGCTATAGGAAAGTGTTCGACAGCATAGTAAAGCTTCTCATTATGCTTCAAGAAATGTTCAGATTAAACGCAACATGAGGCTTCATTAGAGATTAGTGCAGATGATCAAAGGCATGAGGAAATGAATTGCATTCGTATAGGTCTTTGATGACGACAGGATACCCCAAAGCACTTTACACTAAATGAAGTACTCTTTGAAGTGGATACGCTGCTGTAATCTAGGAAATGTAGCAGTCAATTAGCTCACAGTAAGATCCCACAAATAGCGATGTGATAAATGATCAGATAATCTGTTCTTGTAATACAAAGGGATTCATACTGATGTGGACACAGGGTGAATAACCCCCATTCTTTTTCCAAATGGGAGATCTTTTACATCCACCCAACAGTGAAGCTAGCGCTGCAGTTTACCGTCTCACCAAAAGACAGTACTCCAACTTGAAGCACACTCTCAGTAAAGCCATTGGAATGTCAACTTTTGACTTGCATACTTAGGTCCCAGAGTGGAATTTGAAGCCACATCTTCCTGACTTGATGCTAAGAGCACTACCCTCTAAGTCACACCTAAAAATTCAGTGAAAGACTTTAGTTTTCAGGAAAACAGGAGAGGAAGACAGAGGAATGGAGTTCCACAGTATGGGACCAAGAAAACTGAAGGGTGTTGACTTGTTGGGCTGAAGGGCCTGTTTCCACACTGCAGGGGAATCTAATCTAATCTATCTGGACTCTGACCCCACAGCTATCTGTGGCAATGAGTTCCAAAGACCATCAAACCTCAAGAAAATTCCTCAGTTCAGTCTTGAATTGGTGCACCTTTATTCTAAGACTATGCCCTGTGATTCTAGACTCTCCCATGAGGGGTAACATCCTCTCAACAATTACTCTGTGAAGCCCCTAAAAGAATCCTAGACAGTAAATCTGCTGCATCCTCAAAAATCACAAATTTGCCTATCTACGTTAAAACATAAGAAACAAAAATCACATACCTGAGATTTTTAACATATCTTTAAATAAGCTCCGCATCTTAAATTTTGTTATTTGCAAAGATTCTCAGGAATGTAGCCCTCGCAAATACAGAGAAATGGCTACATGTTTCAATGAGATCACCTCTCATTCTTCTAAACTGCAATGAGTCAAGTTGCAATCTGTTCAAATCTTGCTTATAAGACAATCCCTTCACACCAGGGATCATTCTAATGAACCTTCTCTGAACTACCTCCAACAAAACAATATTTTAACTTAAATAAGGGGACCAGACTGCTCATACTACTCCAGATGCGGTCTCACCTGCCGCTCGTACAGAGAGACTTCTTTCATTATACTCCAAGTCCCTTAAAATAAGGGCCAACATTCCATTAACCTTCCCGAGTAGCTGCTGCACCCATGTGCTAATTCAGAGTTTCATAACATCTGTAACATCTCACAAAGAATCCTTAGACAGCACCTTCCAAATCCAAGACTAGGGTAAGAGACATAAGGGACCACTTGTATGTTTGCCCCTAAACCACACACATTGGAAGTAGGTTGCCATTACTTCACAGTCAATGGGTCAAAGCCCCAGAACTCCCTTCATAACAGCACTCTAGTTGTACCTAGATCACATGATTGCAGTTTTTCAAGGCGGCAGCTCATTATCATCTTCTAAAGAAGAATTATGGATTGGCATGAATCCCAGTTTAGCCAGCAACACCCACAACCCATGAATAACATTTTTATAAAAATCACAAATTTTTAAAAAAATGTTAATAGAAAACAGCCACACATTAAGATAGTCTGCACAAGAACAAGTTAGATTTTTGCTACAACCTATAGGATTTCAAAAGTGTCCGCATCTACTAACCATCCACTCGTGGTACTATAAATTCAACTATAAACCCTGTCAGTGCCATCTATGTCATATGGAATCATTGCAGCATAGATGGGAGGGGGCCATGAACTAGTTCACTCAAAAATATTCTTACAAATATGGGCACAGGAATTTATAACAGCAATACAAATTCAAAAGACACTGCTTCACTCGAAGGCTGAAATTGGCTCAATCGGTACATTAAATAAATCCAATTACAATGCAGCAATGATCTTTAGTCACAGTGACAGCAATAATAGAATGCTAACTCTCAAAGCCACGAACCAGGATTGTACATCTGTGCACACTGATAAGCAGGTACGAAGATATGGGCCAGGTGGAGCTGTGGCTTTTTGCACTCATGCCAACAGTCAAGATTACTTGGGACAATCACTTCAGTAATGTACCGGAGAACGTGCCACTTCCTATGGGACAACACTTGGCAAGAAGCACCAGTCAGAAGTTTTCAACATTCAGCTAAATAATCGAACAGGGTGGATTGAGTCTCTTCGACGTTTAGCTGAAGGACAATGAAACATTTAAGTGTTGGCCCAAACTTTTAACATAAATTACTTACTCTAATCTGACTGCTACAAAACTTCCAATATGTCCCTCACAATGTCCCAGCATGGTCTTTCCAGTCTTGCTTCACCATTTAAAAAAATTAATGCTATTCTGAACCACAAGTCCATAATCTCATACCTCACCTCTCAGTCTCAATTGTTCACTCTTCAATTGACCCAGTATTCATGTCCGAGATCTGACATTCCATATTTCTATTGGTCTTGCAATGAAAAGCACTTCTGGATTCCCCCCTTAAAATGGTCCAGCTTTAATTTCAAAAGTGCTTTTGCCTCATTCTTAGTTTCTCTGTCAGAGGAAGCAGTTTCTCTCAATTTATTCTCCAAAAATGATTTTCATGTTTAAAACATCAACTGTCTGATACTCAGAAGATTAAAAGCCAACCTTACCCAATCTGTTCTCATAATTAGACACTCTTGGCTTCTATCATTCTGGTCTGAATGTGATGCATCATCGCCAAGGCCACTATACCCTTCCCGTTGCCAAAAACTGAATGCAGTATGGCAAATCATTTTTCTCCCCCTTTAACTCTAGCCCTCTGAAGTTGTCATAGTCAATTAACAGTCAACCACATTGGTCTGATGTCACATCTAGACCAGACTGGGTAAGGATGGCAGATTTCCTTCTCTGAAGGACCATGAACCTGATGGGCATTTATGGCACAATGGCCATTTCATTCACCAATATGGCTGGCTGGCTTTACATCCCTTATTGATTAAATATAAAATCCAGCAGCTGCTGTGGTGGAATTTGAACCCAGATCTGCCAAAGCATTACGCTGTGCCTCTGGATTGCTAGACCAGTGATATAATCACTATTTAGTTGTCTCCCTGAGCCTGACTAAAGTTCAGTACAACATCCTCCCAGTGTAATCCAGTGCCCTCTGGAAGTAAAGGCCATGGCACACTAGCTAACTTATATTAGGGATCTGCCAAACAAACCTGTGGAATTCTTGACCACAAAGAGGGTGGCACAGTGGCTTAGCGGTTAGCACTGCTGCCTCACAGTGACCCAGGTTCGATTCAAGCCTTGGGTAACTGTCTGTGTAGAGTTTACACATTCTCCCAGTGTTTGTGTGGGTTTCCTCTGGTTTCCTCCACAATCGAAAGATGTGCCAGTCAGGTGAATTGGTCATACTAAATTGCCCACAGTACGAGGTGTTTTAGTCAGAGGGAAATGGGTCTGGGTGGATCACTCTTCGGAGATTTGGTGTGGACCCGTTGGGCCGAATGGCCTATTCCCACACTGTCGGGAAATCTAATCAAAAAGCTGCTGGGCCCAATTTGTTAGATACATTGAAGAGGAAGCTAGATGTGGCTCAGGGAATCAAGGGGTACGGAGAGAAAGTGGGAGTGCGATACTGAAGTTGCATGATCAGCCATGATCGTATTGGACGGTGGTGCAGGCTCGAAGGGCCAAATGGCCTATCCCTGTGCCTATTCTCTCTGTAAATGTAAGTATCAAATGATGTTTGCTGGGCTCCTGAATCAGCTTTCGGAAAACATTCTGCTTGATCTTTTAAGCTTCAAAGCAGGTAATCTCGCACTTGTCCAAATCGAGGTTCACCTGCCACAGCGCTTCCTATCCATCGGCTGTCAGTGTTCAATTGCAATTTCCCGCCCCTCCCCCACTCAAACAACAAGCTATCAGTACAATTTCAATTGGGAGTGACATGGGCCAGACAGGTGGCAGGTAGATAAGCAGGAATAAAAAAAAAGGAGCTAATAGTGAAGTCCCATGACAATGCCAAAACACACCAAGAGGAATGATAGATAAGGATACTCCACAGACATTTGAAAGTAGCAGTCGTAAATAAGTAATCATCCTGTGCTATTTTATTTCGAAACATTAACTGTACAGTCCCGGTCATTTGTTTATCCCTGAGAAATAAGTAACAGGACTTGACGATAGTTTTTAAAAACTAAGTGCAGTACCAAGTATCAGCTAGAGCTGCAACTCACTGTGGGAGGGGGAAGAAAATGTTGAGCAAATCAGCTGTTTGCAGCCTCAGCTAAAAGAGCACATGCACGTTATCCAAAAAATGTAATTAACACCATAAATAATGAGTGGAATAAATTTTTTTTATAGGACTTCATTCAAGCAGAGGTAGTGAAGCAGCATTGGATTGGGGCACTTTTAAAAAAACATTTTAACAAATCAACTCAGGAAAACCAGGGTGCACAAAATCATGCAAAAGAAATGATTTACTTTTAGTATAAAAATGTTAATAAAAGCAGACAATGTTTTACTGAAGCAAGGGGGTACAAGGTTAGGAGGGTGAAGAGAAAGAGGAACACATGAAGATGCAGAGGGGGCTTTGCAGGGTAAATGCTGAGACGACATCAACATTAGGAAGCGTTAGGGAAGGCAGATATGAAATCAGTTAAGCAGGTAGGTTTTGAAGTTGCTGCATGATGAAACAAAAGGGGAGGGACGGGGCAGCTAGGCCTTTCGATTAGAGTACTGCTACTTGTGGTAGAGAAGGGTCATGGAGGATGCACAGGAGACCAGAGATTGAGGAGCAAGCCTGAGAACGGCAGTGTTTTCAAGAGTTCCCGTCACTGACTGTGTTAGAGGTCATCACAGCTTATGAATGCCTAGCTCAAAGCTGACTTAAGTGCCCCTCACTGACTAAACGCTTTGCTCCTCTGCTTATGTGCCCTATTTCCTTTTATCCCGTCCCCCAAAACATCCTTATTCTTGATATGTGGCCATCACTGGTTGCACCTGCATTCATTACCTTACGTGCCCTTGAGAGTCAACACCAAGATGGCCACTACAACACCAAAATAATTTGGCAAGGAGAAAAACAGTTCCAAGGTAACAGCCGTATGAAATGTTTCTTCACTTTCACCTCATCAATAGGAAAAGGCAAAGGGAGAAGAGACAGAGAGAGCAAGAGCGAAAGAAAAAGACAGAAATAAATGTGGAACCAAGGATGAGGACTTTGACGTCAACAGGGAGGAATATGGGCATTGTGGGCGATAAACAAAAGAGCAACAGGTAAAACAGGGCTGTGTATAATCTAGGGTACGGGTACTAAAAATGTGGACTATTGGAATTTGTGAACTGTAAAACTCAAGCTGCTAGCAAACAATTACAGCAAAAGAGTTTTAGACAGCAACACTGTAGGAAGAGCATGGTGAAGATCACAAGAGACAGACTGTATTATGGAGCCAGTTAGATTAATAAATCTCTTCTTGCAATTGCTCCTCTGCTTCTTGCCCACTTTCCAATTGCTTTGGTGCTGGATTCTCTACCTTCCTTTACATCAACTCTATCCCATTATTTAGGGAAACGAGGTGGGATGCAGGGTAAGAACATAGGAAACGGGGGCAATACAAACAGGGCTAGGCAAATTGTGCAGTGGCCTTTAGAAAAGATGCAATGCCAGACCTGGTGAGAAGTGACTGGGTCACAATGTACAGTGTAACGTAGGTTCCTTGAACAAAAAACACAGTAGGGACAAAGGACAGGGCTGCCTGGGGACTGAAGCGATGGGAACACTGAGAACAGCCACAATGTTTAGGGCTTTTAGTTTTGAAAGCTGGGACTTTTGGTTGTGATAAGGGGGAGTTGGAAAGATAATTAAACACAGTGTATTTGAGAGTATCTAAGTGTTTCTGTGGCTGTAAAATCTGACCCATTCATTAAAAAGCAACACATCAGCACATTTCATTCCCTCAGGATATGTTGGAAACCTTCCCACACCCCACAGACATTTGCCACATTCAAAACGAATACAGTACATTTTTCTATGAAGGGGGTAATGAACCAATAATGAGACTCATTAGATTGTTTTCTATTATTCTCTTTAAAAGAGAATTTCAACTTTTTTTTTAAAAAACAGACCTAACTGTTAACAGCTCGTGATTTGGGTCACTGATGACTGTCATAAACTTTCAGCAGGTTTATGCCAGATCAGCGACCTGGAACGTGAAGCTGTGCCTTTTGCGTTCCGCACACTTTGTCCTCTCCTGCAGTTTGAGAAACAAACTCATTAGGAGCCATAAAGACCCAGCCACCCACTTGCCAACGTGTCCAATTAGGAAAAAACATGGAGAGGAACAGCAGACTGCAAAAAAAAAAAAGAAAAATGGTAACAACAAAAAAAAAGAAAATCAAAGCACAAAAATACTTACATTTCTCACACAATCGTCCAATAGCTGCAAAAGAAAGGGAAAAAAAATAAGTCAAGTCAGATAGCGATAAGCACATGGCAATATAATTGTATCTTCTTTTGGCAAGACTGTTTAAGAAATGTATCAGGGACATTTTATCGAGGATACAAGTTCAGTCAGGCAACTGAGGGAGCATGTAGGGAGTGAAGAGAGAATATTCCTACTCTGCACTTATTTACATCAATGCAAATCGTGAATGTCAGAAATTTTCCCAGGATAAGGTGTTCCATCTGTATTTTAACTTCTCTTACATCAGTGATCTAGATGTAACATAGCATGGGATAAACTTTCGACATGAGTTGTCACCATCAGTTACATAAGCAAATAGAAACAAGGAAGGAGACCAAATCCTAGGGTTGAGACAGAGCACCCAATGTGACTGTCCTTCCAACTGTGGCCTTTTCAGAATAACACTGACGATAGTACCAGAGCAAGAAAAATCATAGTATAGTTGGAACTGAAGAGTGAGAGTTTGGGTTTCAGCAATCAAGCTCGAGCAGCATGGGGGATAGGGAGGAAAGAGGGTGTGGAGCCAAGCCATCAGCTGAACTCTAACCACCAACTGTAATTACCTCCAGGTTCCTTAACCCATTCTAAAACATTGCAGCCTTCAAATGGAACAATGGAAGCTGCCTCACTGCAGTTTAACTCCCATTAAATGCACAAGAATTAAATGCAATTTCATTAGACGGTTGCCAGAGATAAAAAATACTGGCTTGGCTCCACACCCTCTTTCCTCCCTATCCCCCATGCCACTCGAGCTGGATTGCTGAAACCCTCACTCTCACTCTTCAATTCGAATGGCGGAGATTGAAGTCGAAGTTGGCTAAATGCTTCGAAAAGAAGGCTGGGCACAGAAAGCAGATAGAAGTTTCCACCAATTAAATCCCTCCATTACTCTTCCAGCCCCACAATTCCCAGATCTCCGTTGCTTTTGCCTCTTATTGTATCCCTTCTGCTTCACATCAAAGTTAGCACCTGTGCTGTCAGCTGTCTTGCATTTTACAGCTCCATCCCAGAAAAGTTGAGCCATCCTGCAACACTCGAAAAATCCAGTTCTTCCAACAAGCTATTAATTTTCGTCAGTTTATTTAATGAGCAAAACCGTTCAAAACACATACACTACATAACATGGTTTTATAAAGAGAGAGGCAGATTAGATAAAAGTTACTGCTTGCAGGGAAGCAAAGTCATTAAGAATTTTTCACTTCCCAGCAAAGAGAGAGACACCCATTGAAGAAAGCATCTCCATTCTCTCCCTAACAGTCACTGTTCCAAATGGTGCACAAGGACAACGTGTCAATTATTCTCTCCACCAGAACCCAAAGGACAAAGTACAAGTACATTGCATTCCAAGAAACGGTGAAGGCGGCAATGACTCAACCTACCCCTGGGGATGATACAACACAAGACATTCAGCCCAGCATGCCAGTGAAGGTCTTTGTAACAACGATCCAATTAGCCCCGCCCCACTGCTCCTACCCAGAGCCGTGGAAAATTTAACGACCTTAAGTCATGGAGCTATACAGTATAGAAACAGACCCTTCCCACGCTCCTGATCTTCGGGCACCCGGTACGGAGGAGGGAGGGCAGGTCTGAAGACATCCTCGCGGGTCTGCTCCTGGGCCTAGTCAAACTGGCCATAAACAGGTCCAGGCAGCGGGCCATGGAGGGGGTCGTGAGGGCCGACTGCCTGACCCTCTTCCGCGGTTACGTTAGAGCCCGGGTGTCCTTGGAGAAGGAGCACGCGGTGTCCACCAACACCCTGGAGTTGTTCAGGGAGAGGTGGGCGCCGCAGGGAGTGGACTGCATCATTTCCCCCTCCAACTCTATTTTGATTTAGTCCCTGCCCTCCCCTTCACTGTTTGATCACACAGCATTGCCCTTTGATGTGAAGGGCACTGCTTGTCACTGGCCACTCGGGTGTTTCGTTTCTTCCTGGTGGTGGAAATTAAATAAAGATTTGTGCACTGTGTGTGTCTCTCACTGCCTCTCACACCTGCGCGCGCACACACACACCCCATGGGTGCTGGGGGAAAAAAAAAGAAAAAAAAGGAGAAAATAGAAACAGACCCTTTGGAACAACTCGTCCATGTTGACCAGATATCTTAAATTAATCTAGTCCCAACTGCCAGCATTTGGTCCATATCCCTCTAATTCCTTCCTATTCATATAGCCATCCAGATGCCTTTTAAATGTTGTCATTGTACCAGCCTCCATCACTTCCTCTGGCAGCTCATTCCACACGCGCACCACCCTCTGTGTGAAAATGTTGCTCCTTAGGGCCCTTTTAAACCTTTTCCATCTCACCTTAAGCCTCTGCCCTGTAGTTCTGGACGAGCCCACCCTAGGGAAAAGACCTTAACTATTCACCCCATCCATTCTCCTCCCAATTTTATAAACCTCGAAGGTCACCCTTCAGCTGCTGACGCTCCAGGGAAAACAGCCACAATCTATTCAGCATCTCCCTGTAGCTCAAAACCTGCAAACCTGGCAACATCCTTGCAAATCTTTACTGAACTCTTTCAAGTTGCACAACATCTTTTCTGTAGCAGGGAGACAAGAATTGAATGCAATATTCCAAAAGTGGCTGAACCAATGTCCTATGCAGTCACAGCTTGATCTCCCAACTCCCTTAACTCAATGCTCTGATCAATAAAGGTGAGAAAGTGAGAATTGCAGATGCTGGAGATCAGAGTCAAGAGGGTGGCGCTGGAAAAGCACAGATCAGGCAGCATCAATGCTTCAGGCATAAGCTCTTCATCCGGAATGATGCTCGGGGGCCAGGGTGTTGAGATAAACAGGAGTGGGATGGGGCTGGGGCGAAGTTCACTGGGAATGTGATAGGTCGATGAAGGTGAGGGGAACACAGTGAGAGTTTGGTGAGGAGGGTGGAGCAGAAAGGTGGGAAGAGAAATGGTCAGGTCAAGAGGGCAGAGAGGTGTTGGAGGCTTGCGACTGGGATAAAGTGGGGCTAGGGGAAATGAGCAGACTGGTGAAATCCCCATTGATCCCGTGTGGGTGCAGGATCCCAAGGTAGAAGGTGAGGGGTTCTTCCTCCAGACATTGGATGGTTAGGGATCGGCAATGGAGGCAGTTCAGGACTTGCATGTGCTTGGTGGAGTGGGAGGGGGAGTTGAAGTGTTCGGCCATGGGGTGGTGAGGTTGGTTGGTGCAGGTGTCCCAGAGATGTTCTCTGAAATGATCTGCAAGTTGGCATCTTGCCTCCCTGTTGGAGAGGAGACTACATCAGGTGCAATGGGTGCAGTAGATGATGTGTGTTGAAGTACAGGTAAATTCCTGTTGGATGGGGAAGGATCTCTTGGGGCCTTGGATGGAGGTAAGGGGGAAGGTGTGGGTACAGTTTGCACTTCTTGCATTGGCAGGGGAAGGTGCCAAGAGTGGGGTGCAGGCTGGTGGGGGGGGGGGGGGGGGGGGGGGGGGGGGGGGGGCATGGATCTGACAAGGGAGTCGCAGAGGGACCAGTCTCAAATGCAGATAGGGGTGGGGGAGGGGGAATATATCTCTAGGTGGTGGAAAATGATGTGATTTATCTGGAAGTTGATGGGGTGGAAGGCTAGGACTAGGAACCGAGGGATCGGGGGGGGGGGATCTGTCCTTGCTGCAACTGGACAGGTGGGGTTCAGGGGCAAAGGTGCAGGAAGTGGAGGATAACATGTCACCTGCTGTATCCATTGCATCCAATGTGGTCTCCTCTACATTGGGGAGACAGGACACCAACCTGCAGATCATTTCAGAGAACATCTCTGGGACATCCACACCAACCAACCCCAGCAGCCTGTGACTGAACACTTCAACTCCTCCTCCACCCACTCCACCAAGGATATACAGGTCTTGGGCCTTCTCCATTGTCAATCCCTAACCACCTGACGCCTGGAGGAAGAACACCTCATCTTCCGCCTCAGGACCCTGCAACCACATGGGATTAATGTGGATTTCACCAGCTTTTTTCATTTCCCCTCCCCCCACCTTATCCCAGATCCAACCTTCCAACTCAGCATCACCCTATTGAACTGTCCTACCCGTCCATCTTTCTTACTACCTATTTGCTCCACCCTCCTCTCTAACCTATCACTTTCATCCCCACCTTCATCGACCTATTGCATTCCAAGCCACCTTACTCTCCCATCCAACCCACCATCCCATTTACCTCTCAGCTTCCCCTCCCCCCCACCAACAAGCCTCATTCCTGATGCAGGGCTTATGCCGGAAATGTCGATTGAGGAGGCTGCCTCAACTGCTATGCGTTTCCAGCACCACTCTCTTGACTCTGACCAATAAAGGCGAGCATACCAAACGCTGCACATCCCTGGACACTATGTGGCAATTTAGCATGGCAAATCCAACTGAGCTGCACATCTTCGGAGTCAACTGATGTTCCCTCTACGCCCATGTTGACTGATTGGTTTAGCAATGCCATTCTCAGCACTGACTTGCAGTTTCAGAAGTCAGTACAATTCGTGGACAAGAGAAAAAAATTGGATGGAATGTAGGCCTGAACTCACTACACGTTTTGACTCTCCTTTCAATAAAATATATAGTTACCTCCCATATAAAATATTTATTAATTGACCTTGCTTCTACCACCCTCTGGAGGGAGAGAATTCCACACTCCAAAACAAAAAGAATTCTCATCTCCATCCTCAATGGGAAACCTATTTTTATACTGTACCCTTAGTTCTCATCTCTCTTGTCTTACAAGGAGAAACATTTTTTCTGCATTTATTCTGTCAAGTTCTCTTGAGATATTATGCTTCATACGATTACGATTCTTTGAGGTTTAACGAATACACACCCAATCTGTCCAATTAAGATAGTTGTCCCATTCCAGGCATTCGAGTGAACCTTCTCTGGATGCTTCTAATGCAAGTATGCAATTGTTAAATGAGATGACCAAAATTGTATACAGCACTCGCAGTGTGATCTTACCATTGCCTCATACAACTGATTAAAACATCCCTACTTTTGTACTCAAGGTCCCTTGAAATATGACATTCCTTTTCCTTTCCTAATCACTTGCTGTACCTGCATCCTAACTTTCTCAGTGTCATGTACCAGGGCCCCAAATCCCCCCTGTGTCTTCAAGTTCTGCAAACTCTGTTTAAACAATATGCAGCTTTTCTACTCTTCCTGCAGAAGAAATATTTCTTAAGTGTGTACAAGACCATTTTCTGATTCGGTATGTGGATGTACCTACTAGAGAAGGTGCAAAACTTGACCTACTCTTGGGAAATAAGGCAGGACAGGTGACTGAGGTGTCAGTGGGGGAGCACTTTGGGGCCAGCGACCACAATTCTATTCGTTTTAAAATAGTGATGGAAAAGGATAGACCAGATCTAAAAGTTGAAGTTCTAAATTGGAGAAAGGCCAATTTTGACAGTATTAGGCAAGAACTTTCAAAAGCTGATTGGAGGCAGATGTTCACAGGTAAAGGGACAGCTGGAAAATGGGAAGCCTTCAGAAATGAGATAACAAGAATCTAGAGAAAGTATATTCCTGTCAGGGTGAAAGGGAAGCTGAAAATGTGTTGCTGGTTAAAGCACAGCAGGTTAGGCAGCATCCAAGGAACAGGAAATTCGACGTTTCGGGCATAAGCATAAGCCCGAAATGTCGAGTTTCCTGTTCCTTGGATGCTGCCTAACCTGCTGTGCTTTAACCAGCAACACATTTTCAGCTGTGATCTCCAGCATCTGCAGACCTCATTTTTTACCCACAGGGTGAAAGGGAAGGCTGGTAACTATAGGGAATGCTGGATGACTAAAGAAATTGAGGGTTTGGTTAAGAAAAAGAAGGAAGCATATGTCAGGTATAGACAGGATAGATCAAGTGAATCCTTAGAAGAGTATAAAGGAAGTAGGAGTATACCTAAGAGGGAAATCAGGAGGGCAAAACGGGGACATGAGGTAGCTTTGGCAAATAGAATTAAGGAGAATCCAAAGGGGTTTTAAAATACATTAAGGGCAAAAGGGTAACTAGGGAGAGAATAGGGCCCCTCAAAGATCAGCAAGGCAGCCTTTGTGTGGAGAAGCAGAAAATGGGGGAGATACTAAATGAATATTTTGCATCAGTATTTACTGTGGAAAAGGATATGGAAGATATAGACTGTAGGGAAATAGATGGTGACATCTTGCAAAATGTCCATATTACAGAGGAGAAAGTGCTGGATGTCTTGAAACGGTTAAAGGTGGATAAATCCTCAGGACCTGATCAGGTGTACCCGAGAACTCTGTGGGAAGCTACAGAAGTGATTGCTGGGCCTCTTGCTGAGATATTTGTATCATCGATAGTCACAGGTGAAGTGCTGGAAGACTGGAGATTGGCTAACGTGGTGCCACTGTTTAAAAAGGCTGGTAAGGACAAACCAGGGAACTATAGACCGGTGAGCCTGACCTCGGTGGTGGGCAAGTTGTTGGAGGGGATCCTGAGGAACAGGATGTACATGTATTTGGAAAGGCAAGGACTGATTCAGGATAATCAACATGGCTTTGTGCGTGGGAAATCATATCTCACAGACTTGATTGAGTTTTTTGATGAAGTAACAAAGATGATTATGAGGGCAGAGCAGTAGATGTGATCTATATGGACTTCAGTAAGGCGCTCGACAAGGTTCCCATGGGAGACTGATTAGCAAGGTTAGATCTCATGGAATACAGGGAGAACTAGCCATTTGGATGCAGAACTGGCTCAAAGGTAGAAGACAGAGGGTGGTGGTGGAGGGTTGTTTTTCAGACTGGAGGCCTGTAACCAATGGAGTGCCACAAGGATCGGTGCTGGGCCCTCTACTTTTTGTCATTTACATAAATGATTTGGATGTGACCATAAGAGGTACAGTTAGTAAGTTTGCAGATGACACCAAAAGTGGAGGTGTAGTGGACAGCAAAGAAGGTTAAAAAATGAGGTCTGCAGATGCTGGAGATCACAGCTGAAAATGTGTTGCTGGTTAAAGCATAGCAGGTTAGGCAGCATCCAAGGAATAGCAAATTCGACGTTTTGGGCATAAGCCCTTCATCAGGAAGGGCTTATGCCCAAAACGTCGAATTTCCTATTCCTTGGATGCTGCCTAACCTGCTGTGCTTTAACCAGCAACACATTTTCAGCAAAGAAGGTTACCTCAGATTACATCAGGATCTGGACCAGATGGGCCAATGGGCTGAAAAGTAGCAGATGGAATTTAATTCAGATAAATGCAAGGTGCTGCATTTTGGGAAAGCAAATCTTAGCAGGATTTATACACTTAATGGTAAGGTCCTAGGGAGTGTTGCAAATGTGTTGCTGGTTAAAGCACAGCAGGTCAGGCAGCATCCAAGGAACAGGAAATTCGATGTTTCGGGCCAGAGCCCTTCATCAGGAAGGGCTCTGGCCCGAAACTTCGAATTTCCTGTTCCTTGGATGCTGCCTGACCTGCTGTGCTTTAACCAGCAACACATTTTCAGCTCTGATCTCCAGCATCTGCAGACTTCACTTTTTACTCCTAGGGAGTGTTGCTGAACAAAGAGACCTTGGAGTGCAGGTTCATAGCTCCTTGAAAGTGGAGTCGCAGGTAGATAGGATAGTGAAAGCGGCGTTTGGTATGCTTTCCTTTATTCGTCAGAGTATTGAGTACAGGAGTTGGGAGGCCATGTTGCAGTGTACAGGTCATTGGTTAGGCCACTGTTGGAATATTGTGTGCAATTCTGGTCTCCTTCCTATCAGAAAAATGTTGTGAAACTTGAAAGGGTTCAGAAAAGATTTACAAGTATGTTGGAGGGTTGGAGAATCTGAGCTACAGGAAGAGGCTGGGGCTATTTTCCCTGGAGCGTCGGAGGCTGAGGGGTGACCTTATAGAGGTTTACAAAATTATGAAGGGCATCGATAGGATAAATAGGCAAAGTCTTTTCTCTGGGGTCTGGGAGTCCAGAACTAGAGGGCATAGATTTAGGGTGAGAGGGGAAAGATATAAAAGAGACCTAAGAGGCAACGTTTACATGCAGAGGATGGTACAGGTACGGAATGAGCTGCCAGAGGAAGTAGTGGAGGCTGGTACAATTACAACATTTAAGAGGCATTTGGATGGGTATATGAATAGGAAGGGTTTGGAGGGATATGGGCCAGGTGCTGGCAGGTGGGACTAGATTGGGTTGGGATATCTGGTCAGCATGGATGGATTGTACATCTCTATGACTCTATATAGCAATACATAATCCAAGTTATTACCTAATTGTTGAACAAAGCAAGGAAAATAATATTAAATTGCAATTACTTGCATCCAACTCAAAAGAAGCCCATGGTATATTTCCAACTCTCTCTCACTCCTTGGATAATCCTGTTGGGATTCCACCAGTGACAAAAATTTAGATCAGAACATTGCTAACATTACCGATTGACACCGCTGCAAAATTAATGGGAACACTGGCCCCGATTCTTCTGCAGTGGTGAGATTGCGGATGTACTCAAAATTTAGCTGACTGGCAAGCCAATGATAAACTCCTCCATTTTCATCTGCAATCTCAGCAGAATACGCTGCAGTGAAGGTGGTGGAAGACTGGGATTTATCCAACATGTAAACACAGTCTTGCGACTGGTACTTGTGTGAAGCCAGGTTATCATTCTTACCAAAGATGCTGCTTCTATAGGTGAAGAGAATTACTGTCTAAATTCAGACCCGTTTGGACATCACAATTCAAACATTATACTGTACATCTGAGGAGAGATTCTAAGTGTTGGTGACTGGTCACTCCTGCTCTCCAGTTTCAAATTGGCTCAAAATTTAAATTTTTTTCAAAAACTTAACTACAATCACATTACTGCCATGCGCAAGAGCCATTATTTAAAATTTGAATGACAGCAACCTTAAAATAAGAAATAATTTAGCACAACTGCAGTTAAGTGTCACAAAAATCTGCTTCATATATTCTTCACCAAAGACAAATGATGGATTAAATATTGGACTCTAAATTATTCTTCCTTTGCATCATTGGAAGGTCCCACTAATATCCCTTACCCTATCACCTTCAAAACAGTGGGCTGGAGATCCAAGATGGCGGCGACTCAGCAAGTCTGAGTTTACAGAGCTCTTCCCAAAACCTGGGTAAAGTGAGTTACTCACCCCCACCACACTTACCAAACCACCCAAAAACATTTTCTAACCTTAATTAGCTGCTTACTATTATATTTAAGTAGTTTAATATTAAGTGGATAATGAGTAAACCAAAGGGATCCCGCAGCTCTCAGAAAACAAAGACCCCTCCCCCACCCTCCTCTCCTCCGGCTGCAGCTGATGTAAAAACAGGCCTTGAAGAGATGATTGCCAGGCTGGAAACGACACTCGTCAATTTCATCGCAGAATCCAGACAGAGATGGAATGCATTCGAAGAAAAGTTACAAAAGTACAGCCAGGCTCTCGAGGAATTACAGGGCCGAGTGGAGGGGACGGAGCTAAAGGCCACGACCTCCGAGGCTGCAGCACAAACAGCTGCAGAACAGGTGCGAGCTCTGGAGCAGAGAGTCCGGGCCTTTGAAATCTACATGGATGACCTGGATAATAGAAATCGGAGAAAGAATATCCGTCTTCTGGGCCTCCCTGAACAAGAAGAGAAGGGACAGTTAGCAGTATTTCTGGAGCGATGGTTGCCCAAGCTTTTAAACCTGGGGGCTGAAACTGACCAGGTAAGGGTGGAGTGGGCCTACCGGGTCGCAGCACGCGGATCTGGCCCAAACCAGCGTCCACGCCCGGTCCTGTTCCGGCTGCAGAGTTATAGGGAGAGGCAGATACTCCTGGATGCCTCCAGAAATCTTGGAAAGGATCCTAAAGCTATGATTCATGAAGGATCCAAGATTACGTTATTTCAGGACTTCTCCCCGGCTTTGGCACGAAGGAGGAAGGCGTTTGATGAGGTGAAGAAATGTCTAAGGAACTTAAATATTCAATACACCTTACGCTACCCAGCGACGTTATGCTTTACCCACGAAGGATCCGAGTATAATTTTAGATCACCAGAAGAGGCTAAGGAACTTTTAGACTCGTTTAAATAAATCGTAAGAGACAATTTATGTTGGCTTGCCTCTTCCACACTCCGTGGGGAGAAATGGATACTTTACTTTACTTTTGCTTCTGGGAGCAGGGTTGTCTTCTCTTGCTATTTTATGTTATTATACTTAACTGTAATTTGTTGGAGTTGTAATTTTATAGTTATGTGTGTTTGTACGTGGCATTGATGCTATCAGATATACTCAGGTATGGGTGGGGTGGGGAGGGGTGGGGGTGGGGCGCTCACTGTCAACTCTAGCTCGGTATTATATCTAAATCCTATTAAGGAGCGCCCGGGTTAAGGGTGGGACACTGTTTGGGAGAGGATATGGTGGACCTTTAGAAAGGAAGTAAGGCCCCCTGAGAACAAGGGGGAGGATCTCCATTCAAACATGTTTTATTTTTTTTTGTTCTTATTGTTTGGAAATAGTTTCCTTTTTATTATACTGTTACGAGTGTATTAGAGAACATTTTCTCTTGTTTGAAGGATGTAAGTGACTCAACTATACACTCTGGATAATTGTGGATTAGATTAGTAGTTAACTGAGTTTCATTGTTTTTCTTTCTTCTTTAGTATCATTCCTTTGAATTTTGATGATTATATATTTAAGATCTATTTTTATATTAATGTTTGTGCTTGAAAGTTCTGTTTATTTTTGTAAATCTGTCAAAATATTAAATTTCTAATAAAAATATCTTTAAAAAAAAACAGTGGGCTAGCCCAGGTTTAGTGAATATAGGACAGTGTGCCAAGTGGCTCAGTAGTTAGCAGTGCTGTTTCACAGCACCAGGGACCCAAGTTCCATTCATCCCCCGTGTCCGCGTAGGTTTTTCTCTGGCTGCTCCAGTTTCCTCCCACAGTCCAAAAACATGCAGGTTAGGTGGATTGGCCATGTCAAATTGTCCATAGTGCCCAAGAATGTGGAGATTAGGTGGATTAGCCATGAGAAATGCAGGGCTATACAGAGGGGTGGGTCTGCATGGGATGCTGCTCAGAGGACTTGATGGGCAAAACAGCCTGCTTCCACACTGAGGATTCAATGGCTCCCTGAGCAGCAAGATAGGAGGTTACTCAAGTCTTCCTCTTGCCACTAATGAACTATTTGATATCCAGCAACGTGCAACATCTGTAAGATGTACTACATGAATTCACCAAGGCTCCTTCAACAGCACCTTCCAAACCTGCAACCTCTCTCATTTAGAAAAACAGACAGCAGAGGCAAGGAAAGACTACCACATGCAAGTTCTTGTTGAAGTCACAAACCAGTATGATTTGGATCCAGGTTGCCATTTATTTACTGTTGTTGGGTAAAGACCTCTCTTCTTATCCACACTCTGGGGACACTTAAACCACAGAGCACAGAGATTCAATTCTTTGACATTTATCATCACTCAAAATTGCCCTTGACCTTTCCAGCAAAGCCAACATGCCTTGAACAAATAATTACAGATGCACTAACTGCATAGCAAAAGTGCTCAGGAAAACCTAGGCCAAGAGTTAAACCTGATATGTCGCTCTGCAATACAAACCTGCTTAGTCACAATCAAAAACCTTCATTCTCCCTGAACTGGAGAACACATGAGCAAAGCATATATTTCATATTATACTCAACACATCACCAAGTTTTGACCTGCATAAGTGGAGACAAGAGTCATCAATAAAATTCTGAAGGTTACAGCAAGAAATGAACCTTCCAGATGTTGATAATTTCATATTAGTTGCATTTCCAATATATAAAAGGATTTTTTTCCCAATCTCTTTCAAATCTAAAATTTATCACACATTTGCTATTCCAAACTTGAGGGACTGTCCTGGTGCAGCCGTTACTGCAATTTATCAATGTCCCTCTCTACACAAGCCAGAAACTCGTGATCATCATAACAAAAACATGAAGGCAATGATGACTATTTAGCAGAAATTGCTCTATGGCCAACCCAGCTGGAGCCACTTCTTTGAAAGAGAGATCAGATTGGTTCCAGTCTTCTGCTCCTCCTCCACAGTCAGCAAGTATTGATCCAATTCCCTTTTGAAAGTCATCATTGAATCTGCTTCCCCAGCCTTTAAAGGACTGCATTTCAGATCACAATGATTCACTACCCAAGACAAAAACCCGCTTGTCACCTTGTTCTTTTTTGCCTAAAATCCACGTTCTTTCGTTATCAAACCCTCAGCTGCTGGGAATGGTTACCTCTTATTTACTAGCAAGATGGTAAGTGATTTTGAACACCTCTTAATTCTTCCCAACCTTCTGTGCTCCAAGACAGACTCGGCTTTGCCACATAACCTTCTGCACATACTCCAAGGCCTTGACAATAGTGTGGTACCCCTCTGTATACAATATCCCAGATGAGGGGTATTACAAAGGTTTTCCAGCACTGCCTTGCTCTTGCACACTCTGCATTTATGAATAACACCAAGGATTCCCACATGTTGTTCTGTCACCAATGCATCTCCAGGTATTTTTTTTTCCCCCCAACCAATTGTACCATTTCATTCATAATGGGACATGTTGTGCAGGGGCTAGCATCCTTGCCTCTCAGCCAGAATCCCACAACAGCACTCAAAGGCCAAGGAAGGTGTGCTTGTATCAGGATGAGTACCAAACTACAACACACCCCAACGGCAGGCAGTAAGAACAGGAGAGATTCCCTGGAGCACCTAGCTTCAATATCAATTGCTTGAAACTACAACACGAATGTAACAATGCAAATTGCACAACAGCAGCTTGGAGATTTTGTGGAGGTGCAGGTGAATTTGCAACGGATATGGAAGGATCCCTTGGGGCCTTGGAGGGAGGTGAGGGGGGAGGTGTGGGCGCAGGTTTTGCATTTCTTGCGGTTGCAGGGAAAGGTGCCGGGAGTGGAGGCTGGGTTGGTGGGGGGGGGGGGGTGTGGACCTGACGAGGGAGTCGCAGAGGGGATATGCAAGGATCCACTGGTGCCTTGGAGGGAGGATATGGAAGGATTCATTGGGGCCTCCGCGACTCCCTCGTCAGGTCCACACCCCCCACCAACCCAACCTCCACTCCTGGCACCTTCCCCTGCAACTGCAAGAAATGCAAAACTTGCGCCCACACCTCCCCCAAGGTCCCAATGGATCCTTCCTTATCTGTTGTAAATTGACTTGCACCTCCACACATCATTTACTGTATCCGCTGCACCCGATGTGGTCTCCTCTACATTGGGGAGACAGGCCGACTACTTGCGGAATGTTTCAGGGAACACCTCTGGGACACCCGGACCAACTAACCCTACCGCCCCGTGACTGAACACTTTAACTGCCCCTCCCACTCCGCCAAGGACATGCAGGTCCTTGGCCTCCTCCATCGCCAGACCCTGACCACATGATGCCTGGAGGAAGAGCGCCTCATCTTCCGCCTAGGAACCCTCCAACCACACGGGATAAATGTAGATTTCTTCAGCTTCCTCATTTTCCCTCCCCCCACCTTATCTCAGTCCCAACCCCCGGATTCAGCACCTCCCTCTTGACTTGCAATTTTCTTCCCGATCTCTCCGCCCCCCCCCCCCCCATCCTCTCTCCGGCCTATCACCCTCACCCTCCACCTATCGTATTCCCAACACCCCTCCCCCAAATTTCCCCCCCCCCCCCCCCGCCCTATCTTTTATCTTAGCCCACTTGGCACACCAGCCTCATTCCTGAAGAAGGGCTTATGCACGAAACGTCAATTCTCCTCTGCTCAGATGCTGCCTGGAGTGCTATTGTGGACCAGTTGGTGCCAATTGCATGGGGTTCAATCCCTACTCAGTATGGGATGGATTTGGGGCCTGCTTCCTTTCCCTACTGGTAGTAAAGGTTATTATTTGTGTACAGAACCCATCTTCAGGTACAGAACAGAAATAACCGTTTTATATTGCCTCTCCCCATCCCACAAACAGAATTTCATCCGCCATGTCTCAGTCCACTTCACCAGCGGTAGGACTCCTGAGGTCTCTTACCACCTTTCTCACTGTTTATAACATTCCCAAGCTTTGCATCAGCTGCAAACATTGATACAATGCCATTTATACCCAAGAACAAGTCACTAACATACATCATAAGGGATAATTGTTCTCACACTGACCTCTAGAGGATAGCACTGTCTACTTCCCTCCAGATTACACGCTGCTGCAATTTTATAATCACTGTCAGCAGCTATAACCCACTGGACTTTAATTATGCCAAAAGGCGATTCAATATTCCACAATAAGATAAGAACATTAACATTAGGGAACAGGATTGATCCCTTCTACCCCAAGACACTGCCCAAGCATTGAATTGGGTTGTTGGTGGTTTGCACTTCATTTTTCTGCCTTGGCTTTGTATCTTTCAAAGTCAGATGTGTCCTGACATTTGTAGCCTTTTTTGGGGGTGGTTGGGAGGGGGGGAATTCCAGATTCCAACTTGGTACAACTTGGATATTCAACTTTTTTCTTTCAGCCAATTAGATTAGATGAGAATTTATGGTCCATGAAGAGACTGCAGGGAATTATAGGTCATACTGTCAAATTGGGTTTAGCATGATACAGTACAATTGGAGGCCAATCAGGCCATTGAGCTTGTTTGGTTCTTTGAAAGAGCTACCCAATTAGTTCAGTTTCTCTCTCATGTAGCAAAGTCCCAACAGATTACATCTGAATAACTCAAGGGGAATAAAAATATGGGATTTTAGCTAAAACTATACAGGACAATAATCAGACCACATCTAGAATATTGTGAAGAGTTTTGCCTCCTTTACCTAAGGAAAGATATATTGGTAGTGAAAGCAGTTCAGAGAAAGTTCTGTCAATTGATCTCTGGTATAGAGAGGTTTTCTAATGAGGATAGATCGAGTGAGGGGAGGTGATGGTCTAGTGATATTATTGCTAGACTATTAATCCAGAGACCTGGGTAATGTTCCAGAGACCAGAGTTCAAACCTGCCATGATAGATGGTAAAACTTGAATTCAGGAATCCATTGGTGATTGTCAGGAAAAGCCTACCTAATTCACTAATGTCCTTTAGGGAAGGAAAATACCATCCTTACCTGGTCTGGCCTACATGTGACTCCAGACCCACAGCAATGTGGTTAACTCTTAACTGCCCTCTGGGCAACTGGGGATGGGCAATAAATGCTGGCGCAGCCAGTGATGCCCTCATCCCGTAAATGAATTTTTAAAAAAAATTCAGCCTGCACTCAGTGGAGTGAGAAGCAATCTTATTGAAAGGTAAGATTCTTAGGAGGCTTAACAGGGTAGATGTAGAGAGCTTGTTTCCCCTTGTAGGAGTCCAGGACTATAGGGCATTTCAGAATAATGGATTACCTAGTTAGGACAGAGACAAGATGGAATAGCTTCTCTCAGAGGGTTGTGAATCTGCAGAAAGCTATGACATCTGGGTCATTATATCTCTGTCTTCAATACACAAAGATTTTTAATCAAACAGGGAGTCAAGGATTATAGGGAAAAGGCAAGAAAGTGGAGTTCAAGATTATCAGATCAACCATCATCTCATTGAATGACAGAGCAGATTCGATGAGTCAACTGACATATTTCTGCTCCTAGGTCTTATAGAAACTAAGATTTTGGCAAAAGTGTTACTCATTCCTGCCATCAGGATCAGAAATTCAACAGAAGGATGCCCGGAATAAGGTGAACTTCTGGATCAGTTGAACTCATCCAGCTAGGCTGTCTCAACAAATCAGGATTGGAATTAGTCCTTGCTGGAGCTCAAAAGCTGCAAGCATGATTAAACCATGGTTAGAAGTGCAGCTGATTGGAGACAAATTGAAGTTAATGCAGCAAGGGGAAAACAGTGGTGAGAAATGAAAAGCAGACATTACAAAGGAGTAGGAGATTCTTTTGAGTTTTGTGAAGGATGAGAAGAACAATCTGACAATCAGGCACCCTCTCCAGCAAGTGTACATCTACAAACTGATGATAAGATAAACAGTGTTGTACTTATCCACAGGCAGCACAACGTATAGAAAAAGATTACATCGATCTTCCATGTCTAATTCCTGAAGTTTTTTGATGCATTTACTATTGGAGGTCAGGCCACAGTAAAGTATGAACAAACTGAAAAATAGACTTTTTTTCCCCATATTCACTGTATTTTTGTGTTTTCAGAAGTAAAGCATGTTTGTGGGCAACTCAGGTTACATAGGGACTACTTCAAAGCTTTAAATGCACCAATCCATTTGGACTCAACTTATTGCAGTTTTACTATCACTGCTATTAAATCTGGTTCCACCACACTTTCAGAACATGGTGACTCGGGCAATAAGTCCATATCCCCATCCATACAAATCTCTTATTCTTTTACTATTTACCTTGACTATCACAATAAATCTCACCTGCTCCCTCATTTTAAGGCTTTTTTAACATCCTCCCTAGGATGCAGTGCAGACACTCCCTAACTCAGCAGAACCATGATTCACTAAAATTCACTTCTTTGGCGCTCGCTACTTCTATTTACAAAGCCCAGAAGCCTACTTTGCTTTTAGCAACCTTCTCAATTTACCCAGTCGACTTTAAAACGTACATAAGGCCCAGGTCCTTCTGATCACGGCTCTCTGTGCCCTCCCTCCCACCAACTTCCAGAGTTTCTCTCCAACTTGACAACCCAGAAATACCATGATTTACTGGAGACAGAGGAAGTGGAGGACAAGGGTCGAGAGTGTGTTGCTGGAAAATCACAGCAGGTCACGCAGCATCCGGGGAGCAGGAGAATCAAAGTTTCGGGCATAAGCCTTTCATCAGGAAGGGAATGTAGTGAGGGACCAAATACAAGTGAGGCGGGGGGGGGGAGCCTGGTTCTCCCACGTGGTACCCCCAACGAGACCTTGCTGGCTAATTCTGACCCCATTACCCACGCTGGGTATAAGTATGTTCCTCCCTCGCCCTCACATACCCACACCGGCCTGCTTCCTGCAGAAGATCAGATCTGGATGATGCTTCGCCATTTTTCATTCCAACCGCCACACACACAGCCGCCCAGGAGGCACTTCCGCTCAACCTTTGACCCCCCCCACCCCAGCGTGTATATCCTACAGATTTTGTTTTAAAATGAAACTTCAGTGCAACCGTCCGCAGCTTTATTCCATTGGAATTCCACAGCAGCCCAAAGAAAAATCCAACCACAACATTTTAAAAGCTGGTGAGGACTTGGGCTGTGTGACCAATCGTCACTTCCGGTAGGACATATAAGGATAATGTTTCAACAAAACCCAATCGTGGAGTTGATTCAGAGAAAATATCGCCATGGTATCATTTTATTTTTTATGATCTGTTTATTTTAATGGGGTGCATGTTTTCATTTGTGGTGAATAATGATCAGCGATTGTCAACAATGTTTGTGACTGAGCGGTTAGGACCTGTCCCGGTCCTTTATAAGGGCGGCTCTGTGACGTCATTGCTCAGCGACATCTTTGTAAAGTGAGCAAAATGGCGGCGCGCGTCCTGTTCGTCCGCGGGCACCAGGTAACGACAGCGCGGCCTTTCACATCACCCGGGGCGGACAGGCGCTGCCCGGTTGTGGCGGGGGTGCACACACTGAGTCGTCTCCACCGTTGCCTCAAAATATACAAAAAAAACCACCTCAGGCCCGACGCCGCGATTCGTTACCGTGGCTTCATCCCCATAGCAACAAAGTTCCTTCGCCGGGTACCCTCCGCTTGGGGTTTTATTGAAGGGGAGCGGCGGTGAAAAGAGAATTGAACATTTTAAGTTTCGAACTGAATAAAGGGAGAGCGGAGGGCAGGGTTTAAGGGCAGTAATCTGCTTCTGGGCGCCAAGGTGACGGCAAGGTGACCCCGGTCCTGCTCCAATCTGTCACAGTTTTTAAATGTAGTCATTATTAAACTCTCTTCTATCAGCTCCATGTCTTGTTTAAAGCCGATTCCTTAGCTTCATTTGGATTTTTAAATTCAAACTATAACGGTAAAGAAACCCTGAAAGAACACAGCACATTCTTGTATAAAATTGACATTGACGAATCTCTTATGTAACTGGGTTTTAAAGAAACGCAATGAAACTTTTATTTTCCAAAATGCGATAAGTACTGAAACATTGTCGTGGGGCTGGCTGGAGAACTGTTCAAAATGAGGCGATTTGCTAATGATCTCATTGAGTATAATGCCTGCATGGTTGCCAGTTCATCAATGTTTAGGCACATTGATGCTTTGGGTAGCATCCCTGTTATAAGAATTGGCCACGCGAAATAGCCCATAGTGTTAGGTGCAGGGCTGCTCTGTTACAGATAGCATGGACTATTGAGTATTGTTGATGCCACATCCATCTGTGCAAGTGGGGAGTATTCCAATAGATTCGTGATGTTGTCTTGTAAATAATGGGCAGGCTTTGCATGTGAATGTCTTTGGATAGATGAGTGTAATAGTATAATGACTTGATAGAATGTTATTTGTGTGGATAGTAGAATTTTTCTTCCTTTTATAGACCTTTTTTATTTAAAATTATTCCTTTATTTACCGATTTTCCTTCCTCCATGGACTTTTAAAATCAAGCGAGTTGTGGATTATTGGGATACAGCCAGTCATTGTGTAATGCTTTTGAAAATACACTTGGTCCAACTTGTTGGCAAGAAAGCTTAAGGCCTACAATATTCACCTTCACTCTGATTAGCTCCCATTTCACTCATGGTGCAAAGCTTTAATGCATTGGTAAGGCCCTAGGGAGTGTTGCTGAACAAAGAGACCTTGGCGTGCAGGCTCATAGCTCCTTGAAAGTGGAGTCACAGGTAGATAGGATAGTGAAGAAGGCGTTTGGTATGCTTTCCTTTATTGGTCAGACTGTTGAGTACAGGAGTTGGGAGGTCATGTTGTGGCTGTACAGGATACTGGCGTGGCCACTATTGTAATATTGCGTGCAATTCTGGTCTCCTTCCTCTTGGAAAGATATTGCGAAACTTGAAAGGGTTCAGAAAAAATTTACAAGAATGTTTCCCGGGTTAGAGGATCTGAGCTATAGGGAGAGATTGAATAAGCTAGGGGTGTTTTCCCTGGAGCTTTGGAGACAGGGGTAACCTTGTAGAGGTTTATAAAATCATGAGGGGATTGATGGGATAAATAGACAAACTCCCTTCCCTGAAGGAGGGGGCGGGGGTCCAGTCCTAGAGGGCATAGGTTTAGGGTGAGAGGGGAAAGATATAAAAGAGACCTAAGGGGCAACATTTTCACGCAGTGTGTGGTACGTGTATGGAATGAGCTGTCAGAGGAACTAGTAGAGGCTGGTACAATTGCAACATTTAAAAGGCATTTTGATGGGTATATGAGTAGGAAGGGTTTGGAGGGAAATGGGCCGGGTGCTGGTAGGTGGGACTAGATATGGGTTGGGATATCTGGTCAGCATGGATGAGTTGGACTGAAGGGTCTGTTTCCATGCTGTACATCTCTGACTATGACTATGACTCTTTAGCAAAGGACATTTGACTAAAAGCCATGGTTTTTTTTTGCAAATGTAATATGTTATTTACTTTGTAATTGAAAAAGTTGGCAAAATTTCTAAATTGCACTTGAGATTGAACATTAACAAGTCAGGTGATATCAAGGACAGTGGCCAATGTGAGGTCTCTTACTTTTGCTCATTGTTATGAGTGAGAGTACCACTTTAAGATGATTTCTTTAGATGTAATTATTGTGTTTGAACTAATCCAAATATGTGCATTTTTTTTAAAAAGTGGTTATCGGAAAGCAGATTTTGAAATGTTAGGTTCTCTGTCAACATCAATGCTCTTTGACATTTCTGTGATCCAGTAAATTGCCATTGTTTCAGAACCTGTTGTACCATACAGTGTTACCTTACACTGCCCTTGGTCCTTATTGCTAATGGAATAGTTTCACCAGCACTATGCACCATTTCACTTCTTGCTGAGTCTGTTGTAGCAGCATTGGGCCCTCTAGGATTTCCTGCCTCGGGACGGAGTTTCCATCAATCCTCTACATTTATTGTGACTCATTGAAGCAGTGTTGTATCCACCAGTGCTAAGCATCCTTTGTTAATCTGCCTAATTGGGCACTGTCTATCAGTCAATTAAGGTATAGCACTGTGTGTTGTCTTGCTGTTTGGCCACTTTGACATCAAAGGATGCATCCCTGATATTCAGAGATGCACATTCCACTCGGAAATTCTCAACAGTGCAAGTTTCATTCCTCAGGGAATGTGTGTCACTGGCAATAATGGCATTTATTGTCCATCCCAGTTGCTGAGTTTTTGATAGAATGGTGTAGCCAGTAGTTAATTGTATTGGGGTGAGGCACGTGGGTGGCAGACTGAGTAAAGGGAAAGGATCTTTGCTCAAAGGCAGGAGCAAGCCAGTTAGAATTTTACTGCAGTTTGATGGTTTTGTGATTAAGTACCAGCTTTTAATTTTTTGTTTTAAGTTGAATTCTTATGATCAGACTGGTAAGAATGAGATTTGAACACATTCCCTTGAAAAGTCCAAGCTTTAGATTGCTTGTTCAGTGTGTAAATAAGTTGCTCAAGGACCCAGGCAGATTCTGTCCCCCAGACCACAGCCCAGCATGCCAATTGTAATATTTTTGGAAATCCAAACATTTTTAGGTTGACTAATTCTCCTTCATCTAACCTGTTTGTTACCTACTCAAATATCTGATAAATTTGTCAAACATTATTTGTCCTCTTTGAATCCATATTCACTCTGTTTGATTAGGTTCTGTTTCTAAACGTTGTGCTATTACATCCTTAATATTAATATTAACTAATCCTTAATCCAGATGTAAAGCCTTTTTTTGTCGTCTTTTTTGAATCAGGGTGTAACATCGGCATTTTTCCAATTGTCTGGGATTCTTGGAAATGTATCAATGTATCCACCATCTCTATCTACTTCTTTTAAAATCCTAGCTTGCAACATATCAGGTCCAAGTGACATGTTGATGTCTAGCTATATTAGTCCTGTCTCTTTTTTTTTTTTTCCTTCTCCTCCTCTCTTCCCCCACATTAGCCTGTTAATGTTTAATATTTATAGAATGCAATTTGTGTCCTGCACAGTGAAGATTGATGCAAAGTATTTATTCTCTGCCAGCTCCTCTATTTCAATATTATTTCCCCAGCCTATGTTTACTTTGGCCGCTGTCTTCCTTATATATTTGAAGAAGCTTTTGCTCTTTGTTTTTATATTACTTGCTAGTTTCCCTCTTTTTGTCATCCTTTGGCTATTTAAAACTTTCCTACTCATTTTGTCTTATGACTAATCTTTGCCATGTGGAACTTTTTTTCAATTTGATAACTATATTAATTTGCTTGGTAAAATTCCTAGAATCCTCTTACCTCACGAGTACATACGTTTGCTGTGAGTTGTAAGCTATTTTCTCAAATAGTCTACCATTGTTCCTCATCTATCTTTTCTGCTAAACTCCTTTCCCAGTTTACTCCAGCCAACTCTGACCTCGTCCATATGTAATTACCACTATTTATGCTCAGCACAATTGTTTTCAATCCAAATTCCTGTCTCTCAAAACTGAATGATAAATTTTGTCTTGTTATGGTCACTGTTTCCTGGGGACTCCTGTGTTGCACATTACCAGATCCAAAATAGCCTGATCCCTGGTTGGATGCACAATATCTTCTGAAAAGCTGTACTGGAATCTTTCCTTGTGGCTACATCTGCTAATGTGACTTTTCTATTCTGCATGAAGATTAACATCACCCTTTGTATTGTGCCCTTATTAACTCCTGATTTATTCTGTATCCTAGAGCAGTAACTGATAGGAAACATTAAGATGACTCCCATCAGTGTCATCTTTCCCTTTTTTTTGTTTCATACCTGTACTCCTATTTGAATGAGTACTCTAATCTTTTGATTTATAGATCATTTCTTGCTATTATACTTATTCCATCACACACTAGCAAAGCTACCTCACCATCCGACCATCTCTGCCTGTCCTTTTAAACAGTCGCATATTCCTGAATATTTAGCTTCCAGCTTTGATCTCGTAACCATGTCTCTATGATAGCTATAAGATTTGACTCATTTATTTATATTTGTATCGTTAATTCATTTATTTTGTCTGAATTCTGAGCACATTGAATTGAAGAGCAACTAATTTTGCATTTTTACAGCCCCCTCGCCACTCTGCGCAACCCTATTTGCTGTTGCTTTTTACGTTTGTATACTGTTCCCTTCCAGTTACACTCTTGCTCTCATTGTAATTACCCTGCAGTGCCATCATATCCTGCTGCTTTCTAAGTTTATGTATCCGCAGCCTCATGCCCAAAAGATAAATTTGTTTAAATCCACTGTACAGCCGAGTATTCAATTTACCAGAACACTGTCCTGCACACCTTTCTAGTGCATATCATCCCACCATAACCGTACTAGTGCCAGTGCGCAATGAACTGAAGCCCATTCCTACCATACCACTTTCTTAAGCCGTGCATTTAAATCCTTTGCTTTATTTAGCCTGTCAGTTTGCCCATGGCTGAGGTGGTAATCTTGATTATTACATTGGCACTTCTGCTTTTTAGTTTAGCTCCTAACCTTTGTGGTGTTGCTTGCTGGCCTGTATTTATTTGCCCCTCCCCACACCCAATCCCAGTTGGTCTTGAAAATCACCGAATCCCTACAGTGTGGAAGCAGGCCGTTTGGCCCATCGCCTCTCTGAAGAGCATCCCACCCAGACCTACCCCCAGTGTCTGTAACCCTGCATTTCCTGTGGCCAATCCACTTAACCTGCACGCCTTTGGACTGTGGGAGGATATTGGAGACCCAGGGGAAACCCACGCAGGCACAGAAAGTGGTGGTGCGCTTCCTTCTTGAATCACTGCAGTCCAAGTGCTGTGGGTTGACCCATAATTCCTTAAGGGAGTGAATACCAGGATTTCGACCCAGCGAACGTGAAGGAGCGATGATATATTTCCAGGTCAGGATGGTGACTGCCTTAGCGGGGAGCTTGCAGGTGGGGGTGTACCCATGTGTCTGCTGCTCTTGTTCTTTGACATGGAAGCGAACGTGGGCTTGGAAGGTGGTGTCCAAGTTCTTTGGTGAGTTTCTATAGTGCATCTTGGAGATGGTACACATCTTGGAGATGGTACACAGTTTCTGTGGTGGAAGGAGTGGATGCCTTGGACGTGGTGCCAATCAAGCGGGCTGCTTTGTCCTGAATAATATCAAGCTTCTTGAGTGGTTTGGATGTGTGCCCATCTGATGCAAGTGGGTAGTATTCCATCACATTCATAACTTGTCATGTAGCTGGTGAACAGGCTCTGGGGAGTCAGGAGGGGAGTGACTTGCTGCAGTTTTCCTAACCTCTGACCTACATGGCTAGTACAGTTGAGTTTCTGGTCAGTGGTAACTCTGAGGAAGTTGATAGCGGGGGATTCAGTGATGGTTACATCATTGACTGTCAAAGGTTGATGGTTATATTCTCACTTATTGGCGATGGTCTTTGCCTGGCATTTGTGTGGCCTTAATGTTACTTAGTGCTTATCATCCCGAGCCTGGATATTGTCCAGATCATGATGTACTTTGAACGTGGACTGCTTCAGTATCTGAGGAATCATGAATGGTGCTGAACATTGTTCAATCATTGGCAAACATCTCCAGTTTTGACCTTATGATGGAGGGAGGATAATTGGCGAAGCAGCTAAAGATAGTTGGGCCTAGGAACTACCCTGCTGAAGTCCTGCTGAGATGACTGACCTCCAACACCAAAGCCATCTTGCTATGTGCCAGGTATGACCTTAACCAACAAAGAGTTTGACCCTGCTTCCCATTCCATTTTTCTTGGGTTCCTTCATGCAATACTTTGGATGCAGCCTAATGTCAAGGGTTGTCACTCTCGCCTCACCTCTAGTGTTCAGCTGCTCTGTCCAAGTTTGAAACCTGACTGTTGTGAGGTCAGGAGCTGAGTGGGCCTGGTGGAACCCAAACTGAGTATCATTGAGAAGGTTATTGCTGAGCAGCTGCTGCTTGATTGCAGAGTGAAGGGACAACCCTTTGGAATAGAAATGAAGAGGAATTTCTTCAGCCAGGGGGTGGTTAATCTGTTGAACTCTGCTACAGAAAGCTGTGTAGGCCAAGTCATTGAGTCTAATAAGACAGGGATAGGTTCTTTGATTAGTAAGAGGATCAAAGGTTACTGGGAGAAGGCATTTGAGAAGCATATCAGCAATGATCAATAGGCTGAAAGGCCTCATTCTGCTCTTACATCTTACATGGTATTGTAGTCTAGGTCACACCTAAACTGGGTAATTATATAGGCTCCCAAGACACTGCTTAACTTGCTCACTTAATAATCAAGTTTCAACTGGTTTTAGTTAAGCTATTCTTTCAATGTACCTCTTGAAAATAAACTTGCTCAAAGGTCACATAACTGCAGATTTTACTTTAATGCCAGTTCCAAATTACAGACTAAATTAGGCTTGTACAGAATAAATATTTAAACCCATTCTTACAAAGCAAAAGTATGCACTTAGTCCAAGGCTGAACTGAATTTGGTAGCATCTTTCTCCATAGCCCTACTCAACTTTCTTTAAATTATAGTCCAGTTGTATTTTGAAGTTACTGTAGTATCTATTTTCAATGCTCTTTAGATTACAGCATCACGTTGAGTGTTAATTTCATTACGTGAGTTTTGTTTTTGTTACACTCCTTGACCAAAAAAAACCTGCTGTTCCCCACCTACTCCACCCAAAGAAACTTCAATAATTTTGGAAACATTTAACAAATCTCTCTTTAATTGTCTCTCCTTTACCGGTAGCAGCACAGCTTCTCAAGTGCTATTGGATAGGAAGCTCCAGAATTTTGACCGGGTGGTGATAAGGAGACTGTGATACATTTCTATGTCAGGACTGTGTGTAACCTGTAGGTGATGTTCCCTTGTATCTGCTTTCTTTGTCCCATTTAAGTTTCCTGGTATGGAAGATGCTGTTGACAAAATCAAAACTGTTTCCATCCATCTTTCAAGCCGAGCGTTCCAGATCAGCTCAACAATGATTTAGTTTCTCCAAGTTGTTGAAAAGTATGTACCTGGACTTGGGCTGAGGACAGTGTCAATCCTGGCTATTACTCTGTTGACAGTGGGACAGCTTGAGAACGCTTTGGAAAAAATTGTGGTCCTGCAGAACATTTGAAAGTTTTGTGCATAACGCTGCATTTATCAACTTGCTATAGTTTGTCTCTTGACAACTAAATATGCAGTTCTCAGGAGTTACTGGATTGTCAGTAAATTGGAATCTTGTTTTTTTTTCCCCCACCCCCCAGTTCAGGAATCCGAAACCTAACTGCTCCTGTAGCTGAATCAGACCTGGGACTGGGTAACAATTATGTACCGTGTTCCCTTCCCAGATGTGACTGCAGCTTAAAGCTCAAGCCCCATTCTGAATGTTCCCACCATATCTGACCTTGGCTTTTGACTTTCCTGCCACTTGATATTTTGCTTTTTTTTTAAAAATAAAAGATCGCGGATACCAGAAATTGGAACTAAAAAGAAAGGATGCTGTTGATTCTCAGTAGACCTGAGTCGGGGTGGCATGGTGGCTCAATGGTTAGCATTGCTGCCTCTCAGCACCAGGGTTTAATTCCACCTTTGGGTGACTGTCTGCATGGGTTTCAGCTGGGTGCTCCGTCTTCCTCTCTCAGTCCAGCGGATGTGTAGGTTAGATGGATTGGCTATGTTCAATTTCCCCATCGTGTGCAGGGTTATGTAGGTTAGATGGGTTAGTCATGAGAAGTCCAGGGTTACAAGGATTGGGGTGGCTCTGGGTGGAATGCTCTTCGAAGGGTCAGCATGGACTCCTTCGGCCAAATGGCCTGCTTCCTCATTGTAGGGATTGTGTTCTGGCAGCATCTATAGACAGAGAAAAAGTTATGTTTTAAGTCTGATGTGACTCTTCTTAGGAACCTTTCGTTTTTTTACTGTTGCTTGTGTAGTGATATACTTGTTATCGTTTCATTGAAAATGCAAAGCCTGTGTCTTGTTTGAAATTAAAGTTACCATATTGTGTGTTTTTTTTCACTTGCAGCTTGCTCTGGGCCATGGTGCCCGGCGGTACCATCTCTCTGCCCTGTGCAGACGAGCCAAAATAGCCATGAGCCGCTTTGAACCCCAGGAGTACATTGATTATAAGTTACTGCAGAAGAACCTTGACACCATTCGCAAAAGGTAAGTGGAAAGGCTGTTCTGAGCTCTGTGGAGTGTACAGAACCTGCTCCCACAGAGGGTAGTTTATAATCATTGTAGAATCCCTGCAGAGCAGAAGCAGGCCCATTCAGACAATCAGGTCCAAACTGACCCTCTGAAGAGCATCCCACCAAGATCCATACCCCTACCCTATCCCCATAACCCCACATTTCCCATGGCTAGCCCACTATCTTGCACATCCCTGGATATTTTGGGCAATTTAAATTAGATTAGATTCCCTACAGTGTGGAAACAGGCCCTACGGTCCAACAAGTCCACACCGCCCCTCCAAAGAGAAATCCATTCCCCTACCCTATATTTACCCCTAACTAGCACACTGACCACTGGGCAATTTAGCATGGCCAATTCACCTGACCTGCACATCTTTTTGGATTGTGGGGGGATACCAGAGCACTCGAAGGAAACCCATGCAGACACGGGGAGAATGTGCAAACCCCTCACAGACAGGCTGGAATCGAACCCAAGACCCTGGTACTGTGAGGCAGCAGTGCTAACCACTGAGCCACCATCCACCTAATGTGCACAACTTTGGGCTGTGGGAGGAAACCGAAGCACCCGGAGGAAACCCCCACAGACGCAGAATGTGCGATCTTCACACAGTTGCCAAAGGGAATCGAACCCAGATCCCTAGCAATGTGAGGCAGCAGTGCTAATCACTGAGCCACTTTGTGACACAGTTGTAGTGTCCCTGCCTCTGAGCCAGGAGACCCAGTTTGAAGCTGTATCTGCTACAAGAAAGGTAACAACATCTCTGGACAAGTTGATTAGAAAATACCTGGAACCTTTTAAGGGATAGCTCGATAGGTACATGAGGCAAAAGTGAATAGAAGGTTATATGAAATCAGGATGAGATGATAGTCGTGGGACCTTGTGATCACATTGACCAGTTGTGCCATAACATTTGCGTTTCTAAGAATATGGTTTTCCTCCCAGCAGAGAAGGCTGAGGGAGGATCTGATTGAGGTGTACAAAGTTCTCAGGGGCACAGTTAGGGTAGATACCCTCAGCTCCTCTATAATGTAATGGTTATGTTCCTGTGCAACCCCGCAATACAGCACAATCCTGCTTTAGAGAAAGAGCTTACTGTTGGCGCTGTAATTACGTTACAACTAACACTTTAAAAAAGTTTGCAATGTAGAAGTAGCGTCACCAATTCGTTAATCACGTCACAGTGAATTTGTGTTGATGAAACGTGTGTTATAACAGATTGACATGTACATAGCAACCTTCCCCCTTGGTGGAGGCGTCAGTAACCAAGGGGGCACAGTTTTACGTGAAGGAGCAGGAGCTTTAGTGTAAATTTTGAGGAAAAGTAATTTCACCCAGAGAGTTGTGGGCATCTGGAACTCATTGTCTGAAAGCGTGGCACAGGCAGGCACCCTCAAGATAATGAGCTGTTGAGATGAGCACTTGTAATGCCATAGCATACAAATCTGAGACAATTGCTGGAAAATGGGGTTAGAATAGAGAGATATTTGCTGACTGGCATGGACATGATGGGCTGAAGGGCCTCTTTCTGTGCTGTCTAAACTCTGACTTTAATTGTCATAGCTAAACTTAGTTATAGACTGTGGGTGTTTACAGATTGTGAACCATGGTTAAAAAAGATAATCTTTGCTTCCATACACTTAAATAATTCCTGGCCTTTGTAATTGGTCTCTGATTGTGTAGTTAATGAGGGATTTGTTTTTGAAAATAATACATTTCCATTGCATTATAATGCAAATGACCTTACTAACGTCTGGGAATGAACCTTTCAGCTCAGCGAGTAAACCCACATCGAAAACCTCAACCTGAGCTACAAATCTTCTCAAAACTCACTCTTGCAAATAACACTATAATCATGTTAAGTAATTACACCAGTGATGGTGTAGACTGGGTAGTTTTCCTTTTAGATGACATAGGAGTTGTAGTTGTAGTTCCACAGTATATCATAACTTTTTCAAAGAAGAACTGGGTATAATCACATGTTTCCACAAATATCCAAGGATCAATTACATTAATTTACTTTTGCCTCCATACCAGGCTGGACAAACCATTGACTTTGTCAGAAAAGATTGTGTACAGTCACCTCGATGATCCTGTTAACCAGGAGATAGAACGTGGGAAGACTTACCTGCGCCTCCGACCTGACAGGGTGGCCATGCAGGATGCCACGGCTCAGATGGCCATGCTTCAGTTCATCAGCAGTGGGTTGCCGAGAGTTGCAGTGCCATCTACAATTCATTGTGATCACTTAATCGAAGCTCAGATTGGCGGAGATAAGGATTTGGCCAGAGCCAAGGTAATTTATTGGGTGCAGTGATAAAAGGGGTTGATGAAAAGTTACTTGAATGCATATATACTTTTATCACATTAGCATTCAACCTTACTGTTATGTGCAGTTCACCAGAGAACGTAGTCCACTCTGCCTGTTCCTGTTGTCTTCACATTGCTGTATGTCTGTTTCACACACAGACACAGAACCAACATCATGGCGTGGGTGCAGGATATTCAGCAGGGGCAAGGGGGTGAACCAGACATTTTAGTACCAAGACTGAAAAAGGGAAGACATTAAGGTTCTAAGTTCAGATTTTCAGGAGGTTTGAAAACAGGAGCTTGAATGTAGTCAGCTTTGGTCTGGCACCAGGAACTATCCAGAATAGAGCTGGGAAATGGATAGGATCAATGTGTGGCTGGAAGCAGACTGTGGGTTAGATGGCTTCAGATTTTTGGGGCTTTTGGACCAGAGTGGACAGAAAGTGCCTATTCAAACATGATAGGTTGTATTTCAACAGAATTGGGGCTAAAGGCATTTCGATGGGTATGTGAGTAAGAAGGGCTGAGAGGGATATGGGTCAAATGCTGGCCAGTGGGTCCAGATTAATTTAAAATATCTGGTCGGCATGGGCGAGTTGGACCCAATGGGTCTGTTTTCATGTTGTACATCTCTATTATACTATGACCTAGCTGATGAGGGATGCTGCAAGGTTGCAGGTGGGAGCAGGAGAGGTGACATAAAAATTGTGAGGGGAAGAGTGGGAGGGCATGGGGAGTAGAAGGAAGGCACATGGGGAGGGTAATGACTGGGAAGGGTGGTAGTGGAAGAGAGGAAGTTGGCAAAGGGTGGGATAGAGAGGATTCAAGGGAAAGAACAGCGTCTAGAGGTGGCAGAAATGGCAGGGCCCAAGGCAGCAGCCCTGTGTGGGTAGAGAGGAGCAGAGGGAGATTGCATGGCATAGAGGATGACTGTGGAGTGCAGTGGGAGACCAGTCAAGGCTGCACCAAGGGAAAGGAAATCAGAGGATGCTGGCGGGGTTTGGAAATGAATGAGGGAGGCCACAAAGGAAGAGGGAGCATTGGATGGCCGTGGGGTGGGGCACAGTTTCAGCCACCATGTAGTGGAGTGGTGGAGAACAGGGAGTCCACAAGTGTCAACAAGATGGAGGCTGTGGAGGGGGTGGGTATGAAAGGCCACAAGGAGTAGGTAAGAGGGGCTGAGGAAGTTGGGGTGGGGAAGGGAGAAAGAGGCTGAAAGGTCAGGAGAGAGAGAGAGAGATCAGCTGCAAGTGGGGACAGGGAGGCTGTAAAGACCGGGTTTAATTCTGTTAACAAATAATAACCTGGAGCCAGGAATCTTGCAATCATTGAAGTAATGCATTTCTTGCAAACAAATGGACTCTCTAACTTAAGGTTATTATGTTCAGGAGCTGCCATCTGGAGAAAATTATAGTAATTGTAATGAACTTTGAGAGGATGCAGAGGACACTTCGTTTAAAGGTCGTTTTTTTTGTGGGGGGGGATGTGCGGAAAATGTAGCTACAAAGTTTGACTTGAAAAGGGATGTGGCGGTTCTTGTAGGGTGAGACTTGAGTATTAGGGGAGATGTTAGAATGGAATGCCAGATTATGAAAGTCTTTGGATAGAGTATGCAAAGAAAAAGCCCTGAAAGACAAGCAAATAGAGACTTAAGTTTTTTGACAAGGAATGCAGAAGGAGTGAATTTTTTTTTTAAAAAAGTGACCAGTGGTAATGTCCACGAGGGTGGTGGCAACAGAAACGATGAATGTTTTCAAAAGGAAATTGGGCAGTCACGTGAGGGAGGTAAACTAGCAGGGCTATGGGCATCACCTGGGACTGACTGGATAGTTCCACAGGAACCTGACGCACACTCAATGGGCCAAATGGCCTCCTGAAGCTACGTAACTTGAGCTAAATGTGGTCCACACAGTGTATTGTCAAGCTCGCCATACACGTAAAACGGACTTGTTTGGGCTTGTTATTTGCCTTCGTGTGCTGAAGAGAATGAACATTAGGTTTGCTGTGTTAAAAGATACATCACTTAGACGCTATTGTGTAGAATATATTTTGGATTGATTTCTAATTTGTAAAAATGCAAAACTGTTAACTCTCCAATTCCAGTCAGACTCAAAATGGATGGAATGGTTTTCTTCAATCGTTTATATCTTTGATCATTTTGCTTCAGCCACTTGGAAAGAGTCATTAAGCAACTGGTTAGTACAATCTCCATAATTTGCTACTCTTCACTTTGAACATGACTGTTTTTACTTTATACAGGAAATGAACAAAGAAGTTTATGATTTCTTGGCGACGTCAGCAGCGAAGTACGGAGTTGGCTTCTGGAAGCCCGGCTCTGGTATCATCCACCAGGTGAGGTGGCCATCGCGTTGCTCTTTAATGCCTCTCCCACCACCCCTCCCAGGCAGTCTCCACCTCCCCCTATAATCAAGTGTGACCAGAATGACTAACAGTCTGGTTTCTGATGGAATGACTCAAACAAAGCTGAGCAAGCCTTGTTTTTACCTTCCTGAATCTTCTCAACTCGGTGCATGAGTTAAAGCAGTTGCCAAATTGCCAAAATCCAAAGATGTGCAGGTCAGGTGAATTGGCCATTCTAAATTGCCTGTTGTGTTAGGTGCATTAGTCAGGAGTAAATATGGTTTAGGGGAATAGGTCTGGGTGGATTACTCTTCAGAGGGTCAGTGTGGACTTGTTGGGCCGAAGGGCTGGTTTCCACACTGGAGGGAATCTAATCAAATCAAATGGTTCGCACTTCGAATGAAATTCCCGAGGACCATAGCAAAAACTGCAAGCACAGCAGCACAAAGGGTTTTAGCTGACTCTGGCACGCTCAAGCCATGGTGAGGGAACACTCGATAATTATTCAGTAGTGCCGTTTAACAAATGTGGCTGTAATAAATTGGATTTCATTCCTGGAAGGTAAGACAGGGCCTACATTGCTTCAACTTGGCACCTCTGACAGGCCAGTTGTGACTGGAACTTGGCATTGTAGGAAACTGTAGGTGAGAGCATGTATCCTGTGACTCCGTAGAGCAGCATGTAAAAGCTAGGCTGCCAGCAGACTTACACCACCAAGCTCATGATTCTTCACTATAGGTATTTCAGATGTGCATCAAATGTCTTCAAAGTGCTGAGACAAAGAATGTCTCCGTAGGATCTATTCAAGTACTTGGCTATCAGGAATTCTGAACATTAATGTATGTAAACCTTAAAATTTAGAAAAACCTCAAGTGTAAACATGCAGATAGGAAAACAATTCAGCAGCCCACTGATGGTTTCATGGAGTATTTTGATTATTGGTTTTGATAGTATCTGTTTTGCCTCCATCAGGTTGGGCTCTGAAAATCATTGTGTAACCGTTATCTTCACTCTGTCACCAGCAAGTAGCTTGCTTATTTAGTTCCTAATTCTAGCATTGGTCTACCTGACTTCTGCACGGTCGCAAGAAACCAATCAGGGAATACCATATGGCCCACTAAGGCTGCTCCACCATTAATACGATCTTGGCTGATCTTGGGCTTCAAGTGCATTTTCCTGTCCACTCCCCTTATCTCTATTCCCTGAGAAACCAAAAGTCTGTCTATTCCAGCATGGAATTCTCTACCCTGATTATGGAGCATCCTCTGGGGTAGAGAATTCCAAAGATTAACAACTGTTCATGTAAAGAAATTATCCTCATCGCAATGGCTCAGTGGTTAGTACTGCTGCCTCACAGCACCAGGGATCTGGGTTCGATTCCAGTCTTGGACAGCTGTCTGTGTGGAGATTGCGTATTCTCCCCATGTCCGCGTGAGGTTTCTCTGGGTTCCTCCATAATCCAGAGATGTGCAGGTTAGGCAGATTGGCCATGCTAAATTGCCCCTAGTGTTCAGGGGTGTGTGGGTTAGGTGCATAGTTAGGGATAAATGTAGAGTAATAGGGTAGGGGGCTGTTTTTGGGTGGGTTACTCTTCAGATGGGTAAAGTGGCCTGTTTCCACACTGTTGGGCTTCTATATCTCAATCCTAAATAATCACCTCTTAATCTACAATTGGGCCTCTTCTCTATCAACAAAATCTATATATCAGCATCTAGCCTATCAGAATCTCTCGTGTTTAAATGGTATCAAATCTCATTCTACTAAACACCAGAGAATATAGGCCCAATTTACTCAGTCTCTCATCTTCGGGCAGCCCAGTCAAGCCCAAGAGCCAACCTAGGGAACTTTGGCTTGACCATCTCCCATGCTTCCCTTCACTTCCCATGTGGCCGAGTTCCTGAAGGAGGATGTTCAGCCTCTTCAGCTTGTTCTGCCACCGTTTGGTTAGATCATTGTCAATCTGTATTCCATTTCACCGCTGTGGGGAGAAAAATCTATCAGAATTGGCTTTGATGTTTTTAGCTTTGCTGAGGGACACCTCGAGATGCCCACAACCCTTTTTGTAGAGAAATGTTTCCTGACATCACTCTTCAGTAGCCTTGTTCAAATGTCAGAATCTCGTTTCTCATTGGGAGTTTTATGAATGAAGTATGGAGTACAAAAGTAAGGCAGCAACAAATTATAGAAAATACTGGTAAAGCAATGATTCAAGTAGTCAGTCCAATTTGGATACCCTGTAATGGGTAAGAGACATCTGGTGATAAGCAGTTGAACATTGAATCAATGGTGTTGGTCTTGTTGCGGCTATAATGCAGTTAATGTTCAGAACAGGTAGAAAAAAATGCTGCAGAAAAGTAGCTTTTTCCCTAAAGGTCTTAGTAATTTTTGAGAATATTATGTAAGACATTGTTATGGCTGTTCCTGTTGATTTACCCGTTGCTCTTTTTCATCCTTGAGTCTAATTTAAACTAAGAGTTGAAAGGAATGTATTAGTGTTTTAGTAAATAACTGGACACAGTTAACCAATATAATTTTCATAGTTTAGCCAAGTACTCTTTTTAAGCAATGTTTCCACTGCTAATTTAAAATCAGAGACTGTTTTTTTCACTGGCATAATATTGGAATACTATAATTGGGAGGAGGGATCATTTCTACTTTGACGTTCTGGCTGAGGAAATGTTTACTGGAGCCCATCAAATTTGAGTTTTGAAGGAGTGAATCAAGAAAAACCATTGCCTTTGTTTATTTAATTTAAAAGTCTGAAAGGGAGAGAGTTTCAAAGCATTTTCAGCTTTGCTGCAGTAAATGATTGGGTCAGAATTGATTGTATTCTAAGGGAAGTAGGATAAACGTTTGAAACCAAGTAAATCATAGCTTGCATTGCCACAGGATTATTGTTGTTCCGCCCTAGGGTAGAGCAGCAGATGCAGTGTGCCACATGGTCATCTCCTGTGCCATAGTTTCTGTGATTGTGGTGACCCTGTTGCTACTCACTGTATTGGGTCATGGAGCAAGATGCTAAAGGATGATCAGCTCCTGTGAAAGTCCCTGCTAGAAACATGGTTTGGAGCAGAAAGTTAATGGTGAACGAAACTGACAGTCTCCACTGTGTGCTGAAAAACATGTGATTTTACTTGCAGATTATTTTGGAGAACTATGCCTACCCTGGTGTGCTGCTGATTGGCACTGACTCCCATACTCCTAATGGAGGTGGTTTGGGTGGTGTGTGTGTTGGAGTTGGCGGAGCAGACGCAGTTGATGTGATGGCAGGGATTCCTTGGGAGTTGAGGTGTCCAAAGGTAAGCTACCTACTAAAGTATCTCTCAAGTCTCGTTTTGACCAAAATGTTCAGTCACCCATAACTGGACACTGCATGGCAAGTAACACAAAGATGATAATGACCGTTTGCATCTACAGAGCCCATTCACCAGAGTTACTTCACTGGAACCTTGCATTGAAATTCCATCACATGGATGTGCACAATCTACATTGAATTCCGTGGGAAGAGAAATTCAAGTTATGGTTATAGGTGACTTGTACAAACAAGTCAGCATTCTCTTCTTTGAGAGAATTACACACTCTAGAATTTAAACATTCAATACAATGGTATATTCCTTTACCAAATGCTAATAGCTATAAAAGCAGTCACATACAGATTCTGAGGAAGGGTCATTCAACAGGAAGCGCTAACTTTGATCTCTCTCCACAAACGCTGCCACACCTGCTGAGCCTTTTCAGCAATTTCTGTTTTTGTTATATACAGGACTACATTGTAAACACCTCATCTTTTAATTTTTCTGGATTTTTAAATTGGAGGCTGAACTGGGAAAAGGGGTTGGGGTGTAGTTGCTGCAGGAAGCTGGTTTGTTTTCCCTCTTCAGTTGCTGTAGTGTGTTGCTTTGAGCCAGTATGTGGGAATCTTCCTAACTTATTGCTTTGTACCGCCTGCTGTGTGAGAATAGACCGATCAAGGAACAGAACTTCTGTCGAGATTAACCGATCGTCTCCGTGAACCCTGCAGACAGGGACCATTGGACCTCTGTCATAGTTTTTTCCCTTCATCCATAGCACTTTTTTGTCTGTATTTGTGTAAAGAGAGTTTTATAAGAGGGTTAGAGTTTTATTTTGTTGAGTTATATGTTGACTGTTCAATGATTCTAGCTACAGTTAAGCCAGTAATTTTTAACAGCAAATTCTTAAGTACAAAAACCAGATCTGTGCTTTCTGTTAATCTTAGTCTAAAAAGACAGAGGTTGGAAAATTTTGCATACTTTGGCAAAATCTTTAACTTTTGTGATGACTGTGAATAATGGGACTTATTTCCAGTTTGCTATTCTAGTGAGGCATGACAGCATGCATTCCTTACAGCAATAGCACCATGTAATTCCACAAGCTGTAGCTTCTCGTTGTCCTTTTAAGTGGACAGTTGAGCAGTCGATGCACATAGTAAAGGCACTATGTTAAATCTGGACTTTAGTAGGTTAAAGGGTCATTTGATCAAAGTTCTCAGACATTAAGTTATGCAAATGAGGTTGGTGGTGATAAACTATTTTCTCATGATTGGGAAGTCCGTGACCAGAGGCAGAGACTAAATATTAGAGCCATGTAATTTAAAAGTGAAGTTAGGAACCACTTTGATATGCAAAGGATAGTTGAAATTTGGGATTTTTTTAACAATTGTTAGTTGTTTCTGGGTCAATTATTAATGAATTAATCTCAATTTCTTTTGCCATTCCAGTTTGCTATTCTCGTGAGCCATGCCAGCATGCATTCCTTACAGCAATAGCACCATGTAATTCCACAAGCAATGCACCAGGTCAGAACAGTCCTGATTCCTGCCACATGTAGTTGTGAATAGTGATGGGCAAATAGGTAACCAGAGGAGCAAACTATTGCAAACTTCCTGATTCTTAAATGATACGGGGGCGAAATCGCTGCCCTCCTGTTTGTACGAAAGGGTTAGAAGAGCAAGTATCAAATATCACTGCGTTGGTGTTGGATTTATGCCTCAGTGTCTATATAAATGCAGCTTAACTGCAATTTAAGCTCGTGCAGGTTTTTGTGGGACCATTGAACAGGCAGGTAATGCTTTAGGTGGAAGAGATTAGGGGAAGATAAACCTAGCTGTTGATGTCCCTGGCTGCCTGCTCCATTTGTTAGTCACAACTCTAAGTTACAGGCAAAATCCAAAACTGGTTGAAATCCCAGATCTAAGGTGGGCACCCTGCATCGAGCTCTCAACAAAGTGTGCTGATTGGATGGGATTGAAGCACTCTGCCTGTGCCTCTGTTTCTGGCCAAAGGTTGGTAATTCTGGTGGATGCTGGTTTCTTCCTGGGTCTCAAGGTTCTCTGAATGCTTTGAAATAGTTTGTTATATTTGTTTCCTGTGTAGGTCATCGGAGTGAAGCTGACGGGGCATCTGTCAGGCTGGACGTCGCCAAAAGATGTCATCTTGAAGGTTGCTGGCATTTTGACAGTTAAAGGGGGAACCGGTGCAATCGTAGAGTATCATGGACCAGGCGTGGAGTCTATGTCCTGTACAGGTACACAAGTTAGAGCTCAACTGTGATGTGAGATCACGAAAGCAATTATCATGGTGTGTTTATAATATTGCTTCCTCTGTTTTCCTTCCTCCAACTAATGAGCCATTGAAACCAAAGTTTATTCTCACCTAATACTTGACTTGGTTTACCTCAACTTCTGTCCTGTCTCTTTTCATCTTACACTATGTCGCCCTGGCTTGTCAGCTCCCCTTGTGCTGGTGAAGCAATAGTATGATTACCCCTGACATGGCTAAATAAGAGGCAAGTATCCTGTTCATCACAATCTGTTGACCCCTGCTGGGGTTAGGGACAAGTGTTTGGTGGAGCTGTGTGCTCTGTTGTGGTCCATTTGACAGCTAACATTCTGGATTGCACATGGATAACTTCGCTTGGATGAGGTATTACGTACTTAAAGCTGTGCTTCCCAGCTCCAGCTAGGAGACGATTCTTCAAAAGACAAATGAAGTAGATTCTCGTGCCTAAAATTTCATTGACATTGAAATCCAGTTTCTGTAGCTTCTCGTTGTCCTTTTAAGTGGACAGTTGAGCAGTCGATGCACATAGTAAAGGCACTATCTTATGCAATCTACACAGACCATGTTATAAATGTTTGTAGCAAAGATAAAGTTGACAGTGTGGCACTGGAAAAAGCACAGCAGATCTGGCAGAATCTGGCAAGAGAGTCGACGTATCGGGTTTAACCCTTGGTCACTCCTGCCTACCCGAAACGTCAACTCTTTTTCTGCCTGATTTGCTGGGCTTTTTCCAGTGCCACATCTCCAGCATCTGCAGTGCTCTCTTAGGAAAGATAAAGGCATGTTAAACTGAGAGATGGTTGGAGGGCAGAAAACAGGGTAAGGGCACAACAAGGTTTCTTGGACTGGTAAACTGGAGTGATCATGTAGTGTTCCACAGAGTTCCTGTTGGGATAGGAGTATCTATGTAAATACCAATGTGAATTGAGAATTAATTGGAAGTATGGCAAACTGTTAAGGACTTTAAAAGATTGTAGGGTAGGCAGAGATAGCAAGTGTGTTTCAGTGTTTGGGATGTTGAGGTATATAAATGTAGTGGCTGAGGAACTGTGTAGATTCAGTTGGATGTTACCAGGATTGAGGGGATTATAGTTCTGAAAAGAGACTTGATTCGTCTTTTTACTGGAACTGATGACGCTGAAGGATGCCAATGTAACATTGTCTGTAAGGTACTGGATCCTTGTCTAAGATTATGGAACTCTAAACCGTTAATGTCTGGTCAAGTGGCATGGATGTCCGTCAACAAAAATGGGATTACTGGACCATATCAAACTAAATCCTGATTTTAATGTCCTCCATCTTTCAACAATTGGTGATTTTTGTTTCCAAGAGGATGCCGATAGAATGACGGTGCTAGCTGAACAAAAATGAGAACCCAGTTTGAAAGTCTTTCCCTTTCCAGGTATGGGCACTATCTGTAATATGGGTGCTGAAATCGGGGCAACCACTTCCATTTTTCCCTATAACCCCAGGATGAAGGCATACTTGGACAAGACCGGAAGAGAAGGTGGGTGCAGTGAGAATCGGTGACTTAGTTTCTATTTAACATTTTGCCCCAACAATATACGAGATTTTAATCAATGTGTTTTAGTGTATTTCAAAATAAACAATTGATAGAACATGATGAAGACTACTGAAGCTGGTCACTTCAACTTGTAGAAAAAGGTAACTTAGACAAAAGCCAAAAACCAAGCTAAAATTCATAGGTTAGAAAAAATAACCTGCAGGGTACAAATACAGTAAATCCTCAGTATCGTGAAATCATAAATCATGAACTTGCCTGCCGTATTTAAAGGTTTTTTGAGTCTTTAAGTTTGAGCTCCTTTTGATTGTGTTGCTAAGTTCATCAACCAGCATTAAGTTGAGGTGGACAAGGTGATAATGCAATGAGTTTGGAACTTGGTCTATGTTGAATTAGCTGACCCATGCCCTCCAACCACAAGGGGTGAACTCAGATTTCTCCAGTTTCCTTATTCCCCTTCCCCCACCTTGTCTCAGTCCCAACCCTCGAACTCAGCACCACCTTCCTAACCTGCAATCTCCTTCCTGATCTCTCCGCCCCCACCCCCACTCCGGCCTATCACCCTCACCTTAACCTCCTTCCACCTATCGTATTTCCAACGCCCCTCCCCCAAGTCCCTCCTCCTACCTTTTATCTTAGCCGGCTTTCCTCATTCCTGAAGAAGGGTTTATTCCTGAAACGTCGATTCTCCTGCTCCTTGGATGCTGCCTGACCTGCGCTTTTCCAGCAACGCATTTTCAGCTCTGATCTCCAGCATCTGCAGTCCTCACTTCCTCCTAAGGGGGTTTTAAGTTGGCCTTCATGAGGGTTGAGCAGGGCTGCTGTTATTTCAATAATGTAAACTGTGCATGTCAAACCAGCTCTCTCCTCCTCCTGATTTCAGCATCCCCACAAGCCTGTTCGCTGATTCTTTATTCTCTCCTGCCAAAATTTGGTTAGTCAGCACTCTCCACTTAATGTGGAGGAGCCAGTTTTGGAGTGGGATGGACAAAGTAAAAGAAATCACACAACACCAGGTTCATCACAACCATTTGGAGAAGGAGCAGCGTTCCAAATAAATCTCCCTCCACTTAAGGCATGGCAAGAGAGGGTTCCATATTTGTCATTGTGCTTTACACATGGATCCACTCTGCTGTCAACTGAGATGAATTGGGTCTGTTTCTGATGTATCACTTCATAGACACCCTTGAGTGCGCATGCATCCCCCATGCTCAACGCCACACACCACCTGCACTCCCCCCTCATGCATGTGAGTGTGCATTCTCCCACTTGAGCACTTATTCATAGGCACTCCTCCAGCTAGTCACTGACAGCTAGCTTCACCAAGCCACGTTTCTTTGTGCTTTACCATGACCTCACATCTTGCTCACTCCCTGAAGCCAAGAATCGATTTGTGGATTTTCAATCAGGAATGTTGACCGATTACTGGTACCTGTTCTTGGGAGCCACCACAGCTTTCGAGACTTTTCCTAAGCCCTGACAGCAATACCCAGATATCTAGTAAGACCTAGAGCTTGATCTCCATTCTATCAGTACAGTGATTTTCAATTGCTGTCGAGAGTGTGGTGCTGGTGAAGCGCAGCAGGTCAGGCAGCATCCTGAATTCCTCTAAAGTTGCCAACAACTCTGTATTATAGTGGGCCTTTTCAGCAGTATTGCTGAACAGCTCATTTCTACATTGAGCTCAATTCCCACTATTCTAGGATTTCAGTGAGCCCAGCTATACAGAGCGACTGACCAGACTAAATGTTCTGAGCACTCCAACTCTGCAGAACTCCTGTAGTTCAGTTGTCTCCATGCAGTACAGTTAAAGGACAGCCGATCTAACATGGAGTCTACCCTGCGCCCTCTGAGCCCCCTCCCTGTGCACACCACCACCACCATCCCCACCCCCGACACATGCACATACCCCTCCATATTTACCTCATCACTGACTCTGAAACTGTACTGGCTGACCTGTTGATATCTTCCCTGACTGCTGGATAGAATTGAATGTTGCTCCTTAATACTTCTGAGGGGTTCAGTTTAGCTCAGTTGGCTGGATGGTTGGTTTGTGAAGCAGTGTGGTGCCAATGGCATGGGTCCAATTCTCATTACTGGCTGATGTTACCTTGAAGGACTAGCCTTCTCAACCTCTCTGCTCGCTTGAGTTGTGCTAGCCCTAGGGTTAAATCACCACCAGGCGTGCCTCTCTAACGAAGGAGCAGCCCTCTAAATGATACTAGCTTACTCAGTACAAACAAAATAGATGTACTAGAGGATTTCATTGCAATATTCAGATATTTCCAGGTTTGCAGTTGCACTCATCTCCCCCACCCTCACGACTATCTCCAAGCGATTTCATCAAATTTAGGAGAGCAGTTCTTCGGTCTGATGTAGGAGGCAGCAAGGAGTTACTGCTTTAGTTTTGTCCTTGGCTTTCAGATACGCTATAATGTGCCTGAATCTACATCTGAAAATACAAATTAAAAGCAGGAGTAGACAGCTTGTTCCCTTGAGGCTACTCGTGGCTGATCTGATTATAACCTCGATTTTCCTTTTCTGTCTGCCTCCAATATTCTTGGAATCTAGTGATACTGACAGGCTACTAATCGCCATAATAAAGTACTGCTCATTCCACACTTCACCTTCCATCTTTAGTATGTACAAAATGACTAACCAGATGGTCTGGCCCATCAAGTCTGCTATGCCATGCAGAGAGACGGCTGATCTGATAATCCTCAAGTCCCTTTTCCTGCCATATCCCCAAAGTCTTCATTTCCTTACTGATTAAAAATCTGTCTTCATGCTTTGTGTGAGAGGATAAGAAACTGGCCAGGAATATCGCCATCCTCCCTGAGCACTGGGTCATTCCCAAGTATCCAGTTTTCCAAGATACTGAATTATAAGTTAGGTGGTGGAATTTTCTGCTCACACCATAGACAGGTGCAGGCAGATGGGGCTAGTTTAGTTTGAGATTATTCAGCATAGGCTGGTTGGACCAAAGGGTCTGTTACTGTGCTGTTCTATGACTCTGACTAATTCATGACTCTGTTTTGGTGTCTCCATCCCATCCATTCTCTGCAGTTTTACTTCTTTATTCTGCTGAAGTTGTAACTTTCTTTGAGTATCTGGTCAATACATGCCAAATGGTGGATGGCATTTATCCTAGTGTGCTAAAGGAGGACTAGCAGGGAGATTAGTGAGACATTGACAGTGAACAACATATTAAAGGATTGGACACTCTGGAGGCTGGAAGCAAGTTTCTGTTGATGGTTGAGTCCAGAACCAGAGGACACAGTTTAAAAATAAGGGGCAGGCATTTAGAACAGAGTTGAGGAGAAACTTCTTCATCCAGAGAGTGGTGGATATATGGAATGCTGTGTCCCAGAAGGCAGTGGAGGCCAAGTCACTGGATACTTTGAAGAAAGAGCTGGATAGAGCTCTTAAAGTAAATGGAATCAAGGATTATGGGGATAAGGCAGGAACAGGATACTGATTGTAGATGATCAGCCGTGATCATAACGAATGATGGTGTTGGCTCGAAGGGCTAAATGGCCTACTCCTGCATCAATTGTCTATTTGGCCAACTGCCAGTGCAACAGACAATAAAGTCTGTATTCAAAGAGGGCACCAGGGTTACAGCCAACTACAGAATAACCACATTATTCTAATCTCCTGTAAAACAATGGAATGGATTATCAGGTGTAGTACGTTATTTGAAAATAGCTCAGATTCATGTTTGTGTCAGGGCTTCCGAGATTTCCAATGCCATCTTGACTTGTTTTTCCCCAAAAGGGCAAGATTTAGTTAAAATAGAAGGTGTGGAAATCCAAGACAAGGCCGATTAAAGGCTAAAGGATGTGGGATAGAACAGCTACATCTGGGTAGGGTGCTGAGTATTGTGAATGTTGGAATTAATAAATGTATCAGAAATCCAATTTGAAGAGGTAATGTTTGCAATTAATAGCAAACTGTAGTTGGAGGGGGCAGCACAGAATTACTCGGCTAAAAATAAACGCGTGAGCAGGACAAAGTTAGCTTTTAATAACAAATATTGACTGCATGTGGGATGGGACATGTGAACAATACACGAGTGAAATTAAAAGCAAGGTACTGCTTGAATTATGTTGGAATTAGCAAGGTGAAAAGGTGTTACGTGATGGTCGTCTTTTCCTCTGGAAAGACTGCGTTGAGTCTATCTCCATCACAGTCTCAAGGGTGCAGCGGTAGTGTGCCTACCTCTAAGCCTAAAGATCCAGGTTCAAGTCCCATTTGCCCCAGACAGTCCCAGCATGTTTGAACTGGTTGATTCAAAATAACTACATTACTGACTTGGTGCTTCTTTTGATCCCCTCGTCCCAACCACAGCCAGAATCATTAACTAACTAACTAACATTAACTTGGTTTTTCCACCACTTTGAAAAGGGGGCTTGTGGCGCAATGGTAGTATGCCTAACTCAAGTGTAACATGTCCAAACAGAATGATTCAAAATACATCCATCATGCCGAGGCAGTGCATCCCACCCCAGTAATGCTCTTCTACAACCTCTTCAGTCAGGCAGAAGATACAGAAACTTGCACCAACAGGTTCAAAACCATTTTCCTCCCTGCTGTTGTTAGACTGATGAATGAACTCTAACTTCAAATAATGTTGGTCTTGTCTTGTCTTGCAGCATCCTGTGCAGTGTAAACTGTGTGCCTTACTGTGTTTTTGGAGTTAATAAAATGCTAAAGTCAAAGGTGATCATGATCTTGAAAGGAAGGTGCTTCGGTCAAATCATAATTTGGAGACTTAGTCCGTTTCTAGTCATTGGATCATAATATTTTTAAAGGCTGGGCAAGTTGGATTTCTGAGCTGATCCCTAATTTCTCTGATCAGAGTTATGATGAAAGACTGGGGAAATGTTAGCTCTTTGACCTTGAAAGCATGCACTTGACAGGTAATTTTAGAGGAATCAAAGATTGTAAGCAACTTGGGTAAATTCAGCAAACTATTTTAAATTAACTTGCAGGAATAGTTTAAAGGAATAGAGTTCATGATTTCTTTAATCATTCATGGGATGTATGTGTCACTCACTGGGACAATATTCATTACCCAACTCTAATTACCCTTCAGAACGCGGAGGTGAGTTGCTGCCTTAAAGTAGGAAAATGTGCATTTGCTGCTAATTTTAAAAATGTAATTTTCATATAATGAGCAACTTGTGGAATAGGTTCATAGATTGCGGTTAGATGCTATTCTGAGATGGCGAGTTGAAATTGACTAGTTCTTGAAAATATTTTTCTTTTTCAATTTTCAGAGATTGCTGTTCTTGCTGACAATTTCCAAGACTTGCTGGTTCCTGACGAGGGTTGTGAATATGATCAGCTGATTGAAATTAACCTCAGTGAGGTAAGCAAACTTTATGGGACCCTCTTGTGGCTCAGTGGTAGTGTCCCTGTTCCTGGACCCCAAGGCTCAGGTTCAAGTCCCACCTGCTCCAGAGGTGCGTAACAACATCCCTGAGCAGGTTAATTAGGAAATATACATGAGGAAATTTCAGAGCTTTATATGTGGTGCAATGGCAATATCATTGCCTCTGAGCCTGTAGTGTTTGTCCCTACTGTGCCAAAAGTGTGTCGTAGCTACACTGGGTAAACTCCCCTGCTCTTTTGCAGACCATTGTGTGTCAGCTTTTCATGACTTTTGGAGCATTTTTGTTTTGAGAAGGCAATCTGGTTCTGAATTGCACTGTTCTGAGCAGGAGGGGTGATTTGATGTTGCTGCCTGCTTCATAAACAGATCAATGTGTCTCTGTTCTCAATCTGTCCAGTGTTATTCCCACATTAATCCCACAGGACTCCCCGCACACTGCATTATGTTTATTTAGCAAAAAGGCAAACAGTATTTTCTACTGACATCAACAAAACCTTGACTACCCTTCGTACTCAGAGCTTAGAATCCTGTGTTTTCTCTTTCCATTTGAAGACCAAGAGTGAGGTGTGCAGCAACACATCACGTTAGCAAGGAATGGCAGTAGGGACTGGGTACTGTGAAAGCCACAGGCTCCGACAACATTCCAGCAATGGTCCTGAAGGCCTATGCTACTGAATTCGCTGTGCCACAGTTAGCAGTGAAGCATTTCCACAGTCCAGGTGATGTTTCAAGCTTCAGCATGGGACTTAGACCCACATTCTTGTGATCCCAAAGGAGGAGCCTTCCAACTTCAAATTGAACTGGTCTTGAATGTGTTCAATGATCCAACCTGCTCTGCTCACTGAGAAAGAGAAATTTCTCCCATATCAAATTGGAGGTCTGTTCTTTTGAAACACACTCCCCTCGTTCTTGATTGTCCCACAAGGGCAGTGTGCAAAGGATTAAATGGTTATCCATTAAGACAACCAGGCAATTATTTCAAACCATGCCAGGCAAAATGAGACTGGAACATGTGAGGGAGGCAAATCTGGTGAAAGGAAAAGTGTGTGTTATACTTCATGGCTGAAAGTTTGGTTCACAGCCAATGAAACACTTTTGAAGTGCAATCAGTTGTACCTGGCATCAGCCAGTTTTACACACAGTGAACTCTCCAACTACATTGCAATAATTACTGTTTTTGTGTAGCTTGGCAGCAAAATATCGGTAAAGATAGCAATATCTTTAGATTATATATTGTCAGGGAATCTATTACATCTATCAAAGCAGAAAGATGGGGCTTCGATTTAACATGTCATCTGAAAGATGGCCTCTCTGACATCACACCACACCTTCAGCACTTCACTGTGCTGTCAGCCTTGGGCTTAATGTGTGTGCTTCCTGGGGAGTGGTACTTGAACTCAGAACCTTATTCATCAGAGTTGAGTACTACTCGCCAAACCGTAGCCACAAACACAAACCAAAGTGATGAAGCTCTTTACTTCAGAGAGTGGCATGTTTGGATTAAACCACACAGCAACTAAGAGAAGAAACACAAAACAGAGGCTATTCATTCTGCACTGGATACTATGGTGGAACTGTGAGGGAGAGTCCAAAACTGAAGGGCGTGGGATTAAGGTGAGAGGGGAAAGATTTTAAAAAGGACCTGAAAGGCAATGTTTTCACACAGAGGGTGGTACATGTATGAAATGAGCTGCCAGAGGAGGTGGTGGAGGCTGGTACAATTCTTACATTTAAAAGGCATCTGGAAGGTTCCATCAATAGGAAGGGCTGAGAGGGATAATGGCCAAATGCTGGCAAATGGGACACGGTCAAGCTGGGATGTCTCTTCGGTCTGGATGAGTTGGACAGAAGGGTTTGTTTCCGTGCTGTTTGACTGGAATTGAATTGAATTCGCTTTATTGCCACATATACTCCCATTACGACACTATCTTAGGTACAAAGGTCTCTAGATACAGAATCTTTGTTTCAAAGTAGAAAAATAAGGAAAACAAAGTTTAAAAAGTTAACCATTACTGGCCCTCTTACTAAAGAGCATGAAAATAGAGAAACATAGTTTACAGTTCAACCGCTTATATGGAGTCTATAAGCGCCTGGCCATAATGGGCTTGACCTTCACTGCTTTGGGCTGAGGCTCAACCTCTTCCCCACCGTTAATCCAGGCTTCCTGCTCTCCCTTCCTCGCAGTGGGTTCCTGCTCTCACGGCTGCCTCAGGTCGCCTTCTCCTACTCCTGCTGCTGTCTGCCCGGTCCAGCTCTCAACCTCACCACCCTGCACTGCCTGCTCCCACTCTCGCCGCCCGAATCCCCCAGTCTTTGTCTCAGCTCCCAGCGTTGCAAAACTCGTCTGACTCTGTGGTGGAGGGGCAGGCTTCAGTGGCCAAAGTGAACTTGTCCTAGTTCTGAAACAAAAACAATCTGTGCTGGAAGTAAGAAGCAGATCGTTCACCTGCAAAAAGAAAACACAGATGGTTTGCTTCTGCTGGGGAGCATATTTCCTCCACTTTCTGGTTTTATCTCCGATTTACGGACTGTGCAACTTTTATCCCCGTTTCTGGCTTGTCTTGTGCCATTCTACCTGACCCACCAACCTTTGAAAGCATTTCATGTTTCCTCCCCATCACATTGCTGAAAAATGCATTGCTTTTTATTTCAGCTTAAGCCGCACATTAATGGACCTTTCACCCCTGACCTTGCACACCCAGTGTCCGAGATCGGGGCAGCAGCAGAGAAGAATGGATGGCCTCTTGATATCCGCGTTGGTAAGCAATTGACACTTCCACTACAATTTTTACTTGGCCTAATGGAGGTGCATTACTATATAATAAGTGGGACCTAGGAAATCATTACAGGTGTTCCTCTCTCCCCCTGCTGGAATATGAGTTGAAATGGTGTGGTTGGATGGCCCTGTGATGAAGGAAAATACCCAGAGAAATTCTGACAAGAAGGGGGCTGCCAAGTGCGGAGTTATTTGACAACATCTGCAATATTAAGAGGGCATGTATCTTGGCCACAGTCTCCCCATAATACAGGACAGAGTCATCCACAGTTCCCATACCGGGTGGTGCAATCCCACATGGAAAGTGGTCTTTGCTGTCACATCTTGCAAAAATAGTGGCTCGTGCACAAATGATGTCGGCCATCCCCAACAGAACTGTCTCGTGAGATTTCGTGGGAGGGGAGTAGAACGTTTGTCCTGGCCTGATAGCCTTTGTAGAGTGAACAAAATGAAATAACCGTTTGTGTACCAACCAATAATGGGGTCTGTATCTCAGCACAGTATTAGTTTGAGGATTAATTTACGTCCTGTTTCACCTCCAGGCTCCGATAAGGTTTTTATTCAAGAGCTAGGGCAGTTTCAACAACTGTTTAGTCCATACAAGCTTTCATCAGTGACGCAACAACTTGCTCTTAAATCAAGCCTTTTGAGGTCAGAAAACATGATCATACAGAGTTGAGAGTTTGGTGGTGGAAAAGCATAACAGGTCAGGCAGCATCTGAGGAGCAGGAGATTAAATGTTTCTGGCACGAGTCCTTCATCAGGATTGCTGATGAAGGGCTTATGCCCAAAACATCGATTCTCCTGCTTCTCAGATGCTGCCTGACCTGCTGTATGTTTCCAGCATCACCCCCTCGGCTCTGATCTCCAGCATCTGCAGGCCTGATTTAGTCCAAATCTTCATTCTTAGGAATATGAATTGATTTTACCCTGAACCATGTAAGGAGACATTAGGAAAGATGATTAGTCATGCAGGTCAGCTTTAAGGAGTGTCTTTAAAGGCAGACAGATTGGTAAAGTGTTGGAGGAGCTTTAAGAAGGGAGTTCTAGAGTTTAAGTAGCTGAGGTTTTACTAGAGCAATAAACGTCAGGGCTGAGCGGGAGGATGGCAGAGATGTAGAGAGTTCCTCGGCCAAAGAAAGCTGCTGTTTGAGGGAGGCATGGTAGTAGAGGGAATGAGGAAACCAGGAGGAGAACCTTAAACTGAAGTTGTCTGATATAGGTCAGCAAGCACAGTGGGCAGTGGGTGAACTGCATTTCTTGTGAGTTAAGATATAGACATTAGGGAACATTGTACATGACAAGATTCTCCTAAACTACACCTTCTTGCTCTGCTCCCGTTATTTCAGGTACATATGATTGCAGATGTTTCTGTTTGCATGAATTACTGAGTTGGAGGATATTTTGTTTGGTAATGATACAGGAAGAGTGATAGCTATAGAGTGTATGCTTTATACAAAGCTTTTCAAAGTATTTTCTAAACAAACAAACTGAAAACGTTCTAGCACAGAAATTGCCATTGGACCCTTAAATCTGTATCATTATAGCTTTCCATAAGTCACCCTGTTCATTTTCTCACTCTTTAATATTCTTGTTTTCATTGCCCTCCTTTAATTTAAAAGTATTGAGATGTTCAGCTATATACTGTGGTACATGGGCAAGAAAACCGATTTGGATGTACCATAAAGGATGTGCATTTACCGAGTCTGTGACTACTAATTCTCTCAAAGTACCTTTATAAGCCAGTGAAATACCCTTGAGGTGTAGTCACTGCTGTAGGGAACACAGCCAATTTGTAATCAGATTATCAACACAAATTGTAAGTGATAATGTCCAGATTGTCTGTCTGTTTTTATTTTGCAGTATTGTTTGAGGGGGTGAATACTGTCTAAGACACCATAGAGAGCTCCCTGGCTCCTCTTCACAATAGCCTCATTCAGTGTTTCATATCCACCAGACCAGATAGATGGGGCCGAGGTGTCAAAGCCAATTGCACCACCCTTGAGAAGTCAGTTAACTTGCAATGGCCAACAATCGAACTAAATGTAGGGGTTCCCTGGTCTTTATTCACTGGGCGTACTGAGCCATTGAAGAAGCCTTAGAGCCCAGGCTTTTTGGTTTGTTGGAAGTCTTTGGTTTCTTATAATGAGCGATTACTTAATTATTCCATTGCTCCTACTGAGCGTATTTTTTTGTTTAAACATTGTTTGGAGAAAGGGGAAGAAGGTAGAGAGAGACTTTTTTTCATGTGAATAACCCTTACTGGATGCCAGTACCGGATTGAAACAATGTTTGTGTTGGCAGGTCTGATCGGCAGCTGTACGAACAGCAGTTATGAGGATATGGGCCGTTCAGCTGCTGTTGCACAACAGGCCCTTGATCACGGCCTGAAGTGTAAGTCACAGTTCACTGTAACACCAGGCTCTGAGCAGATACGTGCTACTATTGAGAGAGACGGTTATGTAAGTATACTACCTCCATTCTGTTCCCAGTATACTGCAATAGAATTGATTTCATGTGGTCTCCCCACTTCAGACAAGCCAGCCTCCCTTTTTCTGCCTATCCTCAATATTATTCTGCACAGAAGCAAATATATTTTCTGAAGTACTGTTGTATATCTCCTGAGATCACCATTTCCTCCAATTCTGGACTTTAACTCTAGTGAATAAATATGATTTAATGTCCTATGTGTTTGTCATCCCCCATTACAAAGAATCTGGAATGTTTTACTTTGCTGAGATCATATTGATCTGGTTTGACCTGAACACCCCTTTCCTGCTTGTCCCCTACAACCTTCAACTCTTGTCAACCAATAGTTGTCTAACTTACCCCTTGAATGTGCTCAGTGACCCAACCTACAGTGCATGCATGGAGTGAGAATTCCAAATGCTAACAACCCTCTCACTGAGAAAAATTTCTCTTCATCTCGATCTGAAATTGGTGATGCTAATCTTGAATCCCTATTAGAAAGTAGAACAACACAGCACAGAACAGGCCCTTCGGCCCTCTGTTGCACTAGCCTCTGAACTAATCTAAGCCCATCCCCCTAAACTATCCCACCTTCCATATCCTTATTCAAGGACTGTTTAAATGTCCCTAATGAGGCTGGGTTAACTACATTGGCAGGCAGGGCATTCTATTCCCGTACCATTCTGAATAAAGAACCTGCCTCTGACATCTGTCCTAAATCTGTCAACCCTCAATTTGCAGCTATTGGCCCCTTGTACGATCCGGCGTTGTCATGCTAGGGAAAAGGCTCTCACTGTCCACCCTATCTAATCCTCTGATCATCTTGTATGTCCCTATTAAATCCCCTCTTAACTGCCTTCTCTCCAATGAAAACAGACCCAAGTCCCTCAGCCTTTCCTCAGAAGACCTTCCCTCCGGACCAGGCAACATCCTGATAAATCTCTTCTGCACCTTTTCCAATGCTTCCACATCCTTCCTGTAATGGGGCCACCAGAACTGGACACAATATTCCAAGTGGGGCCACACCAGCGGTTTGTACAGTTGCAGCATGACATCACGGCTCCGGACCTCAATCCCTCTAACAATAAAACCTAACACACTGTATGCCTTCTTAACAGCACTATCAACCTGGGTAGCAACTTTCAGCGATCTATGTACATGGACACCAAGATCCCTCTGCACATCCACGCTACCAAGAATCTTTCTATTGACCCACTATTCTGCCTTCCTGTCATTCTTCCCAAAGTGAATCACCTCACATTTACCTGCATTGAACTCCATTTGCCAGCTCTTAGCCCAATTCTGCAGTTTCTCCAAGTTCCCCTGTAACATTCTTCCACACTGTCCACCACTCCGCCATCTTTAGTGTCATCTGCAAATTTACTCTCCAGTTCAGAAAAGATTTACAAGGATGTTGCCAGGTTTGGGGGATTTGAACTAAGGAGTAGTTGAACAGGCTGGGGCTGTTTTCTCTGGAGCATCGGAGGCTGAGGGGTGACCTCCTAGAGGTTTATAAAATCATGAGGGGTATGGATAGGATAAATAGACAAGGTCTTTTCCATGGGGTGGGGAATAGGGCATAGGTTTAGGGTGAGAAGGGAATGATTTAAAAGGGGCCTAAGGGGCAACTTTCTCGTGCAGAGTGTGGTACATATATGGAATGAGCTACCACAGAAAGTGGTGGAGGCTAGTACAATTGCAACATTTAAAAGGCATCTGGGTGGGTATATGAATAGGAAGGGTTTGGAGGGATATGGGCTGGGTGTTGGCAGGTGGGACTTGATTGGGTTGGGATATCTGGTCAGCATGAGCATGTTGGACCGAAGGGTCTGTTTCCGTGCTGTCCATCTCTATGCCTCTATAACCCATCCACCTATCCCTGCGTCCAACTCATTTATAAAAATGACGAACAGCATTGGTCCCAAAACAGATCCTTGTGGCACATCATTGGTAACCGGACACCAGGCTGAATATTTTCCATCTAAGTTTGAGAGAAGATTTGTAGCTCGGGTGCTCGTTGTTGTGGTTCTGTTCGCCGAGCTGGGAATTTGTGTTGCAGACATTTCGTCCCCTGTCTAGGTGACATCCTCAGTGCTTGGGAGCCTCCTGTACAACGTAGTGTACAAAATCCCATGCAAGGACTGCACAAAACACTCCATAGGACAAACAGGAAGACAGCTAACAACCCGCATCCATGAGCATCAACTAGCCACGAAACGACACGACCAGCTTATCCTTAGTAGCCACACACGCAGATGACAAGCAACATGAGTTCGACTGGGACAACACTACTATTATAGGACAAGCCAAACAGAACAGCCAGGGAATTCCTGGCATGGCACTTATCCACAGATTCTGTCAACAAACACATCGACCTGGACCCAATATCCCATCTGTATCAGGAAACCCTCCTGCACACATTGGATCGATCAGTTTTTTCCCCAATGTAATGGAGTTGTAGCATTTCCAGTCAATGTTGGGGAAGTTAAAGTTCCCCATAATGACTACCCTGTTCATTTCACTCCCGCCCAGAATTGTTTTGCCAATCCTCTCCTCCCCATCCCTGAAACTTTGCGGAGGCTTATTTTTTAAAAAAAAACTCCCAACAGTGTGACCTCTCCTCTCCTGTTTCTAACCACAGCCCATACTACCTCAGTAGATGAGTCCTCATCAAAAATTCTTTCAGTTACCGTTATACCGGTTTACAAGATGATTAGGGGTTTAGATAGGGTTGACAGTGAGAACTTTTTTCCGCACATGGAGTCAGCTGTTACTAGGGGACACAGCTTTAAATTAAGGGGAGGTTGGTATAGGACAGATGTTAGGGGTAGATTCTTTACTCAGCAGGTTGTGAATTCATGGAATGCCCTGCCAGTATCAGTGGTGGACTGTCCCTCTTTATGGTCATTCAAGCGGACATTGGATAAGCATATGGAGGTTATTGGGCTAGTGTAGGCTTCGGTCGGTGCAACATCGAGGGCCGAAGGGCCTGTACTGCGCTGTATTTTTCTATGTTCTATGTCCTTGACTAACAAGGCCACACCTCTCCCTCTTTTACCACCTTTCCTGATCTTAATGAAAGCATTAAACCCTGGAACCTGCAACATCCATTCCTGACCTTGCCTTATCCATGCCTCTGGCCACAATATCAAAGTCCTGGGTACCTATCCATGCTGCAAGGTCACTTACCTCAGTCTGCATACTTCTGGCATTGAAGTAGACACACTTCAAACCAGCTTGCTGTCTGTCAGTACACTCCTGTGACTGTGAAATCCTGCCCCTGTATTCCCTACTCACATCGTCCTGTGCACTGAAACTTCACCACAGGTTCCCATCCCCCTGCTGAGCTAGTGTAAACCCACCCAAATAGCACTAGCAACTTTCCCACCCAGGATATTAGTACCCCTCTGGTTCAAGTGAAGGCCTCCTGTTTGTAGAGGTCCCACTTCCCCAGAATGAGCCTTGATTATCTACACACCTGAAACCCTCCCTCCTGCAGCCACGTGTCCAGCTGATATCTCTCCCTTTTCCTAGCAAGTATGGAACTAACCTGAAGCCATTTTTTTCAAAAGAAAAGTCCCTTCAACCAACCTAGTGAATTGAACCTGAGCAGTCTCCGTTGCAAATATGTCCCTCCTGCTCAAGTGTCTGTCGGAATCTGTATGCAGTACTGTCGGTGCAGTCTCACCAATTAACAGTAACGTTGTAGTGAAACTGCCCCACTTTAATACAATGTTCCCCTTTGATCGAAATAATGGGTGAGAGGGAGAAGGTTGTGCTGCCACCCACAGAATTTGACCCATTGACTGTGTTTACCTTCAGGGGAAGAGTCTTGTAGTCATACAGCCCCTTCGGTCCAACCAGTCCACATCAGCCATGTTCCCAAACTAAACTCTTCTCCACCTGTCTGTGTTTGGCCCATTTCCCTTCAAACTTTTCCTATTCATGAACTTATTTGAATATCAATTAAAAGTTGTAACTTTACCTGCATCCGCAACTGTCTCTGGCAGTTCATTTCACACGCACAGTAGAAAGCAAAAGGTTGCCTGTCATGCCCTTTTTAAAACTTTCTCCTCTCACCTTGAGATTATGCCCCCTAGTTTTGAACTCCCCCATGCCAGGGAAAAGACTCATCAATGCCCCTCATGAGTTTATAAACCTCAGTAAGGTCACACCCTCCACCAACTATGGTCCAGCCTTTCCAGTCTCTCTTCATATCTCAACTCCTCTGTTCCTGACAGCATGCTGGTAAATTGGAGGAGGTACAAAATAAAATTAACAAATACAATTTTCATCAGAAAATGTGTACTTTCAATTTATTTTACGTTTAATAAAGATGTTTGGTATTTTGGCTTGCTATAGATAAACATTTAAACGCAGTGGATAATTAGGGGTGGACACTGAGAGAGTCCCTGGGTGAGTGGGTGTAAGATATTGATATGGTAGCTCTGATTTTACCAATTCAATATGATGTCCGTGTTTCACATGGTTACTGCTGTTTGGGTAGCCCATACACTTGGCCATGCTGGGGTATATTCTCTCACTAAACTACTGCCTAAACCTCTAATATGGATATAAAGGAGGCACCTGGACATTTCCGTCTGGGAATGCACTGTCCACCATTCAGGTGTTACAGATACACTGATGTTAAAAGTGCAGGGTTTTCTTTTGCCTTTATTCATTTGCAGGACGTGGCCATTGCTGGCTGGGTCACCATTTATTTCCCCTCCCGCCCCCTTACTGGCCGTTGAAGGGCTGGCGATGAGCTGCTGACTTGAATATGTTGCCTTGAATTGTGTTGTTCAAAGGAACTGTTGTTACGATGTGTGTGATGGAACAATAATATCGTTCCTAATCAGGATGATGAGAGTCTTGGAGGGGACCTTGAAGTTGGTATTCCATGCACCTGCTGCCTTTGTTCTTGGTGCTAGAAGTTGCATGTTTGGAAGGGCCTGTCCGGGGAAGCCAAGTTACTGCAAAGCATCTTGTAAGTGGTACACTGCTGCCATCTTATGGAGGGAGTGCATGTGTAAAGTGTTGTGCAGGGAGGGGGGTGCCAGTCCAGAAGGCTGCTTTGTCCTGGATGCTGTCGAGCTGCTCATGTGACAGTGGAGCTGCACACATCCAGGCAGGAAGTGCTGGACTCGATTGAATATAGTATGGCACAAGTTGGGTCCCAGCCTTGCAATGGATGTGGAGATGGGAAAGCAGTGCTCCTTCGAAACCACCTCCCTTTCATTGGCCACCAATTCACCATCCAGCCCTGTGACCATCCCTCCCTGAGACCTGATTTACCCCCTCCTTGGCCTCTACTGGGACAAATGAGTCAAATTGGCAGCAGCTCCATGGACCCCTCAGTGAGGTCGGTGGAGATCTAGTGTTCTGTGGAGCCACAAACTTGCAGAAAGGACTGGTGACCAGGTTTCTGTGGACTCTGGTGCTTCAGACAAAGACTTCCCAACTTAATCCTACTTTTGTCTTTGCAGGCCAAAATCCTGAGGGACTTCGGTGGACTCGTTCTGGCTAATGCCTGTGGGCCCTGCATTGGACAGTGGGACAGGTAGAGGAGTTGCACTTTCAGTTTCTACTCCCTGCACTAAGCACAAAAATAGCTTCTCTTTCCACCTATGGTATTGGCGTGTGCGCATTGTGTGGAACAATACATGAAAGATGGCGTCCAAATTGGGAACTTGCACAACCTGATCAAAGAAAACAGCCTTCGCTTTCCCAGATCGCTGGTTTGCAAAGTACTTGGGTGACTTTGCACTGAACCAAGCACTGGTTTGGTTTTCAACAATACTCATTGTTGCTGTTAAATTAATAAAATGAGCATGGTGGTGTGATGGATTGGAATTGTCAAAGTGTATTCTTAACCAGAGCGTGGATAGCAGTGGGTATTAGAGATGGCCACAGCAACTATGGGGTGAGACTGCAAGGATGAGGTTTGGCAAATAGCCATGGCTTTTCATTACTGATTGCTCGCCAGTGACGCCAAGTTGAGCTTTTGTATATTGACACGGCTAAGATATAAGCCTTCAGTCAGGTGACGTGCCAACAGGACTCCCTTATAAAGACCTGCTGCTCAGAGGACGTTGGTAGCATCAGAAGAGAGAGGGCAAAACTTAAAAGGAAGCTTAGTTCATCATGATGTAAGTGGAGGCTGATGAACAATGGGAGGCTTCCCACTTCATGCTATAGGATTTTAATGTAGAATGTGGATAGCCTTTGTGACTTCTCTCGGCCCAGCAAACCCCCACCACCACCCAGAGGATAGCCATGTGTTCATTTTATAACTGACACTGCTATCTGAATGCTTCCAGTAATTGCAAACGCTGCTGGCTAAAGTAAGGCTCTAAGGTCCCTGTTAGATGTGGTGAGTTCATGTTCTGTAAAGTAGAAGTGTGCTCCATTTTGATTCTGTTTGGATGATTAAATCAATTAGTTCACTCATCTGATTGTCAGCAGATCAGAGCTGCAATTCCAGCTCTGGTTAGAATTGATACCACTTCCCTGAGGTGTATTGATTGACTTGTTGGAAGTGTTTGAATAAACCCCCTTTGAAGAATGTTTTCAAGCTGTCCACCACGTCTTCCTGCATGCTATTCAGTTTTGTCTCTTTCCTTTTACTTCTCCACCCAAGGAAGGACGTTAAGAAAGGTGAGAAGAACACCATTGTGACTTCGTACAACAGAAACTTCACTGGGCGTAATGATGCCAACCCTGCCACCCATGCCTTTGTCACATCTCCTGAGGTAAAATGCACAGGGACACCTTTGTGTTTTCACTTCCATTTTCATAGAAATCTGATGAGTTTGTCACGATTGACTCATTAATGTAAGCAAATGCGAGCAAAGAGAAAACATTTATGGGGGCAGGAATGGAAGCTATTACTGAAATGGGAGGAGGCTTGTAGGAGTCAGTTGGGCAGAACGGCCTGTTTCTGGGCTATAGACTCCTGTGAGTCAGCATCAAGACTCCAGCAGGATCGAGTACAGAGATGAAAGATTTGTCTGGATCTGCATTGTATTTGAAGTTTCCATTTATTGGTGTTCGGAGCTGCTGAGGGGAATGGTCTTTCGGGATCTTCCATGCTGTAGGATTTGAATGTAAAATATGGATAGCCTTCATGACTCCTGACTGTCCCGCAACCCCCCTCCTGCTCCTTTTCTCTCACATGAGTATGCATGCACACACCAACATGGCTCTCCAGTCTGTGTAAAAGTTTACAGGTCTTGGATGGAGAGGAGTTGGGTGGCCCATCTGCTATTGGACCTAATGAGGCCCAATCTGTTCCAACCCAGGTAATACTCAACTCCCGAAAGATTGTGGTGGGGGGGGGGGGGGTGGAATCAACATCCTGTGGAAAGCCCGACAGCACTAGCTATCTGAGCTAGCATCAGGAAAGGTGACAGCAAATTCTTTGCAGGCTCCCTGGGTCATTGGAGGTACTGCCACCCCCTTTAATGCTTCACCCATCCTCCTCATCCCAGCCATTCCCACCCAGATGTCTTTGCCGAGACTCTTGATCCTGGACATGTCTGAACTGTTCGGTTTGATGGCATCTCTTGTAATCCCAGCAGTGGCCACCATGCCAAACTAGCGCCACTGGGACCAATCCAATTGGCTGCCAGCACTCCAAGCCTGGATTTCCTATTGAGGGGGTGGAAGTCTCACCTTCATTGAGAGGTACCGCACAGAAACAGACCCCTCGGTCCAACTTGTCCGTGCCGACCAGATATCCTAAATTAATCTAGTCCCATTTGCCAGACCCTGGGCCATATCCCTCAAATCCTTCCTATTCATATACCCTTCCAGATGCCTTTTTAAACATTGTATTTGTCCCAAAGGTTTCTTAGACTAACTTCTGATGTCTCTGAAATACTTGAACTCAAATCCCAAAGGCTGTGCAGATCCGCTGCTGTCACACAGTAGTGTCTCTCTCCTCTTTTTTCTCTTTTTTTCCCCCTCTTTTCTTCTCTCTTGCTGATCAGGCAGTCTCTGCCTTTGTGTCCCTTCCTCCTGTTTTAAAGTGCCATTGTTTTCCCCCAAAGTTCCAAAACAATGCTACGGTTTATAAACAGTAATTACGGCCTCTGGAATTCAAGGAAATCTGCTCCAACACCTAAATACCTTGAAGGAGCAGCGCTCTCAGCCACAATTTTTTTTTTCCTGTCCTCTATCTTGCTGCTTCTGGCATTAAGATGCCAAAGGGATTATGGGCAAGTGTTCTCTTACTGCCCCTGCATCCCCACCCTTTTAGATGGAGGTAGGGACAGAGACTGTGGTGTCCTGTTTCTGACACAATATCACTGCTGAAATGATGATGGTGTCTTTCTGCTCTGACAGAGACTAATAGCTTCCTCAGGATATAATATTGTCAATTATTGTGATGGTATTGAACTGGATTGATATTTCCAAGTAGTAACATGCACATGCCAGTGCAATCCCATGGAGGTTGTGCAGAAGCTGCAGTCCAATTGATTATGGTTTTCTGTTCCCAGATTGTCACTGCCTTTGCTATCGCTGGAACCTTGAAGTTTGACCCCGAGCGTGACACACTGGTAGGAGCTGATGGGAAGAAGTTCAAACTGAATCCTCCGAATGCTGACGAACTGCCCAGCAAGGTAACTGGCACTCTCTGACAGGCAGGCTAGCTATCGACATGCAGGGTTATGGTACGCTATTTTCAAACCACACACACACACAGATCCTGTTATTTACAAGGTGGTTACAAGTATCTCAAATCTGCTTCAGTTTCAGGGTCATAGAATCCCTACAGTGCAATAGCAGGCCACTCAGCCCATTGAGTCGACACCAACCCTTTTTCTACACCCCCACCCCCCAGAAGAACTATTCAGATCCTCCCCAAATACCCATAACCCTGCATTTGCCATGGCTAACACCCACCTAGTCTGTACATCCGTGGACACTATGGGGCAATTTAGCATGGCTAATCCACCTCACCTGCACAACTTTGGGAGGAAACCGGAGCACCCAGAGAAAACCCACTTGGAGACGGGGAGAATGTGGAGTTTGCACATACTTGCCAGAGAGTGGAATTGAACCCAGGTCCCTGGCTCTCTTAGTTCATTTTCAAATGGATTAATAATTACCAACCCACCACTTCAAAATTATAAAAGTTTTACATGAACCTCACCTACAGTGACACCATGTGAAATGGGAGCAGGAGTAAGTCTGAGTGGCCCTTGAACCTACTCAGCCATTCCATAAGATAGCTGACCAACTAACTCTCTCTGCTGTGTTTTTTGAGCAATTCTCAAATATCTGTCACTTTTATCCTTGAATCTACTCAGCACATGCAGCCCTCTGGGGAGAGAATTTCAACAGTTCACACCACTTCAAGTGGTGCGATTTCTCTTCACCTCAGTCCTAAGCGGTTGACCCCTTTATCTTGTGTCTGTGACTCCAGTTCTAGATTTTAAGACTGTTTCACATCTTCTGCCATCCTCTCTCTTCTCGCGCTTTCTCTCAATCTGTTGGAATCCTTCAAGCAGAGAGGCAGGGTAAAGTCTGAAATTCTTGAGACATGGGTGTTTTCCGTAAAGTTTCGGGACATAGAATCATGATGAGATCATTCAGCCCACACTCTGCGCATTGACAGTTTCTAACTCATTACTGTCACCAGCACCACGTCAAACTCCAAGGTTGCAATCTCAGCATCCTGCATATTGTTTTATTCCCTTTTTGAAATCCGTTTAATTCCATAAAACCGTTTTTTTTAAAAAAAAATCAGGTGTAGGCCATTCGGCCCCTCAAATCTGCTTCACTATTCAATAGAATCATGACTGATCCAACATTTGTCACATCCACTTCCCTTGATCCCCTGACTGATCAAAAATCATATCTATCTCAGCCTTAAATATACGCAAGGACTCTGCTCCCACCCCCACCCCCCCCTCAAACAATGCCAGATGGCAAGGAGTTCCAGAGACACTTGACCCTGTATGATAGGAAATTCCTCCTCATCTCAGTCTTCAATTAACACACCCCTTTATTCTGAGACTTGTTCTGTGGTCCCAGGCGCTCTCCCATGAGGGGTCACATCTCAGCAGTTACCCTATCAAGCCCCTTAAGAATCCTGTATGTTTCAATGTGATCACCCCTCAATCTTCTAAATTTTAATCAAGAGAGTCCCAAACTGTTCAGCCTTTGCTCATAAGACATTCCCTACTCCTGCTCCCTTCAAAAAAGGACCAGCATTGAATTAGCCTTTCCTGATTACTGTTGCACCTGTCTGCTAGCTTTCTGTGTTGAGTATAAGCACCCCCCATTTCCATTTGTGTTGCAGCTTCTGCAATCTTTCTCCATTTACTAATATTTTGTTCTTTTTTTGTTCTCCCTTCCAAAATGAACAAATTCACATTTTCCCCACAGAAAAACCGTTTTAAAAAGGATTATGCTCTGGTTATTTATCGCACAGCTGTTTGAGACCTTACTGTTTTCAAAATGGTTTAACATCAAGAATTGTCCATTTCCAAGTTATTCATCTACATGATGCACTTAATGTGCGCAAATTGGTGGAAGCTTTTCTTCCACTATTGTGATTGTTACCGATATTAGGCTATTCAACTGTGGAATCTTATGCCGTGCATTTCAAAACCATATTCACTTGATAATTTTGCAGAACCAAGCCTTGTGGCACATCTTTCACTATATTTTCAATTCGGTGTCAAAAGCTGCTCACCACTTGGTTTTATTGTCATATTTTTATTGCCGCCTGATTACAATTAAGTGAAGTGTTGAGGTTTGTGTATGCCCAGCTAGTCATCACTTCCTTCAACAATTGTTCGGGCAGCCCATCCCTTCGCTGCTTTGGATTTAAAAGGAGGCGGTGGTGTAGTGGTCATGTCACTGGGCCAGCACCCCCAGAACCTCAAGCCAACATTCAGGAGCAGCACGGTGCCTCAGTGGTTAGCACTGCTGCCTCATAGCGCCAGGGTCCCACATTTGATTCCAGCTTCAGGTCACTGTGGAGTTTGCACATTCTCCCTGTGTCTGCATGGGTTTCTCCAGGTGCTCCGGTTTCCTCCCACAGTCCAAAGATGTGCAAGTCAGGTGAATTGGCCATGCTAACTTGCCCATAGTGTTAGGTGCATTAGTCAGAGGGAAATGGGTCTGGGTGGGTTACTCTTTGGAGGGTCGGTGTGGACTGGTTGGGCCCATTTCCACACTCTAGGGAATCTAATCTAATCTAGCTGTCCAGTTGTTGGAGCTATAAAGATCTGCTGTCTTGTCTCACTTACTGAAAGGTTTTCAGTGAGATGGAGGAGTGTCTTTACAGCATGTATAAGATTTGTGGTACCCACCTTGTGTATTGCTGAGAAACATACAGTCGAAGGTTTTTGTCCTCAGGATAGATGCAAGAGTGCCATGTTTAAAGGCAGAGCGAATATCTTTTACTGCATGAGAAAATCAGTCTCAACCATTCAAAGTTGACCTGCCAACCAATCAGCACTATTTTCCCATGTAGTATTTTCCCCCTTTGAAATGGGGTATTCCTGTGTCTGTTCTGATGAGTGCAAGATGAAAGGCATGTCTTTTTTTTTCTGTAATACATAGAGTATAGTTTCCAGATGACGGACAAAGCATTAATCAAATTAAATCTCCAGGTGAGCTCATGACCAATTCAAACTTTGTCAGTGTTGACTGAGATAGCCCTACCAATGGTCTTGGGTTACTCAGCTGCTGACCAGGCTTTGCGCTCAGATTTGAGTGTGACGAGTCCGGTTGCATGATCTTTGCTGAGTTACTTAGCCGTGCAAGGAGGTGGCAAATGGGGTAGAAACACTAAAATTACTTTGGTGATCCTGAGGGAGGGGGATAGGTTCTTCCACTTCTGGGTAGTGACTGTGCTGGACAACACAAGTCGGGGACGGACCAGCCTCAGCTGTGATGCCCCTCTGTTTAAGTAAGCAGTTGGTTTTTGCTTACTTGCAAGATGTGGGGCTGCTTGGGTAACCACATTTATCTGCCTGGTGTATGTGGGACCACACCCAGCAAGATCAACACCTATTTAAGGAGAAGGAAGGGGATAGAGGATCAATTGGTGGTTTAGTGGTTAGCACTGTTGCTTCAGCACCAGGGACCCAGGTTCAATCCCAGCTTGGGTGACTGTCTGTGTAGAGTTTGCACATTCTCCCCATGTCAACGTGGTTCCTGCATGTGCTCTCGTTTCTTCCCACAGTCCAAAGATGTGGATTAGCCATGTTAACTTGCCCCATAGTCTCCAAAGATGTGCAGGTGAAGTGGACTGGCCACAATAAATGTGGGGTTACGGGTTAGGGTGAGAGTGTTGGTGGGATACTCTTCGGAGGGTTGGTACAGACTCAATAGGTCGAATGGCCTGTATATGCAGTGTAAAGGTTCTAAAGTGTGGGGAAGAGAGGAAATTGCTGAGAATGTGTTGAGAGGTCACTGAATGTTTGTTTTACTTCTGTCTTGAAGGGCTTTGATCCCGGTGAGGATACATACCAGTACCCACCAAAGGATTCCAAGGACATCTCTGTAGTTGTGAGCCCAGAAAGTAATCGGCTGCAGTTGCTGGAGCCATTTGATCGGTGGAACAACAAGGACCTGGTGGAATTGCGGGTGCTCATCAAGGTCAGTTGCAGATTGTGAGAGAACCACTCCTTAGTTTATTGAATCATTCATGGTTCACTCATGTCCTTGGGAAGGAAGTCTGGCCTGAGTGTGAGACTCCAGTCCCACAACAATGTGGGTGTCTCTTAACTACCCTCTGGCAATTGGATATGGGCAATAAATGCAGACCTTGCCATCAACACCCACATTCCACAAGGGAATGACTGAAGAAAAGGTGTAAAAACATTTTTGTTAAGAAGTTAGTCATTTCTTCCTTGTTTTTGAATGCTGTGCCATTGTTTACGAAGCCCAGGATTTCATATGCACACTTCCTCAACCTGCCCCTACTACTTTCAGTGATTGTGGGCAGAGACCTCCAGATCTCTGTCCCTGCACCATCCTTAGAAGGCTGTCTGATATTCACTTTGAATGTACTTCCCTTTATCTTAGCATGCAGGTCTTTCAGTCGGGACTTGGCGCAGTTTGAATATATTAGAGCATTCCACCTTGTCTTTGGAGCCAATCCAACCTAATGGGATGGAAGACCTGTTTTTCTCTCTCTCTCTCTTATCCTATCTCCCCCCACCTCACTCCCTCACAACCATTAGAACTATAAGCATGAATTGATGGTGGATGTTTTGATTGGAAATGATGCTATTTGCAATAAATGTCTACAAAGGCAAATGTCTTGACTGACTTATTTAGAAACTGTTATTCTCAGTCTGTTATAAAATAGACCATTGGGGGTGATTGATACTGACTGCAGAAATGACATGAAGGACATGTTCTATTCCTAGATTCTTTCCATGGATGACAAAGATGTGGCCTTTGGTCCTCTCATCAGAAATATCGGCACAATTCTGGCTTTTAACCATGGTCTGGGAATTAGTTGTTCTGACACTTTCCCCATTGTGATTTGTCGCACTATGTTTTAGGTGAAAGGCAAGTGTACCACCGATCACATATCTGCTGCTGGGCCTTGGCTGAAGTTCCGTGGGCACCTTGACAACATTTCAAATAACTTGCTCATCGGAGCTGTTAACATAGAGAATAACAAAGTCAATGAGGTCAAAAACTACCTCACCAACCAGTATGGGCCTGTGCCAGAAACGGCTCGTGCTTACAAGGTAAGTCAGTCTGAGGAAGATCTTTCGATCACTGTCATTGTCTTTAGCTCGTCAGTGTTGGGCAGAGGTAGGAACTGCTAGGTTTGTTGGCCCTGCGCTAAAGAGAAGGAAAATCTGAGTGACTGCTGCAAAATGCTGCCCTAACAATGGCATCAAGACTCTGGCTTTGCCCACCTTCATCACTTATCAGCAGTTAAGTAACCTGAGCATGACCCTGTCAAGGTATCTGAGCACGCTGATCCAGGACAGAAGGCAGAGTGGTTAAAAAGAGTGAACTAATCAATCTGTGTTAGACCCTGATACCAGATTAAAAGTTAGTCATGATGTGGAGGAGCTTGTGTTGGACTGGGGTGGACAAAGTTAAACATCTCTCAACATCAGGTTACTGTCCAATGGTTGATTTAGAAATACAAGCTTGTGCTTTCAAAGTTAGTGCTTCCAAATAAATATTCTGGATTATTGGTGCTAGAAGAGCATAGCAGTTCAGGCAGCATCCAAATTGCAGTGAAATCGACGTTTCAGGCAAAAGCCCTTCATTCCTGATGAAGGGCTTTTGCCTGCAACGTCGATTTTGCTGCACTTTGGATGCTGCCTGAACTGCTGTGCTCTTCCAGCACCAATAATCCAGAATCTGGTTTCCAGCATCTGCAGTCATTGTTTTTACCTTCCAAATAAATAAGCTGGTGTTGTGTGATCCTTAACAGATTAAAAGGATCAGGGTATTCAAAAACCAAGCAGTTTGATTCCATTACATATAAAAGTGTAACAGAGAGAAAACAAGTCGGCTGTTTGACCAAAGTGGTCATGTAGTGCCACCTTCAGGGAAAGGTCCAATCAGAGTTCGCGGTGCGGGATTAGGGTTTGAGAGCAAAGTCTCTAAAGTTCTCTTTGGTCCTTCCCCCAGAAACAAGGGGTCAGCTGGGTGGTGGTTGGTGATGAGAACTACGGTGAGGGCTCCAGCAGAGAACATGCTGCCCTGGAACCTCGGCATCTCGGAGGTCGAGCCATCATCGTCAAGAGCTTTGCTCGGATTCACGGTAGGTGGATGCTGTGGAAATTGTAATCTCTGATTCACAAACTGTAACTGTACTATGATTTACTTGGTGCACGTGACAGCTACAGAGGAATTTAATGCTGTTTCTAAAATAAAAGGACGAACCATGCATTGCACTGTTCATAGACTGGGAGTGACTGTAACGAACAGATCCGATGTTTGTGCACCCACTGTTTGTACTGTTACTCCTTTGCAACAGTAGGTTTATCTGAAATAATGTGGTTCCAAGTTAGAAGAGATTTCTCCTTTTGGTTTGCTCAGAGGCACAGAAGGCTGTTGCTCTGCTCAACGGCTGATCATCACCACCTTCTCAAGGGCAGTTCGGGAAGAGTTATCAATGCTGGCTCAGGCAGCAACGAACCAGAGAAAATGGGCAGAGATTAGAAACGTTCAAGGCTTATGTTCTCTGCCCTGTAACCTGGGCTGCATGTGATATTATGGCGTCCAACCTACCACTGCAGCTTTTCACTGCCTGTCCAGCGACAGTGTCACTGCGAGGGGAGTGGTTGAGGTGGGCTGAAGAAGGATTTATCGTCCTCGATGCGTCACTGGGCCTTGAAGAGTAGAATGGAGAGAACAGGTTATGTAGATCCCAGGCACCTATTCCCATCGGTACAGAAAACCAGGCAATGGTCTAATTGCGATGTCGAAACTGACAGGCTAGATTTTTTAAAAAAAACTTCCTATGAAAGGGAGTTGGGAAGAAAGTGAGGGACAGCATTTAATGTGTGCATATTGTACAGGAGTATCAGCCTCGAAGGTGGCATTGGAGATACAGCCTCAGGCCGTTTCTACCAATGGCAAGTCCAGCTGACACTTTGTAGCCCAATCCTTAGACCGTTTCTCTTTGCAGTCGGTGAGGGGTCACCAGGTACAGTGTGAATTCTGTGGTTTCTTTGCAGAAACTAACCTGAAGAAACAAGGCTTGCTGCCTCTGACCTTCAGTGATCCTGCTGATTATGACAAAGTGCAACCGGACGATCAAGTCTCCATCATCGGGCTGAAGGAATTTGCCCCTGGAAAGGTAGGTACACTGAGTTGTGCTGCTTTCACCTTGGAGCTCCCTTGACCTTTGTTCAGACAGGTTTAAAGAAAACCAGATGTAACAATGAGCATGAAATATTAGAATTTATCCCATCCATTTCATTCCCGCTCATGTTTCATCCATCACATTAAGGTTTGTTGATGTTATTTGTAAAGTTAAGACAAGATGATGAGTTTTAATTGTCTTCGAGCACATATAAGAGTGCAGTGGTAATGACGCCACCTCCTGGCCAGGAGTCCTGAATTCAAGTCCCATATGCACTAGAACTGTGCATTAACAGGTTGTTTAAAAATATTCATATATTCATAAATATGGAGGGACTGGGACACTGGGCATGTGTGAAAATGAACTCCAAAACTCTGCAAACCAACAAACTCTACGGAAAAAAAGAGGCTTTGTTTTTATCTTGCCAGATGGCTTGAAGCCTATTAATATTTATAGCATCTAGCTGTTCTAAATCTCCGTTATTCAAGAAAGCCATTTTACCTGACAACTTTCTCCTAATTTTAATACCATGTCCTCATTTTCTAATTTTAATCTTTACATATGGTTTTACCTTGAGCTGAAAAATGTCTTGCTGGAAAAGCACAGCAGGTCAGGCAGCATCCAAGGAGCAGGAGAATCGACGTTTCGGGCATGAGCCTGAAGACCCTTCCTGAAGAAGGGCTCATGCCCAAAACGTCGATTCTCCTTCTTGGATGCTGCCTGACCTGCTGTGCTTTTCCAGCAACACATTTTTCAGCTCTGATCTCCAGCATCTGCAGTCCTGACTTTCTCCTATATGGTTTTACCTTGCCAGGAAATTTCACATTTTCTCAAATTTATAAGCTTCATGCAGCCCCACACACTAGTGTGTCCTGGAAAATATGCACAGTGAAGTGATGCGAAGCCAGACCCATCTTCTCTCTCCTCCCCTACCATCCTGCGTAACACCTGGGCCATCATCTGATTAATAATTTGCCTGTTACATGGGAAATGACTGTGGGCTTCACTAATGTATGCTTGACATCAGGATTATAGGCCTGGTTAACGCACAGATTGTGCTTGAGGACAGGGTGTGTCTGAGAGCTTGGTCAGAATCAGTGATCCCTTTGCCTGCGCACTCTCTTAGCAAGCTAACTGTGTCAAGGAGACAATAGCACAGAACAGGAATTCAACATCTAGCCCCTTGGCCTGTTCTTCCATTTGTCAAGAGCAAAGCTGATCTGCAGTCTAACTCCATATGTGTTTCAATGTTGAAATCCGCTAGTGTGAGTGTGACACCAGTTAGTTACGTCTACTAGATATCAGTTGTTTTTGGACCACAGAATCCCTGTTTATCAAATTCTTTCAAAGGCCTGAGTTCTCAGTCAAATTAGAAAGCAGGAACTTCATTATATTTTTCTCAAGCTGTGAATTTTTCCACTTTTAATATTTCTTAAATTGTAGAATCTTAGATTTTTGACAGTCAGGATCTCCAAGGGGAAGAGATTCAGATTTTATTGTCCTGCAAGCTTGAGCAGAGTGCAGAGAAAAATGTACCAAGTTGCCATTCTCAAGTTCCATGTTAGTATACAAAAGGAGAAATAAAAGAGACAGCCAAAAATAAACATCCGCCTTCGTGCTGCCAGGGTCCTTGCTATCAGAGAAATAAAGCCACAAAATCTGTCCCTCAGTCTGCAAACTCTCAGGTGCCCGAATCCCCCACATGCTGCCATAGCCATGAGTTGCCGGTGTTGGACTGGGGTGTACATTGGGGTCACTACCACCTGATGAGCAGCGCTCTTAAAGCTAGTGCTTCCAAATAAACCTGTTGGATTGTAACCTGGCATTGTGATTTTTGACATAACTGTGAGAGGTATAGAGAAGTAGGGGTTAGATGAAGTCAGACAAAAGAGTTTGTAGGAAGGAGACTGAATTATGTAGAAATTACAGTCTGACTGGTCCGTACCAGTGTTTATGCTCCATCTTAATCTCACCCTGTCAATGCACTACAGCTTGGAGGCCCTGGGAACGAAGTTATCATGATGTGGCAAGTAAGGAGAGGAACAATCAGAAGTACAACTACCTGAAAGAAAGGACAATAGCATTGTACCCAGCCTAGGTTTATTCATCGACAGTAGCTGGGTGTCTTCTGTGTTAATTTAGTCACCCTCACCACCTCCAGGCAGGTGTCTAATTTCTTATTGGTTCTTTTCTTCCTCCTCCTCTTTCAGCCTCTCACTTGTATCCTTAAGCACAAGGACGGCAGCCAGGACAAAATAATGCTCAACCACACCTTCAACGAGGGCCAGATTGAATGGTTCCGAGCCGGCAGCGCGCTCAACAGGATGAAGGAGTTGCAGAAGTAAAGCCGCCTGTTCCCACCAGGGTAGGGAAAAGGGAGACTATGTGCCCAAGGACTCGGTTGTACTTGTGTCGCTATGCTCAGCCTTTATTGCTGCTTTTTGCAGCAGTGATACACACCATGATGTTCAGCAGCTGTGCACGGTCCAGTCTGACACTCAGACACCACACTCTGACAATCCCAAGCCAGCCTGTGTTAACCATCAGTTTTAAAATATAACTTGTTCATTTGTCTCCTACTGCGCTGTGAAGTCAATGGAGCCTGATTTCTGTTGTCCTCTTAGATGGTATTTATTTTTTATTTTCTGTACATTGTATTTGCCAGGAGAAGCCAAGCTAATGAGTTTGCTTCCTTTTGAATGTTTCAAGGTGTCACCGAATCACGTTAACATTCAGTTCCCTGTGGGTTTCAACGAAAAGACTGACCTAATAAAATTAGAAAACTGAAACTTATTCTTGCAGGCTAATAAATGATTTCTGTGGAAGGTGCGTACTTTTGTTTTCCAGAAGAACAGGGAACCCAGGCAACTGGGGAATGACTGCCAGTCTGTGTAGGAGATTTGTGTGGCATTGGTAGGTTATATTTGCCTTATCCCAGTTCCTCTCAAAGTGGTGATGGTGGCCCTTTATAAAATACCTCCCAAAACCTGTTCACCATCTACAAGGTACAAGTTAGGAATATGATGGAATACACTCAATTGCTTGGATGAGTGCAGCTCCAACAGCACTTTAGGACAAAGCAACCCACTTGATTGGCACCACCAACAGTGTATACCGACTACAAGAAGTTCACCCAAGATCCTTCCAAACCATGCCCACTTCCATCTAGAAGGAAAGTGCAGCAGATAGATGAGAACACCACCCCCTGCAGGTTTCCCTCCAAGCCACTCCCCATCCTGACTGGGAGTATATTCAGCATTCCTTCACTGCCTCTGGATCAGAATCTTGGAATTCCCCCTCTAAAGGCATTATGGGTGTCCCCGCAGCACATGGACTGCAGCAGTTCAGGACGGCCTCTCACCTACTTCTCAAGGGGCACCTAGGGACGGGCAGGAAATGTAAATGGCCCAAATTGCATGGATGACTTTTTTTTAAAGCTGCAGTCCTCCATAATGAAGCAAATCCCATGGGACTGTTAGTAAGTTCATACCCAGAATTTGATTCACTGGTATTGAAGGAATACTGATATATGTTCAAGCTCTAATGTGGTGATTGTCAACTGTCTTCTGAAATGGCCCAACAAGCCACTTAGTTGGAGAGCATTTAGGAATGGGCAGCAAATGCTATCCTAGTGTATAAGGCAGAAGGAAAATATTCCATCATATTCTTGTGCCTTGGAGATGGTACAAGGGCCTTGAGTTATTAGAACCTGACTCACTTGTTGAAGAATATCCACCTTCTGGCCTGCTGTAATACCCCCGTAGTGTTTATGTGGCAGCTCTGGTTGTGTTTTCACTCACTGTGGCGCCAGGATGTTGATATTGGGAGAATTGGTGGTGATGTAATTCAGTGCCAAGGGAAATTAATTAGGTTCTATGTCAGTGGGAACATTTTTCTGTCTGCTCCCTCTCAGGTCCCCCCAACCAACTCTTGATCTTATCCACACCCCCAACCTTCTGAGTAGGGCAGGCCCCAGCGTTTCCAAGAGATCTATGTCACTGAAGGCTCTTGTCCCTGGGAATCTTTCCTGTATTGTCTCCAAAGCTCTCCACACCCTCCCTTCAGTGCGGCTCCCAGAACTGGACAGTCTTCCAACTGAACAACACAAACTGAATCAGGAGCTGAACGTTATTTAAATGGAGAAAGACTGTGGAAAGTTACCGAACAATGGTATTGGGAGTCGTCATCCACGAATTACAAATGGAATATTCCAAGGGAATGGAATATTCCAAGGGAATGGAATATTCCAAGGGAATGGAATATTCCAAGGGAATGGAATATAAAACTAGAGAAGGTTTTTCCAAAACTACAAGGCATTAGTCAAATCACACCTGGAATACTGGGAACATTTTGGGGTCCATATCTAAGGAAAGATATACTGGCATTGGAAGTTCATTTGGTATTGAGGTACTGTCATATGAAGAGAGGTTGAATAGGTTGGACGTGCATTCATCGGAGTTTAGAAGACCTTATCGAAACTTACAAGGTTCTTGAGGAGCTTTAAGGTTAGAGGAGAGTCTAGGACCAGGAGGCATAATCTCAGAATAAGGGGTCACCTATTTAAGTCCGATTAGAAGGAATTTGTTCTCTGAGGATAGTGAATCTGTGGAATTCTCCACAGCAGAGTGCTGTGGAAACTGAATTATTGATTGTATGCCAGGTGGTGAGAGAGATTTTTAATTAGTGAGGGAATGGAAGGGTTATGGGGAAAAAGGCAGGAAAGTAATCAGGTCAGCCGCAACCTCATTCAATGGGCCGAATGGCCTACTCCAGCTTGTTGGAGCTGGTGATGACTCATTGCTAAAGTCACCTGCCACTTATCACTTAATCTGAATATTGTTTAGTTGATTGGTGGTTTGATCTAGAAGCTCCATCAGGTCATCTGCATTGGTGTGCTGTGGCTGAGACGGTGGTCTTTGGGCTTCACCCAGAAGAGCAAGGGGAGCACACACCAGCCGACCTTATACATGTCACTGTTCCTTCATTGTCACTGCACTGAAATCCGGAAACTCCTTTCCCATAGCTCCATGGCACCACCTTCACTAGGCAGGCTGCAGTGGTTCAACAAGGACTAACACCAGCTCTGTGACCGAATTGACTGAAGGCTGCCTTGATGTCAAGAGCTGTCCCTCTGGCCTCACTTGGAAATTTCAGCTGTTTGTGTCCATGTTTAGACCAAAACTGACATGAGGACTGGAGTCAAAACTGTCCTGGTAGAACCCTAATGTATTGGTAAATGGGTGCTACTCGATAGCATTTCGGATTACCTCTTGCATCACTTTACTAAGGCTTTGGGAGTAGGTTCACGGGATAATAATTTGGCATGGTTAGATTTTTTTTTACAGACAGGACATAACTATGATATCCCATGACTTTTCATTTGTTCACAGGATGTGTGCATTATTGGCAGCCCAGATTTTATTGCCTATCCATAGTTGCTCTTTGAGATGGTGGCCTGGATCTCTGCAGTGCCTCTGGTGTAGGTAGATCCACAATGGTGATATATTTTCAAGGATTATGGGGTGTTGAGATAGATGCTCAGCTGTGATCATATTGAATGAGGGGAGGAATGGCCTCCTGCTGCTCGGCCTTCCTTCTGATGTTCTTACCAGCTGTACAGGCCTCCAAGGTCCATGTGCGTCACAGACTTTAGTAACCAGAGGTCAGTGCCCGTCTCCATGCAGGAACCATCTGAGCAGCTGTGTGCACTCCCACCCTAGAGAGGATTTTGTTCCTGCTGTCTACATTTCTGCAAAGACAACTCCCCAGAGCTCAGCTCTTAAAGTCCTGGATGATATTTAAGCTCCACCCATCACAAAAACAAAGTTTCTATTATCTGAAAATAAAAACATTTTTAAAAAAGTACATGAAGCTTTAGTTCAAACTAGTTTATCTGATATTCCAGGAAGATATTGTGGTCATTATTTCTGTGGGTGCTTGCTACAAACAATTTCATAGCTGCATTTTCTACAGTCCAAGTGTAACTTCATACTCTATTGGTTATAAAGTACTTGGGGATATTCTGGGGTTGTGAAAGGCGACATAAAAATAAACACCAGTTTAATTTTACTGACCTCACTGTCGTGACTCACCATTGCTGACAGGCCACTTGACACTTCTCTGCAAAAAATCCAATGGGATATGGAGCAGGGAAAATCTGTACACATGTAAGAAGTCACTGACGGTGAAAGGGCCCTCATGGTGCAGTGGTCAGTCAAAAGGTCTGGGTTCAACTCCCACCCATGCCAGAGTTGTATCACAACTCATCTGAACAGATTAAAAATATCTTCAGTCAAGGTGAAACCTCTGAATTTTCAAATGAACCGCTGGCATTCTGGCTTTGCTCCGTATTATTAATGAGTTTTAGGTCTGGGCTGTGCTTGTTTTCCTGCCTTGGGTATTTGTCCAGCAAGGACACAAGAATGAGGAGGAGGAGGCTATTCGGCCCCTCAAGCCTAAGCTACCATTCTGTAAAACAGTGGCTGATCTTTCGGTGGTCAATTTGTTCGTTGCCTTGACTCCAAACTCCTGCCTACCTTCTGCCCCTTTGACAATCAAAGTTCTATCTAACTCAGCCTTGAACCTTATTCAGCCTCCATCACTCTCTGAGAAGGACACCATAGAGCAACAACCCACAGAGGGGTCTCCTCATCTCCATTGTAAATGGAGACCCCCACCCACCACCCTGTTCGCAAACTATGTCCTTTAATGCTGGTCTCCCCCAACAAAAGGGGGATATTTCCATTTCTATCCAGTCTTGTCCCTTCAGGATCTTGTATGTTTTTGTTAAGATCACCTCTGATTCTATTAATCTTCAGTGAGAAAGCTCAACCTTTCCCTATAAACTATCATCTTTTCCCCAGGAATTATGCACATTTGGACTGTGAACACCAGCCACGGTGCTGGTGGATCCTGAATTGATCTTCTGTTTCCTACTGGTAAATAAACATACATTTGATGGTCACACTCAATAAATCCAGCAGCTGAAGCAAATACAAGACCATTAAATACCATCTGCACACTGCAGCTTGCAAGCTTCCTTTTAAATTAAAACCTAGCATTAGTTAAAATATTACAAACACTGAAGACTTTTACACATTACTTCCCTTTAACAAAAATTCAAGGTGCGACTTGAGGATTAATTTAGTGAGTGAGTTAGTTGTTAATTTAGTGAATTGGTGCAGGAGGGTGGAGGATGAACTGAGCAGAGACTTGAGTTACAACAGACAAAATAAGGGCAAGAGAAATAAGCTGAGGATGACACTCTGACTTCCTAATTTCCTGCCTGGTGTGCTGATAACTAGATTTGTTTCTTTTGTTCTGGCTGCTCTCTGGAATCTTATCTTTGTTTATTGGTTTAAGAGCAATAATGCTCTTGGGGAATCCCAATCTCTCTCTCCTGTCATCGCAAACATCAGGGAGTGTGATGGAATGTTCTCCTCATGCCTGCATGGATGGAGCTCTTAACGGCACTCAACAAATTTGACAGAATCGTCCTTGATGTGTAGCCCATTCACAATCCTTAAACCTTCATTCTCTTGGATACAGTGGCAGCAGAGCAGCAACTCACCGAGGCTCCTTCCAGAACGTCTTCCAAACCTACAACCTCATCACCTGGGTGGACACGAACAGTCCACACCATCCTGCCTCGGAACAATATTCCTGCTGCTTCATCGTCACTGGTTCAAATCCTGGAATTCCCTGTCAGCACTGTGGGTGTGATTCAAGAAAGCAGCTCGTCACCACCACTACCTTGAGAACAGTTAGGGATGGTCAATAAATGTTGGCCTTGACAGCAACATGGAGTTAAATGAGGACTGCAGATGCTGGAGAGTGTGGTACTGGAACAGCACAGCAGGTCAGGCAGCATCCGAGGAGCAGGAGAATTGACGTTTTGAGCATAAGCCCTTTATCAGGAATGAGGTTTGTGGGCCGGGATCGGGGGACTCAGCGCGAGGTAGCTGAGAATGCAATAGGTAGAGGAGGGTGGAGCAGATAAATGGGAAAGATGATAGACAGGTCAAGAGGGCGGTGCTGAGTTGGAGGCTTGGGACAGGGATAACATGGGGAGAGGGAATATGAGGCAACTGATAATGTGATGTATATGGAGGTTGGTGGAGAGGAAGGCGAGGACCAGGTGGGGTTTTGTCCTTGTTGAGGCGGGAGGGGTGGGGTTCAAGGACAGAGGTGTGGGAACTAGAGGAGATGCGCCGGAGGGTATCATCGACCATGTGGGAGGTGGTGTAGTCTCGGTAGCTGTGGGAGTTGGTGGGCTTGTAGTAGGCCCCAGAGGATCCTTCCACATCCAACAGAAATTTACCTGCACCTCCACAAATGTCATCTATTGTATCCGTTGCAGCTGATGTGGTCTCCTCTCCATCGGGGAGACAGGATGCCAACATGCAGATCATTTCAGAGAACATCTCTGGGACACCCACACCAACCACCCCCAATGCCCTGTAGCTGATTACTTCAACTCCCCCTCTCACTCCACCAAGTACATGCAGGTCCTGGGCCTCCATCTTTTCTATCTAACCACTCCACCCTATCATCTTCTCCCCCACCTTTATTTACCTATCGCATTCCCAGCCCCACCCCTCCCATTTATCTCTCAACCCCCCTTCCGGGCACAAGCCTCATTCCTGATGAAGGACTTATGCCTGAAACTTCGATTCTCCTGCTCCTTGGATGCTGCCTGACCTGCTGTGCTTTTCCAGCACCACACTCGATTCTTGTTAGCAAAATGTACATTAAGAGAACAGATACTTTTAAAAAATGTTTGGAAACTGTTAAATCAGGGGAGCTGATCCTGTGTTGACTATCTGGTTCTGCAGCCCACTCGTCGTCAGTATTAATGCCAAGGTACTGTCAGGGCACCAGTCAGGGATTTCTGCTGTTTCTTAAAATCACATGGGATGGTGTAAATTGAACGAGTTGAAGACTGGCTTCTGGCCTTCCTGAGGAAGGGGTTCAGTCTCTGGTTCAGAAACCAAAAGGTAGTAGAAATGCAGATCTTTACCTTATCTGTAGATCACAGAATCAAATCCTCGAATCCCTAAAGTGCAGAAAGAGGCCATTCAGCTCATCGAGTCCACACTGACCCTCAACGATCCAGCCCTCACCCTATCCCAATAACCCTGCATTTAGCATTGCTGCCCCACCTAGCCTGCACATCCCTGGACACTCTGGGGCAATTTAGCATAGCCAGTCCACTTAACCTGCAGATCTTTGGACTGTGGGAGGAAACTCATGCAGACGTGGAGAGAATATGTAAACTCCACCCTGACAGTCACCTGAGGGTGGAATCAAACCTGGGTCCCTGGTGCTGTTAACCACTGAGCCACTGTGTTGTCCAGCTGTCTCCAGTTATGTTCTTCTTTTAAGTGGATGAACGTGTGCCCTAAGCCCCCTCTCGCTGTTTGTATAAAGGAGTTCAGTAAACTGGCTTTCAGGCATATCTGCACAGCTCTGACAGCTGGCGAGGTATTAATACTGGGCAGAGAGCTGGCCGCAGGACTTTGGCCCATCTGACGGTTTGGGGACCAGGTGGGAGAGATTTAATTCAAGCTCCTCTCCTTGCCCTTCTCTGTTCTTGTTAGTGATAAGCTGCAACTAACCGGATTCATTACGTGGTTGAAAGCGAATGTCACCACCATCCAGACTGAGCATTTGGCCTTGTGTTTATGGACAGCTGCATCTCAGAGAAGTAAAGGCCCAGAGATGTCAGAGTTCAGGGAAGGAATTACATCTGATCTGCAGCCCCAGCAACTGAGACAGTTTTTCCAATCTGCTGTACTACCTTCCTCTACTTAATTTTGTGAAATATTCTTTTATAGATGTGGGTGTCACAGACTGCAACAGGCAGCACAGTGGTTAGCACCTGCTGCCACACCGCCAGGGATCCGGGTTTGAGTCCCATCTTGGGCGACTGTCTGTGTGGAGTTTGTACATTCTCCCTGTGTCTGCCTGGGTTTCCTCCCACAGTCCAAAGATGTGCACCTTAGCTGAATTAGCGATGCTAAATTGCCCATGGTGTTAGATGCATTAGGCAGGGGTAAATACAGGCTAGGGGAATGGGTCTGGGTGGATTACTCTTCGTAGGGTCGGTGTGGACTTGATGGGCCGAATGGCTTGTTTCCACACTGTAGGGAATCTAAGTCTAATCTAATCACCCTTGAGGTGGTGGTGGTGAGCTGCTTTCTTGAACTGCTGCTATCCATGTGCTGTAGGGACACCACAGTGCCATTGAGGAGGGTCAGGTACACTACAGGAAACCTGAAACAATGAGGTGTCAGCCTGGTGGTTGCTGCAACACAGGAGCAGCATGCAATAGGCAGGGTAATGGTGATCCCACAACCAATGCACAGTAAGTCAGGCTCTGTTAGTCCTGCCCTTCCTGTTGTGAATCGTTTGCCACCTTCAACAGGAAGAAACGGTTCCATAAATATGTGTCTTCAATCATGGGGCAGACCAGCCTTATTGATGCCTTCAGCCCAAAAATGCATGAAACCTTTTCTTGAGCACGAGAGGAGTAATTTTCTCTTTGTTGTCTGTCGTTGCGGTCCAGGCCATTGCTGCCATGTTTGCCTTCTGTGGTTTAATACCCTCAATTGGAAAGCCTCCTCCTTGCTGTAGGCTGCAGGATTTAGGAGCTGAGACATCTACCCCTGTGGCTTCTCTTCTCTAGAGAGAACGTTCTTTGGCAGAGGCTGCAATCCTACTCCATGTGACAGTGTCAGCAGTGAGACCTGCAGCACCCGTCTGCAGATCATCAGGCAGGGGCTGGAGGTATGGTGAAGGGAAATTAATCCCATCCCTTAATAACAGAATACAGTGCTGCTTCTTGAAAACTTGCCAGGATTCCTGAAGAAGGGCTCATGCCCGAAACAGCGATTCTCCTGCTCCTTGGATGCTGCCTGACCTGCTGCACTTTTCCAGCAACACATTTTCAGCTCTGATCTCCAGCATCTGCAGTCCTCACTTTCTCCCAGTCTATGTACAGTTCATAATGGACATGCAGTGTCTGAAATATGCCCACGTCGTGGGTGTATCCAACAGATGCTTGTACTAGTAACACATCTCTCTACACCAACACATACTGTCCAGGTCCCCTTCATCCTGCTCAGGGATTGAGCCCCTTCCATTCCAAATCACATCTTGCTGGGAGGAGGGGAGGAACCAAACTGCTTCCACTCTGTACATCCCAGCCCAACACATGCTATTGTGACGAGACACGGTGGGGGTTTTGGGAGGAAGCGAGGGTGTGGTACGGGCTATGTGTATTCACAAAGGTGTCCACATCCTGTCGGGCAATGGGTGTGGAACTGAAACCAGTCCATGAGATGCTGCAGGTGTCCTCCATGTGTACAGCCCTGGCACCAAACAAAGAGCCCCTTCACTGCGTGGTGGCACACTGCACATGTACTGGCACCACGCCGACACCTAGCAACAAAGAGCACAGCAAATAGAAAGGATATAAATAAATATCATCTGTGCACCTGGATTCGTTTACCTATACCACACTCCCAGACCTACCTTGTCTCTTTCTGTCTTGTCTCCCCTCCATGTACCCTCCCCCCCAACCATCTCTCCCTGTCTGTCCGCCACTCTGTCCCTTCCTCCATCGCCCACCCTCAGTCCGTCTCTCTGTCACCCACCGCCCCTCCCCATCTCTCTCTCTCTCCCTTCCTCAAGGACGATGGGCAGCTCCCAACACTGCCATGGATACCCGACGCAGCTGGCAAACCCCCTGGAGGGTTTACTCATGGCGGAGTTCACGTACCTCTCACACATCCAGCCTCGAGTGTTCATTGGCCGTTTGCAATTGTTGCAGTTGACGTGCAGGGTGGTCGAAGCCTGGTTCAGGCATGTGATGGATCTGCACGTGCTCAGTTTGATCACCTCGTTGGCTACATTCCAGAGTTGGAAGCGCTGGAGAAGGTCAATGTAGGAGGTGTACCAGTGTTCCTGGAGGGTTTCAAAACAACAACAGCTGGAAATCCTACCAATTTAAATAGAAAATTCCAACAAGCAAACTACCTCCTTAAAAACATACAAACCTGGAGACAGAAGCCGGCCAATCAGCCCCTCAAGCTTGCCAACTGTTTGATAAGTTCACAGCCAATCTCATTGTTGTCTCAAGTGCCTTTTTGTGTGTGTGGGTGTGAGCGTGAGAGAGTGTGGGCGTGCGAGAGTGTGGGCGTGAGAGAGTGTGTGGGCGTGTGTGTGACTGTGAGCGTGAGCATGTGTGAGTGTGTGAGTGAGTTTGTGTGCGAGTGTCCCGTAATCGTTGATTCCTTTGCACATCAAACATCTCTCTCAGCCTTGAATGTGTTCAATCATTTATTCTTTCATGGACATTTATTACCCATCCAGCAGTTAGGAGTCAACCATGTTGCTGTGGGGCTGGAGTCACGTGTTGGCCAGACCAGGTAAGGACGACAGATTTCCTCTCCTAAAGGGCATTAGTGAAGTAGATGGGCTTTTTACAACAATCGACAATAGATTCATGGTCATCATTAGAATCTTAATTTCAGATTTGTATTGAATTTAAATTCCACCATCTGCTGTGGTAGGATTCATATTTAAGAGTATATTTAAGACCAAGATGGAGAGGTTCTTGAGTATCAAGGGTTACACGGAGAACGGGGTTGAGAAACGTATCAGCCATGATTGAATGACGGGACAGACTTGATGGGCTGAATGGCCTAACTTCAGCTCCTGTGCTTTATGGTCTTGTGGTCCTCTCAACATTACCTGGGTCTTTGGATTAACCATTCAACAACAATACCGCTAGGCCATCACCTCCCCATAGGCTCCATCATGAAAGAGAATTCCAAACATTAACCACCTGCATCTCAATCCAAAATGGGAGAATCCGCTCTGCCGTCACTGCAGTGCAGGCTTGTACTTCTGATGCTTATATGGCTCTGGTCAGACCACATTTAGAGTACTGCGTGCAGTTTTGGGCCCCATATCTCAGGAAGGATGGACTGGCCCCTGGAGCGTGTTCAGAAGAGATTCACAAGAATGGTCCCCAGGAATAAAAAGCTTAACACGTGAGGAACTTTTGAGGACTCTGGGGCGATACTCAATGGAGTTTGGACGGATGAGGGGGGAATCTAATTGAAACACACAGAATACTGAATTGTTTTCATTGGTAGGAGATACGAGGACCCAAGAGCATCGCCTTAGAGTAAAGGGAAGACCTTTTAGAATGGAGATAAGGAGAAACATCATTAGCCAGAGTGGTGAGTCTATGGAATTCATTGCCACAGAAGGCTGTGGAGGCCAGGTCTAGAGTATATTAAAGATGGAGTTAGATAGGTTCTTGAGTATCAGGTGTTATAGGGAGAAAACAGGAGAATGGGATTGAGAAACTTCTCGGCCCTGATTGAATGGCGGAGCAGACTCAGTGGGCTGAATGGCCTAATTTCTGCTCCCATGTTTCCTGGTCTAAGTGGGAAGAGTGTACCTTGTTGTGGGGGTGATGGTCAGATGACGTGCCATCACTCATTCCAGTTTCAGAAAAACACCCTCCCAGGACCTGCCCTGTCACCCCGCCTCACAACCCTTTAAGTTTCAGTAATAAGACACAGGAGCTAATGTAGGCCATTCAGCCCATTAGCCTGCCCCTGCCATTCAATGAGATCATGGCTGACCTAATAATCCTCAACTCTACTTTCCTGCCTTTTCCCCATAGCCCTTGGCTCCCTCACGGATTAAAAATCTATCTCAGGCCTGTATATATTTACTGAGCCAGCACCAGCTTTTCCAGCACCACTCTAATCTATATTTACTGACCCATCCTAGCCAGGCGAGACACAGCGGAGTCAGCTTGTCCCTGATGACATTTGGCCGTACCTGTGTCTGCTCATCAATTTCCTTTTTGATCCTGTCTCCGAGTACAATGAGGACAGAGATTGCCATCTGCACGTCACCTTGCTCGGCGTAGAAGCACATCATGTCCCTCACGACGAGGTTGAAGTAATCGGCGGAAAACCCGTGCTCAAAGGGCAGCTGCGAGACGGAGACCAGAGAAATGCCCTCGGTTGGGGTCAGCGACACCAGGTCTGCTTCGTTGCCGCTGATGTGGGGCGAGTCCGTCTTGTCTTGGAAGTGGTCGAGGGAAGTCGGGTGATCGAGAATTTCGTGTCGCAGTGGGAAGCCTTCCTGTGGAAGGATGAACTCGGAGTCCTCTCCTGTAAACAGAGCAAAATGAGTCAATCTGGAAGGATGTTCTCCTGTCATAGAGGAAGCTGCCTCTGTATCTCCGAACAAAGACAATTAGAATAGAACGGAACCTACAGAAAGAGGCCATTCGGTCCATTGAGTCCACACCGACTGCCAAAGACCATCCCACCCAGACTCACCACCCCCCCCCCGTCCCCTGCACTTCCCACCTAGCCCACACATCCCTGGACACTATGGGCAATTTTCCATGGCCAATCCAACTAACCTACACATCTCTGGGAGGAAACTGGTGCATCCAGAAGAAACCCACACAGACACAGGGAGAACATGCAAAGTCGACACAGACAGCTGGGATTGAACGCACATGCCTGGTGCTGTGAGGTAGCAGTGTTAACCGCTGAGCCATCGTGCCATCCATGTACCTATCAAACTCCTCCAGAACCTGACAGAGCTCTGTTAGCCCGCTGGTCATTGCCTGGTTTACAGAGGACCCACTCTCCCCAGTCAGATTGGACTTTCCTGGTACTCAGCGAGCTCCTGTTCAGTGCAGGAGCCGACGCTCACTCACCTGGAGCGTTCTCGTGGTCGACTATGAAGAAGTCATCTTCATCACCTTCACCATCGCCGAACAGATAGTCTGCTGGTGCATCACTCCCCTCCGTCTCCTCGTTCTCTGAAAGGAGGGGAAATGCTGAGAGACATTGATCGACACAAAAAGCATCCTCATATAAAACCTCAGTACGAGAGCCCAGCGGGAGGAGGGACACAAAGGTGTGATCAGGCCATGCAAGATCTCAGGACTCAAGACCTTGAGCAGCAGTAGGCCATTCAGCCCCTTGAGCATGTCCCACCATCTGAATGGAGCATTGCTGCTCCGACTGTGACCTCAGCTCCTCTTCCCTGCTTGGCCACCCGTGACCCTTGACCTCCTTGTCAATGACAATATCTTTTTTGTTCACCTGTGAGATGTGGGTATTGCTGGCTGGGCCTAGTTGCCCCTTGAGAAGCTAGTCGTGAGCTGTCTTCTTGAACTGCTGCAGTCCATGTGCTGGAGGTAGACCCACAATGCTCTTGGGGAGGGAACTCTGTCTAAATCCAGCCTTGCGTACAGTCAGTCACAGAGCCAGTGGGGACAGAGAACCCCATAAGCTTCAGGAATCACACAAAGGATCGTAGAAACCTGATTCCTTATCCCCCAACCCCACAGAACCGAATTCTTCAAGACTTATTCTTAGAAGATTTCCAGCCAGTGAAAGGTTCCTAAGGTAAATGAAAGGGGCTAAGGGTTAATCAGTCACAATCTAATTGAGCAGTGGAGTGGGCCCAAGACTGTGAATGGTCTATGGGCATTCTTGTGAACTACTAAATGTGGCAGGGCAGTGGGGCACAATCAGAAGGGAGGTCCTGGGAGCAGTCCACATTAACGGTTCCTGCCCTCACAACAGTCACAAGCACAGAGGTCTCCTGCTGACCCCCGCCAAGGGGAGGTGATAGCCTGGTGCTATTATTGCTGAACTGTTAAGCCAGAGACCCAGCTAACGTTCTGGAGACCCGGATTCAAATCCCGCCACAGTAGATGGAATTAAAAGTCAAGTGATGACCATAAATCCATTGTCAATTGTTGGAAAAACCCGTCTGGTTCACTGATGTCCTTTAGGGAAGGAAACTGCCATCTTTACCTGGTCTGGGCCTACACGTGACTCCAGACCCACAGCCAACGTGGTTAACTCTTAAACTACCCTCTGGGTAATTAGGGATGGATAATACATGTTGGCCTGGCCCTCAATCTGTGAATGATTAAAAACATCCTGCTCCACGTTGAACACCACATGGAAGGAGCACTGACAGAGAGAGAGAGAGAGAGGCAAAAGTACACTCTATACCTGGACTGTGGGATTTTGTTGTCCATCATCAACAATGACTGGGCAGTATCACTTCTGACTGAGCTAAAGGACAGAGCTACTGGACTGGGTGCACGACCAATCCAACAGGAGGGAAAATCTACTTGGTTTCATCGTCATGAACCTGCCCACAGTAGTCTCTGACCACACTGACTGGAGTGACCATCACCTCGTCCTTGTGGAGACAAACTGTCACACTGAGGCCACCCTCCATCACACTGTGTGGCTCTGCCTTTGAGCTGAAAGGGATTGATTCAGCAACTCAAAACTGGGCATCCAGGGGTTCTCCGGACAGTCAGCAGCACAGAAGAAGAATCACAGAGATGTACAACATGGGAACAGACCCTTCGGTCCAACTCGTCCATGCAGACCAGATATCTTAAACTCATCCAGTCACATTTGCTAGCACCTGGCCCATTTCCCTGTAAATCCTTCCTATTCATATACCCATCCAGATGCCTTTTAAATGTTGTAATTGTATCAGCCTCCACCACTTCTTCTGGCAGCTCATTCCAAACATTCACCACTCACTGCACGAGAAAGCTGCCCATTTGGTCCCTTTAAATCTTTACCTTCTCGCCCTAAACCTCTAGTTTTGGACTCCTCCACCCTGGAAAAAGACCTTGATTATTCACCCTATCCACGCCCCTCCTGTTTTTATAAACCTCTATAAAAGGTCACCCCCTCAGCCTCTAACACTTCAGGGAAAATAGCCCAGCCTATTCAGCCTCTCCCTAGAGCTCAAATCCTTCCAGTCGCGGCAACATCCTTGTAAGTGTTTTTCTGAACCCATTCAAATTCAACACATCTTTCCTACAGCAGGGAGACCAGAATTGAACACAGTCTTCCAAAAGTAGCCTAACCGGTGTTCTGTCGGGCCACAACATGACATCCCAACTCCTATACTGAATGCACTGACCAATAAAGGGAAGTGTACCAAGTGTCCTCTTCACTATCCCATCTACCTGCGACTCCACTTTCAAGGAGCTATGAACCTGTGCCCCAAGGTTTGTTTGTTCAGTGACCCTCCACAGGACCTTACCATTAAGTGTACAAGTCCTGCCCGGATTTGCCTTTTTCCAAAAATGCAGCACCTCGCACTTATCCAAGTTATACTGCAACTTCCAATCCTCAGCCCATTGACCCATCCGATCCAGATCCAGTTGTACTCCGAGATGACCTTCTCCACTGTCCACTACACCTCCACTCTTGATGTCATCTTCAAATTTGCTAACTGTTCCTCCTAGATTCACATCCAAATCATTTATATAAATAAGAAAAAGCAGTGGGCCCAGCATCGATCTTTGTGGCACACCACTGGTCTCAGGCCTCCCGTCCAAAAAACAATCACCACCACCACCCTGTCTCTTACCGTCAAGCCTATTTTGTATCCAAATGGCTAGCTCTCCCTGGATTCCATTTGATCTAACGTTGCTAACCAGTGTACCATGTGGAATCTTGTCAAATACCTTAATGAAGTCCATATAGATCACGTCCCCCAATCTGTCCTCATCAATCTTATTTGTCACTTCTTCTAAAAACTCAACCAAGTTCATGAGACATGATTCCCCACACACAGAGCCATGCTGACTATCCCTAATCAGTCCTTGCCTTTCCAAACACTTGCAAACCCTGTCCCTCAGAATCCCATCCAACAACTTACCCATCACCAATGTCATGCTCACCAAACTATAGTTCCCTGGCTTTTCCTCACCACTTTTCTTAAACAGTAGCACCATATTAGCCACTCTCCAGTCTTCTGGCACCTTACCCATGGTGATTGATGATACAAATATCTCAGCAAGGGGCCCAGCAATCACTTCCCTAGCTTCCCCACAAAGCTTTGCAATATATCTGATCAGGTCCCAGGAATTTATCTACATTTATGCATTTTAAGACATTCTGCACCTCCTCCTCCACAATATAGACATGTTTCAAGGTATCACTATATATTTATCCAAGTTCTCTTGCTTCCCTATCCTTCTCCACTGTAAATACTGACACAAAATACTCGTTTAGTATCTCACCCATCTCCTGCGGTCTTGTTGAGGCCCTGTTCTCTCCCTCGTTACTCTTTTGTCCTTAACATACTTGTAGAATCCCTTTGGATTCTCCTTTTCCTTATCTGCTAAAGCTATCTCATGTCCCCTTTTTGCCCTCCTGATCTTCCTCATGAGTATATTTCTATTTCCTTTCTACTCTTCTAGGGATTCACTTGACATACCTGACATATGCTTCCGTCTTTTTCTTGACCAGAGCCTCAATTTATCTAGCCATCCAGCATTCCCTACATCTACCAGCCTTTCCTTTCACCGTAACAGGAACATAACTGTTTCTGGATTCTCATTATCTCATTTCTGAAGGTCTCCCATTTTCCAACTATCCCTTTACCTGAAAAATAGCCTCTCCCAACCAACTTTTGAAATATTTTGCCTAATACCGTCAAAATTGATCTTACTCAATTTAGATCTTCTACTTTTAGATCCGGTCTATTCTTTTCCATACTATTTTAAAACAGGAGAATACGATCACTGGCTCCCGATCACTGGCTCCAAAGTGCTCCCCCAGTGACACTTGCCCGACCTTATTTCCCAGTAATCCAGAGGCTCAGTTTAATACTCTGGGACCACAAATTAAAATCCTAAACAAGACGGTTGCTGGAATTTAAATTCAGTTCTTCAAAATCTGCAGGCCATCTTAAGGGATGGTGACCTTGAAACCGTTGTCAATGGTCAGGAAACCCAAACTGTTTCACCAAGTACCCTTTCGGGAAGATCTGCCATCCTTACCTGGTCAGATACACTCCAGACTCACAGTAATGTAGTTCACTCATACCCACCCCCTGAAAATATCTCATGGGCCACTCAGTTCAAGGGCACTTAGGGCTGGCCACCAAATGCCAGCCTAGTCGGTGAGCTCACAAAATGGCCGATCGTGAAGACTGAGATCGAGGGGGAATGTCTTCATCCAGACGATGGCAAAGCTTCAGAATTCCCCATCCCAGAAGGCAGTCTGACCTCGAGCATATCAGAGAATTTTTGAACGATGAGGGATATGGGAAAAGTGGGATTGAGATGGAAGACGAGCTGTGAATACTGGAGTAAACTCAAGGGGCCAGATAGATCACTCCTGCTCTCAAGTTGCAGTGAGTAAAAGATGATAAAAACAAGGGTACCTTCGTTTGTTTGTAGTGAGGTGACGGTCGAATCCAGGGGGAGACTGTCCTGTCGGTTCTCCATCCGACCTCGCTCCAGTTTGGTTTCACCTCCCAATGCAGCTGTACCGTCCTTTAATGTAAAGCTGCAGGGTCAGGGCATGGGGCAGACGGAGAGGAGAACACAAGAAGAGAATCCTTTACAAACAATAGCAACATCCTACCCAGTGTCTGGTGATAAAACACGGTGTATAAGGGGCAGTGGGAGAATCCTTACATCCAGTTTAAGGAGCAAAAGGCCTTTGTCAATTCGGGAATTACCATGTTCAAAATGTCCCAAACACTCCACTCAATGAATCCCTTGTTAAAAGAGACCTTACTTGGTTCTCCTATTCCATCCCTGCATCTCCCCATGGAGTCATAGACTCAGAAATATACAGCACGGAAACAGACCCTTCGGTCCAACCCGTCCATGCCGACCAGATATCCCAACCCAATCTAGTCCCACCTGCCAACACCCGGCCCATATCCCTCCAAACCCTTCCTATTCATATACCCATCCAAATGCCTCTTAAAATGTTGTAATTGTACCAGCCTCCACCACATCCTCTGGCAGCTCATTCCATACACGTACCACCCTCTGCGTGAAAAAGTTGCCCCTTTGGTCTCTTTTATATCTTTCTTTTCTCATCCTAAACCTATGCCCTCTAGTTCTGGACTCCCCACCCCAGGGAAAAGACCTTGTCTATTTACTCTATCCATGCCCCTCATGATTTTATAAACCTCTAAAAGGTCACCCCTCAGCCTCCGACACTCCAGGGAAAACAGCCCCAGCCTATTCAACCTCTCCGTATATCTCAAATCCTCCAACCCTGGCAATATCTTTGGTAAATCTTTTCTGAACCCTTTCAAGTTTCACAACACCTTTTTGATAGGAAGGAGACCAGAATTGCACACAATATTCCAACAGTGTCCCAACTCCTGTACTCAATACTCTGACTGATAAAGGAAAGCATACCAAATGCCTAGGGGCAGTGCACGTTCAGTCTGGACGAGTCGGCCGAGGGAGGAGGGTCAGGCTGAGAGATACAGACATTGGAGCTCTAATGGCTCCAATCTGAGCCAGCAGAAAGCCAGGTCCTAGTTAAACATTTCAACTGAAGAACACAGTACTGGCTGGCAATGTAGCACTCCCTCAACACCGCAGGGTCCAGATAATAGCATTGTACAAGAAACAACGCAGCTAGAGGCCATTCGACTGATTACATCTCTCCCTGCTCTTCTTTGCTGTCTAACTGTGTAAGGTAGTGAAGGGGTTAACACTTAGGCGTGCCCTAAGCACCACCCATTCTGATGATGTAATATGTTTGTGGGCAGACCAGCTTATAATGTCAATGGAGTGAGACTGGAAGATTAATCATGGAATCCCTGCAGTGTGGAAACAGGCCCTTCAGCCCAACAAGTCCACACTGAAATTAAAAGCTAAGATCATGGAGATCTCAGAATCAATTGTTGTTAAAAAGCCCCATCTGGTTCACTGATGTCCTTTAGGGAAGACGATCTGCCGTCCTTACCCTGGTCTGGTCTGTGTGTGACTCTAGACCCTTAACAAGCCACTCAGTTCAAGGGTAATTAGGGAGGGGCAAGAAATGCTGCTCTTGCCACATCCCATCAATTCACTTTTTAAAAAATATAAATGACAACCAGTTGAGAACATGTAATAAACAACATCATGTTAATGACAAGTTTCATCCAGCTACACCCAGAAGTGGCATTCTACACTTACACCAGACCCTGTTGTTTCCTTCACACAGTCACAGAGTCAAACAGCACGGAAACAGACCCTTCGGTCCAACCAGTCCATGCTGACCATAATCCCAAACTAATCTGGTCCCACTTGCCTGCTCCTGGTCCCTATCCCTCCAAACCTTTCCTATCCACGCCCTATCCAAATGTCTTTTAAACATTGTAACTGTACCCGCATCCATCACTTCCTCAGGAAGGTCATTCCACACACAAACCACCCTCTGTGTAAAATATTTGCCCCTCATGTCTTTTTTTAAATCTCTCTCCTCTCACCTTAAAAATGTGCCCCGAGTCTTGAAATCCCCCACCCTAGAGGAAAGACATTAACCCAAGCTATACCCCTCATGATTTTATAAACTTCTATAAGGTCACCTCTCAACTTCCTACACTTCGGTGAAAAAAGTCCCAGCCGATCCAGCTATTCTTTATAACTCAAAGAACATGGTAGTGTTAAACATTGCCCAGGGACACAGACTTGCTTTGACATTACCAGTCCCACAAAACTAGTCACTTCTGTTACTTCTCCAATTGCTATTGAACCTGCCCCTTCCTACAGGTGGTGCACTTCAGATTGCACTTAATTACCATCTATATCCTGGAGATATTATGGACAGTTAAAGATGGCAGCTCACCACCGCCTTCTCAAGGGGCAACTAGGGAGGGGCAATAAATGCTGGGCCCAGCCAGTAAGGCCCACATTCCACAAGGGTCTGTTTCTGTGCAGTTTGACTCTGTGACTGTATGAAGGAAACAACAGGGTTTGGTGTAAGAGAGGAATGCCACTTGCTGGTCTAACTGGATAAACTCATGTCATTAACACGGTATTATTCATTACATACTCTCAACTGGTTGTCGTTTATACTTTCTTTTTAAAATGAATAAATGACTGAATAAATAAAAAAATACTTATTGTACAGGAAGTATGATTGAAGTAATCCTTGCCTCAAGGAGAGATTGAAGAAACCAGGTCTGTATTCTCCAGGGTTGCAAAGAATGAAGTATGATCTTGTAAGCATTTTGTAAATTTCAACAAGGCATGATGGGGTAGCTATAGATAGGATGTTTCTCTAGGCTGGTGACTATAATTATGGGGCATAATCCTAGGATAAGGGGCTGGCCATTTAGGACTGTGATGAGGAATCTCTTCACACTTAGATCAGGGATTCTTTCAAATCTGTGCTACAGAGGAGTGTGGATGCACCATCATTAAGCACATTTGAGACAGAGGGGTTTCTGGAGACTAGTGATATTAGGGGATACAAAGATGGTGCAGGAAAGTGGCATCAAGGCAAATTTTCTTTTAGTTTTGCATGGGATGAGGGTGTCACTGGCAAAGGCTGGCCATTTATTACCCATTTCTAATTGCCCCTGAACTGAGTGGCTTGTTAGGCCATTGCAGAGTCAACCACATTGCTGTGGGTCTGGAGTCACATGTCAGCCAGGCCGGGTCTTCCTCCCTAAAAGACATTAGTGAACCCGATGGGTTTTTATAGCCATGATAGCCTCAAGGTCACCGAGACTCGATTTCAATTCTGGATTAACTGACGTGAGGCCAGCATCAAATTACAAATGTAAAGGCCTGAGATCATCCATGATCAAATTCAATGGGCTGAACGGCCTACTCAGGCTCCAATATTCCAACGTTCCTCATATCCCCATCCTGATCCAGATGAGAGGTTCCCGCCCCCCCATCAGCTCCTGTGCCGAGTAGAACACATCTGGGGCAGTCTGAACTCTGGGGTCCTCCTGACTCTGAACCTACAGAATAAGACCATGGTAGACAGTGACAGTAATCCCTAACCCTCCCTCAGGTGGCACCAGGACAGCCAAGGCTGCGCTTCCATAGAAACCCCTAGAAGAACCTGGGTGCTTTCCCTGTCCCGTTTACAGTGAAAATATCGGCTAATTAGATCCTGGCGAGTATTGGCTATTACACTTGGGCTTAACCCCACTCTGCTAAGAGAGAAGAGTCAGAGAGAGCAAAGTATTCTAATGAATTGAGCTTGCATTTACTTAGATTACTTACAGTGTGGAAACAGGCCCTTCGGCCCAACAAGTCCACACTGACCCGCTGAAGTGCAACCCACCTACACCCATTCCCCCTTCACCTAACACTACGGGCAATTTAGCATGGCCAATTCATCTAACCTGCCTATTTTTTGGACTGTGGGAGGAAACCGGAGCACCCGGAGGAAACTCACGCAGACACGGGGAGAACGTGCAAACTCCATACAGACAGTTGCCTGAGGCAGGAATTGAACCCGAGTCTCTGGCGCTGTGAGGCAGCAGTGCTAACCACCGTGCCACCGTGCCGGCCACCTTTTGGGACCTCCGGCCTGCCAAAAGCCCTGTACATCCAATGAAGCACTTCTTGAAGCATCGTTGATATTTCATTGGAAAAGCAGCTGTCAATTTGCTTGTAGGAAGCTCCCACAAGAGGGTTAAACACCTGACCATTTGCTTTAGTGATGTTGGTTGTGGGATAAATACTCGGCTGGAGACTGGGGAGAACACACTCTTTAAACTTTGCGAGGGATGTGAGGCAGACTCTTGCCGAAAGGATTATCCAACAGACTGATCCATATCTGGGGCTGGTTAACCGAGGAGTAGGAAATACCCACCACTCACGTCTATTCCCCAGTGAAAACAATACCATCAATGAGGCAGTTAGAGTGGAGGCCTGAACATGTCTGTGTCACTGCACCCGAAACGTTAAGTCTGCTTTCTCTCTCCAACATTGCTGCCAGACCTGCTGAGCTTTTCCAACAATTTGTCCGCATTTGAATAGCCCTCCGTTCAGATACTCAAGTCACCAACAAGAGCAACACCTTGTTATCACGAACCAACGGAATAATGGCAGGATTCAGTAAAAAGAAACAAAAGAAACTGCAGGTGCTGGACATCTGAAACGAGCACAGAGAAACTCAGCGGGTCTGGCAGTGCCTGTAGAGCGAGGAACAGAGCTAACTCTGCCTCAGTGCTAAAGAACAGCCACACCAGACTCAAAACGTTAACTCGGTTTCTCTCTCCACAGAATCTGCCATTTCCCCATATCCCTGTCCTGAAAGGTTGGCCCCATTTTTAAAACAGTGACCTGGGGTTCTAGACTGCGGAGGAATCATCATCTCCATCTTGTAAATCCAACTAGATTTCCTCTCATTGTCTAAACTCGAGCAAGTGTAACAACTAGGAGCAGGAGTAGGCCGTCAGGCCCTTCCAGCCCGCTCCACCGTTCAATAAGATCATGGCTGATCTTTTCACGGACTCAGCTCCACTTACCCGCGCTCTCATCGTCAACCTTGATTCCTTTACTGATCAAAAATCTATCTTTGCCTTAAAAACAACCAACGAGGTAGCTTCAACTGCTTCACTGGACAGGGAGTTCATCAGACTCACTAACCTTTGGGTAAAGGCTCCTCCCTCAGCTCTGTCCTAAATCTGTTCCCCCCAGTTCAAGTCGGCCTGAACTGTTCGATCGCTCTGTGTAAGATAAAACCCTCCTCTCTGGGATTAATCTAACGAACCTGTTCCAACCTGCCTTCATTGTTGAATGTCGTCTAAGGCAAAGGCCAGGTCAGAGGCCACAGTGCCCCCTTCCGACACACTGTACCTGCCGAGATGGGGAGGAGGGGCGACGGTTCAGCTTGGGGGTCACCGTACCTGCTGAGGGGGGCAAGGGGATGGGAGAGGGGCACACTGTACCTGCTGAGGGGGGTCGGGGGGTGAGGAGGTGGGGGTGACTGTACCTGCTGAGGGGGGTCAGGAGATGGGGGTGACTGTACCTGCTGAGGGGGATGAAGGGAATGAGGAGGTGGTGACTGTACCTGCTGAGGGGGATGAGGAGGTGGGGGTGACTGTAGCTGCTGAGGGGGGGGGTTGAGGAGGGGGGGGTGAGGAGGTGGGGGTGACTGTAGCTGCTGAGGGGGTGAGGAGGTGGGGATGACTGTACCTGTTGGGGGGGGGTGACTGTACCTGCTGAGGAGGGTGAGGAGGTGGGGGCGACTGTACCTGTTGAGGCGGGTGAGAGGGATGAGGTGGGGACGACTGTACCTGCTGAAGGGGGTGACTGTACCTGCTGAGGGGTGTGAGCGGGATGAGGAGTTGGGAGCGACTGTACCTGCTGAGGGGGGTGAGGGGGGGTCCTGTCTTTCCAGATCCTGGCACTATGTTGCCTGTCGCCCCCATTCCCGTGTAAATAATCTTCAGCATCCTCCAGATCTGCGCCACCTGGTGGCGGCTGAGTTGCCGGGCAACGGCGGCATTACGGTCGCACAGTTCAGGCAGGGGCCCTCCGCTCAGGCTGTACCGGGCCGCTGTCTCAGCGAACCAGTCCATGGAGGCGGCACCGGGCCGCGTCTCAAACAGGCTGAGGGCACTCGAGACGTTGGTGAACTGTTCAGCGGGGTCCGGACGCCGGGAGAAGAAGAACGGGTAGCGGCGGTCGGCAGCCAGGGCCTTGCGGTGGCTCTCGGCCGAGCACAGGCCCTCCTTGACAGCGAAAGCCACGTCCCCAAATAGGCCAAAGCACAGCCCCTCGGGTACGGCCTGGCCTGCCGGCCGCTGGGCGTCCTTGAAGAAATGGTGGTAGAGGGTGCTGTCCTTTGAGCCGGACAGGAGGAAGTGGGGGTCGTGGCTATGGCGCCAGGCAATGCCAGTGGTGACATCCCGGTGCTCCTCAAACATGGCGAAGGGGACGTAGGGTCTGCGGACATCCCACACGTAGATGTTGTGATCCACCATCATGGAGCAGGTGGCGATGTGGTACCTCCTGTCTGGCCGCCAAAGGACGTGTGCCACGGAGGCAATGGTCTGCACACAATACATCTCCCTGGCCTTGTAACCAGTCAGGTCCCAAACCTTCACCATCTTGTCCCGGCCTCCGGTCACCAGGCAACCCCTGCACAAGAAACAGAAAGAGATGAAGACTAGATTCAACCAATAAGGAGCAGGCTGGAAACCTCTAGCCGTACCCGCTCCCCCAACTCAATACGTTACCATTCATCGGTACAGAGAGCTCCCCACCACCCTCTGTGGTTACAGACGGGAAAGACAGAGGTAAAAACTCCTCATTTGCCTTCGATAGCAAAACATGAGGGTGATGAAACTGACTGCAGTGGGATGTAGAGAGACAAGGGGGGGGGAAGAATGGGGGGAGAGAAGAAGGGGTGGTGGAGATGAGGGGGGAGAAGAGAGGGGGAGAAGAGGGGGGAGAAGAGTGTGGGGAGAAGAGAGGATGGTGGAGATGGGTGGTGGAGATGAGGGAGGGAGAAGAGGGGAGAAGAGAAGGGGGGGAGGAGAGGGGGAGAAGGGGGTGGAGATGGGGGAGACGGGGTGAATAAAGAGGGGGAGAAGAGGGGAGAAGAGAGGGGGAAGGGGGTAGAGAAGAGGGGAGGAGGGGAAGAAGAGAGGGGGCAGAAGGGGGGGAGAAGGAGTGGGGAGAAGAGAGAGGGGGAGAAGATGATGGGGAGAAAGGGGGGAGAAGGTGATGGGGAGAAAGGGGGGAGAAGGCGTGGGGGAGAAGAGTCGGGGGGGGGGGGGTAGAGAGAGGCCATCTAGATGTGGTGGCCCCATTCTACAGAGCGAGCAGGGACAGAGGGGTCTTGGAGTTCACGGGCATCGATCTTTCAAAGGTGGTAGGATATACTGAGGAAGTCGTGAGAGACATGTATAGGATCCTGGGCACTGAGTACAAAAACAGCAAGGTTATAGTCAACCTTTATAAAGGTCTGGGTGGGCCCCAACGAGAGAATTACCTCCTGACCTGGTCACACTTTAGGACAGATGTAAGGGTCCCTGAGTGGGTAGATGTTATCAGGATGGTTCCAGAGATGAGGGATTGTAGCTGCAGGGTTAGGTTGGAGACCGTGCGATTGGTCTCCCTGGAACAGAGGAGACTGAGGGGAGATTCAATGGAGATGGAGGAGGTCAGGTCTCATTCAGGTAAATGAGGAAAAGCTGACTCCGATCACTGATGATGCATGGGTAGAGGTGGAGAGGAGAGACAGATTGAATGCTTTGGGAGAGTGATGCAGGGTTTGGATGGGTAGAGACGTGTTTTCTTGTAGAGAACACTAATGAGCTGGAACTCGGAGCTCAGGATAGGGTGGAAGTGGAGATGATGAACAATCCATTTAACAAGGAAATGGTGGGGTTTTGGAGGAAGACAATCACAGGCCAGGAAATGGAACTGAGTGAACTGCTGCTCAGGGAGATAGCATGGACTGAACGGGCTGAACAGCTTCTTTCACTGCAGTAGGTGACTCATATAAATATAACTAACCAAAGGAAACACATCGCTGTTCCTTCAGTTTTGGGTCAAAACTCTGGAGGTGAATTTTGACCCAAAACTGAAGGAACGGCGATGTACTTCCTCCACATGGAGTGCAGCGGCTCATCTGGAGGGCAACTAGGGAAGGACAGCAAATGACGGCCAACGCAATGAAGCCCATGTGCCCTGAATAAGTGAGTTCCTCCACAACGGAGCAGCACTTTGTGAGGTGGCACTGACCCAAACAGAAGGGAGGAGTCTCAGAGTACGCTGTCACATGTACCTGAATGTGTACTTTCACATGCCAGTGTACAAACACACCTTGCACCTTGTCCTCTCACCCAGACTCTGTCCTACCTGTCATCTGGGTGCCAATCACAAGAGAACACAGGCCCGTTGTGGGCTGTGAACATCCTCTCACACCGGTCAGGTCTCCGCATGTCCCACAGCTGGACGTTCCCATTCTCGAAGGTAGCAGCAAAGGTGAAGAAATCACGGGCGCTGAAGTGGACATTGCGCACGCTCTCCGACTGACCTGCAGGAGGCAGTTGCAGCACAGTAACATACAAAGGAGTCCCAGCCTAACAAACCAGACCAGAGTTATACTTTCCGCAAACAATAGGAAGGTGGGCGATGTTCCCGTGAAATGGGGTCACTGTTGTGACATAGAGAGCACAGAGGCCAATTTCTACACAGCAAGCTCCAATAAATAGCAAATTGACAGTCACCACGCTGTCCAGTTTCAGTGACAAATAAACATTGGCCAGAATTCCCTTGAGGAATGGGCTCCTGCCCCGAGACCTTTCCCATTGACCTGAGAGAGCAGGCAGTGTGAAAGACAGCACCTCCAATAGGGCTCTGTCAGTACTGCACTGAGGATTGGTACTCACTCGACAGAGCTGACAGTACAAGTCATTGCATGATCAGGATGATCATATTGAGCAGTGGTGGAGGCTCAAAGGGCCGAATGGCCTACTCCTGCACCTATTTTCTATGTTTTGACTGATTAAAAGAGCCTTTCTGATACGTTTAACCCCTGCCCTTCCTCGCCATTGCTTTTAAGAAGCAAATCAGAAGAAACAGGGAGAAATTTCCAAAGTTTGGAGAACAGTCAAAAAAAGTGGGAGAAGAGATTGAAGAAGAGGAAGCCGGAGATTACGTGGTCAGAGGGTGGGAACACTGCAGAAGATTAGAGATAGGAAAGGGACTCCGAAAGATTTGAACAAAAGAACAACAATTTTAAAACTCAATGCCGACCCTGAACAGGAACCAGTGTAGATTATTAAAAATCACACCACACCAGGTTATAATCCAGCAGGTTTAATTGGAAGTGCTTTTGTACACCCCAGTCCAACACCATCATCTCCAAATCAGTGTAGATTAGTGAGCACAATGAGTGAGGGTTAAACAGGACGTGGTACAACAGACAAAAAGTGAGCATCAGAGAAAGAGTCCCCAGACAGGGTGGCAGTGGAAGAGGTGGGTGTGGACCAGGGCAAATGCATGGGTGAGAGTCCCAGCAACTGATCAGGCCAGAGCACAGGGAAATGTCACATTGACTGTCACCCAGGAAGGTCAGGAGTCCAACTGCAGGAGGTCAGACAGGAATCCAAAATTGTTGTTGAGGAATCACTCATATTTGGAACCGAGCTGGGGGAGATCAGGGTAACATCCCTGGACTAGCAATCCCCGCTAATGTTCTGGGGACATAGGTTCAAATCCCGTCACCACAGATGGAGTTTAGACTCAAAGTGATCGATTAAATCCGGATTCGAGAGCGAGTCTCAGTGACACTGACCATTGTGTGGTTAGAAACTCTCCCTCTCACGTTCACCCATGTCCTTTAGGGAGGGAGACTCTGCTCGCTCTGGCCTACATGTGACTCCAGGCCCAACGTGACATGGGTAGGTTCATAACCGGCCTCTGAAATGGCCCGGAAAGCCACTCACAGCCAATTAGGGAGGGAGTGACACACACAGCCCATGGAAGGAAAGAGGAAGATGATTTTTATAAAAAGAATGAAGTTTGTGGTGGGCAGCTAAGCACATGGCCAATTGTAAATCTTATATTTCTGTAAACGTGGGACATTCTCAGGAACTGTTCAGCAGCACATCCATAACAAATAGGCTGGCACGGTGGCTCAGTGGTTAGCACTGCTGCCTCACAGCGCCAGGGGCCCAGGTTCAATTCCAGCCTCGGGCGACTGTCTGTGTGGAGTTTGCACATTCTTCCCGTGTCTACCTGGGTTTCCTCCGGGTCCTCCCACAGTCCAAGAAAAAATATGCAGGCCAGGTGAGTTGGCCGTGCTAAATTGCCCATAGAGTTAGGTGCATTAGTCAGGGTAAATATAAGGTAGGGGGTCTGGGTGGGTTACTCTTTAGAGGGTCGGTGTGGACTTGTTGGGCCGAATAGCCTGTTTCCATACTGTAGGGAATCTAATCTAAATAGGAGCGGAATTAGGCCACTCAGCCCATCAAATCTGCTCCACCATATGTTTCTCAAATCCATTCCCCTGTAACCCTTCATTTCCCCTTGGCTAACAGGAACTATCTGTCTCTGTCTTAAATACCCTCAATGACATGGCCTCCATAGCCCTCTGCAACAATGCACCCCACAGATTAACCACCTTCTGGCTGAAGGAATATTTCTCTTCTTTATTATTCATACAGGATGAAGGTGTCACTTGGCTAGGTCAGCAATCATTGCCCGTCACTAATTGCCCAGAAGGCAGTTGAGAGGCAACCATATCGCTGTGGGTCTGGAGTCCCATGTAGGTCAGACCAGGTGAGGACAGCAGATTTCCCTCCCTCGAAGACATTATTGAACCCACAGTCGACAATCGTTTCATGGTCATCAGTAAATTCTTAATTCAAGATTTTTCTTTTAATTTGCATAAGTACATGAATAAGAATTTTTTTCTTTTTTTTATTTTCCCCCCACACTAATAGCAGTAGTACATACTTTTCCCCAGCCCCCATGTCGTGTGTGTGCAGCTGTAGGACACAGTGAAGGGCGACAAGTGTGTAAATCTTTATTCAATTCCCACCACCAGGAAGTTAGGAAAACACCCGAGTGGCCAGTGACAAGCAGTGTCCTTCACATCAAAGGGCAATGCTGTGTGACCAAAACAGTGAAGGGGAGGGCAGGGACTAAATCAAAATAGAGTTGGAGGGGGAAATGATGCACTCCACTCCCTGCGGCGCCCACCTCTCCCTGAACAACTCCAGGGTGTTGGTGGACACCGTGTGCTCCTTCTCCAAGGACACCTGGGCCCTAATGTAACCGCGGAAGAGGGGCAGGCAGTCGGCCCTCACGACCCCCTCCACGGCCCGCTGCCTGGACTTGTTTATGGCCAGTTTGGCCAGGCCCAGGAGCAGACCCGCGAGGAGGTCTTCACACCTGCCCTCCCTCCTCTGTACCAGGTGCCCGAAGATCAGGAGCGTGGGACTGAAGTGCAACCAAAACAGAAGGAGGTTTTTAAGAAAATCAAAAAGGGAGTGCAAATGCCCACACCCAACATACACATGGTCCATGGACTCCACAGCACCACAGAACAAGCAGGTGGGCTGGGAGTCCGTGAACCACCGCAATCTGTGGGACTGCCGCGTGCAGCACCCTCCATCCCAGATCCCCGAGAGAAAGGGGGAGGACTCCCACGTAGAGAGGCCTTCACTGGGGATGGTCCCCACCGCCCGGTGGTAAATGGGCACGCCAGGGTGTGTCCGGGAGGTGGATGAGGGTGTACAGCAGCAGTCTGTACAGGGCCCTCTGTGATACACCCCTGAAAGGGACAGAACTAAAACTCCGGAGACAGCTCAGGTTGTGGAGCATAGGCTCCCACAGGAAGTACAGGACCCTGGGACCAACGTGAAATTCCGTCTGGGCAGGAGTGAGCGCAGACGGGATCCCACTGTACACCTGAGCATCCTCCAACTGGGACACTATGTCGGGTCCGAGCACCGCCATTTTAAGGTGCTGAACGGCAGTGGCCATGAACCAGACGTCTACCGCTGCCAGGCTCACTATATCCTGCAGCAGCGTTCAGCTCAGACCCCTGCCACCCAGCACGTCCCCCCCTCCGACAGCCACTCGAAACCACAGTAAGAAATCTTTGGAGAGATAGGGGCCAGGAGCAGGCAAGTGGGATTCGTTTAGTTTGGGATTATGGTCAGCATGGACTGGTTGGACCGAAGGGTCTGTTTCTGTGCTGGAGGATTATGACTCTTAATTGAATTCAAATCCCACCAACTGAGGGGTGACCTTATTGAGGTTTATAAAACCATGAGGGGCATGGATAGGGTAAGCAGACAAGGTCTTTCCCCCCCTGGGGTGGTGGAGTCCAGAACTAGAGGGCATAGGTTTAGGGTGAGAGGGGAAGGATATAAAAGGGACCTAAGGGGCAACTTTTTCACACAGAGGGTGATACATGTATGGAATGAGCTGCCAGAGGATGTGGTGGAGGCTGGTACAATTACAACATTTAAGAGGCATTTGGATGGGTATATGAATAGGAAGGGTTTGGAGGGATATGGGCCAAGTGCTGGCAAATTGGATTGATGAATTTAGGATATCTGGTTTGTATGGACGAGTTGGACTGAATGGTCTGTACATCTCTATCTGCCCTGGTGGGATTCAAATCCCTCCTCACCTCAGTTCTAAAGGGTCATCCCTTCACCCTGAGGCTGTGGACCCCCAGGTTCTAGTCTTTCCTCAGAGCGGAAACGCCTTCCCCATGCCCACTGTACCCAGAGGCCTCTGCGAATTTCAATCCAATTTCCCCTGCTCCCCTCCCCCACATTGAGCTTGGGGCCTACCTGAAAAGGTGCAGACGGACTCCTTCCTCCTCAGGTCAAAGCACTTCATGGAGCCGTCCTGGGATCCGCTCAGGAGGATGTGCAGCTCCACGGGGTGGAAGCACACTTTGTTGACTGTGCGCTTGTGCTCCATGAAGAGCTGGTCCTGCTTGTTGCGTGACTGCTTGCCCAGGTTCCAGGTCACCACCGCTCCGTTGGTAGCCGCCGTGGCCAGCAGGTTGTCCTCCGCCTGGTGCCAGGCCACATCGGCACAGCTGAGGTTAAGCGAAGGCTTGCGGCCTACCCGCAGGTTGGCCTTCTCGCACAGCTGCTCCTCCTCGATGGCGTAGACCTTGAAGATGTTGCGCCCGGCCACCGCCACCTGGGAGCCGTCACGACAGACGCTGATGGCGTTGGCGGGTGCGTCCAGGTTGCAGGACATGGTCCTGCCCCCAACGGCGCTTCCGCCCAAAGCTGTGGCCATTCTCGCCATGACGCGGGGTGGTGTGGGAGCGCGAACAAGTCACTCGGCCGTCCGTGGTGTCCTCCACCCACCGAACCTAACTGTCATGGCTGGCATTGCCGATCGTTGATGCGCATTGCCACGGTTACCGGGGCCTGCAGAATGATGGAAACAGGTGGGTCACAGTTGGATTGGAACAAGGCCTCCCCTTCCCCCACCTTCCCTCTCCAAACACATCCACCCAGAATTCCAGATTGGCAACCATCTTCCAAAACAACACACCTAGCTCGGCAGTACCTCTCTGTGCCCTTTCAGGTTAGAGGATATTGGTGGCTACATCCCAGCTCTGTCCATTTATTCTTTACTGGTTGTGGGCATCACTGGCAAGTCCAGCATTTATTGCCCATCCCTAATTGTGTTTGAGGATTTCATGGATTTCCGTGATTCTGACCCAACAACAACAAAGGTACAGTGATATATTTCCATGTCAGGATGGAGGAGATAGTGTATGGTTTGGAGAGGAACTTCCAGCTGGTGGTGTTCCCATGTATCTTATGCCTTTGTCCTTTGAGTTGGAAGTGGTTGTGGGTTTGGAAGGTGCTGTCCCAGGAGCCTTGGTGAATTTATGCACGTTATTTTGTGGATGGTATGACCTGCTGGTACTAAGCGTCGGTAGTGGAGGGAGTGAGGTGGATGTGGTGCCAATCGAGTGGCCCTGTTAACATCAAGCTTGAGGGTTGTTGGGAGGTGCACTCACCTGGGAAAGTGGGGAGAATTCTAACATACTCCTGACTTGCACCTTGTTAATGGAGGACAGGCTTTAGGGAACCAGGTGAGTTACTCACGGCAGGGTTCCCAGCCTCTGACCTGCTGTTGCTGGCCACAGTATTTATATGGCTGGTTCATTCTAGTTTCTGACCATTGGTAAACCGAGATGATGTTGACAGTAGGGTATTCAGTACTGGAATGATGCCTTTGAAAAGCAAGGGGAGATGGTCATTGCCTGGTATTTATGTGGGATGAATGTTCCTTCCAACCTCCACCAGATCTTGTTGCATATGGGTTACTGTCACCACCAAGAGTGGAGGAAGGTCAGTAGTTCCTTTCTAGCCCTGTCCCTCCATTATTGAGACCTATCAAAACCCTTGCTACAAGCTCCTCCCCTATTGCCGGGCAGAATTGAATGTAATATTTGGAACAACCAATTGCTAGCTCCTTTGTCTGTACCCCTGAATGTTGCAATAACCACCAAGTGCTGATACAAGGAAATCATCGCAACAAAGGGCTGCTTTAGTATCTGACCAATTGCATACGGTTCTGAAAGTTAGACAAATTTACCCACTTCTGACCTGAACTTTTTAAAAAATTGTCCACGGGATGGAGGTGTTGCTGGCCAGGTGAGGAGGAATTGCCAGTCCCTAATTGCCCAGAGGACAGTTAAAAGTCAATCACATTGGTGTGGATCTGGAGTCAAATGTAGGCCAGACCGGATAAGGACAGCAGATTTCCCTCCCTACGAGTTTTTACACCAGTGGACGGGGGTTACAGGATCCATTACCGAATGATTCCCCTCATCAATGCCACGAGACGAACGCACGGTTAACCTGATTGCAGTTGGTGGGATCTTGCTTTAGATTAGATTAGATTCCCTACAGTGTGGAAACAGGCCCTTCGGCCCAACAAGTCCACACCGACCCTCCGAAGCGCAATCCATACCCCTACATTTACCCCTTACCTAACACTACAGGCGATTTAGCATGGCCAATTCACCTGACCCCGCACATCTGTGGACTGTGGGAGGAAACCGGAGCACCCGGAGGAAAACCATGCAGACACGGGGAGAACGTGCAAACTCCACACAGTCAGTCGCCTGAGGCGGGAAGTGAACCCGGGTCTCTGGCGCTGTGAGGCAGCAGTGCTAACCCACTGTGCCACCGTGCTGCTGTGCACCTGTTGGCTGCCAGGCCTGCCCTAAGTGACAGCAACTTCTAACCGGCTGACTGAGCCGACGAAGTGCCAGCTAGGAGAATGGGAAAGGTGCTATGTAAATTCCAGAAGGTGAATGATTCCCCCCCCACTGCCTGGTGCTGTGGTCCAGATCCCACTGTCCCCTTTAAGCAGCAGAGATGATTCAACCAATAAATTCCCACAAAACACAACATTTCTGGGTGTTACAGGGAAAGAGTGGAATTAATCGGAAATGTTTTTCTCTTCAAACAGCGGATGCAGGATCGATGGGCTGAATGGCCTATTGTATTGTGTCAGCCTGCATTGCTATCTGTCTTGATGTGTTAACTGGGAGGAATCAGTGAACTCTATCCCAGTCTCTCTCTCTCTCACGGGGCTCGGGTGACTCCGGGGAAAGCTAAGGCTAAGCAAAGAGTCAAATTCTTACAGCTGCTCCCTCCAAATCATCAAGTTCCCCTTCCTAATTACAGAAATGTGAAACTAACCACTGAAGTAACACTGGGCCTTAACAAAACTAGAGGCTGTTTTCACTAACAGCTTCGCTAGCTGCTTCTCAAACACACTCACCTTCGGACGAGAGTTCTCCCTGATTCCCACCCCGACAAATCCAGGCAAACCAGTCCCCATAAACCTTGGAAGCAATTTCAGTTTCAGTAATGGGGATTCGACGTTTCGGGCATAAGCCCTTCTTCAGAATTCCTGAAGAAGGGCTTATGCTCTAAACATCGATTCTCCTGCTCCTTGGATGCTGCCTGACCTGCTGCGCTTTTTCAGCAACACATTTTCAGCTCTGATCTCCAGCATCTGCAGACCTCACTTCCTCCTCAGTTTCAGTAATGTCAATTTAACATATATTTATTCAGTATTTCACCATTTATACAATTGCTTTAATGTCACCAGAATGTGGTGACATTACCTACTTTTCACTGTACCCAATATATCTCCACTAAACTTCACATTTCTTCCTTGTTGGGGCTGTTACTTTCTGATTTAATTTATTCCCGCAGGGGGAAGGCCAGCACTTGCTGCCCGTGCCTGATTAGATTAGATTACTTACAGTGTGTATACAGGCCCTTCGGTCCAAAACGTCCACACCGACCCGCCGAAGCGCAACCCACCCTGAAATAACCAATTCAGGGGGGCATTTAAGAATTGACTATTTTGCTGTGGGTCTGGACTCACAAGTAGGCCAGACCGGGTAAGGGTGGCAGATTCTCTTCTCTATTTGGGCACCGGTGAACTTGACTGGGTTGGTAATCGACATTTAGTGTTTTTCTTTTAAAGAATTGAATTTAAATGGCCCCGGATGCCTGATGGGATTCGAACTCACATCCCCAAAACATGAGCCAAGGCCTTTAGTGTGAGTGAAACGACCAGTACGCTAAATCCCTGTGTACCTTGTGAGCCAGGAGTCGGAGGCTGTCCTTATGCCAAATTTCATTTGTATAGCATGGACTCTTTGCTTAGCCTCAGCTTTCCCCTGAGTCACCCGAGCCCCGGGAGAGACAGAGACCAGGATATAGCAGTGAAACAAGTCCCCAGCCACATCCGGCAGTAACCGGGCAGGTGACTGACAGCCTAACCAAGGGAGAGGTTTAAATGGAGGATGGAAGGTTCAGAAAGGTTTCAGAGAGGGAATCTCAGAGTGAGCTAAGGCATGGCCTGCCAATCGTGGAGGGACAGACGATGGGGATCCCAGAGATTCCATTCAGAAATGGTACTGAAAGAGTTAATGGTAACAAACTCCACCCAACCTGATGGCACCGTGCAGTTCTGGTTTGGAAAATGGTGAATATTTCAGGTTTTTGAAGGGGACAGATGTCTCCCAACTGTCTAAATTGTGCATAATTCGTGTTTTACAACGAACTGCCTCTAGCCTGCACCTCCCTGAACGCCACGGGCAATTTAGCATGGCCAATCCATTTAACCTGCACATCTACAGGACTGTGGGAGGAAACCCAGGCAGACATGGGGAATGTGCAAACTCCACACAAACAGTCACCTGAGACTGGAATCGAACCCGGGTCCCTGATGCTGTGAGGCAGCAGTGCTAACCACTGAGCCACCGTGCCGATGTCTGACACAGCTGGGTGCTGCTTAAGGGGGCAGTGGGGCTGATTCAACAGGAGGGTTCAGTGGAGAAATGCCCACAAAAGGGACATTTCTCAGGGTTGTGGGGAAAGGGCGGTGGGAGTGGGAGTGATCAGAGAGATCTTCTTCAAAGAGCGGGTGCAGGGTGGACCGGCCAAATGGCTTTGTACTGTGCTGCTATCTGTCTTGAAGAGTAGGGAGCGACAACATGGTGGAATATAGCAAACAGGGATGGGAACACTGGGGACTTGGTTAGCATTAACCATTCGAGCGTGAATCAAAGGGTATAACTTCCTGCCTGGCTCACTCCCCGTTCTCTGGGATGTAGCATGAAGTAAGGTGTAACGGTCACAGACTTGAGTTTCACAAGTCACTGTGTTGCAGAGTGATGGACAGAGCTACACAGAACAGAGGAAGCGCCATTTTCTCAACCCAGGGAAACGCTACATTCAGTCCCTGGGCTGAGAAATGGGACAGGAACCGGAGTTTTGGCCCATCCCTCAAACAAGGTCTCAGGGTAAATCTAACATGGCCACAACCAGAAAGGGAGGGAAAATACCAAACCAATTTCTCCATCCCTCCCTACCCAGCTCCATCCAAACATTGCAGTGATTTCGGCTCCAATGGAGGGGGAACTGGAAAGAGGAAGTTCACGTGAGGCACTTCTGACTCTGCTATTTTCACAGTAGATTCAGTGAAACGTGCAAACCACAGGCTGGTAACCAGCAAGAGGAGCGTGATCACCAACTCTGTAACCCAGGGAAATCCCAACAAACCCACTTGGGAAACCAAGGAGAATCAAGACAAGACCCTGGTTTACGCCCACCCACCCCCAGCCCAGGGCTGTCTTATTGGGTAGATCCTGGAAAAAGGCTTGAGAAGCTAATCTGAGAAATTATGATCAGGAGTATGCCATTCACCCCTTTAAACCTGATCTCCCCTCCAATGCCAGCTCTTTCCCGTCTACCCCCATATTCCTTGGTATCCAATAACTACTGATATCTACTCAATAAATGAGCAGTCACAGCACTCTGAGATAATGAATTCCTCAAAGAGCACTGTTTTTTTTAATAGAATCCCGACAGTGTGAAACAGGCCCTTTGGCCCAACAACTCCACACTGACCCTCCGAAGAGTATCCCACCCAAACCCACGCTATATTACTCTACATTTATCCCTGACTAAACACACTACACACCCCTGGACACTGTGAACAATTTAGCGTGGCCAATTCATCATTTGCACAGTGGGAGGAAACCGAAGCACCCGGAGGAAACTCACGCAGACACGGGGAGGATGTGCAAACCCCACACAGTCAGTCACCCAAGGCTGGAATCGAACCCAGGTCCCTGGCGCAATGCTAACCACTAAGCCACCATGCTGCCCATTGAGTTGAGTTAAGACATTCCCTCCACATCTTGATTGACCTATTTTAAATTGGACAGATTAATACCTGGAACGAGTGGACTGCCTCATGAGAAGAGGTTGGACAGACTGCACTTGGTTCTGCTGGAGTTTAGAAGAGGGATGGAAGTTTTGATTGAAGTGGTTAAGATCTTGAATGGTGTTGACGAGCAGGAAGTGACAGTGATGTTCTGTCTCGTAGGCGGGCCCTGAACTAGAGGACACTTTTAAAGTGGGGGGGGTAGAATTCATCTTTGAGGATGGGGATGAGAGGACTTGTTTTTTTAAAAAGAAGGTTGCCTGACTTTGGAACTCTGCCTGAGGAGGCCATGGAGCTGGTGTCATTGAATACGAAGTTCACGGCGGGAACTGTGACTCACCATCAGTGATGGGCCTAAGGGCCTCTGTCTGTGCTTTAATACACCGACTCTAGATAGATTCTTTAAGGAGAAGGGAACCAAAAGGCTTTCAGGGGTAGATGAGAATATGGAATTGAAAACACTAACAGATTAGCCATGGTGGTATAGTATAGTTGGCTTGAAGGATCAAATGGCCTATTTTTGCTCCTAATTTGTAGCAAACTGCATTTACACTGGGGGTTCCATGGGTACGTGGATTATTTTTTTCTCTAATCATTCTTACATGCGCGCGCACACACACACACACACACACACACACACACACACACCCTCCCCACTTACCCACCATCTTGTTTTTGTTGGTTATCTATTCCCCCCGCTGCTTATCCTCCCCAATGGCTCCTTTCACAACAGGGCTTGCCCTGTTACCGTGAGGGGCTGGAGTCTGAGGAGGAGCACGGCTGCTATAACCCAGTCCAGAGCAGCCCCAGAGATCTCTCACGGGTCCCAACCCCCCCCCCCCCACCCACCCCTTTCTGAGAAACTCTGCCCAGGAAGAATTTAGGGAAATTGAAGTCAGAATTGTAAGGGGCTCGACTGGCCTCTGCTGTGGGAGGGCGAGTGGGGAAGGGGGTGGAGAATGGCAGTTACCGGGAGATCAGACACGGGGTGGGTAGTACTGAGCCGAGGAGCTGTGGGGGCAGCTCGGTCAATGTTCGCTACGGTGTAGCTGGTCAGTGTCAACCCCTTACGTCTCGCTGCTGTTGAGCTCAGTACCTCGGAGATTGGGAAAAGTTAAAAATCACACAACACCAGGTTATAGTCCATCAGGTTTAATTGGAAGCACTAGCTTTCGGAGCGCTTCCCCACCTGATGGAAGGAGCAGAGCTACAAAAGCTAGTGCTTCCAATTAAACCTGATGGACTATAACCTGGCGTCCTGTGCTTTGTAACATTCCAACACCGGTGTCTTCAAATCGGAGATTTGGGGAAGGGGACAAGGAGGTTGGGGAAGGAGCAGAGGTTGCCAGGGCAAAGAAGACAATGGGGGGGTGGAAGTTTGGGGGGGGGGGGGCAGGAACAGAGAGAGTTTGGGCATTGGTGTGGCAAGAACAGGGAGTGGGGAGTAGAAATGGGGAGAGTGGGGGGGTGGGCTGGGGTGCAGGAATGGGGAGAGTGGGGGCAGGAATAAGGAGAGTGGGGGGTTGGGGGAGCAGGAATGTGGAGAGTGGGGAGTGGGGGCAGGAATGGGGGGAGTGGAGGGTGGGGGCAGGAATGGGGGGAGTGGGGGGCAGGAATGGGGGGAGTGGGGGGTGGGGGGCAGGAATGGGGAGAGTGGGGCAGGAATGGGGTGGGGGGACTGGAACGGGGAGAGTGGGGGGGGAGAGTGGGGGGGTGGGAGAGAGTGGGGGGGAGGAAGAATGGGGGGTTCATGAATGGGGAGTGTACACACACCCCCAATGGGTACACACGCCCCTCCCTCCAGGTACACCCCCCTTCCCCCAGTACTCACCCCCCTCCACCCAACATGTACACAGACCCTCCCCAATGGGTACACTCCTCCTCACACCGGGTACACACCCCTCTTTCCCCCTGGGTACACACACACACACCCTTCCCCCCCCCCCCCCAGGGTAAACACCCCCCCCCCCCCCCGGGTACGTACACACACACACAGGTACACGCCCTCCCCCGGGTACTCACGCCCCTCCCCAGATACACACACACCCTCCCCCCCCCCCCCCCCCCCCCCCCCCCGGATACACCCCCCCGTGTACACACACCCCCAGATACACACACACCCTCCCCCCCCCCCCCCCGGATACACCCCCCCGTGTACACACACCCCCAGATACACACACCCCCTCCCCCCCCCCCCCCCCGGATACACCCCCCCGTGTACACACACCCCCAGATACACACACATCCACCCCGGTACACCCCCTCCCCGGGTACACAGCCCCCGCGGCTCCTGCGGTCGGGGCCCGGGGCCCGGTCAGTGTCCGGCTGCAGCGTCTCACACAGACCCCCCCCCCCCCCCGGGGGCGGCAGAGCCCGGAGCCCGGCCCTGAGCTGGAGCGGGTCCTGGATCTGGGGCCTGGGACCGGGGTCTGTGCCGGCTCCCGGGGGGGGGGGGGGCATTCAGGGACCGTCAGTCCCGGCAGGAACTCACCGACCGCAGTGACTGCCCCCGGCCAGGCCACTCTTCCATCATTCCGCTACTAGCCCATTGCTCCCTCCCTTTCCATGATACACACCTCCCTTAGGAGCCGCTGCCGAATCTCCTCCCCCCTCACCCCCTCTGTCTCTGTCTCTGTCTCTGTCCCTGTCCCTGAGCAGGAACACACTGACGCTGCCGCCTGGTTTATTTTTAAATGAACACGTTTTGGCAACAAATCCAGCGACAGCCCCCTCCCTCACTACACCCTATACCTCTCCCACTCCCTACACCCTATACCTCTCCCACTCCCTACACCCTATACCTCTCCCACTCCCTACACCCTATACCTCTCCCACTCCCTACACCCTATACCTCTCCCACTCCCTACACCCTATATCTCTCCCACACCCCACACCCTATACCTCCCCACACCCCACACCCTACACCCTATACCTCCCCACACCCTATACCTCTCCCACTCCCTATACCTCTCCCACACCCTACACCCTATACCTCCCCACACCCTACACCCTATACCTCTCCCACTCCCTATACCTCCCCACACCCTACACCCTATACCTCCCCACACCCTACACCCTATACCTCTCCCACTCCCTATACCTCTCCCACACCCTACACCCTATACCTCCCCACACCCTACACCCTATACCTCCCCACACCCTACACCCTATACCTCTCCCACTCCCTATACCTCTCCCACACCCTACACCCTATACCTCTCCCACTCCCTATACCTCTCCCACACCCTACACCCTATACCTCCCTACACCCTATACCTCTCCCACTCCCTATACCTCTCCCACACCCTACACCCTATACCTCCCCACACCCTACACCCTATACCTCTCCCACTCCCTACACCCTATACCTCTCCCACTCCCTACACCCTATACTATCCCCACACCCTACACCCTATACCTCTCCCACTCCCTACACCCATACCTCTCTCACTCCCTACACCCTATACCTCTCCCACTCCCTACACCCTATACTATCCCCACACCCTACACCCTATACCTCTCCCACTCCCTACACCCATACCTCTCTCACTCCCTACACCCTATACCTCTCCCACTCCCTACACCTCCCCACACCCTACATCCTATACCTCTACCTCTCCTACACCCTATACCTCTCTCACTCCCTACACCCATACCTCTCTCACTCCCTACACCCTATATCTCTCCCACTCCCTACACCCTATACCTCCCCACACCCTACACCCTATACCTCTCCCACACCCTACATCCTATACCTCTACCTCTCCTACACCCTATACCTCTCTCACTCCCTACACCCATACCTCTCTCACTCCCTACACCCTATACCTCTCCCACTCCCTACACCCTATACCTCCCCACACCCTACACCCTATACCTCTCCCACACCCTACATCCTATACCTCTACCTCTCCTACACCCTATACCTCTCCCACTCCCTACACCCATACCTCTCCCACTCCCTACACCCTATACCTCCCCACACCCTACACCCTATACCTCTCCCACACCCTACATCCTATACCTCTACCTCTCCTACACCCTATACCTCTCCCACTCCCTACACCCATACCTCTCTCACTCCCTACACCCTATACCTCTCCCACTCCCTACACCCTATACCTCCCCACACCCTACATCCTATACCTCTCCCACACCCTACATCCTATACCTCTACCTCTCCTACACCCTATACCTCTCTCACTCCCTACACCCTATACCTCCCCACTCCCTACACCCTATACCTTCCCCACACCCTCTACCCTATTCCTCCCCACTCCCTATACCTGCCCCTTTACCTGCCTCTCCCTATTCCCATACCTCACCCACTCCCCTGCACCTGCCTCTCCCTATACCCATACCTCTCCTCATTCCCTGTACCTGTCCTCTACTCCCTCTACCTGCCTCTCCCTATACCCAGACCTCTCCCACTCCCTGTACCGGCCCCCATTCCCCATTATCTGCCCCATATTCCCTGTACTTGCCCCATCCTATACCTCCCCCTACCCTGGACCTGCGTCTCCATTCCCTGTGTCTGCGCCCCCATATCTTCCCCAACTCTTTATAATGACCCCCTCCGTGATCGTGACGCTGTGTGCTCTGGCCACTGAACAGCTCCCTCCCGCTGACAACTGGAAACTGTTCCCCTCCTCTTCCTGCCCTCTCAAAACCCCTCACCATCTCCAAAACAGCTCAAATCTATCTCCCCATAACCTCCCCCACTGAAAGGAGAACACCACTGTCTATTCCCAAAACATTCCTCAAACGTGGGAGCATTCCAGTAAATCCCCTCTTCTGGCCATGACTCCTTCCCAAAGTGTGCTGCCCAGAATTAGGTGTTTGGTTGGAATGGGGGAGTGGGGTTGAGACAGTGCTGGACCCTGCGACCCTCTCATTGAAATGCCTCCATTTTCATTGAATTGCTAGCGTGGGTCCATCAGGTCCACATTGACCCCTGTGAAGAGCATCCCACCCAAACCCACCCTGTAACTCTGCATTTCTCTTGGCTAACCCACCTAGCACATCCCTGGACTCTACGGGCAATTTCCCATGACCAGTTCACTCTAACCTGCACATCTTTGGACTGTGGGAGGAAACCGGAGCACCCGGAGGAAACCCACGCAGACACGGGGAGAATGTACACACTCCACACAGACAGTCACCCGAGGCTGGAATCAAACCTGGTGCTGTAATCAATTTTCAAATGGATTAAGTATTACCAACGTACAGTTTCTAAATTATAATGTTTGTAGGAGTTTAAACCTACCGATAAAACATCTCTGAACTATTCACTGGAAGATAGTATAAAACCTTTTAAGGAAGAAATGTTACCATTGATACACTAGCAGTTATCAGAAATATACTGAAGGTCAGCACTGACCAATGGGCTGGGACAGTGTGAATTCTCAAACAACCACAGAAGTTGCTGGAGAAACTCAGCACATCCGGCAGCATCTACAGAGAGAGAAACAAAACAAAATTAATGTTTTGAATCCAATGTCCCCTCTTCAGAAATGTGAAATCTCAAGTGTTTTTCAGGGGGTGTGAATGCCCCGCCCCTAAAAGCCGTTGGACTGAGTGTCTTACTAGGCCATTCCAGAGTCAATCTCATTGACTCTGGGTTTGGAATCACGTGTAGGGCCAGGCCAGATAAAGGTGGCAGGTTCCCTTCCCTGAGGGCCATACGTGAGGCAGATGGGTTTTTACAACAATTGATGACCATTGCATGGTTGCCGCTACTTTTCAATTCCAGGGTTTTAATTCACCAAGTTTAAATTCCACCAGAGAATTAACCCAGGACTCTGGGTCACTCGTCCACTGATATGACTTCCTCCATTATTACCCTGCAGTTGTCTGTCATTTAGGTAAATCCCATACTCAGTTATTTTGGCAACAACAGTCTTCCAAGCTTCACACTTATCAATAACCTTGAGGTTGAATTTTAAATAACAATTAATAACAGCGTCATACTCACCCATTAACATAATTTACCAGTCTCTAGGGTGGGAGTTGAACTCATACCCTGAGTGCATTAGTTCAGGCCTCTAAATTAATAGCCCAGTGATATTGCCACTATACTACAGCTCCAGAGTGCCTAAGGATTGAGTGGATGGGATTTAGAAACAGTCCCAGAGTGCGTAAGGATTGAGTGTGGATGGGGTTTAGAAACAGTCCCAGAGTGGGTAAGGATTGAGTGAGAATGGGGTTTAGAAACAGTCCCAGAGTGGGTAAGGATTGAGTGTGGATGGGGTTGAGAAACAGTCCCAGAATGGGTAAGGATTGAGTGTGGATGGGGTTTAGAAACAGTCCCAGAGTGGGAAAGGATTGAGTGAGAATGGGGTTTAGAAACAGTCCCAGAGTGGGTAAGGATTGAGTGTGGATGGGGTTGAGAAACAGTCCCAGAATGGGTAAGGATTGAGTGTGGATGGGGTTTAGAAACAGTCCCAGGGTGGGTAAGGATTGAATGTGGATGGGGTTTAGAAACAGTCCCAGAGTGGGTAAGGATTGAGTGTGGATGGGGTTCAGAAACAGTCCCAGGGTGGGTAAGGATTGAGTGTGGATGGGGTTTAGAAACAGTCCCAGAGTGGGTAAGGATTGAGTGTGGATGGGGTTTAGAAACAGTCCCAGAGTGGGTAAGGATTGAGTGTGGATGGGGTTTAGAAACAGTCCCAGAGTGGGTAAGGATTGAGTGTGGATGGGGTTTAGAAACAGCCCCAGAGTGGGTAAGGATTGAGTGTGGATGGGGTTCAGAAACAGTCCCAGAGTGGGTAAGGATTGAGTGTGGATGGGGTTCAGAAACAGTCCCAGGGTGGGTAAGGATCGAGTGTGGATGGGGTTTAGAAACAGTCCCAGAGTGGGTAAGGATTGAGTATGGATGGGGTTTAGAAACAGTCCCAGAGTGGGTAAGGATTGAGTGTGGATGGGGTTCAGAAACAGTCCCAGAGTGGGTAAGGATTGAGTGTGGATGGGGTTCAGAAACAGTCCCAGGGTGGGTAAGGATTGAGTGTGGATGGGGTTTAGAAACAGCCCCAGAATGGGTAAGGATTGAGTGTGGATGGGGTTCAGAAACAGTCCCAGAGTGGGTAAGGATTGAGTGTGGATGGGGTTCAGAAACAGTCCCAGGGTGGGTAAGGATTGAGTGTGGATGGGGTTTAGAAACAGCCCCAGAGTGGGTAAGGATCGAGTGTGGATGGGGTTTAGAAACAGCCCCAGAGTGGGTAAGGATTGAGTGTGGATGGGGTTCAGAAACAGTCCCAGAGAGGGTAAGGATCGAGTGTGGATGGGGTTTAGAAACAGTCCCAGAGTGGGTAAGGATTGAGTGTGGATGGCGTTTAGAAACAGTCCCAGAGTGGGGAAGGATTGAGTGGGGTTGGGGTTTAGAAACAGTCCCAGAGTGGGGAAGGATTGAGTGGGGATGGGGTTTAGAAACAGTCCCAGGGTGGGTAAGGATCGAGTGGGGATGGGGTTTAGAAACAGTCCCAGGGTGGGTAAGGATTGAGTGTGGATGGGGTTTAGAAACAGTCCCAGAGTGGGTAAGGATCGAGTGGGGATGGGGTTTAGAAACAGTCCCAGGGTGGGTAAGGATTGAGTGTGGATGGGGTTTAGAAACAGTCCCAGAGTGGGTAAGGATTGAGTGTGGATGGCGTTTAGAAACAGTCCCAGAGTGGGGAAGGATTGAGTGGGGTTGGGGTTTAGAAACAGTCCCAGAGTGGGGAAGGATTGAGTGGGGATGGGGTTTAGAAACAGTCCCAGGGTGGGTAAGGATTGAGTGTGGATGGGGTTTAGAAACAGTCCCAGAGTGGGGAAGGATCGAGTGGGGATGGGGTTTAGAAACAGTCCCAGAATGGGTAAGGATTGAGTGTGGATGGGGTTTAGAAACAGTCCCAGAGTGGGTAAGGATCGAGTGCGGATGGGGTTTAGAAACAGTCCCAGAGTGGGTAAGGATCGAGTGCGGATGGGGTTTAGAAACAGTCCCAGAGTGGGCAAGGATTGAGTGTGGATGGGGTTTAGAAACAGTCCCAGAGTGGGTAAGGATCGAGTGTGGATGGGGTTTAGAAACAGTCCCAGAGCGGGTAAGGATCGAGTGGGGATGGGGTTTAGAAACAGTCCCAGAGTGGGTAAGGATCGAGTGCGGATGGGGTTTAGAAACAGTCCCAGAGTGGGTAAGGATTGAGTGTGGATGGGGTTTAGAAACAGTCCCAGAATGGGTAAGGATCGAGTGTGGATGGGGTTTAGAAACAGTCCCAGAGAGGGTAAGGATCGAGTGTGGATGGGGTTTAGAAACAGTCCCAGAGTGGGTAAGGATTGAGTGTGGATGGGGTTTAGAAACAGTCCCAGAGTGGGTAAGGACTGAGTGTGGATGGGGTTTAGAAACAGTCCCAGAGTGGGTAAGGACTGAGTGTGGATGGGGTTTAGAAACAGTCCCAGAGTGGGTAAGGATTGAGTGTGGATGGGGTTTAGAAACAGTCCCAGAGTGGGTAAGGACTGAGTGTGGATGGGGTTTAGAAACAGTCCCAGAGTGGGTAAGGATTGAGTGTGGATGGGGTTTAGAAACAGTCCCAGAGTGGCAGCTCCTCTCGCGCAGCACCTTGACCCTGAAGAGAAAAGTGAGTGATGGTGATGGTGTGCGCTGGGACGTGGTGGAGCCAGGGATTGTTAATTTGACCTGAAGTTGCACTGAAATACTTCATCTGAATTATGTGGTGTTTTCGTCCTCCTCATACCTCGACCCTGACACCATTTGAGGACTTTCTGATTCTTCTCCTGGCTCCTTCATTTAAAAAGTTCAGCATTTGGTAGCTCTGAGCATGACATCATTAGCAGGGTTTTTTTTTGTTCATTTATAGGATGTGAGCACCGCTAGCTTGGCTCAGCATTTATTGCCCAGTCCCTAGTTGCCCCCTTGAGAAGGTGGGGGTGAGCTGCCTTCTTGAATTGCTGCAGTCCACCTGCTGTGGGTTGCCCCACAATGCCCTTAGGGAGGGAATTCCGGGATTTTGACCCAGTGACAGTGAAGGAATGGCGATATATTTCCAAATCAGGATGGCGAGTGGCTTGGAGGGCAGCTTGGGTGGTGTTCCCATACATCTGCTGCCCTTGTCCTTCTAGATGGAAGTGATTGTGGGTTTGGAAGGTACTGTAGAAGGATCTTTGATGAATTTCCATAGTGACATCTTGCGGATAGTACATACTGCTGCTACTGAGTGTTGGTGGTGAAGGAAGTGGATGTTTGTGAATGTAGTGCCAATCAAGTGGGTTACTTCGTCCTGATGGCATCAAGGGTCTTGAATGTTGTTGGAGCTGCACTCATCCAGGCAAGTGGGGAGTATTCCATCACACTCCTGACCTGGACAGGCTTTGGGAAGTCAGGAGGTGAGTTACTTGCTACAGTATACCCAGCCTCTGACCTGCTCTTGTAGCCACTGTGTTTATGTGGCAAGTCTAGTTGAGTTCCTGGTCAATGGTAACCCCCAGGATGTTGATAGTGGGGGATTCAGTGATGGTAATGCCATTGAATGTCAAGGGGTGATGTTTAGATTGAGTCTTATTGGAGATGGTCATTGCTTGGCATTTGTGTGGCATGAATCTTACATTCCACTTGTCAGCCCAAGGCTGGATATTGTCCAGATCTTGTTACATTTGACCATGGACCATTTCTTGTAATGAACTTGACAAGGGTCAAATGCCTATCAATGTTACACTGGCCTTTGTGTCCAGTACTGATGCTAATTTGCTGTTGATGTGCTTTGGGGATTGGAGTGGATCTCAGATGCTCAACTTGTATCTGAAATATCTTCTTCATCTACCCTACTGACCTAGGATAATCTGCTTCTTAAACAAAATGCATCCATGTACAGGTTGGTTAGCTCAGTTGGCTGGACAGTCACTTTGCAATGCAAACATCACAGGCAGCACAAGTTTGATTCCTGAACTGGCCTCGATCACCAATTAAAGCTCCTGCCTTCTCAATCTTGCCCGAGGTGTTGTAACCCTCAGGTTAAACTCACCACCAGTTGTCCCGAGGAGAAAGGGAGAACTGGGAATCAGAGTCAAAGAGTGCGGTGCTGGAAAAGCACAGCCGGTCAGGCAGCATCCGAGGAGCAGGAGTCAACGTTTTGTGCATTCCTAACGAAGAGCTTGTTCCTGAAACATCAACTCTCCTGCTCCTCAGATACTGGCTGTGCTTCTCCAGCACCACACTTTTCAATAAGTTGGCCCTCCCCAGGAGAGAGTGCTTTTACCTTCACTTAACACAATGTATGAACTTCAAAAGCAAAACGAAACTCTGGATCAGATCAGGTGTATGTCAAGGATCAGATCAGGTGTATGTCAAGGAAGTTGGTCAAAAAGGTAGCTGTTGTATAAAGCCATTAGGATGGCAAAGAATAGAATCTCTACTGTGTGGAAACAGGCCCTTCAGCCCAGCAAGTCCATGCTGACTCTCTGAAGTGTATCCCACCCAGACCCAGTCCCCTATTACTCTATATTTGTACCTGACCTTCACACCCCTAAACAGTATGGGCAATTCACCTATACTGCATATCTTTGGACTCTGGTAGGAAACCAGAACAAATCCACAGTCAAAGGGAGACTGTGCAAAATCCACACAAGCCTGAGGCTGGAATCGAACCCAGGTCCCAGGTGCTGTAAGGCAGCAGTGCCAACCACTGAGCCACCGTGCCGCTCTCATGAGTTTGGTTATATCCTAAGAGATGTTTGTCCAGTGGTATACCAGTATTTAGTTCAAGCTGTTGTGTGTTACCAGAATGTTGTAGTGCTTAGTCACTCTTGCATTGAGCCTAAGGTCTTAGGAAGATTTTCATGTAAATCTGTCTAACGTAAATAGCCATTAAGTGTTAAGAAATAAAGACATCCTGCACACTCAGTACTAAGACCTTCCACCAATGATGCAATGTGGTCATCCTTCCCCATTGGATAGACTGACATAGACTAATATCCAGACGAAGAATTGCTGGCAGTGCATCTACCCAAGGTGGTTCCAGCAGAAACCAAAATAGTCAGAAACAAAAACAGAAGTTGCTGGAAAAACTCAGTAGATCTGGCAGCAGCTGCGGAGAGAAATCAGAGATAACGTTTCGGTCACAGGGTTGACTCTGATCTCTCTCCACAGATGCTGCCAGATCTGTTGAGCTTTACCAGACAAAAGTGAGGCGTGCAGATGCTGGAAACCAGAGTCTAGATCAGAGTGGTGCTGGAAAAGCACAGCAGATCAGGCAGCATCTGAGGAGCAGGAAAATCGGCATTTCACCGATGAAGGGCTTTTGCTCGCAACGTCGATCTTCCTGCTCCTCGGATGCTGCCTGACCTGCTGTGCTTTTCCAGCACTACTGTGATCTAGACCGCTAAGCTTTACCGGCAACTTCTGGTTTTGTTCCTGATTTCCAGAATCCTCACTTCTTTCGGTTGTTGTTTACCACGTCAGCCTGAGTGTCTTTAATGGAGAAGGAGAGACAGAGAGGTTCTGGGTGGGAGTTCCAGGGAAGGCACCACCACCAGTGGTGAGAGAGATTAAAATCAGATGGGACACTGTACAGGAGGCTGGAATCCGAAATCTCAGAAGGTTTTGGGGCAGTAGGAAGTGAGAGGGGGAGAAAGTGGGACCAGGCAATTGAGGGATTTGGGAAGAAGGGTGGAAGTTTCATAATGAAACTTTCAATCTAGGAGCCAGTGGAGATCAGTGAACACTGATGGGGGGAAATGATTCATGAGAAGACCCATACAAAAGGAGAAGTTGGTCAGGAGTTAGTCACATGTGGTGTCGGATCCTTTTCTGGTCATGCTCACATCCTTTTCTTAAGTGTTGGAGCAGCCGAATTTTCAGCTGACCTTGTTATATGGGGCAGAAAATGTGTTGCTGGAAAAGCGCAGCAGGTCAGGCAGCATCCAAGGAACAGGAAATTTGACGTTTCGGGCATAAGCCCTTCTTCAGATTCCTGAAGAAGGGCTTATGCCCGAAACGTCGAATTTCCTGTTCCTTGGATGCTGCCTGACCTGCTGTGCTTTTCCAGCAACACATTTTCAGCTCTGATCTCCAGCATCTGCAGACCTCACTTTCTCCTTGTTATATGGGGCAGTCCAGTCCAAAATCTGCTTTGACGGGGTGATTTGTATCCTGTCAATTAGTGTTTGCTAAGAAGGTTTTGAGAACAGACAATGCAAACTGAATGGTACAATTATTTTTATATGAAATGGAGGAGCAGGGAAACATCAAGGTAGGTTTTTGGAGTTGGGTAGGAGAATTTGAAAAAGATGTTTAAAATAGTTTGGATGCTTTACCTTGATCAGAAGGCTTTGTCTGAGCTGTACAGAGCACCATCTACAAAATGGCAGATAACACACAACTTTGGAAGTATTCATGACCACAGAGGGCTGTCGAGACTGGGTCTCTAATTATGTTCAAGGCTGAGGGAGGCAGATTTTTAATCAGTAAGGGAATTGAGGGTCCTTGGGGAAAGGTAGGAAGGTGGAATGCAGCAGTAGCATTTGGATATGGAAGCAATTCATCAGCACTGTGTGGAGCTTTCCACCGGCTACATGACTTAGCGGGAATATTGTTCATGGGCATGATTTCCAGGATGTGGCACTTCACTTACATGGATACATTGAAGAAGTTGGGACTGTTCATCTCGGAGGAGCCTTGATTAAAGATGTTCAAAATCATGAGGGATTGCACAGATATAAAGAAACCCTTTGTTCTTACTGGAAAAATCAGGAACCAGAAAACTACACAGACTTAAGGTGATTGGTGAAAGAAGCACAAAGAAAAATATCTACACACACCCACACACACACATACTCTCTCTCGCTCACACTCATATCTGTACACTCACACATACATGCACGCACACACATACATACACACACTCACTCATGCATGCATGCACACACATACATACACACTCACTCGTATCTGCACTCACACATACATGCACGCACACGCTCACATACATACACACACGTACTCATATCTGCACACACACATACGTGCATGCACACTTACATACACGCATTCATATCTGCACATTCACACATACATACACACACACTCACATACATACACGCACACTCACATACAGACACTCATTCATATCTGCACTCACACATACATGCACGCACACCCATATCTGCACTCAGATATACATGAATACACACATTCACATACATACACACATGCACGCAGATACTCACATACATACACTTATTCATATCTGCACACTCACACATACATGCACGCACACACTCACTCATATCTGCACTCACACATACATGCACGCACACACATTCATACACACTCACTCATATCTGCACACTCACACATACATGTACGTACACGCTCACTTACATACACACACTCATATCTGCACACTCACATACATGCATGCACACAGACATACACACTGACTCATATCTGCACACTCACACATACATACACACACTCACTCATATCTGCACACTCACACATGCATGCACAACACACATACTCCACACATACACTCTCACACACATACACTGTCAGACACATGCATACCCTCACACACACATACACACACTCTCTCACACAGACACACTCATGGCGTGTGGTTATGATCAGGAAGGTGCTGACACCATGATGGAGGCAGATTCAGTCATGACTTCCCACATGAAGTTGGATCACTGACTGAAAAGGGAAAATCTGTGGAACTCCAGGGAAAAGGCACGAGGGAGTAATCAGGTGACTTGTTCTTATGGACAGCCAATCTCGAAATACCGGGCAGGTGGAGAGAGAAACAGAGACAGAAAAACATTGGAGTTTAAGTGGAAAGTGACAGATCTGAAACATTAACTCCCTCCACAGATGCTGTCAAACTTGCTGAGTATTTCCATCATTTTGTAAAAGATTTCCCAAGCTATAAATTAACAGTCATCAGTCATAATCAACTTTAGGATGTTTTTGAACTGCCAATCAAAACAGAAACCTACATCATTCACAAATGTCATGTGGTTAGCATCATTGCCTCTCAGCGCCAGGGACCCAGGTTCAATTCCAGCCTCAGGTGACTGTCAGTGTGGAGTTTGCACATCCTCCCTGTGTCTGCATGGGTTTCCTCCCACAGTCCAGGGTTGTGTAGGTTGGATTGGCCACACTAAATTGCCCATAGTGTCCAGGAATGTGTAGGCTAGCTGGGTTAGCCATGGGAAAATGCATGGTTACAGAGATGGGGGAGGGTCTGGGTGGGATGTCCTTTGGAGGGTTGGCATGGGCTTGATGGGCTGAATGGCCTGTTTCCATACTTCAGGGATTCTGTGATTCATAATCTAGGGTAGAAAGTGCAGCTGTCCATCTGCTGAATGTGTACCACTGCTAAGAGGAAGGATTTTAAAATTTTATTTGCGATGCGCTTTCTGATGCAGACTTTGGGAAGAACGTTGAGATTAAACTTTATCAGTGTCTTTTTTAGAAACCAGCTTCAATCAATATGGTTTACACTGTATAATATGAAGAGGAAAAATGTGTAGGGTTATAAGGGGAATGTAAGTGAATTGTTCATTCACAGAGCCGGTGTAGACATGATGGGCCAAATGGCCTCCTTTCCTGCTACAACAAATCCGTGAAATAGCAATGCATGATTTTTATATCGAATCTTCCAATTGCAAGTTTTACGCAGCAGTGGGGTTGGTATGGCTCCAATCATGGATTCATCCCTCCTGTAACATTGAGCTCAGGTCACTGGCGAGAATCTGAGTGTTGGGAGTTCAACTCTCACTCTAGGAGCACATAATCCCTGCTGATGCTGCAGGACAGAAGTCTTTGCTGCCGATCCTGTGTTGAATCAAAGCCCCTGTCTGCCCTCCAAGGCGGTCAGAAAAATTCCATGGCCTTCTTTCCAGACGGACTGGGAATTCTCCGCAGTGACCTGACCAAGGTTTCATCCCTCGAGCTCAATCTAAATATGTTTGCTGAAAGATGTTGTGACACACTCAAACAAGATCGCAACAACAGATGATCTGTACCTTTTGGTGATTTGAGTGAAAGTTGTTTGCCATACAATAATGACTACCCTTTAAAAATATGTCACTGGCTGTTAAACACTTTGGGATGTCCTACGATCAATGCAGACACTGTATAAATGCAAGTTAGGGCTTGTGTGGTGATAGCGTCCTTACCTTTGGTCTAGGAGAGTCAGACTCAAGTCCCATCTGCTCCAGAGTGAGCAATATCATCTATCAAAACACCTATACACACACAAGCTCTTCCACCCACTCTCTCTCTGGTCAATCCCAGCGACGATAGCTGTGGCATTGGCTAGGCATGGAGACGGATTGATGCCACCATTCAAAGCCACACCGCAAATGCGTCCATCTGACTAACGACCCCACGACTGCCCTTATCGTCAATGATGTAATTGTCTTTCACCGTAAAAATTATAACCCCGTTCGTCTTAAAGAAGCTGAGCCAAAGGTTGCTATGATTGAAATGAATGGTGCTGTGGCTGCGAGGGGCTGAATGGCCTCCTCCTGTTCCTCCGGGTGGGAGGAACCAGACCACCAGGAGATGTAAGTTTTAAAGGAAATGTCAAAGCAGGTGATGACAAACAGAGGGGCTGACTTAGATGGAATACCTGGGAACTTTGGTCAAGGGAAAGGTGCAGAGGTCATGGGGGAATCAGGGTGGGGAGAAATGGAAGGGTCAATAGAGGAGCATTAGAGTGGGTGGGGCAGTGAGGGATTAGAGTGTTCGAAGGGAGTGGGAATAAACTAAGCGGGATGCAAAAGTATAATCTTCCCGTCACCAGTGACAGGCAGCTCCAGGATCTCAGGGTGGAGATTCTACTTGCTGAGAGCTGGCAGCTAGCTAGATCCAGACAGCCAGGGGAGGACCAGGATCGTGAGGGGGACACAGGCAACTCACAGAGGGAGCTAGTTCACAATCAAGGCAGGGGGTGGCTCCCAATGCCCTCCCCGATGCGGTCTTCCCCACTGTGTTTTTATTCCTCAGGTACCAGTGGGCGTGCCAGCATCTACTGCCCATCCCTGAATGCCCAGAGGGTAAATAAGAGTCAACCAGATTGCTGTGGGTCTGAAGTTACATGTAGGCCAGACCAGGTGAGGAGGGCAGTTTTCTTCCCCAAAAGACATCAGTAAACAATTGCTCTTCAGTTTCACATGTTTGCCGAATTCTAATTTGAAGGGAGATGACTTGGTGGGACTTGAACCCAGGTCTTTGGAATATGAAGCTTGGGGGGTCTCTGGATTAGAGTCCATGACTTTACCACAAAGCCATCACCACTCCCCAGGAGAGAGTCCACCCGCGTTTACTGTGCCACATGGGGGCAGGCTCCCTCTCACAGCCAGATCATACACGTAAGCTATGGGATTAATCTTGAAGTGATCATTCATTTCCATTTAAAGGCCTCAAGTTGCAGTCACACTGGAAAGCTATCGATACACACAAACATACCCATCCCCCAGCTCACCCATCCATTAAATTCCAAACTCCTGATGAGACACAGTGGAAGATTCTGAGCTCTATCCATCCATTATACACACCCGTCTCCCAAACCAGTCTTGGTTAATAAGGTGTCTAGTGCACAGATGTACCTCAGACATTGTCTAATGGGAGTGTCAGTACTAGTTAGACTAGTGGATGAATTCACTGAACAACAGCTAACAACCTTCTATCCCATCCTGCCTTAAGAGTCAGAGTCATAGAATTGTACCACATGGAAACAGACTCTTCAGTCCAACTCGTCTATGCCGACTAGATATCCTAAGTTAATCTAATTGTGTTTGCCAGCGCATCCCTCTAAACCCTTTATATTCATGTACCCATCGAATTTAAAGGGTGCAGTGGCTGAGTCCCTACCCTTGGACTAGGAGACCTGGGTTGAAGTTGTACTGGCTCCAGAGGGGTGTTGTGACATGGTTGAACATACCAATTACAAAATTCCTGCTGTTCACTTGGACAGTCATCAAGAGCAAGTGGCCACTTGAGTAATGTGATCCTGCCTTAGGCCCAGGGCTGGGCAGTAATCAGGACTGGGGTTGGTACCTCCTTGAGGCTTGAGGTGTCCCATGTGCCACAGTAGATACTGTTGGCACCGACTTAACACCCAGGGCATGTTGCAAGGTCAGGAACCACAGACGTTCACTGCCCAAGGTCAACTCCACCACTGATAAAGAGGAGACAGTGACCCACCCCAACACAGAAGGCAGTGACAGTCTGACTGGGTGGGAAGGGGTCTCCGAGTTTCAATCCAGGGGCAGGGTAGCTCATGGGAATTCACGATGGGAAACGAGAGCAGGGTCTTTAATAAGCGGAGGTAAGGTAGTGAGGGGGAAAGCGTCAGATTTCTATCGGCCCCCTCACTGACTTCCTGAGATTAGCTGCAAGGGAAATTGATTATGAAAGGACGTTGGAGCTGTCTACAAGTGTATGGATCATTGGTGAGGCGACAGCTGGAGTACTCCATGTAATTCTGATCTCCATAGTTAAAGGAGATGATTGTATTCAAAGCAGTTCACTGAACCAATTTCTGGGATAAGGGGACTAATCTCATGAGGAAATGTTGGGCAATTTTGTCTAGAAGAAAGAGGGGCAATCTAATTAAAACTTACAAGATCTTGATGGGGCGGGGGCAGGAGTTAGAGAATGTGGCAGGAGGAGTAGAGAAGGGGAGAAGAGGAGAGATGGCGGAGTGAGAGAAGGTGAAAAGGAACAATAAAGGGAAGAACAGAAACTTTCTTAAAACATTCTAAAAGACTGATGCATTTGGAGTTTGAAAGACTTGTGTTTAGCACATTTAAAGCATTTCATAGCAACTGGCTGGACAGGAAATTGTGGCAGCCATTTTGTACACAGCAATATCCTGGGTGCCCCAGCCCAGTCTGTCCCCAGGGTCATGAGATTGAACTGTAGACCTTGAATACAAATAAACCAGACAAAAACCTGAAAAATATATATCCTGGGGGCATGTCCACTTTGTAATTTTGGTGCTGTATTTTGAGACTTAATGAGAAAGTGCCACAGGATCTTGAACAAACAGAGCCTCAGTTTAACACAAGATCCCTCAATGATCCTGGACAAATGGTGCTGAAGGCTAGGTGCTGGGTTTGAACTGCCACCCTCTCGATCTACAGCCTATATTCTCCCAGCTGAGCCAGACTAGCTTTGGAACACTGTGGGCTTCTCTCGTTTCCTCAACAGCACCATTTAAAAAAAAACGACAACAAAATCCAATCCACAAACATCTTTTACTTTAAGCACCTGTGCCGAAGTCAGGCCACTCTGTGCTGTGAGGTAGTCAACATGGTCTCGACAAACCAAGTCTTTATTGGAAGCTTTTCCAATAACGTTCCACTCATGCATGTTCATTTCTAGTCAGGAAAATGTTCCCTGTCGCAGTAGGATCTTGCTCGCTTCCTGCTCTGGTCCAGCATCTGTCCTGGTCTCGGGAGACTGGATCCTTCAGGAATCAGTGAGAGAAGCAAGGCCAGAGTGTGCTCCAGCTCCATCCAGGCACCACCGTCTCAACGCTGCATCCCAATAGAGTCCTTCCTGTCCAGCTCATTAACCATTCGTCCACCAGGAGAGCAGCCCCAGTCCCGGCTCACTGATGGAGCCCTGCAAAAAGTTTGGAAACGGTAATTAGATAGGAGGCCAAGGTAGGCCAATCCCAAATGGGGTGGATTCCCATTTATTCTGTTTCAGTCCAACCCCACATACAATATTGTAAAGGGATGGGCAGGGAGAGACAGAGAGGTGCATATGAAGCAAGAGACACAGGAACAGCAATGGAACACAGTGAGGGAGAAACGAAGGAACACAGACTGACAGTGAATGATATGCTTCTAATTTCTGTCTCTACAGAATTCAGGACAACACAAAGATTTTAGTTTCAGTACTTGTTCTTGTATCACCCATTTTTTTCCCCACCCGCAGGGCAGCACAGTGGCCCAGTGGTTAGCCCTCACAGCACCAGGGAACCAGAGTTTGATTCCTCCCTTGCGTGAGTGTCTGCGTGGAGCTTGAACATTCTCCCCATGTCCTGACAGCGGGAGGAAACCCTCCCAAAGATGCACACGTTAGGGTGGATCGTCTGGGCTAAATTACCCATAGTGTCTAAGGATCTGCAGGCTAGTGGGTTAGCCTTGGGAAACAGGATTTACAGGGATAGGGTATGGGTTGGATGCCTTCGGAGGGTTGGTGTGGACTTGATGGGCTGAGTGGCCTGCTTCCACACAGTAGGGATTCTATGATGATTCAGAAGGACAAGTGCGCTCTATGGTTCTCTCTCTCTCTCTCTGCTATTGCCTTCCTCATGTTATACCCAGCCAACAGGAGGCTCCAGACAAGAGGCAAGCACAACTCTCGGTCCCTCCAAACATTGAGAAGTTCAACACTCAAACCCTCACAGGGTGCTTTCATTAACGGCCACCACTCTCCTTTCCACCAAAACTCACTCAGCAGCCTCGGCTCTCCTCGGTGTTCTCAGATCCAGCTAACCAGACCCATTAAAAACTTTACATTTCTTCCCTGGTGGGGCTGTCCTGTGTTCATTTCCTTTCTTATCCTCACAGAGGATATGGGCATCACTGGCCAAAGCAAACGATTGCTGCTCCAACCCTAATAGCCCTTTGAACTGCGTGAGCACACAGCCGAGTGAAGAGATAACCACGCTGCTTCCGGCCAGACTGGGTGAGGATGGCCGATTTCCACGCCCAGCGGGGATTACTGAACCAGACGTGACCCTACAACAATGCAGATTCACAGGCACCACGCTGAGATTTTATTCCAGAGTTGTGAAATGCTTTTAAAATTCCTTCAGCTGCCGTGGTGGGGTTTGAATCTAGTTCCCAGAGCATCAGTCTGGGCCTCAGGATTACCAGTGACATTACCCAGCATGCCACGGCCTCCCATCAGAGCTGCAGTGCTGCACTGAACCACTAGAGGAGCTGTCTTTCAGATGAGATGTATGCCTTCTGAGATGAAAGCAGAAGATCCTGTAGACAGTGTGGTACAGCAAAAGCACAGCAGATCAGGCAGCTTTCGAGGAGAAGAATCATGATGAAGGGCTTATGCCCGAAATGCAGATTCTCCTACTCCCCTGACCTGCTGTGCTTTTCCGGCACCACACTCAGACTCTGATCTCCAGCATTTGCAATCCTCACTTTCTCCTAGAAGATCCTGAAGGACTAGCTCAAAGACGACCCATCTGGTTTCCCAGCTCATATTTACTCAACAACAAACAAAAAATCACTTAAAAACAGATGGGCTAGACATGACTAGGTTGTGAGAGGTTACTCTGTGCCATCTGGTCAATGTAGTGCCCACATTAGAACACTGAATTTAAAAACAGGACTTCATTCACTACTGTAATGCTGCCTTACTATACACTGCACAGATTAGATCAGATTCCCTAGTGTGGACAGGCCCTTTGGCCCAACAAGTCCACACCGACCCTCCGAAGAGTAACCCACCCAGACTCATTTCCCTACATTTGCCCCTGACTAACGCACCTAACACTACAGGCAATTTAACTTGGGCAACTCACCTTTGGACTGTGGGAGGAAACCGTAGCACCCAAAGGAAACCCATGCAGACAGTCGCCCGAGGCTGGAATCGAACCCGGGTCCCTGGCACTCTGAGGCAGCAGTGCTAACCACTGAGCCACCGTGCCACCCAGGGCTCATTGCATCATAAATATCAAAAAAAAAGAAATAATGGCACTCTGGGAAAACTGCACACAATAGCAACATGTCACAGGATGGTGAGGAAGGGAAACGTTAACTCCGATTTCTCTCCACAGATGCTGCCAGATCCGCTGAGGCTTTCGTGTGATTTTTGTTGGGGATTTCCAGCACCCATAGGTTTTTGTTTTGTAGTTTAATGGGAGTATTGGCTGCAAGGAATTTTAGAACATTCTGAACTCACTAAATAACTGCAAGTCACAGAGTCGTACAGCATGAAAACAGACCCTTCAGTCCACTCGTCCATGCTGACCAGATAGCCTAACCTAATCCAGTCCCATTTCCCAGCACTTGGCCCATATCCCTCCAAACCCTTCCTATTCACATACCCATCCAGATGCCTTTTAAATGTTGTAATTGTACCAGCCTCCACCACTTCCTCTGGCAGCTCATTCCATACACACACCACCCTCTGTGTGAAAACGTTGCCCCTTAGGTCCCTTTTATATCGTTCCCTTCTTATCCTAAAGCTATGCCCTTTAGTTCAGGACTCGCCCACCCTGGGGAAAAGATCCCACGGCTGTCCTGACTCTGCTTCCCCACACGAGTTGAGACCAGCCTTACCGTCAGTGTGTAAGGAGATTCCTTCCTCTGGGTCTCCTCTGCGGGGGAGTTCAGGTTTTCTGCTGCACTGGGCCCCGTGGGGGAGGTGTCCACAAAGGTTTCATCCACTACTCGGAGTCTGACCTCTTCACCGATGTCCATGTAAAGGTCATGTGTGCCCTCGTCAGTCTCGTATTCCCACACCCATACCTGCTCCGTCTCATCACTGTCAGCTCAGTCAAGGAAACCCCGTGGTCTCTCACAGGCTAAATGGCCCCCTCCGGAAACCCTGTGGTCTCTCACTGGCTAAATGGCCCCCTCCGGAAACCCTGTGGTCTCTCACTGGCTAAATGGCCCCCTCCGGAAACCCTGTGGTCTCTCACTGGCTAAATGGCCCCCTCCGGAAACCCTGTGGTCTCTCACTGGCTAAATGGCCCCCTTCCGGAAACCCTGTGGTCTCTCACTGGCTAAATGGCCCCCTTCCGGAAACCCTGTGGTCTCTCACTGGCTAAATGGCCCCCTCCAGAAACCCTGTGGTCTCTCACTGGCTAAATGGCCCCTTCCAGAAACCCTGTGGTCTCTCACTGGCTAAATGGCCCCCTCCGGAATTATAAGGCCTTTCACTGCAGAGAAACAAAAGGTCCCGCCCTAATGGTCGGTGCTGTTACCCCGTTACCCTGGCCTATTATTCCTTTCCTTCTTTTGTTTATCCAGCTTCCTTTCAATTCGAGTTTTTACAGGTGTAAAGAGACCCTTCGGCCCAGCAAGTCTATGCTGGTCATCAGCATCCAACAAGCATTCCCCGACTCGAACAGACCTCTCAGATGTTAATTCTGATCTCTCTCTCACTGCATCTTCTCTGTGGCTGTAACACTATTCTGCACTCTGTTCTGCTACCCCGATACACTTGGTAAGGTAAGCTCTGCCTGTAGCACACAAAACAACACTTTTCACTGTATCGCGGTAATTGACAAGAAGAAATCAACAAATTCATCTATTCTAATCCCATCTCCCAGCACGTGGCCATGGCCTTGCATGCTACAGCATTTCAAATGCTCATCTAAATACTTCCTCAAAGTCTTGCTGGTTCCTGCCTCCACCATCATTTTTAAGCAGCGAGTCCCAGATCCCCACCGGCCTCTGGGTGTATGTTATTTTCTCAAATCACTTGAGGGGATCGGTTTCCCTCAGTCACTGAAGGATACAACTTGGCAGGTTGCTGCAGAGATTCTGGAGGGATGAGGATGTCATCAAAATATCCCAGTGTCACTGTGAGGGAGAGAGGAGGAACAGTCGTGTAAGTTAAGGGTTAGACATTGACCTTGGACTGTGGGGCACCCAGATTTCAGAACCAGACCCTGGCTGAAGGAAGCTTGAAACAATTTCCAAGGATTTGAGTCAATAATGCAACCTAGCTATATTTCAGCACCAGAGACATGGGCACAATAGGCCTGGAGTTCTGTGCACACGTCTAGAATCAGAGTCCCTACAGTGTGGAAACAGGCCATTCAGCCTATGAGACCACACTGACCCTCCACACTGACCCATCCCCTACTCTGTCCTTGAAACCCTGCATTCCAATGGCTAATCCATTTAACTCTCACATCCCTGGACACAATTTAGTTTGGCCAATCGACCCTAGCTTGCACATTTTTGGACTGTGGCAGTTAATCCACACTAGACACAAGGAGAATGTGCAAACTCCACACAGTCAGTGGCCCGAGTGTGGAACTGAATCTGGGTCTTGGTGCTGAGGGAGCAGTGCTAACCACTGAGCCACCGTGCAGCCGGCTTTAACTACAGAAGGATAAACATGCATTTGAGGCAATTCAGAGAAACTTCACGAAGATAAAGGAGCTGTCTTATGAGCAAAGGTTGGGCCCAAGCTGAGTGGGATGTTATATGGAGCTATGGGTAGTGATGATAGAGGCTCCAATTCATCATGTAGCTGACCAGCAATCTCTCTCATTCTTACCATCTGTCAGTGACAGGAGTTGGAAGCATTTGCAGACTTATCATCAATATTATAAAGGCATCGTTAATTGGGGTGGGATTTGAACCCTGAACCTCAGGTTAAGAGGCAGGTTATGCTACCCATTGTGCCATGAAATGACCTACATCTGGCCCTGAAGTGTTCAATTGAGACACAGAGATAAGAACGGATAACACTTCACTCCTGAATGTAAACAACCCTCAATAGACCGGGCACAGGATTCCACTAACTGGTCAGAAACTAGTCTGTTGGGATTTCGGACAAGGGTTTTTCGAGGGACCCCGTCCCCAGAGCACAGAGGAACAGATACAGCATTGACAGCTGTCCTCACAAACCCTTTTGCTGCCATCCCTATGGGAAGGGGCAGGTCCCGGATGCCTCAGTAGGTAAAGGGGGCAATGAGCTGTAGGAACAGGAGACCACTCTCTATCCATTTGGAAGCCCATCCAATCTTTCTTCACAGAACTGTAGACAAAGCTCCAGCCTAAATCAGCCTGTTTATACAGCTTCAGCATTCAGTTCCTGCATTTTATAATCAATACCTTTCCCAATGAAGGAAAGCATCTGATGTGCCATCTCGACCAACTTGTCTACCTGTCCTAAACCCTTCGGGAACGTCCCTGGATTCATCAACGTAATTTACCTGCCTCACAAATCTACCAATATGCCAGATTTGACATTTTCAGCTAGCCTTCGGTCTCGGCAGCTTTCACTGCCCTTACTGTAAAAAAAAACTACTTCCTGACATCAGTCTTGGAGGTCCTGGCTCTAATGTTAAGGCTGTGCCTCCCTGTTCTAGACACCCCCCAGAGTAAGGATTAACTCTGCTCCATTTACCCAGTCAAACCCTGGAATTATCTTAAACCCTTTGGCACGATCACAGCTTAATCTTCCCACTTTGAGGGAATATAAACCCACTCAATGCAGATGTGGCAGGAAGGGTACACGATGCAGGATGAACTAGCTGTCGTCAACAAACGGGAAGGGAGCCTGAATAGATCAGCAAGGATTCCTGCTCCTCATCACCATCCAGCTTCCCCCCCCCCCCTTGCTGGTACTGTGCTCTGTGTGTGAATGAAGCAAGTCCTGGGACTCAAAGAACTCCAGTACCATTCAGGAGTGTATGGGATGGGGAACGAGGGTTGCTAAGTGCAGCAGGACCAACACACCTATTTTGCAATTATTCCTGGCGATTTCTCAGTGAGAATCCTTCATTACCGCAGGGTTCTGGAATCCAGTGACTGCGACCTTGACACAGAGACTCCCCCTTCTTGGCTTTCAATCCGAACAACAGCAAATCAAACCCTCTGCCTTCGGGGGACAGAGGCAAACTCCAGGCATCTCCAAGGTCATACGCTGCGAAAAAAGCTTTATCCTTTTCACATGAGCAGACTGTTAACTCTGCACAAATGTAAAGGGAACTTTCTCTCTCAGACGTGTACATGCCATACATACTGCAGAACAATGAACAGCCACAGACCACGTAACCACTGGCAATTATCAGAAAAGCGTATCTGACGCACCAACTCATGTCCTTCAGGATTGCCCTCTGGGCAACAAACGGGCAGAAACCCTTGCCAGTGAACTAATTAAAGAAAAAAAACTATTCCGAGAGTCTCACCATTGAATATAATGGGAAAAACTACTTTTAAAAAACTATAAAAAGGACAGACAAGGTATGATGTGGACTTGAAGAGGGGTGCAAAGGATGAGGGAACTCAGCTATGTCGAAACAAGAGAAGCTGGGATTGTGCTCCTTTAAGCAGGGAAGATGAAGAGGAGGTTTAAAGGAGTTGCCCACAGTGACATGGAGTTTAATACAAAGAGACTGTCTTCACAGACCAGACAGCTGTAACCAGGAGGAACAGACTTAGGATAAGAGCTTAGGGCTGGGGACAGCAGTGAGCTGATATGAATTGCTTTCTGCAGCAAGGTGTGTCGACCTGGCACGCACAATTCTGAATCCATCTTGGTCCAAGAACCCATCGATGCACTTAGACCCAGGCAGAGAACCAGAAGCCTCCAACCTGACACGGGTGGGTGGTGACTGAATACCTCAAATTATAAGTTACTCACCGTGAACACCATCCTGACTGCAGCCTTTAATTTTGCCGGTAATAATCTCATCCAGAAAAGGTCGAAAGACCACATAACGGAAATGTACTGAATGGGAAAGCAGAGAAGACAAAACAATACATTTAAAGCAGAAAGCTGCATTTATATAGCACCCTTCACAGCTTCAGGCCAGATTCAATTCATGCAACCAATGAGTCATTATTGTTGGCATGTCGACAAACATGACCATCAAACTGCACATTAGAAAGATGCCAGATATTCTGTTTTCAGTCTGGTTAAACAAGGACAGCTGGCAGGGATATGGGAAAAACTTCACGTTACTAATCATGGCGCAGAATCTGTTGCATCAAACGAACAGACACTGTGGGTCCCAAAAGTGACCATTAGCCAAGAGTGAGTCAAGATCCAGCACCTTACGTCTTCTGGTCTTACCCTGGTTATCCAAACTTCAGATTATTCGAACAAGATCTCAAGGTCCTGTAAAAATGTTATCCAAACAAAGTACTCCCCGCCTGTCTCATTCGGAAGTGTATGTGCTTTCAGATTTTCTTTCCCTTCATATTCCAGTTCAATTTTGTTTTGTTTCCTAAGCAGTATATGACCTGCTTCAGGGCTCCATTGAAATCAATTTGCCGTTCATACAGACATATGGATAACAAATCAATCTCTATTTAGCTGAACAGGACATATTACATTTAGCATTGAAGCAGATCATATTACTTAGAAAACAAAACAAAAGCTAACTGGCAAAAGGAGGCAAATGGCATCTGAAAGCATAAATATATAAACCATGAGAACTAATGAGCAACTCTATAAAAAGGCAAATCTAATACGCATGTATTTGCAAGAGGGACAAAACTGAAAAGTAGGAAAGGCATGCCCTATTGTAGTGCTGTAGGCAGGTTTGATGGTCACATAACATGGATACTGGTGCATGAGAAAGATTTACAACGACGATAACAGTTGCAATCAGGATGGATAGACAAGATGATTAGGGGTTTAGATAGGGTTGACAGTGAGAACCTTTTTCCACTAATGGAGTCAGCTGTTACTAGGGGACACAGCTTTAAATTAAGGGGTGGTAGGTATAGGACAGATGTTAGGGGTAGATTCTTTACTCAGCGGGTTCAGAGTTCATGGAATGCCCTGCCAGTAGCAGTGGTGGACTCTCCCGCTTTATGGTCATTTAAGCGGGCATTGGATAAGCATATGGAGGTTATTGGGCTAGTGTAGGTTAGGTAGGCTTCGGTCAGCGCAACATCGAGGGCCGAAGGGCCTGTACTGCGCTGTATTTTTCTATGTTCTACATGGTCTCTCAGAGCACAGCTTCAGCAACGGCCTAATGGTGGTCTATAAAATTATGAAAAGCTGCGACAGACCATGCATTTCCTCTTGCAGGGGGAAAGCAAGTATAGAGATCGATACAAGGTGGGCAGCTAGAAACCCATCACAGAACTCAGTCACAACTTTGAAGTTTATCCATATAGCGGTCGAGGTGAATATCAGTGTGTCTAAGACAGCCTGGGGAGGCATGAGATAAACAAATGAGGAAGGAGGTGAGGAGGCCCCAGTGGAATTTAAATGCTCGCAGACTGTTGGACACCATACTCTGACAGTGTGCCATAGATCTCCAGCCCAGATTTAGGACTGGCAGTGACAGGAGGGAAACGGAGACTGCTTTATTGAGAGTTACTAAATAGAAATATGGTTCCTGGTTTTGAAATGTATAACCTTTGGTATGAGATGCTCCATCCCCTGGAAAAATGTAGGAATCTTCCAGCTTGGTAATGTCGTACAGGCAAATACAGAGGCCTACATTATATACGACCTGTAGAGAGAAACACAGCAGCAAAATACAATCAAGAGAGATTCTCAACTGAATTTGCAAATCACTGATAATCCAAAAGTCTGCAGCTCCACACCCTGTCTTGACATTTAATCCAACCACTTTCCAACCTTACTTTTGATCTGCTGACTGAATATTTCCAACAGTTTCTAGCCATCCTCTGTGCTTCTCCTGGTCAATCCTTCTTTGTATTTAACTTAGGGAGTTAGGTTGGAAGCTCAAAGGCAGGACAAGCAGAGTATTAACCTCAAGATTGCGACCAGTGCCATGGGTTAGTGAGGCTAGGAGCAGAAAGCAAGTGCAGCTGAGCATGTGGCTGCAGAGCTGGTGTAGGAGGGAGAGCTTCAGGTATGTGGATCATTGGGAGACTTGTACAAGGAGGATGGGTTGAACTACAGGGGTATCAAAATTCAAAGTTTGTGAGAAGATTTGTAGCTCGGGTGCTCATTGCTGTGGTTCTGTTCGCCGAGCTGGGAATTTGTGTTGCAGACGTTTCGGCCCCTGTCTAGGTGACATCCTCAGTGCTCAGCCACGAAACAACATGACCAGCTATCCTTAGCAGCCACACACGCAGATGACAAGCAACATGAGTTCGACTGGGACAACACTAGTATTATAGGACAAGTCAAACAGAGAACAGCCAGGGAATTCCTAGAGGCATGGCACTCATCCACAGATTCAAATCAATAAGCATATCGACCTGGACTCAATATACCGACCATTGCAGCAGACAGCTGGAACTGACAACCGGAAGCGGCAGATTCAAACCGCTATAAATGCTCGAGGCCTCAGCCCTCGATCTCTCCAGCCAATCATTTAGAATTTTTCGTCGTTAATCCACTTGCCAGTCAACAGTTGGGACAAAAGATTTTTCCTATCAAAACCTCTCATCTTGAAACCACCAGCAAGTCACCGCTATGTTTCTGTTCCCAGGAGGATGCCCTAGCTTTTCAAATCTTCCCCCAGGACAGAAGCCAATCACTCCAGAAACATTCTGGTATCTCTCCGCATGCCCTTTCCAAGCCCTTCACGTGGAGTCATAACCATAGAGTCATACAGCACAGAGACAGAATGTCCAGCCCAACCAGTCCACACTGACCAGCATCCCAAACTAAACTAGGCCCACCTGTCTGCGTTTGGTCCACATCCCTCCAAACATTTCTTCTTCATGAGCTTACCTAAATGTTGTTAACTGTATCCACATCACCACTTTCTCTGGAAGTTCATTTCACACACAACCCACTGGCTGTGTAAACTAAAACCCTTCATGTCTTTTTAAAATCTTTCTCTCCTCTCACCTTAAAAATATGCTGCCTAGTCTTGAAAGACCCCACCCAAGGGAAAAGACATCTACCATTCACCTCATCTATACCCCCTGTGATTTTATCAACCTCGAAGGTCAGCCCTCAACCCTCAGTTCCAGTGAAAAAGTCCCAGCCTATCCAGCCTCTCCCCATTACCCAAACCCTCCACTCCCAGTAACAATATGGACCTCTGCACCTTAATAATATCTTTCCTGTAGCAGGGCAACCAGAACTGGACACAGAAGAGGCCTCACCAACAATCTGTACAACTGCAACATAACATCTCAACCCCTGTACTCAGTGGTCTGAGCAATGAAGGCAAGCCTGCTAAACGCTTTCTTAACCACCCTGTCTACATGTGATGCAAACTTCAAAAGTATTATGGAGTACAGTCTGTTCTGCTAGGACGTGGTAGTTCTGTTCCGGTGCAATCCCGTGTTATAAGAAAATCGTGTTATAGCAGCACCATTTAAACTAATGGGGCTGGAATCACGTTAGAATCAATACACACTTTAAAACTTTGCGCTTTAGAAACTAATACCCTAATTCGTCAATCGTATTATAGTGAATTTGTGTTAACGAAACGCATGTTATAGCAGAATAATCTGTAATACCACATTATTCTGAAGCTTACCTAGTGATTATCAAACTATAGCAGCACAAAGACTAGGAATCCTGCAGCAACTAACTCACTATTTTTATATATCCAGTAGGTTCTGCAGGTTTAATCACCTTATCAATGGCACATCATCTTTAGGGATGAGTACGTAGACAACACAAAATTCAAAATAAACAAAGAACTGCAGATATTAGAAACTGGAAATAAAAACACAAATCTGTTGGAGAAGCCTGAAGGGTTATGAAGAAGTGTCACGAGACTCCAAGTGTTAACTTTGCTTTCTCTCTCCACAGATGCTGCCAGACCTGCCGAGTTTCTCCAGCAACTTGTTTTAGCATGAATTCCATCTTTTACCAAATTGCCCTATTTATTGTACACTTTCTTTCCATACTAATCCTCCCAAAGTGCATCGCTTCACATGTATCTGCTTGGGACTTGAAGCTTCAGAACCTGATCTTTATCATTCTGAAGCCCAGACCTAAGCTACATTCATACCATTGAAAATCTCAGAATGCCACTCTCTGCACCAAGACTAGGCCATTGCTCTACAGAGGTGGTGGTGCTCGACGCCTTAAAATACATAAAAGTGGATAAATTGTTATGTAGGATCAGGTGTATTCTAGAACCCTTTGGGAAACTAGGAAAGAGATTGCTGGGCTCCTTGCTGAGATATTTGGATCATCGATAGCCACAGATGAAGTGCTGGAAGACTGGAGTTTGGATAACATGGTACCACTATTTAAGAAAGGTGGTAAGGACAAGCCAGGGAACTACAGACCAGTGAGTCTGTCATCGCTGGTGGGCAAATTTTGGAGGGAATGCTGAGGGACAGAATTTACATCTCTTTGGAAAGGGAAGGAATGATTTGAGAGAGTCAACATGGCTTTGTCCATGAGAAATTGTGTCCCACAAACTTCATTGAGTATCTTGAAATAACAACAAAGAGGATTGATGACAGCAGAGTGGTGGAATTGATTTATATGGACTTCAGTAAAGCATTTAACAAGGTTTCTCATGGGAGACTGGTTAGCAAAGTTAAATCACATGGAATACAGGGAGAACTACCATTTGGATACAGTACTGGCTATAAAGTAGAAGACAGAAGTGAAGGGTTACTTTTCAGATTGGAGGCCAGTAACCAGTGGTGTGCCACGATGATCGGTGCTGGGTCCACCGCTTTTCGTCATTTATATATATGATTTAGATGTGAACATAGGAGGTACAGTTAGTAAGTTTGCAGATGCCACCAAAATTGGAGGTGTAATGGACAGTGAAGAAGGTTACCTCAGAGTACAACAGGATCTTGATCAGATGGGCCAGTGGGCTGAGGAGTGGCACATGGAGTTTAATTTAGATAAATGTGAGGTGCTGCATTTTGGAAAGGCAAATCAGGGCAGGATTACACGCTTAATGATAAGGTCCTAGGAAGTGATGCTGAACAAAGAGACCTTGGAATGCAGGTTCATAGCTCCTTTAAAGTGGAGTCGCTGATAGCTAGGATAGTGAAGATGTTTAGTTTGCTTTCCGTAGGCAAATTACTCCCAATGGAACAGTACAATGGCCCAGTGGTTAGCACTAACTCACAGCACCAGGGACCCAGGTTTGATTCCCACTTCAGGTAACTGTCTGTGTGGAGTTTGCACATTCTCCCCATGTCTGTGTAGGTTTCCCCCAGGTGCTCCAGTTTCCTCCCACAATCCAAAGATGTGCAGGTTAGGTGAATTGGCCATGCTAAATTGCCCAGAGTGTTAGGGGCATTAGGCAGGGGTAAATGAAGGGGACTCTGGGTGGATTAATCTTTGGAGGATCGGTGTGGACTTGTTGGGCCGAATGGCCTGTTTCCACACCGTCGGGAATCTAATCTAATCTTGATGAGCCTAATTGTTTGGTTCTGTGTTGCCACAGCCTGAACACTCCACTGCCATTTCTCAAATTCAAGGCTTCCATATTTTTAATAAAGCTCTGTATGGCACCCAGTCAAATTCAATCCATATGTACAACCACTGCATTAACCTAATCAACATTGACTACTACCTCATCAAGGTCAGTTTTCAAAGTCCCACATGGAACCAGGTGCTCTCACGGGATCTTTTGACAGCACCTTCCAAACCCACGACCATTACCATCTAGAAGGACAAGGGTAGCAGATGTATGGGAACACCACCCCCTGCAAGTTCTCCCTCCAAGCCATTCACCATCCCCTCCATCCTGACATAGAAATATATCACTGTTCCTTCAGTGGGTCAAAATCCTGGAATTCACTCCCTGACAGTAAACACCCTACACCAAATGAACAGCAGTTCAACAAGGCAGCTCACCACCACCTTCTCCAGGGCAACTAGGAAGGTAATGCCCAGCAACACCCACATCCGTGAAAGAACAAAATAACTGACAGGAAGCGAATCAGTCTGGTCGCGGCTTTAACAAGAGGTTTTCCACCTTATTTGCCAGTTTTTTGTTCAGCTCTTCAGCTATGGCGTCATTTAGCCTCCTTTCGAAAAGCCAGGGTGGGATCCGCACAGTATCCACCATCTCCACCAGGACAAACATGCTGCGAGAAGGCAGGATCGATACACTGTGGAGGAGGAGAAACCAGTCAAACATTGTTCATATAATTGGGAAAAACAAGAGTCAGGAAGTTAGTTCCTATAGTAACAAGGACTATTGATAAAAAGTCTTATCGATGTGCAAGATTAAATCATGGTGCGATTAGCCAACAATCTATTTAAGTCACACTACGCTGTTAAATCCAGCTGCACCATTGGTAAATGAGTGAGATGTATGTAACTCGTTATGGAAAGGACTACCTTACATGCACTGATTTGGCACTTTTATTATGGTAAAAGTCCCAAGGCACTTTGCAGGAACAGTTACCAAACAAAATTTGATACTGAGGATATATTGGAACAAGAGACCAAATTTTTTCAGGGATCTCTCAAAGGACTAGAGGGAGGCAGAGAAGCTTTGGGTGGGGATGAGAGTGGTTGAGGCTCAGACTCCTTAAAAACTCAGCCGTCAGTGAAGTGATTAAAATCAGGGATCTTCAAAGGGTCAGAACTGGAGTAGTGCAGGTACCTCATAGGTTTGTGGCATTAGGGAGGATTAGATAGAAAGCAGGGCAAGGCCACATAGAAATTTAATATTTTAAAAACGCCATCCTAATTGAAGTCATTCCTTGCCCCAAAGCCATCTGGATGTCAGTAAGCACAGGAGTGATAGGAAAACAGGAATGCAGGGTCACTCAACCTGAAACTTTAGCACTGATTTCACTCCACGGATGCTACCAGATCTGACCTTTTCCAGCAATTTTTGTTTTGTTTCCGATTTAAAACATGCAAAGCTCTTTACAGACTCAATGCAAGTTGAAAGGAGCAGCAGTTTTGGATAAATTCAAAGGAACAAAGGCACAATGGCACAGTGGTTAGCACTGCTGCCTCACAGCGACTAAGACCCGGGTTCAATTCCCGACTCGGGCGACTGACTGTGTGGAGTTTGCACGTTCTCTCCGTGTCTGCGTGGGTTTCCTCCGGGTGCTCCGGTTTCCTCCCACAGTCCAAAGATGTGCGGGTCAGGTGAATTGGCCATGCTAAATTGCCCGTAGTGTTAGGTAAGGGGTAAATGTAGGGGTATGGGTGGGTTGCGCTTCGGCGGGTCGGTGTGGACTTGTTGGGCCGAAGGGCCTGTTTCCACACTGTAAGTAATCTAATCTAATCTAACGTGGGTGATAGGTTGGGAGTGCAGTGGAGTAGAGGTAGAAATGAGGATTTCAGCAGCAAATGAGCTGAGGCTGAGACTGAAGAGGAATCTCATTGGATGTGAAGCATTTGGGGTTACCCGGAGATCTTGAAAGGCGCTACACAAGTGCAGCTTTTGCAGAGTTTGAGATGTATTCACTAAAGCACGAGTCGGAATTAGGTGGTTTGGACAATGTGCTGGCGGTCAGCTCCAAATTTACCGGCAGCTTCAGGTAACCTCCCCCACAAACTGACCCAAGTTACCACAAGGTCAGGTCAGTCAAAGACGTGGGGGCTCAGGGTCTGAATAGGAGCAGGAGAGAGTTACCCGGGCCCCAGGCTCCAGCTCCAACCACGAGCCCCGGGCCCACGCTCCGGCCCCCGGGCCCCAGGCCCCAGGCCCCAGCTCAAACCGCCGGACCCTAGGCCCAGGCCATAGCTCGGGCTCCCGCTCTAACCCCCGGGCCCGGCCCCAGGCCATAGCTCCGGTTCCGTCCCGAGCCGCACTTTCTCTCTATTATTGCCCGATTCCCGCGAACCTTTCTCACGGTCCCATTCGATCCCCGCACCAGGCCGAAATACACTTTACGGCAGACGGTCGGGGGGGGGGGGGCGGATGCCACTTTACGGCGGAAGGTCAGCCCGTTACCTTTTGCCGTTGGATTTTACCGCAGTTTGCGACAGCTCTCCCCTGGACCCGCTGGAAGGTTCTGGAAAAGCACAGCAGGTCAGGCAGCATCCAAGGAGCAGGAGGGTCGATGCTGCAGGCCAGAGCCCTTCATCAGGAATGAGGAGAGGGTGCCAGGCAGGCTCAGATAAAAGGTAGGGAGGAGGGACTTGGGGGAGGGGCGATGGAGGTGTGATAGGTGGAGGGAGGTCAGGGTGAGGGTGATAGGCCGGAGTGGGGTGGGGGGCGGAGAGGTCAGGAAGAGGATTGCAGGTTAGGAGGGCGGTGCTGAGTTCGAGGGTTGGGACTGAGACAAGGTGGGGGTAGGGGGGGACAATCCCTTGTGGTTGGAGGGTGTGCGGAACGCTTCAGAGAACACCTCTGGGCCGCCCGGACCAACCAACCCAACCACCCCGCGGCTCAACACTTCAACTCCCCCTCCCACTCCACCGAGGACATGCAGGTCCTTGGACTCCTCCATCGCCTGACCATGGCAACACGACGGCTGGAGGAGGAGCGCCTCATCTTCCGTCTGGGAACCCTCCAACCACAAGGGATGAATTCAGATTTCTCCAGCTTCCTCATCTCCCCTCCCCCCACCTTGTCTCAGTCAGTTCCCTCAACTCAGCACCGCCCTCCCAACCTGCAATCCTCTTCCTGACCTCTCTGTCCCCACCCCACTCCGGCCTATCACCCTCACCTTGACCTCCTTCCACCTAGCGCATTCCCATCGCCCCTCCCCCAAGTCCCTCCTCCCTACCTTTTATCTTAGCCTGCCTGGCTACTCTCTCCTCATTCCTGAAGAAGGGCTCATGCCCGAAACGTCGACTCTCCTGCTCCTTGGATGCTGCCTGACCTGCTGCGCTTTTCCAGCAACACATTTTCAGCTCTGATCTCCAGCATCTGCAGTCCTCACTTTCTCCAACCTGGAAGATGTCCAGCACCAGAAAAGGAGGGAGGTCTCTGTCTGACAAATAAACAGAATCAGACAGGTTTTACAGCACAGCAACTTAATTCAACAGCAACAGAATCTAAAACCAGCCAACTTTTTCTTTCAAAGTTAAAAATCACACAACACTAGGTTATAGTCCAACAGGTTTAATTGGAAGCACTAGATTTCGGAGTGACGTTCCTTCATCAGGAAGCACACTAGCTTCCAAATAAACCTGTTGGACTATAACCCAGTGTTGTGTGATTTTTAACTTTGTACACCCCAGTCCAACACCCGCATCTCCAAATCATTTTTCTTTCAAAGTGATATTTTAATTTGGGTTGAACATTGAAAATGCAAAGTGGTTGAGCTGAGTGATCCCACAACCAGCAGGTCAGATCTGAGCTCTACAACCTGCGCACATCCAGTCGTGAATGGTGGTGGACACTTAAACAAGTCACTGCAGGAGGAAACTCCACACACATCCCAATCCTCAATGATGGACAAGCTCAGTGTAGGCAGTGGTTAGCACTGCTGCCTCACAGCGCCAGGGTCCCAGGTTCGATTCCAGCCTCATGGTGACTGTCTGTGTGGAGTTTGCACATTCTCCCCGTGTCTGTGTGGGTTTCCTCCGGGTGCTGCGGTTTCCTCCCACAGTAACAGAGATGTGCAGGTGAATTGGCCGTGGGAAATTGCCTGTAGTGTTAGGTACATTAGTCAGGAGTAAATGTAAGGGATTGAGTCTATGTGGGTTGCTCGCCGGAGGGTCGGTGTGGACATGTTGGACCGAAAGGCCTGTTTCCAAACTGTGGAGAGAAAGCAGAGTTAACTGTTTGTGGGCAGCACAGTGGTTAGCACTGTTGCCTGACAGCACCAGAGACCCAGGTTCAATTCCTGCCTCAAGCGACTCTCTGTGTGGAGATTGCACATTCTCCCAGTGTCTGCGTGGCTTTCCTCCGGGTGCTCCGGTTTCCTCCCACAGTCCAAAATGTGCAGGTCAGGTGAATTGGCCATGCTAAATTGCCCGTAGTGTTAGGTGAAGGGGTAAATGTAGGGAATGGTTCTGGGTGGGTTGCGCTTCAGTGGGTCAGTGTGGACTTGTTGGGCCGAATGGCCTGTTTCCACACTGTAAGTAATCTAATCTCATAAGGCTGAAGCATTCGCAGCAATCTTCAGTCAGAAGTGCTGAGTGGATGATCCATCTCGGGCTCCTCCATTGGTGCCCAGCATCACAGACACTTCAGCCAATTTGATTCACTCCACCTGATGTGAAGAGATGGTTGGAAGCACTAGCTATTGCAAAGACTGTGCACCCTGATAATGTTGTGGCCATAGGACTGAAGACTTGTGCTCCAGAACTTGTTGCTCCCGGAGCCAAGTTGTCCGAGTACAGTTGTGACACCAGCATCTACCCAGCAATGTAGAAAATTGCCCAAATATGTCCTGTACATAAAAAGCAGTACAAATCCAATCTGACCAATTACCGTTCCATCATTATCAGTAAAGTGATAGAAGGTGTTATCAACAGTGCTATTAAGCAGCACTGTTCAGCAATAACCTGCTCAGTGGCGCCCAGTTTGGGTTCCACCAGGGCCAGTCAGCTACTGACCTCATTACAGCCTCGGTTCAAACGTGGACAAAAGAGGCTACATTCCAGAGGGGAGGTAAGAGTGACAGCCCTTGACAACAAAACCACATTAGTCTATGTGTGGCATCAAGGAGCCCTGGCAAAATGGAATCAATGAGAACCGGGGGCAAACTCTCCACTGGTTGGAAGAAGATGGTTAAGATTGTTGGAGGTCAGTCATCTCAGCTCAAGGGTGTCTGTGCAGGAGTTCCTCAGGGTGGTATCCTCGGTCTAACCATCTTCAGCTGCTTCATCAAGTAACCTTTCTTGCATTATAAAGTGAGAAGTGTTTGATCACACAGCATTGCCCTTTGATGTGAAGGGCACTGCTTGTCACTGGCCACTCAGGTGTTTCTTTGCTTCCTGGTGGTAGAAATTGAATAAAGATTCATACACCTTGTGTCTCTCACTGTGTCTCACACCTGCACACACACACACACACACACACAACATGGGTGCTGGAGAAAAAATAAGCACTACCGCAGTGAGGCGAGAGTGTCGGAGGTGGGGGGGGGGGGGGTGGGAATATAAAGTGAGAAGTGGGGTGTTCACTGATGATTGTCCATTGTTCAACACCATTTGCGACTCCTCAGATACTGAAGCAGTCCATGTTAAAATGCAACAAGATCTGAACAAAATTAGATTAGATTATTTTCAGTGTGGAAACAGGCCCTTTGGCCCAACAAGTCCACACCGACCTGCAACCCACCCATCCCTGTACATTTACCCCTTTACCTAACACTATAGGCAATTTAGCATGGCAATTCACCTGACGTGCACATCTTTGGACTGTGGGAGGAAACCGGAGCACCCGGAGGAAACCCACACAGACATGGGGAGAACGTGCAAACTCCACACAGTCAGTCGCCTGAGTCGGGAATTGAACCCAGGTCTCCGGCGCTGTGAGGCAGCAGAGCTAACCACCGTGCTGCCCACAAGTAGGCTTGGGCTGACAAGTGCTGAAAACGTGTTGCTGGAAAAGCACAGCAGGTCAAGCAGCATCCAAGGAACAGGAAATTCGACGTTTCAGGAATGATGAAGGGCTTATGCCCGAAACGTCGAATTTCCTGTTCCTTGGATGCTGCTTGACCTGCTGCGCTTTTCCAGCAACACATTTTCAGCTCTGATCTCCAGCATCTGCAGACCTCACTTTCTCCTTGGGCTGACAAGTGACAAGTAACATTCACACCACACAGATGCCAGACAATGACCATCTCCAATAGGATGCTATCTAACCATCACCTTTTGACATTCAATGTTGACCATCCCTGAATCCCCCACTGTCTACCATTAATTAATAAACTCAACGAGATTTGCTTTATCAATCCAGTAACTACGAGAGCAGTTCAGAGGTTAGGAATACTGCAGCGAGTAACTCATCTCTTGACTCCCCAAAGCCTGTCTACCAGGGCATAAGTCAGGAGTGTGATGGAATATTCCCCACTTGGATAGGTGTAGCTCCAACAACACTCAAATAGCTTGACATCATCCAGGACAAAGCCGCATGCTTGCATCCACAAGAATCCATTCTGTCCTCCACTGACACTTAGTAGCAGCAGCCTGTGCTATCTATGAGATGCACAACAGAAATTCACCAAAGATCCTGAGACTGTACTTTCCAAACCCACAACTACTTCCATCTAGAAGGATAAGGGCAGTAGGTATATGGGAACACCTCCCCCTGCAAGTTGCCCTCCAAGCCACTCACCATCCTGAGTTGGAAATACATCCCTGTTCCTTCACTGTCACTGGATCAAAATTCAAGAATTTTCTCCCTGAGGGCATTGTGGGTCAACCCACAGCAGGTGGACTACTGCGGTTCATGAAGGCAGCTCACCCCCACCTTCTCAAGGGCTACCAGGGGTGGCCAGTAAATGCTGACCCAGCCAGCAATGTCTATGTCCCATGAGAGAATGAAAAAAATTATTGCCACAGTGAATCCCTTGCTCCTAGCATCACAGTGTGTGTGCCCACCAGCACTGCCCAGGGTGAAAGAAACAAGGGACACTGAGCGGGAGATGGTGTCCATATGATGGGATCATTGGAGAGGTTGGGGGAGGGGTTGTGGGACAGAGAGCTGTCTAGATGGTGGGGCTCATAATCAAAAGACCTTTATACATCACTTCCAGGAGATTCACGATTATTTCCAATTTGTAGTTTCAAAATGACAGGGCAGGGGGCATTCCAGCAACTAACATCCCTGGATATGAGATCACTGTCTCAATGAGGGGATAGCCCGGAAAAATCTAGGATTGTTGGACATCCTTGTTACACTATCTCTTGCTGTGTACTTGAGTCCTCTGCAGTAGAACCTGTCCACCACTGTGTCCTTCACCCCTTCCATGTCATAGCCCCTTCTCCCACCAACACCATCCCCTTCCCACCCAACCCCAGACTTGACCTATCACACTGCCCGAAGTCTGGGATTGGCTGAGAGCCACCCCGGTGCTATTCTGCCTCCCGTCACATCTGCTGCACCAATCACAGGCTGGTTCTTTCTCAGTGCTGATAGGTTCACTGGCAAGAGACGCAGCCTGTGATTGGACAAACAGCTCCTCACTGATGCTGTCTCTCTCGTGATGTGGGAGGGGGGGTGTAGAGGAGTGATTCCTCTGTGATTGCTCACTCCATGGTTGTATTTTCCTCATTGCTTTGGGGCTTGCGGAGGGGTTATTCTCCCGTTGTTCCATCTCCCCCCCCCACCCCTCCCCAACAAGACCCCATGTATTTTGAGCCTTTCCTCTCTCAAATGTAATCTCAACAGTTCTAAACAGGACAGGATCACCAGAATAGGTCTTTGCTAAGTTTAGGTTGAGTTGCTGTATATCTTACCCATTTCAGAATAATGCAGTTATAGTTCTGAAATAACTCCACAGAGGCCAGTATCCCATCCAAATCCTCCTTTATTTACACGAGTAGTCCTTGACTCCAATATCTCTGACAGTTCTGTTTCTATCCATCAGCCAGGGCTCCCTGTTTGGGTCAGGATAACAGCCCCAATCAGAGAACTCATATTCTATGAGGTCCACCAAGCTGATCTCATTACAATCATTGCAAAGCTCTTCCAAAGAGTCTGCCTTTGGAGGTCATGGCCCCGAGTGACTGGTCTCCCAGTGACAATGTCCATCTTCATTTTATCTTGTCAAAGGAAAGTCGTATTTGACCAATCTATTGGAGTTGTTGGAGGAGGTGACACAAACAAGGTGGATATACTGCCCTTAGATTTCCAGAAAGTATTTGATAAGGTGTTACATAGTTTGGGAGAGGATTTGTAGCTTGGGTGCTCGTTGTTATGGTTCTGTTCGCCGAGCTGGGAATTTGTGTAGCAAACGTTTCGTCCCCTGTCTAGGTGACGTCCTCACTGCTTGGGAGCCTCCTGTGAAGCGCTTCTGTGATGTTTCCTCCGGCATTTATAATAGTTTGTCTCTGCTGCTTCCGGTTATCAGTTCCAGCTGTCTGCTGCAGTGGCCGGTATATTGGGTCCAGGTGTTACATCACAGGTCATTGCACAGAATCAAGCTCATGGTGAGATGGGTCGTACAGTTGCATGGATAGAAGACTGAGATTTGAGGAAGGGTCACCTGACCCTAAGTAGTAATCCTGATTGGTGTCCACAGATTGCTGAGCTTTTTCAGCAATTTCTGTTTGAAATCATAGAATCCCTACAGTGTGAAAGTAGGCCATTCAGTCCATCAAGTCCAAACCATCCCTCAAAAGAGCAATCCACCCTATCTCTGTAACTTTTTATTTCCCATGGTTAGCCAACCAAACCTGCACATCTCTGGACACCATAGGCAATTTGGCATGGCCAATCTTTGGATTGTGGGAGGAAACCGGAGCACCCCAGGAAAACCCACGCAGTCACAGGGAGAATGTGCAAACTCCACAGAAACAGTTGCCTAAAGATAGAATTGAACCCAAGTCCCATGAGGCAAAAGTGCTGACCATTGAGCCACCAGGCCGCTCCAGTTGCGTTTCTGATTTACAGCATCCACAACGAGCACCCAAGCTACAAATCCTCTCCCAAACTATGTAACACCTTATCAAATACTTTCTGGAAATCTGAGTGCAGTATATCCACCTTGTTTGTGTCACCTCCTCAAACAACTCCAATAGATTGGTCAAATACGACTTTCCTTTCAGTTTTTATTTGGATAGAAGACCGGCTGGCTAACAGAAAACCGAAAGTATAAATGGTACTTTTACTGGTTGGGTAAGATGTAATGAGCAATGTGACATAGCGATTGGTGCTGATACCTCAACTATTTACAAATTGTATAAATGACTTGGGTGAAGGGGTAGGTGGTAAGTTTATCAAATTTGCTGATGACACAAAGATAAGTGGGAAAGTACAGTGTGAGGAGAATATGAGTGGTGTGGGTGGCTCAGTGGTTGGCACTGCTGCCTCACTGCGCCAAGGACCTGGGTTTGATTCCAGCCTTAGGTGAGTATCTGTGTGGAGTTTGCACATTCTGCCTGCATCCGCGTGGGTTTTTTTTTCAGAGAACTTCAGTTTCTTCCTGTAGTCCAAAGATGTGCAGGTTAGGGTGGATTGGCGATGCTAAATGCAGAGTCGAAAAGTGTCATGCTGGAAAAGTACAGCAGGTCAGGCAGCGACCTGAGAGTCAATGTTTTGGACATAAACCCTTCATCGGGATTGATAAAGAGCTTATATCGAAACATCAATTCTCCTGCTCGTCGGATGCTGCTCGTGCTTTTCCAGCATCACACTTTTTCGACTCTACGCTAAATGCAGGGACGGGGTGGGGAATGGTCACTGCAGACTTGATAGGCCAAATGGCCTCCATCTGTACTGCAGGGATTCTATGAGGAAGCTATTGCGGGATATGGATAGGTTCAGTGAGGGGGCAAAGATCTGGTAAATTGAGTAAAATGTGAAATTGTCCATTTTGGCCTGAAGATTTAAAAAGGAGCATTATTATCCAAATGGTGAGAGGTCAGAGCTCAGAGGTACAGAACAGATCTGCATACCCTCATAGATGAATCACAGAAGGTTAGTATGCAGGTACAGCAAGTAATTAGGAAAGCTAGTAGAATGAGGGGAACTGAATACAAGTGTAGGGATGTTGTGGCACAGTTACAAAGGGCACAAGTGATTCCAATATTGGATGCAGTTCAGAGAAGACTAACTCAACTAATACTTGGGGAAGGAAAGGTTGTCTCATGAGGGGGAGGTTGGACAGGCTAAGCTTCTTTCTGCTGGAGTTTAGGAGGATAAAAGGTGACTTGATTGACGGATATAAAACTCCTGGACGGGCTGAGAGGGTGAATGTGGAGATGATGTTTCCTCTGAGGAGAGAAACTAGAACGACAGGTCATTGTTTAAAAAAAATCCATTTAAAACGTTTAAAATGTGGCCATTCTCTTTTTTGCTGAAAATGTGTTGCTGGTTAAAGCACAGCAGGTTAGGCAGCATCCAAGGAGCAGGAAATTCGACGTTTCGGGCCAAAGCCCTTCATCAGGAATGAGGAGAGGGTGCCAGGCAGGCTAAGATAAAAGGTAGGGAGGAGGGACTTGGGGGAGGGGCGATGGAGATGTGATAGGTGGAAGGAGGTCAAGGTGAGGGTGATAGGCCAGAGTGGGGTGGGCGCGGAGAGGTCAGGAAGAGGATTGCAGGTTAGGAGGGCGGTACTGAGTTCAAGGGAATCGACTAAGACAAGGTGGGGGGAGGGGAAATGAGGAAACTGGAGAAATCTGAGTTCATCCCTTGTGGTTGGAGGGTTCCCAGGCAGAAGATGAGGCGCTCCTCCTCCAACTGTCATGTTGTTATGTTCTGGTGATGGAGGAGTCCAAGGACCTGCATGTCCTCGGTGGAGTGGGAGGGAGAGTTAAAGTGTTGAGCCACGGGGTGGTTGGGTTGGTTGGCCCGTCTCCCCAAATAGAGGAGGCCATATCGGGTGCAGCGGATGCAATAGATGATGTGTGTGGAGGTGCAGGTGAATTTGTGGCGGATATGGAAGGATCCCTTGGGGCCTTGGAGAGAAGTAAGGGAGGAGGTGTGGGCGCAAGTTTTGCATTTCCTGCGGTTGCAGGGGAAGGTGCCGGGAGTGGAGGTTGGGTTGGTGCGGGGTGTGGACCTGATGAGGGAGTCACGAAGGGAGTGGTCTTTGCGGAACACTGATAAGGGAGGGGAGGGAAATATATCCCTGGTGGTGGGGTCCGTTTGGAGTTGGCGGAAATGACGGCGGATGATACGCTGTATACGGAGGTTGGTGGGGTGGTAGGTAAGAACCAGTGGGGTTCTGTCTTGGTGGCGGTTGGAGGGGCGGGGCTCAAGGGGGGAGGAGCAGGAAGTGGAGGAGCTGCGGTGGAGGGCATCGTCGATCACGTCTGGGGGGAATCTGCGGTCCTTGAAGAAGGAGGCCATCTGGGCTGTACGGTATTGGAACTGGTCCTCCTGGGAGCAGATGCGGCGGAGACGAAGGAATTGGGAATATGGGATGGAGTTTTTACAGGGGGCAGGGTGGGAGGAGGTGTAGTCCAGGTAGCTGTGGGAGTCAGTCGGTTTATAGTAGATGTCTGTGTTGAGTCGGTCGCCCGAGATAGAAATGGAAAGGTCTAGGAAGGGGAGGGAGGAGTCTGAGACAGTCCAGGTGAATTTGAGGTTGGGATGGAAGGTGTTGGTAAAGTTGATGAACTGTTCAACCTCCTCGTGGGAGCACGAGGCAGCGCCGATACAGTCATCGATGTAGCGGAGGAAAAGGTGGGGGCTGGTGCCAGTGTATTTGCGGAAGATGGACTGTTCCACATATCCTACAAAGAGACAGGCATAGCTGGGGCCCATGCGGGTGCCCATGGCAACTCCTTTAGTTTGGAGGAAGTGGGAGGATTGGAAAGAGAAGTTATTCAGGGTGAGGACCAGTTCAGTCAGTTGAAGGAGGGTGTCAGTGGAAGGGTACTGGTTGGTGCGGCGGGAATGGAAGAAGCGGAGGGCTTTGAGTCCTTCGTGATGGGGGATGGAGGTGTACAGGGACTGGATGTCCATCGTGAAGATAAGGCGTTGGGGACCGGGGAAGCGAAAATCCTGGAGGAGGTGGAGGGCGTGGGTGGTGTCCCGAACGTAGGTGGGGAGTTCTTGGACTAAAGGGGACAGAACCGTGTCAAGGTATGCGGAGATGAGTTCGGTGGGGCAGGAGCAGGCTGAGACAATGGGTCGGCCGGGGCAGGCAGGTTTGTGGATTTTGGGCAGGAGGTAGAAACGGGCGGTGCGGGGTTGTGGGACTATGAGGTTGGAGGTGGTGGATGGGAGATCCCCTGAGGTGATGAGGTTATGGATGGTCTGGGAGATGATGGTTTGGTGGTGGGAGGTGGGGTCATGGTCAAGGAGGCAATAGGAGGAGGCGTCCTGAAAAGCTGCTGGAAGCAGAGACTTTTTAAAGCAGGAGATAGATTTGTGTTAAGCAAAGGGGATGACAGCTTATAGGGGGTAGGTGTGGATTGGCTGTTCCAATCAGATCAGCCACAATCTCATTGCCTGACGGAGCAGGTTTGAGGGGCTGAATGGCCTACTTCTGCACTTTGTTTGTACGTTCATTTGTTCTCGCTTGCAAAGACAATGTCGTGACACCACAGCCATTTCCCTATACGAAATGCTTTTGGGTTTAGAGCTGTCATTTGGTGGAAGTGACCAAGTCAGCACAGACATCATTCACTTAAGAGTCGAGTGTATTGCTGGTGGAATGAGCATACACCAGAACTGTAGTGTTTGACTAAGTTAGTCAGATCGCAGATCTTTGTGCGGTACTTGACTGCTTCATCCTGTGAGTGAGTAAAGTGATGGACACCTGACTTGGAGAAAATTCTAGAAAGGGAGAGACAAGATCACAGAATTGTTAGGATCCAGGAGAGAATTCAGTCCCTCTTCAAATGAGTATTATTTGCATATGGCATGCTTTCCTCCATCAGACGGGGTATTGAGTACAAGAGTTGGCAGGTCATGTTACAGTTGTGTCGAAATTTGGTTCGGCCGTATTTGGAACACTATTTATAGTTCTGGTCGCTACATTACCAAAAGGACGTGGATGCTTTGGAGAGGGTGCAGAAGAGGTTCACCAGGATGTTTCCTGGAATGGAGGCCACTAGCTATGAAGAGAGGTTGAGTAGATTAGGATTATTTTCATTAGAAAGACGGAGGTTGGGGGGGTGGGGGGACCTGACTGAGATCTATAAAATCATTGAGAGGTGTAGACAGGGTAGATAGCAAGACACATTTTCCCAGAGTTGGGGACACAATTACTACGGGTCATGAGTTCAAAGTAAAAGGGGAAAGGTTTAGGGGAGGTATACGTGGAAAGTTCTTCACGCAGGAGGTGATGGGTGCGTTGCCAGCGGAGGTGTTAGGGGCAAGAATGATAGAGTCATTTAAGATGCATCTAGAAAGATACATGAATGGGCAGAGAGTAAAGGGATACAGTTCCTTAGAAAACAGGTGGCAGGTTTAGATAGAGGATCTGGATTGGTGCAGGCTTGGAGGGCCGAAGGGCCTGTTCCTGTGCTGTAAGGTTCTTTGCCCTGTGTTCTTTGTTCTAGTGCCAATCTCCTGCCTTTTCTGATATCCCTGCACACGATCTCGATCCAAATAATCATTCAACGCCCCTCTTGAATACCTCAATTGAACCTGCCTCCACACATTTCCAGACAGTGTATTCCAGACCCTAGCTACTCGCTGTGTGACAACATTTTTTAAACACATCACCCTTGTTTCATTTGCAGATAACTTTAAATCTGTGTCCTCTCATTCTTGTTCTCCTTGTGAGCAGGATCAGCTTGTCCCTATTATGACAAAGCTGCTCCATTAACAAGGTTATGGTGCCCTTGACATCTTTTTTTCAGAGAGCTCGTAAAAAACACAGACTCCAAAAAGTCTAAGTTGAAGGGTTTTAGGGCCAGTTTGATTACAGCTAACAGATACTGCCTCAGGCAACAGGCTTTCAAGTTTTTAGAAAACAAACACTTGTACCATGAAAGGAGATTGGCCAGTTCTCCCAGCTCAGCTTGTCTCTGGTTTGATTTGGTTTATAGCAGTAGTGTTTTAAAGCTGCTGGACCCAAAGAAGCAGGTTTAGGCTGTTATGTTCTCTCTCTCTCTCTCTCTCTGACTTCTCTCCTGTAAGACCCTGTGTTTGATTTTTCCTTTAGTGCCAAGTGGCATTTATGGGGATTATTGCAAGTGTTGGGAACAGCATCATTAAGTTGGGATTGTCTGTCGGCATTTTGGATAGGCTAAGTTATTCTGTATTCGTTTGTGTTTCATTCCATAATTTGGTAAATAAATTCAGTTTTGCTTAAAACTAAGAGGTTTGACCAGCTGCATCACTCCTGGAATATCCACTTTACACCTGCTTAAAACAACGAGCAAAGTTAGGGTCTGGGCTATCTTCTTGAAATGTTTTGAGAGTCCTGACCTGGTCCATAACAGACCGAGGGCTCTGTGCAGGATTTGTTCTATAGTTTGGATTTGGGATGACGGTTGTTGGAGTCAAAGGCAGCGAGTGGTAGGTGTTAGTGTCTTTTGTTCTGGGCATTGAATTTGATTGGTTTAAACAGTGCTTGGGATAGCAATGTCTCTTTCAGTCACTGAGAGTTTCCTTGGGGTGGAAGAAATGGCTTTAGGGTTTTTTTGCAAAAACTGGTGAAGGCCAAGCTGCTGGAATTAGAAGAGTAAAAAGTGAGGTCTGCAGATGCTGGAGATCAGAGCTGAAAATGTGTTGCTGGTTAAAGCACAGCAGGTTAGGCAGCATCCAAGATTCCTGATGAAGGGCTCTGGCCCGAAACGTCGAATTTCCTGTTCCTTGGATGCTGCCTGACCTGCTGTGCTTTAACCAGCAACACATTTTCAGCTGCTGGAATTAGAAGACAGGCTGGAGCTGGAGCTGCCTCCTTCCGTGAGGAAAGGAGAGATAATTACAGCAATGGCTCGGCATTTACATTTGCTGGAATTGCAAATGAAGCAACTTGAGTTAGAGGAAAAAGGCAAGGGAAAGGGCAACAGAAACGAAACAGTTTGAATTGTGAATAAAAGCAGAGGAAAGAGAAGAAGAACAAATCGCTTTAACAGAACAAAAAAGGGGAAGAGAAAGAGAAGAGAAAGAAAAGGAGAGAGAGAGAGTAAAGGAAGAAAGAGATGGAGTTTGAACTTCAGAAATTGGCACTAAGGCCGGAGTTCAAAAACTCACTTCTTGAAGTAATGAGAACTCGTGTGGAAGAGCAGAGAGTTAAAACGGCAAGATTCGCAGCTGAAATGGCTGATGGTTATAAATTGCTCCATAAATCAACATTTGGTTTCCAAAATCAATTTCAATCCTTTAGGGATGGAACTTGGGGAAAAGAGGAATCCCCACGTGGAAAGGGAAAGATCGATCTCGGTGAAGATCAAAAGGATAACTTACCACAGGGTAAAAAGGAAATCCCTGAAGGGGAAGGAGAAGTTAAAAAGCTTTGCTGTTTTCACTGCAATAAAGTAGGCCACATGAAACCGCAGTGTTGGTGGGTTAGGAAAAGCACTGAGAAGCCAGGTGTAGGAAAACAGGAAAAGTCAGTGAATTTTGTTGGAGTGGTAACAGTAAGCACAGTGGAGGTTAGAAAGCTGTACCAGAATGTACAAGCTGCTCAGAGGTTGGTTACGGAGGAAGTGCCAGATCCTTTTAAACCATGTACCTGCAATAATAAAGTTTACTCACATAGACTAGGAGCAGCAGGTAAAGAGGTTGCAATATTAGGAGTCACAGGATCCTCCCAATCTGTGATATGTACCTCTGAAGGACTATTGCCAGAAAAGGTGCCAGTAATGGGAATTCATGGTGAGACAAGAAGTGCTCAATTCTGTCAGGTAAGGTTAGAGTGTCCAGAGAAGAGTGGAGAAGTCATGGTAGGAGTACTGGACAAACGCTCAGCTCCAGGAGTACAATTTGTCCTTGCTAACGATACAGCTAGTTCACAGGTAGGAGTGCTGCCTACTGTGGTTGAAAAGCCAGTGGAAACTCAGACAACTGAACGATTGCAGCACACATATCCAGGAAGTTTTCCTGACTGTGTGGTAATGAGGTCACAAAGTCACCAGTTAAAACAGGAGAGATCAAAGAGTACAGATAAGAAAGTTGAAGTGGAATTAGCAGAGACCCTGTTTGATCAGATGTTTGATCTAAATCAAGAGCAGATAGATGACAATGCAGATATATTTAGTTCAGAGAAATTAACTGAGTTACAGCAGAAAGGGGAACATTTAAAGCAATTGTATCAAAAGGCGTACACAGAAAAGGAAGCTGAATGTGCCCCTGAATGTTATTATTTTAAAAATGATTTCTTAATGAGGAAATGGACACCATCACATATTCAGGCAGATGAGAAATGGGCAGAAGGTCATCAAGTTGTATTATTAGTGGGTTATAGAAGGGAGGTGTTGCGAGTTACTTCTAGGGGTCATTTAGGAGTGAGAAAAACTCAGGTTAAATTACAAAAACATTTTTACTGACCTGGATATAGTTGCATTTTGCCAGACATGTCAGGTAATTGGAAAACCACAGGCAGTAACAAAACCTGTACCTTTAGTACCTATTCCTGCATTTGAAGAACCTTTTACAACAGTCTTAATTAGTTGCATAGGACCTCTACCTCAAACAAAAAGTGGTAATCAGTATTTGTTAACAATAATGGAAGTGTCGACTAGACTAGATTGTGCAATATCATAGTTAAAAGGATTGTTGAGGAATTACTCAAATTTTTCACCAACAGAGATACAATCAGATCAAAGGTCAAACTTTACACCAAAATTATTCAAGGAAGTTATGGACAGCTTAGGAATAAAACAATTCAAATCTACTGTGTACCATCCAGAGTCGCAAAGAATGATGGAAAGGTGGCGTCAGACATTAAAGACCATGTCCAGGGTTTATAATCAGGACCATCCTGGTGATTGGGGTAAGGGAATTCCATTTGTGCTTTTTGTGATCAGATGAATTTGGTTTTTCGCTTTTTGCATCAAATTAATCGACCAAATGCAGTCCATTTGTATCAGTTTTTGACATGAAGTGAGAGGACCATTAAAATTGATTAAGGATAAATTGACAAGTCGGAACTCAGAGACCACATGTTTGGACTATATGTTAAAATTTTGAGAACAATTAAATAAAGTAGGGGAGTTGGCTAGACAGCATTTAGAAATATCACAGCATACAATGAAACAGGAAGCAGACAAGAAATCAAAGACTCGCAACTTTGCTATTGGGAAGGAATAAGGTGTTAATGTTACTTCCAGTGATAGGTAAACCTTTAAAAGCAAGGCCTTTATCAAGTCAAAAAGAAATTGAGTGAGGTGAACTATTTGAGAAGGTTAAAAATCACACAACACCAGGTTATAGTCCAACAGGTTTAATTGGAAGCACACTAGCTTTCGGAGCGACGCTCCTTCATCAGGTGATAGTGGAGGGCTCGATCCTAACACAGAATTTATAGCAAAAATTTACAGTGTGATGTAACTGAAATGATACATTGAAAAATTGATTGTCTGTTAAGCCTTTCATCTGTTAGAATACAGTGATAGTTTCACTTCTTTCATGTGTAAATCACAAAACCTTTTTTTTAAAAGTTGCATTCTCAGGTTAGCTGTTAACAATGGTGATAGCTAGATAATATGTTGAAAGTGTTAGCCCCCTGTCTTCTCTGTCTATGCCATTATATTTAGATTGATTCTAATCTAAAATGTGAGATAACAGAGTTTTACATGAATGCATGCAGTTTTTGAGCAAAGTACAATGTAACTCTGCAAGTACAAATTCACCACACAAAATATATGTGACCATGAGGGTCTTTGTCTGTCTCTGTGTGTGTGTCTGGCTGGGTTGGGGGTTGGCAACCTGATGAAGGAGCGTCGCTCCGAAAGCTAGTGCTTCCAATTAAACCAGTTGGACTATAACCTGGTGTTGTGTGATTTTTAACTTTGTCCATCCCAGTCCAACACTGGCATCTCCAAACCATATTTGAGAAGGACTCCAGACAGGAAGAAATCTCACAGAGTGTGTCTTGTGAATCTGCTCAAAAGGTATATTTTGACAGGGAAGGAAAGTCAAAGGAGACTGTTATCGGTTACAGCACAGAGGGAAGATCCAGGTTCAGAGGATCGTGAATTGGATAATTCTCTATTCTACTGAGACAGTTGAGGAAGTTCTCAAAAATTGGGATAAGTTATTGAGTTACCTTCCCAATGAAAATTGAAATGACCTGAATTATTACTATGACATGGGAGATATGTGGGAATAAGTGGGAAGTACTAACCTAATTATGTATGATGTAGATATAGGAGATACTGTTCTGATTAAGCAACATCCTTATAGGCATAGCCCTCCAAAGTTGGCACCGGTTCAAAAGGAGGTTGAACACATGCTCCAAGATGGCATAATCAAAGTGAATTACGGTGATTGGAGCTTACCCATAGTAAAGGTGCCAAAACCAGATGGTACCCAATGGTTATGTATGAACTATCGCAAAGTCAATGCCGTCACAAAGGCTGATGCATATCCCACCCCGCGTTTGGAAGACTGTGTTGAAAAGGTGGGTCAAGCAACTTACATTTCTAAGTTGGACTTGCTCAGAGGATACTGGCTGGTACCTTTATCAGAAAGAACAAAGGCAATTTCAACTTTCAAAACGCCTAATGGACTGTATCGGTTTAAAGTCATGCCATTTGGTATGAAAAACGCGCCAGCCACAGTTCAGAGGCTGACCAATAAGGTCATTGCCGGATTACCCAACTGTGCTGTATATATCAATGACCTGATAACTTTTAGTCAGACAGAGGAACCTCGATTATCCGAATATCAATTATCCGAAAATCAGATTATCCGAAGGAGATCTCGAGGTCCCAATAGAAACATTGCATCAAAGACGTGTTTCCAACAGAGATCGTGTCTTTTGTTTACAGTAATTAAACAGGCACCGTCTCCCAATGACTGATCTCCCACCCCCCCTCTCTCCCCCCACACTTTCCCTGGAGTTCTACACAGGGGTGTACCCTAAACCCCAAATTCCCCAGATAATCTCTCCAGCATTGTCCTGTATAAGGTAAACGTGGAATCTGTCAAAATTTTGCAGTAGAAAGTGGTGTGTGTGGCTCTGTGTGTGTGTGTGTGTGTGTGTGTGTATTTGTGTGTGTGTGGCTCTGTGTGCATGTGTGTCTGTGTGTGTGTGTCTGTCTGTCTGTCTGTGTGTGGCTCTGTGTGCGTGTGTCTGTCTGTGTGTGTGTGTGTCTCTGTGCGCGTGTGTGTCTGTGGCTCTGTGTGTGTGTGTGTGTGTGTGGCTCTGTGTGCGTGTGTGTGTGTGTGTAGCTCTGTGTGTGTGTCTCTGTGTGTGTGTGTGTGGCTCTGTGTGTGTCTGTTTGTGTGTGTGTCTCTGTGTGTGTGGCTCTGTGTGCGTGTGTCTGTCTGTGTGTGTGTGGCTCTGTGTGCGTGTGTGTCTGTGTTTCTGTCTGTGTGTGTGACTCTGTGTGTCTCTGTGTGCGTGTGTGTCTGTGGCTCTGTGTGTGTGTGTGTGTAGCTCTGTGTGTGTGTGTGTGTGTGTGTGTGTGTATTTGTGTGTGTGTGGCTCTGTGTGCATGTGTGTCTGTGTGTGTGTGTCTGTCTGTCTGTCTGTGTGTGGCTCTGTGTGCGTGTGTCTGTCTGTGTGTGTGTGTGGCTCTGTGTGCGTGTGTGTCTGTGTTTCTGTCTGTGTGTGTGACTCTGTGTGTCTCTGTGCGCGTGTGTGTCTGTGGCTCTGTGTGTGTGTGTGTGTGTGTGGCTCTGTGTGCGTGTGTGTGTGTGTGTAGCTCTGTGTGTGTGTCTCTGTGTGTGTGTGTGTGTGGCTCTGTGTGTGTCTGTTTGTGTGTGTGTCTCTGTGTGTGTGGCTCTGTGTGCGTGTGTCTGTCTGTGTGTGTGTGGCTCTGTGTGCGTGTGTGTCTGTGTTTCTGTCTGTGTGTGTGACTCTGTGTGTCTCTGTGTGTGTGTGTGTGTGTGGCTCTGTGTGTGTCTGTTTGTGTGTGTGTACGTGTGTGTGGCTCTATGTGTGTGCGTGTGTCTGTGTGTGTGGCTCTGTGTACGTGTGTGTGTGTGTGTGTGTGTCTTTGTGTGTGTGTCTGTGTGTGGCTCTGTACGTGTGTGTGTGTGTGTGGGGTTGGGGGGGTGCGGGGGGCGGTTTTGGGCAGGATTGGGGTGGGCGGGGGATGGTGTTGGATGGGATTGGGAGGATGGGTGGGGTGGTGGGGGGAGGTGTTGGGGATGCGGGTGGGGAGCGGTGCATTGTTCTGCAGAATTGGGGGGACGGGTGGAGGGCAGGTGGGGGGCAGGGATTGGACAGGGTTGGACTCCGAGCCCCAGAGGAAAGGCATTTAATCGATTAACTGAATAATCGATTATCCCAATGAAATAGTACCTGCCCATCTTGTTCGGATAATTGAGGTTCCCCTGTACATGGAAGGACCATCTGCAACATTTGTCGGAATTGTTCAATCAACTTCAGAAGGTGGGCTTGGTGATAAACATGGCGAAAAGTCACCTTTCTGGGCCATGCTATTGGGCAGCGACAAATGGCCCCACGGGATGCAAAAATGAATGTAATTGGTGAGTTTCCCCATACCATCGACAGGAAGAGCATTACTACAGTTCCGGGGATTGAGTGGATTTTATCGAAAATTCTTACCAGATGTTAGCAGTGTGGCTACTCCCCTCACTGAATTGCTAAAGAAAGGCAAGACGTTTCAGGAGACAGTGGTCTGTCAGAAGGTGTTTGACAGCCTGAAAGCTGTGTTACCCCCTGCCTCAGTATTAGCCACTCTTTATGACACAAAACCATTCACGATGGCTATCGATGTGAGAGATGTGGGTGTCGGGTGCTGTGCTCTTGCAAGAAGATGATGAGAAGTTAGAAAGACCTATCGGGTGTTCATCAGCAGAAATATTCGATGATTGAGAAGGAGACTTTGAGCTTGGTGTAGGCATTACAGCATGTTTATGTTCCTAGTAATGTACCTGAGACAATCATATACACTGATCATAACCCATTGATGTTTGTGGAGACATTTAAGGACCAAAATGCCACTCTGGTTAGATGGAGCTGTTCAATTTGAACATTGTTCAGGTGGAAGGACAAGAGAATATTGATTGCCGATGTATTGTCAAGACTTGGATGAGAAGTGGAGGCGGTCAATGGCAGGGGTACACCAGACTGGAACAGAATGTAGTTGTGCACGTTTGCATGGTTATAGTGTGTGTTGTAGAGTACCGAGGGACCTCGATTATCCAAAGGCCATGGGTGTTGAGTATTTTGTTCAGTTAATCTAATTCCAATAATGGAATGCTGGATAAAGTAGTCTAGCCATGCATCGGGACCTTGAGATCTTGTTCGGATAATCCGAAATTCCGATAATTGAATGCCAGACAATTTAGGTTCCTTTGTTGTAACAGTATAAGATTAAGGGGTTTTAAAATGAAGCCATCTTTGGATATTGATGGGTTGTTTTAAAGGGGGGAGGTGTGACGATGCTGCTCACTTGACAAGGTTATGTTGTCCTTAAAAGACACAGCCTCTGAAAAGTCTAGGATTGAAGGGTTTTAGGGCCAGTTTGATTATAGCTAACAGATACTGCCTCAGGCAACAGGCTTTCGAGGTTTTGAAAAGCAAACACTTGTACAATGAAAAGAGAGTAGCCAGTTCTCCCAGCTCAGCTTTTCTCTGGTTTGTTTTGGTTTATAGCAGTAGTGTTTTAAAGCTGCAGGACTCAAAGAAGCAGGTTTAGGCTGGCACTCTCTCTCTCTCTCTCTGATTTCTCTCCTTCAAGGCCCTGGATTTGATTTTACCTTTTGTGCCAAGGGGTGTTCATGGGGATTATTGCAAGTACTGGGAACAGCATCATTAAGTGGGATAATCTGTTGGGTTTTCAGAGAGGTTAAGTTATTCTTGTATTGTGTTCTCTTTTGTTTGTGGTTCATTCAGTAATCTTGCAATTAAATTCTGTTTTGTTTCAAACGAAGTGGTTTGATCAGCTGCATCACTCCTGGAATATCCACTTTACACCTGCTTAAAACAACGAGCAAAGTTAGGGTTTGGACGGCCTTCTTGAAATGTTTTGAGGGGGAGGGGCCTGGTCCATAACTCTATCCAGCTTGCTCACAATTTTGAAAGCCTCTGTCAGATCTCCCCTCAATCACCTTCTCTCCAGGGAGAACAGTCCCAAATTCTTAAATTGAACTTCACAACTAAAGTTTCTCATTCGTGAAACCATTCTCGTAAGCTGCTTGTGTAAGCTTGCCAGTGCATTCCCATCTATCCTCTAATGTGGTGCCCACAACTCCTGCTGAGGACTAACAAGTGTCTTAGACAAATTCAACATCATCTCCCTGCTCTTATACTCAAAGCCCCCATTAATAAAGCTGAGCACACGATATGCTTTATTAACTGCTTCAAACTATCCCTACACAAATATTGAGCTTTCTGTAAAGTTTTTAAGTTATAGAAATACATTTTACAGTTTGAACTTGTAGTGATTGTAATGAGGTCAGCCAGCTGAAACTCTTGGAATATGAGTTCCCTGATTGGGGCTGTTAATCTGGTACAATCAGGGAGTCCTGGCTGACAGATTACAAGGGGGGTGTCAGAGATGTCAACACTCTAATAACTATCTCTGATGCAGCAGAACTATATTCAAAGATTGTTCACATGTAAATAATGTGCTATACATAAAGAGACCTAAAGGGCAACTTTTTCACGCAGAGAGTGGTAAGTGTATGAAATGAGCTGCCAGAGGAAGTGGTGGAGGCTGATACAATTGCAACATTTAAGAGGCATTTGGATGAGTATATGAATAGGAAGGGCTTGGAGGGATATGGGCCAGGTGCTGGCAGGTGGGACTAGATTGGGTTAGGATATCTGGTCGGCATGGTCGGGTTGGACCGAAGGGTCTGTTTCCATGTTGTGTACATCTCTATGACTGTATACATGTCGTGAAACTTGGAAGGGTACAAAAAAATGTTTTACAAGGATGTTGCTAGTTTGGAGGGTTTGAGCAATGGGGAGAGGCTTAATAAGCTGGGGCTATTTTCCCTGGAGCATCCGAGGAGAGACCTTATAGAGGTTTATAAAAACCTGAGGGACATGGATAGGGTGAATAGTCCAGATCTTTTTCCCCAGGGTTGGGGAGTCCAAAACTGGAGGGCATAGGTTTTAGGCGAGAGAGGAAAGATTTAAAAGGGACCCAAGAAACAACGTTTTTCACACAGAGGGTGGTACGTGTATGGAATGAACTGCCCAAGAAAGTAGTGGAGTCTGGTACAGTTACAACATTTAAAAAGCATCTGGATGAGTATATGAATAGGAAGGGTTTAGAGAGATATGGGGGAGGCAATGGCCAAGTGCTTATATCGCTGGACAGAGATAATATTCTGGGGATCTGGGTTCAAATCCTGTCATGGCAGTTGGTGGAATTTGAATTTGATAAAATTCAGGAATTAAGAATCTAATAATGACCATGAATCCATTGTCGATTGTCGGAAAAGCCAATTGGGATCACTAATGTCCTTTAGGGAAGGAAACTGCCATCGTTACCCAGTCTGGTCTACATGTGACTCCAGACCCACAACAATGTGGCTGACTCTTAACTGCCCTCTGGGCAATTAGGGATGGGCAATAAATGCTGGCTTATCATGTGAATGAAAAAAGAAAATGTGCTGGGAAATGGGACGAGATTAATTTAGGACATTTGATCAACATGGATAAGTTGTACCAAAGGGTATGTTTCTGTGCTGTACAATTCTATGATTCTATAGGATGACTTGTTGATGGGATACTGGCCTTTGTGGGTGCTATTTCAGGCATTGTAGGAGGAGAGCTCAGCTGGCTAACAAAGAGACACTGTGGAAACAGAGACCACCTTAAGCAAGGACTTTCTCAGCTCAGTGTCCTCCTCGGTAACTCCTGCCACGGAGACTGCCCATGGCATAATGAGTATGATGTGGGAAGAGGATTAAAAGTGAAGCACTTTATCTGAATGGTGAGAGATTGCAGAGCTCAGAGGTACAGACTGGTCTCCAATAGCACATGTTTCTACAACACAAATTGGCTATTATACGATTGCTGAATTTACACCAACATTTGTAGAAAATGAACTTTCCTTACCTAGAATCATAGAATCTTACAGTGTGGAAACAGGCCCTTCAACCCAACAAGTCCACACCCACCCTCCGAAGAGTAACCCACCCAGACCCATTCCCCTACCCAGCACATGGATGATGATGGAATAGTGTAGAGGTATGGGCTTAGATTAGTTCACAGGTCGGCACAACATAGAGGGCCAAAGGGCCTGTTCTGTGCTGTATTGTTCTGTGTTCTATGTTCTATTTATCCTATATATACCCCTGACTAATGCACCTAACCTACACATCCCTGAACACTATGGGCAATTTAACATGACCAATTTGCCCATAGTGTTCAGGGATGTGTAGGTTAGGTCCGTTAGTCAGGGATAAATGTAGGATAATAGGGTAAGGGATTGGGTCTGGATTATAACACGATTCCAGCCCCATTAGTTGATATAGTTCTTATAAAGCGAGATTGTATGGGAACCAATCTATGGTGTTGTGAGAGCACTTACTGTACAGAACACCTCTGGGTATACTCATGCACGAGATATGCAAGGTTAGTATGCAGGTATAGCTTTAAGTCGGTGGTCTTCATTGTAGTGGTTACAACAAGAGCAGCCAGGTGGACCTCATAGACTATGAGTTCCCTGATTGGGGCTGTTAATCTGGTCCACTCAGGGAGCCCTGGCTGACAGATAGAAGCAGGAGTGTCAGCGGTTCTGTATGCTGTGAGAGCTGGCTCTGAGGGGGCTGGATCAGTGTCATGTACTGTGCGCGTGTAAATGAAAGGTGACCTGGTGACGGGATACCAGGCTGCATCGGGTTATTTAACTCATATCGCTTTAAAAGGTCATAGGAAATAGGAGGAAGAGGTAGGCCATTCGAAAAGCTCATGGCTGATCTGATCACCACCTTAACTCCCCTTCTCAGCCTCTCTGCCTTTAACCCTTGAGCCCCTTGCCTAACACAGCCTCAAATATTTTCACTGCCTTGGCCTCCATTGCTCTCAAGAGAAGAGAATTCCAAAGACCAACGACCCTCTGGGAGAACAAATTCATCCTCGTCTCCGTTGTAAACGGAGAAACCTTATTGTGAGACTGTGACATAGGTTTTAGATTTCTCCCAGTAGCTGGAAACATGTCAATGCTCTCTCTGTCGACACCCTCAAAATCCTTTTTTTCAGTTGGTGTCGAATTTTGTCTCATCACACATCAATGAAACACATTGGGACTGTTTCTAAATAAAGGGTGCTATATAAATGCAAATTGTTTTTACTGCTGCAACATGATCAGTTGAGCTTGTGCTTTAATCACTAGGGGGCATGTGATTCCCAAATGAGTATTTACATAATTCTTCAATGACAAATGGTCAGGATCCTGAATGTAGAGAGTGGGTTAATTTTGGAATACACTGACACAGGGAGAGAGCTCATGGCACTGTGGGTAATGTCCCTACCTCTGGACCAGAAGCTGCAGGTTCGAGCCCCACGCCCGGACTTGCTAACCTAGCTAATCAGGTTCACTGTGAACCTGTAAATCCTTACCACAGAGTCATAGAGATGTACAGCACGGAAACAGACCCTTTGGTCCAACTTATCCATACCAACCAGATATCTGAAATTAATCTAGTCCTATTTGCCAGCACTTGGCCCATATCCCTCTTAAACCCTTCCTATTCATATACCCATCCAGATGCCTTTTAAATGTTGTAATTGTACCAGCCTCCACCACTTCCTCTGGCAGCCCATTCCATACACGCACCACCCTCTGTGAGAAAAAAGGTTGCCCCTTACATCTCTTTTAAATCTTTCCCCTCTCACCCTCGTTACAGACTGCCCCACGCTGGGGAAAAGACCTTGCCTATTTCATCCTGCCCAGCCCTGGAAACAAGGACGGAAGGAAGGACACACGCTAGCATGCTGTCGATGGGCCAAATGGCCTCTCTGTATTGTCCACCTCACACCAGGCTTCCCCCTAGCACCTCGCCAGGAGGGTGTCAACAGACATGCCACACGGGATGGTCATCATAATGAGTACAAGTTTCAGCCCCCATTTAGCCCTCACTTTACAGCATACTGAATCGTGGGATTATACCCTTCCCTTGTGAATAAAAACATCCAGAAGGTGCTTTGAATGTGCAGCTGGCCTACCCAGAGAGTTATTTCTGACAGATGTTGTGGAAAGGGATTTTTCGAACTGCTCCAAACATCCTGAATTCACAGAGTGTCTGAAATTCAAAAAGGTTCTCGCTCGAAATTCACATTCAGTGATCCTAGCCCCTCTTCCCCACTGCCATCTCATTCTCCCTGCCCCCACCACTGGAGACTGGATTGGGCTCAGCTGTAAATCCTCATTTAGTTGAATGGCCAATCACTGGTGAACTGTCCCCCAACAGGCTGCGAAGAGGGGGTAAGGGGATTTGGAAAGCAGTGATGCAGAATCTTTACATGAATTAAGGAGAATCCAAAGGGTTTTTACAAATATATTAAGGACAAAAGAGTAACTAGGGAGAGAATAGGGCCCCTCAAAAATCAGCAAGGCGGCCTTTGTGTGGAGCCACAGAAAATGGAGGAGATACTAAATGAATATTTTGCATCAGTGTTTACTGTGGAAAAGGATATGGAAGATATAGACTGTAGGGAAATAGATGGTGACATCTTGCAAAATGTCCATATTACAGAGGAGGAAGTGCTGGACGTCTTGAAATGCATAAAGGTGGATAAATCCCCAGGACCTGATCAGGTGTACCCGAGAACTCTGGGGGAAGCTAGAGAAGTGATTGCTGGGCCTCTTGCTGAGATATTTGTATCATTGATAGTCACAGGTGAGGTGGACTGGAGGTTGGCAAACGTGGTGCCACTGTTTAAGAAGGGTGGTAAGGACAAGCCAGGGAACTATAGACCAGTGAGCCTGACCTCGGTGGTGGGCAAGTTGTTGGAGGGAATCCTGAGGAACAGGATGTGCATGTATTTGGAAAGGCAAGGACTGATTCGGGATAGTCAACATGGCTTTGTGCGTGGGAAATCATGTCTCACAAACTTGATTGAGTTTTTTGAAGAAGTAACAAAGAAGATTGATGAGGGCAGAGCAGTAGATGTGATCTATATGGACTTCAGTAAGGCGCTCGACAAGGTTCCCCATGGGAGACTGATTAACAAGATTAGATCTCATGGAATACAGGGAGAACTAGCCATTTGGATACAGAACTGGCTCAAAGGTAGAAGACAGAGGGTGGTGGTGGAGGGTTGTTTTTCAGACTGGAGGCCTGTGACCAGTGGAGTGCCACAAGGATCAGTGCTGGACCCTCTACTTTTTGTCATTTACATAAATGTTTTGGATGCGAGCATAAGAGGTACAGTTAGTAAGTTTGCAAATGACACCAAAATTGGAGGTGTAGTGAACAGCGAAGAGGGTTACCTCAGATTACAACAGGATCTGGACCAGATGGGCCAATGGGCTGAGAAGTGGCAGATGGAGTTTAATTCAGATAAATGCAAGGTGCTGCATTTTGGGAAAGCAAATCTTAGCAGGACTTATACACTTAATGGTAAGGTCCTAGGGAGTGTTGCTGAACAAAGAGACCTTGAAGTGCAGGTTCATAGCTCCTTGAAAGTGGAGTCACAGGTAGATAGGATAGTGAAGAAGGCGTTCGGTATGCTTTCCTTTATTGGTCAGAATATTGAGTACAGGAGTTGGGAGGTCGTGTTGTGGCTGTACAGGACATTGTTTAGGCCACTGTTAGAATATTGCGTGTAATTCTGGTTTCCTTCCTATCGGAAAGATGTTGTGAAACTTGAAAGGGTTCAGAAAAGATTTACAAGGATGTTGCCAGGGTTGGACGATTTGAGTTACAGGGAGAGTCTGAACAGACTGGTGCTGTTTTCCCTGAAGCGTTGGAGGCTGAGGGGTGATGTTATAGAGGTTTACAAAATTATGAGGGGCATGGATAGGATAAATAGACAAAGTCTTTTCCCTGGGGCCAGGGAGTCCAGAACTAGAGGGCATAGGTTTAGGGTGAGAGGGGAAAGATATAAAAGAGACCTAAGGGGCAACTGTTTCACACAGAAGGTGGTACGTGTATGGAATGAGCTGCCAGAGGAAGTGGTGGAGGCTGGTACAATTGCAACATTTAAGAGGCATTTGGATGGGTATATGAATAGAAAGGGTTTGGAGGGACATGGGCCGAGTGCTGGCAGGTGAGACTAGATTGTGTTGGGATATCTGGTCGGCATGGACGGGTTGGACCGAAGGATCTGTTTCCATGCTGTGTACATCTCTATGACTCTATGATTTTAAGTCACAAGTTAATCGATTCTCCATTGTCATGGAAGTGAGAGATTATCAGCTGGGGGGGGGGAAGCAGGAGGATTGAGTTGAGGGTGAAACCAGAACGGTCAGGAGAGGCCGACTGGCCTGCTCTTGTTGCTATGAAAGGTATGGGAGAAAGAGAGATGTAGATCTCCTACCCCCTTGAAAGGAGTAGAGTCGGTTCCCCTTTAAGTGTGACTGAATCTCCTGCCTGTTCTATCTCTGCAGCAGATGATTGACAGCGTGCAGTGACTTCACCAAGAAAGGAGGGGTTGGGGATTGTCAGTTCCCAGAGAGAGAGAATGAAGGTTTAATCAGCCCCACGACTGCGGAGCAATACAGCCTTCCACCTAAAGGAGATCAGGAGACAGTCTCTGAGATTTCTGTTTGCAAAGGTAAGCCATTTATTCCTGGGGATTAGAACTGGGCTGGAATGGAACTGGTGTGTTTGCTTACCTCTTGCTCTCAAAGGGATGCTGCAAGACCTTCCCTTGTCTGTCTCGCTGGATGGTTTTATCTTTCTTAAAAGGAAGATATAGTGAAATGCAGCAGCCTGGGGTACCCTGTGCCCTGGGTGTATGTGTGGCCTTTGTTGCAGACTCTGTTCTTTGTACTGTTCCCCTGGTAGAGGTGGGTGATAGATGTGTCGTGTCCAGATCTCCCCACCCACAGACAGTGCCACTGCCGAGTGTTTGAGCATCCCCCCCCCTCCTCTCCTCCTTTTGACGGGGTGACTCCGGGCTGGTGCACTCCCGGGGGAATGCCGCACTGTCGACACCGGGGCAGAGACGTTAAAGCGAGACGCTGCCCGCGGTCGGTCAGGTCCTGTTGGGATCGCACTGTGCATTCCACCACCCCCCTCCCCCCCGTCGGCTGCCTCGGCCTTCCCCGCCTCGGGGGGGCTTCTGCGATTGGCCAGAGGGGGTCGTGACCGGCGCTACAGCAATGCAGTTCTCCCCGTTCCCCCCCGGGGGGAGGGAATGTCCAACTCTCAGATCAAGGAGGTGCTTTGAGACGCCCCTCCCAGGAGACACACAGAGACTCCCAGCCCAGGATCGGAGAAGAGTGAGGGGTTGGAGGGAGTGGGGGGGATTGTGAAGGGGAGGAGGGGAAGAGGGATCAGACAGAGGGTGGGAGAGGGGGAAAGGGAGGAGTGAGGGAGTGAAGGAGGAGAGAGTGAGGGAGGATGAGGGGAGATGGGGAAAAGAGAATGAGGGAGGGGAGAGTGGGGGGAGGGAGGGGAGAGTGGGAGGAGGGAGTGGGAGGGGGAGGAGGGAGTGGGGGAGGAGGGAGTGGGAGGGGAGAATGGGGGGGAGAGGGGATGAGGGAGGGGAGAGTGGGGGGAGGGGGGATGAGGGAGGGGAGAGTGGGGGGAGGGAGGGGAGAGTGGGGGGAGGGAGTGGGAGGGGGAGGAGGGAGTGGGAGGAGGGAGTGGGGGAGGAGGGATGAGGGAGGGGAGAATGGGGGGGAGGGGGGATGAGGGAGGGGGAGAGTGGGGGGAGGGGGGATGAGGGAGGGGAGAGTGGGGGGGAGGGGGGATGAGGGAGGGGAGAGTGGGGGGAGGGGGGATGAGGGAGGGGAGAGTGGGGGAGGGAGGGGGATGAGGGAGGAGGATAAAGGGGAGAGGGAGGAGGATAGAGGGAGAGTAGGTGGAGGGAGGGGAGAGTGGGGGAGGGGGGATGAGGGAGGGGAGAGTGGGGGAGGGAGGAGGTTAAAGGGGAGAGGGAGAGTAGGTGGAGGGAGGGGAGAGTAGGTGGAGGGAGGGGAGATTGGGGGTAGACTGAGGGAGGAGGAATGGGGAGGGGGATGAGGGGGAGTGAGGGAGGGGAGAGTGGGGGGAGGGGGGATGAGGGAGGGGAGAGTGGGGGAGGAGGATGGAGGGGGATGAGGGAGGAGGATAAAGGGAGAGTTGGTGGAGGGAGGGGAGAGTGGGGGGGGAGACTGAGAGAGGAGGAATGGGGAGGGGGAGGGGGATGAGGGAGGGGAGAGTGGGGGAGGGAGGGAGGAGGATGAAGGGGGAGTGGGGGAGGGAGGAAGAAGGATGGAGGGAGAGTAGGTGGAGGAAGGGGAGAGTGGGGGGAATGAGGATGAGGGAGGGGGAATGGGGGAGGGAGGATGAGGAAGGGGAGAGTGGGGAAGTGAGACTGAGATAGTGGAGAGCACGGGGACGGAGAATAAGGTAGGGGCGAATGAGGGAAGGGAGGATGAGAATGGGGTGAGTGTCTGTGAGTGAAACCATTGCGATGAGATTTAGACTGGAGCAAGAAAAGATCAATCATTTAAATAACTAATCATCCGTTACCAAATTTACAATCCATTATCTCTGTGTGACATCACTTTGTGAAACAACATCCAGTTTCTCCGTTCATCACCAATTAGGAAGGAAACCTCAATCAATGACAAAATAATTTGTTGGTAAACTGGCCAAGAATAGATGGGTGTTGCTGGTGAACAACACAGATGGAAATGTGCTTCCTGCATTTTCTTGAGTCACTTTCGATGCTAAATAGAAATCTTCTAAATATTCAAATTGCAAGTGGAGTGGTGAATTATTATCTTACCTTATTAAAGATGGTGAAGACAGTATCTACTTCTTTGCTGCAGACCTTGCTTCCTGCTTTTATTTGGCTGTACTTTTAAATCAATGTTCACATTTGATTTTCCACTGTCAACGGTCACAGTGTAATACTAGTATCTGGCCAGCAGGGCCGTTTGTGAGCAGGTACCTTCCTCCATTCCATCTTTAGTTTGTAAAGAAAGACACCTTTTTTTTTCCCCTGTTCTGACATTCAATTTTTCTAGAGATTTCTCTGTTTTCTCCCAGATGTCTTTAAGTGTCAGAGTCTGAATGTCATAGCCCAGTAATATCTTAGCCCAAGCAGCTAATTGTCTTTCTCCTGTAGCTACCCTTTGTGGTAACCAATATTGGCTTTACTTTATGGCTGTAACTTCGTAAGACTGATCTTCACAGCGATTGCAAAAACACTTAATGTTGGAGAGCCTTCCAAATTATAGTGACTCACTCACGATGCGTTCGGCTGGCTGCATTGTGATAGCGCCTTCTGTCATCACTTACATGGACCTTTCACTGATTCTCCTTCTGAATTTCTCTCTCATTCCCTTCCTCTTCTCCCATCCACCCAACATTTCCTCTGCCCCACAGCCCCCACTTCTCCACTCCACTACACCCCGCCGCCCCCTCTTGTTTTCCCTCTGCATTCTTTGCTCAATGCTCTGTTGCATGCATCTCCCATATGCCTCTCCCCCAAACCCCTCATTCACCCCAACCTTCTCTTTGCTGTTCCCTCCAACCCCCTTGCTCTCTCCACTCTCCCTCACTCTCCACGAACCTCCACTTCGCGGTCCCCCAGCCACCTCTTCGCTCTTCCCCATACTCCCTCTCTCACTCTGTGCCCATTTCTCTTCCACATCCTCCCTCAGGACTAGAGTAGACCATTCAACCCTCGAGCCTGCTAGACCATTCATTGAGTCCTGTCTGATCATCTAACTCAATGTCATTTTCCCAGATTACCTCCATATCCTTTGATATCATTAGTCCCCTACATCCATGGAACTCCATCTTGAATGTGCTTATTGTCTGAGCTTCCTCAGCTCTCTGAGATAGGGAATTCCAGAGATTCACCTCCCATAGAGTGAAGAAATTGCTCCTTATCTCAAATGAGGAGAGTTGAGGGCCTAGTGGTGTTATCACTGGACTGTTAATCCAGAGACCCAGATAATGTTCTGAGGACCTGAGTTCAAATCCTGCCATGGTGGAATTTGAATTCAATACAAAAATATCCTGGCATTAAGAATTTGACAATGTCAATGAATTGATTTTTGTAATGTCCTTTAAGAAAGGAAACTGCTATCCTTACCTGGTCTGGCCTAGACGTGACTCCAGATCCAGAGTGATATGGTGGACTTTTACCAATTGGGTATGGGCAATGAATACTGACCCAGCCAGTGCTGCCTTCACCTTGTAAAAGAATAAAATAAATTGTTCTTTTGTGGTGTAAACTCTCAACATTGAATACCGATTAGATGTTGAAAAAATTATTTACCCCCATGGCTACCAAAGGTGTTAAATTATTTTCAAAACACCTGCAAGTTAGCTCGCTGAGCTGGAAGGTTCGTCTTCAGACGTTTCATTACCATACTAGGTAACATCATCAGTGAGCCTCCGGTGAAGTGCTTGTGTTATGTCCCATTTTCTATTTACTTGTTTAAGTATCCTTGGGTTGGTGATGTCATTTCCTGTGTTGGTGACATCATCTCCTGTGTTGGTGATATCATTTCCTGGTCTTTTTCTCAGAGGATGGTGGATGAGGGTCCAAATCGACGTGTTTGTTGGTAGAGTTCTGGTTGGAATACCCTGCCTCCAGGAATTCTCATGTTTGGCATGTCCTAGGATGGATCTGTTGTCCCAGTCGAAGTGGTGACCTTCCTCATCTGTGTGTAAGGACACTATGATAGTGGGTCATGTCTTTTTGTGGCTAGTTGATGTTCATGTATCCTAGTGGCTAGTTTTCTGCCACAAAAAGACATTACCCACTCTCACTAGTATCCTTATGTCCCACTTCAACTGGGACAACACACCCATTCTTGGACAAGCCAAACAGAGACACGCATGGGAATTCCGAGAAGCATGGCATTCCAACCGGAACTCTATCAACAAACACGTCGATTTGGACCCCATGTGTCACCCTCTGAGAAAAAGAACAAGTAATGACATCACCCACACCGGAAGTGACATCACCATCCCAAGGAAACCTAAACACATAAATAGAAAGTGGGACATAACATGCGCGCTTCACTGGAGGCTCACTGATGATGTTACCTAGTATGGTGATGAAATGTTCTAAAACCGAACATTCCAGCTCAGTGAGCAAACTTACATCCACAGCCTCAACCCGAGCTACAAATCTTCTCAAAACTCGTTAGTATTGAAGCAATATTTAGATGTGCACTTGAATACCAAGACATATAAGTCTGTGGGTCAAAAAGTGCTGGCAAATGGGATTAGGATAGTTAGGTGGTTATTTTAGACTGTCGCAGAGTTGATGGGTCTTTTTTCTGTGCTGTTGGCCTCTATGATCCCCAAATCCCTCTGTTGTGTAACTTTCTGCAGTCTTCTCCATTTAAATAATATTCAATTACTCCATTCTTCCTGCCAAAATGCATACATTATATTATATCTGCAACATTTCTTGCCTTAGCTTGACCACATTCCTCTGCAGATCCTTTATACCATCCTTGCAAACTTCCTTCACACTTATTTTTGTCTCGGTCAATAGTCAGGGCTGTCTGCAATGCAGCTTCAAATCTTTGTCCTCAGTCAGAGTTCACTAAAGCGATGCCTCACTCCTCATGTCATTTATCTGAAATGAACTACTTTCACGTATTTCAAATGATTTAAAGTGAGATTTCACTTATGATTCTATGAGCCAAGGCCTAGTTAACAGAATGGAATAGAGTGCTGTGGAAAAGGAAGAGATGTTGCTGAAGTTTTTCATTATGTCCTCATCAGGACAAATGCAAGAATGCCAAATTTCAAGCAATCACAACAATTTATCCTGCAGGAAAAAAATGGCATTGATTAGTTGGCAAGTCGACTCTGATAGGCTGGTATGTTGCTATTGAGAAAATAACAAGAATTGCAGGTTTCCTACACACCTGGGTCTCCGCATGCCCCCTGTTTTCTGCAAACAAAAGGAATATGTTCAAGCCTTCTACCTTTTTGAAATTCTTCAGAAGCTTGGGAATTTCTTAAGCAACTATATCAGCTAGGTCGTACATGATAAATAACTGGAGATATGTTTCCAAGGTGTTGGTTGAAGGAGGAAAGTTGTCAAGGATTCCTAGAGATCTACTCTTTGAAGAATATTACGGGATATTCCACATGTATCCAAGTAGGCTGTGGTGTTCTTAGTCAAACGGTTCCCCTGTAAAATGGCAACTCCAGTAATGTGGCCATGAAACTACACACTGACCAGTGCACATTTAGGGTGGTCATGGCCTAGTAGCATTAACATTGGATTGTTGATCCAGGTAATGACCTGAAAATCAGTTCAAATCCCGCTATGGCAGATAAATTCAATAACACTCTGGAATTAAGAGTCTATTGATGACCTTGAATTCGTTGTTGGGGGACAAACCCGTCTGGTTCACTGAGGAAGCTGCTATCCTTATCTGGTCTAGCCTACATGTGAGTTGAGACCCAGAGCAATGTTGCCCTCTGGAAAATTAGGAATGGGCAATCAATGCTGGCCTAGCCAGTGATGCTCTCATCCTGTGAATGAGTTTTTTTTAAACAAAGTGACAATCAGGAAAGCATTGAAAGGTTTGACTTTATATAGCACCTTTCACATCCGTGGGATATTCCTGTGCACTCTGCAGCCAGAGTGATAGTTTTGATGTGTAGTCACAGCAAATCCAGCAGCCAACTTGCACACAGCAAGATCCCACAGTATCAGACAGCACTGTGGCAGATTTCTTTCTTTAACGGACATCAATGGCAGATTATTTAATGGCAACTGACAAAAGTCACCATTCATCCAGCTCTATTTTTGAAATCTTCTTCGAAATCATTTTTCACCATCTGCCATGGTGTGATTCGAACCCTGTTATCAGAGCATTGGCTTGGGGTTCTGGATTAGTAGAGTCATAGAGCTGTATAGCGCAGAAACAGATCCTTAGGTCCAACTCGTCCATGCCGACCAGATATCCGAAACTAATCTAGTCCTATTTCCCAGTATGTGGCCCATATCCTTCTCAACCCTTCCTGTTCATATACCCATCCAGGGGCCTTGTGAATGTTGCAATTGTATCAGCCTCTGGCAGCTCATTCCAAACATGCACCACCCTCTGCATGAAAAAACTTCCCCTTAATCCCTTTTTAAATCTTGCCCCTCTCACTCTAAACCTATGCCCTCTAGCTTTGGACTCCCCTGGCCGGGGTAAAAAACTTTGTTTATTTACCCTATCATAATCCTCATGATTTTATAAACCTTTATAAGATCACCTTCGAACCAGTTCTATATCTAAATGACCAGTTCTCCCTGTATTCCATGTGACCTGACCTTGCTAACTAGTCGACCATGAGGAATCTTGTCGAATGCCTTACTGAAGTCCATATAGATCATGTCCACCACTCTGCCCTCATCAATCCTCTTTGTTATTGCTTCACAAAACTCACTCAAGTTTGTGAGGTATGATTTCCCTTGTGCAAAGCCATGTTGACAATCCCTATTCAGTCCTTGCTTTTCCCAAAAGCTCAAATCCTCTAACCCTGACAACATCCTTGTAAATCTTTTCTGAACCCTTTCAAGTTTCACAACATCTTTCCGCTAGGAAAAAGACCAGAATTACATGCAATATTCCAATAGTGGCCTAACCAATGTCCTGTACAGCCGCAACATGACTTCCCAACTCTTATACTCTGACCAATAAAGGAAAGCATACCAAACGCTTCTTCACTATCCTACCTACCTGCGACTCCACATTCAAGGAGCTATGAACCTACACTCCAAGGTCTCTTTGTTCAGCAACACTCCCTAGGACCTTACCATTAAGTGTATAAGTCCTGCTAAGATTTGCTTTCCCAAAATGTAGCACCTTGCATTTATCTGAATTAAACTCCATCTGCCACTTCTCAGCCCATTGGCCCATCTGGTCCAGATCCTGTTGTAATCTGAGGTAACCCTCTTCGCTGTTCACTACACCTCCAATTTTGGTGTCATCTGCAAACCTACTAACTGTACCTCTTATGCTCGCATCCAAATCATTTATGTAAATGACAAAAGGTAGAGGGCCCAGCACCGATCCTAGTGGGACTCTATTGGTCACAGGCCTCCAGTCTGAAAAACAACCCTCCACCACCACCCTCTGTCTTCTACCTTTGAGCCAGTTCTGTATCCAAATGGCTAGTTCTCCCTGGACACGATGAGATCTAACCTTGCTAATCAATCTCCCTTGGGGAACCTTGTCGAGCACCTTACTGAAGTCCATATAGATCACATCTACTGCTCAGCCCTCATCAATCCTCTTTGTTACTTCTTTCAAAAAACTCAATCAAGTTTGTGAGACATGATTTCCCACGCACAAAGCCATGTTGACTATCCCGAATCAGTCCTTGCCTTTCCAAATACATGTGCATCCTGTCCCTCAGGATTCCCTCCAACAACTTGCCCACCACCGAGGTCAGGCTCACTGGTCTATAGTTCCCTGGCTTGTCCTTATCACCCTTCTTAAACAGTGGCACCACGTTTGCCAACCTCCAGCCTCCGTCACCTCACCTGTGGTTTTTGATGCTCCAAATAACTCAGCAAGAGGCCCAGTAATCACTTCCCTCACTTCCCACAGAGTTCTAGTGTACTCCTGATCATGTCCCGGGGATTTAACCACCTTTATGCATTTTAAGACGTCTAGCACTACCTCATCTGTAATATGGACATTTTGCAAGATGTCACCATCTATTTCTCCACATTCTATATCTTCCATGTCCTTTTCCCCAATAAACACTGATGCAAAATATTTGTTTAATATCTCTCCCATCTCCTGCAGTTCCACACATAGGCTGCCTTGCTAATCTTTGAGGGACCCTATTCTCTCTCTAGTTACCCTTTAGTCCTTAATGTATTTGTAAAAACCCTTTGGATTTTTATTAGCTTTATTTGCCAAAGCTATCTCATGTCCCCTTTTTGCCCTCCTGATTTCCCTCTTAAGTATACTCCTACTGCCTTTATACTCTTCTCAGGATTCACTCGATCTCTGCTGTTTATACTGGACATATGCTTCCTTCTTTTTCTTAACCAAACCCTCACTTTCCCTGGTCATCCAGCATTCCATTCACCCACCAGCCTTGCCCTTCACGCTGACAGGAACATGCTATCTCTGGAGTCTCATTATCTCATTTTTGAAGGCTTCCATTTTCCAGCCATCCCTTTACCTGCGAACATCTGCCCCCAGTCAAGTTTTGAAAGTTCTTGCCTAATACCGTCAAAATTAGCCTTCCTTCAATTTGGAACTTTAACTTTTAGATCTGGTCTATCCTTTTCCATCGTTATTTAAAGACTAGGACTATGGTCACAACTCCCAAAGTACTAGTCCAGTCACATTGCTGCTGCTGCAACCCCCTGCCCCACCAACTGGCCCTGACATGCTCAGACCTGTCCAGGTTCCAATCTCCTAGCAGATTCCTAGTGTTGTGAGTTTTACCAGAATCTCATCGATTAAGCCCTCTCTTCCTAAAGGACATTCGTGAACTTGATGTGGGTTTACAAACAATCCAGTAGAATTATTAACACAACTGTTGTTTAATTCCAAAGATATTTAACTGTATAAAATTCTCCCAAGCATTGTGGTGAGATTTGAACTCACATGCCCAGAGCATGAGCCTGACACCCGGATTCCTAGTCCAGCAACATTACTGTTGTGCAGCTACACACCTCTGTACACTCCTGTACTCCTGCACTTGAGTGTCAGCTTGAATTAAGTCTTTTAGTTAATCTTCAAAACCCACAACTTCCAACCCCAAGGTAGGAGCCCTCCCCACTGAGTCACACTGACACTTGGAATCAGCTTTGAAAGTGGGCTGGATTTAGAGGACATGAGCTCAAACACCACCAGGACAAATAATAATTCAGGAATCTAAAGCCAGTCTCAGTAACATGACCGTGAAACTGACAATGACTGTTGTAAAAACCCATTTAATTCACCAGTGCCATTTGGGGGAGGAAATCTGCTCTCCTCATGTGGTCTGACCTACATGTGTGAGTTGACCTTTATCAACTCTCTGAATTGACCACACAAAGCTAGGAGTGAGACTCCGTCCAGTCCCATGAGATTTACTGTGAGTTATGACAGAGCTGAGTCTGACACCAGCAGGAGAGAACATCGAACAGTACAGCACAGTACAGGCCCTTCGGCCCACGATGTTGTGGCGAGCATTTATCTTAATCTAAAATCAACCTAACCCACATACCCTCACTTTACTGCTGTCCATGTGCTTGTCCAGCTATCAGACCAAACATGTATTGAGGGAGATCTTAGACATTGCGCTAGAGAGTTGTATAGTCTGTAATGTACAGATATTGATAAAGGAGTGATACAATACATAATGAGTTGAATAGCCTGACTTAGAGATAAGGTGCCAACAGCCTTAGGGACAGTATATATGCAGACACCCTCAGTCTCAATGTATTTCAGACTGATATCTTTTCATTTGATTTATTATTGTTACATGGGGCGGCACGGTGGCACAGTGGTTAGCACTGCTGCCTCACAGCGCCTGTAGACCTGGGTTCAATTCCCGACTCAGGCGACTGACTGTGTGGAGTTTGCACGTTCTCCCCGTGTCTGCGTGGGTTTCCTCCGGGTGCTCCGGTTTCCTCCCACAGTCCAAAGATGTGCGGGTTAGGTGAATTGGCCATGCTAAATTGCCCGTAGTGTTAGGTAAGGGGTAAATGTAGGGGTATGGGTGGGTTGCGCTTCGGCGGGTCGGTGTGGACTTGTTGGGCCGAAGGGCCTGTTTCCACACTGTAAGTCTAATCTAAAAAATGTACCTAGGTGCAGTGAAAAATTTTGTTTTACGTGCCGATTATAACATACAATGATCACGCGGTGATCGAACAGAGTGAGGAATACAATGTTACAACTGCAAAGAAGGTACATTAAAAGCAAGATCAACATTAGGTTTGAAATTTGAGAGGTCCATTCAGCAACTTCATTAGAGAGTTGTACAATCTATAATTTACAGATAGAAACAAAGGAGTGATACAGTACAGAAGGAGTTAAAGAGGCTGACTTGGAGATAAGGTGTCAACAGCCTCAGGGGCAGTGTATATGCAGACACCCTCAGTCTCAATGTATTTCAGATGTCTCTATGTACAGGAAGCCATCTTGGCTTAAAGCAAGAGATAAAACACTGGGTTCAAGCAAATGCTGGCCTTGCCAGGGATACCCACATCCCGAATAAAATTGAAGGACAAAAGGACAGCTTACGAACTGATCAACCAAGGCGTCTTCCCAAAGCTTTAGCTTTCTCTGTGATGCCCTTCAATTTCTGCCCTGAAATGTCAGAATCAATTTGTGATGTGCTGGCAGGGGAGGAGAGGGATGGCTATCTGGGTTACCAGTCACTTGTGTGAAATAGAATGCGCCAGCTCATACTGGTGAACACGCCAACACTATTTCTACCTTGAGTGACCTAATTGTGAGTTGGAAAACGATTAGATTGACAAATGAGAATCTCCCCACAGAGCGAACGAGAGGTTTAAACGCCAAGTTAAAGATGCTGGAAAGAAATTGGAGGGGGGGTCACTAGGGAAGTAACCCCCTGCAGGGAAGCTGGGAGAAGGGTGCAGAATGGCATGGATGGGATTCTGCCATAGAAAGCTGGCTTTTCATCCCATTTGTCCCTGGGATGTGAGCGTTACTGATGAGGCTGTCCCTAATTTCCCTGAGAAGGTAGCGTTGAGTTGCTGTCCCGATACTACTGTTTCATAGGGTGACGGTTCTGAAAGGGTTAATAGAGCCATTGAATTGTACAGCCCAGAAACAGGCCCTTCGGCCCAATTCATCCATGCTGACCATGTTTCCTACACTGAGCTAGTTTTACTTGCCTCCATTTGGCCCATATTCCTCTGAACCTTTCCGAACATGTATCTCTCCAAACGTCTTTTAAATGTTGTAATTGTACTCACCTTTATCTCTGTGGGGAATGTGTTGGTCATGAAAAAGCAGCCAATCAGCTTTCGATCCCAATGGGGTCAGATGTGTTCTCTCTGGCTCCTGATTGGTGAGTTAGACATCATTGCTAAGACAATGTAACTTTTACCTATTGCTATCATGTAATAGAGTCATAGAGATGTACAGCATGGAAACAGACCCTTCGGTCCAACTCATCCATGCCAACCAGATATCCCAGCCCAATCTAATCCCACCTGCCACCAAACTACATCTTGTTGCCAAGACAAGTTTGCCCACTCATTAAGACTCGTGGGTGGTTCATCGTCAATTAATAGTAACAAAGCAGCCCATTAGACATGGCATCAGTGAGTAGTGTCCCTATCTCTGAGCCAGGAAGCTTGGGATCAAGATCCACTTGCTCCAGAGGAGGGTAATACTATCTTTGAGTAGGTTGCTTAGAAAACAAGAGGAGGATTTTGATAGCACTCCACCCATCCTATCCACAATCTGTTAGAGGGTGTTCCCACACAAATAGGCCAGGTACGTCCACAGTGCTGTGAGGGAAGGAAGTCCAGGATTTTGACCCAGCGACAATGAAGGAATGGTGACATATTTCCAAGTCAGGGTGGTGAGTCACTACAGGGGTTGGTGCTCCCATGTATCTGATGCTCCTGTTCTTCGAGGTGGAAGTGGTCATGTGTTTGGAAGCTGCTATGTGAGGATCGTTGGTGTATTTCTGCAGTGGATCTTGTAGGTAATACACACTGCTGCTACTGAGCGTTAGTGGTGGAGCGAATGGATGCAGTGCCAATCAAGCGAACTGGGTAGTGTCAAGCTTAGAATCATATAAGACTTACAGTGCAGACGGAGGCCATCAAATCTGCACCAGTCCTTCGAAGGGCTGCCCTTAGACATATAACCCCATTCACCATGGCTAATCCACCTAGCCTGCACATCCCTGGATACTATGGGCAGTTTAGCATATCAATCCACCTAACCTGCACATCTTTGGAAGGAAACTGGAGCACCCGGAAGAAACCTACGGAGAATGCACAAACTCCACATGGACAGTCGCCTGACGGTGGAATCGAACCCGGGTCCCTGATGCTGTGAGGCAGCAGTGCTAACCACTGAGCCACCGTGCCGCCCAAGCTGGTTGACTATGGCTGAAGCAAAGTTAGAGTTTTCCCTCACATTCCTGACAGGTGTCTTGTCGATGGTGAGAAGAGAGAGAAACACAGCTTCTGCTGGGCTGGCAAGTGTAGGGCTGGGGCAGTATTCTAAAATAAACCCAAGCCAGGCCATTCAGAAATGGGAGGGCAATAGGCAATACCATTCGGAACACCCTTCTGCAGGCAGTAGTTGATGCTAGATCAGTTGTTAATTGTAAATTTGGGATTGGTGGATGTTTTTAATGGACATGGGGTAAAGGCCAAGTGGGAGTTGGGATTGGCAGTGATGGGAATGCAGAGCTGAGCAGATTGGAGAGGCAGCAGGTGACTGGGACTGGATACAGGTTAGGATATTGTAGTAGGACCAGCTTTAGAGAACAGAAAGGCCTCACAAAGACCATGGCACCCCTAGAGCCTTTGATTAGACTCCCTACGGTGTGGAAACAGGCCTTTTGCCCAACAAGTCCACACCGACCCTCCAAAGAGTAACCCATCCAGACCCATATGATTAATGCACCTAACAGTGTGGGCAATTTGGCACGGCCAATTCACCTGACCTGCGCATCTTTGGACTGTGGGAGTAAACCAGAGCACCCCCACACAGACACAGGGAGAATGTGCAAACTCCACTCAGATAGACAGTTGCCCGAGGCTGGAATTGAACCCAGGTTCCTGGCGCTGTGACCCACCTTTGCTGTATTGCTGAGCATGAGCAAGCCATAATGAGGCAACACCAGCTCTTAACTCAACAGGATATAAAAAAAAATCCGGCAGGAGAACATAGAACAATACAGTATAGGCCCTTCGGCCCTCAATGTTGTGCCAGCCTTTTATCCTACCCTAAAGATGAGGGAAGAATAGGAGGTTTATAAAAGCATGAGGGTTATAGATAAGGTGAATGACAGATGTATTTTCCCTAGGGTGGGGGGTTTTAAGACGAGGGGGCAGATTTTAAAGGAGAGAGGAGAAAAATTTAAATAAAAGACATGGGGGGTCAACGTTTTACACGGAGGGTGGTTTGCGGCGTGTGGAATGAACCTCCTGAGGAGGTGGTGGTTAAGGATACAGTCACAGTTAACTGCATGAATAGGAAAGGTTTGCAGGGATACAGGCCAAGTGCAGGCAGGTGGGACTGGTACGGTTTGGGATGTTGTTCAGTGTGGACTAGTTGGACCAAAGGGTCTGTTTCTGTGCTGTGTGACTGTGTGACTCCATGAGCCAAAGTAGGCCACCCGGAGAAAATGTTGTTCTTCTATGTTCTAAAGAAACCTGTTAACCACTTTATTTATCCCATATGAAAGAACTTGCATTTATGTGGCGCCTCCGGCCATCCCAGAGCACTAGATAATGAACAGGTCCAATTAATTGTGTCGTACATCCTGTGGTTTTGTTTCATCAACCCAAACCTCGCTTTACAAAAGCCTGCCTCATTATCTCCTGTCCTTTTTACATATCCACTAATTCCACCGTGAATTACAGAGACCCGAAATGTAACCTAATTGTGATTAGTCAGCCTGTAATCTCCTTGTTTGATTCCCTTGCCTCTTTTTTGCTTTTTTTCTTGGAAGATTTTTCTGGCTCTGTTAGTTTGACACCATTCCAAAGACATTGCTGCAGAACCAGGCAATGTTCCTGCAATCTCCTGCCAAGCTGTCCATTTTCATGGACTAATGCTTCCAGAGCTGAGAGGGCAAGTGAGGGTTATTCCCAGAACGGAGAAGGTTAAGAGGAGGTTTTTTTCCTTGACTTATTATTGCCACACGTACCTCGATACAGTGAAAGGTTTTGTTTTGTGTGCAGTACAGGCAGCTCATACCATACAAAGCACAAAAGGGTAATAGAACGGAGTGAGGAATACAAAGTTACGGCTGCACAGAAGATGCACAAAGAGTGAGATCGACATTAAATTTAAAATTTGAGGGGTCCATTCCGAAGTCTAATAACGGCGTGGAAGAAGCTGTTCTTGAATCTGTTGGTACGTGTCTTTAAGCTTTTGTATCTTCTCCCTGGCAGAGGAGGGTGGCAAAGACTATAATGGGGAGGTCTTTGATGATGTTGGCTGCCTTCCCAAGGTAGGAAGAAGTGTAGATGGAGTCACTGGATGGAAGGTTGGCTTTGTGTGACAGACTGGGCTATATTCATAAGTCTCTATGGTCCTGGGCAGAGCAGTTGTTGTATCAAGCTGTGATGCACCTGTAAAAATTAGGAAGGGTCTACACGCCGAATTTCCTTCACCTCCTGAGGAAGTAGAGGCTTTGATCGAGGGGTTCAAAATCATAAAGAGAGAAATTATTCCCATTGGCTGAAAGATCAGGAATCGGAGATTTAAAGGGATTGGCAAACCCGGCAGTGACGACCTGAGGAAAACCGTTCTCATGCAGGTAGTGAGGGTGAGGAACGTAATTCCTTAGACTGTGGTGGGCGGTCTCCTTTACATTGGGGAGACTGGATGCCTCCTAGCAGAGCACTTTCGGGAACATCTCCGGGACACCCGCACCAAACAACCACACCGCCCTGTGGCCCAACATTTCAACTCCCCCTCCCACTCTGCCGAGGACATGGAGGTCCTGGGCCTCCTTCACCACCGCTCCCTCACCACCAGACGCCTGGAGGAAGAACGACTCATCTTCCGCCTCGGAACACCTCAACCCCAGGGCATCACTGTGGACTTCAACAGTTTCCTCATTTCCCCTTCCCCCACCTCCCCCTAGTTCCAAACTTCCAGCTCAGCACTGTCCCCATGACTTGTCCGACCTGCCTATCTCCTTTTCCGCCTATCCACTCCACCCTCGCCTCCCTGACCTGTCACCTTCATCCCCTCCCCCACTCACCTATTGTACTCTATGCTACTTTCTCCCCACCCCCACCCTCCTCTAGCTTATCTCTCCACGCTTCAGGCTCACTGCCTTTATTCCTGATGAAGGGCTTTTGCCCGAAACGTCGATTTCGCTGCTCCTTGGATGCTGCCTGAACTGCTGTGCTCTTCCAGCACCACTGATCCAGAATCTGGTTTCCAGCATCTGCAGTCATTGTTGTTACCCTGTGGTGAGGGCAGGTTCAATTGAGGCTTTCACAAAGGATTGGTATCCTTTAGCTGGAGGGGAGATCTTTTTCAGGTCCACGAATCAAAGGCAGGGGGAATGCAAAGAGATGAACTGCTCCAGCAGAGAGCCAGTGTAGAAATGATGGGCTGAATGAGCCACTTTCTATGCCATATCCATTCTCCAATTGAATTATTCATTGTCCTCAGCTGCAAAATATTTGCGGGTGCAGACCTTTCCATCTAGCTTTGGACGACACAGTAGCTCAGTAGTTAGCACTGCTGCCTCATAGCGCCGGGGTTTGATCCCAGCCTGGGGTGACTGTCTGTCTGTCTGTGTGGAGTTTGCACATTCTCACCATGTCTGCGCGGGTTTCCTCCCACAGTCCAAAGATGTGCAGGTCAGGTGAATTGACCATGCTAAATTGCCCCTAGTGTTAGGTACATGAGTAGGGGAATGGGTCTGGGTGGGTTACTCTTGGGAGGGTCGGTGTGGACTTGTTGGGCTGAAGGGCCTGTTTCCACACTGTAAGGAATCTTTTCATTTTGGGATATTAACCTCTTGTAGTGGGTCTGGCTCATCCTCCTCAGTGTCAGTGGTAGAACCATGGGCAGTGTGTCCTGTGCCTGTGGAATTATCAAGGAAATGTTGCTTATGCAGGACTGTGTCTCCATGTGTGATCTCAGCACAGCACAGGAAGCAGCAAGAAAATTGTATTTACGGTAGAGAGGTGTTGCTTGACGAAGGGCTCCGTACCTGCATTGGAAAATCAGGCATCAACTTTGGCCAACTAACACTACGGTCATGGGAGAACAACATATAGACCCATGAGAGCAGGATGCTCAACAGTAAGGCCTGCATTCTTGTCCGGTACAACAATGAGTCCTGAACAAACTGCATCTATGAAGACAAAAGGCTCACTAACATCCATCTCCAGGATTGGCGACATTTCATTGGCATTACAAGCACAGATCCTGATGAAGTAGTCCTCTCTGGGGCAAACATGGCGCACGTGTCAGTGCTAAATCAAGCGAAGTAGGCCTCACACAGGCTTGGGCCTGCTCACAAAATGGTCAACAGCTGCATCCCTGAGGATGGGCTACACAGGAGGATAACCCAAACCAAAAGCCTGTGAGGGAGGCCAAAGCTTGGATTCAAGAATGATGGTTAAAGCACAGCAGGTTAGGCAGCATCCAATGAACAGGATGAAGGGCTCTGGCCCGAAACGTTGAATTTCCTGTTCCTTGGATGCTGCCTAACCTGCTGTGCTTTAACCAGCAACACATTTTCAGCTCTGATCTCCAGCATCTGCAGACCTCACTTTTTATTCAAGAATGATGCCCAAACAGCCACAAAATGACAGCCGTCAACAACAATGATGACAAGTGGGAAGCTCTTGCTATTGATCGACACAAATGGCAGCACCAATTACGGGCAAGATGTAGTTCCAAAGTCTCTCGCTAGTAATCCTGAAGAAAATGTTTACAACTTGGAATGTATTCCTCTGATGATTTGACCACCCGGGTTGCTGGCTTATTTCTCGATCTCATTCTTTCAACCAATTATTTGATTTTAATCAGTATCTATGAATCAGGGAGAAGAAAATCAGCCAGGATTTTGAAAAGAAAACCTTATTTCCTAGGATGTGGGCTGTCACTGGCTGGGCCCAGCATTTATTGGCCGTCCCTAGTTGCCCGTTAGAAAGGAAGTGCTCGGATTTTGACCCAGCAACACTGAAGGAACAGTGATTTACAGGTGTTCCCCTGTATCCACGGGTAATACGTTCCAAGGCTTACCGCGGACGCCTGAAACCGTGGATAATAGTGAACTCTATTAATTTAAATGGGAAACTTACCTCCCCAGCACCCCCTGGAATTATTTCTGGAATGCTCGATGTAATATTTCCACTCCGCAGTAAACCGCGGATACGGGATTCTACAGTATTTCCAAGTCAGGATGGTGAGTGGCTTGGAGGGGAACTTACAGGGGGTGGTGTTCCATACACCTGCTGCCCTTGTCCTTCTCAATGGAGGTGGTCATAGGTTTGGAAGGTGCTGTTAAAGGAGATGATGCTGTGAATCTTGTAATTAGAACACACTGCAGCCACTCTTGGCATCGGTGATGAAGCTGGGGGATGTGGTGCGGTCAAGTGGGAAGCAGCTGAGGATGGTTGGACTCGGTTTCCCTGAGGAACTGCTGTGTTTTTTCCCCTGCCCTAGCCCATATCCCTTGATGTCATTAGTAACCAGAAACACACTGATTTTGGCCTTGAATGGGCCTCCACATTCCAACAATTTCCTGCCTTCTGAGTGAATGCATTCCTCTTTGTTTTGGTCATAATCCCTCGAACTCAGCACCGCCTTCCTAACCTGCAATCCTCTTCCTGACCTCTCCGCTCCCACCCCACTCCGGCCTATCACCCTCACCTTGACCTCCTTCCACCTATCGCATCTCCATCGCCCCTCCCCTAAGTCCCTCCTCCCTACCTTTTATCTTAGCCTGCTGGACACACTTTCCTCATTCCTGAAGAAGGGCTTATGCCCGAAATGTCGAATCGCCTGCTCCTTGGATGGTGCCTGACCTGCTGCGTTTTTCCAGCAACATATTTTCAACCATGATCCATAGGTCTAGGTCCCACACTTGAGTGAGAGTTGTTGAAAGGAACACAACACACATTAAAATCCCTACAGTGTAGAAACAGGCCATGTGGCCCAGCAGGTCCACACTGACCACCCGAAGAGCATTCCACCCAGACCTACCCTTCTTCCCTATCCCTGTAACCCTGCATTTTCCACTGCCAATTCACCCTAACCTGCACATCTTTGTGATTGTGGGAGGAAACTGGAGCACCCAGAGGAAACCCACACAGACACGGGGAGAGTGTGCAAACTCTACACAGACAGTTGCCCGAGGTGGAATCGAACCCGGGTACTAGGCCCATAAGACCATAAGACATAGGAGTGGGAGTAAGGCCATTCAGCCCATCGAGTCCACTCCACCATTCAATCATGGCTGATGGGCATTTCAACTCCACTTACCTGTATTCTCCCCGTAGCCCTTAATTCCTTGTGACATCAAGAATCTATCAATCTCTGCCTTGAAGACATTTAGCGTCCCGGCCTCCACTACACTGTGCGGCAATGAATTCCACAGGCCCACCACTCTCTGGCTGAAGAAATGTCTCCGCATTTCTGTTCTGAATTGACCCCCTCTAATTCTAAGGCTGTGTCCTGTGAGATAGCAGTGCTAACCACTGAAACACTACGCTGACCGATGTACATGGACACTTGAAGAAGATGGATTAGTCCTTAAATAACAAAATGATAAGTCAGAGCCTGGGATATTGAGGATGGCCATGAACTTAGGATGAAAGGTTGGTCAATCATGTTGACTGCCTTTGAGTTTATGTTCTCCTTGACTGGTGTGGCTCCAGTGCCATCAAAAAGCCTCAGAAAAGACAGTCCCCCTGATCCACAGGACGAGCTGAGCCAAGACTGTGCCATCAACAGAGGGCCACAGCAGTTAGTTCCCTTAATTGTGAGTCAAGAGATTGTGGGTTCAAGCCCCACTCCCGACACTGGACCTCCAAACCCCAAGCTGACACTCCAGCGCAGGGCCGAGGGAGTGCTGCCCGTGCAGAGAATGGGCATTCGGCCCCACAGGGAGGAGACAGTGAGGGCTGGAGATCAGAGTCAAAAGGTGTGGGGCTGGAAAAGCACAGCCCGGTCAGGCAGCCTCCGAGGAGCAGGAGAGTCGACGTTTCGAGCATAATCCCTTCATCAGGAATTCCTGACGATGAGCTTATGCTCGAAACGTCGAATGTCCTGCTCATTGAATGCTGCCTGACCGGGCTGTGCTTTTCCAGCACCACACTCAGTCAGCCTGACAGGCAAGTTTCAAATCCCTTTTGGGCAAGGGTTGACTCAGGGCAGCCTTGTTGATGTAGCCAATCATTAGTTTAATGATTAAGTGAATAAGTGTGAGGTTATCCATTTGGATGGACGAACAGTAAGACAGTAACAGGGCGGCACAGTGGCTAGCACTGCTGCCTCACAGCGCCTGAGACCCGGGTTCAATTCCCGACTCAGGCGACTGACTGTGTGGAGTTTGCACGTTCTCCCCGTGTCTGCGTGGGTTTCCTCCGGGTACTCCGGTTTCCTCCCACAGTCCAAAGATGTGCGGGTCAGGTGAATTGGCCATGCTAAATTGCCCGTAGTGTTAGGTAAGGGGTAAATGTAGGGGTATGGGTGGGTTGCGCTTTGGCGGGTCGGTGTGGACTTGTTGGGCCGAAGGGCCTGTTTCCACACTGTAAGTAATCTAAAACAAAACAACGTTTTAACTAAATGGAGAGAAGCTTCAAAACAGCGCAGAGGAATGTGTGTCTCCTCGTATGTGAGTGACAGACGGTTAGTTTGTGGGTGCAGCGGGTAATAAAGAAGGCAACTGGAATTTTGACAATTACTGCGAAAGGAATGGAGTATAAAAATAGAGATGTGTTGTTGCAGCGATACCAGTCAAAGACATTGGTGTATGGTTTTGGTCCCCTTCTATGAGAAATGATGTAATTTGCATGAGAGACAATTCAGAGAAGGTTTCCTGGATTAATTCCAGAGATGACAGACTTCTCTAATAAGGAAAGAATGAGTGGGTTTAGAAGAATGAGAGGCAATCAAATTGAGGCGCGTAAGATGCTAAAGGGATTGACAAAGTAGATGTAGAGAGGATGCTTCCTCACGTAGGGAGATCCAGAACGGGAGGTCAGAGTTTTCGGATAAAGATTTGAAATTGAGCTGAGGAGAGACTACTTCTCTCCAAGGGTGGTGAATCTGTGGAACTCACTCCCCAGAGTATGGTAAATGCTGGGACATTGAGTAAATTTCAGGAGGAGGTAGACATAGTTTTATCTAGTAATGGGTCGGAGGGGGTAGGAAAGTGGAGTTGAGACTGAGATGAGATCATCGAGGAGAGAGTGAGGTCTGCAGATGCTGGAGATCAGAGCTGAAAATGTGTTGCTGGAAAAGCGCAGCAGGTCAGGCAGCATCCAAGGAACAGGAAATTCGACGTTTCGGGCATAAGCTGAAGGGCTTATGCCCGAAACGTCGAATTTCCTGTTTCTTGGATGCTGCCTGACCTGCTGCGCTTTTCCAGCAACACATTTTCAACTGAGATGAGATCAGCCATGATCGTATTAAATGGTGGAGCAGGCTTGAGGGGCCGAATGGTCTACTCCTGCTCCTAGTTTTATTTCCCCAATTAATGCTTCAAATACATAATCTGGCCATTTATCATGTTTGTGGGAGCTTACTGTGTCAAAATCAGCCAGCACTGTCTTGTTTGAGCTGACTGGAGAGTAATTTCTCATCCTCACAATGTGAAATGCAACGGAAAACTGTCTATTTCCTTGCAGTCAGCAATGTACGGTTTCTCTCCTGTGGGGATGGTGACAAATGTTTTTTGAAATCTTATAATGAGTGGTTCTCCACGAGTGTCTTTTTTTTGTGGGGGGGGGGGTGGAGTGGGTGCAGGGTAAACACTGACACAAGGATTTTGGTACAAGCTTTAATTGGAGTCAGTGGAAGCGAAATAAGGCTGGGAGCAAGGTTTCTGTCGTGTGCTTTTCCTGTTCAAAATGAACAGTCAAAAAGAAATGTTGTGTGGGAGGAATTCAGAGCATTTTATGAACTTACACTGAATTTTAACAGAAACAGCTTTTGGCCCATTTGGTTTCTACTGGCATTTGTACAATATACAAACACCCCCCTCCACACCACCCAATCCTCCTTTATTATACGCATTTCCTCCCATTGCATTTTTCCTCATTTTGTTACCTTCTCCTTAGTTGGACCCACTATATTAATACTTGGGGTCTAGAGCAGGTCAGAGGCTGGGAATACTGCGGTGAGTAATACTCCTATCCACCATATACAAGGCACAGGTCAGGAGTGTGATGGAATATTCCCCACTGGATGGGTGTGGCTCTAACGACACTCAAGACGCCTGACACTATCCAGGATGCTTGACTGGCAACACATCCCCAAGCATCCACTCTTTTCAGCATTGACGCTCAGTAGCAGCAGATGTGTACCATCTCTAAGATGCACCACAGCAACGATCTTAGACAGCACCTTCCAAACCCGTGACCACTTCCGACTATAAGAACAAGGATAACAGATACATGGGAGCACCACCCCCTGCACGTTCCCCTCCAAACCTCTCACCATTAGACTTGGAAACATCTCACTGTTCCTTCGCTGTCGCTGGGTCAAAATCCTGGAATTCCCTCCCTAAGGGCATTGTGGGTCAACCCACAGCAGGTGGACTGAAGCAGTTCAAGATGGCAGCTCACCCCCACCTTCTCAAGGGGCAACTAGGGAGGGGCAATAAATGCTGGTGTGGCTGAAGGTTGAATAACAATGTGACTTGCATTGGAAACTCTGTACATTGTGTATGGAATCTGGTTAAAACCATGTCACAACCTAATAACACAAAAAAAATCAAATTTAGCAGGGAAGTGGTATAGAGGATGTTTAGAAAATGTTTCCATAGGGTTTTGACAGGGCAGCATTTGTCTCTATTTGCCCGTGTCTTGAATGGTTTCAGACACAGCATTTCAGAAGAGTTGACCTTCCCACATCTCGGTGCATGAAGCATCAATCATGTGCTTTCTGACTGTGCCCTCTGGTGCCCCTCAGGGTTGGCTGTTGCTTAGACTGTGGCCAGGTCCAAACCATCAGGGCCACCAACTTTCTCCAATTCCTTTAGTTGTCTCATAGAGTTGCAGGTAGATAGGATAGTGAAGAAGGCATTTGGATTCCTTTATTGGTCAGAGTATTGAGTACAGGAGTTGGAAGGTCATGTTGCGGCTGTACAGGACATTAGTTAGGCCACTTTTGAAATATTGCATGCAACTCCGGTCTCCTTCCAATCGGAAAGATGTTGTGAAACTTGAAAGGGTTCAGAAAAGATTTACAAGGATGTTGCCAGGGTTGGAGAATTTGAGCTACAGGGAGAGGCTGAACAGGCTGGGGCTGTTTTCCCTGGAGCGTGGAGGCTGAGGGGTGACCTTATAGAGGTTTATAAAATCTTGAGGGGCATGGAAAGGGTAAATAAATAAAGTCTTTTCCCTGGGATGAGGGAGTCCAGAACTAGCGGGCATAGGTTTAGAGTGAAAGGGCAAAGATATAAAAGGGACCTAAGGGGCAAGTTTTTCATGCAGAGGGTGGTACGTGTGTAAAATGAGCTGCCAGAGGAAGTGGTGGAGGCTGGTACAATTACAGCATTTAAAAGGTATTTGGATGGGTATATGAATAGGGAGGGTTTAGAGAGACATGGGCCAGGTGCTGGCAAATGGGACTAGATTGTGTTGGGATACCTGGTCGGCATGGGCGAATTGGTCTGAAGGGTCGGTTTCCGTGCTGTACATCTCTACGACTCGATGACCGTCTGGAACACTTGGCTTTGCTGACTGAAATTCCACACTGGACTGGACGTGTCAGATGTCAGGTCTGTGGCCCACTGAGCTGTTTTACAATCATTCCCAATGAGGCAGTGGGTGAGTCAGACAGACAAAGACCGAAATTGCTGGAGAAACTCAGCAGGATCTGGCAGCATCTGTGGACGGAAAGCAGATTAACCTTTCGGGTCCAGTTGCCCTTCTTTAGTGAACCTTCGGGATGATCGTGGGTCAGGAGGTTGTGGAATTCAGTCCCTCTTCAGACGAATGGTCTTTTGAATAAGACCTGAAACTAAGATCACTTGTATCCTCTTGGGTTGAAGATCTGGTGGATTCTTCACTGACCTCCCTCTCTCTCTCTCTCGGCCGACATTAAGAATAACTGACGACTCTGGTCATTCTCACGTTGCTGTTTGTGGGAGTTTCACTTTGTTAATTTGACAGGAATAACGGAGGACTGCAGATGCTGGAGATTAGAGTCGAAGAGTGTGATGCTGGAAAAGCACAGCTGGTCAGGCAGCATCTGAGGAGCAGGAGAATCGAGCACAAGCACTTCATCAGGAATGAGGTCAGTCTTGATGAAGGGCTTGTGCCCGAAACGTCAACTGCGCTCTTCCAGCACCACACCCTTCGACCTTGTTAATTGGATGTCTTGCTTGGCTCAACATCATGGGGCGAAGGGCCCCTTCCTGTGCTGTACCGTTCTACATTCACCTCGGGGGCCCTCATCATCGTTTTGGGAGCCCAGGGAGGGGGGAGTCTAGCGTGAGCCTTCCCTACTAGGTAACATCTTCAGTCATCCAAATAATCTTCCAGTTTACTCGAGCTGTTTGATTGTGTCATTTTCTCTGGAAAAGAAGAATAATTGTTCAATCTTTGTGGCATCTGTTCTGTCACCGTTCTTTTGAAGGTGGACACCATGTTATCCTCCCAGTAATTCCTCAATATGTCCACTGACTGTCACTATGGTAACATATCTCTTCCTGAGGCTGACTGAGCTCTCTGGGATAAATATCAAGATGGTTTATAAAAGAGCAATCTTTTTCTCCTGGTGTCCTACTTTTGTTTTGTCTCCTCCTTGGGTCACTCTTTTAGGTCCCTTGCTTCCACTTCGGTTCACTTGATTCAGAGACTGTTGATAGTCCAATGCATGAGCTGCAGACTCGACCACACACGCGGGGGTGTTTGAAAGTTGGGGTGGATGGGCTTTTTGGAGGTGTAGGCGTTCCTTCCTGCACATTCCCAACAGTCGGTTTCAACTCCTTCCTTCTCCGTTTTGGTCAGCCACAGACTTCCATGAGTTGGCAGGGGGGTTGCTGAAGCTCTTTCAGGGATGTTTGAAGAGCCCCACCCCCCCACCATTCCAAAGACACTTGTGTTGGCCTCCTGGGAGCCTCCCATTGTGACTGAGCACTGAGTTGAGCTTTTGTTTCGGGAGTCTGGGGTACGATCGGTGTGACCCACCCAGCAGAACTGCTTTTGGAATGTTCCTGGGAAGCACCTTGAGATCCTTTATTATGTGAAAGGTGCTATATGAGTAGAAAGTTGTTGTTGTTGACAGGTAATCCACAGCCTCGAACAACTCAGTCAATTGTATCAGGCCTTTCTTTGTTTCATTTAGCTGTGGTCACTGTTCTTCATCATTGTCTCCCCTTGGGGAACCGTGGCGTCTGTTTCCTGTATCTGATTTGGATCATTAATCAGGCATTTACACTAACTCTCTGTCTCTAAGCCACTTGTGCTGATATCCCCTTCTAACCAATGTTTCTTATCCTCCGATCTCACAGCAACCAGGAGCAGTAGGCCATTCAGCCCCTTGAGCCTGCCTTACTATTCGATAAAATCGTGCTTGGCTCGAGCATGACTCCAGGCCTATTTTGTTGCCTGTCCCCCTTGACCTTTGACTCCCTGTTCATATAAAATCTCTCTAACTCAGAGTTGACTATATTCAGTGAGGCAGTCTGCACTGCTCGCTGAGTTCCACAGATTGAAAGGCTGATTCAGAATATTTTGGCTAATTGTGACACTGGGTCCACCCCAATCTCCGATGTGCCTCATGATAAACTCACTCAGTAACCTGTGGCACTTCTCAGGATTGCCCTATTTAGCTAGCCAATCACCTTCTGCACCCTGGCAACCAACCTTTGACCCATGCTAACATGGAGGCCAGTCTTGTCTTCCTGAGTGAGGGGCCAGTTGCAGCTTTCTCTCTCAAAAGGGGAAAAGGCCAGCTTTAGCAGAATCACCGAATTGTTAACAGAGCAGAAGGAGCCTAATTAGCCAAGTTCTGAAGAAAAGTCATATTGGATTTGAAGCATCAACCCTGTTTCTCTCTCCGCAGATGCTGCCAGACCTGCTGAGTTTCTCCAGCACTTTTTGTGTGTTTCTATTTATCTTTTCCTGGTTCTTGATTCATTTTGACTTGCCATCCCTGAATGTTCTTCCACGTTAAATAACTGTCCAGTTCCCTTTTTGAAAGCCTCAATTGAACTTGCTTCCCCCACACTCTTGGGCAGCCCATTTCAGACCCGAGCCACTGAGTGTGTGAGGGAAGTTTTCCTCCCGTCCTATTTGCTGTTTTTTTTTGTTTCAATCTGTGGCGTCTACTGTCATCGGTGGGTAACACTTACTCCCTCTGTCCACACCCCACAGCATTTCAAACACCTCCATCAAAATCTCTTCAACTTCTCCCAACCATATCCATCACCAAAGTTCCTCATCCCTGGAACCGTTCTCTTCAATCTTTGGCTCAAAGGGAGAGTGGTTGTTGAAAGGAGGCATTGGGGCTAGGGGAGGAAGGCGAATTTGAAGAATTATAGGCTATGTTTCTATGGTGCTGTCTCTTCATCACTCCGTCCCCTCATTGAGGGTTTGAGGGCATTCTGAAGGCAATCTTGTTGTCACCCTGGGAGTCTTCAGCCCACGATGGAGTCCTGAGTCATGGAAACTTGCTTTTCCCCAGCACAGGTCACCACCTTCAGGAGAGAAATGGAGACAGAATGGTGGGTGGGAGAAGGACCAGGGTAACAACAAGCATCTCAAAATGGGATTTATCTACTTAGGTTGGTGCAGACTCAATGGACCGAAGGGCCTCTCTGTGCCCTGTGACTCGAAGGCAAAGGTCAGTATTGCAGATGCTAGAGACCAGAGTCAAGATTAGAGTTGTGCTTGAAAAGCACAGTAGTCATCGTCATCCAGCACAGAAACAGACCCTTCGGTCCAACCAGTCCATGCCAACCATAATCCCAAACTAAACTAGTCCCACCTGCCTGTTCCTGGCCCATATCATAGAACATAGAACAGTATAGCAATGTACAGCCCTTCGGCCCTCAATGCTGTGCTGGCCTTTCATCCTACTCTAACACCAGACTAACCTACATACCTTTCATTTTTCTATCATCCATGTGCCTATCCAATAGTCGCTTAAATGTTCCTAATGTATCTGACGCTACTACCACCTCTGGCAGTGCATTCCACATTCCCACCACTCTGAGTAAAGGACCTACCTCAGACACCTCCCTAAACCTTCCTCCAATCACCTTAAAATCATGCCTCCTCACAATAGCATTTTCTGCCTGGGGAAAAAGTCTCTGGCTATCCACTGTACCTATACCTCTCATCATCTTGTACACCTCTATTAAGTCACCTCTCGTCTTTCTTCGCTGCAATGAGAAAATCCCTATCTCCCTCAACCTTTCCTCGTAAAACATGCCCTCCAGTCCAGGCAGCAACCTGGTAAATCTCCCCTGTACCCTTTCTAAAGCTTCCACATCCTCCCTATAATGAGGCAACCAGAACTGAACACAGTTGGACCCCATTTACCAACCCCTGAGAAAAAGAACAGGAAATGACATCACCAAGGGAAATGACATTACCACCCCAAGGAAACTCAAACATATAAACAGAAAGCAGGGAACACCAGTCCGGAGGCTCACTGAAGATGTTCCCTAGTAGGGTGACGAAACATCTGAAAATGAACCTTCCAGCTCAGCGAGCAAACCTACATCCAGAACCTCAACCTGAGCTACAAATCTTCTCAAAACTTGCTAAGTGTGGTCTAACCAGAACTCTATAGAGCTGCAGCATAACCTAGAGGCGCATAAACTCAATCCGCTAATGAAAGCCAACACACCATACTCTTTCTTAACAACCTTATCAAACAGGGTGGCAACTTTGAGGGATTCCACTTCCTGATCCAAGTCATTTATAAAAATCACAAACAACAGAGTCCCATTACCGATCCCTGCGGAATACTATTGGTCACCGAGCTCCAGGCTGAATACTTTCCATCTACCACCACCCTCTGTCTTCTATGGGCCAGCCATTCTGTATCCAGACAGATGGGTTTCCCTGTATCCCATGCCTTCTTACTTTCTGAATGAGCTTCAATGGGGAACCTTACCAAACGCCTTGCTGAGATCCATGTACACCACAATCCACTCCTCTACCTTCACTTTTGTCACATCCTCAAAGAATTCAATATCCTTCTAAACCTTTCCTATTCGTGAACTTATCCAAATGTCTTTTGAACGTTGTAACTGTACATACATCCTCTGGAAGTTCATTCCACACACAAACCACTCTCTGTGTACAAAAAGATTGCCCTTGTGTCTTTTTAACTCTTTCTCCTCTCACCTTAAGAATACGCCCCTAGTTTTGAAATCCCCCACTCTTGGGAAGAGACCTTTGATATTGACTTTTTCTATACCCCTCATGATATTATAAACCTCTATAAAGTCACCCCTCAACCTTCTACGCTCCAATGAAAAAACGTCCCAGCCTATCCAGCCTCTCCTTTATACCTCAAACCCCTCCCCATTCCGGGTAACGTGCTGGTAAATCTACTGAACCCTCTCCAGCTTGATAAATAATATCCTTCTTGTAAGTGAGCCTAAAGCTTTCTGACTGAGAAGGTGCAGGGTTCAAATCCCGCCTTGGCTATTGGTAACTGCTCTGCGTTCTGGTTAATTAGTCGTCTTTGTGTTGATGTGTGTTTGTGTGTGGTCCTGTTCTCATTGCCCGGGCGGAAGGAAGCTCGAAAACCCTTCCTGTTCTGTTGGACTGGTCGTCTGGAACGAAGATGCTCACAGCTGTAGGGGGAGTGTTTGTGTTGTAGCCTGCAGTCTGTCCATAACTTGGCACTTCTGTCTCTGAGGGGAGCAGCAGAGAAATCAACACCATCAGCATTATTGCTCGTGGGTAATACAGGCTGGATACTCTCATTATTATTCTGATCTATGCTGTTGCTATGCCATCGCTACAGTCTGTTGCTAGGATCCATTGTGATGTAGGGCACTGGCTGGGATGGAAAGAAGGGCCAATTCATTCAGATTTCTCTTGCTCTTTATTTAATTCATTTACTTCCCCTTTTTGTTCCGTCCCTCCTTCTCGGATCCCAGGCTGCTGGTTTGGACTTGGCCTCTGACTTGCTGAGCTTCGGTTCCATTTACCGAGGCTTGGATATGGCTGATTCTATTCCTGATGAAGGGCCTTTGCCCGAAAGGTCGATTTTCCTGCTTCTCGGATGCTGCCTGACCTGCTGTGCTTTTCCAGCACCACTCTAATCTAGACGACGGCTGACCCTTGACACTGCGTCATTACTGCTGCTCAACTGCGGGGGCCATCACATCTGACGCACCATTCCAGCAGCCGGAAATGGTTCACTGGAATTTTTGGGGTCCGCTCCCAATCCCTAAGACAGAATATATCCTCTAAATGCTCAACTGTAAATTCAAGAACCAGATCTTGGACATATTTCTGCTCTGTCTAGGCCAGCTTCAGATTGGATAAGTCTCTTGAGTTATGAGGACTGTCAACTAGCAAGGGGTTGTGTCAGATCGGGGGTTAGTTTAGCTCGGGTGGCTGGACAGTTAGGTCATGAAGCAGTGTGACGCCAACAGTGTGGTTCAGTTCCCATTACCAGCTGAGGTGACCGTGAAAGATTCTCCTTCTCGCCCTCTCTTACCTGAGGCGGTGACCCTCAGGTTATATCACCCTCAGGTTATATCACCATCAGGTTATATCACCATCAGGTTATATCACCCTCAGGTTATATCACCATCAGGTTATATCACCATCAGGTTATATCACCCTCAGGTTATATCACCATCAGGTTATATCACCCTCAGGTTATATCACCATCAGGTTATATCACCATCAGGTTATATCACCCTCAGGTTATATCACCATCAGGTTATATCACCCTCAGGTTATATCACCATCAGGTTATATCACCCTCAGGTTATATCACCATCAGGTTATATCACCATCAGGTTATATCACCCTCAGGTTATATCACCATCAGGTTATATCACCCTCAGGTTATATCACCATCAGGTTATATCACCATCAGGTTATATCACCCTCAGGTTATATCACCATCAGGTTATATCACCATCAGGTTATATCACCATCAGGTTATATCACCATCAGGCATCTCTCTCTAATGAGAGAACAGCCTAAAGGTCTGGTAAGACGATGATGACATGCTCTTTCAAATCCCTTTCCAACCTTCTCACTTCGTTCCTTCGACCTCCCTATCCCAATCAGTTCGACCTTCGACCTCCCCATCCCAATCAGTTCGGGCTATCCCGTGAGAAATCAGTTCAGCGCTGGGATCAAATATTCCAGCCTAAGATTGCTTTGATGAAGATGACCCGAGACTAACTTCAGCTCATCAGTCTGCCATCCCAAATGTACACATCACCCCCTTTCACAATCCCAATTACCCCATTACACTGCCCTAACTCCCCTTATCTGTGCAGCATCTCTATCCTATTTTATTATTACATTATTTCATGGGATGTGAGTGCCACTGGCTGGCCCAGTGTTTGTTGCCCGTCCCTAGTTGCCCCTTTGAGAAGGTGGTGGTGAGCTGCCATCTTGAACTGCTTCAGTCCACCTGCTGTGAGTGGACCCAAAATGCACATTCCTGATGAAGGGCTCATGCCCGAAACATCAACTCCCCTGCTGCCTGACCTGCTGTGCTTTTCCAGCGCCACTCTTTTTGACCCACAATGCCCTTAGTTCCAGGGTTGTGGCCCAGTGACACCGAAAGAATGGTGATGTATTTCCGAATCAGGATGATGATTGACTTTGGGTGGAACTTGCAGGGGGTTGGTGTTCCCATGTATTGTCCTTCTGGATGGAAGTGGTCGTGGGTTTGGAAGGTGCTGTCTGAGGATCTGTGGTGAATTTCTGCAGCGCATCTTGTAGATGGTACACACTGCTGCTACTGAGCGTTGGTGATGGAGGGAGTGAATGTTTGTGGGTGTGGGACCAGTCAAGTAGGTCATGTCCACCAATTCGTGTCCTGGATGGTGTCAAGTTTCTTGTGTGTTGATGGAGCGGGAGTGTTCCACTCTTGACTTGCATATTGTAATGGTGGACAGGCTTTGTGGAGCCAGGAGGTGAGTTACTCACTGCAGGATTCCCAGCCTCTGACGAGTTCTTGTAGCTACAGTACTAATCCACAGTCGTGTTGATGGTATTGTCCAGGATATTGTTGATAATGGGGTTTCCAGTAATGGGCTGAAAATGTGTTGCTGGAAAAGTGCAGCAGGTCAGGCAGCATCCAAGGAGCAGGAAAATCGATGTTTCGGGCATGAGCCTGAAGACCTTTCCTGAAGAAGGGCTCATGCCCGAAACGTCGATTCTCCTGCTCCTTGGATGCTGCCTGACCTGCTGCGCTTTTCCAGCAACACATTTTTAGTTCTGATCGCCAGCATCTGCAGTCCTCACTTTCTCCTTTCCAGTAATGGTCATGCTAATGAATGTCAATGGGCAATTGTTAGAATCTCACATTGGTGTTGGGTTAATCTTTGGCACTTGGTGATATCTAATGGGCTGTGCCCCGTGTTCTTGTTGTGGATCGGAAGAGGCAAGGGCTGTGGAGAAAGTTCCAGAAACTGTCTGTAGATCCCTCACCTGTACAGACTGGGCCGGAGCAGTCTGTCCCTAAAAGCTCACTTATAGGTCCCGTGATGCCAATTTGTCTGTCTGAAACAGGCGACTACACTGGGCATCTAAGGTAAGACCTGAATGGAATTAGCAATGGCGGGACTGCCTGGCATCGATTGGTGGTAAGTTTACCGTCCCCAGTCTGAGTTAGTTTCTGGCACATTTTCATCAGGTGAGCCGGGGGGGGGAAACAAGAAGCCAGTGGCTCATCACCTCTCTGTCACAGGGGTCACAGCCTCCCACCAGCAGGTCGGCCATTTTGGATTAAAACAATGAGTGATTTCTTCACTTCAACAGTTTCAAATCTTTGGAATTCTCTCACATTGAGGTCAAGAGGTGCATAGAACGTGGAAAAGTACAGGCCCTTCGGTCCAAGATGTGCTGAGCATCTATCTTAATCTAAGATCAACCTAACCCACAGCCCCCCCCTCAATTTACCGCTGTCCCTGTGCTTGTCCAGCAGTCACTTAAATGTCCCTAATGTCTCTGGCACCGCTGACAGTGCATTCCACACACCCACTGCTCTCTGCAGTATGTTCCAGACTCAGAGCGATAGGTTTTTGCAAAGATAGCATTGAGAGACAAGATCAACCACAATCTTATTTGAAGGTTAGAGTGAGCTTGAGGAGCTGAATGGCCTGTCCCGCTTCCGTTCACTGTGTGTGCCACATTTGTGCTGCCAATGAGTCACTCTGTAACTCTCTCTGAAAAAGAGAGAGTTCTGAGGAAGGGTCACTGCATCCGTAGCATTAACCCTGATTTCTGTCCACAGATGTTGCCAGACCTGCTGAGATTTTCCACTCTCACACATTTGTCTCTCACAATCTCTCTTACTCACTTCCTCTCACACTCTCTCTCTTACACTCTCTCCCCCTTTCTCTCTCACACACACTCTCTCTCACTCTTTTTCTCACACACACACACTTACACACACACTGTCTCTCCCTCTCTCTCTCTCTCTTCTCACCCTCTCTCTCGCCCCCTCTCTTTTCCCCCTTCTCACTCCCCCATCCCCCCCTTCCCTCTCTCTCATTCCTCGCTGTCACCTCTCCCTCTCCCGTCTGTCTCCCTCTCTCTGTCTCTCCCCCTCTCTCCCCTCTCCCCCTTTCTCTCTCTCCCCCCCTTCTCCCCTCTCCCCCTTTCTCTCTCTCTCTCTCTCTCTCTCTCTCTCTCTCTCTCTCTCTATCTCTCTCTCTCTCTCTCCTTCTTTGGGATCTTTCTTTTTCTGGCTGCTGTATCTGCCTTTCTTGTTCAGTCTGTGTGTGAAACTAAGTTGCTCCTTTTTCCAGCTGTGTAATGTAGTAAGAGAGAGCGAGGTCTGCACTGTACTGATGAGACACTCAAGGGGGTTAAAGACCTCAGTCTGCTACCAAGGTTAATCCCTTAGAGGAGGGAGAGTCTGGGAATTTCAAACTGCAGCACGTATTCAGATGAAGCAGACACGCAGCCTGAGAGAATCCTGGCACCAGCGCTGCAGTCAGATCTCAGCTGCTGTGTGCGAGAACTGTTCTCCCCTCTGGAAGATTTCTCACGCTGTTTGTTCTCCTTATTTACCCTTCTCTTTACCTTCCTCACTTTTATATCTTGGACCCAGGTAGGCTGATGGCCTCCTGGTGTTATTGCTAAATGATTGATCCAGAGACTCAGATAATGCCCAGAGGGCAAACTCAGCTCGAATCCCACCAATGGCAGAATTTGAAGTCAACAGAAGAAGAAAAAAAGCAGAACCTGGAATTAAGAATCTAATGAAACTGTTGATGGGGGAATAGACCATCTGTTTCATGAATGAATTGAAGGAGGGAAATCTGCTGTCCTTACCTAGTCTGGCCTACATGCAACTCCAGACCCACGGCAATGTAGTTAACTCTATATTGCCCTCAGGTCAATAAATACTAACTGAGCCCACATCCTGTGATTGGATAAGAAAAGATTCTCTGTCATTTTCTTAGTTGCCCATTGGATACACCCACCAGCTTATCGAGCACCTCTGTTTTCTCTCCCTCTTCCCACCAAACACTTTCTCCTTTTGCCTTTCCTTCCTCTCTGTTTTGTGTGTGTCTCCCTTGCTGTCCTTCTGGCCGAACCTCGCCCACTTGGTGCTGGGTAAACCTATGTTCTTTTTCTGATGTGAGTATGAATGTCATATTTGATAGTTTTATGAGCCTGTGCCTTTTGACTGTCCCTTTGCTTATTTGGAAGTTTTATGAGCGTACCAAGCCTCACTAGTGTTATTATATAGCCCATTGCTTCTATACGGAGTGGATACTGAAAGGACAAGATGAAGAACACTTGGGAGGTTTTGGAAGTTTGTGGAGATATGGAAAAGGTAGAGTGGGTGTATGGAATGTTGGGAAGGGATGTGTCAGGTTTTGTGCAGGTTTGGGAGATGGTCAGTGGGTTAAGGGATAACGGTGAGTGCGAGGGGCCCCAACAGCCCAGAACAGAATGGGCCCATGTTCCAGCCCAGAGAGACAGGTCTTATAGACTGCCAGCCTCTACATTCACCGAGCTCCCATGCTCCCTCAGGCCTATTTTGAGAAGCAGTGCCTCTAAATCAAGTTCCCCCCTGCTCCTTGAATTCCCTGGGAGGAGGTGATGTTCTGAAGTGGGCAATATGACCTCAGGAAGTAGCCCAACCTGCAGTTCCCATTGCTGCGGGGAAATGGTGGCCATTTGTATCACCCACTGTCTGCTTTGTATGTGTATCTCTCTTTGTCCCACTCTGTCTACCACACCCTGTCCTTTTTTCTTTCTCTGGCCATTATTCTCTCTCTCTCTATCGGTCTCTATCTCTCTGTTGGTCCCTCTCCCTGTCTGTCTCACTCTTTCTTTGTCTCTCTTTCTTTTTCACTCTCTTGGTTTCTCTCATTCTGTAGCTCACTCTCTCTCTCTCTGTGATTCTGACTCTCAGTCTCTCCCTCTCCAAACATCGCTGTCTCTCTGACTCGGTCTTTCACAGTCTCTCCCTCTCCGTGTCTCTCTATCTCTCTCCACATCTCTCGCTGTCTTACTCCAAATCTCCCTCTCCCTCTCTCGCTCTCTCTGAGTCTCTGTCTCCCTCTCAGTCTGTCTCTTTCTCTCTCTATCTCTCAATCGTTCTCCCTTTGTATATATCTCTCTTTCTTTGCCTCTCTCTGTTCCCTGTTTCTGTCTCCCTCTTTCTCCGTCCCCCTGTCTCTCATTCTTTCTCTCTCTGTCTCTCTAGCTGTAACTGGATCAGCTCAGGAGGACTGTCAGTGATACCTCTCTCGTTTCCAGGTCTAGTTGCCCGGGAGCCTCCAGCTACTAACCTGGATTTACTGGCCAAAATTTCAGGAACTGGAACAGTTCCTGTAGCAAAGCCTCCAGGAATTCTGACATTAGTCGAGGAGAATTTAATACAGAGTTGAGTCCCTGCTTTCTGGTGAATGAGTTTGAGGCAAGCTAGAGCTAAGGGACATATGTTGCTTTGTAAGTGATGATGTGAGATGGAATAATCCCAGTGCATTGACATAGCCAGTGCTCAGTTTTACCTAATGGGCATCTCCCTAACTGCAGCTTCCAGGTCTTGGCAAGTCTCCCCACGTGCAACACTGTGCCATTGTTAGAAACTGAACAGAAGGCCCCTGAGTCCCAAACGCTGGTGCTCGATGTGTATCATTAGTTATACTGATGAGGTCAAAGATACATGGGTGGAGGAGATTGACTGATTGAGGATCTTGAGTACACATGAAGAGAGGCCGGTGGAACACTGGGTGAGTACCTCAGTGGCAGACACTTGTAAAGATTCATTTTGTGAATAGATTAACCGTCAGGGAACTGGTCTCATTTCAAACTTCACCGTCCATGTTCGGGTCCATGTAACATTCGACTAGCACCCCGTGTGCAGTCACTGAACCTACAGTGGGCCCAATGTGACTGGTGCCTGGTCCAGAGTACGCGTCTGTTTGGCTTCATGTGATATTTCTTGGTCTCTCTCTTTCTCAATAACACTCCTTCTTTCTCTTTCTCAGTCTTTGATCCCTCTCTAACCTGGTTACTATCTCTCCCCTCTCTTCTCTCTCTCTCTCGATTTGGAGGTGCTGGTGTTGGGGTGGACAACACACAACGCCACGTTATTACCAGAAAGTGAGGACTGCAGATGCTGGAAATTAAAGTTGAGAATGTGGTGTTGGAAGAGCACAGCGGGTCAGGCAGCATCCGAGGGGCAGGAGAATCGACGTTTCGGGCAAAAGCCCTTCATCAGGATTCCTGATCTGCAGTGCTCTTTCAACACTATGCTCTCAACACCAGTTTATAGTCCAACAAGTTTATTTGGAAGCACTAGCTTTCAAGGCACTGTTTCCTCATCTCTCTCTCACTCTCTCTCGGTCTTGGTGTCTCTTTCTCTCCCCCCCCCCCCCCCCAGGTCTCCTGTCTCTCTCTCTCTCTCTCTCTCTTTCACTCAGTCTCTCTGCCAGGTGATGAGGTTGAGAGGTCATGTTATGGAGCTGGGTTAGGGGAATTCATAGGGAAATGAACCTGCGCCACTGATGTGCAGAAATGACAAAGGCCTTTCAGGTTGGGTATCGGTTGGAGAAATTTGCCCAGTAGGTTAGAGATCACAAACCACAGCTTGAAGTGAAATTCACAAACAGTTTATTGCAAGCAATATCGCTGGAAGAGAAAACAGACCAGCTGACACAGAACTGACCGTCTGTACAGGTAGGTCAGAGTTCTCTTCCCAGAGCTGAGGATGAGACCAGTTTTTTAATAATGCTGCACAATGAAATGGGAAACTACAATGTATCTGGAAATGGAGTAATCTAGTGACAAGGATGCTAATTGGAAAACAATGAATGTCTTGTTCCTTCACACAATGTAACATCCTGACAGTATCGATGGGTCCATTCCTCTTTGCAGGTGGGTGTCAATGTCTCCTCTGAAGTGGTGAGGTGCTTCCATTGTCCTGTTCCTGCAGCATGTCCCTGCTGGTGCCTGTCTGTCTGACCTGCTCTTTGTGTGGCTTTGGTATTGCTGGGTTGTGAAACTGCCCTTAGGGCTTTGAGATGTCTGTGGTGCTCTGTCATGTCCATGGGAGCTTAAAGTGTATTCCCACGTCTGTATGGGCTGTCCGATTCAGCTTGGGAGCTGCTGGGGAATTCTGGGTGTTCTTATACAGTTTGGCCAATTTTGCTTTTGTGAGCCTGTTGTGGGTTAGCAAATCTTTCCCCACAATATCAAAGTTACTAGAGCCATAGAAACATGGCTGCAGAGAGTTTTAAGTGAGCGAGAGGCAGAGAGAAACAGTGAAGGGTGGACAGAACTAGAGACTCGATAAGGGTTTGGAGAGTTGTAGGACGATAGCTCTTGAGCACTTCCAAGTGGTCATCTGTGGGGGAGGGCCAGGGTAGGACTGTTACTGCCCCCCAGTGAGGATGATGAGTGGTGGGTTCAGGGAGGGGGAGAAAGAGCAGGTAGGATTCTAACATTGGTCCCTCTCATTCTTTTCCAGACAGGAATCCTCACGAAAAGCATCATGTCATCGGAACAGGGGGAGATGTCACCTTCACAGCCGCCTCACTCCCTCAAATCATCAGTGTCCCCGCCTCTATCATATCTCCGAGACAACATCAAAACATGGGAACGAAACAGCTCTCTACTGGCGGATCTGCCCAGTCCCCTCCCTACTAAACGTACCCGCACCTACTCTGCGTAAGTACTCCCAGCGCACAGTCAGGGACTTTTACTGAAGACCAGCCTGTACCGTTGATCAATAAACGTCTTTCGCGTTGGATTGGCAGTTTATTCAATGCATGTTATTGCTGTGTATACTTACGATAATACTCATAACTGGGGTCTTAAATGTGTTACAGTTCTGTAGAAATAGTGTTCAGTAGCTTGGTCTTTTACGAATCCTAATCCTCATTGCAATCTGCAACAGTTTGTCAGGAGACCATTAGACCATAGGATGGGCCATTCAGCCCATCGAGTCTGCACCACTGTTCAATGAGACCTTGACAGATCTGATAATAAAGTCATAGAGATGTACAGCACGGAAACAGACCCTTCAGTCCAGCTTGTTCATGCCGACCAGATATCCTATCCTAATCTAGTCCCATTTGCCAGCACTTGGCCCATATCCCTCTAAACCCTTCCCATAGACCCATCCAGGTTCCTTTTTAAATGTAATTGTACCAGCCTCCACCACTTCCTCTGGCAGCTCATTCCATACACACACCACCCTCTGTGTGATAAAGTTTCCCCTTAGAGGCCTTTTATATCTTCCCCCTCTCACCTGAAACCTTTGCCTCCTCAACTCCACTCCCCTGTCTCTCCAGCATAACTCTCAAGCATAACCTTGTTCCATTTTTGATGAAAATTCCATCACAGGCTAGAATGACCCTACTTAATGACCCAGCCTTGACAGCCCTTTGTGCTAAAGAATTCCACAGACTCACTTCCCTCTAAGAGGTGAACTTCCTCCTAATCTGTGTCCTCAATGGGTGACCCACTTACTGTGAGGAGAAAGTGAGGTCTGCAGATGCTGGAGATCAGAGCTGAAAATGTGTTGCTGGAAAAGCGCAGCAGGTCAGGCAGCATTCAAGGAACAGGAAATTCGACGTTTCGGGCATAAGCCCTTCTTCAGGAATCGTCGAATTTCCTGTTCCTTAGATGCTGCCTGACCTGCTGCGCTTTTCCAGCAACACATTTTCAGACCCGCTTATTTTGCCCTCTGGGCCTGGACTCTCCCACATGGGGATGCAGTCTCCCCATCTCTACCCAGTTGAACCCACTAAGAATCTTGTTAGTTTTAATAAGACCACCTCCCATTCTTCAAAACTCCAATGAGTTCAGGCCCGACCTACTCAACCTCTCCTCATAAGTCAGTCACTCCATACCAGGTGGCCTGGTGAACCTTCTGCGGACTGCCCCCCAATGCCAGTAAGTCTTTCCTTAGATGACCTAATGATGACCGTGAAACTATTGCCAATTGTTAGACAAACCTGTCTGGTTCACTAGTGTCCTTTCGGGAAGGAAATTTGCCATCCTACACGTGAGTCCAGACCCACAGCATTGTGGTTGACTCTTCAACTGCCTTCTGGCCTATTAGGGACGGGCACCAGCTGAAGTTTGGTGCTAGCTTTTTGTGATTCATGGGCCAGACTCCCAGGTCAGTCTGTAACTTTCTGCAGTCTTTCTCCATTTAAAAATATTCAGCTCCTCCTTTCTGTCTGCCAAAGTGACTCTCATTTTCCCACATTATATTCCATCTGCCAAATTCTTTTACCCATTCACTTAACCTACCTGGATCTCTCTGCAGAGACTTCAACCTTCATCTCACACTGACCACGTTCTATTTCGCCGTCTCTGCATTCCACAGACAGGACAACACCACAGGGATTGGTGCTGGGGACCTCGTTGCGTTGGTGTCCATTAATGATTTGGAATGAAATGTAGGTGGCGTTATCAAAAGCCTTTCAGATTGTGAGGGTCCAAGATAGAGTAGACTAGAGAATCTGTTTCCCTTGGCGGAGGGTTTAAGGACCAGGAATCATCGATTCGAGCAAGTGGAGAAGGATTAAAGAGGTGAGGGAAACAGACTTTACAAGGAGGAAGAGTGGGTGTCTGGAATTTGCTGCCTGAGTTGGTGGAGGCAGTGACCCTGAACTCTTTGAATTCAAGTGATAAAAATAGGCTGGGTCTTCTTTCACTGGACTGTCGGAGGCTGAGGGTAACCTCATAGTGTTGAACAAAATCATGAGGGGCATGGATAAGGGGAATAGCGAGGATCTTTTCCACAAGGTCAGGGAGTTCAAAACTTGGGAGCATATTTTTGAAGATGAGAGGAAAAAAAATCTAAGGGATCTGTGGGGCGACCTTTTTTTTAAAACTGTGGTTAGTGTGTGCAATGAACTTCAAGAGAAAATGGTGTATGCTGGTATAGTTAGAACATTTTAAAAGATATTTTGGATAAGCAGATCAATAGGAACGCTTTGGTGCGATATGGGCTAAATGCAGGCACTGGTTTAGTCTGGGAACATGGTCGGCATGAATTAGTTGGACTGAAGGGTCTGTTTCCGTGCTGTATGACTCTAACACGAAAACATTACATACCATCTCACACAAGGAGAATTCATTTAAACTTGTCCCTTCTCTAACTGTAATCGCGAACCTTCTTAATTTCAAGCTCTTTATCCTGTTGGGCTGATGAGATCAGTGTGAGCGTGGCAAAGTTATGTTTATTGCCAGCTGAAAGAATATACAACTCAGAGGCAGTTATTGTCGGGCGGACAGTATCACGTCAAGGAGATGATTGAGGAGTATTGCACGTGTCAGGCAGTCGAAGGTAACATTGAACAGATAGAAAATAAACAAAGCAAAACTATTCACTAAAGGGTGTCTCTCTCACCAGCTCCACAGCGATGTAATGAAGATGTAAAACTGCTGGAGATTGCAAGGTCATAATGTAGATCCTGAGCCATTGGAAAGGAGAGATTTACCACGACCATATTTGATCCCCATTGTCAAAGCGAATTCTAACTGCAAATTGGAGGAACAATGCCTCATCTTCCGCCTGGGCAGCCTACATCCTGGAGGACTCAACACTGAGTTCTCCAATTTCAAATAACCTCCCTTCCCATCCATCCCCGAATTCCTCTCCAGTCCCTTTCCATTCCAGACCGACCCTTCCTTCCAGCTACTGATCGGATTCATTCCTGCCATCGACCAACAACCCAATACCCGAGTTATCACTACCACCCTACCCCCACTCCTTCCCCCACCCCCCTTTATCATCAGCTCCCCTGACACCTACCCCCATTCCTAAAGAAGGGTCACACTTGAAACGTTAACTTAGAGTCATAGAGATGTACAGCACGGAAACAGACCCTTTGGTCCAACCCATCCATGCCGACCAGATATCCCAACCCAATCTAGTCCCACCTGCCAGCAGTGGGGCCATATCCCTCCAAATTCTTCCTATTCATATACCCACCCAAATGCCTTTTAAATTCTGTAATTGTACCAGCCTCCACCATTTCCTCTGGCAGCTCATTCCATACACGTACCACCCTCTGTGTGAAAAAGTTGCCCCTTAGATCTCTTTTATATCTTTCCCCTCTCACCCTAAACCTATACCCTCTAGTTCTGGACTCCCTGACCCCAGGGAAAAGACTTTGCCTATTTATCCTATCCATGCCCCTCATAATTTTGTAAACCTCTATAAGGTCACCCCTCAGCCTCCAATGTTCCAGGGAAAACACTGATTCCTGAGGCTTGCTGTGTTCTTCCAGCCTCCTGTTTGTCTACCTTTTCAAAAAAAAACTTGTTCATGATCAAAGAACATTTGTGCCTCGGAGCCACGGTGCGGCAACATAATGTCCTGACTGGAATGGTGTTTACCCGCTGCAGGGTCAGTCCATGGAGCACCTTGCTGTTAATCGTACATCGCATGACTCAAACAGCAAGAGCCCCTCACTCGCCAAAGAACCCCTCAGTAATGCCTCAGTTTCCCATGCCCTCTGATATTCCCCACCATCCCATTCTTCCTCATGCTCCCCATGTATCCTATTCTCCATATCCTCCGTGAGTTCTCCATCTCCCCATGTGTTCTTCATAAGACCATAAGAACTGGAGTAGGCCATTCAGCCCCTCATGCCTGCTCTACCATGCAAAAGGATCATGGCTGATTAGACTTTCCTCATGTCCACTTGCCTGCCCTTTCCCTGTAACCCTTGATCCCTGACTAACTAAGAGTCTCTCTCTATCTCATTCTTAAATATACCCAAGAACTCTGCCCCCACAGCTCTCTGTGGTAAGGAGTTCCAAAGACACTCAACACGCTGAGAGAAGAAATTTGTCCTCGTCTCAATCTTAAATCGACACCCCTTATTCTTGAGACTATGTCCTCTGGTCCTAGACTCTCCCATGAGGGGAACATAGAATCCTTACAGTGTTGAAACTGGCCATTTGGCCCAACTAGTCCATACTGACCCCCCAAGAGTAACCTACCCAGACCCATTCCCCAACGTTTACCCCTGACTAATGCACCTAAACTACACATCCCTGAACACTGGGGCAATTTAGCATGGCCAGTTCACCTAATCTACACACCTTTGGATTGAGGGAGGAAACCGGAGCACCTCTCAGCATTTACCCTATCAAGCCCCTTAAGAATCCTGTATGATTCAATCTTCTAAACTCCAGTGAGCAGAGTCCCAAACTATTTAACCTTTCCTCATAAGACAGTCCCTCCATACCGGGGATCATCCAGTAAACCTTCACAGAACTGCCTCCAATGAAATAATATCATTGCTTCAATCAGGGGATCAAACTGCTCGCAGTGCTCCAGATGTGGTCTCACCAGCACCTTGCAGTAGGACTTCCAAACTCTTAGTTCAAGAGAGTTAGGGCATAAGGGTCAACATTCCATTGGCCATTCCTGATTACCTGCTGCCCCTGTGTGTTAGCTTTCTGGGGTTCATGTGCAAGTCCCCTCAAGTGCTGCATCTTCCTGCAATTTCTCTTCATTTAAATAATATTATATTCTTTTGTTCTCCCTTCTGCAATGAATACCTTTGTATTTCCTCACTTTATACTCCATTTGCCAATTGCTTGCACACTCACCTCACCTATCAGTCTCTCTCTATTAACTGTTGGTATCCCTCTCACCACCTGTCTTTCTACTGTATTTTTGCGTTGTCTGCAAATTTGGCTACAAAACATTTGTTTCCTTCCTTCAAATCATTGAACTATATTGTAAACGGTCCCAGCACTGCTCTCTGTAGATCCCCACTGGTCACCAACCTGGAAGAGAACCCTTTATCGCCACCTGCTGTTTCCTGCCCATTAGCCGATTCTCTATCCATGCCAATTTCCTACCCCCAACACTTTGGGGTCTTTTCTTCAGACCGAACCTTTTGTGAGGTACTTTGTCAAATGCCTTCTGGAAGTCTAAATACTTGAAAACCTTCCGGGTGCTTAAATAGGATTTCACTCGGGCAGCCATTTTCTAATTGAAAAATGTTGAGCCAATCAGGGTGAATCTCTATCAACCAATCAAGCTTGGGCCCTGAGCCTGTTATGAGAATCAGTGAGAATGAACCAGCTGCTTGTCAGGAGAGACCGGAACTGAAGTTGTCCCTTAATCTGTAAGGAGTCCCCGAATAGGCTCTCAGTCTAGCCCAAGTCTTGTACAACCTCAAGGGTTGGGGTCCAGAGTTAATTTTGTTTAAGACTAGTTCTGTGATCACTGATACAGCCGCATGGGTATCAACCTCCATTCGAACCAGGTGACCATTTAACCAGATGTTTGTTTTGATTGGTTCTGATCTGGTTGTTGCTAAGCAACTTAACTGTTCCAGCCCAGGGTGTGTGCACTCTCCCGGACACCGGCCTGTGTGTTACCTTACTCCCTTCAGGTCCTAGTGGGCACTGTCTTGCTGTCTCGAGTCCACATTCCCGGCAGCAACTACAAACGGCCTGGATCCTGAAGAAAATGTTCACCTTTTGGCCGAGGCGTGGCTGTGTTTTGGGGTTTCGCTGCGGGCTGACCTGGAGTCTCTCTGCTCAGGAGATGTCCTGAGTGAGACTGTGCAATGGCCTTCGCTCAAATGGTGTTTCCCAAGCTCAGTCAGGGTGGTGAGGATCTCCTCTTCCATCGGAATACTCTACAACTCATATGCTCCACTTGTTGCATTTTCCAGTGATAAAGCCAGCTATAGTGCCTGTTTAAAGTCCTGTTGGGCTTCAGCTAGTAGGCATTTTTGCATGGTTACATCATTAATCCCACTCTCATCATCACTGATATAACTCCACAGAGACTGGAATCCCGTCAGCAAGTCACACATAGAGATTCCTTTACACTGAGCCAGCTCTCAGTGAACAGAACCCCTGACACTCCTGTTTCTGTCTGTCAGCCAGGGCTCCCTGATTGCGACCAGGTTAATAGCCCCAATCAGGGAGCTCAGATTCTAAGAGGTCCACCTCGTTACAATCACTACCGTGAGTGTATAATCTCAGAATAAGGGGTTGCACATTTAGGGTAGAATTAATGAAGGATTTTTTTTCTCCCACACAATATGAATCTGCATGGAATTGTTTACCACAGAAGGCAGTTGAGGCTCGGTTGTTATGTATATTAAAGGCTGAGATAGATCGTTTTTAATCAGTGATGGGATCGTGGATTATGGGGAAAGGGCTGGTAAGTGAGTCATAGAGTCCTACAGCATGTAAACAGACCCTTCAGCCCAAATAAAACTTCCTGACCTCTCCGCCCCCACCCCACCCTGGCCTATCACCCTCACCTTGACCTCCTTCCACCTATCACATCTCCATCGCCCCTCCCCCAAGTCCCTCCTCCCTACCTTTTATCTTAGCCTGCCTGGCACCCTCTCCTCATTCCTGATGAAGGGCTCTGGCCCGAAACAACGAATTTCCTGTTCCTTGGATGCTGCCTGACCTGCTGTGCTTTAACCAGCAACACATTTTCAGCTCTGATCTCCAGCATCTGCAGACCTCACTTTTTACTCCAATAAAACTAGCCTCTATTTGCCTGCATTTGGCCCATATCCCTCTCAACCTTTTGTCTATTTATGTACCTGTCCAAATATCTTTTAAACAAGTAACTGTACGTATCTCTACCACTTTCTCTGGCAATTCATTCCACACATGAACCACTCTCTGTGTGAAAAGATTACCCTTCAGGCCCTTTCTAAACCTTTCTCCTCAACTTAAAAATATGCCCCTGTAGTTTTGGACTCACCAACCCTCGTGAAAAGACCTTTTGCTACTCAGCTTATCTACGCCCCTCATGATTTTATAAATCTCAAAACAGTCACCTCTCGACCTCCTACAGCACCAGACTCTCCTTATTATTCAAAACGTCCAGTCCCAGTGACATCCTGGTAAATCATTTCTGAACCCTCTTCAGCTTCATAATATCCTTCCTGTAGCAGGGTGACCAGAACTGGACACAGTCCTTACACAGAGATTAGATTAGATTACTTACAGTGTGGAAACAGGCCCTTCGGCCCAACAAGTCCACACCGACCCGCCGAAGCGCAACCCACCCATACCCCTACATATACCTCTTACCTAACACTACGGGCAATTTAGCATGGCCAATTCACCTGACCCGCACATCTTTGGACTGTGGGAGGAAACCAGAGCACCCGGAGGAAACCCACGCAGACACGGGGAGAACGTGCAAACTCCACACAGTCAGTCGCCTGAGGCGGGAATTGAACCCAGGTCCCTGGCGCTGTGAGGCAGCAGTGCTAACCACTGTGGCACCGTGCCTAGTCCTCCAGGAGAGGCCTCAACAATGTCCTGACATCCCAACTCCTGTACTCAAAAGTCTGAGCAGGCGAAAGCAGATGTGTTTAAATGCAATCTTAGCCACCCAGTTGAAATGTGACACAAAGTTTAAAAGAACTATATACCTGAATTCCAAGGTCTCTCTTCGATATCACCAGGGTGGCACAGTGGCACTAGTACTGCTGCCTCACTGCGCCAGGGATTCAGGTTCAACTCCAGCCTTGGGCAACTGTCTGTTTGTACATTCTCCCTGTATCTGCGGGTTTTCTCCAGCTTCCTCCCACAATCTAAAGATATTCAGTTCAGGTTAGGTAAATTGCCCATAGTGTAGGTTATAAGTCGGGGGAAATATAGGGGAGGGGAATGGGTCTGTGTGGACTTGTTGGGCTGAAGGGCCTGTTTCTACACTGTAGGGAATCTAATCCATACTCTGAGCCCTACCATTTATTATATAAGTCCTGCCCTCACTTCTTTTGGGTGGCACGGTGGCTCAGTGGTTAGCACTGCTGCCTCACAGCACCAGGGTCCCAAGTTCGATTCCAGCCTTGGGTGACTGTCTGTGTGGAGTTTGCACATTCTCCCAGTGTCTGCGTGGGTTTCCTCCGGGTGCTCCGGTTTCCTCCCACAGTCCAAACATGTGCAGGTCAGGTGAATTGGCCATGCTAACTTGCCCGTAGTGTTCAGTGCATTAGTCAGAGGGAAATGGGTCTGGATGAGTTACTCTTCGGAGGGTCGGTCTGGACTGATTGGGCCGAAGGGCCTGTTTCCACACTGTGGGGAATCTAATCTAACCTTTTAATCAAAATGCAATATCTTAAATTTATCCGAGTTAAACTCCATCTGCCTCAGCGCATTGGCCCAGTTGATCAAGACCTCTTTGTAATCTTTGATTACCCCCATCACCGTTGACTATGCCACCAGTTGGATTATCAGATGAGCCATTGATCTCATTGAATGGTGGAGCAGATGGGCTGAATGGCCTATGTCTGCTCCCACATCTAATGCATTTTTGGTTTTCTTGCATATGATCATGAGGCGGACTGAGACTTAAGATCGACTCCTGCGAGATTTAAGGCACTCTTCAGTACTGACCTTTCTGTACCTGTGCACTAACGCAGAAGAGTATTTTCTACTCCTTTGGCTACTCTGTACAGGATGAGAGAATCATTGGAGCCGCTGGTGGTTCTGAGAGACCACTGTCTAAGAGACACACACACACACACACACACACACACACACACACACACACACACACACACACACACACCTGTTTCCTGATGAAGGGCCTTTGCCTGAAACGTCACTGTTCCTGCTCCCCGGATGCTGCCTGACATGCCCGGCTTTTCCAGCACCACTCTGATCTAAACTCCGGTTTCCAGCATCTGCAGTCCTCACTTTTGCCCCTGATTGGTGGCCAGCTCCGAGCCCCCAGAGAACAATTCTGGCACCTCCTAATATGTCCCGGGACCTGTCTGAACAGGACCCCTTCTCACTGGCCTTGCTTCTGTCAATGCTGTGAGACAAAGCAATCCTCTTTTGTTGCGAGTGGCTGGGATCTGGGACACACTACCTGTCAGGAGATTGCAAACAGATTCAATAACACCTTTCCAAATAAATACAGTCTTGAAGGATAAAACCATAGAACTACAGCTGCTAGAAATCTGAAACAAAACCAGAAGATGCTGGAGAAACTCCCCAGATCTGGCAACATCTGTGGAGAGAGACAAACTGAGTTATAGAGTCGTAGAGATGTACAGCATGGAAACAGACCATTCGGTCCATGCCGACCAGATATCCCAACCCAATCTAGTCCCACCTGCCAGCACCCGGCCCATATCCCTCCAAACCCTTCCTATTCATATACCCAACAAAATGCCTCTTCAATGTTGTAATTATACTAGCCTCCACCATTTCCTCTGGCAGCTCATTCCATACACGCACCACCCTCTGTGTGAAAAAATTGCCCCTTAGGTCTCTTTTAAATCATTCCCCTCTCACCCTAAACCTATGCCCTCTAGCTCTGGACTTCCCGACTCTGGGGAAAAGACTTTGTCTATTTACCCTATCCATGCCCCTCATGATTTTGTAAACCTCTATCAGATCACCCCTCAGCCTCTGACGCTCCAGGGAAAACAGCCCCAGCCTATTCAGCCTCTCCCTGTAGCTCAAACCCTCCAACCCTGGCAACATCCTTGTAAATCTTTTCTGAACCCTTTCAAGTTTCACAACATCTTTCCGATAGGAAGGAGACCAGAATTGCACGCAATATTCCAACAGTGGCCTAACCAATGTCCTGTACAGCCGCAACATGACCTCCCAACTCCTGTACTCAATACTCTGACCAATAAAGGAAAGCATACTAAATGCCTTCTTCACTATCCTATCTACCTGCGATTCTACTTTCAAGGAGCTATGAACCTGCACTCCAAGGTCCCTTTGTTCAGTAACACTCCCTAGGACCTTACCATCAAGTGTATAAATCCTGCTAAGATTTGCTTTCCCAAAATGCAGCACCTTGCATTTATCTGAATTAAACTCCATCTGCCACTTCTCAGTCCATTGGCCCATCTGGTCAAGATCCTGTTGTAATCTGAGGTAACCCTCTTTGCTGTTCATTACTCCTCCAATTTTGGTGTCATTCGCAAACTTACTAACTGTACCTCTTATGCTCGCATCCAAATCATTTATGTAAATGACAAAAAGTAGAGGGCCCAGCACCGATCCTTGTCGCACTCCACTGGTCACAGGCCTCCAGTCTGAAAAACAACCCTCCATCACTACCCTCTGTCTTCTACCCTTGAGCCAGTTCTGTATCCAAATGGCTAGTTCTCCCTGTATTCCATGAGATCTAACCTTGCTAATCAGTGTCCCATGGGGAACCTTGTCGAACGCCTTACTGAAGTCCATATAGATCACACCTACGGCTCTACCCTCATCAACCTTCTTTGTCACTTCTAGTTATATCAAGGTCTGTTCTTATAGCATCCCTCCAGTGTGGAAATAGGCCCTTCAGCCCAACCAGTCCACACCGTCCCTTCAAAGGATATCTCACCCAAACCCATTTCCCTATCACTCTACATTTACCCCTGACTAATGCACCTAACCTACACACCCTTGAACACTACGGGCAATTTAGCATGGCCAATCCACCTCACCGTGGATTGTGGGAGAAAACCAGAGCACCCGGAGGAAACTCCTGCAGACACGGGGAGAATGTGCAAACTCCACACAGACAGTCTCCTGAGGCTGGAATTGAACCCGGGTCCCTGGTGCTGTGCGGCAGCAGTGCTAACCACCAAGCCACCGTGTCGCCCTATGTTCTGACGAGGGGTCACTGGACTCGAAATGTTAACGCTATTTCTCTGCTGCCTGGCCTGCTGAGTTTCTCCAACGTTTTGTGGGAATACAGCAAAAGGGATTTGGGAGTAACCGGATTGCTCATCCGTAAAAGGACAGCACGGATCTGAGGGGAGGAGTGGTCTTTTTCTGTGCTGCATTGCTCTGTGAATTGATGGGGTGGCTCGGATTTCTTCCCCAAGAGACTGGTCGTTATGCTGTTCACACTTGCCTTTCTCATTCCAGCTCAGCTCGGGCCAATCTTGGGCCCCTTTCAAAGGGGAAATGCAAGTGTTTCTCCAGGTCGCAGGGTCATGGCTTCATTACACCCATGGATGGGAAAGAGGACATCTTTGTGCACATCTCTGAGTGAGTAATAACGGCATCAACTGTTCCTACATATCTACGGCTGCGGGATAAGGGAGCGTGGGGGAGGGGTTCTCACCTGGACACTGTGCTCAGTTCATTCACATGTGAGGAAAGAGATTTACCGGCAGTGGTTTGTATCCATGTGACTGAGCAGTTTGTGGGTCCACCAGTAGGAGGCAGACTTGGACATGTTCCAGTCTCCTCTCCCTCAAAAGGCCAAATTCAAAGTTTGTGAGAAGATTTGTAGCTCGGGTGCTCGTTGTTGTGGTTCTGTTGGCCGAGCTGGGAATTTGTGTTTCAGACGTTTCGTCCCCTGTCTAGGTGACATCCTCAGTGCTTGGTAGCCTCCTGTGAAGCGCTTCTGTGATCTTTCCTCCGGCATTTATAGTGGTCACCACAGCATCTCCAGCATCACAGAAGAGCTTCACAGGAGGCTCCCAAGCACCGAGGATCTCATCTAGACAGGGGACGAAACGTCTGCCACACAAATTCTCAGCTCGGCCAACAGAACCACAACAGGCCAAATTGTGCTTAGGTCAGTGACACAGCTGAACCGAAAGAAAACACATTTTTCAAAAAGACTTGCATTTATGTAGCATCTTTCACAACCAGGGAGTGTTTCCCTTTGAGCCAAGAATCATGGGATTGTAAAATGTAGAAGTAGAGGTAGGCCATTCAGCCCATTGAATCTGTATCGCTGATCTGATAATCCCCAACCCTGATTTCCTGCCTCAACCCCGAAGCTCTGAGTTCGAGTCCCACTTCCAGGGTTTCAAGACCAAGGAGCTGTGCTCATAATGAGGTCAAACAGGCACAGCATCATAGAATCCTTACAAGGGAGAAAGAGGCCATTCAGCCCATCAAATGTGCTCCCACTCTCCACCCTAACCTCATATTTCTCACCTACCCTGCATACTATGGGTAATTTAGCATGACCAATCCACCTAACCTGCACATCATTGGACTGTGGGAGGAAACCGGAGCACCCGGAGGAAACCCACACAGACACAGGGAGGATGTGCAAACTCCACACAGACAGTCACCTGAGGCTGGAATCGAAGCTAGGCTGTGTTAAATTGCCCATAGTGTAGGTTTGGTGCAGTAGTCAGGGGTAAGTGTAGAGTAATAGGGTAGGGGAATAGGTCTGGGTGGGATACTCTTTGGATGGTCGGTGTGGACTTGTCGGGCCGAATGGCCTGTTTCCGCACTGTAGGGAGTGGTTTGTATCCATGTGACTGAGCGGTTTGTGGGTCCACCAGTAGGAGGCAGACTTGGGCATGTTCCAGTCTCCTCTCCCTCAAAAGGCCAAATTCAAAGTCTGTGAGAAGATGTGTAGCTGTGAGACAGCAGCACCAACCACTGAGCCACCGTGCCAATGTCAGGCAGTAGGAAGTGGGAGCGATTCCTGGTCCGTGCGATGGAAGCAATGTTGGGACCTCTACGTCATGCTTCACACTCCAACACGCACACTGGGTCAATGCCACAGCAACGGGGGGGTTGGGTCGGGCTCTGCCACCCTGAGAGAGGAAGGTAGTGACAAGCCAACACTGACAGAAACCGATCATCAGCTCAGAACGGGACTGCCAGCCCAGAAGGAGGCAGCGACCAGCTTCCGTGCAGAGCACAGGGAGTGGACGCTTAGTCTTCCACGGAATATTCCAGCGATTTACAGCCCAGATGATGATAAGACTGGCACAGTGGGAAGGTCACTGGCCCCGAGTCATCCAGAGGGCAGGCTAGTGTGCTGGAAGGATTGGTTCAAATCACGGAGGAATTTGAGTTCAATATATTCCAATCCCTGGAAGACGAAACTTGTCTCTATGATGGTGGCCATGAATTGAACTGGAGCAATAGTGGAGGGAATGTGGTGGATAATTCTGAGCGAGTTTTCACAAATGGCATTGTGAAACTACCTACATAGTTTGTTTCCGTCCTGTTTGCTGAGGGATAAGTAATTGCACCCGGGAGATCTACCCTTCTCCTCCTGAGGGTAGTGCCAGGGGGTCATTGACATCTACTCAAGATGCAGACGGGGCCTGCATTTAACATCTCAGCCACAAGGTGGCATCTCTGGCAGTGCAGCACTCCTCCACACCCTCTGTCAAACAAACTCAAGCATCCTCCTTGAAGTCAGCCCCATCGGTCCCTCTGACAGTGAACTCCCATGAAGTCAATGTTAATGGACTGGGCACTGTGCCCCTGTGGCAGAATGAGCTCGTACTCACTAGGGATCCGGATTTCATAGAATCCCTACAGTATGGAAACAGGCCATTCGGCCCAACAAGTCCACACCGACCATCCAAAGAGTATCCCACCCAGACCCATTCCCCTACCCTATTGCTCTACACTTACCCCTGACTAATGCACCAAACCTACACTATGTGGCAATTTAGCATGGCCAATTCACCTAACCTGTACAGCTTTGGACTGTGGGAGGAAACCAGAGCACCCGGAGGAAACCCACGCAGACACAGGGAGGATGTGCAAACTCCACACAGACAGTCGCCCGAGGCTGGAATTGAACCCAGGTCCCTGGTGCTGTGAGGCAGCAGTGCTAACCACTGAGCCACCCTGCAGGCTGAGCTACCTCTAATGCAATGTTTTCTCAAAGCTGACAGTGTTTCACAAAGAAGGCCCTCTGACGCTGGGAAGGGGAACACCGTCGGCCTGAACGTCTGGGAGGATCTCGATGGCTCAAAATGGCGCCACCATGCCGCCTCACCCCCCCACGTTGCAACGTCTTAATAACAGGGCAACGCGGCGGCAGAGAGGGGAACAAATCCCACCCTCCGGATCCCATTGCCTCCAGCACATCCTGACCCCACCCCGTGGATGAGCTCATGGATCTGCGCTTCAGAAAATCAGCCTATCAAAACGCACGGAGACCTGTGGCAGAAACTGGAAACCCTGAGTCCACGACATTCTCAATTCAAGGGACGCTCACTGTTTATCCCTGAACCAACCCCGTGTGAAGAAGTGCTGAACCACGGTCACATTGCTGTTTGTGGGAGCTTGCTGTATACAGCATGGCTGCCATCTTTCCTCCATAACTACACTGGTAAAGAGATTTTGATAGGAAAGCACATTGGGATCTCTTGAGGTGCCGTATCGCTTAATCTGTCAGAGCCCAGTGAGCCCCCGGGGGGAGGACTGGGGAATGTATTTGCAATTCACAGCAAACTTCCTTTGGGTGCTACCTCAATGCAATGTTTATCAAGTTGATGAGCACCAAGCAACACCTTCTAAAAGCAAAGTATTGTGGGATGCTGAAACCAGAAACTAAAACGGAGAGATCAGGAGAGTCTCAGCAGGTTTGGCAGTATCTGTGTGGGAGGGAGACAGAGTCAACACCTTGGGTCTGATAGGATTCTCCTTCAGAAGAGGGAGGGGCTGGAAAGGAGTTTTTATGCTGTTGGGAGAGAAGGAACAAGTGGAACAGACACTGAGGATATCCAGAGCAAAAGACGATAAAGGTGGTAAAGGAGAGACAGAGGTGCAAAACAGGTGTTAATGAAAGGTGTGTGAAGGAGAAAGTGGGCCTGCACCGCTAACAGCAAATACCAGTAAGACACAAGTAGTGTTGGGTTTCTCAACAAAACAGAAGACAGATCTCTGACATTGTTGAACTCAATGCTGAGTGCTGAAGTGGAAAATTCCTGCAGATGGCATTGAGCTCAGAACTTTCGACCTTCAGTTTTGAAGGCAAATCATTTTCAATTCGAAACTTTATTTTGCTTTCACTCCCCCCATTCTCTACACTACTTTTTAGATTAGATTACTTACAGTGTGGAAACAGGCCTTTCGGCCCAACAGGTCCACACCGACCGACCAAAGCGCAACTCACCCTACACCGAACACTACGGGCAATTTTAGCACGGCCAACCTGCACATTTTTGGACTGTGGGAGGAAACCAGAGCACCCGGAGGAAACCCACGCAGACACGGGGAGAATGTGCAAACTCCACACAGTCAGTCGCCTGAGGCAGGAATTGAACCCGGGTCTCTGGTGCTGTGAGGCAGCAGTGCTAACCACTGTGCCACCGTGCTGCCTTTTGTCTTGTGATGGTTGATGTCCATTGGGACCAGTGCTTTGACGTGTCTTCCCAATCTGTCTTTCCTTCCAGCATCGAGGGGGAGTACGTGCCGGTGGAAGGTGACGAGGTCACGTACAAGGTCTGCGCCGTCCCGCCGAAGAATCTGAAGTACCAAGCAGTCGAGGTGGTGATCACCCACCTGGCACCCGGCACCAAGCACGAGACCTGGTCCGGGCAGATCGTTAACTCCTGAGGGAGGCCAGGCCTTGTGGGCTCGGGGCCTTGTCAAAGGGGCCTTTGAAATGAAGCAAAACATTCAACGACAGTAATTGTGGGGAAGATTATGTGATTTGTGAGCTGTGTGTTGTTATTTAACGGTTTAGGATTTTAAAAAAAAGAATTACATACAAAATGGAACGGAGTTCCTACAGGCTGGGGAAAGGGGTATGATTGTGGCTCTTTGTTTTTTATCTTTATTTATTTTCGCTAAAATTCACTCACACTGTTGACCGTGAAATATTTCTGCTTCATTACAGCGTCTGGATCAGATTATTCCTCTAGGGGCATGTTCAGTGGGAGATGGTAGTGTAACGATAATGTTGCTGGCCTAGCAATCTGAAGGCCCAGCCATAAGCCTCCCGGTGTTGAGTGTTCAAATCCCACCCACTACACCTGGTGGAATTTGAACCTGGACTGTCAGAATTGTTTCCCAAAATTGTAATGTCTAATACTAGGCAGCATGGTGAGAGGGGCAAGTTTTCTTTTTAACCCAGAGAGTAATAGAGGTTGGAACACGCTGCCAGGGGTGGTGGTGGAGTCAGATACGATTGGGGTGTTTAAGGGGCTTATAGACAAGCACATGAATATGCAAGGAATGGAGGGATACGGACTGAGGACAGGCAAAAGGGATTAGTTTGATTTGGCGTCATGTTCAGCACAACATCATGGGCTGAAGGGCCTGATCCTGTGCTGTAATGGTCTATGTTCTATTTCTAGTGTATGCCTTAATTTACCAAACATTTCACCTCCAGGCCCTGAATAAATATGGCCGCCACCATTGTCACCTGGGACCGGTGGCCATTTTCTTCCCACTGAGGTTGGCGGTGAGCTCACGTTTCATTCCCGCCCCAATCTGCAGGACCCCCCCACCAACAATGTGGGGTTTTCAAAAGTGCGGCCTATACGTAACTCCTTCCCACCTTAACTCCCACCCAGCGCAAAACCTCACCACCCCCACCCCACCCAAACCCCTAACCTCTGGGAGGGGCAGGGAGGTGAAGGGGCACCTTTGGAGAACTGGGCACGCCTGGACAGTGTATCTCTGGCACAAAGACAGAAAGTGCTGGAGAAACTCAGCAGGTCAGACAGCACCTGGGGAGAGAGAAAGCAGAGTTAACGTTAAGTGGTGACCCATCTTCAGTGCTGAAGATACTGCCAGGCCTGTTGAGATTAGTTTTCCAGCCATCTCTGTCGATGTACCTTCCAGTGAACATCTGGGTGTCTTCCAGTTCTTGGCCAGAACTTGGTGCTGAGTTGTTTGCTTGTGTTTGTGATTGGTTTCCCTCTGGAATTGTTCTTGTTCACAACAGGTATGGTAATCTCAAAACCCTGAGGAAAATACATGGAGGCAGAGACTTCACATCTCAGGTTTTCAGTCAGTTCTCTCGGTACTGTGACATTCCACAGCCAATGATAGAAATTCAAATCCCTCTGACCCCTACAGATTCTGATTGTGAATACAGCTCCCTTCCATTTATCACATCTGTTCTTTTTGTTATATTTAATTGGAGGAACATTTATGCTGCCATCGATTCATTAACAGTTATCATCGAGAGGTTACATACAGAGTAAAGCTCTCGGTACAATGGTCCATCAAACATTTTAACCAAGACTTCCGCCCATCCACCGAGGAGTCCCTTCTCCTGCCTCCAACACACCCCATCCACATGGACACCCCGTGTGGCCTTCGACCCCGCCCTTGACCTCTTCATTTCAAACTGCTGCCTCTCCTCTCCCCACATTATCCCAGTCCCAAGCCTCCAACCTGGCACCGCCCTCCTGACCTGTCCATCACTCCCCCTCTGACCTATCACCTTCTCCCTCACCTTCATCCACCTATTGCTTTCTCGGCTACCTTGCTCCCAACCCCTAGTCCCTCCCATTTATCCCTCAGCACCTGAAACATGGATTCTCCTGTTCCTCAGATGCTCCCACAACAGGGACAGCAGAAGGAGTAAAGCTACCTCTGTATTGTCCATATTAAACACTCCCATAACAGGGACAGCACAGGGTCAGATAGAGAGTAAATATCCCTCTATATTGAGCGCATCAAACACTCCCATAATGGGATCAGATCCAGAGTAAAGCCCTCTCAACATCTTGCACATCAAGAACTCAGGACAGGGTCAGATAGAGAGTAAATATCCCTCCACTCACTTAAACTAGAAGTAATGCTACCTCGATACTGTTCCTGTGAACCATTTCCAGGACAGATACAGCACAGCATTAGATAGAGAGTAACCCTCCCTCTACTCTTTTCAACTGAAAATGAATCTCCCTCAATTCTATCCCCATCAAACACTCCTAGGACAGGGTTAGGTACAGAGTAAAGTTCCATCTATTCTTTTAAACTGAAAGTAAAGCTTTTTCTGCACTGTTCATCAAACACTACCAGGATAGATACAGCATGGGGTTAGATACAGAGTAAAGCTGCCTCTACACTGCCCCTATCAAACTCTCCCAGGACCGGTACAGCATGGGGTTAGACTGCGATGTCACTACGGGTAAGTTATGAGCTGTAGACAGGTTAATCATTACCATCCTCCCACCTATTAACCAGCTTCATTCCCTCAGAGTGATTGAATTCGGAGACAGGGCACCCAATCTGATTGGACAGTGTAGATGTACACATTTGGATGATTTGGTTTGTGACATCATTTTAAGATATTAAAACGTGCGAGGGGAACAAATGATGAAAGTATTTAACATATCTTTCCCTTAAACTTTATCAAATATTAATTTCCTGTATTAAACATCAAGCATGTTATATTAGGGACTGGTGTAACCACTGGAGTGCTTTAAGAAATGGCGATTTGAGGCAGTGTGTGCAGGACAAAGCAAGTGAATTTCACTGAGATTCCAGTGACATAAAAGAATTCTTGGGGATTAAACGTGTGTCATAACGTACTGTGTACCTTTTTATAATTAAAATAATTGCAACCAAACATCGTATTCAGAACTATTGGGTTTTGTCCCTGTGTTGAACCTCCTATTCCCTCCTTGGCTTTGTCACCATGTCTACTCCAGCTCCTCTTCTTCAGTTGGTTTTAATGATCTGGAACAACTGGGCAGAGTTCCTGAGGGGAATTGCCGGAAGAGGAGTTGCCAGCAATCAAGGATTTTCCAAGAATTTCTAGGAACATGTGGTTAATCTGCAGGCTAGCCAGTGGGAATCAAGAGTTTAGAGATGGTTAGAAATTGTTAAAGAAGATTAGAGAAGGTTAGCGATGGTTAGAAAAGGTTAAAGATGATTAGAAAAGGTTAGAGAGATTGTTAGAGAAGGTTAAAGATGGTTAAAGAAGGTTAGAGTTTGTTAGGAAAGGTTAGAGGAGGTTAGAAAAGATGAGTGATGGTTAGAGATGGTTTAAAAGGCTAGAGATGGTTAGAGAAGGTTAGAGATAGTTAGGAAAGGTTAAAGATGGTTAGGAAAGGTTAGAAATGGTTAAAGAAGAGGTTAGAGCTGGTTAGGAAAGGTTAGAGAAGGTTAGGGATGTTTAAAAGAAGTTCGAGATGGTTAGACAATGTTAGAAAAGATTAGTGATGGTTAGAGATTGGACAATCCTCCTCAAACACATCCAACATTGTTGGCTATCTAAGTGCAGAAAACTGCCAATTTTAGCGATCGGAGATTGGGTAGGCAGGGGGATGTGGTGGGGAAGTTTTCAGATTTTCACACAGCTCCCCCCCCTCCCTCCTCCACCACACCCACCCACCTACCCACATCTCAGTTCAGGTAGCTCACCCGATGAGAGCAGTACCCACAGCCCGGGTAGCACTGAGGAATAACCCATACTTTGATCAGCCAGGGATCCCTCGTTTTGCTCTTCAGCTAACAGTCCCTGTTAAAGCTGGCGCTTAACATAGCAAGCGGTCAGCTTCCTGTAACGTGGACAGTTACTGCTCGGACAGACGCAGTGTTCCTGGCCAGACCAGACCAGACAAAAATAATAGCTCCTACTGAAGTGAATCCACAAGGCTGGGGAGGGGATCAGCAAAAATCTAATTGCCGTGCTGCCTCTGTGCTAGGAGTGTTTGATAGGGGCAGGGTAGAGGGAGATTTACTCTGTATCTGACCCTGTGCTGTCCCTGCCCTGGGAGTGTTTGGTAGGGGTAGTGTAGAGGGAGCTTTATTCTATATCTGACCCTGTGCTGTCCCTATCCTAGGAGTGTTTGATGAGGGCAGAGTAGAGGGAGCTTTATTCTATATCTGATATATGCTGTATCTGTCCTGGGAGTGTTTGATAGGGGCAGTGTAGAGGGAGCTTTATTCTATATCTGTCCCTGTGTTGTCCCTGTCCTGGGAGTATTTGATGAGGGCAGTGTAGAGGGAGCTTCACTTCCAGTTTAAAAGAGCAGAGGAAAACTTTACTGTCCCTGTCCAGGGAGTGTTTGATGGGAAGTGTCAAGGTAGCTTTACTTTCAGTTTAATGGGTTAGAGGGTAATTTACTCTGTGAAACCCCTGGCTGTAACTGTCCTGGGAGTGTCTGATGGGGGCAATGTAGAGCGAGCTTTACTCTACCTATTCCTGTGCTGTACCGGTCTTGGAAGTATTGGGTGAGGGCAGTTGGAAAGGGCTTTAATCTGTATCTAACTGTGTGCTGTACTTGTCCTGGGATAGGGGCAGGCTAGAGAGGACTTAATTTTTAAACTAAAGGGAGAGTGATACTTTCTGTTGGTGTAAAGCATGTTTTACGTGTCCTTGAGTAATTGGGGATGGTGTAGGGGGAGGTTTACTTTCAGTTTGAAAGAGTAGAGGAAGGTTTGCCTTTGTATGTAACCCTGGACTTCCCTGTCTGGGCAGTGTTTGATCAGAATAGTGTAGAGGGAGCTTTACTCTGTATCTAACACTGTGCTGTATGTGTCTGAGCAGTGTTTGATGTGGATGGTGTAGAGGGAGCTTTACTCTGTATCTAACACTGCGCTGTGTGTGTCTGAGAAGTGTTTGATGTGGATAGTGTAGGGGGAGCTTTATTCTCTCTAACACTGCTGTATGTGTCTGGGCAGTGTTTGCTGTGGATGGTGTAGAGGGAGCTTTACTCTGTATCCAACACTGTGCTGTGTGTGTCTGGGCAGTGTTTGATGTGGATAGTTTAGAGGGAGCTTTACTCTGTATCTAACACTGCGCTGTGTGTGTCTGGGCAGTGTTTGATGTGGATAGTGTAGAGGGAGCTTTACTCTGTATCTAACACTGTGCTGTATGTGTCTGGGCAGTGTTTGATGTGGATAGTGTAGAGGGAGCTTTACTCTGTATCTAACACTGTGCTGTATGTGTCTGGGCAGTGTTTGATGTGGATAGTGTAGAGAGAGCTTTACTCTGTATCTAATACTGTGTTGTATGTGTCTGGGCAGAGCTTGATGTGGATAGTGTAGAGGGAGCTTTACTCTGTTTCTAACACTGCAGTATGTGTCTGAGGAGTGTTTGATGTGGATAGTGTAGAGGGAGCTTTACTCTGTATGTAACACTGTGCTGTAAGTGTCCGGGCAGTGTTTGATGTGGATAGTGTAGAGGGAGCTTTACTCTGTATCTAACACTGTGCTGTAAGTGTCTGGGCAGTGTTTGATGTGGATAGTGTAGAGGGAGCTTTACTCTGTATCTAACACTGTGCTGTGTGTGTTTGGGGAGTGTTTGATGTGGATAGTGTAGAGGGAGCTTTACTCTATCTAACACTGCGCTGTATGTGTCTGGGCGGTGTTTGATGTGGATAGTGTAGAGGGAGCTTTACTCTGTATCTAACACTGCGCTGTATGTGTCTGCGCAGTGTTTGATGTGGATAGTGTAGAGGGAGCTTTACTCTGTATCTAACACTGCGCTGTATGTGTCCGGGCAGTGTTTGATGTGGATAGTGTAGAGGGAGCTTTACTCTGTAACTAACACTGCTGTATGTGTCTGGGCAGTGTTTGATGTGGATAGTGTAGAGGGAGCTTTACTCTGTATCTAACACTGTGCTGTAAGTGTCTGAGGAGTGTTTGATGTGGATAGTGTAGAGGGAGCTTTACTCTGTATCTAACACTGTGCTGTAAGTGCCTGGGCAGTGTTTGATGTGGATAGTGTAGAGGGAGCTTTACTCTGTATCTAACACTGTGCTGTGTGTGTCTGGGCAGTGTTTGATGTGGATGGTGTAGAGGGAGCTTTACTCTGTATCTAACACTGTGCTGTGTGTGTCCGGGCAGTGTTTGATGTGGATAGTGTAGAGGGAGCTTTACTCTGTATCTAACACTGTGCTGTATGTGTCTGGGCAGTGTTTGAATAGGATAGTGTAGAGGGAGCTTTACTCTGTATCTAACACTGTGGTGTATGCGTCTGGGCAGTGTTTGATGTGGATAGTGTAGAGGGAGCTTTACTCTGTAACACTGTGCTGTGTGTGTTTGGGGAGTGTTTGATGTGGATAGTGTAGAGGGAGCTTTACTCTATCTAACACTGCGCTGTATGTGTCTGGGCAGTGTTTGATGTGGATAGTGTAGAGGGAGCCTTACTCTGTATCTAACACTGCGCTGTATGTGTCCGGGCAGTGTTTGATTTGGATAGTGTAGAGGGAGCTTTACTCTGTATCTAACACTGTGCTGTGTGTGTCTGGGCAGTGTTTGATGTGGATAGTGTAGAGGGAGCTTTACTCTGTATCTAACACTGTGCTGTGTGTGTCTGGGCAGTGTTTGATGTGGATAGTGTAGAGGGAGCTTTACTCTGTAACACTGTGCTGTGTGTGTCTGGGCAGTGTTTGATGTGGATAGTGTAGAGGGAGCTTTACTCTGTATCTAACACTGTGCTGTGTGTGTCTGGGCAGTGTTTGATGTGGATAGTGTAGAGGGAGCTTTATTTTTAATTTACTTTCTGTTCAAAAGAGTAAAGTGTGCTTTTCTCTATCGAACTGTTTCTTGTTCTGTTCTGGGGGTGTTTGATGGGGATAGTGTTGAGGAAGCTTTGCTTACTATTTAAGAGTAGAGGAAGCTTACTTTAAGTTTAAAAGTGTAGCGGAAGCTTTACTGTGTACCTAACACTGTGCTGGCCACGTCATGGAGTGTTTGATGGGGACAGTGCAGAGGGAATTTTTGTTTCAGTTTGTCAATGTAGAGAGGGACTTTTAGTTTAACAGGGTAGAGGGAGCTATGTTCTGTATCTAAACCTGTGCTTCCTTTACCTGAGAGTTTTTGATGGGGACAACATTAAGGGAACTTCACTTTCAGTTTAAGGGAGTACAGGGAGCTTTACTCTGTAGCTAACCTCCTGCTGTACCTTTCCTGTGTGTGCTGATGGGGAGGAGGCTTTACGTTCAGTGTAAAAGAGTAAAGGGAGATTGCCTTTGTTTCTTACCCCGTGCTGTACTGGGAGTATTTACTGGGGTCAGCGTTGAAGGAGCTTTACATTTAATTTAAAAGAGGGAGCCTTCCATTGTATCTAACCTGTCCTGTAACTGTCCTGGGAGTGTTTGATGGGGTCAGTGTAGAAGGAGCTTTACTTTCTATTTACTTTCAGTTTAATGGTGGCGCAGTGGTTAGCACCGCTGCCTCACAGTGCCAGGGACCCAGATTCGATTCCAGCCTCGGGTGACTGTCTGTGTGGAGTTTGCACATTCTCCCCGTGTCTGTGTGGGTTTCCTCCGGGTGCTCCGGTTTCCTCCCACAGTCCAAAGATGTTCAGGTTAGGGTGGATTGACCATGCTAAATTGCCCATAGTGTTCAGGGATGTGTAGGTTAGGTGCATTAGTCAGGGATAGATGTTGAGTAATGGGTCTGTGTGGGTTACTCTTTGGAGGGTCAGTGTGGACTTATTGGGCCGAAGGACCTGATTCCACACTGTAGGGATTCTGTGATTCTAACAGAGTACAGAGAGCTTTGCTCTGTATCTAACCCTGACTTGGGAGTGTTTGATGGAGAAAATGTAGAGGGAGCTTTATGCTGAATGTAACCCCTTGCTGTACTGTCCTGGGAGTGTTTGATGAGGACACTGTCGAGGGAGCTTTACTCTCAGTATAAAGGAGTAGAAGGAACTTTACTCTGTCTAACCCCCTGCTCTGGGAGTGTTTGATTGGGAGGCAGATTAACTTTCAGTTTAAAAGAGTCTAATCCTGTGCAGTCCCTGTCATAGGAGCATTTGATGGGGACAGTGTAGAGGGAGTGGTGATTTGTACCTAACCTAAACTGTAGAGCTGCAGGGAGAGATGGGACAGCATCAGGAGAATTTTCCAATGTGTCACATCATGTGCTGTACTAACCCTGAGTGTTTGGTTTGACAGGGAAGTGTTACTCTGCACATAACCAGGTACCTGTGTGGCAAATATTCAAACTGAATGATAATTTCTGAATTACAGAGAGTGTGTATAACAGGACAGAACTCATGTTGTCTGACTCTCACTGTTTTAATGTCTCTCCCTGGTTCTGCTGGATATTGTCGCTCTGTGCTGTGAGCCGCTTCTCAGGTATTGGATTTTGCGTCTAACTTTGTGAGTGATTCACTGGGAAACGGTCACCGAGCGGGGAGGAGAGGAGCAGGATTACTCCCTACATATGGCGCTCAGGGAGCCCTGCTGTGGTTGGTGAGGTCTGTGCATTGCCTATTCACTTCACGGGCCCCAACCGAGGGAGGGCGGCCATTTTGTTGACCTCTCAAGGAGTCCCATGATGTCCGCCCTGGGGAGCCTTAACCCACAGCCTGAACTTGATCCTTTGAATCCGAGCAGCCCCCGATTGGAGGCTAGAGTTTTCATCATGTCACCTCACACCGTGACCCTTGCCCCACACACTCCCACCACTTGATCATAAGATACAGGGACAGAATTAGGCTCTTCGGCCTTTTGATTCTGCTGTACTATGGCTGATGTGTTTCTCAACCCCATTCCTCTGCCTTCTTTCCTCCCCCCGCCCCCTATAACCCCAGATTTTCGGGTGTCGGATTTGGATCAAGTTGATTGATCCTGGTGGAGAAGTTGAAGTAACTGAGAATCAATGGTCTCTACTGGGCCCTTACCCAGGAGTTGAAGGTTAGGGAAGGGATTAGTGGGGAGGCACGGTGAATTGGCAGAGATAACTGCAACAGTTTTGGGGGGGTGGTCTAGATTAAAGTGGTGCTGGAAAAGCACAGCAGTTCAGGCAGCATCCGAGGAGCAGGAAGTTCAATGCTTCAGGCAAAAGCCCTTCATCAGGAATAGAGGCCTTTTCCAGAACCATTCTAATCTAGACTCTGGTTTCCAGCATCTGCAGTCCTTATTTTTACACAGTTTTGGGGGCGAGGGGGTGTGTCAGGGTGCCTTGGATTCTGGATTAACCCTTTCGTCAGCCACATGACAAATGCTTCTCATTCTAGACACTTTCCCCATCCCAACCCAAACCCCGCCCCCATTAATACTTTGTCTTTTGAGATTAAGATCTAGCCGCGTGTTATTCTGTCAAACTGTGCTAATGTGCATCATTAATATTCACTGTCAGCGCTGAATGGACACTGGAGTTGGGAACGCCAGGAAGCAAGAGCGGTTTGTGATGGGTAATGGTGTCCTTGGCAAAAGCTATCAATAAAATGCAATAATACCCCAGCCCTCAAGTTCTCTGTCCCTTCTTTCCACGTGGGATCTTGCTCTTCTCAATTGAAGAGAGAGCTGTTCCATTGGCCCAGCCAATAGGTCAAGTGGACAGCAAAGAGGGTTACCTCAGATTACAACAGGATCTGGACCAGATGGGCCAATGGGCTGAGAAGTGGCAGATGGAGTTTAATTCAGATAAATGTGAGGTGTTGCATTTTGGGAAAGCAATTCTTAGCAGGACGTATACACTTAATGGTAAGGTCCGAGGGAGTGTTGCTGAACAAAGAGACCTTGGAGTGCAGGTTCATAGCTCGTTGAAAGTGGAGTCGCAGGTAGATAGGATAGTGCAGAAGGCGTTTGGTATGCTTTCCTTTATTGGTCAGAGTATTGAGTACAGGAGTTGGGAGGTCATGTTGCGGCTGTACAGGACATTGGTTAGGCCACTGTTGGAATATTGCGTGCAATTCTGGTCTTCCTATCGGAAAGATGTTGTGAAATTTGAAAGGGTTCAGAAAAGATTTACAAGGATGTTGCCAGGGTTGGAGGATCTGAGCTACAGGGCGAGGCTGAACAGGCTGAGGCTGTTTTCCCTGGAGCATCAGAGGCTGAGGGGTGACCTTTTAGAGGTTTACAAAATTATGAGGGGCATGGATAGGGTAAATAGGCAAAGTCTTTTCTCTGGGGTCGGGGAGTCCAGAGCTAGAGGGCAGCATAGGTTTATGGTGAGAGGGGAAAGATATAAAAGAGACCTAAGGGGGAACATTTTCACGCAGAGGGTGGTGTGTGTGTGGAATGAGCTGCCAGAGGATGTGGTGGAGGCTGGTACAATTGCAACATTTAAGAGGCATTTGGATGGGTATATGAATAGGAAGGGTTTGGAGGGATATGGGCCGAGTGCTGGCAGGTGGGACTAGATTGGGTTGGGATATCTGGTTGGCATGGACAGGTTGGACCAAAGGGTCTGTTTCCGTGCTGTACATCTCTATGACTCTATGACTCGAAGTTGAGATGACTCCCTGTTGTGGTGAGGAGCCCTCTGCTGGCATAGTTGGTAAGTACACCCCTTGGTCCAGCAATAAACATTCAGACTGGGTCCAAGTTTCGATCCAGGAGTTAATCAGCTCCATCGCGATGGTTGCTCTTGAGGTTAGGTCACAACCCTTTTGGGGAGGCATGGTGGCTCAGCAGTTAGGGCAGCACTGTGGCTCAGTGGTTAGCACTGCTGCCTCACGGTGCCAGGGAACTGGGTTCGATTCCACCCTCGGGTGACTGCCTGTGTGGAGTTTGCGCATTCTCCCTGTGTCTGAGTGAGTTTCCTCCCACAATCCAAAGATTGGTGAGGGTGGATTGGCCATGCGAAATTTCCCATAGTGTTCAGGGATGTGTAGCTGAGGTGCATTAGTCAGGGGTAAATGTAGAGCAATAGGGAAATGGTTCTGGGTCGGTTACTCTTCGGAGGGACAGTGGAGACCTGTTGGGCTGAATGGCCTGTTCCCACACTGTTGCGGATTCTGGGAGGAAGTGGGAATATGGAGGTACATGCTCAATGGCCGACTGCTGTTCCAAGTGTTTCCGTTTCCTGATCTCCATGTGCCCCCGATCAGTCATCCAATCATGTTGCGACGTGTGTTGTGTGGCTCAGGAAGTGCCTTGCCAGTCTCTGAGTCAGGAAAGTGCTGGGTTCAAGTCCCATTCCAGGAATCGGAGCAATCCCCTGTCCCATCTCGGGGGAGCGAGGAGGAAGTGTTCTGCTGCATGTCCTGCTTGATGTTCAGCTCCACAGAGAACGAACTCGCCGCGAACAGGATGCTACCTGTGAGATCATGCTGTGCACAAACTGCTGGCCGTGTTTTCTGAACTGCAAGAGTGCAATTCACTGTCTGGACAGTACTTTTGGGATGACTGGAGACTTGGACGGTGCTACACAAATGCACATGTGGCTGAAATAGTAGGAGCAGAAACAACTCAAAAGAATTCAGTATAGGAGTAGGCAATTCAGCCCACTGATGTTGGAGGGAAAAACCAAACTCTCTACATCCACCAGCCACCCACTCAGCCAGTCGAACCTCCGAGGAATCTGATAATATTCAGTAAAAGAGATTAACACCAACACGGTACCCCCACTGTGACGGTGATTATCATCAACACGGTACCCGCACTGTGACGGTGATTATCATCAACACGGTACCCCCACTGTGACGGTGATTATCATCAACACGGTACCCGCACTGTGACGGTGATTATCCCCAACACGGTACCCGCACTGTGACGGTGATTATCACCAACGCGGTACCCGCACTGTGACGGTGATTATCACCAACGCGGTACCCGCACTGTGACGGTGATTATCCCCAACACGGTACCCGCACTGTGACGGTGATTATCACCAACGCGGTACCCGCACTGTGACGGTGATTATCCCCAACACGGTACCCGCACTGTGACGGTGATTATCACCAACGCGGTACCCGCACTGTGACGGTGATTATCACCAACGCGGTACCCGCACTGTGACGGTGATTATCACCGACACGGTGCCCGCACTGTGACGGTGATTATCATCGACACGGTACCCGCACTGTGACGGTGATTATCACCGACACGGTACCCGCACTGTGACGGTGATTATCATCGACACGGTACCCGCACTGTGACGGTGATTATCATCAACACGGTACCCCCACTGTGATGGTGATTATCATCAACACGGTACCCGCACTGTGACGGTGATTATCCCCAATACGGTACCCGCACTGTGACGGTGATGATCACCAACACGGTACCCGCACTGTGACGGTGATGATCACCAACACGGTACCCGCACTGTGACGGTGATTATCCCCAACACGGTACCCGCACTGTGACGGTGATTATCACCAACACGGTACCCGCACTGTGACGGTGATTATCACCAACACGGTACCCGCACTGTGACGGTGATTATCATCAACACGGTACCCGCACTGTGACGGTGATTATCACCAACACGGTACCCCCACTGTGACGGTGATGATCACCAACACGGTACCCCCACTGTGACGGTGATGATCACCGACACGGTACCCGCACTGTGACGGTGATTATCATCAACACGGTACCCGCACTGTGACGGTGATGATCACCAACACGGTACCCGCACTGTGACGGTGATGATCACCAACACGGTACCCGCACTGTGACGGTGATTATCATCAACACGGTACCCGCACTGTGACGGTGATTATCACAAACACGGTACCCGCACTGTGACGGTGATTATCACCGACACGGTACCCCCACTGTGACGGTGATGATCACCGACACGGTACCCGCACTGTGACGGTGATGATCACCAACACGGTACCCGCACTGTGACGGTGATGATCACCGACACGGTACCCGCACTGTGACGGTGATGATCACCAACACGGTACCCGCACTGTGACGGTGATTATCATCAACACGGTACCCGCACTGTGACGGTGATTATCACAAACACGGTACCCGCACTGTGACGGTGATTATCACCGACACGGTACCCCCACTGTGACGGTGATGATCACCGACACGGTACCCGCACTGTGACGGTGATGATCACCAACACGGTACCCGCACTGTGACGGTGATGATCACCGACACGGTACCCGCACTGTGACGGTGATGATCACCGACACGGTACCCGCACTGTGACGGTGATTATCACCAACACGGTACCCGCACTGTGACGGTGATGATCACCGACGCGGTACCCGCACTGTGACGGTGATTATCACCAACACGGTACCCGCACTGTGACGGTGATTATCACAAACACGGTACCCGCACTGTGACGGTGATTATCACCGACACGGTACCCCCACTGTGACGGTGATGATCACCGACACGGTACCCGCACTGTGACGGTGATGATCACCAACACGGTACCCGCACTGTGACGGTGATGATCACCGACACGGTACCCGCACTGTGACGGTGATGATCACCGACACGGTACCCGCACTGTGACGGTGATGATCACCGACACGGTACCCGCACTGTGACGGTGATTATCACCAACACGGTACCCGCACTGTGACGGTGATTATCACCAACACGGTACCCGCACTGTGACGGTGATGATCACCAACACGGTACCCGCACTGTGACGGTGATTATCATCAACACGGTACCCGCACTGTAACGGTGATTATCCCCAATACGGTGCCCGCACTGTGACGGTGATTATCCCCAACACGGTACCCGCACTGTGACGGTGATGATCACCGACACGGTACCCGCACTGTAACGGTGATTATCCCCAACACGGTACCCGCACTGTGACGGTGATTATCACCAACACGGTACCCGCACTGTGACGGTGATTATCACCAACATGGTGCCCGCACTGTGACGGTGATTATCCCCAACACGGTACCCGCACTGTGACGGTGATTATCACCAACGCGGTACCCGCACTGTGATGGTGATTATCCCCAACACGGTACCCGCACTGTGATGGTGATGATCACCGACACGGTACCCGCACTGTGACGGTGATGATCACCGACACGGTACCCGCACTGTAACGGTGATTATCCCCAATACGGTGCCCGCACTGTGACGGTGATTATCACCAACAAGGTACCCGCACTGTGACGGTGATTATCACCAACGTGGTACCCGCACTGTGACGGTGATTATCCCCAACACGGTACCCGCACTGTGACGGTGATTATCACCAACACGGTACCCGCACTGTGACAGTGATTAATACCAACACGGTACCCGCACTGTGACGGTGATGATCACCAACACGGTACCCGCACTGTGACGGTGATTATCACCAACACGGTACCCGCACTGTGACGGTGATTATCACCAACACGGTACCCGCACTGTGACGGTGATGATCACCAACACGGTACCCGCACTGTGACGGTGATTATCACCAACACGGTACCCCCACTGTGACGGTGATTAATACCAACACGGTACCCCCACTGTGATACTGATTGCCATCAATTCCCATGAGGCAGTGTGTCATTGATACTGTGTCGTATAATTTGAGATGCAGAGATGAATAGGGATGTTCGGAATAGCCGTTGCTGTAGGCCGTTCATCCCCTGAAGTGTTCTATCCCATTCGATAAGGTCATGGCCGATCGAGGCGTAGTCCCAAACCCCTGTCCCGTGTAACCCATGACCCGTGCATCAGTCAGACATCGATGTAACACCACCTTGAATAGATACAAAGGTCTGTCCTCTACCACTCACTTGGGGTTTGGGGGCGGGTTTGGAGATTTGCACGAATTAAAGCTGCTTGAGACAAGAGATGTTGTGAATGAGATGCTTTAATTTTAAACTTTGTTCTTTACATGGTTTGATAGGAAACGTTCTCTCACCAGCCGCCCCGCCACCCTCCTTCCTGATCTTCCTGTCTGTGGTTCCATTACATTTCACTAAATTCTGACCCGATCGGCCTGAGCATTCCCCAGCAGGACAACCCCTTCCCTCCCACACTGAGCCGAGTGAACTGCCTGTGAATTCCTTCCATTTCCAGCCTCAGGATGGGGAGGCCTAACCCGCCCTGGACTCTCGCTCTCATCCCACTCCCCGACAGCTCCTTGACATGTCGAGCCTCTCTCTCAGGAAGTGGAGGCCAGCATTGCTCTTTCGCTTCGCTGCTTCCAAAAAGCACATCTGACCATCCATCTCTCACCCTCCTCCTCAAACCTCCTTCCCTTTCCTCACTCCTTTCACTGTTGCTCTCTCTGCGCAATTGTTTAGAAGTCTTTCATCCTGGGGAAAAGGCCGGTGCTCTTCACCATTTCTCTTCCCTTCGCGATTATATAAACCTCTCTCAGGTCATCCCCTCAACCTCCTACAGTGCAGTGAAAACATAATCCCAGCCTACCTTTGTAACTCAACCCCTCCATTCCCAGCAACATCTTTGGGGAAGTATTTCTGAACCCTCTCTGACTTAATAATCTCCTTCCTATAACAGGGCGACCAGTACTGGACACAGTACTGCAGAAGAGGCCTCCACAATGACGTGTACCGCCTCAACATGACATCCCAACTCCTCCACCCCGAGGTCTGAGCAATGAAGGCAAGCTTGCCAAATGCTTTCTTAACCACGCTGTCTGTATGTGACACAGATTTCAAAGGATTATGTCCCTGGAGCCCTAGGTCTCTCTTTCCGACAACTCTCTGTCCTGGCCCGCTCTTTATAAATGACAACACAGTCTTCCCTCCTCACCCCTCTCAGGTCCTCACCCCGAACCATCCTCTCCCAGAACTCTGAGCTGTGGAAATTCACAGTCTCCACGTTTCCCCGTTTCAGGATTTTAAAATCCAAGAGTCTGGCACCCTCGAACTATCCCCGCTTCCTTCACTGGGACCGGCCTCACAACTCTCTGCAATCTCTTCAGCTCATTTCTTCATGTTCGAAAGTCCATGCAAACTCTGGTTTTTGGGGTCTGAGCTTCCAGCCCCTTTTGCTTCCTGTTGTTACAATATTTTTTTTTGGTGGGGGTCGTGTGTTTTTCGATCAACATGCACCACTGTAAATGGCTATGTCAACATTTTCTCCTCAAACGGTCACGGTGTAGTACTGGCCTCTGGCCAATAGGTAGTTCCGTGAAACAGGTTTCTGATATGTCCCAGCCATAGTTCCATCTTGTAGCTACGTACAAAAGTAAATGCACATCTGATTGTGAACAACACATAAAGTAATTCCGGTCACACTGATATGGAACTGGATGAGTGACATCCCACAGCAGCAGTATCCCACAATGCACAGCTGTTGACATGGCTGAGCTAATTGTCCATCCCAATGGGCAAGGGGAACCTGCAGTTCCGGTCGCCCTCTCCATGATTTCCAGAAGCTGAATTCCCGGGCTCGAGATCCGGGAATGACAGGATGTGTCCGCGGTTCGTTCCTACAGGAAGAGCTCCTTACAAATCCGGACTGTGTCATCCGGAGACATCACTGTGTGTCCAATTGTTCTGGGATCATGGAAGATTTCATGATCGTTTCCACCCTGAACAGATCAGACAGAGGTCCAGTCAGTTTCATTTCACCATCACCACTGACCCCTCCCCACCAAACCCCTCCTCCAAAAACCCATACCACTCCTTTCTCACACACACACATACACACACTCACCTTTCCCTCTCACACACACTCACCTTTCTCTCACACACACACCTTTCTCACAATCTCACACTCACCTTTCTCACATACACACACACACACCTTTTTCACACATACACCTTTCTCTCTCTCTCTCTCACACACACACACACATACACACACATCTTTCTCTCACATACACACACTCACCTTTCTCTCTCACACTCACCACCCTCCCTCCCCCGCCCCCAGACACTCACCACCCAACCTCCTTCACACCCAGATGCTCACCATCCACCATCCCCCATCCCCAGACACTCACCACCCTCCGTCCCCCACATCGGCTCCCTCCCCCTCCCCCACCCCCACACCCACATCGGCTCCCTCCCCCTCCCCCACCCCCACACCCACACCCACACCGGCTCCCTCCCCCTCCCCCACATCGGCTCCCTTCCCCTCCCCCCCTCCCCCACATCACCTCACCCCAACTTTCCAAACCCTCTCTCACCCTCCTCCCACCCTGAGAAACTAACTTCCTCGCTAAAACCCAAACCCGTAACATCCCCTTGACCCTCTCGTTAACTCCGACCCTCTCGTTATCCTCTGACCCTCTTGCTAACCCTCTGACCCTCTCATTAACATACTGACCCTTTTGTAAACACACCAACTCTCTCATTAACCTCTGACCCTATCGTTAAACCCTGACCCTCTCATTATCTCCCTGATCCAACCCTCTGATCCCCAGGTTAACCTAATACCCTCTCGTTAATCCTCTGACCCTCTCGTTAATCTCTGACCCTCTCGTTAATCTCTGACCCTCTCGTTAACCTCTGACCCTCTCATTAATCTCTGACCCTCTCATTAACCTCTGACCCTCTTAACTTCCTGAACCTCTCGTTAACTTCCTGACCTTCTTGTTAACCCACTGGCCCATTGGTTAACACTCTGACCCTCAGGTTAACCCATGACCCTCTGGTTGACTCCCTGACCCTCTGGTCAGTTCTTACCGGCTCAGTCTCATTCCCAAAGAAGTGGATGGTTTGAATCCCGTCCTTCTCCAGGATATCCAGGCAGTACCGTTTGTCCCAGCCCTCAGGAAAGATATCGAAACTGATCATTCCCCCTGGAGGAGAGAGGGACGGTGAATCCTGGAAGGAGGGAGGTTTCCTGCTCTCTCAGCCGGACATGCTGTGCTCGCTGGGGGGAGGGGCTGTTTTTACAGCACAGGCCCTGTGGGTCCTGACTGGTGTTCCTGCACCACACAAGGATTCTGTCATCCTCACCCCTCACTATGTACCCCCATAGGTTCCCCAATGCTATTCCCCTCAACAACTCCACCAGATAGAGAGACAGAGAGAACCATATTGTGGAAGTGGAATCAAGGGATGGTTACAAACATTGAAACCAGAAGCTAGAGGAGGCCATTCAGCCCTTCAATCCTGCTCTCCTTTTTAATACAATTGTGGCTGATCATCCAACTCCATTCCCTGTTCCTGCTCTCTCCCCGTTGATCCCTTTTAGCCCCAAGAACTATGTCTAACCCCTTCTTGAAAACAGCCGATGTTTTGGCTTGAACCACTTCCTGTTGGGGGGGACCTCCCCAGGCATTGCTGCTCTTAGTTTTTGTACCATTCTTGATTCTCCCTCCTGTCGTTGCCTTGGAGACCAATCTTCAGGTCTCTCGTGAATCAAGGACAATCCTGCAGAGTAAGCAACTCCGTCTCCTCATTCACAACCATCTGTGTGTACGTGTGTGTGTGTACACGTGTATGTTGGTGTACTCTATGTGGGTGTGTGCATGTGTGTGTACCCACCTGTGAGTGCATGGCTGAGAGAGTGTGCCCAGGGCTATTTGCATGTTGTCTCTGTAGCTATTCTGGAGGTGTGTTCTACATGTGTGTCAGTATTTATACATCCGAACATACCCGCATACATGTGTCGTGTGAGTGTGTCTGTTAGCATGTGTGTGTTAATGTGCGTCTGAGTGTGAATGTCTCTGCTTGATTCTGTACGTGTGTGTGTGTGTGTGTGTGTGTGTGAGAGAGAGAGAGAGAGAGAGAGACAGAGAGTGTGTCTGTTTGAGAGAGAGGGTGTGTGTGTGTTTGAGAGAGAGAGAGAGCATGTGTGTGAGAGACAGAGAGAGAGTGTGTGTGTGTCTATGAGTGTGTGTGTGTGTGTCTGTGAGTGTGTGTGTGTGTGTGTGTGTCTGAGTGTGTGTGTGTGTGAGAGTGTCTATGAGTGTGTGTGAGAGTGTCTATGAGTGTGTGTGCACGCGTGTGTGTGAGTGTCTATGAGTGTGGGTGCACGCGTGTTTGTGAGTGTCTATGAGTGTGGGTGCACGCGTGTTTGTGAGTGTCTATGAGTGTGTGCTTGCGTGTTTGTGAGTGTCTATGAGTGTGCGCGTGTTTGTGAGTGTCTATGAGTGTGTGTCTGCATATTTGTGAGTGTCTATGAGTGTGTGTGTGTTTGTGAGTGTCTATGAGTGTGTGTGTGTGCGCGTGATTGTGGGTGTGTGTGTGTGCGTGTTTGTGAGTGTCTATGTGTGTGTGTCTGTGTGTGCGTGTTTGTGAGTGTCTATGAGTGTGTGTGTGTTTTTGAGAGTGTCTGAGTGTGTGTGTGCGCATGTTTATGAGTGTGTGTGTGTGCGCATGTTTGAGAGTGTCTATGAGTGTGTGTGTGTGTGTGTGCGCGTGATTGTGGGTGTGTGTGTGTGCGTGTTTGTGAGTGTCTATGTGTGTGTGTCTGTGTGTGCGTGTTTGTGAGTGTCTATGAGTGTGTGTGTGTGTATGTGAGTGTCTATGAGTGTGTGTGTGTTTGTGAGTGTCTATGAGTGTGTGTGTGCGTGTGTGTGTGTCTATGAGTGTGTGTGTGCACGCGTGTTTGTGAGTGTCTATGAGTGTGCGCGTGTTTGTGAGTGTCTATGAGTGTGCGCATGTTTGTGAGTGTCTATGGGTGTGTGTGTGCATGTTTGTGAGTGTCTATGAGTGTGTGTGTGTTTGTGAGTGTCTATGAGTGTGTGTGTGTGCGCGTGATTGTGAGTGTGTGTGTGTGCGTGTTTGTGAGTGTCTATGTGTGAGTGTGTGTGTGTGCTTGTTTGTGAGTGTCTATGTGTGAGTGTGTGTGTGCGCGTGTTTGTGAGTGTCTATGACTGTGTGTGTGCGTGTTTGTGAGTATCTATGTGTGTGCGCATGTTTGTGAGTGTCTATGAGTATGTGTGTGCACGCGTGTTTGTGAGTGTCTATGCGTGTGTGTGTGCGTGTTTGTGATTGTGTATGTGTGTGTGGATGTTTGTGAGTGTGTATGTGTGTGTGGATGTTTGTGAGTGTGTATGTGTGTGTGGATGTTTGTGAGTGTGTATGTGTGTGTGTGTTTGTGAGTGTCTATGAGTGTGCGCGTGTTTGTGAGTGTCTATGAGTGTGCGCATGTTTGTGAGTGTCTATGAGTGTGTGTGTGTGAGAGTGTCTATGAGTGTGTGTGTGCACGTGTGTTTGTGAGTGTCTATGAGTGTGTGTGTGCACGTGTGTTTGTGAGTGTCTATGAGTGTGTGTGTGCACGCGTGTTTGTGAGTGTCTATGAGTGTGTGCGTGTTTGTGATTGTGTGTGTGTGTGGATGTTTGTGAGTGTGTATGTGTGTGTGTGTTTGTGAGTGTCTATGAGTGTGTGTGTGTGTTTGTGAGTGTCTATGAGTGTGTGTGTGTGCGTGTTTGTGAGTGTCTATCGTGTGTGGATGTTTGTGAGTGTCTATGAGTGTGTGCTTGTTTGTGAGTGTCTATGAGTGTGTGTGTGTGTATGTGCGCGCGTGTTTGTGAGTGTCTATGAGTGTGTGTGTGTGTGTTTGTGAGTGTCTATGAGTGTGTGTGTGTGTGTGTATGTGAGTGTCTATGAGTGTGTGTGTGTTTGTGAGTGTCTATGAGTGTGTGTGTGTGTGTATGTGAGTGTCTATGAGTGTGTGTGTGTGTGCGTGTTTGTGAGTGTCTGTGTGCGCGTGTTTGTGAGTGTCTATGAGTGTGTGTGTGTTTTTGAGAGTGTCTGAGTGTGTGTGTGCGCATGTTTATGAGTGTGTGTGTGTGCGCATGTTTGAGAGTGTCTATGAGTGTGTGCATGTTTGAGAGTGTCTATGAGTGTGTGCGTGTTTGTGAGTGTCTATGAGTGTGTGTATGTGTGTTTGTGAGTGTCTATGAGTGTGTGTGTGTTTGTGAGTGTCTGAGTGTGTGTGTGCGTGTGTGTGAGTGTCTATGAGTGTGTGTGTGCACGCGTGTTTGTGAGTGTCTATGAGTGTGCGCATGCTTGTGAGTGTCTATGGGTGTGTGTGTGCATGTTTCTGAGTATCTATGTGTGTGCGCATGTTTGTGAGTGTCTATGAGTGTGTGTGTGTGAGAGTGTCTATGAGTGTGTGTGTGTGTGCACGCGTGTTTGTGAGTGTCTATGAGTGTGTGTGTGTGCACGCGTGTTTGTGAGTGTCTATGAGTGTGTGTGTGTGTGCACGCGTGTTTGTGAGTGTCTATGAGTGTGTGTGTGTGTGCACGCGTGTTTGTGAGTGTCTATGAGTGTGTGTGTGTGCACGCGTGTTTGTGAGTGTCTATGAGTGTGTGTGTGCACGCGTGTTTGTAAGTGTCTATGAGTGTGTGTGTGTGAGAGTGTCTATGAGTGTGTGTGTGTGTGCACGCGTGTTTGTGAGTGTCTGAGTGTGTGTGTGTGCACGCGTGTTTGTGAGTGTCTATGAGTGTGTGTGTGTGCACGCGTGTTTGTGAGTGTCTATGAGTGTGTGTGTGCACGCGTGTTTGTGAGTGTCTATGAGTGTGTGTGTGCGTGTTTGTGATTGTGTATGTGTGTGTGAATGTTTGTGAGTGTGTATGTGTGTGTGTGTTTGTGAGTGTCTATGAGTGTGTGTGTGTGTTTGTGAGTGTCTGTGTGTGTGTGTGTGTGCGTGTTTGTGAGTGTCTATCGTGTGTGGATGTTTGTGAGTGTCTATGAGTGTGTACGTGTTTGTGAGTGTCTATGAGTGTGTGCGTGTGTGTGTGTGCGCGCGTGTTTGTGAGTGTCTATGAGTGTGTGTGTGTGTGTGTTTGTGAGTGTCTATGAGTGTGTGTGTGTGTATGTGAGTGTCTATGAGTGTGTGTGTATGTGAGTGTCTATGAGTGTGTGTGTGTGCGCGTGATTGTGGGTGTATGTGTGTGTGCGTGTTTGTGAGTGTCTATGTGTGTGTGTCTGTGTGTGCGTGTTTGTGAGTGTCTATGAGTGTGTGTGTGTTTTTGAGAGTGTCTGAGTGTGTGTGTGCGCATGTTTGAGAGTGTCTATGAGTGTGTGTGTGTGTGTGTGCGCATGTTTGAGAGTGTCTATGAGTGTGTGTGTATGTGAGTGTCTATGAGTGTGTGTGTTTGTGAGTGTCTATGAGTGTGTGTGTGCGTGTGTGTGAGTGTCTATGAGTGTGTGTGTGCACGCGTGTTTGTGAGTGTCTATGAGTGTGCGCATGTTTGTGAGTGTCTATGGGTGTGTGTGTGCATGTTTGTGAGTGTCTATGAGTGTGCGCATGTTTGTGAGTGTCTATGGGGGTGTGTGTGCGTGTTTGTGAGTGTCTATGAGTGTGTGTGTATGTGAGTGTCTATGAGTGTGTGTGTGTGCGCGTGATTGTGGGTGTATGTGTGTGTGCGTGTTTGTGAGTGTCTATGTGTGTGTGTCTGTGTGTGCGTGTTTGTGAGTGTCTATGAGTGTGTGTGTGTGTGTGTGTGTGCACGCGTGTTTGTGAGTGTCTATGAGTGTGTGTGTGTGTTTGTGAGTGTCTATGAGTGTGCGTGTGTGTGTTTGTGAGTGTCTATGAGTGTGCGTGTGTGTATGAGTGTCTATGAGTGTGTGTGTGTGTGTTTGTGAGTGTCTATGAGTGTGTGTGTGTGTGTGTGCGCGCGTGTATGTGAGTGTCTATGAGTGTGTGTGTGTGTGTTTGTGAGTGTCTATGAGTGTGTGTGTGTGTGTGTGTGTGTCTAAGAGTGTGTGTGTGTTTGTGAGTGTCTATGAGTGTGTGTGTGTGTATGTGAGTGTCTAAGAGTGTGTGTGTGTGTATGTGAGTGTCTATGAGTGTGTGTGTGTGCTTGTTTGTGAGTGTCTATGTGTGAGTGTGTGTATGCGTGTTTGTGAGTGTCTATGACTGTGTGTGTGCGTGTTTGTGAGTATGTGTGTGTGTGCGTGTTTGTGAGTATCTGTGTGTGTGCGCATGTTTGTGAGTGTCTATGAGTGTGTGTGTGTGAGAGTGTCTATGAGTGTGTGTGTGCACGCGTGTTTGTGAGTGTCTATGAGTGTGTGTGTGCGTGTTTGTGATTGTGTATGTGTGTGTGAGTGTTTTTTAGTGTGTATGTGTGTGTGAGTGTTTGTGAGTGTGTATGTGTGTGTGGATGTTTGTGAGTGTGTATGTGTGTGTGTGTTTGTGAGTGTCTATGAGTGTGTGTGTGTGTTTGTGAGTGTCTATGTGTGTGTGCGTGTTTGTGAGTGTCTATCGTGTGTGGATGTTTGTGAGTGTCTATGAGTGTGTGCGTGTGTGTGTGCGCGCGTGTTTGTGAGTGTCTATGAGTGTGTGTGTGTGTTTGTGAGTGTCTATGAGTGTGTGTGTGTGTGTATGTGAGTGTCTATGAGTGTGTGTGTGCGTGTTTGTGATTGTGTATGTGTGTGTGAGTGTTTTTTAGTGTGTATGTGTGTGTGAGTGTTTGTGAGTGTGTATGTGTGTGTGGATGTTTGTGAGTGTGTATGTGTGTGTGTGTTTGTGAGTGTCTATGAGTGTGTGTGTGTGTTTGTGAGTGTCTATGTGTGTGTGTGTGTGTGCGTGTTTGTGAGTGTCTATCGTGTGTGGATGTTTGTGAGTGTCTATGAGTGTGTGCGTGTGTGTGTGTGTGCGCGCGTGTTTGTGAGTGTCTATGAGTGTGTGTGTGTGTTTGTGAGTGTCTATGAGTGTGTGTGTGTGTGTGTATGTGAGTGTCTATGAGTGTGTGTGTATGTGAGTGTCTATGAGAGTGTGTGTGTGTGCGCGTGATTGTGGGTGTATGTGTGTGTGCGTGTTTGTGAGTGTCTATGTGTGTGTGTCTGTGTGTGCGTGTTTGTGAGTGTCTATGAGTGTGTGTGTGTTTTTGAGAGTGTCTGAGTGTGTGTGTGCGCATGTTTGAGAGTGTCTGTGTGTGTGTGTGTGTGCGCATGTTTGAGAGTGTCTATGAGTGTGTGCATGTTTGAGAGTGTCTATGAGTGTGTGTGTGTGTGTGTATGTGAGTGTGTGTGTGTGTGTGTGTATGTGAGTGTCTATGAGTGTGTGTGTATGTGAGTGTCTATGAGTGTGTGTGTTTGTGAGTGTCTATGAGTGTGTGTGTTTGTGAGTGTCTATGAGTGTGTGTGTGTGTGAGTGTCTATGAGTGTGTGTGTGCACGCGTGTTTGTGAGTGTCTATGAGTGTGTGTGTTTGTGAGTGTCTATGAGTGTGTGTGTGTGTGAGTGTCTATGGGTGTGTGTGTGCATGTTTGTGAGTGTCTATGAGTGTGCGCATGTTTGTGAGTGTCTATGGGGGTGTGTGTGTGCGTGTTTGTGATTATCTATGTGTGTGTGCATGTTTGTGAGTGTCTATGAGTGTGTGTGAGAGTGTCTATGAGTGTGTGTGTGCACGCGTGTTTGTGAGTGTCTATGAGTGTGTGTGTGCGTGTTTGTGATTGTGTATGTGTGTGTGGATGTTTGTGAGTGTGTATGTGTGTGTGTTTGTGAGTGTGTATGTGTGTGTGTTTGTGCGTGTGTATGTGTGTGTGAGTGTGTTTGTGAGTGTCTATGAGTGTGTGTGTGCGTTTGTGAGTGTCTATGAGTGTGTGTGTGCGTGTTTGTGAGTGTCTATGAGTGTGTGTGTGTGTGTGTGTGCGCGCGTGTTTGTGAGTGTCTATGAGTGTGTGTGTGCGCGTTTGTGAGTGTCTATGAGTGTGTGTGTGCGTGTTTGTGAGTGTCTATGAGTGTGTGTGTGTGTGTGCGTGCGCGCGTGTTTGTGAGTGTCTATGAGTGTGTGTGTGTGTGTTTGTGAGTGTCTATGAGTGTGTGTGTGTGTTTGTGAGTGTCTATGAGTGTGTGTGTGTATGTGAGTGTCTATGAGTGTGTGTGTGTATGTGAGTGTCTATGTGTGAGTGTGTGTGTGCGTGTTTGTGAGTGTCTATGACTGCGTGTGTGTGCGTGTTTGTGAGTATGTGTGTGTGTGCGTGTTTGTGAGTATCTGTGTGTGTGCGCATGTTTGTGAGTGTCTGAGTGTGTGTGTGTGAGAGTGTCTATGAGTGTGTGTGTGCACGCGTGTTTGTGAGTGTCTATGAGTGTGTGTGTGTTTGTGAGTGTCTATGAGTGTGTGTGTGCGTGTGTGTGTCTATGAGTGTGTGTGTGCACGCGTGTTTGTGAGTGTCTATGAGTGTGCGCATGTTTGTGAGTGTCTATGGGTGTGTGTGTGCATGTTTGTGAGTGTCTATGAGTGTGCGCATGTTTGTGAGTGTCTATGGGTGTGTGTGTGTGTGTGTTTGTGAGTGTCTATGACTGTGTGTGTGCGCATGTTTGTGAGTGTCTATGAGTGTGTGTGAGAGTGTCTATGAGTGTGTGTGTGCACGCGTGTTTGTGAGTGTCTATGACTGTGTGTGTGTGCGTGTTTGTGATTGTGTATGTGTGTGTGGATGTTTGTGAGTGTGTATGTGTGTGTGTTTGTGAGTGTGTATGTGTATGTGTGTATGTTTGTGAGTGTGTATGTGTGTGTGTGTGTGTGAGTGTGTGTGTGTGTGTTTGTGAGTGTCTATGAGTGTGTGTGTGTGTTTGTGAGTGTCTATGAGTGTGTGTGTGCGTGTTTGTGAGTGTCTATCGTGTGTGGATGTTTGTGAATGTCTATGAGTGTGTGCGTGTTTGTGAGTGTCTATGAGTGTGTGTGTGTGTGTGTTTGTGAGTGTCTATGAGTGTGTGTGTGTGTGTGTGTGTGCACGCGTGTTTGTGAGTGTCTATGAGTGTGTGTGTGTGTTTGTGAGTGTCTATGAGTGTGCGTGTGTGTGTTTGTGAGTGTCTATGAGTGTGCGTGTGTGTATGAGTGTCTATGAGTGTGTGTGTGTGTGTTTGTGAGTGTCTATGAGTGTGTGTGTGTGTGTGTGCGCGCGTGTATGTGAGTGTCTATGAGTGTGTGTGTGTGTGTTTGTGAGTGTCTATGAGTGTGTGTGTGTGTGTATGTGAGTGTCTATGAGTGTGTGTGTGTGTGTGTGTGTGTCTAAGAGTGTGTGTGTGTTTGTGAGTGTCTATGAGTGTGTGTGTGTGTATGTGAGTGTCTAAGAGTGTGTGTGTGTGTATGTGAGTGTCTATGAGTGTGTGTGTGTGCTTGTTTGTGAGTGTCTATGTGTGAGTGTGTGTATGCGTGTTTGTGAGTGTCTATGACTGTGTGTGTGCGTGTTTGTGAGTATGTGTGTGTGTGCGTGTTTGTGAGTATCTGTGTGTGTGCGCATGTTTGTGAGTGTCTATGAGTGTGTGTGTGTGAGAGTGTCTATGAGTGTGTGTGTGCACGCGTGTTTGTGAGTGTCTATGAGTGTGTGTGTGCGTGTTTGTGATTGTGTATGTGTGTGTGAGTGTTTTTTAGTGTGTATGTGTGTGTGAGTGTTTGTGAGTGTGTATGTGTGTGTGGATGTTTGTGAGTGTGTATGTGTGTGTGTGTTTGTGAGTGTCTATGAGTGTGTGTGTGTGTTTGTGAGTGTCTATGTGTGTGTGCGTGTTTGTGAGTGTCTATCGTGTGTGGATGTTTGTGAGTGTCTATGAGTGTGTGCGTGTGTGTGTGCGCGCGTGTTTGTGAGTGTCTATGAGTGTGTGTGTGTGTTTGTGAGTGTCTATGAGTGTGTGTGTGTGTGTATGTGAGTGTCTATGAGTGTGTGTGTGCGTGTTTGTGATTGTGTATGTGTGTGTGAGTGTTTTTTAGTGTGTATGTGTGTGTGAGTGTTTGTGAGTGTGGATGTTTGTGAGTGTGTATGTGTGTGTGTGTTTGTGAGTGTCTATGAGTGTGTGTGTGTGTTTGTGAGTGTCTATGTGTGTGTGTGTGTGCGTGTTTGTGAGTGTCTATCGTGTGTGGATGTTTGTGAGTGTCTATGAGTGTGTGCGTGTGTGTGTGTGTGCGCGCCTGTTTGTGAGTGTCTATGAGTGTGTGTGTGTGTTTGTGAGTGTCTATGAGTGTGTGTGTGTGTGTGTATGTGAGTGTCTATGAGTGTGTGTGTATGTGAGTGTCTATGAGAGTGTGTGTGTGTGCGCGTGATTGTGGGTGTATGTGTGTGTGCGTGTTTGTGAGTGTCTATGTGTGTGTGTCTGTGTGTGCGTGTTTGTGAGTGTCTATGAGTGTGTGTGTGTTTTTGAGAGTGTCTGAGTGTGTGTGTGCGCATGTTTGAGAGTGTCTGTGTGTGTGTGTGTGCGTGTGCGCATGTTTGAGAGTGTCTATGAGTGTGTGCATGTTTGAGAGTGTCTATGAGTGTGTGTGTGTGTGTGTATGTGAGTGTGTGTGTGTGTGTGTGTATGTGAGTGTCTATGAGTGTGTGTGTATGTGAGTGTCTATGAGTGTGTGTGTTTGTGAGTGTCTATGAGTGTGTGTGTTTGTGAGTGTCTATGAGTGTGTGTGTGTGTGAGTGTCTATGAGTGTGTGTGTGCACGCGTGTTTGTGAGTGTCTATGAGTGTGTGTGTTTGTGAGTGTCTATGAGTGTGTGTGTGTGTGAGTGTCTATGGGTGTGTGTGTGCATGTTTGTGAGTGTCTATGAGTGTGCGCATGTTTGTGAGTGTCTATGGGGGTGTGTGTGTGCGTGTTTGTGATTATCTATGTGTGTGTGCATGTTTGTGAGTGTCTATGAGTGTGTGTGAGAGTGTCTATGAGTGTGTGTGTGCACGCGTGTTTGTGAGTGTCTATGAGTGTGTGTGTGCGTGTTTGTGATTGTGTATGTGTGTGTGGATGTTTGTGAGTGTGTATGTGTGTGTGTTTGTGAGTGTGTATGTGTGTGTGTTTGTGCGTGTGTATGTGTGTGTGAGTGTGTTTGTGAGTGTCTATGAGTGTGTGTGTGCGTTTGTGAGTGTCTATGAGTGTGTGTGTGCGTGTTTGTGAGTGTCTATGAGTGTGTGTGTGTGTGTGTGTGCGCGCGTGTTTGTGAGTGTCTATGAGTGTGTGTGTGTGCGTTTGTGAGTGTCTATGAGTGTGTGTGTGCGTGTTTGTGAGTGTCTATGAGTGTGTGTGTGTGTGTGCGTGCGCGCGTGTTTGTGAGTGTCTATGAGTGTGTGTGTGTGTGTTTGTGAGTGTCTATGAGTGTGTGTGTGTGTTTGTGAGTGTCTATGAGTGTGTGTGTGTATGTGAGTGTCTATGTGTGAGTGTGTGTGTGCGTGTTTGTGAGTGTCTATGACTGCGTGTGTGTGCGTGTTTGTGAGTATGTGTGTGTGTGCGTGTTTGTGAGTATCTGTGTGTGTGCGCATGTTTGTGAGTGTCTGAGTGTGTGTGTGTGAGAGTGTCTATGAGTGTGTGTGTGCACGCGTGTTTGTGAGTGTCTATGAGTGTGTGTGTGTTTGTGAGTGTCTATGAGTGTGTGTGTGCGTGTGTGTGTCTATGAGTGTGTGTGTGCACGCGTGTTTGTGAGTGTCTATGAGTGTGCGCATGTTTGTGAGTGTCTATGGGTGTGTGTGTGCATGTTTGTGAGTGTCTATGAGTGTGCGCATGTTTGTGAGTGTCTATGGGTGTGTGTGTGTGTGTGTGTTTGTGAGTGTCTATGACTGTGTGTGTGCGCATGTTTGTGAGTGTCTATGAGTGTGTGTGAGAGTGTCTATGAGTGTGTGTGTGCACGCGTGTTTGTGAGTGTCTATGACTGTGTGTGTGTGCGTGTTTGTGATTGTGTATGTGTGTGTGGATGTTTGTGAGTGTGTATGTGTGTGTGTTTGTGAGTGTGTATGTGTATGTGTGTATGTTTGTGAGTGTGTATGTGTGTGTGTGTGTGTGTGAGTGTGTGTGTGTGTGTTTGTGAGTGTCTATGAGTGTGTGTGTGTGTTTGTGAGTGTCTATGAGTGTGTGTGTGTGTTTGTGAGTGTCTATGAGTGTGTGTGTGCGTGTTTGTGAGTGTCTATCGTGTGTGGATGTTTGTGAATGTCTATGAGTGTGTGCGTGTTTGTGAGTGTCTATGAGTGTGTGTGTGTGTGTGTTTGTGAGTGTCTAAGAGTGTGTGTGTGTGTGTGTGTGTGTGCGCGCGCGTGTTTGTGAGTGTCTATGAGTGTGTGTGTGTGTTTGTGAGTGTCTATGAGTGTGTGTGTGTGTATGTGAGTGTCTGAGTGTGTGTGTGTGTGTGTGAGTGTCTAAGAGTGTGTGTGTGTATGTGAGTGTCTAAGAGTGTGTGTGTGTGTGTGTATGTGAGTGTCTATGAGTGTGTGTGTGTGTGTGAGTGTCTAAGAGTGTGTGTGTGTATGTGAGTGTCTATGTGTGAGTGTGTGTGTGCGTGTTTGTGAGTGTCTATGACTGTGTGTGTGTGCGTGTTTGTGAGTGTCTATGAGTGTGTGTGTGTGAGAGTGTCTATGAGTGTGTGTGTGTATGTGAGTGTCTATGAGTGTATGTGTGTTTGTGAGTATCTATGAGTGTGTGTGTGTGTGTTTGTGAGTGTGTGTGTGTGTCTATGAGTGTGTGTGCGCATGTTTGTGAGTGTCTGAGTGTGTGCATGTTTGTGAGTGTTTATGAGTGTGTGTGTGTATGTGAGTGTCTATGAGTGTGTGTGTGTGTGTATGTGAGTGTCTATGTTTGTGTGTGTGTGTGTGTCTATGTGTGTGTGTGTGTGTCTATGTATGTGTGTGTGTGTATGTATGTGTGTGTGTGTGTGTCTATGTGTGTGTGTGTGTGTGTCTATGTATGTGTGTGTGTGTGTCTATGTGTGTGTGTGTGTGTGTCTATGTATGTGTGTGTGTGTGTCTATGTGTGTGTGTGTGTGTCTATGTGTGTGTGTGTGTGTCTATGTATGTGTGTGTGTGTGTCTGTGTGTGTGTGTGTGTGAGTGTCTATGAGTGTGTGTGTGTGTATGTTTGTGAGTGTCTATGAGTGCGTGTGTGTTTGTGAGTATCTATGAGTGTGTGTGTGTGTGTTTGTGAGTGTGTGTGTGTGTCTATGAGTGTGTGTGCGCATGTTTGTGAGTGTCTGAGTGTGTGCATGTTTGTGAGTGTTTATGAGTGTGTGTGTGTGTGTGTGTCTATGTGTGTGTGTGTGTGTGTGTCTATGAGTGTGTGTGTGTGTGTGTGTGTCTATGAGTGTGTGTGTCTATGAGTGTGTGTGTGTGTCTATGAGTGTGTGTGTCTATGAGTGTCTCTGAGTGTGTGTGTGTGTGTGTGTGTGTCTGTGTCTGTGAGTGTCTGTGAGTGTCTGTGAGTGTCTATGAGTGTGTGTGTGTGTCTGTGAGTTTCTATGATTGTCTGTGAGTGTCTATGAGTGTGTGTGTGTTTGTGAGTGTCTATGAGTGTGTGTGTGTGTCTGTGAGTGTGTGTGTGTCTGAGTGTGCGCATGTTTGTGAGTGTCTATGAGTGTGTGTGTGTCTGAGTGTGCGCATGTTTGTGAGTGTCTATGAGTGTGTGTGTGTGCGTGTTTGCGAGTGTCTGTGTGTGTGTCTATGTGTGTGTGTGTGTCTGTGAGTGTGTGTGTGTGTGTGTGTCTGAGTGTGCGCATGTTTGTGAGTGTCTATGAGTGTGTGTGTCTATGTGTCTATGAGTGTGTGTGTGTGTGTGTCTATGAGTGTGTGTGTGTGTCTCTATGAGTGTGTGTGTGTGTGTCTGTGAGTGTGTGTGTGTCTATGAGTGTGTGCGTGTTTGTGAGTGTCTATGAGTGTGTGCGTGCGTGTTTGTGAGTGTCTATGAGTGGGTGTGTGCGTGTTTGTGAGTGTCTGTGTGTGTGTGTCAATGTGTGTGTGTGTGTGTGTGTGTGTGTGTGTCTGAGTGTGCGCATGTTTGTGAGTGTCTATGAGTGTGTGTGTGTGTGTGTCTGAGTGTGTGTGCACGCGTGTTTGTGAGTGTCTATGAGTGTGTGCTTGTGTGTTTGTGAGTGTCTATGAGTGTGTGTGTGCGTGTTTGTGATTGTGTATGTGTGTGTGGATGTTTGTGAGTGTGTATGTGTGCGTGTTTGTGCGTGTGTATGTGTGTGTGTTTGTGCGTGTGTATGTGTGTGTGTTTATGAGTGTCTATGAGTGTGTGTGTGCGTTTGTGAGTGTCTATGAGTGTGTGTGTGCGTGTTTGTGAGTGTCTATGAGTGTGTGTGTGTGTGTACGCACGTGTTTGTGAGTGTCTATGAGTGTGTGTGTGTGTGTGTGTTTGTGAGTGTCTATGAGTGTGTGTGTGTGTATGTGAGTGTGTGTGTGTGTTTGTATGTGAGTGTCTATGAGTGTGTGTGTGTATGTGAGTGTCTAAGAGTGTGTGTGTGTGTGTGTTTGTGAGTGTCTATGAGTGTGTGTGTGTGTGTGTTTGTGAGTGTCTATGAGTGTGTGTGTGTGTATGTGAGTGTCTATGAGTGTGTGTGTGTGTGTGTATGTGAGTGTCTATGTGTGGGTGTGTGTGTGCGTGTTTGTGAGTGTCTATGAGTGTGTGTGTGAGAGTGTCTATGAGTGTGTGTGTGCACGCGTGTTTGTGAGTGTCTATGAGTGTGTGTGTGCGTGTTTGTGAGTGTGTGTATGTGTGTGTGGATGTTTGTGAGTGTGTGTGTTTGTGAGTGTGTATGTGTGTGTGTTTGTGAGTGTCTATGAGTGTGTGTGTGTGTTTGTGAGTGTCTATCGTGTGTGGATGTTTGTGAATGTCTATGAGTGTGTGTGTGTGTGTGTGCACGCGTGTTTGTGAGTGTCTATGAGTGTGCGTGTGTGTGTTTGTGAGTGTCTATGAGTGTGCGTGTGTGTATGAGTGTCTATGAGTGTGTGTGTGTGTGTATGTGAGTGTCTATGAGTGTGCGTGTGTGTGTATGTGAGTGTCTATGAGTGTGTGTGTGTATGTGAGTGTCTATGAGTGTGTGTGTGTTTGTGAGTGTCTATCGTGTGTGGATGTTTGTGAATGTCTATGAGTGTGTGTGTGTGTGTGTGCACGCGTGTTTGTGAGTGTCTATGAGTGTGTGTGTGTGTTTGTGAGTGTCTATGAGTGTGCGTGTGTGTGTTTGTGAGTGTCTATGAGTGTGCGTGTGTGTATGAGTGTCTATGAGTGTGTGTGTATGTGTTTGTGAGTGTCTATGAGTGTGCGTGTGTGTGTATGTGAGTGTCCATGAGTGTGTGTGTGTATGTGAGTGTCTATGAGTGTGTGTGTGTGTATGTGAGTGTCTATGAGTGTGTGTGTGTGTGTATGTGAGTGTCTATGAGTGTGTGTGTGTATGTGAGTGTCTAAGAGTGTGTGTGTGTGTATGTGAGTGTCTATGAGTGTGTGTGTGTATGTGAGTGTCTATGAGTGTGTGTGTGTGTGTATGTGAGTGTCTATGAGTGTGTGTGTGTATGTATGTGAGTGTCTATGAGTGTGTGTGTGTGTGTATGTGAGTGTCTATGAGTGTGTGTGTGTGTATGTGAGTGTCTATGAGTGTGTGTGTGTGTGTATGTGAGTGTCTATGAGTGTGTGTGTGTGTATGTGAGTGTCTATGAGTGTGTGTGTGTATGTATGTGAGTGTCTATGAGTGTGTGTGTGTGTGTATATGTGAGTGTCTATGAGTGTGTGTGTGTATGTATGTGAGTGTCTATGAGTGTGTGTGTGTGTGTATGTGAGTGTCTATGAGTGTGTGTGTGTATGTATGTGAGTGTCTATGAGTGTGTGTGTGTGTGTATGTGAGTGTCTATGAGTGTGTGTGTGTATGTATGTGAGTGTCTATGAGTGTGTGTGTGTGTGTATGTGAGTGTCTATGAGTGTGTGTGTGTATGTATGTGAGTGTCTATGAGTGTGTGTGTGTGTGTATGTGAGTGTCTATGAGTGTGTGTGTGTGTATGTGAGTGTCTATGAGTGTGTGTGTGTATGTATGTGAGTGTCTATGAGTGTGTGTGTGTGTGTGTGTATGTGAGTGTCTATGAGTGTGTGTGTGTGTGTGTGTGTGTTTGTGAGTGTCTATCGTGTGTGGATGTTTGTGAATGTCTATGAGTGTGTGTGTGTGTGTGTGCACGCGTGTTTGTGAGTGTCTATGAGTGTGTGTGTGTGTTTGTGAGTGTCTATGAGTGTGCGTGTGTGTGTTTGTGAGTGTCTATGAGTGTGCGTGTGTGTATGAGTGTCTATGAGTGTGTGTGTATGTGTTTGTGAGTGTCTATGAGTGTGCGTGTGTGTGTATGTGAGTGTCTATGAGTGTGTGTGTGTATGTGAGTGTCTATGAGTGTGTGTGTGTATGTGAGTGTCTATGAGTGTGTGTGTGTGTATGTGAGTGTCTATGAGTGTGTGTGTGTGTGTATGTGAGTGTCTATGAGTGTGTGTGTGTATGTGAGTGTCTAAGAGTGTGTGTGTGTGTGTATGTGAGTGTCTATGAGTGTGTGTGTATGTGAGTGTCTATGAGTGTGTGTGTGTGTATGTATGTGAGTGTCTATGAGTGTGTGTGTGTGTGTATGTGAGTGTCTATGAGTGTGTGTATGTGAGTGTCTATGAGTGTGTGTGTGTGTATGTGAGTGTCTATGAGTGTGTGTGTGTATGTATGTGAGTGTCTATGAGTGTGTGTGTGTGTGTATGTGAGTGTCTATGAGTGTGTGTGTGTATGTGAGTGTCTAAGAGTGTGTGTGTGTGTGTATGTGAGTGTCTATGAGTGTGTGTGTATGTGAGTGTCTATGAGTGTGTGTGTGTGTATGTATGTGAGTGTCTATGAGTGTGTGTGTGTATGTGAGTGTCTATGAGTGTGTGTGTGTGTATGTATGTGAGTGTCTATGAGTGTGTGTGTGTATGTATGTGAGTGTCTATGAGTGTGTGTATGTGAGTGTCTATGAGTGTGTGTGTATGTGAGTGTCTATGAGTGTGTGTGTGTATGTATGTGAGTGTCTATGAGTGTGTGTGTGTGTGTGTATGTGAGTGTCTATGAGTGTGTGTGTGTATGTATGTGAGTGTCTATGAGTGTGTGTGTGTGTGTATGTGAGTGTCTATGAGTGTGTGTGTGTATGTATGTGAGTGTCTATGAGTGTGTGTGTGTGTGTGTGTGTGTGTGTGTGTGTCTGAGTGTGCGCATGTTTGTGAGTGTCTATGAGTGTGTGTGTGTGTGTGTCTGAGTGTGTGTGCACGCGTGTTTGTGAGTGTCTATGAGTGTGTGCTTGTGTGTTTGTGAGTGTCTATGAGTGTGTGTGTGCGTGTTTGTGATTGTGTATGTGTGTGTGGATGTTTGTGAGTGTGTATGTGTGCGTGTTTGTGCGTGTGTATGTGTGTGTGTTTGTGCGTGTGTATGTGTGTGTGTTTATGAGTGTCTATGAGTGTGTGTGTGCGTTTGTGAGTGTCTATGAGTGTGTGTGTGCGTGTTTGTGAGTGTCTATGAGTGTGTGTGTGTGTGTACGCACGTGTTTGTGAGTGTCTATGAGTGTGTGTGTGTGTGTGTGTTTGTGAGTGTCTATGAGTGTGTGTGTGTGTATGTGAGTGTGTGTGTGTGTTTGTATGTGAGTGTCTAAGAGTGTGTGTGTGTATGTGAGTGTCTAAGAGTGTGTGTGTGTGTGTGTTTGTGAGTGTCTATGAGTGTGTGTGTGTGTGTGTTTGTGAGTGTCTATGAGTGTGTGTGTGTGTATGTGAGTGTCTATGAGTGTGTGTGTGTGTGTGTGTATGTGAGTGTCTATGTGTGGGTGTGTGTGTGCGTGTTTGTGAGTGTCTATGAGTGTGTGTGTGAGAGTGTCTATGAGTGTGTGTGTGCACGCGTGTTTGTGAGTGTCTATGAGTGTGTGCTTGTGTGTTTGTGAGTGTCTATGAGTGTGTGTGTGCGTGTTTGTGATTGTGTATGTGTGTGTGGATGTTTGTGAGTGTGTATGTGTGCGTGTTTGTGCGTGTGTATGTGTGTGTGTTTGTGCGTGTGTATGTGTGTGTGTTTATGAGTGTCTATGAGTGTGTGTGTGCGTTTGTGAGTGTCTATGAGTGTGTGTGTGCGTGTTTGTGAGTGTCTATGAGTGTGTGTGTGTGTGTACGCACGTGTTTGTGAGTGTCTATGAGTGTGTGTGTGTGTGTGTGTGTTTGTGAGTGTCTATGAGTGTGTGTGTGTGTATGTGAGTGTGTGTGTGTGTTTGTATGTGAGTGTCTAAGAGTGTGTGTGTGTATGTGAGTGTCTAAGAGTGTGTGTGTGTGTGTGTTTGTGAGTGTCTATGAGTGTGTGTGTGTGTGTGTTTGTGAGTGTCTATGAGTGTGTGTGTGTGTATGTGAGTGTCTATGAGTGTGTGTGTGTGTGTGTATGTGAGTGTCTATGTGTGGGTGTGTGTGTGCGTGTTTGTGAGTGTCTATGAGTGTGTGTGTGAGAGTGTCTATGAGTGTGTGTGTGCACGCGTGTTTGTGAGTGTCTATGAGTGTGTGTGTGCGTGTTTGTGAGTGTGTGTATGTGTGTGTGGATGTTTGTGAGTGTGTTTGTGAGTGTGTGTGTTTGTGAGTGTGTATGTGTGTGTGTTTGTGAGTGTCTATGAGTGTGTGTGTGTGTGTGTGTGTTTGTGAGTGTCTATCGTGTGTGGATGTTTGTGAATGTCTATGAGTGTGTGTGTGTGTGTGTGCACGCGTGTTTGTGAGTGTCTATGAGTGTGCGTGTGTGTGTTTGTGAGTGTCTATGAGTGTGCGTGTGTGTATGAGTGTCTATGAGTGTGTGTGTGTGTGTATGTGAGTGTCTATGAGTGTGCGTGTGTGTGTATGTGAGTGTCTATGAGTGTGTGTGTGTATGTGAGTGTCTATGAGTGTGTGTGTGTTTGTGAGTGTCTATCGTGTGTGGATGTTTGTGAATGTCTATGAGTGTGTGTGTGTGTGTGTGCACGCGTGTTTGTGAGTGTCTATGAGTGTGTGTGTGTGTTTGTGAGTGTCTATGAGTGTGCGTGTGTGTGTTTGTGAGTGTCTATGAGTGTG